>NC_053392.1:282729328-284116458 GCF_905171765.1 Bufo bufo
TGACAGGACCGCAGATCCCAGCTCTCCAGCAATGATCGCTTCCATCTGTATTGATGGAAGCGCTAACTGCTTCTGGCACCCCCCTGAGAGTCGGCACTCAGGGCGGACCTCCACCCTTCCCCCTTAGTACACCATTGTGTGTATGTTCCGTAAAAATGCTTTGAAAAATCCATCAGCAATGCAAGTATGTACGGCCGCCCCCTCTCCATTGTATATGCCAGACACTTGCATTCTGCAAATATCTTCATGACTGTTTTTATGTATAACGTATTGTAAACTAACCACGCACAGTGCGACCACACAGCGAGGATGTTTTAATGAATGAGCAGTTCAGATTTCAATTTGAAAATATAAAAATGTCCAAATCAAATTATTAAAGTCATCTTAATTAATTATGAGGCGTTGGAAAAGTAAAGGATCTAGTATTCTAGAGAGAACTGTATAATACTTAAAGTGTTTTTTATGATCCTTTTTAGAGATGAGCGAATTTTAGCTTATGAAATTCGTTCATACTTTGTTGGTAAAAGCAGAATTGCATTATGGATTCCGTTACCACGGACCATAACGCAATTCTATGACGGAATGAATAACGGAATGCCTTTAGAGGCATAACGGAAACGGGACGGATCCGTTATGCAGCTCATAGACTCCTATTATGACGGAATTAATAACGGAATGCCTCTAAAGGCGTGGTAACAGAATCCATAACGCAATTCACCTTCTACCAACAAACGAAGTGTGAACGATTTTCAAAATATGAAATACGCTCATTTCTAATCCTTTTATATTGATGGCCTATCCACAGGATAGTGCATCCATATTTTATCAGCCGGGGTCCAACACCCCGCACCCCACCCATCAGCTGTTCTGCAGTATTACCAGCACTGGAAGTCTGTGTCAAAACTATACAGCTCCATTTATTGTGCAGTGCTGGTTACTGCAACGTTGCTGCCGATTCCATCCGTACACAATGGACAGAGCTGTGCAGAACAGCAGATCGGGGGGGTGTGGACATCTCCCTGTCGATCAGATATTGATGACCTGTTCGGAGCCATCTTCTGTTCAGTGACATGAAACAGAGATCTATAAAACTTTTCACTATGCAGTTTGTAAGCTGTATTACAGAAAAACCTGAAAACATCATTGCACATATAAAGCAAAGTTTGAAATATTGCTATGGTATCAAAACTAACCGCCGTGCGTTCATGTCCCCACTCTTGTTTTGTCTCACAAATCTCTTTTTAATTATTTCTTTGTTAATGTTTTACTATAATGGGCGTTATTATTATGTGCTTTGCACCATGTAGGAGCCTAGATGAAATTCATCAAATGAGAAGATCACGTTCTCCAACAAGACACCATGATGCCTCCCGCAGTCCAGTTATTCATAGGTCCAGGGACTCGGACAGTCAGTATTTGTCGGATCAAGAAAAGTGAGTTTATGTTACAGTATAGATTAAATAGACTCTAAAGAGACATGTATTTTATTGTACATACAGTACATACCTATGGCGCTATCTGCATAGAGAAAGGTTATCTAAGGTTAGTCTGTTGACGTAGAATCGACCTCATGTAATAATCTAGTAGTATATACAGTAACCAGACCCATATTATAATGTGCACTATCATCTCCACAGTGATCTCATTACTAGTGTTAAAGGGCGTTTTCCGCAGCAGAAGGGGGTGTCATATTGCAGGATCTGATCTTTCTTTCTGGTCAGTAGAGGATCAACAGCCAGGACCCCCCACCCATCGTCAAGGCTGCAGCACTAGTATTGTCAGTAGTGTTGAGCGAATCGAAGAAAAAACTATTGACTTCGATCTGAATCTCAGGAAAAATTCGATTGGCCACAAAGCCAAATTTCCTCACGCTTCGCGGCATCGAATAAATCTTTCCTGAAATAGCGGTAAAAAAAAACGTACTTCATCCATTTGCTTGCGAAGAGACCGTTGCGGCCATCTTGATTGAAGAAACCGTTTGACACCATAATGTCATCACGTCCCTACGCAAGATTTTGCGCGGTCTCTTCAATCATGATGGCCGCGACGGCCTCTCAGTGAACAAATGGATAAGGTGAGTATGTATTTTTTATTTTATTTTTTTAACCCTGAGTAACCCCTGAAAGGCCTCAGTTATAATGTCAGATGCTGCAATCAGCGTTGAACGCGCTACATACAATGAAATGTGATTCATGACAAAGTGAGGCCTCTTGCACACGAACGTTGTGCATCCGTTCCGTGCATTGGGGACCGCAATTTGCGGCGGCTGGGACGAATCGAGGCCCATTCAACTTGAAATGGTCCATGATCCATCCGCACAGCAAAAAAATAGTGCTTCCGTGGGGTGCCGATCCGTGCTTCCGTTCCGCGTCTCCATGATTCCGGACCCATTCAAGTAAATGGGTCTGCATCCATGATGTGCACAATGTTCGTGTGCAAGAGGCCTAATTCTTATTGAATTACATTTTTGATAACTTTTCTCATCTCCAGTTGTAAGTAATCTCATGGAATAAAAATTGTGGCATACTCCACCAAATTCTGTTTTAGGCCTCATGCACACAAACGTATTTTCTTTCTGTGTCCATTCCGGTTTTTTTGTGGATCGTATGAGGAACCATTCATTTCAGTGGGTCTGCAAACAAAACGGAAGTTACTCCATTTGCATTCCGTATGTCCGTTCCGCAAATAAAAAAAAATTGAAAATGTCCTATTATTGTCTGCATTACGGACAAGGATAGGACTATTCTATTAGGGGCCAGCTGTTCAGTTCTGCAAAATACGGAATGCACACTGACGTCATCCGTATTTTCTGTGGGTCTTATTTTTGCGGACCACAAAATTCATATGGTCGTGTGCATGAACCTCAGTTTTGTGATGATGTCATTTTCCAGTTCTAGGAACAGTATAGATCTAGATTAATTTTAAAGAGAACTTGTAACCTCTTTTGACTATTTTAGTAGCTACTTGCCTTCCCCACGTAATAACAGTTCTGAAGAATCTATATGTTGTGCCATTATTTTATTATTCCTTCTAGAAATTATGAATGAATTTCTGTCAGTTTGCAATGAAGGTACAGCTGGGTGTTACCAGTTGAGGGTGTGTCCCTGCATAGTTTGCCACTATCCAATCAGTGCTGCCAATGTCATACTGTGCAGGGAAACACCCCCATTGGTAAAACCCATCTGGACCTTCACTGCAAACTGCTAGAAATTCATTCATAACTTCTAGCAGGAATAATAAAGGAATGTCACAACAGAGACATAAAGATAGATGCTCCAGAATTGTTATTACATGGGGAATATGTCAGGAGAGGTGACAGGTCTTCTTTAAATGTTGTTAGTACGGTCAAACTAAAAGCAAGCCCTAACTTCTGTGTATGATGTGTAATAGTCTCTAGGAATGAAAGTTCAGTGTAACAATACTAGAGCAAGGATTTATCTTTGATTTTATGTTCCATAATCCGCATTAAATAGATGATTACAATTACTTGATGTTTTCTCTTGATTTCCAGTGAACTCCTTATGTTGCCCAGAGCAAAACGTGGACGAAGTGCTGAGTGCTTACATACTATCAGGTACCATACATTTCTGAGCACTTATTCTTTCTTAAAGTATGTGAATTGACCACTTGACTTTGAAAAAATTGATTTGATTTCTATAATAGAAAAGCAACAAATAAGAAACCAATTCAGATACCCCACCTAATCTCAGGCTGCAGATGAAGGGACAGCTCATGATGTCAAGAGGAAACAGCTTTTTTATCTCACCTCTATACTGGTTTCTGGCCTTTACTGGTTAACATAGCATTTAAGCAGGTGTCCACCAAAGTGACGATACACTGCCTGTTCAAAAAAAAAAAGGTCACACACTCTAATATTTCGTTGGACCTCCTTTAGCTTTGATTACGGCACGCATTCGCTGTGGCATTGTTTCGATAAGCTTCTTCAATGTCACAAGATTTATTTCCATCTAGTGTTGCATTCATTTTCATCAAGATCTTGCATTGATGATGGTAGAGTCTGACTGCTGCGCAAAGCCTTCTCCAGCACATCCCAAAGATTCTCAATGGGGTTAAGGTCTGGATTCTGTGGTGGCCAATCCATGTGTGAAAATGATGTCTCATGCTCCCTGATCTACTCTTTCACATTTGAGCCCGAGGAATCCTGGCATTGTCATCTTGGAATATGCCATCAGGGAAGAAAAAATCCATTGATGGAATAACCTGGTCATTTAGTATGTTCAGGTAGTCAGCTGACCTCATTCTTGGACCACATACTGTTGCTGAACCTAGACCTGACCAACTGCAGCAACCCCAGATCATAGCACTGCCCCCACAGGCTTGTACAGTAGGCACTAGGCATGATGGGTGCATCACTTCATCTGCCTCTCTTCTTACCCTGATGCGCCCATCACTCTGGAACAGGGTAAATCTGGACTCATCAGACCACATGACCTTCTTCCATTGCTCCAGAGTCCAATCTTTATGCTCCCTAGCAAATTGAAGCCTTTTTTTCTGGTTTGCCTCACTGATTAGTGGTTTTCTTACGGCTACACAGCTGTTCAGTCCCAATCCCTTGAGTTACCTTTGCATTGTGCGTGTGGAAATTACTTTAACTATTAAACATAGCCCTGAGTTCTACTGTTGTTTTTCTTCGATTTGATTTCACCAAACGTTTAAGTGATCGCCGATCACGATCATTCAGGATTTTTTTCCCGCCACATTTCTTCCTCGAATACGATGGGTCCCCACTATCCTTACAGTTTTTAATAATGTGTTGGACAGTTCTTAACCCAATTTTAGTAGTTTCTGCAATCTCCTTAGATGATTTCTCTGCTTGATGCATGCCAATGATTTGACCCTTCTCAAACAGACTAACATCTTTTCCACGACCACGAGATGTGTCTTTCGACATGGTTGTTTAAGAAATGAGAAGCAACTAATTGCACCAGTTGGGGTTAAATAACTTATTGCCAGCTGAAAGATAATCGCCCATGCAGTAATTATCCAATGGGAGGCTCATAAATATTTGCTTAGTTAAATCCAGGTGGCAACTTTTTTTTGGACAGGCAGTGTATGCCATAATGTATTGATTGATGGTGGTCCATTCTCTGTGACTCCACCAATCACTAGAATAAGTAGTCCAGAGTGGTGGTAAACACAGCACCCCTTTGTTCTATTGATATGTGTACTTCACAGCAGTTGGATCCACGGCGATCACTAAAGGTGGCCATACACATTGGACCCAGGTCAGCCAAACCTAAAGATTCTGGTGGGACTGGTCAACCATCTAAAGTCTTTCGGGTGTTCGACCAACATTTGTCCAGCCTATGTCAGCAGAAGAAAGGAACCTGACATGTTGGATATGAGTATTCTTGATCCATTGTTCTAAAGGGAGATTCATCACAGTCAGAGGTGTCTAGCATCTGCTTACAGTACTCCAGAGAACAGAGGCATACATGTCTATGAGGAGGCCAAGAGGAATAGCTTTTATTTAGCGGCTATTGAATGTGTATGGCCAGCTTCATTTATGACAGTGATGGTGAACCTTTTACAGACCAGTGCCCAAACTGTAATCCAAAACCCACATATTTATCGCAAAGTGCTAACACAATGCAATTTAACCTAAATACTACAGTCCAATATAGTATATCTTCCATGTACTTTATCATTTAGCTATAATAGCCTGCCTGCGGTGCTTGTGCTGTTCATAGTGCGCCCTGCGCTGATGAATGGCAGGAAAAGTCTAAGGCATATTAGCACACCATAGGCTTTTTCTAGGGTCTGGGTGCCCACAGAGAGGGCTCTGAGTGCCGCCTCTGGCACCCGTGCTATAGGTTCGCCACCACTGATTTAGGACATATCCTAGCATTATGCTAGTACATATTGGTGGAAAACCATCTAATCAATAATATGCCTGCGCAGAAATGCACAAGGGATATTTGCAATATTGGTACTTTTTCCCTTTCCATTCCTGCAGATTTCTTGCACAGTGCCCTCAACATTTTCTTTTTTTTAAATTAATGTAATTAAATATTGAACATTGGTCGGATTCATAGGCAACTCCACGGCCAGCTCAGGTATAGCTTGACTTTCCTAGCCGTTCAGTCTGTAATGATTTAGTATTATATAAAAAGGACACATTATAGTGACATATCTGATAAAATGTGTGATGTGACTCCATTGTGGGTCCTCCTATTAGTATATTTAGTATACTATCCTCAAGCGTTTACTCTCCATTCTTGCAAAGTTACTTGTATTTTCTTGTGAGACCTGACATAATGTATAATGGGGACAAGTGCTGTCTGGCTTGTGAAAGACTTATGTACACTGTATTTACTTGCACGTTTACTGCCAAGCTACACATACGGCTGTGTATAGAAGGGTGAAGAATCCATTAAAGGGTTTCTGTCACCCCACAAAACTCATATTTTTTTTTTTTGGATAGTTAGATTCCTCATAGCGCGATATAGGAGAATATAATAGTCTTACTTACTTTCATGCGGTCGATTCTTTATAAAACGAAGTTTTATAATATGTAAATGAGGGCTCTACCAGCAAGTAGGGCGTTTACTTGCTGGTAGCCGCAGCAGAAAACCGCCCCCTCGCCGTGTTGATTGACAGGGCCAGCCGGGATCTCCTCCTCCGGCCGGCCCCTGTCAGTATTTCAAAAATCGTGCGCCTCCTGGTCATTCGGCGCAGGCGCTCTGAGATGAGGAGGCTCGTCTCCTCAGCACTCCCTCAGTGCGCCTGCGCCGATGACATCACCGAAAGAGAAGACGTCATCGGGCCAGGCGCACTGAGGGAGTGCTGAGGAGACGAGCCTCCCTCATCTCAGAGCGCCTGCGCCGAATGACCAGAGGCGCGCGATTTTTGAAATACTGACAGGGCCGGCCGGAGGAGGAGATCCCGGCTGGCCCTGTCAATCAACACGGCGAGGGGGCGGTTTTCTGCTGCGGCTACCAGCAAGTAGACGCCCTACTTGCTGGTAGAGCCCTCTTTACATATTATAAAACTTCGTTTAATAAAGAATCGGCGCATGAAAGTAAGTAAGACTATAATATTCTCCTATATCGCGCTATGAGGAATCTAACTATCCAAAAAAAAAAAAATGAGTTTTGTGGGGTGACAGAAACCCTTTAAATGTGGACTTATGGACTACGAAATGTTTAGTACAGGCTCATTGCATATAGTAGTAATAAGGTCATACGTTAATATTTTTCATTTGACCACACAAATAGTACTTCAGGTACATCACTCCTTAAAGAGAACACCATCAATACCATATGGCAGATTCAAGGATTTACAATTTCCCTTTGCCTACTTACTGAAAATCCACAGAGATTCTTTTCCACAGCTTGTGAATGAGGAATTGTAAAAAAAGTAAAAAAAAAAAAAAAATACATTCACGTGCATTGCACTGTGCTGCTGCGTAAACTGCATTTAAAGTCCATAACAGATTCGTCACATAGTGCCTTGCAAAAGTATTTACCCTCCTTGACTTTTTTTGTATTTTGTTACATTACAGCCTTAAGTTCTATGTTTTGTTAATCGGAATTTTATGTGATGGATCAGAACATAATTGTCTAAGTCGGTGAAGTGAAATGAAAAAATATATAAATAAAACTATTGTTTAGAATTAGAAAACAGAAAATTGGCATGTGCGTATGTATTCACCCCCTTTGTTAGGAAGCCCATAAAAAGCTCTGGTGCAATAAATTACCTTCAGAAGTCACATAATTAGTGAAATGATGTCCACCTGTGTGCAATCTAAGTGTCACATGATCTGTCATTACATATACACACCTATTTTGAAAGGCCCCAAAGGCTGCAACACCTAAGCAAGAGGCATCACTAACCAACCACTGCCATGAAGACCAAGGAACTCTCCAAACAAGTAAGGGACAATGTTGTTGAGAAGTAGAAGTCAGGGTTAGGTTATAAAAAAATATCCAAATCTTTGATGATCCCCAGGCGCACCATCAAATCTATCATAACCAAATGGAAAGAACATGGCACAACAGCAAACCTGCCAAGAGACGACCGCCCACCAAAACTCATGGACCGGGCAAGGAGGGCATTAATCAGAGAGGCATCACAGAGACCTAAGGTAACCCTAGAGGAGCTGCAGAGTTCCACAGCAGAGACTGGAGGTATCTGTAGCATAGGACGACAATTAAGTCGTATGCTCCATAGAGATGGGCCATTACTTTCAGCTAAAAACAAAAAGGCACGTTGTCAGTTGCGAAAAGGCAATGTGGGAGACTCCCAAAATGTATGGAGGAAGGTGCTCTGGTCTGATGAGACTAAAATTGAACTTTTCGGCATCAAAGAAAACGCTATCTCTGGCGAAAACCCAACACATCACATCACACATAGAACACCAGCCCCACAGTGAAACATGGTGGTGGCAGCATCATGCTGTGGGGATGTTTTTCAGCAGGCCAGGACTGGGAAACTGGTCAGAGTTGAGGGAAGATGGATGGTGCTAAATACAGGGATATTCTTGAGCAAAACCTGTACCACTCGTGTGCTGATTTGAGGCTAGGACGGAGGTTCCCCTTCCAGCAGGACAATGACCCCAAACACACTGCTAAAGCAATACTTGGGTGGTTTAAGGGGAAACATGTAAATGTGTTGGAAATGGCCTAGTCAAAGCCCAGATCTCAATCCAATAGAAAAACTGTGGTCAGACTTAAAGATTGCTGTTCACAAGCGCAAAACCATCCAACTTGAAGGAGCTGGAGCAGTTTTGTAAGGAGGAATGGCAAAAATCCCAGTGGTAAGATGTGCAAGCTCATAGAGACTTATGCAAGCGGACTTGGAGCTGTGATTGCCGCCAAATGGTGCTCTACAAGTATTGACTTTAGGGGGGTGAAATAGTTATGCACATTGACTTTTCTGTTATTTTGTCCTATTTGTTGTTTGCTTCACAATAAAAATTAAAAAAAACATCTTCAAAGGTTGTGGGCATGTTCTGTAAATAAATGATGCAAATCCTCAAACAATCCATAGTTAATTCCAGGTTGTGAGGCACCAAAATACAAAAAAGTCAAGGGGGCGGGTGTGTGTGAATACTTTTGCAAGGCACTGTATGTAAATAGCCTTAAGGCTGTATTATACAACAGATTATTATTACCAATTTCTGTCCAATCAGACCAATTGTTGGTGTGTATAACAAAAGATCTGTGTGTGTAATAGGCCACCTGACCAAGGATTGGTCAGATAATCTCTCAGATAATCTGTTGGTGTAATACAGATTATCTGACACATTTTCTGATCAACCATTGATCAAATGGGCCGTTACACGCACAGATCTTTGTTATACACACCACTATTGGTCTGATTGGACAGAAATTGGTAATCTGATAATCTGTTGGTGTAAATGCACCTTTAGAGTGGCATATATAGATTAGATAAATGTCGGCCGAACCCCTCAATTACAGCAGGAATAGCCACCATGTAATGTTAACGCACTCTACACGGGCCAATGAGCTGGACAGATTATCGCTAACCAGCGTTACAATAGTAATGCTTGTTACTGATGATATTGCGGTGTAAATGCCGATTACACGATGAATGAGCGCCAAAAGATCGTTTCCCAGTGTCAGATAGTGCTGTGTAAACATGATCTGCTGCCAGGAAACACAGGACAGTATGGGGAAGAGCGATGGCACTAGCGATCACTCCTCCCCATACTCTGGAGATCGCTGCATCTAAACGATCAGAAGCGTTCCTTGCCGACAATCTGCTAGATCGTGTTGTCCCGTGTAAAGGGACCTTTAAAGAGGACCTGTCACCATCTCCTGACATATCAGTTTTAGTAAGTAACTACTTACATGCCCCATGTAGACGTTCTGCGGGCATCTATTCTTATGACTCTATGCTGTAGTATTCCTTTATTATTCCTGCTAGATATTATGAATGAATTGGTACAAGTTAGCAGTGAAGGTCCAGATTGGGTGTGTCCCTGCACAGTCTGACACTGGGCAAGATAATAAGATTAGATAATATCCTATTGTGCGGGGACACACCCACTACCAGCAACTACCCAGATGGACACAACCTAGAGTTATAGAAAATATTATTTAGAATTGTTATTACATGGGGAGTTCAAGTATGACAAGAGATGACAAGTCCCTTTAATGGTGATGGTCTCAACTCATAGCAGACATTGAAGAATGAGAATGGTCAGACATGTTGAATTTCAACACTCCTTATATTTTGTTCACAAATGAGATAAACCACTGTCTGGGGTGTCTGGCAGCGGCTTACTTCCTTCTCCCCGTTGAGAAAATCTGCCCTCCCAACTTAGCCCAGAATTGCATGTGTATGGGGGAGTTGGGGGGAATAGTCGGCAGCTGAATGAGTGTGTGTTGCTAGATGGTTTAGTTGTTGGGATCACTGTCAGCCCAGCTGATTAAGAGCATTTAAGTTAAGGCCATTTCCAACCCGAAATAAAATGAGTTATACTGCATGACCTGTATTGATTTGATGCAGTGCAGGTGATAAAATGTGGGGAAGAATTAAAGTTTACATAATTAAATGATAATAGGTTTTGTATAATATTAAGGTTAAACGGGTTTTCCAAGACTTAACAACTGGTGACCTATCCTCAGTAAAGGTCATCAGTATGGGATCGGTGGGGGTCCAACACCCAGACCCCCGCCAATCAGCTGTTCAAGAAGGTAGCAGTGCCCTCAGTAGCGCCACTGCCTTTTCGCTGCATTCCCTAGGCCAGTGATGACACGTTCATTGGTCACGTGGCCTAGGTTCAGCTCATCCCTATAGAAGTGAATGTGGCTGAGCTGTGATACCAAACACACCCACTATGCAATGTATGGTGCTATGCTTGGTGAGCACAGAGAAGGCCGCGGTGCTCACAGGAGCCCTCTCCAACAGCTGATCACTGGGGGTCCCGTGTTTCGGACCCCCACCTATCAGGTACCGATGATCTATCTAGAGTGTAGGTCATCAGTTGGTAAAAGATTTGGAAAACCCTATTTAAGAGAGGTTACCAGTGGTCTATAGCAGTTGCATATGATCGAATTTCGTAGATTTCACTATTCATCATTGTGCTGCCCATATTTTTTTTACTGGAATTGAATACAAGAAACAGATATAAATTCCCGGGAAAAAAACGTTGTGTTCACATCTGCGTTGGTGGCTGCGTTGGTAGATTCTGTCGAATTTGCCTGAAAGAATAGTGCAGAATGCCAGCAATTTTCTTTTTTCCCTCTAAAATGGTGGAACCTCAACAAAACCCATAAAGTCAATGTAGTCTATTGGGTGCTTTTTGGGGTGTTATCGTGATTGATTTGGCATTTGTGTCATTCTTGTTCCTGTGATGGAACAGAAAAATGGAAAGGCGAATGCAGATGTGAACAAAGCCTAATTTACACACCTTACATAGAAGGCATGCAGAGGATGGCTTGATACACTTTTTGACAAGTAAAAATATACAATAATGCACCTTGATAGAAATGTCAGATTGCTGCAAAACTCGACATACAGTTATGTCTCAGGCAGATGTGTAAATAATTACTAGGTTTGGTTTGAGTAGACCCGAGTCTTGCCACCATACGGCATAATAGTTCTTTCCCCCCTCTGCCCTATAAAACGGCTCTCAGAGGCTACCTTTGGGTAGTGTACCTCTTGGTGAGAAATCTTTGCTTGCTAAGGTTACTGATACAATACAGGAAGGCACATCATTGGACTGAGAAAAGCAGAATGATGGTTTCTATGAATTGTCTTCCATCTAGGCTGTTGTAACTTAACTGTTAGGAGGTGTTAGAACGGTGGTTACGTGTGGGCATGCAAACACTGTGAATAGGCACCAGAAAGACCACCATTACAGAGGATTGTTTGATCCATGAGCAACACCAACAGATTTGTTGTCCACCATCCAGTATGCACCTTCATTACATACTCCAGTCTCTGCCTGGACTATTTTCAGACACTTATCAGAGATAATTTGGTGTTACAGCACCCATTATATGTCTGCCGTTGACCAGCCAGCTACTGGTGCCCTGGTTTGCAGTGGTGTTGTGAACTGAATCTAGGTTTTTGTTTGACATCCCACCATGGTCAGGTTTTGAGTATGGAGTTCTGGTGATGAACACTTCAATCCTACATTTGCTGTGGAGCAATACACTGCCCCAACTGCTGGTGTGATGATCTGGGATGCCATTGTATAGGGACAGTATCCTAGTAGTGATAGAGGGGAAGTATCAGCTCAGCGATATGTGCAGGACATCCTGTGGCCACATGTGTTGCCTTTCATGGAAGGGCTTCCAACTGGCATTTTTCAGTCGGATAATTCTCGCCCACACGCAGCAATGTTTCCCAGGAATGTACCTGACAGATTGTAACCTTTCCTTTGCCTGCCTAGTCATCAGAATTATTACCAATTGAGCATTTATAGGACCAGATGGGACACCTACGTGGGCATCCTATGAGTGTGCAGGATCTAGAGGCCCAGCTGCAACATCTGTGGGCAAATGTGCTGCAGGATTCCATACAGAACCTGTATGCCCCTACTCAACCATATCTCACCTTGTATCTAGGCTAGAAACAGCCCAATGCGGTCAATCACTTACATATATCATCATTACATTCACACCTTTCATATTCGAATTCCAACAGCTCCTTCTTGGTGCGTTATTTTTTGTTTTTTTGTCAATGAGTATAAATTCAGTCAATTGCACTTTACAATTTAACTAAATTGCAATTTTTTTTTAAAGACTTGACATTTGTATAATTATCTTGTACAATAATTGCATCTACAAAGGTAATGCATATTACATTATCTAATATGAAGATAATCTGACTTCACCCAGACAGAATATATCACCCATTGTTTTAATCGCTCTCATTAAGAGAAACAAAATAAGAGTACGATGCCTTTTAAAGCAAGTTTTCGAGACAACTTACTGTAAGTTTCTTCCTCGGGCATGATAAAATGAAGTCTCTTAGGATACAGTAGTGTGTGTGTATATATATATATAATATTGTGGGGTTTCGCTCTGGTAGATAGGGTAAGCGGGCGCAGTACAGAGCCAAAACACTAGTTCTTAACTGAAAACGTCAGTGGTTTATTCACACTTGAGGCAATTGCACAAAACAGCAAGTAACTTTGCAGTCTGATGTTAATTCACACACAATTGAAAGTTCATATAACACAAGTCACCTTGCTGGCAGTTCTGCCACCAGTAGTCCACAGCAGGCTTTAGGGGGCCTGTTTCCCCAGCGTGCGGCTCTCAGCCCTCCAGCACTGCACAAAGCCTCAGATCCCAAAAACAGAGAGACATCTCTGCTGAGCCCATCTGCCTATTTAAGGACAGCCAGATGCTGCCAAAACCTGGACCGGCACTTAAACTCAGCCCAGGCCGCACATGCTGGGAGGAAAATTACCTGCCTTGCCAGACACAACCCCTCACTGTGTCACAATATTATATATATACAGTACAGACCAAAAGTTTGGACACACCTCCTCATCAAAGAGTTTTCTTTATTTTCATGACTATGAAGGCATCAAAACTATGAATTAACACATGTGGAATTTATAACATAACAAACAAGTGTGAAACAACTGAAAATATGTCATTTTCTAGGTTCTTCAAAGTAGCCACCTTTTGCTTTGATTACTGCTTTGCACACTGTTGGCATTCTCTTGATGAGCTTCAAGAGGTAGTCCCCTGAAATGGTCTTCCAACAGTCTTGAAGGAGTTCCCAGAGATGCTTAGCACTTGTTGGCCCTTTTGCCTTCACTCTGCGGTCCAGCTCACCCCAAACCATCTCGATTGGCGGTTCAGGTCCCGGTGACTGTGGAGGCCAGGTCATCTGGCGCAGCACCCCATCACTTCCTTCATGGTCAAATAGCCCTTACTTTCAAAGTTTTCCCAATTTTTTCGGCTGACTGACTGGACTGACCTTCATTTCTTAAAGTAATGATGGCCACTCGTTTTTCTTTACTTAGCTGCTTTTCTCTTGCCATAATACAAATTCTAACAGTCTATTCAGTAGGACTATCAGCTGTGTATCCACCTGACTTCTCCTCAACGCAACTGATGGTCCCAACCCCATTTATAAGGCAAGAAATCCCACTTATTAAACCTGACAGGGCACACCTGTGAAGTGAAGACCATTTCAGGGGACTACCTCTTGAAGCTCATCAAGAGAATGCCGAGAGTGTGTAAAGAAGTAATCAAAGCAAAAGGTGGCTACTTTGAAGAACCTAGAATATGACATATTTTCAGTTGTTTCTCACTTATTGGGTTGTCTTAAAAGCCTGCTAATGAAACATCAATGATCCTATTTTTGTTAGCCATTAAAGATATCATACCTGCAAGACTATGTTTCTCTTAATGAGAGCATTAATCTACTGGCAACGCCGGTAACATACTTTTTTTTTACTTATGTATTGTGTAACATACAGTTCAGTGATAAGGCTTGCCATTATTGCCACCATCCCGTAGAGAAACACAGTAATGGCTGTACAACTATTATATTTCTGACTACATATCCTGTTTTGCTGAAGTACTATTGCATTCTTTCTTTGTGTCCTCCTGTGTTTTGCAATACACAAGAAATACTGTTAGGCACAGTAAAACTTTGCCACCCAAGATGCCTTTGCTAGAGTTTGGTTCTAATTGGAGGCTGTACAGGTAAGAATTTTGTCGTTGGAGTTAACAGTCATGTTGTCCTTGTTTTGGTCACTATGTTTTTTCGCAGAAAAACAAATTTTGTTGACATTTTTCTTTACGGGGGCAACTATTGTGTTTGCTTATTTTTTTTTTGTATGCTTTGTCATTGTAGTGTTACATGCTCTCTAGTGTCTGCTATGTACTGTATGAACTTCTGGTTTTGTATTGTTGTGTGCTAGAACATGGCTCTTCAACAATTCTAATATCAAATGCAAAGTGTAATTTACAGTATAATCCCCTCTCCCCACAAAAAACACTATGATAAAAACACGACTTACTATATAAGTTTATTCCTGCTCAATGCCTATCTGAGCTGCATTGTTGAGGGATTGATATGTTGAAGAGCCCTGTTCTGGTTAAATTCACTGTTGGTGTCTGAGAAGTAAAGGCTCAAGCTTTTTCAGCTTAAATAAACTCTCACTGTAAGTATATATAAGATACATGGTGATAGAGTATGTATATGTAAGACGTGGCGCGTGGTGGACCACATCCAAAGATCTGGATGCATTCGCAACATGTATCAGTATGAACATTTGTGACAGATTCAGTAGATTCACTGCCAAACACTTTCAAGTTAGCACATCTATTGGCTCTTTTTATGTTTTATTAGGTAAATAATAGATTTTTTTAAATCACTGTTTGTACTCGCAGCACCAGGTACTGGTATTATTTATAGTATAAAAACCTTTACCGCCTCACAGTTTTATAGGTCCCTTTCATATAAACCGGTCACATTCGGTAAGTTCTGTATGTACTTAAAGGGGTTGTCTCACTTCCAGCAAATGGCACATCATGTAGATGACGTTAACACAAGGCACTTACTAACACTTTGTGATTGTCCATATTGCTTCCTTTGCTGGCTGGATTCATTTTTCCATCACATTATACACTGCTCATGTCCATGGTTATGACCACCCTGCAATCCAGCAGTGGTGGCCGTGCTTGCACACTATAGGAAAAAGTGGTGGGACTATGCGTTACACCAGCGATCCTGCCACCAGAGAAACTGACGCTTTTCCCCTCTACTGTGCAAGCTCGACCACTGATGCTTGATTACAGGGTGGTCGTAAATGAGCAGTGGATGTAAAAATTATCTAGCCAGCAAAGAAGGCAATATGGACAATCACAATACATTGGTAAGGGCCTTGTATCGACTTTGTCTACATGATAAATGCCATTTGCCGAAGTGAGACAACCCCTTCAACCAGAGTCTCTCAGCAGTTTTGACCCTGACTAGATGTGTATGCGAGATGGGTAATCATACCTTTATGAGCAGCTTTTATTATCAGGAGTGAGAAAATTAAAGGAGTTGGCGGCTTTCTGGCTACTTGTGACCAATGTGTTTGTAAGATGACTATGTGGTACTTGCTAATAAAGCCTTTGTGAATTCCCTGTGCCATTTTCTATATTTCATAAGGTATGGCACCTCGGGCAAATCTTCTGTCCTGTCCGCATAGCGGTTCTGTCCATAAGATGGCTGCTCATGGAGGGTCATGTGACCAGACACATCACTCAGTCGCCTCCATTTAAATACACTGCACCTGCCATCTGCACTTGCACTTTTGGGAGTAGTGTGGTGGAGTGACCCTCCATCACGACCATCTTATGGATTGGACCTCTGTATGGACAGCACAGAAGATTTGCCCAACAAGGGCCATGGCTTATGAAATATAGAAAATGGCTCTGGGTCAAAACTGCAGACAGACTCCGTTTAAAGGGCTTGTCTCACTTTGGCAGGATCGGGATCAGTAATGCAGAGTAGTTCTGTATCGGTACTGTATTTTCAAATGTATATGATTTAAGCCTTTATAAAAGCATACAATAACCCGGGAGAATTCCTATAATTCTGTTAAACTCTACACTCTCCAAGGATAGTACGCGAAGAAAGAAGGACATTCAGACCCGAGAACGTGCATATTTTGTTTTATTTTTCATCTTGACATGTCATGTTTTATTTTTGTTTTCAAGCTACATGTAGGTCCGTCCTTGTAATTATTTCATATCACCTATTAGTTTTCCATGATTAGTGACTTAAATGTGATTGGAGAAGAGAATGAAAGTAGTCTGGTTGTGCCAGACCGTTACTTAGCTAGGTCAAGTGCCAGCAGAATATTCGAGGATGTTAGTAAGTCTGCTTATTTAATTGAAATGTCTGTACTGTTCTGTAAAGGGAGTCTGTCAGCATGTAATTTGCAGTTAAACCACAGATACAGTAATTCCTAGTATGGCTTGCAGAGTATAATGTAGCTGCAGGTTTCTTTTTTGCATATATTGCAAATGAGGGTTAATATGTAAATGAGCTGTTAAGTGCACCTGGGCGGACCGTGGCCACTTGGTGCACCCTAGCAACACCTCTGGTCTCTTCAAGCTACCCCTTTTATGTTTTTTTCCCTCCAGACCAAGTGTCTGAATTCTCCTCTCGCCTGGCCCCTGTTTTCCCACGCCTGCACCAATGCAGTACAATCTTGACACATCTGCAGAACAGCTCTTCCAGCCAGGATCAAAGTGCTATACTGTGTATATGCCATAGTTGTATAACACGGTGCATGCTTGAGATTACAGGGAGAGAATTCAGACACCTTGCCCTGTCAATCAACCATAAGAGGGAGTGGCTTCAGGAGAACAGCGACAGAGCTAGGATGCAGTAATGGGCTCCCGCCCGCCTTTGGTGCACTTGAAGCCCATGGACACGTTTGCTCCTGATAGATCATAAACACTCACTATAGCTAAAATCAATTAGATTAGAATATGACTTAAATAAGTGTTTATTAGCTGTCAGAAGTTCAGAGATAAGGGCTACATATGAGCCTCAGAGCTGTTGCTAAGCAATAGTCTGCAAATAGACAGAAACTGACAGAGCACTCGGCTGTTTTCGGAAGTAGTATAGTAGTGAATGGAGAGAGAACAATTTCCACTCCCAGCTGGGCGTGATGGGGCCCTGTTCTGGAGATAGGAGCAGGTCCCAAATGTTGGACCTGCATCTATTGGACAAAAATGTGACAGGTGGGACAACCCCTTTCAACAGTTCATTTGCATTTAGTTTGAAAAGTATGCAGCATTGCAGGAAAAAAACGGATCATGCTGCTTCATAATACTCTGCAACCCTTACCAGGCTTTATGGTTTCCCTGCAAATATGAAGGGGGGTTTTGGCAAACCCCCGTAACTTGGCCAGACCTGTAAAGGAAAGATTACTTACTTGCTCCCCACTCCTTCTCCAAGCCTGTGATGCTCCGCTGAGCTCCCTAGCTGTAAGCATCTGGTTTGATATCAGCGCAATCAATTACTGGCCGCAGCACAGACCGGATCCCATTGCATCATGTGACAATTTCTCATGATGTAAGGTGTGAGATGGTCACTGCCGTGGCCAGTAATTGGCTGCAGCAATGTCAAACCGGATGTTGACATCGAGGGCGACTAGCGCAGCATCACAGGCCTGGAGAAGAAGGAGCGGGGAGCAAGTAAGTCATCTTTCCTTTACAGGTCTAGCCAAGTGGAGGGGGTTTGCCAAAACATCCCCATTCTTTCACAACCCCTTTGAGGCAGGCCATACACATTAGATGAATGCCAGGTGAACCTGTCATTTCTGGCAGAACAGCTAAACTATTGTATATGAGGATCTTTCCGACTTGGTGGAAGAGGGTTGGGGATGTTGGTTTTCAACATGCCCAATCGTTTGTTCTCAACGTAGATAGGCCTTTGAACGGAGCATTTAGCTGACAGCTATGTAAAGTTTATGGCCAAAGTGTATGGCCAACCTTAGTCCCTGATGTAGATAATCTGCTGTTCTATCAATTCCACTGTACACTGGGTGTTGTATTGTATTCACCCTGGCCTGTATGAAATTGAGTACACCTTTAGTATGAATATAGTAAGTGTATGGTAGGAATAGTGGAAAGTACAGACAGAGATCAACCACAACCTGTTTTTGCTGTGTATCTAAGATTTAAAGATTGCTGTAGGCTACAGAACAGAACATCTTCTACTGTTCTGTAAGTCGTAAAAGTTCTTTCTTTCAACCAAACGATTACAAGAGTTAAAGTAAATCCTAACTCCATAGAGTCTATATATGCAAGCACATTTTCCAGTAAGTCTAATATTCCCCAGCCAAGTTTAGAGCCCAGGTGGGCTGCAGTTTATTGGTTTCAAAGTTTAGTTCATACGAAGAAGGGTACATTCATATTCCTGCAAGCATTAACTGTCATAAAGATTTTACATCTTATGCTAAGAAAACATTACTTATGATTTTATCTCTAACATTGTATTCCTTTCTTTGTTTTCTTTTCTATTCTTCTTTCTCTTCTACCTTTGGATGCAATGCACTGGCACTAGTGAACTACAGCCCTCCCTTGACAGGGCTCGAAGTGCTAGTACCAACTGCTTGAGACCAGATTCTAGTTTGCATTCACCAGAACGAGAAAGGTATAAAACAGACTTTTTTCATTCTTATCATGTGTATTAGTAATTTCATTTTTTTCCCTTTCATGTCATTTAATATTTTTTTTATGCCACTAGTATATTTGTGTCTTAGAGGGTAGTTTATAATAATTCTCTTGTATGCCCAAGAACTGTCAGTATTGTGATGTGTTTTAGTGAACACTGTCATGTGCCTTGTTAAATAATAACTGATCATGTTTGGTAGAGTTTCTCCAAGTATGAGAAAATATTGGCCAGATTAGACCAATCAGATTGTGTGATAGTTTGTTTAAAGTGTTCTGGTGTAAGATGCATCCGATTCATTAAAGAGTCACTGTATTTTGACACAATTTCATTTAATGGAGAATAGTGTAACTAGCAAATTTCTAAATCACTTCATTTAAAAAATATACCTGTATCCACCTGACAAAAAACTGTAAATCTATGTCCATTAGGGGTCTCACTAGATTTGTCCCTAGTAACAGAAACTCAGAAGACGGCTCACAGGAAATGGGGGCCTGTCAGAGCTAGCTGATAAAATAGCTGGTTCTACACAGCTTTAGAAGATTATAGGAGCCTCTCATGTTCTGTAAGTGTGATTTCCCTCTCCTTATCTGTTCTGTGAGCTCCAGAGCTAAAAAACAGACATAGTGGGAAGTAAGGGAAACAATATCACAGCAGTACAGTGCTGGCAGAATCCACAGAAGGGAGATGCCTCCTGCTTTGAGAGAAATGCTTCTAGCTGTGCAGCTGACAAAGGGAATAATATGGCTGAAAGATTAGGGAAGCCCAAAAATGAACTATTCTTTCACTCATGATTTTACAAAGAAACACAGCCATTATGGAAACTTTTTTTTATAAACTCAGTTACGCTTTAAGACACGCACGCAGCCTGTTAATAAATTTGATGCATCTTCTGGCAGTCCATGCAACTAAACAACAACTTTTAGGAGTAAATCATAGTAAATCTGTCGGGTTGTGGAAAACCTAAATATGTTAAACATTCACAGACTCTGCTCACTTACTGATATGGCTCCCATGATGCATCCATTTTACAGAAAAGTGGCAGATGCAGTCAGCTAGAATCTTATCCCAGCATAAGCATTTATTTTTACCACTTGATTAATTTTTGCTTTCATATGGCGAAAAGCAGATATTAAAAATGATAATATTATACAAGGTACATTAGAAAGGGAATATAGGATAGGTAATTATAATTTAGCTCTATATTTCATGCAAACATATAAGTCCTAAAATTGCATTTTGCTATAAAAAATTCTTTTTTATTTGCGCAAAATTTAGTAAAATATCTAGAGAACAGTGTCTGCCACTAAATTCTTTATAACTTAATTGCTATAGTTAGGTATTATTCTATAATTAATATAAAATGTTACTCCCACTGACAAGTAATACATTGTGCAGTGCATATCTAATTTTTTTTTATTCCCTACTGTATATAGTAGAGCTTATTTTTGTGGGAAACATTTAGAGCTATTATATTAGAGTTTTTGCAGACTAACTTGCAGAGAAGCAATGAAGCAATAAAAGCTATAATTCAATACTGCATTATATTACTTATTATAGTCTGAACTGCCTGTATTTACAGTGAGCTAGAATCTATGCAAAAAAAATTAAACCACTCTGCTGACATATTACTATATTCAATAATGTGCAGTGAACAAAGTATGGAAGGAAAAATCCCATGACCTTTAGAAAAGGGAACCTAAGCTAATGTCACGGATGAAGTTAGCAGATAGCTGGAACATATAAATAAATGAGCGACTGGCTTGATCCCAAACTAAGGAGCTTATAGGTGAGCCCTATAAAACCCTAAGAGCTCTCCCTGACTGCTATGCACATGCAAGGGTATGTATGGTAGACGATTGCATGCCCGCATACCTAATACTGTGTGACACCTGAAAACCCTATAATAGTGAGGGGACACGACCACCGGCTCCCTGCACTTAATACGGACAGAGTCAGGGTCACCTAGAATCAAGCCAGAAAGGAAACACAATAAAGTAAATGACTTATCTGAACAGTACCCCTCCCTCTACGGGTGGACTCCGGACACTCAGAGCCCACCTTCTCAGGATGAGACCTATGGAAAGCCCTGATGAGACGAATGGCCTTAATGTCCGCCACTGGGACCCACATCCTCTCCTCAGGACCATAACCCTCCCAATGAACGAGGTACTGAAGAGAACTGCGGATAATCCGAGAATCCACAATCCTAGAGACCTGAAATTCAAGATTACCGTCAACAATAATCGGAGGAGGAGGCAAAGAGGAGGGTACAGTGGGTTGGACATAAGGTTTTAATAGGGACTTGTGAAAAACATTATGGATCTTCCAAGTCTGTGGAAGATCAAGACGGAAGGCAACGGGATTGATGACAGACAAGATCTTGTAAGGCCCAATAAACTTAGGACCCAACTTCCAGGAGGGGACCTACAGTTTGATATTCTTTGTAGACAACCACACCAGATCACCAACATTCAGGTCCGGACCAGGCATACGTCTCTTATCCGCCACACGCTTATATCTCTCACTCATCCTCTTCAGATTACCCTGAATCTTTTGCCAAATAAATGACAAAGACGAGGAAAATCTCTCCTCATCAGGTAAACCAGAAGACCCCTCTCCAGAGAATGTCCCAAACTGCGGATGAAACCCATATGCACCAAAAAATGGTGACTTATCAGAGGACTCCTGGCGACGGTTATTTAAAGCAAACTCAGCAAGGGACAAAAAAGAATACCAATCCTCCTGATTCTTCCCCGTAATGAAGTCTATGGACAGATGCGTCCAAGGACGGGAAGGAATGGGTAACAGGAGGAGAGAACCCGATGGCCGTGAATGAGGGACCTTGACACGAGTGCAGGTCTCGCAGGCTGCCACAAAACCCTCAACCGTCTTACGAAGAGCCGGCCACCAGAATCTCCGAGCAATGAGATCCACTGTGGCTCTACTCCCCGGGTGCCCAGCAAGGACAGTATCGTGGTGCTCCTTAAAAACCTTGTGTCGTAAAGCGAGAGGCACAAACAACCTCCCAGGAGGACAAAGATCAAATCAGGATAAAGAGCAGAGATGACCACCCCTTTCAGCCAAAATCAGACCCGGGTCTTCAAAGTTACCCCCTCCCGGAAAACAATGTGACAGGGCATCCGCCTTCACATTTTTAACCCCAGGGCGGAACGTAACAACAAAATTAAACCTAGAAAAGAACAAAGACCATCTGGCCTGTCTCGGGTTCAGACGCTTGGCCGATTCCAAGTAGGCCAGATTCTTATGGTCGGTAAACACGGTTGTACCAAAATGGGAGCGGAAGCAAAACTCTGTTTAATACTAGAAAAGGCTTTAAGCGCATCTACCGACCACGAGGAAAAATCCACCCCCTTTTTAGTCATATCAGTGAGTGGCTTAACAACAGAGGAATAATTCTAAATGAACTTTCTGTAATAATTGGCAAAACCCAAAAACCGCATCAGTGCCCTCTGACTCTCAGGAAGCTCCCAATCAAGCACAACGCGGACCTTCTCAGGGTCCATCCGAAAACCAGAAGCGGAGAGAAGAAAACCAAGAAATTGAATCTCCGGAACCACAAACACACATTTTTCCAGTTTAGCGTATAATTTATTCTCCCGCAGAATCAGCAAGACCTGACATAGGTGGTCCCGATGAGTCTTGAAATCAGGAGAAAAAATCTAAATGTCATCTAGATACACCAGTACAAATTTCCCCATTAAATGATAGAAAATGCTGTTCACAAAATGTTGGAAGACGGCCGGAGCATTCATCAAACCAAAGGGCATAACCATTGAAGGCCGTCTTCCATTCGTCCTCTTCCCTGACCCTGACTAGGTTGTATGCCCCTCTTAAATCCAACTTAGAAAAAACTTTAGCCCCAACCATCTGGTTAAACAGGTCCGGGATCAGAGGAAGCGGATATGGGTCACAAATCGTGATACAGTTCAGCTCCTTGAAATCCAGACAAGGTCTTTAAAGAAGCATCTTTTTTCTTAACAAAAAAAAAAAACTGCGGCAACAGGTGACTTCGAGGGTCAGATGTGTCCCTTTCTCAGGCTCTCAGAGATATAAGTACGCATAGCGACTCTTTCAGGTTGAGAGAGATTGTATAGTCGTGATTTTGGCAGCTTGGTGCCTGGGATGAGATTAATAGGGCAGTCGTACTCCCGGTGAGGGGGCAACTCCTGGACACCACTCTCGGAAAACACATCCGAAAATTCAGAGAGAAAAGATGGCACAGTCTTGGTAGAAACTCTCTGCAAAACTCACTCCAACCATTTATTTGCCTTGCTTGCCAATCAATAGTGGGGTTATGTTTAGTGAGCCAGGGTAGCCCCAACACTAGAGGAGTAGGTAATCCGCTTAAGACGAAATATGACATATCCTCAACATGAGCGTCACCCACAGTCAAACGGATATTGTGAACTATGCCCTTTAACGATCTTTGAGAAAGTGGAGCGGAATCGATAGCAAAAACAGGTATATCCTTTTCCAAAGTGCATACATGGAAACCATGCGTTGTTGCAAATTGATTATCAATGAGATTGACAGCTGCTCCACTATCTAAAAAAATATCACAAACAATGTTCTTGCTGTCTAGTGCCACCCTGGCAGGTAGGAGAAAACGGGAACTACAAGCAAACGGCAAACCATCAACCTTGCCAATAGTAGCAAATGGAAAGTTTTTAGAGGTTTTTTTTTGTTTTGTTTTGTTTTGTTTTTATTACCCTCAGAAAACGCCATGAATCTCTTAGAGGGGCAAACATTAGCCAAATGATTTATACCCCCACAACAGAAACAAACCCTCCTCTGAGAGCTGAATCCTCTACTATCAGAGGCAAGCAAACCCAGCTGCATGGCCTCCTCCTCAGAGGGGATTGAGACAGACTGAGACCCCTGCGCACTGAATGAGACAGCCCCACTGTCCTTGGGCTGAATATGACAGGAAAGAGTAGTCTCCTCTCTCTCTCTAAGACGCCTGTCAATACGAACAGCTAGAGACATGGCTGACTCTAACGACGCTGGTCTCTCATAAAAAGCGAATGCATCTTTCAATCTTTCTGAAAGACCATGGCAAAATTGACTTCGGAGTGCAGCATCATTCCAACCAGTATCAGCTGCCCACTTCCGAAATTCAGAACAATATATCTCTGCGGACTGTTTCCCCTGGCATAAAAGACGCAGTTTAGATTCAGCCAGAGCAATACGATCCGGGTCATCATATATCTGCCCTAGGGCTACAAAAAATTCATTCACCGATTGGAGGGGCCGTGCCCCTACCGGCAGCGAAAAGGCACAAGACTGAGCGTTATTCCTGAGCAGCGAGATGATGATCCCCACCTTCTGCTCCTCATCACCAGAGGAATGGGGAAGTAGGCGAAAATGGAGTTTGCAAGCCTCTCTAAAGCGAACAAAATTCTCACTACCCCCGGAGAACGTATCCGGGAGCGAGATCTTAGGCTCGGAACGCCAGCAGAACCGGTCACCTGAAACTAAGACACTTTTACGGAGATCTGCTACCTCCAGCGAAAGACCTTGCATGCGGTCAATCAAGGCTGAAACCGGATCCATGCTTAAGACGGTTATGGCGGTTTATAATGTCACGGATGAAGTTAGCAGATAGCTGGAACATATAAATAAACAAGCGACTGGCTTGATCCCAAACTAAGGAGCTTATAGGTGAGCCCTATAAAACCCTAAGAGCTCTCCCTGACTGCTATGCACATGCAAGGGTCTGTATGGTAGACGATTGCATGCCCGCGTACCTAATACTGTGTGACACCTGAAAACCCTATAATAGTGAGGGGACACGACCACCTGCACTTAAAGGGCTTCTGTCAGCCCACTAAGCCGTTTTTTTTTTTTTGTTTACTAATAATCCCTATACTGCGAGCTCTGCATACATAAGTTAAATAATCATTAGGTACGGCAGCGGCGCAGGCGCCAGATTTTGAATGATAATTTGCATATTTTAAAAATCGCTTTTTATCAAATTCTACTGAACCAAAATGATTATTTAACTTATATATGCAGAGCTCGCAGTATAGGGATTATTAGTAAACAAAAAAAAAAAAGGTTTAGTGGGCTGACAGAAGCCCTTTAATACGGACGGAGTCAGGGTCACCTAGAATCAAGCCAGAAAGGAAACACAATAAAGTAAATGACTTATCTGAACAAACAGCAGAAGCAGCCTCCAGCAGTGAACGCCTCACCCAGGAAGTAGTATAAACCGCAAAGTGAGGCAGTATGGGAGGGATTATAAAGGAAGACAATTAGTCGAAATAAGTGACACCTGGCAGAAGAAAAGGAGATGAGAAAGTGAAACCAAAACAAAGAACATCATACAAGAGGTAGAGAAGAACGTCTGCCAGATCTTCTCACAGAACTGGCACTGACAGCTAAGTTCACTTAAAGGGATTTTTCAGGAATACCATATTGATGACATATTTGATCAGTGGGGGTCTGACTCCCAAAACCACTGCCTATCAGCTCAAAAGGTCGCAAAATGAAGGGGGTGCAACTTTTTGGGCTCACTTGCTCAAAAATGTTCTGACTTTTTGCATTTTTACACTACTCACTCCAGTTTTGAAATATGGGTGGTAAAGTGGACATGGTTAGCTATGTTAATGAGTTTCACTCCAGATTTATCACTGAGACTTTTTAAAAAAAGTTGCAATCACATTTCAGTATGAGGGTGAAGTAGGAAAACTGGAGTAACTTCTCTAGACAAAAGTGTTAGGTTTAAGGGTCCATTCACACGTCCGTTTTTTCTTTCCTGATCTGTTCCGTTTTTTCTGGAACAGATCTGGACCAGATCTGGACCCATTCATTTTCAATGGGTCCTGGAAAAAAACGGACAGCACAATGTGTGCTGTCCGTTTCCGTTGTTCCGTTCCGCATGTCCGTTTAAATATAAAACATGTCCTATTCTTTTCCTGAAAAATCGGATCCTGGTACAATAAAAAGTCAATGGATCCGCAAAAAACGGAAGACATACGGATGTCATCCCGTATGTCATCCGTTTTATACGGAATCCGTTCCTGGAAATTACATTTTAATTTTTTTTTATTTATTTTTTTAAAGAAATCCAAACAACTTTATTTGCTTATTGAAATTTATACATGCTTCCGTTTTTTGCGGATCCGCAAAAAACGGATGACATACGGATGACATATGGAAACATTTTCAGGAACAACGGATCCGCAAAAAACGGACAGAAAATCGGATTATAGAAAAATACTGACGTGTGAATGTAGCCTTAGGCCTTTTTCACATGAACGAGTTTTCTGCGCGGGTGCAATGCATGAAGTGAATGCATAGCAACCGCACTGAATCCTGACCCATTCATGTTTTTCACGCATCATTTCTGCGTTACGTGAACATCGCAGTGTGTTCTATATTCTGTGTTTTTCACGCAGCCCTCGCCCTGTAGAAGTGAGTGGGGCTTTAGTGGAAAACGCATTGCATCCAGATATAACCTAGATGCAATCTGGATTCAATGGGCCAGATTTATCATTACTCTGACAACTCACTCCACTTTAACATATGACTAACGTCAGTTTTAGCCAAGTCAGATTTATGATCGGCCCTTTAAGACTGTAATAAATGTGGTTTGACGGTAGCAGTTTATCCGTCAGTAAGCAGCTTTACAAAAGTCGCACATCTTTACGAAAAAATCGCACGTTTTTATGAAAAAGTCGCATGTTCTATTAAAAAGTCTCATAAGATAAGCATGGTCCTCACTGGAGTGAAATTGCGACTTTTTTGCAACTTTTTTGCGACTTTTTAAATAGTCCCAATAGTAGATCTGTCTAGAGATTCATTTACATAAGAAAACACGCCCACTTTCAGAAAACTGGCGAGCATAGTGCAGAGCAGAAAAAAGTCACAAATTTGTGCGCAGTTTTAGCGTTTGGGACTTTTTTGGGGACTTTTTCACTCCATTATTCTGACCTGAGCTAATGATAAATCTGGCCCAATGTGTTTTTCACTTATTGTTGCTAGGAGATGTTGTTTGTAAGTCTTCAGGTTTTTTTTTCACACGTGTGAAAAATGCATCAAAGCTGATTGCACCTTCGCAGGAAAATACTGAAACACTGAATGCAATTGCAGACAGAACTGACTGAACTTGCTTGCGAAATGGTGCGAGTTTCACCGAACGCAACCTGAGCCAATCCGTATCGTACGTGTGAAAGAGGCCTTAAGAATCAGACAAATTTGTAAAACAACAAAGGTTTATAATAAAGACTAATTGAAAATAAATAATTTTTACCCAAGATAAGTAGAATTAATAAAGTAGAATAAAGATAAGTAGAATAGAATAATAATGAAGTGTCCCTCACATATCCTGTAAAATGGTTTTCTTACATTTTTACTACTGATCGGTGGGGGTTTGATACTCTGGACCCCGCCGATCAGCTGTTTGAGAAGGAACCAGTGCTTCTGTGAGTGCTGCGGCCTTTTCCGTGCTTACCAAGCACAGCGCCATACATTGTATAATGGCTGTGCTTGGTATTGTGCTCTACCCCATTCACTTCTATGAGGCTGAGCTGCACCTAGGTCATGTGACAAATGAACTCATCGTCACTGGTCTTAGAAAGGCAGAGACAAAGTCGTAAAATTTTGGAAAACCCCTTTAAATGTTTTATCACATGTATTGCTCTAGTTGCTTTGCCTTTTAAATAATTATATTGTAACTTTATTGTACAATATACACTACTCACCAAAAGTTAGGGATATTTGGCTTTCGAGTGAAATTTATGGAAAATGTAAAAAGTTACAGCGATATTATATCATGAAAGTAGAGCATTTAGGTAGAAGCATGCAATAGTGATTTCCTCATCTCAAAAAATTTATTGAAACAAAAGCCAACAACAGTGGTGGGGATACCACACAAAAAATGGCAATTTCTCAAAAACTTGTTATGTCGCCTTGAGCATCAACTACAGATTGACAACGACGTTTCATGCTGTTCACAAGTCGACTTATTGTCTGCTGAGTCATGGCATCCCACTCTTCTTGGGTCTGGGGTACATAGTTACAAGCCTCTACATGGCGACTCAGCTGATCCGATAGGTTTGCATTGGGATTCAGGTCTGGAGAAAGTGCAGGCCACTCCATTTGAGGTACCCCAGTCTCCAGCAGCCGTTCCCTAATGATGCAACCTCGATTAGCTGGTGCGTTGTTGTCCATGACAATCAAATTGGGCCTGTGTTAATGATGTTATTCAAGTAGTATGGGTTTGTCACTGTATCATTCACAAAGTGTAGGGCAGCTCTGTATTGACTAGACGCACCTGCCCATACTAAAACACCGCCACCAAAGGCAAATAGTGGCTGATGCATATCTCTCTCCTTGACGTCTCCAACATCGTTGGCAGCCATCATTTCTGATCAGCATGAATCGCCTTTCATCAGTGAACAGCACACCCTCGTCCAGTGTAGATGCTCCCTGGCCCATGCAAGACCATGACGCCTGTGGTGAGGTACCTTTTCAGGTCCTTTAGCACGCAGACCATGCTGATGTAAACAGTTTTGAATGGTCTGACGTGACACTTGGGTGCCTCTCACCTCCCTTAAATGTGCCTGGAGTTGTGTGGCATTCTTCATCCGGTTCTGCAGGGCATTGTTCACTATGAAGCAGTCATTAGTTTGGGTTGTGGCCAAAGGAGGTCCACTTTTATGACTTTCTATGACTCTTCCAGTCTTTCTGTATCTCTGTTGGAACATCCTGCTTGAAGCCTCGCAATAGCGAGGTATTGTTAATCAATTGTTAGGTGTTGTTTTGGTCTCATGATGTCAAAATGTGAACAGCATGATGAGGAGGACTGTTTAAATACCACTTCTAATTTAACCAGGAAATTTATTGGGCGATACATGAATCAAACACCTGTTGTGAATTTTGCCGTTAAGCTCCTTGTTACAGAACAGCAAGTTGTGCAAAAAGTACTGAAACAATGAACAGTTGGATATGTGCATTCAAAAGTTTAGCGAAGGTCACATTAAGTTCACCTGTAAAGGTTAGAGTGCATTTAAGGTTCATCCTGAAAATTCACCCACAAGCCAAATATCCAAGTATACAAGTGTCACTTGTATACTTGTATTATATTACAGTGAAGTGAAATGCAGGGGTTGTTTGAGCAAATGCCTATTTGTCTGTTGATCGTATCCTTCTTGCATACCTAAAATCAGCTTTTTTGGGTAGCACATTGCCTGTGTAAATAGGGATGGTTTACCAGCAAACAGCGGAATTGTATGGGGACAAATGATTACAGTACTGAAACTGCAACTCATTGAGAATGAGTGGTTTATTCCCACTCACTGCCTTGTGCATCGGCCCTCACTAGCTGACAGTTCTAGTTTTTGGTGTTTTCACCCTTTTATACTGTACATTAATGTTTTCTCCTACTGAATGTATTCCTGTAGACTGCATGTAAACTATAGCTGTCATTTTCTCAACTACTAAGGGTACTTTCACACTTGCGTTGTTGGATTCCAGCAGGCAGTTCCGTCGCCGGAATTGCCTGCCGGATCCGGCAATCTGTATGCAAACGGATACCATTTGTAGACGGATCCGGATCCATCTCACAAATGCATTGCAATACCGGATCCGTCTCCCCGGTTGTCATCCGGGAAAACTGATCCAGTATTTTTTTTTTTCAAATTTCTAAAGGTCTGCGCTTGGGGCCGCATTATTTAATGCATTTCAATGGAAAATAATGCCGGATCCGGCATTCCGGGAAGTGTTCCGGAATTTTGGACGGAGAAAATACTGCAGCATGCTAGGACGGAACTCAATACCAGAAAGGTTTAACGCAAGTGTGAAAAGTACCCTAACAGAGGCATGTCAGAAATTGTGGTTGGTGGTGTTCCTGGGTGCTTTCAATGTTCACGAGACTAGCTAACTCCCATTAGATTTCCTAGAAGAGTCATGATATTTTCTGTACACAGGTCTCTCTCTGGAATGCAAACACGAACCCAAGGAGCACAGCGTATATTAGAACATGCATTAAAAAAAAAAAAAGTTGGGTTTTCAATTTATAGACCCTCATCAATCACAACTTATGACCTGTCTCTATAAAATTGTCAGAAGTTGAGGAATATTACAGTGAACTCAAGCTGTCACACTACAGTATGTCTTTGTGTTGGACAAGCCTAAATCAGTAGATCACCAATAGTCCACAACAGCTGATATCGGCTTTTCTCCAGGGTTATTCGAACTAGACCAATAGAACCTTGCCTGAATGGAACGTTAAAATAAAATAATAAATCATTATTGTTTTTTTGTTTGTTTTTTTAAACCAGGAATCACAAATTAACACTCTTTGTTAGAGTAAATCAGGCTAGGGTGTAACCCCAGATATGGGGGAGGGGTACTATAGGTTTGATCTTTTTACTTCCTATCTCAAAATGGACTGATTGAGCTTAAAAAGCGTGCCTCTCTACACCCTGTAACGCTTAGTAACACTCTCTGAGCACATATAAGCAACAGTGTTACTGTAACACATAAATGAATGCCTGCTGGTATACAGAGCAGTTGTTATGTTACCAACTACTGCCTAAAAGAGCTAACTACAGGGACTATTTGGGGTTTGTATCTTGCCAGAGTGTTATCTGGTCAACTTAGATACATATGGCATTGTGATTACAACGCCTCTCCTTGTCCTCCCACCCCTGCCAGCAAGCCCTAAGTATTTCTCTCCTGCTCAACGCGTTTCCATGCAGTGGTGAGCCTGCATTTCATCAGGAGCAGGTGCAGGATTATTAGGTGACTATGTAGCATTAAATTACTGCACGTGGCGTGCAGCTTGGCAGCATGTTGGCGCTATGACAGCCGTACTGGCCACTCACTTGCCGGCTTCATATAGTTATGACTCCGCCCCTCAGCAGGCACGGTCTCGGGGAACAACCAATAGGAGCAGGGGAGTGTCCACAGTTTCCAGCCCGCTGCTCGGCGTCCACCGCTCGTCTAGTGTAGCGATGCTGGGGAGTGCCTTCTTATCAGGGAGAATCCATTGGCAGCCCGATCTGTCAATCAGACCAGACATACTGCACAGTATTTTACCGCAGACATGGTATATGTATATCGCAAGAGGTCCTCCTATATATATTGCTTTATTGAGCATGACGCTTAACATCCCGTACAGGGTTCAACAGATCCCATAGTATGATGGGATAGTCAATTGATGAGGACATCCACAGACGTTAGAGCGTACTATCACTGTCCAGTAACAGTACCATGATGATGCTCCAAGATAAAATAAATGAAATGAGCGCAGATAAAGGAGACGACACCTTCAACATTGTTTTTTTTTTATTGCATGTGGATAATGTTCATGGAGAAGGGGAAATGTTTTTTGGGTATTGTTATTGCTCTTTTGATTCAGTAATATTCATGAATTGCATTTCAGTCTATATTTCTTAGGCTGCCTTCACACATTGTTTGATAGAGCCGCACTCCCATGCTCCTTATTTCATCAAAAGTCGGAAAAGATCCTACTACAAAGAGGAAAAGGAACACTTCCCCAGAGAGTATGTTCCTTCTCTTTTGCATTAGGATCCATTCCAACTTTTGATGAAGTAAGATCAGATGTACAAGAGAGCACATCTGCCCAGTGTAGTGTGAAAGCAGCCTTAACATGGCGTATTTCCAATCATTGTATTATTCGTTGTGTATTCAGTAGTGTATTCAAGTTGTTGGAAATTTCTGTTTATTGCTTCTTATTTTTATTAGTCTTCTACATGTATAGTGAATAGTAGTCAATGCCAGTAATGTTCATCATTTCAATGCTTTACATGTAATCTCATTCTTCATTGCTGTTTCCTGTTATTATTGTTTTTTTGCTCTCGCTTTTCTTTTTTTTTCATTTATCACTTCATCTCAGGCAGCCCAGAAAAATGGAAAAATCTAGCAACCAGAAACCAAACAATAAATGTGCTGTTTCTGAAGTAAAAAGGTATGAGGGTTTCAATGCATATTTAGATACATTATAGATTATGCAGCTCTAACCTGTTGTAAGCTTTACAAAAAGGAAGGAAGGTGTGAGAGCTACGATGAAGGTGGCAACTTTATTTGGCATGCTGGCATCTCGCATTAAGTCACAATATCTAATGTACTGATACAATAGTGAGCAAATCCTTGATCACCTCCAGTCAAAATTCATTTTCAGTGCTCAACTATAAGCCATTGTGGAGATGGAGTGGACCTGACATGTGAATGCATTACACATACAGCGCATTAATGTCAGCATCTTGTAACGTGTGGTGTTCCGGACTGGAGGGAAAAATGAATTTCTTTATCTACCCAAACACTCAATGGCATTGAGTGTTGGGTGAATAAAGTAATCCACTTGTTTCACTGAAGTCAGAATGCTGCCTTTCTTCCATAATTTTAGATACAGTAGATAGACAGACAGAGAGACAGATAGACAGACAGAGAGACAGACAGATAGATAGATACAGATATGAGATAGAAAGGTAGATAGATAGGTTATAGATAAGTAGATAGATATGAGATAGATTACATTATATTTAGACAACTTTGTTCCAGGCAGCAAATAGTAAAAAAAAAAAAAAGAGCTACAGTGGGGGGAGGCAGAAGGGGGGATGCAGTCGACAGGTCCTGTATATTCTCTGCAGGCTTTCTCCCCTCCTGTTAGTCCAGGGTCTGGACTGCCCAGCTGTACCTATCAGGGCACATCAGCTAACAAGCAGCCCTTGTAATTTATTGAAGCACAGAGAGAGGAGAGAAGGGCATCCAATATGTCAGGTCATTAGAGGGTGACATTCTGAACTCACCAGTAAACCACAGGAGCAGAGGAGGCCATTACCTTCACAGTGCAGGGCCTCCGGTGAGAGAGAGGAAGGGGGCGGGGCTATGGATGCAGCACCCAGCTCCTCACTACAGCATAAGGACTCTGCGGGCTACAGTGGGTGGAAGACCAGGGACCAGCGCTCCTTGCTGTGCTGTCTGTGCTCCTCTCAGGTGCGGCCACCAGCTCTCTTACACATCTGGGCAATTGCCCTGTTTGCCCCGCTCCTAGCGCCGGCCCTGAGTAGAACAGTGGGTAGGTCTCATCCATGAGTATAGAAACTCTTTGTTTCAAGAGCCTCAAACAAAGATGGAGCGTAAAGATGGAGTTTCAATAGTGCACCAGTAGAATTTAACTCCACCTCATTCTCCGAGACCCTAAGATGATGTAGTTGTGAAGCCAAAAATAAAGATGTGCATTGTGGACTGCTAGTCCTACTCCTCCCACATCTTTCACATATGGTAAAGTGTCAAGTTTAATGTGTGCCTACCCTTTTCGCCATATCAGTTTACAAAATGTATTTTTGACTTTATTAAAAAACCGTAAGGGTATCCAAACCAGTGCTTAGTGTAAGACATAAAGAAGCTGCAGTAGCATTTTAATAAGTGTTATCCTCCCTGTGACTGGTAGAGGTAGTTTACACCACACTGCCAGTTTAGAGGTGAATTTTGCTAGGAGTGGAACAAGGTTTAACTTCTCACAATCTGCTGGACAAGTGGTTCCATTGATACCCAGATATTTATGATTTTGGTTTACTGGCTAATATTTAAAGTGAACTTAAAGAACTCAAATTAAGACTGTATGAAATAGCTGGAATATTGAAGGACTTGGGGTGTCGGCCAAAACAATAAAATATAGGGGTGATGTCAACAGGGAGATACATATGTCTCCTTAGTAACCAGAATCAAGAGTGTTTATTTTGTAAAGTTAATAAGGTTTGTAGGTTTTAAAAAACTTTTCTCCTATAGTTGTGTTTTCTGCATGTGTTTTCCATTGTTAAATGTGAGTTATATTTAACCATGTATCAGTGACACTAACTTTGTTATATTCCTGATGTCTCTGTGGTGCATGCGGATATACGTACAGCATATGATTTCATGTGGTATTATTTATACAGAAAAAACTAGCCTTGTAGCCCATTGCAACCTGCTGCTGTGTGATTGGTTGGTCTAAACAACCGGGCTGTTCTTTCTTTTAGACAATTTTGATAAATAAGACTCACTCTGACATGTAAAACGTGCACAAATATAAACTGGACTGTCTACTTAAGGTACATACATAATATTCCTCCCACACTCAATATCCGTATCAATATGTGAACTGCCTTAGATGCTGTCTTACAGCCATTACATTTTATAAATGGCTTATCTGTCCTATTTACATGCAATCTACTGTAGGTTTTGGGATTGAATTCTGCAGACCATTGCACAACCCGAAACAATATTGTTCTTCAGAAGTCTCCTTATTTGTTAGCTGTTTCTGTTCCTCTACCTTTCCTTGAATTTACTTGCATGTAGTTACCACTATGTGTGGTTCTAACCCCGGTGCCCTATGGCTTTATGTACCACAGGACAATGTGTGTTTGTGTATTATACAAATAACTTTATGTCACCAGGCTGGATCAAGCTTTAAGGAAGCCCTTGGACAAAAAAACATGTGTGTGTGGGGATACTATTTTAGATAAGCCATGCAGCCGGTGAAACTGGCCGATGCCCAGGGGCCACCTGAGCCCTCTTCAAGTACATCACAATCTGACACTGTTAGCATTAATTAACAATGGGAGCATCAGGTACTTAGGTACCCTTCCTATCAAGACAGTGATACAGTTAAATACTGTGGCAGACACGGGAGCCCATGGCATCCTGCCCCACTGTTCACTTCCACAGGAAACCAGGCATGTAGCCTATACTGACGACACAAGGATGCAGACGCCTCAAGTTGAAAGAGGTCTGTGTGTATGGCTTACCCCACCTACGTGTTGCCCCACCTTCAATGAATATGGAGGGGTCACTTTTACCTTTTTTCCAGGGCCACTTTTAAGTTGCCAGTCCGTCCTTGTTCCTGACCTCTGCACACGTCACAAAGCATGCCTAGAAAACTCTCCTATAGAAGTTAATGAGTCCTCTCCAGTTTATTGTGTCTATGGACCATGGTGGCCAGGGCAAAGCATATCTCTAAATGTTGTTAACAACAGCTCAGGCAAGATGACCGCCCCCATAATCATGTTCAGAAAATCAAATAAAAAAGTACAATCAGAAAATAAAGACAGATTAGAAAAAAGGATATGTATCACTATCTGGCTTTAACTAGCAGAAAAACATAGGTGACACATTCCCTTTAACATTCATTGCCCCGTGTAAAAGTCAGGCATCAGATGCTTTGTCCTGCTATGAATGGTTCTGATGAGGGTGGGACAAATCCCAGGCCTTTGCACCTTTGCCTTGTCATACACTTTTACTCTCAAGCTTTTGCCTTCTTTGAGTATAAAGTTGCCCATACATATTAGAATTCTGTTAGTTATTGTCATATGTCTGGGAATTGTAGTTAGATTGGGAATTGTGGAAAGAGACAGTAGAGGTCTCGGGCAGTTGATCTTTTCAGCAACCACAGAATGATGCATTTTTAAGTGAACTTTTTGCTGGCTGCTTATTTGCTCAACAGCAATTTTATGCTGCCCATTATTTAGCTGTTACAACCAAATTTGCATTAGGAGATTGAAAGAAATAAGGTATAGGTTCATTTAAGAAGGTTAACAAGGATTTCTGGGAATAGGGGGGGAGTTGAATGTTTAAAGAGGCAGTGGAGGCTATGGCCTCCTCACAGCACTGTACATTGTATAGGGGCTTGGTATTGAAGTCCAGGCCCTTCACTTGAATACTGAGCTGCACATCATTCATGTGAACAATGTATGTGACCTCAGTGGCCTATGAGGAGGCCGGAGTGCTGTGGCCTCTTCAAACAGCTGATCAGCAGGAGTACTGGGAGTCGGACCCCCACCGATAAGATATCGATGACCAATTCTGAGGATAGGTCATCAATACTTTACTTTCGGAAAATTCATAAACATTTTGAACTAAGCTGGCACTCTTACCTGCTGATTGATTTTGTTTGTAGATAGTTTGGCCTCAAAAGACGTTGACCTCAGACTGCAGTAATCTAGCTCTGAATCTTTGAAACTTTGTTACCATAAAAAGAAATTTTATGGGCATGGCTGCCTTCTACCTATTACCTAACTAGCTTGTTTTTTCTTTTACCTTACAGAAACCATCAAGTAGGAAGTCAGTCATCTACGGGGGACTCTTCATTTAGTCGGAGAGGAAGGCAGCTTCCACAGGTCCCTGTAAGGAGCAACAGTGTAGAACAAGGTAGCCCAAGTGACCAACCACACTTGCAAACAGTGTTTTGTGCGTTTGTATGTTCAATGAGTTTTGAAGTGGTGTGGATTGGTGGATTATTAATGTCCTCACTGTGTTCTTTATCATTCAGTGTAAATCTTCACATAAGGTTTCATGTCCAGTAATGGCTGCATTTTATAACTTTACATACTGTACATTATTGTTGGTTTTTGTGATGACATGTTTAACATTCAATCAATGTATTGCTAATAAGACTTTACCACAACCGAACCACAAACTTGATACAGAAGCAAAACTGGGTTAAGAAACGATGTACTTTATAATACTGTAGTCACTAATTATCAGCGTGAAATAACATTTATCTAAAGCATGTGCTACTTTTTATTGAAAGATAGTTTATAGTTGTATATAAAAGAAATTGATCAAATAAAAAAATAAAAAAATTGGATTCATCTTTTCAAATGGGGTTATGGAAATTTAACCTTCTCAGTAACATGAAGCATAATGTGATCTTTTGATGGTTTGTTCAGAATTATTTTTCATCTCTTACTATTTTTAAGATCAAAAGCGATTGCCAGACTCTCTAGCTCTAATGGTCAATAACATTGTGGTAGTCAATACCACTTTACTGCAAAATACAATATATATATATATATATATATATATATATATATATATATATATATATACATGTGTACAGCATGTGTATTTCTTTGGTATGAAGAATTTCATTATAGGTCCTAAATATAACTTTTCTATAAAGTGTCTTTGCCTTTATAACACATCACGAGTTGTCACTGGATGGGGTGATTGAGTTTGCAATATGGAGCTGAGTAGTAATTGCCTAGTTAATATATGGCGTCGTGTGTCAATGAACCTGCCAGCACTTTAATGCTTTTTTGATGAGAGAACTCTAAGCACTAACACAAGCAGTGAGAATGTATACAAGTCAGATTAAAGCTGCGCAAAATATTTCCATGTTTGATGTCCTTAGTCATATAGCTGTCGAATACCAAAAACTTGATATAGTTTATGCAATACCCATTATGCTTAAGAGAGGTTTACTATTTTTCTTAGGTTTACTGGTTATTTATGTTGTGTTTTGAAGTGCTATTTAATTATATATATATATATATATATTAATATATATATATATATATATATATATATAATGCGCTATATTGTATATACCGTATTATATTTCTAACTGAACGTTTCTTGGCTCACTGTGTGTGTGTACTTTAATGTTTCGATAATAGCCCCCTATACAGACATTTCGGAGGAAATGAATTGTATTGTTGAGTGTTTTACTACATATTAACTATGACATATGGATATGTTGTATACATAGAACATAGTGTCGAAACCAGACAAATGATAACTTTCTTATGAGAGTATCCAGTTTAGCAGTTTTTTTGCCTGTTTGGATGGTAAATATGATACCTTCTAATAAAAAACTGAGATTTTAGCATGTATCAACATCTTAATAATACTAATGGTGCTTTCGTTGTGCCGGTAACACTATATGCTGCACTACTTGGAAATGTTCACTTTATTCTTATTGTTAAACCTGCATGTTCAGGGGTGTGTGACCAATCCATACTAATACAGTGATTGCATCTAGTACAAGAGCCGATTACTGATTCCGGATAGCAGTACAATTATTGCGGTCTAGTTTATGGTTGTAGAGTTAGGGTCCATTCGCACGTCCGTAAGTGTTTTGCGGATCCACAAAACACGGACACCGGCAATGTGCATTACACAATTTGCAGACAGCACATCGCCGGCACTATAATAGAAAATGCCTAATCTTGTCCGCAATTGCGGACAAGAATAGGACATGTTCTATTTTTTTGCGGAAACTGAAGCACGGATGCGGAAGTGAGGATCCGCAAATGCGGATGCGGACAGCACATTCCGGCCTCATTGGAAATGAATGGGTCTGCACCCGGATGCGGACACATTTTGCGGACGTGTGAACGGACCCTAAGTAGTTTGCTTGAACATAACTTTGATTTTATGTTTTGTATTACTTTTGCTATGCATTGAAAATGTTCTATTTTTATTGAGCACTGTGTGACAGTTCTGTGAAAAACAGAATGTTTTTGAAAAGATTTGCTTAGTGATGCATTAGTACTCTGGAGGAATGCTGGCACTTTCTCACAGTGTACAGTCCTCGCTTGAGTAATTTAGTTGAAACTAATTAATTAAAGTGATGGCTTGTTGACTTCACAGATGTCAGTAGTAATGTGCTACTGATCCTGAACAATCCATTCCCCATGAGAGTTCTTCAAAATGCAAAATTAATTTTCAAGTTAAATAAAGAAGACACAGATATCCCTCCACTGTTATTTACTGATTGCTTCCAGTCTTAAAGCATAGGATCACCTTTGGTAAACTAATGCCTATGAGCCATTCCTCAATATAGACCTTTCAACTAAATAGCGTCAGTAATGTGGGATTAAAAAAAGGCCACTTTCTTTTCCCACAAAAGAGCACCACTCTGTGTCTGGTATTGCAGCTCGGTCCCACTCAGTTGAAATGGGCAGATCTGTATTACCAAATACAACCCATGGGGAGGAGTGACACTGTATCAGGAAAAAAAACTTAAAGCGGTTGTACAGAATTAGTAAAATCCGTCTGCTTTCCACAAAATCAGCACTACTTCTGTTCAAAAGTTGTGAGTGGTATTGCAGCTCATGCACATTTACATCAATGGAGTTGAAAAGCAATACCAGATGCAATCTATAGACAGGTATTGTGCTGTTTTTGGAAGAAATCAGACATGTTATTTTCTAATTCTGTGCTACACCTTTAACAGCAAGGGCAATTTGGGTAATAGAGGGTAGAAGCAATGGTGAAATACAATTTGCAGAAACTGCTAACATTGCTTTTAGTGGAATGGAGAAAAGAACAGAATAAGGCCTCATGAACACGGCCGTGGCCGTATTGCAGCCCGCATACATCGGGTCCACAATATGCGGGCACCGGCCGTGTGCTCCCCGAATCCCGGATGCGGACCCGATCACTTGAATGGGTCCGCAATCCGGAGCTGCGGTGCGGAACGGAGGCACGGAACATCACAGAAGCACAACGGAGTGCTTCCGTGGTGTTTCTGTCCGTGCCTCTGGACCGCAAAAAAAATAGAACATGTTCTATTTTTTTGCGGTGCGGACGGATCACGGTCCCATTCAAGTTGAATGGGTCTCTTACTACAGTTCATCATAAGGAGCAGTACAATGTCTTGACAAGAGCCCCTCTTTATGACATCCATATGGGAGTGGTGCTGAAGTTACGAGGAGAATGAACTACATGTTTTTGTGTTTCTGAATCGTAACCATGTTTCAGCAGTCTTACCTGTGTACCTCCTCTGCATTCTTTTTCTCAGCCCATCCACTCCCCACTTACTTCTTGGTCTCAGTGTGATGTCTTGTTCTTTCCTTGATTGTCATCTTGCTTTGATATGTTGTGCGGATTTAAGTAACTCAGGACTACTTGAACCAGATGAAGTGTGCACAACTTGAAACCTCTTCTTTTATGTGTTAGAGCAGATAAAACATCCATGATTCATTTCTTAACAATTACCATGGGGTTATTATATAACTCAGTTTAACATAAAGTAATGTTATAATAATTAAAGGGGAATAATATGTAGTGAAGGCTTGATGATGTAGAAATGTCATGCACAAGGAGATTTCTTTAGGCAAACTGCAGCTTCAGTCGCATCATCTCTCCTACTGCTCCTTTATGCACAATAGCTATACTTTGTATTTACATCTCAATTGTGTAAATTACAGAATGAGCACCATGCCATCTAAGTACTGTCTTCATTATTTGTTTTTAATTAATACCAATTTAATATTTGAATTTATAAATCCTGTTATGTTCATTCTTAACATTAATTATATGTGTTGCAGCTTGCAGTTTGCTGTGTCTTTGTGAATGATTCTGTCAGTGTGTATTAAGTATACTGTAAGTCAGGTGTAATAGTTAAAGACCTCCCTGTGTTTGCTACTGCAGGATAGAAAGCCTAAGTGTATTCCAAAAGTTGTGGCATTTTAGGTCACCTAGCATCCACTTGACTTTGTTTATGGATGACTACCATTTCATACAGTTACAGAAGTGATAACAGAATCTGCTGTACAGCTCAGGTTGAAAACATGCTTTGATTTTTGTATGACTTCTTTGCGACATCTGAACGGAGTTGGTTACCTTTGAAGGACTTTTATTAGAGCACTTGAGTGATAAATTATTGTCAAACATATTTAATGTAAAAGAAAAATATGGCTTATCTGTTACATGTTTTAAACCAGGTTATATGTATAGTGCCCTAGGGTTGGCAACAGTTTGAAGGTGAACTTTGGAGGTGTCCTTCTTATTGTTGGTTTAATAATGAGTTATGATTGTCTGTGGCAAGAGCCTCACTTTAAAACCTCCTCTTTTCATTTGTGATACAAATATGAAATAGGTGTGATGAAATATTTGCCGCCCATATGAAATGTCGATCAGTCTTTAGAATTAGAGTTGGTCTTATCGATAAAGCATAATTGTTTCCTATAGTGTCCTATCAGATTGTATCTTTTGTAGAGTAGGTCTGTAATGAAAGCAGTGAAGACAGGTTGATGAAGGCAACACTGGTGACACATTGTTATTAGGAAATGTTGATGCTGGATCTCCTCCCTCTCAATGTCTCTTTAACTTATATGACGCTGTGTCCACATCAAGTTTTTATCCCACATTCATCCATCGCCGTAGGGTTCCATTGTAAAAAAAAAAAAAAACATCCATTTAACATATGTATTTTTTACTGGCCTCTGCAGGATGGAAAAGTGTAGTGCACCATGCTTTTGCATCCTTTTTTCCCGCGATGTATATGTTAACTGTTTGGACAGCAATGTGATGTGAACAGCCCCTAAAAATGGGTAAAATCGTTAAAAAGTCTTCCTGGTAGGACAGCCTGCCGATATCTTCTATTAGGGGCTGTCCGAGAGTAGTGAGAGTAAAGAGCAGCTCTGCCGGACCATTTAAGTATTGCATGGTTGAAAATTTATATGGTCACCCTCAACTTTAACGGCTAGACTAGGTTAGTTTTAATAGGTGGTTTTAGGTACACTTTAGGGGTAGTTTTGAGTTCACATCTTAGTTTTCATTTTTCATGGTACTCTTTTACTTAGTTTTTTTTAATATAGTATATAATTATACAAGCTTCTACACTGGTGATGTCTGTTTGTCCTTTTAACCATGGCAAAGTTCTCTTGTCAACTCACTGAATATGATGTCCTATGGGCTGGTACAGTGGCATGGGCAGAAATGACTTCAGCATATATGACCTATAATCTGCTACACAACACGGTAATGTTAGGACCACACCATTGGGTGGTCTTGGGTACGTCTTGCTGTTCTGGTGTAGAGAAGAGTGAAATGGCTAAATCTCTTAATGGTCAATGAGACTCCATTAAAGTACTCTTTAATGCTTTTATCATTTAGAACAGATAATATGCCACAAAACAGTTGGCTTCCTGTGTGATTTACCATCTGCATTCTATCATTAGTTACTATATTAGTCACTGTGCAATATCAGCATCAATTTAGTACATCTTGGACATACTTGATAAACAGCAGTCGTGATGTTGTACCGTATAGTTCTCAAAGTGCAGTAGAGAATGATAATTGTCTTTATATCTATGCATGTCGTTCCAATTTCAGCATGATCTTAATTTCTTGATGTTTTGTATCTCCCATGCTTGTGTTATTTTGCATAGTAAATTAATATAACTCATTATAAAATGTTAATTAACGGTTGTGTCATTTGGTTAAAGAAATAAACTTCAGTATGCCTATCGTTGCAGTAGTTAAACAGATGCCACAATTGACAACAGTTGTTGATAAACTATCCATTTTTATGCAGTTTTATTATTATTATTATTTTAATATGTTTAAAAGGAAAACTACAACGAAATTCCACATATTGCCAGTCAAACTTGGCAACATGCAAACTTGTGTAATATGAGTGCACAAATGTGCGCCCCAATTTTATAGAAATTATGATGTTTGAATTGATAACAAAATTTCACAGTGTAAATCTACATTGAGTTTAATAAGATTGCTGACAATAAGCTTCAATAATCTTTACTTATTATGTTCTGCTCTAAGACAGAAAGCTAGTCGGATTTCTGCTGGTTTTATGTCATCGGACAGCAGTGCTTTGATGAGTCACTTGTCTGGAAGCTGCTATTACTAAGCACACTAGGTTGGGACTGGGGACATACCTTATTTGGAGCATTTATTATCAGGAGTAGTGTGAATATGAAGTTTTATTGTGCAAAATGTTGCTCTTGCAAATGTCTATGGCAGAGCTTCACTGCAAAGTGCTCTCTGCGTTGAGCTGCTTCATAGCCCTTCACCCTACTATATCTGTACAGCTGTAGCAGTCAATCAGGAGACCACTACAGGTGTCATTCATGGGAAGGGGCTGTGAAGTAGCTCAATGCAGAGAGCACTTTGCAGTGAAGCCCAACCCTAGGGCACTTGCAAGAGCAGAATCTAGCATAATAAAACTTCATATTCACACTACTCCTGATAATAGAGCTCCACAAATTCCTGCTCTCCCTAGCCCCTTCCGAGTGATGTCAGCAGTTTAGCATTGTCAAAACTGATGACTCCCTTTAAAATGTTGCCTCTTTCTTGTGGCAACCAGCAGAACATTGAAAGAGTCAAGTGCTTCATTTATTTAAACTGTGTTAATCCAAACTTGCTTCCCATGGCAAACAATCACAGTTAAATTTTTCCAGAGCAGTCTAACAAATAAAATTTTAGTTCTGTTTGGTTGCTATGGACAACAAGCCCAGTATCTCAGTTAAACAGTTTTAATAAATGAGGTTTATAGTATATGAATGTAGATTTCGACTGTGGACTGTTTTCGTTATCAGACCTTCCCAGAGCTTCTATGGATGTTACTTTATTTACTCCTTGTTGTAGTTTCCCTTTATGTCATATTGTATGTGTTTAATAACTTTACCATACTACTTTGTTTTTCCGTAGAGCATATTGTATTGTGTTTCTCATTTGTCTTCTGTAGCACATATTTGTCTAATGTATACTCTGCTGATTTCTTTCTTTTATTTCACATCATACTATGCATTATATCACTGAAGAACAAGAGAGTTATAGCTCCTCTTCAACAGGTAATTATGAATCAATATTGAATATCTTCACGTAATGTAGCAGATATTTAATTTGACGAACCTGGTTTGTCCATTTATTTTAAAGGTGGATTATTTGCCAGCTAGATCTGATCAGGTGGCATTAGGGTTTAAGTAAAGTTTATTCTAGTAATCTATAAGTAGGCATTTTACTAATCGCAAAAAGCACCCAATATACCATATACTATTTCGTTTTATTTTCTGGATTACAAAACTTGGCTGTTTTCTCCCTAAAACGGGGCTCCATCTGTTTTGCAAGTCGGTTGCTTTATTGCAGCTCATCCCCATTCATGTCAAAGGAGCTGAGTGTGTCAGTACCTGAAATTGCCTATAGGCAACTGTTTCTGGAGGCAGGCAGTCATGTTTTTCTGAAAACCCATTAAAGGTAAAGTAGGCAGCCATAGCAGTGTGCATACTAGTCCACATTTACTGTTTGTAGCTGTTTCTGAATTATGGATTAAACTGTGGCAAAATTTGGTGCATTTCATTTTAGAAATATTGGAGCAAGTAAGCCAAAGGGTAGCCAAAAAGAGTAACCCACTGTGGCTTATTCGCCAAGGCAGCATAGCTTCACGTGAACGGCATGGCTTCACATGAAAGGTGCTTGGCTTAAAGGGAATCTGTCATCCTGATTTTGGACTATTATCTAGAGTAATACATGAGTAACACTTCAGATAAGGAGTCCAGGTTACTATTTTTTATTTTCCTAGTTCCCCCGGTTCCCCCGCTTTCAGCTCAATGTTCCACTGAAATACACAGTCCAGACTGCTGTGCTGTTCTGACATAATGAAGAGGACTCACATGCGCATGCACAGTAGCCCCGACAATGTATTTCACTGCAGCTCTGAGCGCTGACAGTGGGGGAACAGGGGGCAATGGGAAAATAAAAAATAGTGATCAGAAGTCCATATCTGCAATACTACTATGTATTACTGTACATACTGGTCCAACATTGGGGTGACAGATTCCCTTTAAGATGCAACATTTTGCCCCAAAATTCTAACACACAATGAAGGCCAACTAGTCAATGGTATAAAGTTAGACAAGACAATCTAAAAGTGCAACAGATTTATCATTCAGCATCAGCCACTGTGATAAGTTGGGCATTTTTAGACTGCCAGTCTCATGTACATTGTATATTAGACAGACTTTTCAACATATAAAGATGTATATGTTCACTAAGCAAAGGACAGATCACTGGTTGCAAGCTTAGTATTTGGTTAAACAAATTAGGAACAACATTTTTTTTTTAAATGACTTCATCTAAAATACTGATGCATAGTCTAAAAAACAAATTTACATTTAAGAAAGATAAAACGTTCCTTCTGTCACCTTGTTGTTGAACACAACCATTATTGACTTCACAAAAATAACAATAACCCAAAACCAGTTGAATAAATTCATAAATTGTAGCATAAGAAATGATAAAGGAAAGTATGTATTCTTGCCATAAAATAACTATTCAGTCAAAGATAAATAGATTGCTAGCTAGATGTGAGATAGATAGATAGATAGATACAGGGTCGGACTGGCTCACCGGGAAGCCGATAAAATGCCTGGTGGGCCCCTTGCCTGTTTGCTTATACTACAGCCAGAGCCACCAGCAGGGGCAGGGCAGTTACTATACTTTCAGGCGCCTGGCTGTTATCAGGTGCTTTACTGCAGCACTGGCATACATATCATTTTACTTTGGTGAAAGGGACAGCACAATACCTTGCAGCGCTTGTTCCTTTCTCCAAAGTAAACTTCACCGACCCGACATGAGCGGACAGCTCCCCCCCTCCTCTCTGCAGTGTGATATTCCATCATGTGTGAGGAGGGGGCGGAGCCAGAGGAGCCGAGGCAGCAGCAGGAGATGATGGAGACGCTGCTCTCTCTGAGTCACTGTGCCTCCAGTATAAAGTTCAGTCCTCTTCTCTCACTGGTACCACTAATCCCCACAGCAGAACTGGGGTAAGTTACTGTGGAAGGGAACTGGGAAGTTAGGAGAGTCCTGAAGCTGCTGCCCCTGCACATCTTGTGTCCCCCTGTTGTTCCAGCCCCTCACAGACCTTTGCCCACTGACTATCTCACCTATACTTTATACAGGGCAAGAAGTTTTTGTCTCCCAGTGTCCCCCTCTTCCCTCTCATCAGTGGCATTTCACACTTTTCCAGCCCCTCACCCCCACATAATATGTAATGTCTCTGGAGCAGTGACGTACACACAATCCATGGGGCCCCGGTGCAAAACTGAACCATGGGGCCCCCCTCCCCGTCGCTGCCCCCCCCCAACCTCCCTCCACCAGCAGCAGAGTTAGGCTACTTTCACACCTGCGTTAGGTGCGGATCCGTCTGGTATCTGCACAGACGGATCCGCACCTTTAATGCAAACGCTTGTATCCGTTCAGAACGGATCCGTTTGCATTACCATGAACAAAAAAAAAAAAGATAATGCAAACGTATCCGTTTTGACTTACACCAAAAGTCAATGGGAGGCGGATCCGTTTTCAATTGCACCATATTGTGTCAGTGAAAACGGATCCGTCCTCATTGACTTACATTGTAAGTCAGGACGGATTTGTTTGGCTCCGCATCGCCAGGCGTACACCAAAACGAATCTGCACAGACGGATCCGCACCTATAATGCAAATGCTTGTATCCGTTCAGAACAGATCCGTTTGGCTGCAAGCAGCGTTTTGGTGTCCGCCTCCAGAGCGGAATGGAGGCTGAACGGAGGCAAACTGATGCATTCTGAGCGGATCCTTATCCATTCAGAATGCATTGGGGCTAAACTGATCCGTTTTGGGCCGCTTGTGAGAGCCCTGGAACAGATCTCACAAGCGGACCCAGAAACGCAGGTGTGAAAGTAGCCTAACTCTGCTATATTTCTGTAGCCTGCAACCTCTGACTGCCCAGTTGGGCTGAAACTACTACACCCAGCATGTTCTGGCAGTAATAGTAAATGGATATTAGTGCAATTCTGAGCTACTAGTCTATATAATACAATACAGGCAGGCACAGCACTACTGCAGGGCGGGGCCAGGGGTCCACAGGAGGCCGGGCCCCCTGGAGTGCCGGGCCCGGTCGCAACTGCGACCCCTGTATGTACGCCCCTGCTCGGGAGGTTATATCAGTACTGGAGCGATATAAGAGGAGCGGCTGATATCAGTCACATAGGATGTAATGTCTCTGGAGGTGACCGTATATCAGTACTAGAGCGTTATAAGAGGAGCGGCTGATATCAGTCACATGTGATGTAATGTCTCTGGAGGTTATATCAGTGCTGAAGCGTTATAAGAGGAGCGGCTGATATCAGTCACATATGACTGTGGATAGGTCATCAGTTTCTGATTGGTGGGGGTCTGACACCCGGGACTAGGGATCGACCGATATAGATTTTTTTAGAGCCGATAACCTGTGAACTTTCAGGCCGATAGCCGATAATTTATACCAATATTTTGTGCATTTTCATTTAAAAATAAAAATAAAAAAATCCTACACAAATCTGTTGTTAAAGAGATGCCATTATATATCTAAGATTAAATATTTATACTTAATATTTTGGTGTTTTTTTTTTATTTTATAACTATTTCCCCCTTAGGGGCTAGAACCTGTATCCCTTGTCCTATTCACCCTAATAGAGCTCTATCAGGGTGAATAGGACTTCACACACTCCCTGCTGCCCTGTGCATAGTACACACAGCAGCAGGGAGCTGACTATGGCAGCCAGGGCGTCAGTAGCGTCCTGGCTGCCATGGTAACCGATCGGAGCTCCAGGATTACACTGCTTGGGCTCTGATCAGAAGCTGCCACTGCCACCAATGAAGATAACTTGCCCATTAATTCAAATATAGCGACACCTGACCTCTATGAGAGGTAGCTGCGATCCGCGGCAGTTAACCCCTCAGGTGCAGCTATATGATTCACCCGCCTCCTATATTTGAATCAATAACTGAGTTAACATCATTGGTGGCGCAATGGCGACAGCCCTTCCCCTCCTCCTCCCCTCTTGCCTCTCACTGGTGGCAGCAGCGGCACAGGGGGGAGGGACTGCTTCCTTCTCCCCTGTGCTGCTGAGGGAACATTGATTGCGTTGATAGCAGCGCGATCCATGTTCGCGATTCGTTATCGGCATATCGGCAAGGTTAGATGCTGATACCGATAACTTTGAAAATCCTGAATATCGGCCGATAATATCGGTAAATCCGATAATCGGTCGATCCCTACCTGGGACCACTGCCGATCAGCTGTTTGAGAAGGCACCGGGGCTCCTGTGAGCCCTGTGCCCTTCTATGTGATTTTTCTGGGCCATGTGACATCACGTTCAATGATCAAGTGGCCTAGGAGCAGCTCAGCCCCATAGAAGTGAAAGGGGTTGAGCGCGATACCAAGCACAGCCGCTATACAATGTACGGCGCTGAGCTTGGTGAGCTGTGAGGAGGCCGGGGCCCTACTGCCTGCACTTCAATAAACTTATCCTTTTGAATATGCAGGAAACATTTCCTTCACTTTGGATATTGTTTAGGCTGGGGGACTGGGTGGTTCATCTAGGACATGGAATGTCCACGTGTGACTGCTGTCCAAACTACTGACTGTAAATAACAGATACAGTTATCAACTAAATGAGTTGCTTAAAGGGAGTCTGTCATCACAGTTTCACTTTTTTATCCCTTCCCATAGCTTTCGAGCAGCATTACAGTTGATAAAAACGTTACCTTTATAAGCAATCGTGGACTTATAAAACTGGCAAAAATCATCTTAGTAGGATATGCAAATGAGGGCTCGCAAGTGCCCAGGGGCGGCATCAACCTCGTAGGTGCCCAGGCAGCTCTGCCTTATCGTTGCTTCCCCCCGCCCAGTCTTTCCCTTTGCCCGCCTATCCTTTCCCTCTGCCCGCCCATCTTCTTACTTCTTCTTTCGCCGAGATCCCGCGCCTGCGCACTGAGTCCATCGGCCGGCGAATGCGCACTGCAATGTCCATTCCTGGTACGGCATCACAGTAATTAATACGCATGCGCCGGCTAACGGACTCAGTGCGCAGGCGCGGGATCTCGGCGAAAGAAGAAGTAAGAAGATGGGCGGGCAGAGGGAAAGGATGGGCGGGCAGAGGGAAAGACTGGGCGGGGGGAAGCGACGATAAGGCAGAGCTGCCTGGGCACCTACGAGGTTGATGCCGCCCCTGGGCACTTGCGAGACCTCATTTGCATATCCTACTAAGATGATTTTTGCCAGTTTTATAAGTCCACAATTGCTTATAAAGGTAACGTTTTTATCAACAGTAATGCTGCTCGAAAGCTATGGGAAGGGTTAAAAAGGTGAAACTGTGATGACAGACTCCCTTTAAAGAGAAACTATTTGATATAGTGCAGTGCACTATATTGTTCTGTTTAGCATACTGTTACTGTATTGTGGGCTAAAATGCATACATTCATGTGTGCGAGACTGAAAAATGAACAAGTTATATCTCCAGCTCTAGGGTGGGCCCCCAAAACCAATTCCACTGGTGGGCCCTAGGCACCCTAGTCCGACACTGGATAGATAGATAGATAGATAGATAGATAGATACTATAGATCAGGGGTCAGCAACCTTCGACATTCCACCTGCTGTGAAACTACAACTAAACTACAACTTCCATCATGCACACTTTATTGGCTGTTCTTCTAACTCCTACAGAAATGAAAGGGAGATTCTAGGAGTGGTAGTGTCACCTGGAGTACCGAAGGTTGCTGATCCCTGCTATAGATAAACAGATAGATACTGTGTGTGTATGTGTATATATATATATATATTATTAGTACAACTAATGGAACTGGTAAAAGTAAGTGATTTAGCGGCCTATAATGTTTTTTAAATGAGACTATGATTAAACTCTTGGTAATAAGCATAGAAGCAAGATGTTGGATTGTTGCTGCAAAATGCATACTGACAAAAATAGCGTGGTGTTAAACAGGCAGGAAATGCTTAAACCCATATGCAGTTGTGCATGTACAGTGCTGCCCATAATTATTCATACCCCTGGCAAATTTTGACTTAAAGTTACTTTTATTCAACCAGCAAGTAATTTTTTGACGGGAAATGACATAGGTGTCTCCCAAAAGTTTCCATTATTGTGGAAAAAAAAACATTTCTCAGCTTTTATTTACATTTGAGCAAAAAGTGTCCAGTCCAAAATTATTCATACCCTTCTCAATAATCAATAGAAAAGCCTTTATTGGCTATTACAGCAATCAAACGCTTCCTATAATTGCAGACCAGCTTTTTGCATGGCTCCACAGGTATTTTTGCTTATTCATCTTTAGCAATGAGCTCCAAATCTTTTAGGTTGGAGGGTCTTCTTGCCATCACCCTGATCTTTAGCTCCCTCCACAGATTCTCAATTGGATTCAAGTCTGGACTCTGGCTGGGCCACTCCAAAACGTTAAGTTGTTGTCTGCTAACCATTTCTTCACCACTTTTGCTGTGTGTTTTGGGTCATTGTCATTGCTGAAATGTCCACTGGTGCCCAAGGCCAAGTTTCTCTGCAATAGAAGAAAAAATGGATTGCGCTGCAGGAGAGTATGCTAGAAATAATCAAAGTCACAAAGTTATTTTCTTCCTATGTAAATCTTCAGTCAAATGGATTCATCCATGTCCATCAAACACAAACTGGGATGTAGAATTCTGAAATAAAATAGAAACCGCACGATGGTGTAGTAACTTCAAAAAGAGTGCAACCTAGATACAGGTTATACTCACAAAACTCAGATGGTAATAAGTGTAGAGAGCCGGCTCAGCGCTGTCAGGGACCCAGGAGCTGCACACCTCAGATGCGGTTCACCGCATCTGAGGTGTGCAGCTCCTGGGTCCCTGACAGCGCTGAGCCGGCTCTCTACACTTATTACCATCTGAGTTTTGTGAGTATAACCTGTATCTAGGTTGCACTCTTTTTGAAGTTACTACACCATCGTGCGGTTTCTATTTTATTTCAGAATTCTACATCCCAGTTTGTGTTTGATGGACATGGATGAATCCATTTGACTGAAGATTTACATAGGAAGAAAATAACTTTGTGACTTTGATTATTTCTAGCATACTCTCCTGCAGCGCAATCCATTTTTTCTTCTATTTCATTGTGTGGACTTTTGCTCACTTGTGTCCAGGATTTTGCAGCGCTAGAGAGTTTAATACTTGAACAGAATTTGTACCTTATTTTCCCTAAAAGTTTCTCTGCAGACTGCCTGATGTCGAGAATCCTCATGTGTTGCTCTTTTTTCATGGTGCCGTTTACTGTGATTAGGTTCCCTGGTCCATTGGCTGAAAAACACCCCCAAAGCATTAGGTTCCCACCACCATGTTTGACAGTGGAGGTGGTGTTCTTTGGGTTGAAGGCTTCTCTTTTTTTACGCTAACTGGACACTTTTTGCTCAAATGTAAATAAAAGCTGAGAATGATGTTTTTTTTCCACAATAATGCCTCTTCTACATCGTCTTATCTTTTGGGAGACACCTATGTCATTTCTGTCAAAAAATTACTTGCTGGTTGAATAAAAGTTACTTTAAGTCAAAATTTGCCAGGGGTATGAATAATTATGGGAAGCACTATATAAACAGGGGAGCAAATCCTGCACTTGTGGCCCGTTGCTAATGGCGATCCCCAGCAAAAATGCATTCAGTGGAGAATGCCTGCAGTGGACCACAAGTACCACAAAAAACATCCTACACAAGATAGCAATTATGTGGATGTGATAACCAATATAATAATCTAATAAGAGCAAGGACAGGTGCACTCTGCGATCTTTCTAAGCCCTCAAACTGATTTTAAAATTGAGAGATTGGCCAACATGTCCTACTAGGAGGACATGTCTGAGCCCGAGCACCGCAAAATGCATACAAGTATCTAGATGGTAAAGTCATAACAAAACCATGTAACCGATTTCTATCGTTTGACTATATACTGTGTATTAGAGAATCCTTCCTCTGAAACTGGAGAAGTACCTATATGGTGTGCGGTTCCCTCGCCAATTTGACCAAAAGGAGCTAGGCTATTACAATGCAATAATCGTAAAAACTAAAGACAACGGATTGGAAATGAGCTATCAAAGAGGACCTATCACCCTCTCCTGACATATCTTTTTTATTAAATACCTGCACTCTATGCAGAATAAAAATTCTGGGGCATTTTTTCTGTTAAATCTGTGTTGTTCCTCTTTATAGATATATGAATAAATTGACGTTACCATTTCCTTTGTCGCTACACAGTATGACACTGTCAGCACTGATGGGACACAACCCCTACTGGTAACACAGAGTTAATTTATTCTTACATTTCTAGGAGGAATAACAAAGAAATGGTACAGTGTAGAATTCTAACAGCATACACTCTAGAATTATGAAATTATAAGAAGACACTTATTTATTAAAATGGACATGTCAGGATAGAGGACAGGTCCTCTTTAACAGCATTTCAGCAGAGTATGAACAAGTCATCCATCATGATCTTAAAGGGGTATTTCCATTTGGACATTTATAGGATATACAGTGTTGATCCAAATTTACATTTCTCACCATCGGTAATGGAGAGGTGGCCATGCTTGGCGCTGTTCTCTCCATTAACTTGTATAGAACTTCCAAAAATAGATGAGTGCACTAGAGTGTTGCAGAGGTGGGACCTATTGGAAATATTTTGCCGTAAATGTTCATATGTTACAATCCCTTTAAGAACCCTATGTACTGTAAGTGATAAACCTAAGACATGGGATAAATTAAGTTTGAAAGACTTTTGTTAGTGTCACTGTCATATAAAATATAGAGAATATATTTCACTAGAAAGCTGAAGAGTGGGATGGAAGTGTTGTAGCAATTCACCTTATGAATCATATTGTAGGTGATTGAAATACATCAGAGAGCATTCTGACAGCTCAATCTATAGCCTTTCTCTTGACTTTCTGACAGCTCATACATACTTATTTAAGCTGAATTAGGATCAAACTGATACAAATTTAGCTTACATATGTTTCTAGGAGATAAGGGCTACAGATCTTATGGATTTCTGCAAAAAGCAGAAAAAACAGTCTACTGAAAACCTGAAGGCAACAGAGGACAATGTTTTAAATAAACTGTAGTTGGAAAAAAACATTGTCGCTCAAAATAAGCACAGTACATTACAAAAATGCCAGAAATGTGCCCATAGCTTTTAATTTCAACATTTAAATGCATATCAGTTGTAGAATTATAGAGAAGAAAGAGATGAGCAGATATAAAGTTTTATTGGGAAGAATTTGGTAAAGTGCTACCTTTTTGCAATTAATCTATAAAAATGCTTAAAGGGTTTCTGTCACCCTGCAAAACTCATTTTTTTTTTTTTTGGATAGTTAGATTCCTCATAGGGCGATATAGCAGAATATAATGCTCTTACTTACTTTCATGCGGCCGATTCTTTATAAAACGAACTTTTATAATATGTAAATGAGGGCTCTACCAGCAAGTAGGGCGTCTACTTGCTGGTAGCTGCTGCAGAAATCCGCCCCCTCGCCGTCTTGATTGACAGGGCCAGCCGTGATCTCCTCCTCCGGCCGGCCCTGTCAGTAATTCAAAAATCGCGCGCCTCGCGTCATTCGGCGCAGGCGCTCTGAGATGAGGAGGCTCGTATCCTCAGCACTCCCTCAGTGCGCCTGTGCCGATGACGTCTTCTCTTTCGGTGATGTCATCGGCGCAGGCGCACTGAGGGAGTGCTGAGGATACGAGCCTCCTCATCTCAGAGCGCCTGCGCCGAATGACGCGAGGCGCGCGATTTTTGAATTACTGACAGGGCCGGCCGGAGGAGGAGATCACGGCTGGCCCTGTCAATCAAGACGGCGAGGGGGCGGATTTCTGCAGCAGCTACCAGCAAGTAGACGCCCTACTTGCTGGTAGAGCCCTCATTTACATATTATAAAAGTTCGTTTTATAAAGAATCGGCCGCATGAAAGTAAGTAAGAGCATTATATTCTGCTATATCGCCCTATGAGGAATCTAACTATCCAAAAAAAAAAAAAATGAGTTTTGCAGGGTGACAGAAACCCTTTAAAGATACTAAATGCAGATAAACATTTGTGCTGCTGGTCTGCTTTTTTTTGCATCTATCAGAACAGTCTTCTGAATATGCCATAGTTATGCATTATACACAGTATCTAATTTTTGCCAGTGTTTCACTCAGACTTTCTCAATGAATGTTTTGTATTACAGTTTGCAGACCTGTATGCCGGCATAAGGCACAGAGTTATAATGAATTGTGCACAGAGTAGGGATTTTTACAAACCTGTATTGTAGAAACCCATGTGCATTGTTAATATTTAATAATATGTAGCAACTGCAATATGTATTTTTGTAAATTGCTTTGTGATGTGTGTGTATATATATATATATATATATAGAGAGCAAAAAAGTTCAGTGGCAGCACCGTCAAAGAAAAAATGCGGGTGCAGCTGGCCCAGCGTGGATGAAAGCCAATCCAAATAGACAAAAATAACAAAAAGGGCAGCACTCCAGAAGGTAAAAGAAGGAAAATCTTTAATTACCCATACGGGACAAGCGACGTTTCGGCTCAATGTGTGAGCCTTTCTGAGCTTGAGAAAGGCTCACACATTGAGCCGAAACGTCGCTTGTCCCGTATGGGTAATTAAAGATTTTCCTTCTTTTACCTTCTGGAGTGCTGCCCTTTTTGTTATTTTTTTTTTATATATATATATATATATATATATACATTTTAATAAAGTTTGGTGATGTGTCATATTGACAAATCACCTGCTATACAAACAAAAGATGGCTTATTTCAGTAAAAAAAAAGTAAACTCTTTTGAGATTAGCCCTTGAATGTACTGTCACTAAAGGCCTCTTTACAAGGGCCGACAATCGGCGCAATTATTGGGAAGGCTTGCAGGATGACTCTGTATTGGAAAGTTTAGCCAACAGTTAAAAAAAAGGATACTGATGCATAACTGATGCATATCACCCAAATGTGATATGCACAGAGCCTAACAAAGTGGTAGTTTGCAGTGTGCTGCAGGGGAGCAACTGACACAATTTTATATGTCAACTATAAGAATAATTAAAGCATATGCACTATACTAATGGGGCTGAGCTTCGATACCAAGCCTAGCTTCTGTCCAATGGACAGCACTGTGCTTCAGAAGCTGTGAGAAGGCCACAGCTCTCACTGGAGTGCCAAGGACTCCTTAAACAGCCAATTGGCGAAGATCCCGGGTGTTGGACCCCCACCAGATACCAATGACCTATCTCGAGGATAGATCATCAGAACAAAACACTCTGAAAACCCTTTTAACAGTTTTTTTTGTTGCTGGTATGGGGTTTGGCTGGTTAGGTGTGGGCACAATATGCATATTATTGCTGTTCTTGCCTGCAGGTTATTTGACAGTAAACACTGAATATTAATCAGCTCTCACATACCCCCTTCTCCAACCCCAGCGCTCTCCTGCCCTTACAGGTAGGAGCCCTTCTTCTGCCATCTGCTTTTCCTCCTTTTCCACATCATCAAATATCGATGAGAATATGTCACAAGGAACACCAGCTCCTTCTCTCTATGCATCTTGCTGACTTTTCTAGGACATGGAGATTTTAGGATAATTTAGAAAAAGTTAAGCCAGCAAAAGATGATGATGTTCATCATTAAGACCTGACCCCCTTAAGGGGTGTAGACCGGATGGTATTGGTTGGCACGCTGGCACCGGAATAATAAAGACTTCCATTTTATTGGTATTGAATTACATTTGCGGCTGATGTAGGAATAAGTAAATGTAGGAATAAATAAATAAATCTGACGCAGAATAAGTCTTTCGGCACTGTCATTTTCTGCAACACTGTCCCTAGAGCAAGAGCGATTGCCAGGTCTCTCCCTATGCTCAGCTCACAGGACAATGCCAGAGACCGCACAGGATGAGGGTTTTATAGGGCTGTGATATCACAGGGGATGGATATCTGCAGATTGGCTGGCTTCACAGCATTATGAGTGATCTTGAGTTCTTGGGCTTTTCTCCTCTACACTTAGTTTTGCTTATTAACATGTGCAGCCGTCATTTTAGGAAAACCTGATTTATCACGAAGAGCGAGGAAATTCGGATTCTTTGCAAATCAAACTTTTCTAAAACTTCGGACAAAATTCCGCTTTGAATTCTTTGCTTCGGTTAACACTAGCAGTGATGATAAAATCGGACACTGCTATCATTTATATGTGTAGCTAGTTTCTATATAGTAGCTAGTCGCTATTGCTCATAGTAATGTTGACACTGATGCTTGTTATCTTCTAAATAAATTTGTTACTAAGCCAAAAAGCATCACGTAGTATTAACTTTTTTATTTTTCTGACTATTAACAGTAACATGACCTTAGGATTGTACAGAACTGTAATTCGGTACCCATGAAGGTTTGTCAAGCACTACTATACCACGGTGTGCAGGTATTTGTGCCATATCCCATTGAATATCATATTATTGTGGTAATCCTCCAATATGGCAATTTACTCAGAACCACTAGAACGCCATTACAGTTTTTGAGGCCTTGAAGGCTATGGACACCTTTGGGAATAATTTTTTTTATTATTGCATTGTACTCATTTTGAGCTAAAATCTTTTTTTTTTATTGGTCTTTATTAAAATAATACTTAACCTACAGAATTTTTTTTATAAAGACCAATTGAGGAAAGGATATATAGCCCCAAATGAGTAAAATGCAATCATCACGCCAGGGGAATGGTATGGGCAAGGAAGGGGACCTGTTTTAGGCGTATAAATGTCTAAATGTAAGACAACAAGGAAGCTGGCTTACGTTTAAAATGGCGCTGGATGCGCCAAATTTATGGAGAGGCTGGCACCTCTACATGGTTTCGGCGGATCCCCCGCCAGCTATGGGCCTTTACTAAGATCGGCGTCTAAAACGCCAGTCTCAATAAATGTGCCCCATAGTCTTTAGTTTTACAAATCTATGTTGGTGATTAAAAACAATTGATAACCCACTGTCGTGGGTTAACAATGAATGGTAGAGCGCAAGACCAAACACCAAAGAATGTTTGGTTTTAAGGTGGCCATACACATTAGATAGATATTGGCTGGTGTTTCAACAGCAGTTGAACCAACAGTCATCTAGTAAACAATTGTTTCGCAGACACAGCCATGCACATTTTAGTTCATATTGGCCATTATAGCTGTTCAGTCTGACCATACATGTTGAAACCGGGCAATTGGTAAAAGATCTTTCTGAGAACATTCTTTCAATGAAAGGTCTTTAATCCACAAATGGTGTTTCTTTGAGTGAAAGATTATTTGCCCGACTATCGGACAAAAATTTCAAACATGGCCGACTTCTTATTAAATAATGATTGACATTTATTGGCTAAAATAATTGTTCTTTGTTAAATTTTCCCGGATGAACGATCATTTTGGTTGAAATAGTCTACTTTTATTTACTTTACACTAATGTGTATGGCTATATAGAGCAATACTATCAGAAAAAATGATTGCTAAGGCTAGTTTCAAACTAGCGGCAAGGAACTCCGGCAGGCTTGCCACGCTGCCGCCGGAACTCCGGCCCGCCCCCATTATAGTCAATGGGGCCAGATCGGTAGTCCGGGGGCACTCATGCACTAGCCGCAGCACGGATCTGACAGGCTGTTCACCTGCCGGAGTTCCTTGCCGCTAGTGTGAAACTAGCCTAAGTCTTCAATCCATCCATACTGGCTGCTGTTCTAGCTTCATGATAATATACTCTTGATCTGCGCTTCTTGGATCATCAGTAGGAGGTTGTAACACCAGAAAAAGCAAACTGATCTCGCTTTTCCGCAGTCAATTACCAGCAGAAGATTCTTCTCACAATCTTTAAACACTCCGTCTCATTCAGATAAAGACATAAAGCCTCCGTTAGCGTAATGATGACTTGTGGTCCATAGGGACCACCCATTACTAAGGCTAGCTTTACATTGCATTTTGCAGTGACTGCTGAAGGTATAAGTGTACAGTAGCCTCTGTCGACTACAAGCTCTAATTGTAAAATAATAGGAAATATTGTATGTATACTTTTTTACTGGATGCCTTAGTATGGAATACTGCAGTCTGCTGTGCTAGTCTATACAGCAGAAAACAGTACCAAACAAGTAGAGACCAATGGGACAGTCTTTTGAACTATGTTTGGGAATGGGGTTCTTTGGGTATGTTTGACTTATTCACTCTTTTCCTGCGCATGCAAAAGTTGTACACTATTATGTGAAACTGGCTATAAGTGGGTTGGTCAGTTATGGGACCTTGAAGTGACATCATTCTGACTGACACATCACTACAGTGGCCTATGATTGACCATATGACAGTCATCATGCAGGTCTGCAAACAGATGTAACAGGGAACCCGAACAGCATTAGGTGAGTATATTGAAAACTTTATGTTTTTGGCTGAATTAATTTTTTTTTATCCCTAAAAAAAACCAGCCAAAGGCAGAATCCAAACACAAAAAAAGGATAATCAACAAAGTGTAGCATAATCTCCTTATGTGTCTTTGTTATTTGTTCTTGTTTTGTTAGATATCACAATTATAGTGTTTGAAAAATACAATAGAAAAGCAGTACATTGTTCTCTCAGGCTGCAGCCAGGCTTACCATCCCTCCTTCTTATCCCTCTCATGCTAGTGCACTTGAGCCAGAAAGTATCGGAGGAAGATGCGTGGTTTAGTCTGGATACATTTTGTCAACACAGCAAGTGTGGTCATTTTGTTGGAAGTAATCTCTTAGTTAGTAATAGCACAAAATAGATTTGATTACAACCATGTGGATCTGTAATCGACTACAGAATACAAAATCTGTCAAGATAAATCCCCTTCCCCACTCCTAACTAGCATCATGGCTAGGTAGATTTGCCTTTCAAGTACCCGGAAAAGCTAGGTTACTACTATATAGATCTGTAATGGAGTCTGCGGAAAACTAAATGTACCCAAAAAAATCCCACTCCTCACTCCTACATAGTGGCATAGCTAGGCAGATTTGCGTTTCAGGATCTTGAAAAAGGTGGGTTACAAGTATGTTGATCTGTAAAAGATTAGGAAATACTAAATATACTAAGATACGTAATTCCCCCTTTCTCCTCAATATATGTCAGTGAGAGAAAATGCCTTTTCTGATGGAAACCTTCCCAATTTGTTAGAAATCAATTAGCTCATCCTCTCTAGTGATCAGGTAAGTCATTATAAGTCAAGAGGACAATGCTTTCATTATGGGGTATCAGTGGACATTATAGCAAGAGAGGTATAAAGGAGGAGATCTACAACTCCCACCATGTCTAGACTGTTGTTATGGAGCATCAGTGGACATTACAAGGATACAGGTATAAGAGTAGAGAACTACAACAGTCTGGACATAAACTACATGTCCAGACTGTTATTATGGGGGCATCAGTGGCCATTAAATGGAGAAGAGAACTAGAACTCTTAACATTTCAAGGGTGTTATTATGGGCTATCAGAGGATATTACAGGAAGGCAGTATAAGGAAAGAACTACAACTCCTAGTATTTGACAACTTTTAGAAGGAAACCACTAACCTCTCACTACACGCACACAGCACAGCATAGAAGCTGGAGTGGAATGAGCAAGTAGAAAAGACTGGGAGTCAGATCATATCAGTGCAGGCAGATCGATTTGTCTTCCGTGTGGTTAAGCCCCGTCCCTCTCCTGAACTTCGTGCTCATTGTGTGTGAGACATAAGACACCTTCACCTAGCCGTTCTGTAGCCGAAGATGGAGAAGAGTGGGGGAAAGAAAACTTTCTCTATCAGCAAGATCTCTCCTAAACTGCTTATGACAGCAATTTGAGGAGCACCTTGTAGACATAGCGGTGTGTGCACTATGGATCATAAAATTTATTTGCGTTATTTATGTTTTTTCAGGGTTTAATTTCCCTTTAAATCATAATGTGATACTCCTCTCCTATGGTATTTGCTGGTGTAGGAAACTCTGTATGGAACGGTCTGTGATTTAAAGATCTACCTGTATACACTGGATTTATTGGAGTGCTGGTTCTGATGTCAGACAACTGTATCTTTGCTTTCTAGCTTAGCACAACTCTGAGCACCATGATTCCCCATGTTACTGATAACCTAACAACACCCATTTGCGTGAGATGTTTACTGGCTGGGCTGATTACCTTGATAGTAATCTCCACTCATCTTGACTTTGCTTATTTAGTGGTCTGTGAGGATCACCTCCTGCTTTGACCTGTTACCTTGTCCAGTTACGAATCTACCTGTTGGTTTTTGTACTGTGCTGGCTTCTCAGCCTATCCTCTAACAACTGTTGCTTTTGCATACTAACAGCATTGGACTGGACAACCACAGTACCCAAAGATCCTGCAGTGTTCCTGAGAAAAAAAGACTTGGGGTACATTTGCTAACAGTCATACACCACAGTCATACACCACAGTAGTGGCGTATTCAAGACGCAGATTTTGTCGCACAGTATTTTGCGGCAAAATCAGTGAGTTTTCTCGACTCACATCACTTTTCCTAAGTGTTAAAAAAAAGGTGCAGGGAAACGGGGGGGCCGGTAGGTCCAGTTTATTTATCATTTTCCACGCCAGTTTTTTTTTGTGTGAAATGGCTTAAATTTACGCCAGCCAGGTTGGTGGTGTAGATTTAAGTTTGTCGCATGGCCTGCTGGAGGATGCACCAAACTAATGTAGAGGCCTGCGCCTCCACATAACTTTGGAGCTTCCTCCAGTAGTACAGGGGGACTTAAGACCGGCGTGGAAAATAAATGTCCCCCTTATTCTTTAACCCCTTAAGGACTCAGCCCTATTTCACCTTAAAGGGAACCTGTCACCTCTACTATGCTACCCTCACTGAGCGTTTCTAAATGTTCATTGTGTTACACTAAACATATAAATTACACTTTTAATTTCATTTGCAGACGAATTCAATAAGTATTATGCATTTTTATACTTCCCGTCTTTTATGCAAATGAACATAAAAGAGTCATATCTTACTTGTGTGACCAGAGAAGAGTCATATTTTCAAGCTCTGACTCATCTCAGGTTAATTTGCATATGTATCAAATCGGGTTTTTTACACAATAAAAGCACACAGAGCTATGGGGACTGGGTATTGCGGATGTGCTAGCGGCCATCTAGCAACCCATGTCCTCAGCTCTATACCCAAAATCCCGGTGACAGGTTCCCTTTAAGGCCATTTTTTGCATATCTGACCAGTGTCACTTTAAGTGCTGATAACTTTAAAACGCTTTGACTTACCCAGGCCGTTCTGAGTTTGTTTTTTCGCCACATATTGTACTTCATGACACTGCTAAAATTGGGTAAAAAATAATCATTTTTATTTATAAAAAAATTACCAAATTTACCAAAAATTTGTAAATAATAGCAAATTTCCAAGTTTCAATTTCTCTACTTCTATAATACATAGTAATACCTCCAAAAATAGTTATTACTTTACATTCCCCATATGTCTACTTCATGTTTGGATCATTTTGGGAATGATATTTTATTTTTTGGGGATGTTACAAGGTTTAGAAGTTTAGAAACAAATCTTTAAATTTTTCTGAAATTTTCAAAAACCCAATTTTTAGGGACCAGTTCAGGTCTGAAGTCACTGTGCGAGGCTTACATAATAGAAACCACCCAAAAATGACCCCATTCTAGAAACTACACCCCTCAAGGTATTCAAAACTGATTTTACAAACGTTGTTAACCCTTTAGGTGTTCCACAAGAATTAATGGAAAATAGAGATACAATTTCAAAATTTCACATTTCAAATGTGGTCGTAAACTACTGTACGGGCACACGGCAGGCCGCAGAAGGAAAGGAATGCCATACGGTTTTTGGAAGGCAGATTTTGCTGGACTGTTTTTTTTGACACCATGTCCCATTTGAAGCCCCCCTGATGCACCCCTAGAGTAGAAACTCCATAAAAGTGACCCCATCTAAGAAACTACACCCCTCAAGGTATTCAAAACTGATTTTAAAAACGTCGTTAACCCTTTAGGTGTTCCACAAGAATTAATGGAAAATAGAGATACAATTTCAAAATTTCACTTTTTTGGCAAATTTTCCATTTTAATCCATTTTTCCCAGTAACAAAGCAAGGGTTAACAGCCAAACAAAACTTAATATTTATGGCCCTTATTCTGTACTTTACAGAAACACCCCATATGTGGTCGTAAAACAGCTGTACCGGCACACAGCAGGGCGCAGAAGGAAAGGAATGCCATACGGTTTTTGAAAGGCAGATTTTGCTGGACTGTTTTTTTTGACACCATGTCCCATTTGAAGCCCCCCTGATGCACCCCTAGAGTAGAAACTCCAAAAAAATGGCCCCATTTTAGAAACTACGGGATAGGGTGGCAGTATTGTTGGTACTAGTTTAGGGTACGTATAATTTTTGGTTGCTCTATATTACACTTTTTGTGAGGCAAGATAACAAGAAATAGCTGTTTTGGCACCGTTTTTATTTTTTTGTTATTTACAACATTCATCTGACAGGTTAGATCATGTGATATTTTTATAGACCAGGTTGTCACGGATGTGGCGATGCCTAATATGTATATATTTTTTTATTTATGTAAGTTTTACACAATGATTTATTTTTTGAAGCAAAAAAAATCATGTTTTAGTGTTTCCATAGTCTGAGAGCCATAATTATTTCAGTTTTTGTGCGATTACCTTGGGTAGGGTATAATTTTTGCGGGATGAGATGACGGTTTTATTGGCACTATTTTGGGGTGCGTGTGACTTTTTGATCGCTTGCTATTACACTTTTTGTGATGTAAGGGGACAAAAAATGGTATATTTAGCACAGTTTTTATTTTTTATTTTTTACGGTGTTCATCTGAGGGGTTAGGTCATGTGGAATTTTTATAGAGCCGGTCGATACGGATGCGGCGATACCTAATATGTATAGTTTTTTTTTTATTTATGTAAGTTTTACACAATAATATAATGTTTGAAACAAAAAAAAATAATCATGTTTTAGTGTCTCCATATTCTGAGAGCCATAGTTTTTTCAGTTTTTGGGCGATTATCTTAGGTAGGGTCTCATTTTTTTGCGGGATGAGACGACGATTTGAATGGTACTATTTTGGCGTACATACGACTTCTTTGATCACTTTAATTACCTTTTCTTGGAAGTACGGTGAGCAAAATTTCAATTTCATCATAGTTTTTATTTTTTATGGCGTTCACCTTGCGTGAAATGTAACATGACCGTTTTATAGATCGGGTCGTTACGGACGCGGTGATATATAACATGTGTAGGGAATTATATATATATTTTTTTTAATCAGGGATAAATGTTTTTTTTTTTTTTTACTTTTATTTTTATTTTTTACCCACTTGGTTCTTGAAGATCCAGTGGGTCTGATGTCTGTATAAAACAGTACAGTACACTATTTAGTGTACTGCATTGTATTTCACTCACACTTTGTCTAAACAGATCTCTGCCTTTAGCACAGATCTGTTCAGCACCATGGACAGCAGGATGTTGCCATGGGAACCTTCCTCGTCTGCCACAACTGAGCAGACGGGGAAGGGGAGGGAGGAGGGCTCCCTCCCTCTGTCACACCATCCTGTCCGGGGGCTGCAAAGGCACAGCAGCCCCCCGATGGGAGAGGGAGGGAGCTTTAACTTTCAAAAATATGGGCACTTTGAGGTTTCTGATCCCTGCGGTCATGGAACGCAGGGATCAGAAACTTGCATAAGCGCTAAAAACTGCAGGTCTGAATTGACCTGCGGTTTATAGCGATCGGCAATGCGGGGGGGGGGGGGTCACAGGACCCCCCTAGGCATTGTCACAGGATGCCTGCTGAATGATTTCAACAGGCACCCTGTTCCGATCACTGCCGGCCGTGCGGCAGTGATCAAAACTACACAGGACGTACCGGTATGCCCTGGGTCCTTAAGGACTCGGGAAACAGGGCGTACCGGTACGCCCTAAGTCCTTAAGGGGTTAAAGAGGTTGTCTCACTTCAGCAAATGGCATTTATCATATAGAGAAAGTTAATCCAGGTCGTTCTTGTACACTGTAGAAAAAAGGGCCACCCTATGTGCACTCCCGACCTCCCAGCCACCAGAGAGGCTGGAGCTTCTTCCTATAGCACGACTACTGCTGCTGGATTACAGGGTTGTCTTAACTCGTGGAAATGAGCAGTGTATAATAGAATAAAAAAATTAGACAACCCCTTTAACAAAATGATAACTTCAGTGTACTAAGGGACTGGGCCTAGCTTCTTGGTTGCCTCCGCTTCACTGCTTTCTAGCCCGGCCCTTGGTGCAATGAAGCCCTCATTTTCTCAGGAACGTTGCAACTGATTTTTCACAAGACAGGTATCGTTTTATTCAGCAGGATCCATTCTATAAGACAGTAAGCCTGGCTTAATAGGGTTCAACTTGTAGACAGGTGCTCTTTAAGGGTGAAGAGTATATAATCCCCTAGACTCCACATCCCTGTCTAGTACAAAACAAGTCCAGTAGCAAGCAGTGGGTGCACCTGCAGATTCATGACAAATACATAGGCTGTTACCCATTAAATTTGTTTCCAATTCATATACAGTTGCAAGAAAAAGTATGTGAACCCTTTGGAATGATATGGATTTCTGCACAAATTGGTCATAAAATGTGATCTTATCTTCATATAAGTCACAACAATAGACAATCACAGTCTGCTTAAACTAATAACACACAAAGAATTAAATGTTACCATGTTTTTATTGAACACACCATGTAAACATTCACAGTGCAGGTGGAAAAAGTATGTGAACCCCTAGACTAATGACATCTCCAAGAGCTAATTGGAGTGAGGTGTCAGCCAACTGGAGACCAATCAATGAGATGAGATTGGAGGTGTTGGTTACAGCTGCCCTACCCTATAAAAAATACACATCAGTTATGGGTTTGCTTTTCACAAGAAGCATTGCCTGATGTGAATGATGCCTCGCACAAAAGAGCTCTCAGAAGACCGACGATTAAGAATTTTTGACTTGCATAAAGCTGGAAAGGGTTATAAAAGTATCTCCAAAAGCCTTGCTGTTCATCGGTCCACGGTAAGACAAATTGTCTATAAATGGAGAAAGTTCAGCACTGCTGCTACTCTCCCTAGGAGAGGCCGTCCTGTAAAGATGTCTGCAAGAGCACAGCGCAGACTGCTCAATGAGGTGAAGAAGAATTCTAGAGTGTCAGCTAAAGACTTACAAAAGTCTCTGGCATATGCTAACATCCCTGTTAGCGAATCTACGATACATAAAACACTAAACAAGAATCTATTTCATGGGAGGATACCACAGAGGAAGGCACTGCTGTTAAAAAAAACATTGCTGCACGTTTACAGTTTGCACAAGAGTACCTGGATGTTCCACAGCAGTACTGGAAAAATATTCTGTGGACAGATGAAACCAAAGTTGAGTTGTTTGGAAGAAACACACAACACTATGTGTGGAGAAAAAGAGGCACAGCACACCAACATCAAAACCTCATCCCAACTGTGAAGTATGGTGGTGGGGGCATCATGGTTTGGGGCTGCTTTGCTGTGTCAGGGCCTGGACGGATTGCTATCATTGAAGGAAAAATGAATTCCCAAGTTTATCAAGACATTTTGCAGGAGAACTTAAGGCCATCTGTCCACCAGCTGAAGCTCAACAGAAGATGGGTGTTGCAACAGGACAACAACCCAAAGCATAGAAGTAAATCAACAACAGAATGGCTTAAACAGAAGAGAATACGCCTTCTGGAGTGGCCCAGTCAGAGTCCTGACCTCAACCCGATTGAGATGCTGTGGCATGACCTCAAGAAAGCGATTCACACCAGACATCCCAAGAATATTGCTGAACTGAAACAGTTCTGTAAAGAGGAATGGTCAAGAATTACTCCTGACCATTGTGCACGTCTGATCTGCAACTACAGGAAGTGTTTGGTTGAAGTTATTGCTGCCAAAGGAGGTTCAACCAGTTATTAAATTTAAGGGTTCACATACTTTTTCCACCTGCACTGTGAATGTTGTGTGTTCAATAAAAACATGGTAACATTTAATTATTTGTGTGTTATTAGTTTAAGCAGGCTGTGATTGTCTATTGTTGTGACTTAGATGAAGATCAGATAACATTTTATGACCAATTTGTGCAGAAATCCATATCAGTCCAAGGGGTTCACATACTTTTTCTTGCAACTGTAAGTGATAATTGGGACTGATGACGTGCCAAGCATAGAATACTGAGTTGGAGTTTTAGTCAGTTGTGACATTTGCTCTTAGGAGTTTGTCACAGGGAAGAGCTCCCTCTATCAGCCCACTGGTGTCCTGTTATGGGCTACCTAACAGACGTGCCAAGTTTTGCCATAGGTCTTATTCTATCCCACAAGTAGCCTGAGTACACGGCACCGTGTGCACAGCAGCAGTCTGTTAAAGCCGGCTTACCTGTTCTGGGTGCACGGGTCACATCACTCCCTCAGTGTCACCTCGGTCCAGAAACATATTGCAGACTGATCTGTCACCCATGGTAAAATAAATCTTTCTTCTTTATTGGAAATACATAATAACAAACAAAAAACACACACACACACATATGGACAGTGCTACATATGGATAATTCTACCTACAGGTTTCAGACTGCTTCGGTCCTTCCTCATGGCAAATACCAAGTACCCTACCAAGTACCCTTCATCAGGCGTATTAATTACTCTGTGGATGGTACCGTACATACAGTACAAAGGATTTAAAGGGTTTTTCCAAGGCTTTTATACTAATGACCTAACCTGTAGATAGGTCATCAGTATCTGATCGTGGGGGGTCCACCCGCCGATTAGCTGTTTGAGAAGGCACTGGCATGCGCAGAGGATAGTTCGTCAGTATAAAAGACTTAGAAGACCGCTTTAAGCTAGAGAGAAGGTAAAGTGAAGGTGTGATGACTTAAATACTAAGTTTGGTTCTATAATTGTCATAATAATTGTTATAATATACTAGTGCTCCCATATCTCGCCCATATGCTCTCAGTTTTCATTATACTTTTATGCACCCTAATGAAGCAAATATGTATGTATGAAATTTCAGTAAACTTTATGATAGGAAGACTAATACCGTTATAAGTAATGAAGTTGTGTATATTCTAACTTGCTTGAGAGTCATTTTACATGTTAAATGTTCTTATTATCCTGGCATAGGGAGAGCAAATCTGTTTTCTAATGGTTATGATGCTTAGTAAACTCGATAGGCTGCTGGTATTTACGTGAGATGCTGCCGTCTTATAAATGCTAATGAATACATAAAATGCTCGACTGGGAAATGCAGCAAATATTTGTCAAAAACCATATAATGCTAAAAACGTCACGTCTACCATTTTATATTGTCTGTCATTACTTCTTATTAAATAAGTTGCATCCATATTTTTTCAGCAAATTTGTTAGTGGAAGAACGTGCAAGACAAATGAAAATAAAGGTTCAGCGATATAAGCAGACAGCTGGATCTAGTTCCAGTCAAGAACTGGAGAGAGAGCAATTTTCTAAAGTAAGTACACTGTTTTAAATGGATTTGATATATGAAATAAGCTTATATTGGTCATTTTTGCAAGGATTTTTACCGAGGGTTATTTTTGTGGAATATGTGAATGTTTATAAGAAATGAAAACATCCAATATAAAAACTAAAGCCAGGCTCACGTCACTTTTGGACATTACATTCGGAGAGATGCATTTAGCTGATTGTACACCAATCAGCCATAACATTAAAACTGAATATTGTGTGCTGTGCAGGTACACAACCCTGTGTGCAGCAAGCTGCAATACACTGTGGCCCAGATATACTAATGTGTCTGTGCCTAGAATCTGTCTAAAAGTGGTGCAATATTGGCACAACTAGGGTTTCTACACTTTTTTTTTCGAATCGCTTGACAGGGGTGAGGCTTATCAGAAAAGGGGAGCTTTATAAGATAGGGACGTGATCTAAGAGGCACTATTTTGCGCCATCATTCTGGTGTAAAAGTCTCAAAGTAAGCCCACCCCCCACATGTATTAGTGAGCCTTGGCGGCCCTTGATCTTTCGCCAACCTATCACTACCACTGCATACAGGAAACCCAAGATCTGCCAGTTTTCTAGCCATCACAATTTGCCCCTTGTCAAGGTCACACAGATCCATATGCATGGCCACTTTTTCTGCTTCCAAAACCAACTAAGGTGCCATGATAAGATAATCAATGCTATTCTCCTCATCTGTCAGTGGTTTTAATGGTATGGTTGATAGCAGATGTATCCAACTGTATGACTATGCATTTGCATATGTTGGCCTTTGCTACTGACTCCATAAAAAGTAATCACCTTAGACAGTAGACATACCTACCTACTTGACATTATTAAGAAGTGCTGACTACCTGTGGGGATGACTGCCACCATCTTGGTTGTGGACTCCTCTTATTATTCAAGACCATTTTTAATTAGTACAAAGTAAAGCTATTACTGAGGTCATCATGTGTAGATGTGTCCTTCCTCACCTTTTCTCTTGGCTCAAAATATCCTGAAAAGAGTGGTGCAAGGTGACAAAACCTTAGCGGGTCATCTTGCACTACTTAAAGGAGTTGTCTGGGCTTTTATTATTGATGACCTGTCCTCAGGATAGATCAGCGGGGGTCATACAACAGTTGTATGAGGAAATGGCGTGTGCAGTGCCTACGTGCCGTCTCCTGTCTCTCTTTCTGTTCGCTGCTACTTTGCCATAGACAGCAGCGGCGAGCATGAAAGGAGACGAGAGACAGCATGTGCGCACTGCGCACGCCGTCTCTTCATACAGCTGATCGGCAGGTGTGCCGGTCGGTCCCCTGCCGATCTGATATTGATGACCTATCCTGAGGATAGGTGATCAATATTAGAAGCCCGCAGAACCCCTTGAATTCAGACTATCTCAAGCCAAATGGATTCTGCCGTACAGGTATAGTATAATGCTAATGTAAGGACCCATCTGAGTTAAGTCCTCATGGTAGATGAGATCACTAAAACATGCATAGAGAACCTCAATTGGTTTCCATACTGACAGATTCATTCAACCTATAGCCATAAAATACATTAGTGGGGCCTTTTTTAAGAAGATTTGGTTCATTAAATAGCCCCATGATTTTTTTGATCTTACACAATAATATTAAGATAATATGAATTATGAAGATAACTGAGGTGATAACTACAAAATGTGCTTGAGATCAGTGGACCGAAAAGAAGCACAGCATGTTAAGTTATTCAACTGGATCAATATAGCTAGTGCGTACACGGGTGTACTTCCTCTAAATAAGTACCAAAATACCCATACATATATCAAAATTTATTATATTCTCATTAAAAAACATACATACATACAACAATGTGGAAACAAAATAAAGTGCCAACAAGCGATAGCTCACATCTATCTTATGACACCACAGTATAATGTCCTGCATGGACTACCATCAAAAGTACTTCATAAGCATAAGCATATATCTATATCCTCTTAGACTAACCATGCCGCCATATGTGATGCATATCATGTAATCACATACAACCATAAAGAGTACCGGAGTCACCTAATACAATGCATCATATCCTATATCAATCTAGATAAGTTGGTCAAAAACAGACCAGTATCATTCTAATCAGTATACTAATACATTCAAACACATGTCCTAGGGGTATGACTGCACGGTCCTATATTCTCTTACCTAGTCACTCTGGTGTATGTGAAGATCACGATCGCTTGCTGGCGTGCCCCTCTACGCGCGTTTCGCGTTAGCTTCTTCAGGAGGTACTTTATTTATTGTGTTGAGAAACATGTTAAGTTAGTAAGAATTACTATAGGAGTGTATGAACTAAGAAAAAATAGATTGCATACTTTGTTTCAAAAACACCACTATGTTTGTTCATGGATGGTATCTGGTATTGCAGTCCGTTGAATGGCAGAGGTGCCGTACCAGACTCAGCCCATGGACAGTAATAGCACTATTTCTACACATGAAAGGTTACCACCTGCTTGATCAAGGCTTAAAAGAGTTGTCCTAGAATAACAACTTATGACACATCTACAGCATAGGGGAGTTTCTGATTCTGTTTGGACTTTGCTATGGTCACAAGTCACAAAGACTAATGTTCAGAATGATAGGCAGAGGCGCATAAAGGAGTTCAACATATGGCTTGGTAAATGGTGTCAAGAGCAAGGATTTGGCTTTGTTTCTCATGATAGCTCTACTTGGAATAGAAAGAAACTGTACAAAAAAGATGGTTTGCATCTTTCTCTCAAAGGAACAAATGTACTTAGTGAACAACTCCAAGAATTTGCGGAAGAGTATTTAAACTAGGAAGGGGGGGCAAAAGAGTGAAAATAAAAGAGTCCAATTGCCCCCCGAAACAATGCCAGAACAGGTCAGAAGCACAGAGGTTAAGAAATGATAAGCTCAGAGTCCTGTCTACAAATGCTCGCAGTTTAGGTAAAAAAATCAATGAACTTGGGTCAATAATGGCATCTGAGAATGTAGATTTAGTGGCTGTTACGGAGACATGGTTTAATGAAAGAAATTGACTGGGACATAACCATACCAGGGTACTCTTTATACAGAAGAGACAGAGAAGGCAAGAAAGGAGGAGGAGTGGCCCTGTATGTGAAAGATAGCATTAAATCTAATCTAATACAAGTTGGTGAGGCCAACATAGAGTCAGTTTGGGTTACGTTGCAGTTTGCTAACCATGCAGTAACTCGTGTAGGTGTGATATATAGACCACCTGGTCAAGTTAAAGAACTAGATGATCTACTAGTTGAAGAAATAGCTAAAATGACAATGAAAGGAGAAGTTATCATTATGGGAGATTTCAATCTTCCAGATATAAACTGGAAAACCAAAATAGCAAGTTCTACCAGGAGTACAGATATTCTAAATTCCCTACTGGGGTTATCTCTACAACAAGTGGAACCCAGAGGGAGGCCATTTTGGATTTGGTATTCACAAATGGGGATTCGGTATATGATGTCATTGTAGGCGAAACCTTGGGATCTAGTGATCACCAGTCAGTGTGGTTTAATATAAGAACTGTGAAAGAGTCCCACCACACAAAAACAAAAGTTTTAGATTTTAGAAAAACTGACTTTTCAAAAATGAAATTAGTCATAAATGAGTCCTTATCAGACTGGAACGGATTACATGGAGTCCAGGAGAAATGGGACTACTTAAAAGGTGCATTATTGAAGGCAACAGAAAATTGCATTAGACTTGTCAGTAAAAGCAAAAAAAGGAAGAGACCACTGTGGTACTCAGCAGAAGTGGCCCAAATCATTAAAAATAAAAAGCTAGCATTTTGTAATTATAAAAAAACCCAGAGCAATGAAGATAAGGAAATCTACAAGATTAGGCAGAAAGAGGCCAAGCAAGTTATAAGAACTTCTAAAGCGCAGGCAGAAGAAAAACTAGCTCAGTCTATGAAAAAAGGGGATAAGACATTCTTCAGATATATAAATGAAAAAAGGAAATTAAAACAAGGAATAACTAAATTAAAAACAAAGGACGGAAGGTATGTAGAAGAGAATAAAGGGCTAGCCGACTGCCTTAATGAATACTTCTGTTCAGTTTTTACAAAAGAAAAAGAAGGAGAAGGACCTCCACTAGAAAGGATGACTAATAAATCGTTTGATGCATGTGTCTTTACAGAGGAAGATGTTCTAAGTTTGCTGTCTAAAGTGAAGACAAATAAGTCACAGGGGCCTGATGAGATACACCCAAAATTATTAAAAGAGCTTAGTGGTGAGCTGGCAAAACCGTTAACAGATTTATTTAACCAATCATTAGTAACAGGAGTCGTCCCGGAAGATTGGAAATTGGCAAATGTCGTGCCCATTCACAAGAAAGGTAATAGGGAGGAATCGAGCAACTATAGACCAGTGAGTCTGACATCAATAGTAGGCAAATTAATGGAAACCCTATTAAAGGATAGGATTGTGGAACATCTAAAATCCCATGGATTGCAAGATGAAAAACAACATGGGTTTACTTCAGGGAGATCATGTCAAACAAATCTTATAGATTTTTTTGACTGGGTGACTAAAATAATAGACGGTGGAGGTGCAGTAGACATCGCATATCTAGATTTTAGTAAGGCTTTTGACACTGTCCCACATAGAAGACTTATCAATAAACTGCAGTCATTGAGCATGGACTCCCATATTGTTGAGTGGATTAGGCAGTGGCTGAGTGACAGACAGCAGAGGGTTGTAGTCAATGGAGAACATTCAAAACAAGGTCATGTTACCAGTGGGGTTCCACAGGGATCTGTACTGGGACCAATTTTGTTTAATATCTTCATAAGTGATATTGCAAAAGGCCTCGATGGTAAGGTTTGTCTTTTTGCTGATGACACAAAGATATGTAACAGGGTTGATGTTCCTGGAGGGAAACGCCAAATGGAAAAGGATTTAGGAAAACTAGAAGAATGGTCAGAACTCTGGCAACTGAAATTTAATGTGGATAAGTGCAAGATAATGCACCTGGGGCGTAAAAACCCAAGGGCAGAATATAGAATATTTGACACAGTCCTGACCTCAGTATCTGAGGAAAGGGATTTAGGAGTAATTATTTCAGAAGACTTAAAGGTGGGAAGACAATGTAATAGGGCAGCACGAAATGCCAGCAGAATGCTTGGATGTATAGGGAGAGGTATAAGCAGTAGAAAGAGTGAAGTGCTTATGCCGCTGTACAGAACACTGGTGAGACCTCACTTGGAGTATTGTGCGCAGTACTGGAGGCCATATCTCCAGAAGGATATAGATACTCTAGAGAGAGTTCAGAGAAGAGCTACTAAACTAGTACATGGATTGCAGGATAAAACTTACCAGGAAAGGTTAAAGGACCTTAATATGTATAGCTTGGAAGAAAGAAGAGACAGAGGGGATATGATAGAAACTTTTAAATACATAAAGGGAATCAACTCGGTAAAGGAGGAGAGCATATTTAAAAGAAGAAAAACTACCACAAGAGGACACAGTTTTAAATTAGAGGGGCAAAGGTTTAAAAGTAATATAAGGAAGTATTACTTTACTGAGAGAGTAGTGGATGCATGGAATAGCCTTCCTGCAGAAGTGGTAGCTGCAAATACAGTGAAGGAGTTTAAGCATGCATGGGATAGGCATAAGGCTATCCTTCATATAAGATAGGGCCAGGGACTATTAATAGGATTCAGATATATTGGGCAGACTAGATGGGCCAAATGGTTCTTATCTGCCGACACATTCTATGTTTCTATGAATTAAGACTTCAGATGGAAAAAAATGACGAATATTCTAAAAAACAAATACACTGCTCAAAAAAATAAAGGGAACACTTAAACAACACAATGTAACTCCAAGTCAATCACACTTCTGTGAAATCAAACTGTCCACTTAGAAAGCAACACTGAGTGACAATCAATTTCACATGCTGTTGTGCAAATGGGATAGACAACAGGTGGAAATTATAGGCAATTAGCAAGACACCCCTAATAAAGGAGTGGTTCTGCAGGTGGTGACCACAGACCACTTCTCAGTTCCTATGCTTCCTGGCTGATGTTTTGGTCACTTTTGAATGCTGGCGGTGCTTTCACTCTAGTGGTAGCATGAGACGGAGTCTACAACCTACACAAGTGGCTCAGGTAGTGCAGCTTATCCAGGATGGCACATCAATGCGAGCTGTGGCAAGAAGGTTTGCTGTGTCTGTCAGCGTAGTTTCCAGAGCATGGAGGCGCTACCAGGAGACAGGCCAGTACATCAGGAGACGTGGAGGAGGCCGTAGGAGGGCACCAACCTAGCAGCAGGACCGCTACCTCCGCCTTTGTGCAAGGAGGAACAGGAGGAGCACTGCCAGAGCCCTGCAAAATGACCTCCAGCAGGCCACAAATGTGCATGTGTCTGCTCAAACGGTCAGAAACAGACTCCATGAGGGCCCGACGTCCACAGATGGGGGTTGTGCTTACAGCCCAACACCGTGTAGGACGTTTGGCATTTGCCAGAGAACACCAAGATTGGCAAATTCGCCACTGGCGCCCTGTGCTCTTCACAGATGAAAGCAGGTTCACACTGAGCACATGTGACAGACGTGACAGAGTCTTGAGACGCCGTGGAGAACGTTCTGCTGCCTGCAACATCCTCCAGCATGACCGGTTTGGCATTGGGTCAGTAATGGTGTGGGGTGGCATTTCTTTGGAGGGCCGCACAGCCCTCCATGTGCTCGCCAGAGGTAGCCTGAATGCCATTAGGTACCGAGATGAGATCCTCAGACCCCTTGTGAGACCATATGCTGGTGCGGTTGGCCCTGGGTTCCTCCTAATGCAAGACAATGCTAGACCTCATGTGGCTGGAGTGTGTCAGCAGTTCCTGCAAGACGAAGGCATTGATGCTATGGACTGGCCCGCCCGTTCCCCAGACCTGAATCCAATTGAGCACATCCTGGACATCATGTCTCGCTCTATCCACCAACGTCACGTTGCACCACAGACTGTCCAGGAGTTGGCAGATGCTTTAGTCCAGGTCTGGGAGGAGATCCCTCAGGAGACCGTCCGCCACCTCATCAGGAGCATGCATAGGCGTTGTAGGGAGGTCATACAGGCACGTGGAGGCCACACACACTACTGAGCCTCATTTTGACTTGTTTTAAGGACATTACATCAAAGTTGGATCAGCCTGTAGTGTGTTTTTCCACTTTAATTTTGAGTGTGACTCCAGACCTCCATGGGTTGAAAAATTTGATTTCCATTTTTTTATTTTTGTGTGATTTTGTTGTTAGCATATTCAACAAAGTATTTCAGAAGAATATTTAATTAATTCAGATCTAGGATGTGTTATTTTTTTGAGCAGTGTATATAGCACTATATTGAATATAGTGCTATATATTAGTTTTTTAGAATATTCGTCATTTTTTTCCATCTGAAGTCATGATTCCTACCTGCTTAAGTTGCTTGTGGGCCAATGACTGTTCACTTCAGATGGAAAAAAATGACGAATATTCTGAAAAACAAATCTATAGCACTATATTCTATAGTGCTATATATTTGTTTTTGACCGACTTCGCATTACGCGATTTTTACATTGCAGATTATAATCTTATGCGATTTTTACATTGCAGATTCAATCTCGAATATGAATATTCGCGAATATATGCCGAATGTTCTACCACATATTTGTGAAATATTGCAAATTCGAATATTGCCCCTGCCGCTCATCACTATTGCTGACAAGGCCCATTCACTTAAATGGGACTGAGCTGCACATAGGCCTGTGACTGACAAATGTGATGTCACTGGTCTTCAAAGAGCTGATAAGTGGGGGGTGCTGGGATTTAGTCCCCACGGATCTAATATTGATGTCCTGTCCTGAGCATAGTACATCAATATTATACTCCTGGAAAACTACTATAAGATACATTCTGATAAACTGGGGATTTTATTAGACATGGTGTTCGTCTGAGCTAGTGTGTGAATCCAGCTCTAGCTCTGCCAAGCAGGACGTCCATAAGGCAGCTTACTCAGTGACTAGTAACCGCTGCAGCATTGCCCAGAAGACTATTAGTGGGCAGCGTTTTACTTTTTCCCTCCAAGTAAAACCAGCATTTTTTACAGAGTCACATCTACAAAGGAATTTATTTACGAGCCCCATTGCATCATCAGGGGTTTAATAATGAGAACATTGCTGACAGGTTCCCTTTAAATGTACAGTAAAAATATCTATGGAAACAGCTCGGTTAGCTTTATACCTTTACGTTTTTAGGTATTTTTGAAGACAAAACGAGGTATGCTTCATAAAGAGAGACGCATACAAAGGGTAGACAAAAATGGAAACTTGGCAGTGTTCATGACTCTGTATATGCAATAACTGTGTAAGGTCTTCCATCTTCAGCCATTTGCTACATGGACTTCTATTTTCTTTTATGATTTGGAAGCAGAATTGTTTGTCATAATGAAGATCTTAAAGGGTTTTGTTTTATTTCATGAAACTGCTGTTGGGTTGGTAAATACTCTTGCCCTCCCAGCCTCCTCCCTGCCAGTGCTGCCCTGTCCTCTTCACCATGCTGCAGCCAGTGACGTATTGTTTTGACTGCAGCAGTTACACCTTGTACACTGCTGCAGTCAATCACTGCCATACACGGCAACGATTAGCCGCAGCAGTGTATGAGATTTTACCACTGCAGCCATAATAAAATGTCACTGGCTGCATCTTTAGGAAGAGAATGGAGCAATAGTGTTGGATGGAAGGGGGCTTGGAAGGTAAGTATAAGTTTGGTTATTATTTTGTCAGACCCAGTTCTTGCTGGACTTTACAAACCTTTCCCATTCATTCTTTAGATTTTTCTTTCAGTCACATTGTAAGTTTCTTACGAATACTATTCCCCAGAACAATGAAGGCTACGTTCACGCGACAGCGAAAAATGGATGTGTAATGGAGGTTTTTTTTTTAACGGCCGTCTCACATCCATTTTAAGAACAACGGTAGTCTCAGAAAGCAGAGATTGTTTTATCGGGATGTTTTCCCCCCTTATCTGATTTGAATCTGATGTCTGAATAAAGTATACATCTGAAAGGAAATACTTATGTCCACCCTACAATTTAACATCAAACTATAACAGTTTTGAAAAATGCGTACAGGTAATGGGTTTGATAAATTGTACGAAGCTCTTTGCCACACTGTGTTATGTGTTACATTGTAGTTTGTTTAGTGGCTATACAGATTACTGTACTGTGCAAGCTCGGACTGGCCCACAGGTGTACAGGTGAATCCCCCGGTGGGTCCCTGATGAAGGTGGCCTCTAGTCTCCCACCCCCTGCACAAGTGGTACATAACACAGTAGACTTACTGCTCTACATACGTGTATTCAATGTACAGCACCTCAACCAGACTATGTTCATATAAAAAACTTTATAGATTATTACAGAAACTCCCCAGTTTATTATTATAGACAGGATCCAATAGCTGAGATGACTTCTAGGTATAGAGGAAAGCTTCCAGTACCCTCTTATCCCCAGGACCTACCTTCTCAAAGTTGCTGCAGGGACCCCCATATTCAGTCATCTGGTAGCCTCTTGCTGCCGTGTGAGCAGGTAATATTTGAATGTATCTGTACGGAGAGCACCCAAAATAAATTTTACTGAGATCGCCCAGTCCGACACTGGTACTGTGTGATATCAAACAACACTTCACAAAATGCACCACAAAGAGCATTCTATGTGCAGAGAGTGAAGCAGCAAGGAATGTTGGGAAACCTTAAAGGGATTGTCTCCAGCAACTGGCATTTATCATGTAGACAACGTTTTTTTATTAGGCACTTACTAATGTATTGTGATTGTCCATATTGCCTCCTTTGCTGGCTTGATTCATTTCCATCACATTATACACTGCTCGTTTCCAGTGCAGATACACGGTGACCAGGATGGGAGCTGCTGCGCATGCATGTCTATGCGCACTCCCACAGTCCGGGCCACCAGAGAGGCCAGTGCTTTTTCCTATAGTGTGCAAGCACGACCACCGCTGCTGAATTGTGAGGTCGTCATAACCCCTGGAAACAAGCAGCGTATAATGTGATGGAAAAATGAATCAAGCCAGCAAAGGAGGCAATATGGACAATCACAATACATTATTAAGTGCCTTGCATTATCTTTCTCTACATGATAAATGTCATTTGCTGAAGGGAGACAACTTTTTTTTACTGCTGAACATACACTCAAATCCATTTACTGCCAGGTATTTTGTAACAATTTTCAGACTTTTGACATGCGCAAAGAAAACCTGAATTTTAAAATAAATCTTATTATAATTACATACCCATATATTTTCTGAATGGACATACCTGCCCCATTGTGAAAATGCCACCTACCGCTTTACACTCATGACCAGCTTCATGCATCAAACCATAACACTTTGGAAAGATCCATAAAAGTTCATGTTATCGAGACCTTTAGTTTAAATTGTACAAAGTTCATAAAATCCTCTACTAAGGTTACTTTTACACTAGCGTTTTAGTATTCCGGTGTTAAGTTCCGTCATAGGGGCTCAATACCGGAAAAAACGCTTCCGTTTTGTCCCCATTCATTGTCAATGGGGAAAAAAACTAAACTGAACAGAACGGAATGTTCCAAAATACATTCCGTTCCATTTAGTTGCGTTCCCATACCGGAGAGCAAACCGCAGCATGTTGTAGTTTGCTTTCCGTCTTCGGATGCGGAGCAAGACGGATCGGGTATGACCCCCAATGCAAGTCAATGGGGACGAATCCGTTTTCTCTGACACAATCTGACACAATAGAAAATGGATCCGTCCCCCATTGACTTTCAATGGAGTTCATGACAGATCCGTCTTGGGTATGTTAAAGATAATACAACCGGATCAGTTCATAACGGATGCAGACGGTTGTATTATCAGTAACTGAAGCGTTTTTGCTGAACCCTGACGGATCCAGTAAAATCGCTAGTGTGAAAGTAGCCTAATTTGTCTGCTTGCAAATATCTTTACAAAATCATAAAAAGAAAAGACCAAGAATCTTTGCTACCAAGCCACAGAAACTGCAAGCGAGGTTTGCGAGTGCAGCTAGGGTTGCTGAGTACTGTAAAATTACAGAGAAGTATCGAAATTACAGATAACTACATAAGCTATGCTTTAACACAAGGACATAGAATTTCTTTGTGCATTGTTTGATTGATTCGAGCAAGTTCCCCAATTACAGAGAGAGAGATTTAAATTTAAAATCATACTTACAGTTTTTTTTCCCTTTACTGTTCATTCCCATTTAAACATGTGCTCCACGGACAATGCTACTGAGTGTGTGTCCTGTACAATGTATATATGCCTTGAAGAGCCATTTGAGGGTGAAGACAGTTGCACTAGATGCAAGCAAGTTGCATATTTGGAAGCCAACATTCTGGATCTAAATGCTCAGCTTGCAACATACAGAAGCATTGCAAACCAGGAGAGTGGCTTAGACCTCACTGTGCAGGTACTGGCTGGGGTCAGTGAAATGGAGGTGGGAGGAGGAGGGAAAGATCAGGACTAGGGGGATCAGTACTTGGGTTAATGTTACAAGAGGCCAGGGAGGCTAGTCCTGAGCTAGAACACCCTAGTAAATATGCTTGTTTGGCTGATGTTAGGGACGCAAGCCCAGGGGCAGCAGTAGTGCAGCAGGGCATTGCTCCTAGCAACTAGGAAGGCTGGGAGGAGGAGTGCAGCAAAGGTCAGGCAGGTGGTAGGGGACTCCATTATTAGGCGAACAGACTGGGTCATCTGTCGCCGAGACCATGAATTCTGAACAGTGTGTTTTCTTCCGGGTGCTTTGGTTTGGCATATTGTGGATTGCATAGACAGATTGCTGGTTGGGGCTGGGGAAGACCTGGCGGTCATGGTACACATTGGTACCAATGACAATGTTGGGGGAGGGGGGAGGCCCTTAAAAGTTATTTTGGGGAACTAGGAGAGAAGCTCAAGTCCTGTATCTTCAAAGTAGTGTTTTCAGAAATACTACCAGTGCCACGAGCATCACTAGAGAGACAGCTGGAACTTAGGGAATTAAATAAGTGGCTCAGAAGCTGGTGCAGGAAGGAAGGGTTTGGGTTCATAGAGAACTGGGCCAACTTCTCTGTCAGCCACAGGCTCTACAGTTGAGACGGGCTGCACCCTAATAGGAAGAGGGCAACTTTGCTGGGGGAAAAATGTTTAAAGGGAGTCTGTCACCACTATATGACCATATACAGTGCTTACATGGCTCTGTAGCACACCTATACATGAGTGTAATTGTACCTTTGTTATTTTCTTTAGACATCCAGAAGAAGGAAAAACAGTTTATTTTCATATGCAAATGTGAACTCGCAAGTGCCCAGGGGCGGTGTTCAGTGTGTAGGTGCCCAGGCTGCTCTGCCTTTTTTAGCGTTACTCCTCCCCAGCCTCTTCCTTTGCCTGCCCTCCTATTCCCTCGTATCATCCCTAGGTCCGGCCAAGATCCCCCGCCTGTGCACTGTTTTGCCGGGCCATGTGCGCTGGTTGAATTGATGCCATCTCAGTGTGCATGCCCCGGCCCGGCGAAGCAGTGCGCAGGTGCGGGATCTCAACCGGACCTAGGGATGTGTCACGGATGGTGTACAGGAAACAAGACAATACCATATAAACAATGTCTCTCTGGATCCACAACTAAGGAACAAAGGGAGACCCCTGCAATAGACCTGCCGCTCTCCCTCACTGCTCAGCCTATGCGAACACCCCAAAGGTGGATGGCCACATATCCACGTTCCTCGGCTATCTATTACCTGAAGACCCTACAATAGTGAAGGGACACGACCACCGGCTCCCTACACTGACACGGAGGGAGTCAGGGTCACCTGGATCCAGAAAAGACAAAATCATAAATACATAAACAGCACTTATCTTGCAGACGACTGACGACTGAGGACTGGGAAATGGGAACTGGGAACAGCATGCACACACATTCCAGGAAGTTGTATCAGCCGCACACTACTGCATTATGGGGAGGAACTTAAAGGGTAGCAATCAGTCCAAGTGCATGACAGCTGAGATAGACTAACGAGATGAGAAACTAAACCAAAACAAAGAAATTCAAGGAGGAGGATCTGAGAAGCTCCTGTGAGAGCTTCTCAGCTGTCTGGCTGTGACAGTACCCCTCCCTCTAGGAGTGGACTCCGGACACTCAGAGCCCACCTTCTCAGGATGGGACCTATGGAAAGCCCTGATGAGACGAGAGGCCTTAATGTCTGTCACTGGGACCCACATCCTCTCCTCAGGACCATAACCCTCCCAATGAACGAGGTACTGGAGGGAACCGCGGACAAGACGAGAATCCACAATCCTAGAGACCTGAAATTCAAGATTTCCATCAACCATAATCGGAGGAGGAGGCAAAGGCGAGGGTACAATAGGTTGAACATAAGGTTTCAATAAGGACTTATGAAAAACATTATGGATCTTCCAAGTCTGAGGAAGATCAAGACGGTAGGCAACAGGATTGATGACAGACAGGATCTTGTAAGGCCCAATAAACCTAGGACCCAACTTCCAGGAGGGAACCTTCAATTTGATATTCTTGGTAGACAACCACACCAGATCACCAACATTCAGGTCCGGACCAGGCACACGTCTCTTATCCGCCACACGCTTATATCTCTCACTCATGCTCTTTAGATTATCCTGAATCTTTTGCAAAATACATGACAAAGATGAGGAGAATCTGTCCTCATCAGGCAAACCAGAAGAGCCCTCTCCCGAGAAAGTCCCAAACTGCGGATGGAACCCATATGCACCAAAAAATGGTGACTTATCAGAGGACTCCTGACGACGGTTATTTAAAGCAAACTCAGCAAGGGACAAAAAAGAACACCAATCCTCCTGATTCTCCGCCACAAAACAGCGCAGATATGTCTCCAGATTCTGATTGACGCGCTCTGTCTGGCCATTCGACTGCGGATGGAAAGCAGAAGAGAATGACAACCGAACCCCCAAACGAGAACAGAAAGCCTTCCAGAATCTGGAAACAACCTGCGTGCCCCTATCAGAGACTATGTCTGAAGGAATCCCATGCAATTTGACAATGTGGTCAATAAATGCCTGCGCCAGCGTCTTAGCATTGGGCAAACCAGGAAAAGGGATAAAATGCACCATTTTGCTAAAACGGTCCACCACTACCAGAATCACAGACTTCACCGAGGAACGAGGCAAGTCCGTTATGAAGTCCATGGACAGATGTGTCCAAGGACGGGAAGGAATGGGTAAAGGAAGGAGAGGACCTGATGGCCGTGAATGAGGGACCTTGTCACGAGCGCAAGTCTCGCAAGCTGCCACAAAACCCTCAACCGACTTACGAAGCGCAGGCCACCAGAATCTCCGAGCGATGAGATCCAGTGTGGCTCTTGCCCCCGGGTGCCCAGCAAGGACCGTGTCGTGGTGTTCTTTAAAAATCTTGTGTCTCAAAGCGAGAGGCACAAACAACCTCCCAGGAGGACAAAGATCAGGAGCTTCTGACTGGGCTGCCTGCACCTCTGCCTCCAATTCAGGAAAAAGAGCAGAGACCACCACACCTTCAGCCAAAATGGGACCCGGGTCTTCAAAATTCCCACCTCCCGGAAAACAACGTGACAGGGCATCTGCCTTCACATTCTTAACCCCAGGGCGGAACGTAACAACAAAATTAAACCTTGAAAAGAACAAAGACCATCTGGCCTGTCTCGGGTTCAGACGCTTGGCTGACTCCAAGTAGGCCAGATTTTTATGGTCAGTGAACACGGTAATAGGGTGTCTGGCTCCCTCTAGCCAATGGCGCCATTCCTCAAAAGCCAACTTGATGGCCAACAATTCCCTATCTCCCACATCATAATTTCTCTCTGCGGAGGAGAGTTTCTTTGAGAAAAAGGCACACGGTTGCCATTTGGCAGGAGAGGAACCCTGAGACAAGACCGCACCCACCCCTACCTCAGAAGCATCAACCTCAACTATGAAGGGTAACGAAATATCAGGTTGTAATAGGATGGGAGCGGAAGCAAAACTCTCCTTGATATTAGAAAAGGCCTTACGCGCCTCTACCGACCAGGAAGAAAAATCTACCCCCTTTCTGGTCATATCAGTGAGTGGTTTAACAACATAGGAATAATTCAAAATAAATTTCCTGTAATAATTGGCAAAGCCCAAAAAACGCATCAGCGCCTTTTGATTCTCAGGAAGCTCCCACTCAAGCACAGCGCGGACCTTCTCGGGGTCCATGCGAAAACCAGAAGCGGAGACAAGAAACCCCAGAAATTGGATTTCTGGAACCGCAAACACACATTTTTCCAGTTTCGCGTATAATTTATTCTCCCGCAGGATGAGCAAGACCTGACGTAAGTGTTCCTTATGAGTCTTGAAATCAGGAGAAAAAATCAAAATGTCATCCAAATACACTAATACAAATTTTCCCATTAAATGATAAAAAATGCTGTTGACGAAATGCTGAAAAACGGCTGGGGCATTCATCAAACCAAAAGGCATAACCAAATTCTCAAAATGGCCCTCAGGGGTATTGAAAGCCGTCTTCCATTCGTCTCCTTCTCTGACCCTAACCAGGTTGTATGCCCCTCTTAGGTCTAATTTGGAAAAGACTTTAGCCCCAACAACCTGGTTAAACAGGTCCGGGATCAGAGGAAGCGGATAAGGATCACGAATAGTGATACTGTTCAGCTCCCTGAAATCCAGACAAGGTCTTAAAGAACCATCTTTTTTCTTAACAAAGAAAAAGCCAGCGGCAACAGGTGACTTCGAGGGTCGTATGTGTCCTTTTCTCAGACTCTCAGAGATATAAGCCCGCATAGCGACCCTCTCAGGTTGGGAGATATTGTATAAACGAGATTTAGGCAGCTTGGCGCCTGGGATGAGATTAATAGGGCAATCATACTCCCTGTGCGGAGGTAAACCCTGAACTCCACTCTCAGAGAAGACATCCAAAAATTCAGAGAGGAAAGGTGGTACAGTCTTAGTAGAAACCTCAGAAACAGATGTTATGAGGCAATTCTCTCTGCAAAAGTTACTCCAACCATTTATTTGCCTCGCTTGCCAATCAATGGTGGGGTTATGTTTAGTGAGCCAGGGTAGCCCCAACACTAGAGGAGTAGGCAAACCGCTAAGGACGAAACATGACACATCCTCAACATGAGCATCACTCACAATTAAACGGATATTGTGAACTATGCCCTTTAATGATTTCTGAGAAAGTGGAGCTGAATCAATAGCAAAACAGGAATATCCTTTCCCAAAGTGCATACCTGGAAACCATGAGTTATTGCAAATTGATTATCAATGAGGTTGACAGCTGCTCCACTATCCACAAAAATATCTCAAAAAATGCTCTTGCTCTCTAGCGCCACCCTAGCAGGCAGGACAAAACGGGAACTACAAGCAAACGGAAAACCTTCAATTTCCGCCTCAACCCTGCCAATAGTAACAGACGGAACATTTTTAAAAGATTTTTTCCTTTTTGTCTCTTTATTACTCCCAGAAAACTGCCTGAATCTCCTAGAGGGACAAACATTTGCCAGATGATTTATACCTCCACAACAAAAACAAACCCTCCCCTGCGGGCTGAATCTTCTATTGTCAGAGGCAATCAACCCCAGCTGCATGGACTCCTGCTCAGAAGGGGCTGACAGCGACTGAGACCCCTGTGCATAGAATGAGACCGCTGCACTGTCCCGGGACTGAGTATGACAGGAAGGAGAGATCTCTCCTCTCTCTAAGACGCCTGTCAATACGAACAGCCTGAGACATAGCAGAATCCAAGGAGGTAGGTCTTTCATGAAAGGCAAATGCATCTTTCAATCCCTCTGAAAGACCATAGCAAAATTGACTTCGGAGTGCAGCATCATTCCATCCCGTATCTGCTGCCCATCTCCGAAATTCTGAACAGTATATCTCTGCGGATTGTTTACCCTGGCATAACAGACGTAGTCTAGACTCAGCCAGAGCAATACGATCCGGATCATCATATATCTGACCCAGGGCTAAAAAGAATTCATCCACTGAACGAAGGGGCCGTGCCCCCTCCGGCAGCGAAAAGGCCCAGGACTGAGCGTTACCCCTGAGCAGCGATATAATGATCCCCACCCTCCGTTCTTCATGACCAGAAGAATGGGGAAGAAGGCGAAAATGGAGTTTGCAAGCCTCTCTAAAACGCACAAAATTCTCACTACCCCCGGAGAACGTATCCGGGAGCGAGATCTTAGGCTCAGCACAAACTCCATGAACGCAAGCTGAACCGGTCACTTGAAACTGAGAAAAAGTCTTACGGAGATCAGCTACCTCCAAAGAAAGACCCTGAAAGCGTTCAGCCAAAAGTGAAACCGGATCCATGATTGAGACGGTTTTGGCGGCTGATAATGTCACGGATGGTGTACAGGAAACAAGACAATACCATATAAACAATGTCTCTCTGGATCCACAACTAAGGAACAAAGGGAGACCCCTGCAATAGACCTGCCGCTCTCCCTCACTGCTCAGCCTATGCGAACACCCCAAAGGTGGATGGCCGCATATCCACGTTCCTCGGCTATCTATTACCTGAAGACCCTACAATAGTGAAGGGACACGACCACCGGCTCCCTACACTGACACGGAGGGAGTCAGGGTCACCTGGATTCAGAAAAGACAAAATCATAAATACATAAACAGCACTTATCTTGCAGACGACTGAGGACTGGGAAATGGGAACTGGGAACAGCATGCACACACACTCCAGGAAGTTGTATCAGCCGCACACTACTGCATTATGGGGAGGAACTTAAAGGGTAGCAATCAGTCCAAGTGCATGACAGCTGAGATAGACTAACGAGATGAGAAACTAAACCAAAACAAAGAAATTCAAGGAGGAGGATCTGAGAAGCTCCTGTGAGCGCTTCTCAGCTGTCTGGCTGTGACAGGATGATACAAGGGAATAGAAAATAACAAAGGTACCATTACCATTACATTCATGTATAGCTGTGCTACAGAGCCATGTATGCGCTGTATATGGTCATATAGTGGGGACAGACTCCCTTTAAACGGCTGGAGGAGGTTTTAAACTAGGATCTGGGAGGAGGGGGGGTCATACGAATAAGGGGCCATGCACATGAGCCTGTGTGCCCTGTGATCGTGCTGTAGACCGCAAATAGCGGTCCGCAATGCACAGGTACCGGCAAAGTGCATGGCGTTTGCAGATGCAGACCCACAAATCTGCACCACACAAATTTTTTGGGGCGGTGCAGAGGCATGGACCAAAATCCCACTGAAGCACTTCGTAGGGCGTCCATGGACTTCCGATCTGTGCCTCTGCTGCGCACAGTAACGTATTTTGCGGATTGCGGACCCATTCAAGTCATTAGGCTTTGTGGTCTGCAATACGGGCACCACGGCCATTTGGCTGTGTGCCTGAGTCCTAAGGGGGTAGAAAGTGTAGATAGATTGTGATATATGAGGGTGCAGTGGGGAATTCGTGTGGGCTGGGGTTAGTGAGGAAAGTAGGGAGGTGACTGGGTAGAACTATACACGTATGAAAAACAAAGCTGTTAGTAACATGGACCTGTTACAAATCAAATCTATCGACCCTCTAACATCAAGAAAGGAGATAGAGGTTCAGTTTTATAACCAAATAGAGCTGGCTGCACAGGCTCGTACAGTGGCAGGGGCGTAGCTATAGGGGAAGCAGGGGAAGCTGCTGCTTTGGGGCCCCAACTCAGAAGGAGGGCTAAAAGATTGTATTGTCAGGGCCCCTTCAACAGTATTATACAATGACAGTATTTACAGTGATACTGTAGAAAACGGACTGAGCGGCTGTCGGGCCTCATCTGAGAGCTTGATCTTGACTAGCCACAGGAGCAGGGTTTGCATGAGTGGAGGGGTTACTGGGGAAGGGGGACCCATTCAAATATTTGCTGTGGGGCCCAGTTATTTCAAGTTACGCCACTGTACAGTGGTCATAATAGGAGATTTTAACTTTCCAGATATTGCCTTTGGTCATGATTCTGCCTCTACTGCAAAGGAGATAAAATTCCTTAACTTGCTGCAGGACCACTTTATGGGCCAGTAGAAGATCACAATAGGGGCAATGCTCTGTCAGATCTAGTAATTTCTAACAATGCAGAGCTTGTTGGAAATGTTACTGTTTGTAAAACACTAGGTAATAGTGATCACAATATAATTATATTCCCCATGAACTATAAAAAGCAAACTCTGGCTGGTAGAACAAAAACAATGAATTTTTAAAAGGCTAATTTCCCTGGGTTGAGGGCAGCAATTCAGGGCATAGACTGGGAGCAGCTACTGTCACATAATAATACTGAGGATAAATGGGAGAGCTTTAAATCCACATTAGGTAATTACACTGCAAACTTTATTCCCGTAGGTAGCAAGTATAAGCGGCTACATTAAACCCCACATGGCTTACAGCTACTGTAAAAAGGGCACTAAATTACAAAAAAGGGCATTTATAACATACAAATCTGAGGGGTCCACCGTAGCCTTTGAAATTTACAAAAGGCTTAACCACCTCAGGACCGCCGAACGCAAGATTGCGTCCTGGCGGCGGCCCTGTTATTCCTTCTGGACGCGCCGATGCGTCCTCTCGCGATACGCTAGATTTCCTGTGAACGCGCGCACACAGCAGCGCACATTCACAGGATCAGGAGGTAAACGAGTACATCTACAGCCTTTTGCTTGGGGAGTTCATTTAAAATTATATTTTTTGTCACAAGTTAATGGAATATGAGACTTTGTAAGAGAAAAAATAAATAAATAAATTTTCCGCTTACTTGTGCCAAAAAAAAAATATTCTAGGAACTCGCCATGCCCCTCACGGAATACCTTGGGATGTCTCCTTTCCAAAATGGGGTCACTTGTGGGGTATTTATACTGCCCTGGCATTTTAGGGGACCTAAAGCGTGAGAAGTAATTTGGAATCCAAATGCGTAAAAAAATGCCCTGTGAAATCGTAAAGATTCTCATTGGAATTTGGGCCCCTTTGCGTACCTAGGCTGCAAAAAAGTGTCACACATGTGGTATCGCCGTACTTAGGAGAAGTAGGGCAATGTGTTTTGGGGTGTATTTTTACATAATGCCCTGTGAAATCCTAAAGGTGCTCTTTAGAATTTGGGCCCCTTTGGGCCCCTTTACGCACCTAGGCTGCAAAAAAGTGTCACACATGTGGTATCGCCGTACTCTGGAGAAGTTGGGCAATGTGTTTTGGGGTGTCTTTTTACATATACCCATGCTGGGTGAGAGAAATATCTCTCTAAAATGACAACTTTGTATAAAAAAATGGGAAAAGTTGACTTTTAGAGATATATTTCTCTCACCCAGCATGGGTATATGTAAAAATACACCCCAAAACACATTGCCCTACTTCTTCTGAGTATGGCGATACCACATGTGTGACACTTTTTTGCAGCCTAGGTGCCCAAAGGGGCCCAAATTATAGAGAGCACCTTTAGGATTTCACAGGGCATTTTTTAGGCATTTGGATTCCAGACTTCTTCTCACGCTTTAGGTCCCCTAAAATGCCAGGGCAGTATAAATACCCCACAAGTGACCCCATTTTGGAAAGAAGAGTTCATGGAAGTTTTTATTTTTTGTCACAAGTTAGTGGAATATGAGACTTTGTAAGAAAAAATAAAAATCATCATTTTCCGCTAACTTGTGACAAAAAATAAAAACTTCTATGAACTCACTATGCCCATCAGCGAATACCTTAGGGTGTCTACTTTCCGAAATGGGGTCATTTGTGGGGTGTTTCTACTGTCTGGGCATTGTAGAACCTCAGGAAACATGACAGGTGCTCAGAAAGTCAGAGCTGCTTCAAAATGCGGAAATTCACATTTTTGTACCATAGTTTGTAAACGCTATAACTTTTGCGCAAACCAATAAATATACACTTATTGCATTTTTTTTAATCAAAGACATGTAGAACAATAAATTTAGAGAAAAATTTACAACTGAAAGTGAAAATTTTCATTTTTTTGCAAAAATTTCGGTAAATTTTGATTAATATAAAAAAAAGTAAAAATGTCAGCAGCAATGAAATACCACCAAATGAAAGCTCTATTAGTGAGAAGAAAAGGAGGTAAAATTCATTTGGGTGGTAAGTTGTATGACCGAGCAATAAACCGTGAAAGTAGTGTAGTGCAGAATTGTAAAAAGTGGTCTGGTCATTAAGGGGGTTTAAGCTAGGGGAGCTGAGGTGGTTAAAGGATAACTGTCATATATATATATATATATATATATATATATTTTATTTTTTTTGCTAAAGTGTAGGGCAAGTGATAGGTAACAATTTTGCAATAGACTTTATTTAGCCAAAACGTTTATTTTTGGTAAAAACTGGGGCTGAAATGGCCCTTAGCAGCACTCTTCAAAAGAGCGTTGATAAGGGCCATCCATCCATTGGAAAAGACGGGCTGTGCAGACGCTGTGCTTCTGACTCGTGCTTCCCTGGGAGACAGAAGGCTGGGCACAGGAGTCTTAGGAGTTAAAATTACATTTATATTCCCCCTTTCTATGCAATCTAATGCTCCGTTACATTCACTGACCTGCGATCCCTGTGATAATAATTCATGAAGCTGCTGCCGGAAGTAGAAACACTGTGCGCAGTGAGCCGGCGGCTGCTTCATGAACTATTATCACAGGGATCGCAGGTCAGAGACTGTAACAGAGCATTAGATTGCATAGAAAGGGGGAATATAAATGTAATTTTAACTCCTAAGACTCCTGTGCCCAGCTTTCTGTCTCCCAGGGAAGCACGAGTCAGAAGCACAGTGTCTGCACAGCCCGTCTTTTCTAATGGACGGATGGCCCTTAGCAACGCTCTTTTGAAGAGTGCTGCTAAGGGCCATTTCTGCCCCAGTTTTCTACCAAAAATAAACATTTTGGCTAAATAAAATCTATTGCAAAATTGTTACCTATCACTTGCCCTACACTTTAGCAAAAAGAAAAAAATATATATATATAATATGACAGTTTAATAAAATTTGTAAAAAAAGAAAGAAAAAAAAGATAAAATCTGCAAAAATACAAAACGAACAGCAGGTGGCAAAATAGAGCAAAACAAATCCAAAAATCCTTTCAATATATAAATGCTAAAAAACCAAGGTCAGAGAAGGTAGGTCCTCTAAATAACGGCAATAGGGGATGATCACTGAAGATCAGGAAAGTGCAGAGTTACTAAATGTTTTTTTTTTGTAGCTTTGTATATACAAAAGAAGAGAAAGGAGTTGATATCTGTGGTGCCAGGACTGTTAGTACATCCAGTAACATAATCAATTGGCTAACTGTAGATATGGTCCAAGCCAAGTTCAATAGGGTAAATGTGAACAAGGCTCCGGGTCCAGATGGATTACACCCACACGTTTTTAAAGAACTCAGTTCAGTCATTACCGGTTATAATTTTTAGAGACTCTCTAAGGACTGGTACAATCCCAAATGACTAGCACAAGGCAAATGTGGTGCCCAAATTCAAAGAAAGGCTCTTGGTCCTCCACAGGTAATTATAGACCAGTTAGTGTAACATCTGTGTTGGGAAAAATGAAGTATGTGACTGTTAATAATATGATAAGTGATAACCAGCATGGGTTTACTAAGGACAGAAGTTCTCAGACTAACCTGAGTTGTTTTTATGAGGAGGTGAGTAGAAGCCTAGACAGAGGGACGGCTGTGGATGTAGTGTTTCTGGATTTTGCAAAGGCTTTTTATACTGTCCCTCATAGACGTTTACTAGGTAAAATAAGGTCTATAGGCTTAGAAAGTATAGTTTGTAATTTAATTAAAAACTACTGAAGGACTATTGTGCAGTTTATGGAAGATGTCTAAACGCCACAGGCTGATTTGGACACTGGGTGTTTGGGCATGTGGATAAATGTAAAGTTATGCATAATCTACATGCATCATATGTCCTAGGGGAGGTAACACTGGTAGTCACTTTTAGAAAAGGATTTAGGGTGTACTTGTAGATTATAGATTAAATAACAGAATACAATGTCAATCAGCTGCTTCTGAGGCTAGCAAGATATTGTCATGCATTAAACGAGGCATGGACTCTCAGGAATATGCAGTTCAGTTCTGGGCACTAGTTTATAGAAAGGATGTCCTGGAGCTGGAAAAAGTACAAAGGCGAGCAAATAAACTGATAGGGGGTATTTAGTCTTGAGTAGAAATATCTACGGGAGGACATGGTTAACCTATTCAAGTATATAAATGGGCCATACAAAAAATATGGCGAAAAACTGTTCCATGTAAAATCACCTCAAAAGACAAGGGGGGCACTGCCTCCGTTTGGAGAAAAAAAAGTTCCTTCTCCACTCCTCAAGGATTTTTACTGTGAGAGCTGTGAATCTGTTGAATAGTCTACCTCAGGACTTGGTCACAGCAGGAACATTGGACAGTTTTAAAAAGGGCTTAGATCTTAAAAGTAAATTGCATTAAGGCTTATAAAATGTGTAGAAATCTGGGTCTCATTCCCCTTTTTCTAAAATTAGTGTCCCCTCCCATCCCTTGGTTGAGCTTGATGGATTTATGTCCTTTATTCTTCCATATTAACTATGTAAGATGCTGGTCAACATCTTCTGTCTAGTGTCCTGCATTGCCATAGCCTGTTTGCTATGCTGTCCAAAACGTCACACCTTACATGAACACGCCTTACTCAAAATTAATTAAAATTAATCTGCAAGAATATGTAAGTGCTTTCTCCACTTTACTTTTAATCCATACAGAGAGATATTGGAGTGGATTTCCTCTTCTCTATGTGTGCAGTGTATGGGAGACATCATAGCAGCTAGTCTCCACCCCTTGTGGAGCAGAGCTTGAAGAAAACAATAAGAGAGGGAAAGCTGCTGAGAATGTAGAGTAGAAGTCACATAATGATCTGAAATACTGCTATTCGTCATGTAAACGACAGCTTGTTCAAAGTGTGTTGCCTGAAACGAGAGATACGCTTTAAATATTTAGTTGTGTACTATTGATTTTAGGAAAGTCATTTGTATAGACAGAACCTATACCTCAAAAAATATTGCATTCATTTTTCTTAGTTGTTATTTTTAAACTTTATTTCATTGGTAGAGAAAATGTTACCGTATATCTTGTATCTCAATCTACAGTAACAGTTTTATTTCTCTTATTTGCTGTAAGAACAGTAATCAGGTATAATATATTTTTATTCCATTTTAGTAAAATGTATGAAAAATACACTAATACTACAATATCCTAAACTTTCTTTTACATGCATAAGTTCTATTCACACCTAGCAGACCTGTGATCCATCTCTACAAGACAACATTCTCTCATCAGATATCCACAAATATACCATACCAGCAGTACGGCCATGCCACACTAAAATTTTATCCAGTTATCTTGTTCATTATTTTTACGCCGATTTTATCTGTGGCGATACGCTTCCTTTGCTGGCTGGAATAATTTTTCTATCACATTATACATTGCTCGTTTTCATGGTTATGACCTCCCTGCCATCCACCAGCGTGGTTGTGCTTGCACACTATAAAAAAAGCACCAGCTTATTTGCGCTCCCACGGTCCCGGTCACAAGAGAGGGTCGACATTATTTTCCCCATAGTGTGCAAGCACGAGCACCATTGATGACTTTCAGGGTGAAGTGACAAACCCCCTTTAAGTGACCCTAATATTGATGACTATCTATAAGATTATCAATATCATATCTGTACGGTTTGACTTTCGAAAACCCCACTGTTTAGCTATTTGAATTGCTGAAGGAAAAGGCACTGAAGGAAAAGAAAGTGTTGCTGTGTAGAGAAAAAAACATTGTGGCCCATCCCAAGTTTGCCCTAGACCACCTAGATGTTCCACAATACTTCTGGAAATAGGTTCTATTTAAAGACAAAAGTGGAACTTATGAACAAATACATAAAACCATCTTTGGACGAAAAGAACAGTGCACTACACAACCTCATCCCACCTGTGAAGCATCATGATTAGATTAGAATCTATTTTATCGTAACTGTGCAAGTACAAAAACAAAGCCAATGAAATGCAGTTTACATCCAACCAGAAATGCCAAATATGGTATTATTTACATATAAATACTAAGAATACCAAATATATAGCATACTTAGAGGACCTTTCACCACTTCTGACATGTCTGTTTTCATAGCATCATGAATTCCCCATGTAATAACAATTCTGGAGAATCTATGCTTATGGCTCTATGTTGTGCCATTACGTTATTATTTCTATTAGAAGTTATGAATGAATTGCTATTAGCCTTCAGTAACGGTACTGAGGGGGTGGTAACCAGTCGGGGGGGGGGGGGGTGTACCTGCACAGTCTGAAAATGGCTGCACTGATTGGATAGAGTGAGTATGTGCAGGTATACACCCCCAACTGGTTACCTCCCCCCTGTACCCTTAATGCAGACTGCTAGCAATTCATTCATAACTTCTAGTAGAAATAATAACGGAATGGGACAACATAGAGCCATAAGAATAGATGCTCCAGAATTGTCATTACATGGGGAATGCATGGAGCTATTAAAGCAAATATGTTTTAATAGTGGTGAAAGGTCCTTTTTAAATGCAGTACCATAGTGCAATTCTGAGTTTAACATGATCATAGCCTCCGGAAAAAAGCTTTTTCTGAACCTACAGGTGCAGGAACAGGGACACCTATAGACGCTACCTGATGAAAGGAGAATACAAAGTCCATGATTCAGATGGGAGACATCCTCTGAAATCCTTCTTGCACGACTCAAACAACGCTTATGATAAATGCTATCAATAGATGGTAGCTGAATCCCTATAATATGTTGAGCAGCTTGTAAGTACTCTCAATGGTGCAACCATAGAAGTCGACCAATATTCTGGGACACTAGTGAGCTTTCTTAAGGCATCTTTAAAAATATAAAAGGTGTTGCACTTTTTTAACGGTAACAGAGTAGTTTAGGGACCAAATAAAATCATAAGATATATGAATGCAGAGAAACTTAAAACCAGACACTCGTTCCACCACAGCTCCTTTAAGGCGAATAGTAGCGTGTTCCCTGCTCCTAACCCTCCTAAAATCTACAATGATCTTTTTAATATTAGTATTAAGTGCTAAGTTATCATGACATCAAGCAGCCAGATGCTGCACCTTATCCCTGTACGACCTCTCATCATCTCTAATACCTGTCACTGTGATATCATTCATGAACTTGATTACAGAATTAAAACCAGAAACAGAAACAGTCATAGGTGAACAGGGAATACAGAAGAGGACTCAATACACAGTCTTGTGGCATACCAGTATTCAGTATAATAGGACTGGAAAAAAGATCATATAAATTAACTCTGAACTCCAGAATCCAACAGCACTGGGATGTACTAATACCAATCTGACCAAGCTTAGACATCAACCTGGAGGGAATCACCATATTGAATACTGAACTAAAATCAGTGAACAGCATTCTAACATGTGAGGTTTGATAATCCAAATTAGTCAATACAGTGTGGCGCTCAGTGGAAATGGCGTCTTCTGTTGCCCTTTTTCGTTGATAGACAAACTGATATCGTTCCAGGCAAGCATGATTTGAAATGAGAAAGAACACATTTTTCAAAGCACTTTGAGATAATTTAAGTTAACGCAACAGGATAGAAATAATTCAGAGCTGAAGCAGTCAGAGACCTCAACATTGGCACAATAATGGTGGTCTTATGGGGGTTACCCTGCCATTTATATTGATAACCTATTGTCAATATCATGTGAGCGCTGCTTCTTCTACATCAGACTATACGTAGTCTCCTGTGGAGCGGTGGTGTAGTGTAATTATAAGTACTGGCTCCATTCAAGTAAATTGAGCAAGTACTACTCATTACACTGTACTGCCGTAACTTCTTAGACGGCAGACAGTTTAATAAACAAGAATCAGCACTCACAGGGAACGCTGCCTCCTCCTTCTTAAACAGCTGATCATCGGGGGTTCTGGGTGTCGGACCCTCGCCTATCAGATATTGATGATCTGTCCTGATGATCAATATAAATGGGAGGAAAACACCTTTAAAGCTAGTTGGAACTTTTGCTTAGGCTAATGACAGAAAATGTCAGTGAAGTCCCCAGCCAATTGCATAACACAAGCTTTTAACACACTCCACCAGGGTCAGCTGCCTTCTGTGCATTCACCCTACTCAACATATGGCAAACATCCATAGTGGAAAGTTTGAGTGGCAGCTTATCAGGTTCTAACTCTATTTTAGAGAAATCCACCTTGTTTCCTCTATGAAAGTGAGCATAAAAGTGTTAGATGGTTTAAATTCAGTAATTGAGGTATGCCCTGCCACATACAATGGAAATCAAGAGAATTAAGCTGCTCCTCAATCCTCTGTTTAGAACAATATTTAGCCTTTAAAATGCCCTTCTTAAGATTGGCTCTACAGTCGTGGCCAAAAGTTTTGAGAATTACATAAATATTGGAAATTGGAAAAGTTGTTGCTTAAGTTTTTATAATAGCAATTTGCATATACTCCAGAATGTTATGAAGAGTGATCAGATGAATTGCATAGTCCTTCTTTGTCATGAAAATTAACTTAATCCCAAAAAAACCTTTCCACTGCATTTCATTGCTGTCATTAAAGGACCTGCTGAGATCATTTCAGTAATCGTCTTGTTAACTCAGGTGAGAATGTTGACGAGCACAAGGCTGGAGATCATTATGTCAGGCTGATTGGGTTAAAATGGCAGACTTGACATGTTAAAAGGAGGGTGATGCTTGAAATCATTGTTCTTCCATTGTTAACCATGTTGACCTGCAAAGAAACACGTGCAGCCATCATTGCATTGCATAAAAATGGCTTCACAGGCAAGGATATTGTGGCTACTAAGATTTCACCTCAATCAACAATTTATAGTGAGGCGAAGACTTTTGGAAGATGGCCTGGTGTCAAGAAGGCCAGCAAAGAAGCCACTTCTCTCCAAAAAAAACATCAGGGACAGATTGATCTTCTGCAGGACTGGGGCAAAGTCATATTCTCTGATGAAGCCTCTTTCCGATTGTTTGGGGCATCTGGAAAAAAGCTTGTCCGGAGAAGAAAAGGTGAGCGCTACCATCAGTCCTGTGTCATGCCAACAGTAAAGCATCCTGAGACCATTCATGTGTGGGGTTGCTTCTCATCTAAGGGAGTGGGCTCACTCACAATTTTGCCCAAAAACACAGCCATGAATAAAGAATGGTACCAAAACACCCTCCAATAGCAACTTCTTCCAACAATCCAACAACAGTTTGGTGAAGAACAATGCATTTTCCAGCACGATGGAGCACCGTGCCATAAGGCAAAAGTGATAACTAAGTGGCTCGGGGACCAAAACGTTGACATTTTGGGTCCATGGCCTGGAAACTCCCCAGATCTTAATCCCATTGAGAACTTGTGGTCAATCCTCAAGAGGCGGTGGACAAACAAAAACCCACTAATTCTGACAAACTCCAAGAAGTGATTATGAAAGAATGGGTTGCTATCAGTCAGGAATTGGCCCAGAAGTTGATTGAGAGCATGCCCAGTCGAATTGCAGAGGTCCTGAAAAAGAAGGGCCAACACTGCAAATACTGACTCTTTGCATAAATGTCATGTAATTGTCGATAAAAGCCTTTGAAATGTATGAAGTGCGTGTAATTATATTTCACTACATCACAGAAACAACTGAAACAAAGATCTAAAAGCAGTTTAGCAGCAAACTTTGTGAAAACAAATATTTGTGTCATTCTCAAAACTTTTGGCCACGACTGTAGGTGAACTATAAGCCTCCTGACCCCCGAGCCTGAAATCATCATCTCTTGCTCTAACCAGAAGGTGAACCTCTCTGTTCATCCGGGGCATCTGGTTAGGAAAAGTCTTTATTATTTTATGAGTAGTTACTAGTTTAGTATAAGTATGAATATTAATACCAGAGTCTATGGTGGCTTGAGCTGCAAACACACTCCAATCAGTATTGCGGAATTGATGCTGAAGAAAGGAATCAGCCCTAGTCATCCAGATCTTAACAGACCTTGTTGTAGGTTTCCCCCATTTAATAACTGGGGTATACTTAGGAAACAAAATCAGAGAAAGGTGGTCAGACTGCCCGAGATGAGGGAGAAGTGTGGTCTTGTAAGCATTGGCCACATTAGTATATAGATGAGGTTTGTTTTTTGTCCCCTTGTATTACAGGAGACATTCTGATGAAACTTTGGAAGACCAGGTCTCAAATTATAATGATTAAATTCCCCATTAACAATAAAGACTCCATCAGGATGCTTGGTTTGCGATGTAGCTTGCCAATAGCAGCGCAACGATCTTTCATAGCCACTTGAAAGGGGTTGTCTCACTTCACCATATGGCATTTATCATGTAGAAAAAGTTATTACAAGGCACTTACTAATGTACCATCATTGTCCATATTGCTTCTATTGCTTGTAAAATTAATTTTTCCATCACATTATACATTTCTCGTTTGCATGGTTACGACCACCCAGTAATCCAGCAGCAGTGGCCGTGCTTGCACAATGAAGAGAAAAGTGCAGGCCTCTCTGGTAGCTAGGACCATGCATGAGAGTTCTTATAGTCCGGCAGTTTTTTCAATAGTGTGCAAGCACGGCCACCACTGCTGGATTTCAGAGTGGTCGTAACCATGGAAACGAGCAGTGTATAATGTGATGGAAAAATGAGTCTAGCCAGCAAAGAAGGCAATGTGGACAATGACAATACATAAGTAAGTTTCTTGTATTAACTTTCTCTACATGATAAATGCCATTTTCTGAAGTGAAACAACCCCTTTAATATTAGCATCTGGAAGAACATAGACTGCAACAGCAACAATACAAGTGAACTTACATGAATGATAGAAGGGCCTGCACTTAATAATAGGAAACTCCAGATCTCCAGATACCTGAAGCTGTAGCCAACCTGTTGGCCCTAAAAATAGTGTGCCCCTCTAACTCCATGATGTCAGGAACATTGCTGCTCAGCCTTGTCTCCGATAAACGTAGCACTTAGCCTCAGCTTGACATGCAATCTTCCACGCCTGCCCCGTCTCTGTGGTCTCAGCGCTAGGCACTTCTGGTCTGTCTCGTTAGGTCCTGATATCCTGACCAGCTATGGAAGCAACAGATATCAAAAGGATGATCCAGAACAATATATTTGTAATAATGATTAATCCCAAACAGTCTATCATATGTAAGATTTGCATGGATGAATTGAGGGAAAACGCAGATAATAATGAAGTAAATAAACACTATTTGCTGATATGGGGCTGATTGCTGCCTCAGGGCCTGGATGTTTTGCGACCATTGAGGAAATGATAGTTACTAAGGTGTATGAAAACATTTTAAAGAAGAATATAAGGGCAGAAGTCTATGACTTCATGCTGAAGAAATCTTGAATGCTGCAGCAAGACATTGGCCCAAAATAATCAACCAAGCCAACTAAAGAATGGTTGAAAAAGAAGATTTGTTTTTTGGAATGGTCAAGTTCAATCCAAGATTCCTCCTCAAATCTTGCAAATCAATTTGCAACTACATGACATATTTTGTGGATGTGATTGCTGCTAAAGGGGGATCTACAGGTATTAAATTTAAGGATTCACTTACTTTCTGCCTGTGCTGTGGATATATATGCTTAATAAAAGATATGCACAATACAACTGGTTGCATGGTATTACCATAGTTTAGTTAGATTGTGTTTTTAATTGATATTTAGATATCTGTTAGACCACATTTTATTAGTAGCCATTGTAGATACCCAGGTAATTCCAAAGGGTTCACTTACTTTTTATTACAACTGTATTATTTCTGGTTTTGGCAGCTGAGTTGCCAGCTTGTGTTAAACATGGGAGAGAGTATCCTGTGTTGGTATGACCATTGACCAGGGCTTTGTGTGAAGGGGGATTCCTGACTCATTTCAGTAGCTAAGCCAGCCCCCTTCTCTATCATGACCAGTGCATAGACAGAGAAGGGAGCTGACTTAGCTATTGAAAAGGGTAAGCCAACCATCCCCCTTTGCATACTGCATTGATCACAATTGTTAAACACAAGATCGAAGTGGAGCTGGACGGTAAATCTTGGTCAATTCCAGTATATTAGTAAGTGCTGTCTGTTCTATTTTAACATTTAAACTGAATTTTTCAAGCTGGACAGTCCCTTTAAGTCTGGTCATAGTGATCTGGGTACATCTATTGTGAACTATGGCAACATTTTACATGTTTTAAAGAGTTTTTCTCTCTTTATAGTATAACATGCATAAAGATCAATATCGAAGTTGTGACAACGTCTCAGCCAAATCATCAGATAGTGATGTCAGCGATGTGTCAGCCATTTCCCGTACCAGTAGTGCCTCACGTCTCAGCAGCACAAGCTTTATGTCCGAGCAATCTGAGCGTCCAAGCAGAAGGCTCTGGTAAGTTATCTAGCTTTCTGATGCGATTTGTGTTTAAGTTTTCAAAAAATCCAGCTACCCCAGTTTACAAAACCCTAGTTTCAAAATCTCTGCTTGCTGTCAATGAATGAAATATTGCTTGCATACCGAGACTGACAATCTGTCCAGAAAATGGGCCACTCACACAATTGCACAATTGAATATTTCCATTCACTGACTGAAGATAGAGCTTTTGCAAAATTGAGAAATGAATGTCCAATGTAAGTTTAAGTGTTACTATTATTTATTATTAAAGTGCCATTTATTCCATGGCACTGTACATATGACAAGGGGTGTACATACATAATACAAAAATAAGTACAATAAGCATGATAAGTTACAAACTGGTCCAGAAGGAGAGAGAACCCTGCCCGTGAGGGCTTACAGTGCAATTTAAATGTATATTTTTTATATTAAATAGAAATACAGAACAGACTTACACAACTGAAATTCTTTTTACCACTTTATACAGTTATGGTATATTGATTTGTATATTCTATAAAATGTCTGCTTAGTGGGGGACCGTTGCCATGATCAAGGCTCTTAGAGAGGTGGACCACAGTGTGGTCATATAGACATAGTGGATGTAAGAGCGTACACTTATGGTATATCCAGTCACTCTGTTGTTACAGACCTCACCCGTATCCTATAGCGATAATGACCAGCTTTTTAAACCGTATTATATATTATTTTTTGGATTACTAGTTAAAGGGGTTATAACTGTAATAAGCCATATCAGTACAAAGCATCGTGTTCTTAAATTATGGGACCATTAAAATATAGATAGAAGCAGTTTAAAAGAAATAAAGAGATAAAATAAAGAAATAACGCACCCAGATAGATTGCTGCATGTAGTTATGTCTCAGGCAGATATGAAAATGATTATAGTTTGTCCTAATTAGACTTGGGTCTTGCCATAAGAGGATGTAAAAGTGCTTCCCCTGTTGCCCTATAAAAAGACTCTTGGAGGCTACTTTTGACGAGTGTACCCAATGGTGAATTATCATATGGGCTTTTTGGGTGTCCGCCCAGGGCCTAAGGGTCTTTGGGTGCCCTTGAATGTCCAACGTGCCCACACAATAAATCGCTGCTGGTTTAATGCACCTGCTGCCTGTCTGTGTTCTTTACAGGCAGCCGCTTTTGAGGAATATTTGTCTCCTTCTGTCCTGCCTTCTATCCACCTAACAGAGTCCATGATACTTTGTGCCTCCCGGTCTCATAGCTCTTGCACATAGCACCTGCCACGTACTGCGTCTCTGCCAACATGCAAAGAGCTCATACCACATACTTACTGTGTTTCTCCTCCCTACGCCCCCACAGCTACCTTGCAACATGTCCACTCCTCTTTCCTATACAGATCCCCAATCACCTATCCCCCATTCCTTCTTACCACTTATAGCTCCGACCATTTGTGATCCTCTGATGACTCTTGTACCAGGGTTCAAATCTCACCTTGCATCCTCCACAACCCTTCCTTCCTTACAGAATATCTGCCAGTTTGTGACTCCCTGCTTACATGTCCTGTAATATACCCATGTGTCTTATTTTATTTCTTATTTGCTGTTGTCTAATGGAATTTAATGGCTAACAGCTTATAATGCAATCATTCTATTTCTCCCAAATCCTCCATACACATACAGTATATGTGTATTCAGTGGGGAGAGTGGAGAAAACTGCCTCCAGACACCTCTGGCAGCACCTTATCTCATAGAAGAACCAAAGGATCAGGTGTTGATCCTTCACTACCTCTGACAGTGGATGAGAGTTGGGCGCTCTCTAACACATTTCAGAGGGGGCTTTACTTTCTTTACTTCCAGGCTCATCTTCAGATCCAGGTTCCTGGAGCTGAAGATAACCTGTGGGAGGATATGTATGTTTGGTCTGTGTTGGAATTTATTTAGTCTGGTCAGCGATGGGGGTGGTAGGGGCAAGTTTGGAAAACAATCCAGGGCCTATGGTCAACTTAATCTTCCTCTGATTTGTTTTTTTCATTGGCCTAATTCTGGACTACATATAACTTATTAACTTTTATTTTATTATTGTTTTTTGCATTGTAAATTTTGCACTGTTAAGCATAGCAGGTTACCTTAATTCTATGATTCGGTATGATTGTGGTTGTACGAAATATGTTTAGGTTTTTCTTGCTCTACTACTTTTGCACAATACGTTTATTTTTTAATAAATTTTGTTTTTGCATTGCCTCGTTCAGAGAGCCATAAGATTTTTTTTTTCATCAACATAGCTGTGTGAGGGATTGATCTAAAATGAGGTGACATTTTACTTTGTACCAGTTTGGAATACATACACATTTTTGGCAGTTTTTTTTCCTGGTTCATGGGTGGAATTCTGAAAGTAAAGCAATTCTGGCATTGTTTTATACTTAGTTTTTTTAACCTGTGAGGGTTAAATAAGTTGATATAGTTTGCAGCCTTTATTTTTTGCTACAATGAAACGTTTTTAATTTTTTTATGTTTTTCATTTTTTTAATACTTTTAATTTAGTCTTGTTAGTGGACTTGAACATACATCACACTGGTCGCTGATCTGATTCATTACAATACTACTGTATTGGAATGTATTATACCTGTCAGGGCCTAATAGGCTTCTGTAGATGGCAATTTCAGAGGCCATTGTTAGCCCTGGGCTGCCATCACAATCCATCAGTATCTAATTTTTAGGGACAGTCTTACTTGCAATGCAGGCTGGGAAACGTTATGCAAATTAGCTTTCCTCTGCATTTACTAAAAAAGGCTGTTAATACATCGTCTGGTTTTCATGGCCATTTTTCAACCATTTGTACATCCATTTTTTGGCCATCTGTCCTTTTTAATGGCCATTGTGCATCTGTTTTGTATCCATTTTTTGTTTTTGATGATTTTCCTTTTTTTTTTTTTTTTAAGTTAAAACCCCAACCCCTGCAGTGCTCTCAGTATATATACACTGCTCAAAAAAATAAAGGGAACACAAAAATAACACATCCTAGATCTGAATTAATTAAATATTTTTCTGAAATACTTTGTTCTTTACATAGTTGAATGTGCTAACAACAAAATCACACAAAAATAAAAAAATGGAAATCAAATTTTTTAACCCATGGAGGTCTGGATTTGGAGTCACACTCAAAATTAAAGTGGAAAAACACACTACAGGCTGATGCAACTTTGATGTAATGTCCTTAAAACAAGTCAAAATGAGGCTCAGTAGTGTGTGTGGCCTCCATGTGCCTGTATGACCTCCCTACAATGCCTGTGCATGCTCCTGATGAGGTGGCGGACGGTCTCCTGAGGGATCTCCTCCCAGACCTGGACTAAAGCATCTGCCAACTCCTGGACAGTCTGTGGTGCAACTTGACATTGGTGGATAGAGCGAGACATGATGTCCCAGATGTGCTCAATTGGATTCAGGTCTGGGGAACGGGCGGGCCAGTCCATAGCATCAATGCCTTCGTCTTACAGGAACTGCTGACACACTCCAGCCACATGAGATCTAGCATTGTCTTGCATTAGGAGGAACCCAGGGCCAACCGCACCAGCATATGGTCTCACAAGGGGTCTGAGGATCTCATCTCGGTACCTAATGGCAGTCAGGCTACCTCTGGCGAGCACATGGAGGGCTGTGCGGCCCTCCAAAGAAATGCCACCCCACACCATTACTGACCCAATGCCAAACCGGTCATGCTGGAGGATGTTGCAGGCAGCAGAACGTTCTCCACGGCGTCTCCAGACTCTGTCACGTCTGTCACATGTGCTCAGTGTGAACCTGCTTTCATCTGTGAAGAGCACAGTGCGCCAGTGGCGAATTTGCCAATCTTGGTGTTCTCTGGCAATTGCCAAACGTCCTGCACGGTGTTGGGCTGTAAGCACAACCCCCACCTGTGGACGTCGTGCCCTCATATCACCCTCATGGAGTCTGTTTCTGACCGTTTGAGCAGACACATGCACATTTGTGGCCTGCTGGAGGTCATTTTGCAGGGCTCTGGCAGTGCTCCTCCTGTTCCTCCTTGCACAAAGGCGGAGGTAGCGGTCCTGCTGCTGGGTTGTTGCCCTCCTACGGCCTCCTCCACGTCTCCTGATGTACTGGCCTGTCTCCTGGTAGCGCCTCCATGCTCTGGACACTACGCTGACAGACACAGCAAACCTTCTTGCCACAGATCGCATTGATGGCCATCCTGGATAAGCTGCACTACCTGAGCCACTTGTGTGGGTTGTAGACTCCGTCTCATGCTACCACTAGAGTGAAAGCACCGCCAGCATTCAAAAGTGACCAAAACATCAGTCAGGAAGCATAGGAACTGAGAAGTGGTCTGTGGTTACCACCTGCAGAACCACTCCTTTATTGGGGGTGTCTTGCTAATTGCCTATAATTTCCACCTGTTGTCTATCCCATTTGCACAACAGCATGTGAAATTGATTGTCACTCAGTGTTGCTTCCTAAGTGGACAGTTTTATTTCACAGAAGTGTGATTGACTTGGAGTTACATTGTGTTGTTTAAGTGTTCCCTTTATTTTTTTGAGCAGTGTATTATGCCCCCTATAGTGCCCCAGTATAAATAAAACCCTTCTTTGTGCCCCCTGTAGTTACACAGTTGAGTCACATTATTACAACCACTTCCTACTCTTCCTGGAAGGAAATCATGTGTCACTGATCTGGTGGGTATATGATGTGTTGGATAGCCTGTCTGCACACACATCCCTCCTTGCTGTCTGGGAAAAAGGGCCAATTTATCAAAGCTGCAAAAAGAGATGATTATTGGCTTTTGGGGCAAGCGTGGCAGTATTTCTAAAACTGAGTAGTTTGTGAACTGTTCTCATGCTGCTGTGGTGAAAGTGTATCCTGAGTGGACTAATGGCACCAGTGGAAACTGCAGAGCACCATATGTCATTAATGTAAGAGGTGAACATTGGCTATGAAGATGCGCAAGGCCAGACCGATATGATACAGTGGAGCAGTTCAGTGTCAAAATGAACCAGGGGGCTAGATGTGTGTCTAAAACAACAGTTCAGTGAACCCTACTGTGTGTGGGCCTCAGAAGAAGACCGATGGTCACTGAACCTCTGCTAAGAAAGTTGCATCAGCAGAATAGGTTTAAATTTTCACAGCAGTATTGATACTGAACTGCCACTGATTGACAAAAGGTTGCCATCTCCTATGAGTCATGTTTTCTGCTTCATCGAACGGACGGACGTTGGCGTGTGGTGAAAAACATCAGAGAACAAACACCCTGCAATCATTGCTGGAAGAACAAAAGCTGTGTAATGGTCTGGGCAATATTTTCGTTCTCTGGGCCAACTTATCCTTGTTGAAGGCACTCTTAACCAATTTGGGTATGATTCCATCCCTGCAGATCACGTACACCCATATATGCTGATTGTCTACCCTGGGGCAGATAGGATCTTCCAGTAAGACGATGCGACATGTCACATGGCTAGAAATATCTGACATTGGTTGGAAAAGCATGGCCAAAACTTCAAGTACTACCCTGGCCCCCTAATTTCCCAGACTTGAACCCAATTGAGAATCTGTGGGACCACCTCAATCGTCATGCTTGCTCTATGTATCCTCCCGCACTCACCCTCCAGCAGCTGTGGGATGCACTGCAGTCAGCATGGCTCCAGATACCTGTGACAACCTACCTGGACCTTATTGAGTCACTCCCAGCCCATCTAGCTGCTGTCCATGCTGCACACGGGGGTTACTCTAGATATTAGCTGCTGGTCATAATATTGTGACTTTACTGTGTATAATAGCCCCAAAGTTGTGCCCCAGTATAGATATTAGCCCACAATTGTGCCCAATACATATATAATGCCCCCAATATCCTCGCTAGTGCCAAATTTTTAAAAAAACCTCATCCACTCCTCAAACTCTTGATATTCACAGGATGCAGCAGGATGTATTTAAAAGATGGCCATGTGAATATCCCCATAAACTTCAATTAGCTCTGAAAACTGGCATGTGACAGCCCCTTCAAAAACGTCCGTCACACTGTCATGGGTATGTAGCCTAACTCTTACCCTGACAGTATGCTATCATACATTCTTATAAACTATACCATAATATAATGTGCTTCTCTGCATGTTTAATGTCTCTGGATCATTGCACTTTTATTATAATTTACTGCCAATTCCCGTGCAGGATGCAAAGCAGACGGATGGGATATTCAGGGAGAACCATCACTAAGAGCACAAGTGTAAGTGGAGAAATCTACAAGCTAGAACACAATGATGGAAGCCAGTCTGATACAGCTGTGGGTACAGTTATGACATTTGGAAAGAAAAGAAGACCAAGTTTGAGTGCCAAAGTTGTTGCCATAGTGTCCCGGAGAAGTAGAAGCACATCACAGCTTAGCCAAACAGGTGAGTGGTAGCATTTCTTCCCCACTAATTACTAGTCATATGTTCTTACCATTATTATTCCACAGGAACAAGTTTGGGAAAAGAAGTCAAAATATATTGTATGTTGATGAACTGACTGCATGTTGTTGCTGTTGCTTTTTATGCAATTTATAGTGTTTAGGCAAATCCATAAAGTGGATTAGGTCTGCACGGAAGACTTAATATGTGACTGTTCGGTTTAACTACTTCTTATAATGTATTGGTAAAAGGATTTTAGATCATTTTGTATATTCATCAAGTTGTTGCTCACACACATTGGATATGCATATGGTTGCAGGATGTGGCAGTGCTCTTTGATTTCTAGCATCACAACTGTGTAGTACTTGACTGTATATAGTACTTGTCTGAATAGCTTATTCATTGGTGCTGCAATCTATGAATGATAAAGCTTTAAAAATGTATGAAATCTTCTGTTGCTACCAACTAGACATACAAGACGTTATACCACTTACATTTCACATTCTACATTACTGTATGGGCAAAAAGTGCAGTTTTTCTAAAACAGTTGGAAACCAATACTGATTTAGTATACCACAGTTGGGCTAGGATATGCTGGTTTATGACACTACTGACAATTTTTCATCAGAATGTGTTTATTTGTGTAGTGAGCAGTGAAAATCATGGGGGAAAGCAAGTTGGGCTACTTTCACATCTGCATTTTTGCTGTCCGGTTTTTAGATCCGGCATGGGATCTGAAAACCACAGCAAAACACATCCGTTTGAATAATACAACCAGCTGTATCCATTCATAACGGATCCGGTTGTATTATATCAAAAATGAAGAAACCAGATCTGGCACTAAAGTCATTGTAAGTCAATGAGCGCCTGATCCGTTTTTTTCGTGTCCGAAAAAAAACGGAACCTGCACCATCGACTTACATGGTTTTTGGTGCTGGATACGCTTTTTCAGTTTCCCATGCCGCACTGTTTGCAGCGATTTTGTGTCCGGCACAGCGATTTGACAATGAATGGGGACACAACTGAAGCGTTGTGCTGCGGTTTTGAGACCCTGTGCTGGATCTCAAAACTGGACAGCACTACGCAGATGGGAAAGTAGCCTTAGGCCTCATGCACACGACCGTTGTGTGCATCCGTGTCCGTTGTTCCGTTTTCCGTGATCTTCTGCGGACTCATTGACTTTCAATGCGTCCGTTGAAAACTCGGAAAATGCACCGTTGTTCATCCGCGTCCGTGATCCGTGTTTCCTGTCCGTCAAAAAAATATGACCTGTCCTATTTTTTTGACGGACAACGGTTCACGGACCCATTCAAGTCAATGGGTCTGTGAAAAAACACGGATGTATTAAATTCATTGGTGGCCAGTGCGGCCCCCCCCTCCCTCCCTCCCCTGTATTACATTCATTGGTGGCCAGTGCGGCCCCCCCTCCCTCCCCTGTATTAAATTCATTGGAGGCCAGTGCGGCCCCCCTCCCTCCCCTGTATTAAATTCATTGGTGGCCAGTGCGGCCCCCCTCCCTCCCCTGTTTTACATTCATTGGTGGCCAGTGCGGCCCCCCTCCCTCCCTCCCCTGTATTACATTCATTGGTGGCCAGTGCGGCCCCCCTCCCCCCCCCCCTGTATTAAATTCATTGGTGGCCAGTGCGGCCTCCCCTCTCCCCTCACCCCCCTCCTAATTAAACCCCCCCCCATCATTGGTGGCAGCGGAGAGTTCCAATCGGTGTCCCAGTTTAATCGCTGTGACTCCGATCGGTAACCATGGCAACCAGGACGCTACTGCAGTCCTGGCTGCCATGGTTACTTAGCAATTTTAGAAGCATTATACTTACCTGCGCTGTCTGTGACCGGCCGGGAGCTCCTCCTACTGGTAAGTGACAGGTCTGTGCTATAAGCAATGCGCCGCACAGACCTTTCACTTACCAGTAGGAGGAGCGCCCGGCCGGCCACAGACAGCGGATTTTAATTAGGAGGGGGGGGGAGAGGGGAGGCCGCACTGGCCACCAATGAATGTAATACAGGGGAGGAAGGGGGGGCCGCACTGGCCACCAATGAATGTAATACAGGGGAGGGAGGGAGGGGGGGCCGCACTGGCCACCAATTAATGTAATACAGGGGAGGGAGGGGGGATCGCACTGGCCACCAATGAACTTAAAACTGGGGAGGGAGGGGGGTCTGCCCCCTCCTGCCTGGCAGCACCTGATCTCTTACAGGGGGCTATGATACGCACAATTAACCCCTCAGGTGCGGCATAACTCAAATCCGATGGTATATTTTAAGATAGAGGCGTTCCCATGGTGATGGGGACGCTTCAAGTTAAAATATACCATCGGATTGGAGAAAACTCCGATCCGATGGTATAATAGGGACTCCTGACTTTACATTGAAAGTCAATGGGGGACGGATCCGTTTGCAATTGCACCATATTGTGTCAACGTCAAACGGATCCGTCCCCATTGACTTGCATTGTAAGTCAGGACGGATCCGTTTGGCTCCGCACGGCCAGGCGGACACCAAAACGACTTTTTTTCCTTCATGTCCGTGGATCCTCCAAAAATCAAGGAAGACCCACGAAAGAAAAAACGGACACAGATCACGGAACTACGGAACCCGTTTTTGCGGACCGCAAAAAAAAACGGTCGTGTGCATGAGGCCTTATACTGATGTGTCAGTGCTAGTAGTGTGTTTTGATGTTTTTGCCATACATATAGGCCAAGTAATGTGTCTGCGCCTAAAATCTGTATAAAAGGTGATGCAAATCGGCCCAATTTGTCATAACTAGAGTTTCTACACTTTTTCTGACTTGCTCAAAAAGGGATGGGGCTTATAAGAAAAGGGCAGAGCTTCGATGGAAAGGGGTACTGCTTTGCACCAAGATTGTGCCACAGCATTTATAGAATTGGCCCATAGTGTTTTTGGAATTTCATCTGGTACATTATTTACTGTAGGTTGTGGCAGCACATTATCTAGCGCATGAATACCTTTTTTTTTTTATTGTTACTGTGTTTACTAAGTAGCAGCAGTATTGCTTAGATATTATGCTTGAAATACTGGAACAGTAACATAGGTACAACCTTTCTATACTATGGTATACCTATCGTTATAATTTATTGTTACGGATCAGCGAATGTGAACCCACTGTGCCAACTAACTGGTTTGATGTAGGGCTAACTGTAAGGGCGTTGTTCTTGTGCTTCCCTGGGATTCACCCTTGAACTCCAATACAGGGATCTGGACTTCGCAGTGGGCTAGCAACCAGACCGCTACCTCCTGGGATAATACCGAAAGTAGCTGGCAGCTGACCCACTGGGGTCAGGGACACTGGTGTGCTAGCATTGGGAGCTCTGGAAAACTGCGAAAAAATGCTGGTACAGTCTGAACAGGCACCAAGGCTTGAAGGCCGATTTTACAGATAAAGACAGCACCCAGGCTAGGTTCACAAATGACTTTAAATCCAATTGGAAAAATCCGCTGCAGTTTTTGGTGTGTTTCTGCAGCAAAAAATGCATGAAAAACTACAACAAAATCTCATGTATTCCATGCAGTTTTGCCCATGGGAAAATCCAGCAAAGGGTTGCAAAGGATGAAATCCGCTGTATAAATTTGCATGCTATAGATTTCAAATCTGTAATGCTGCATTTTTTCCGCTGTGTTTTTTTTATGCAGCGTTTGGATGAGAATTCAGAAATTCTCATGCACTTTGCTGGTACTGTATAAGGCTTCTTTCAAATGACCGTATGGCTTTTTCAGTGTTTTGCAGTCCATTTTTCACGGATCCGTTGTTCCGTTTTTTGTTTCTGTTGTGTTTCCGTTTATGTTCCGTTTTTCCGTATGGCATATACAGTATACAGTAATTACATAGGATAAATTGGGCTGGGCATAACATTTTCAATAGATGGTTCCGCAAAAACGGAACGGATACGGAAGACATACGGATGCATTTCCGTATGTGTTCAGGTTTTTTTGCGGACCCATTGACTTGAATGGAGCCACGGAATGTGATTTGCGGGCAATAATAGGACATGTTCTATCTTTCAACAGAACGGAAAAACGGAAATATGGAAACGGAATGCATGCGGAGTACATTCCGTTTTTTTTTGCGCAACCATTGAAATTAATGGTTCCGTATACGGACCGTTAACGAAATGCAAAAAATGGACTGCAAACGGGAAAAAAAAAAAAACGGTTGTGGGAAAGAGGCCTAACGCTGTGGATTTACCATGCACAGATCCACACGGGCAAATCCACAACTAATCAGTTATGTATGACCCTAGTCTTTAGGTAGACACAGGAAAGACCTGAGGGCGGGGTAGTGTTGCAACACACACAAGATAGGCAGGCTGGGAACTTGCCTGGCGCACAGACAGAGAAGATAGACTGGGTTGCATGGCAGGAACACAGGCAGGAAAGAAACGCGGGATAAACACAGGTAAATCACAATAGCACTAGACTATCAAACACTCTTGCTAGTCACTAGGGAATAGGGAACCTAAAGCTTGGGCCTCTCTGCCTGGAGAGGATGCCTTAAATACCCAGAAACCTTCAGCTGTTGGGAGAGCACATACTGGCGCGTTAAGGGGCCGGAGGTGAGGGAGGACGCGCTCTAGGGGAGCATCAGGCAAGATCATAGAGGCAGCAGCATAGAGAGGACGCTGGCCACTGGGATACTGGATAGCATGGTGAGTGGCACAGTATCCATGCCTGCAGGAGACAGTAGGAAGGCGGCGGGCACGGACCCCAGACCTAACATATTACATGTCTTATGAGGGGAAAGAAGTCTGTAGACCCTCTTTACATGCCTGCATGCTTTCTATGATTGTACAAAAACTTCTGGAGTTATACAGTAATTAGTGGACGAGAAGGAGGGGGATGTTTCTGCAGTTTTTCTCTGTCCAGGAGACTACTTGCTGTGAGAGGGGAGCAGGAGAAGTGAGACAGAGCACTGCACAAATCGAACCCAGAAATAGTGCACTAAGCCATGCACCGTGTAGGGGCCTTTCTGGGGTACCGCAGCTCAGCTCCCGCTTGAGAATGTTGGCTCACTGAGGATTACCGAATCTGGATACAATTGTAGCAAACCCTGAGCTGTGAAAAGTAATTAGGCCTCTTTCACACGAGCGTGTCCGGATAAGGGTGCAATGTGTTTTGCACGCGCGTGATAAAAAACTGAATGTGGTACCCAGTCCCGAACTTCTTCACAGAAGTTCAGGTTTGGGTTCAAGGTTGTGTAGATTGTATTATTTCCCCTTATAACATGGTTATAAGGGAAAATAATAGCATTCTGAATACAGAATGCATAGTACAATAGGGCTGGAGGGGTTAAAAATAATAATAATAATTTAACTCACCTTCATCCACTTGTTCGCGCAGCCGGCATCTCTTCTGTCTTGTTCTGTGAGGAATAGGACCTTTTGATGACGTCACTACGTTCATCACATGGTCCGTCACATGATCCATCACCATGGTGATGGATCATGTGACTGACCAAGTGATGAGCGTAGTGACGTCATCAAAGGTCCTTTTCCTCACAGATGAAGACAGAAGAGATGCCGGCTGCGCGAACAAGTGGATTAAGGTGAATTAAATTATTATTTATTTATTTTTAACCCCTCCAGCCCTATTGTACTATGCATTCTGTATTCAGAATGCTATTATTTTCCCTTATAACCATGTTATAAGGGAAAATAATAATGATCGGGTCTCCATCCCGATCGTCTCCTAGCAACCGTGCGTGAAAATCGCACCGGATCCGCACTTGCTTGCAGATGCTTGCGATTTTCACGCAGCCCCATTCACTTCTATGGGGCCTGCGTTGCATGAAAAACTCACAAAATTGAGCTTGCTGCGATTTTCACGCAACGCACAAGTGATGCGTGAAAATCACCGCTCATTTGCACAGCCCCATAGAAATGAATGGGTCCGGATACAGTGTGGGTGCAATGCGTTCACGTCACGCATTGCACCAGCGTGGAAAACTCGCCCGTGTGAAAGGGGCCTTAGAGTGTGTTCACAAATAGCAGATTTATCAGATGACAATCTCTTATGATGCTTTTTTTTTTTTTTTTTATATGCAAACTAAGTAAAAAAGTTGAAACCGCTTTAATAATATAGTCTCAGGAGATGGTTTAATCACATCCAGATGAAACGCAAATATATTTTTAAGACTGTTATCAAAATTAGGTCAGTGAGTTTCAGCCTGCGTACGATTATATAAGTTTCAATTCAAACATCTTAAAAGCTTGCTATGTCATTGCCCTAAGCAAATTCAAGTAGAGTGAAGCTACGGATGAGGACAGGCTTTAAGTGGCCTCCTTCTTAATCTGCCTTAAAACTCTGAAATAGTTGGCCACGCAGCAGAATGCTAGTCACCACTAGAGAGAGAAGGAAAAGGTAAGAAAATGCCTTTCAGTTCGTATGTTATCGCCGTTTAATCACATCTGACATAATTTCTTCCAGGTTTAGGCATCCGCATCACAGGTTGTCACCAGTCAGCAAGAATATTCTTTATTTAGGTCACTTCACTTATCTGTTACAATGATATTGACTTGTATCTTGTTGTATTGCGTCTATATGGTCCGTTAGGCTAGGTTTGAAGATTATAGCCACCATTCAGGGCAAAATCAGTATAATTTGGTTTATGTAAAAGATAATCTGTTTAGTCTGTGAAAAATATTTAAAAATAAATCGGACCTGCTTAAAAATTGTGCACCGTGATCTCACAAATGTGGTATAGAGAATATCCATCCGTGTAAAGCAGTGCAGACTAATCTTCCTAGTATTGGCATGATTGGGAGACTAAAAGCTATGTATGTATCCCTGTCCTTTGGAAAAAGTGGAGTATTTTTTATCCAGACATGTTAGAGCTTTCATGCACTGCATCTATAGTAATAGATACCTGATATATGGCACCTACTAAAAAATGATCATTTTTATATCTTTGACTTCTGATACTTGGCTGTTGGCAGTAAAAATTTTAATAATCCAGCATTTTCCTATTCTTTACATTAGAAAGATTAAGCAAATACAGTATTTTACTGAAAGGGGGATGAAGTCACTTTAAAATTGTTTTCTGAGATTTTAATACTGATGACCAATCCTCTGGATAGGTCATCAGTATCTGATCAGTGGGGGACCGACACCTGGACCCCTGCAGATCAGCTGTTTGAGAAGGTGCCAGCACTCCCGTGGTCAAGCTTTGCCTCTAATGCCACCAGATGTAAGGCAGCTATCCTATAAGTCAATGTTCAGCTCTTTAACTAAGCCTTGAGACATGACTTGGATATTAAATAAGCCAGCATCTCATCTGCAGACAGCTGTTTCGGGGTTATTACCCCTCATCAGTGCAAAGCAGAGAGTAGTGGCTTGCTGGGTGAGAGGCCCTAAGGAGAGATAGTACCCCACTAACCCTGACAGGCCTCTCACCCAGCAAGCCAGTACTCTCTGCTCTGCACTGATGCAATCACCCCGAAACAGCTGTCTGCAGATGAGGTGCTGGCTTATTTAATATCCAAGTCATGTCTCAAGGCTTAGTTAAAGAGCTGAACATTGACTTATAGGATAGCTGCCTTACATCTGGTGGCATTAGAGGCAGAGCTTGTTAAGAGCTCATTTGCATCCCTTTCTTCCAAGATTTTGTCACAAATGGTGTTTCTACGCCACCCTTGCCATTTTCTGAAAAGGGGGCGTGAGAAAGAAGTGGGGCCAGCAGGCCAGACACATTTATCTTTCAAGAATGTAGACAGAAATCGACGACAGTTAGGACGCTTCCTTAGATTTTAGTCTGGCACACAGCCTGCTAGAGGATGCACCAAATCTACGACGAGGCCTGCCCCTCGGCATAAATTAGGCGTATCCTCCAGCTACTCAAGGGAAATCAAGACGGGCAAAGAAAACCCCAGTATTGATAAATGTTCCACATGCACTGTTCTGAATTCCAAGAATAATAGACTTTTAACAGCATTCCACCATTGTACAGGTGAAACTCTAACATATGAGATAGACTCATTACATGCAAAGTGAGACATTTCAAGCCTTTATTAGTTATAATTTGGATGATTATGGCTTACAGTTTATGAAACCACTAAAGTCACAATCTCAGGTCCCCTTTGCTCAGGGGCTATGGAATAATTAGCTGACTAGAGTGTGACACTTTGAGCCTAGAATATTGAACCTTTTCACAAAATTTAAATTTTAAGCCGCATTAATGCAATTCCTTTTAATTTGTATTACTGAAATAAATGGACTTTTGTAAGATATTTTAATTTTTCGAGTGGTATGTTAGGCTACTTTCACACTTGCGGCAGTGTGATCCGGCGGGCAGTTCCGTCGTCGGAACTGCCCGCCGGATCTGCCGATCTGCCGCTGACTGAAAGCATTTGTGAGACGGATCCGGGTGCGGATCCGTCTCACAAATGCATTGCAAGGACGGATCCGTCTCTCCGCTTGTCATGCGGACCGACGGATCCGTCTTGTACATTTTTTAAAATTTTTACCGATCTGCGCATGCGCATGCCGGAGCGACGGATCCGGCATTCCGGTATTCTGAATGCCGGATCCGGCGCTAATTCATTCCTATGGGAAAAAATGCCGGATCCGGCGTTCAGGCAAGTCTTCAGTTTTTTTCGCCGGAGAGAAAACCGTTGCATGCTGCGGTTTTCTCTTTTGCCTGATCAGTCAAAACGACTGAACTGAAGACATCCTGATGCAAACTGAACGGATTACTCTCCATTCAGAATGCATGGGGATAAAACTGATCAGTTCTTTTCCGGTATAGAGCCCCTGTGACGGAACTCTATGGGCTCTTTCACACCTGCGTTCTTGTCTTCCGGCATAGAGTTCCGTCGTCGGGGCTCTATGCCGGAAGAATCCTGATCAGGATTATCCTAATGCATTCTGAATGGAGAGAAATCCGTTCAGGATGCATCAGGATGTCTTCAGTTCCGGAACGGAACGTTTTTTGGCCGGAGAAAATACCGCAGCATGCTGCGCTTTTTGCTCCGGCCAAAAATCCGGAACACTTGCCGCAAGGCCGGATCCGGAATTAATGCCCATTGAAAGGCATTGATCCGGATCCGGCCTTAAGCTAAACGTAGTTTCGGCGCATTGCCGGAGCCGACATTTAGCTTTTTCAGAGTGGTTACCATGGCTGCCGGGACGCTAAAGTCCTGACAGCCATGGTAAAGTGTAGCGGGGAGAGGGGGAGCAGCATACTTACCGTCAGGGCGCCCCAAGAGCATGGATCACGTGATCGCATTAGACACGTCATCCATGCGCATGGGGCGCTCTGACGTCATTCTGGAGCGCCCCGGGAGCCGCACGGACTGTAAGTATACCGCTCCCCCGCTCCCCGCTCCTACTATGGCAGCCAGGAATTTAATAGCGTCCTGGGTGCCATAGTAACACTGAACGCATTTGGAAGACGGTTCCGTCTTCAAATGCTTTCAGTATACTTGCGTTTTTCCGGATCCGGAGTGTAATTCCGGCAAGTGGAGTACACGCCGGATCCGGACAACGCAAGTGTGAAAGAGGCCTATGCCGGAAAAGAACAACGCAAGTGTGAAAGTAGCCTTAAAGAGGACCTGTAATCAGTTTTACAAATTAACAAATTAACCACAGCAATTTTCTCAAGGTGGAGACTGCATATTCTCTCTGAAGCAGGCTAATCAATGCAGAAAGCGACGGAGCAGCCATGCTCATTGCTAGGGGGATTTTCTACTTTCCTTGATGTAGTGCTGCAGCTTCTGATGTGCCTCCTTAGCAATGCTGCTGGCTTGTCTGTGCTATCCTGCAATTCATAAGCGGGGCGGTACTTAAGGTAGGAAAAAAGATTTATTTTGTAAAAAAAATGGCAGGTCCTTTTTAAAGGAAGTCTGTCAGCAGCATCGCCGCTAATGAAATAAATCCACATATGTATTGTTCATCTGAGTGCAAAGAATGTTTCAAACCTTCCTTTCTTCTTTTTGCAGATTTTTGCAACCCTGGACTAAGGGTGTTGCTGCTGCCCTCGGTGCACGAATGAGCCCCTTCTTCAGCCTTCCAACCACTCCCTTTGCAGTTTGATGTACGGGCATCATCATTGGTGCATCCACAGTAGAATGGTTCTCAGCCGGCCAAGACTGTACTGCGCATGTGGTGATGTCTCATGGCACTGTGTTCACTTTCAGAAGGCCGAAAGAGGGGATCTTTCAAGCATTGAAGGCAGGGGCAATGCTCATTTGCATATTACAAAAACTTAAAAATCTTCAAAAGGAGGAAACGTATACTTCTTTGAACTCAGGTGAACAATATATATGCAAACCTGGCTTTAGTTTATAGGGGCTGATGCTGAGAGACTCCCTTTAAGATCTCCTGACCCGTCTCTTTTAGTAAACACTTGCATTCTCCATGTAATAACATTTCTTGAGCCATTTTTCTTATAACTCTGTGTTGTGAGGTTTCGCTTTTATTCCTTCTGAATATTTTCTAATATATTGACAACTTGGTGTTACCATTCCCCATGTCAAAGGGTGTGTCCGTACAGGGTTTGGCACTGTCAGCACAGATTGGCTACTTTCAGAAAGTGCAGAGACATGCCCCAACTGGTAACACCTAGTTGTCAGTTAATCCATAACTTTCTAGTAAGAATAACCAAGGAACAGCTCAAAAAGAGAGAAAGATTGTTCTCACATTAGTTCATAAATTATTTACTAAACTAAACTTTAGGGCCATTTGAAAAAGCTATGAGTGAACCCCTTAATTCCCAGGCGATTTTCAAATATTTTTTTCATTTTTTACTCCCATCCTTCCCAAAGCCATAACTTTTAGTTTTTTCCATTCACCTAGCCGTATGAGGGCTTGTTGTTTGTGGGAAATGTTGTACTTTCTTTTAGCACCATTTACAGTTGAATACAAGGCAATGGGAAGTGCTTTGCTGTATGGGATAATATTTTAATAATATGTCATTTTGCACATGGTGATGCCCCTAATGTTTATTTTTTAATTGTTATTGTATATTTATTAAAATTTTGCGGAAAGGGGGGTAATTTGAATTTGAATTTAATATTTTTTAAAACTTTTTATTTTATTTTATTCTGATCAGAAGAATGGAAGACAAAACGGTGATGTGATTGCACCCTAAGACCCACTCATACAAATATTAGCAAAGGCTATAACTACATAAATCAGCAGGGGAGTTATCAGAACAATCTGGGACAATCAGAGCAGTACTCCACATCAACTATTCAACTTCCAGGGCTTACTTTTCAGTGGTAAATCTCCCCTTTGAGCTGTCCTCTGTCAAATAAATCCCATTCATGATTTTTTTTTACTTGTGTCCCTCTGTGAAGAAGCTGAAGAATTAGCACCCACAGGGGTCATAATGCAACTTTCTTGCATACTAGATTGATAAATCTGTTGGGTTAGATATCCATACATCCCGTGCTCCTATATTGCTGCAGAGTGTGGTAAAGTTAAGTGACCACCTTTGTGTTAGTCATAATTGTGGGCGTCTTGGTTTTCTTTCATTTTGCCTTAAAAAAAAAAAAAAAAATTAGTTAGTGAACTGCAGAGATGCTCTTTTTGGATCGTTTTGGCCAGCACATATTATTATGTAATGTGATCACTGATCACTAAGTGTTTTTTCCTGTTTCATAGCAAGTATTGTATCCTCATGTGACTACCACTAATGGACATTCCTCTTCCTTCCCAAGATTAATTATTCCTGGGACCCTGTTTATCTGATCTGAGCAGATCACTAGAGAGTGCGAACATTAGGTGGTAGATCTTCCATTGTCAGCTGGACAAATGGACAAAACGTTAAAGGAGTCGAGGAGCTAATAAGCACTTAATAGGAAGAAAAACAATCAAGTGCTTACAGCTTCAAAGCCCAACCAATATCCGTCCCATTAATTCTAGGTATAATACGAGTCATTTAGCTGTTTTAACAGATAGAAATGTACAGTAATGTAGAGAATCTTCACTTTGACTGTCCTTGGATCCCTAGTCCTTAAAGGGGTTCTCCAGGCTGTTGATTACCTATTTTCAGGAAGTTTGGCTTCCAAGTCTCCATTCTTCCATTACAAGCCGGTATGATTACATTACCATGTTCCTGTGGCTCTACTTCAACCTTCCTTCTCCCTCATGTTCTTGGCAGAGTGTCCTTCAAATAGAGGCATTTGTCCAGCACTTTATACAGTGTGGTTGCCTGTCACCCCTTGCCTGCTACTTCTAAGTGGGCTTCAAGGGCACGCACCATTCACAAAGTGTAGGGCAGTTCTGTATTGACTAGACACACCTGTCCATACTGTAACAACCACCAGCGTGAATAGACTTTCATCAGTGAACAGCACTGAGGCCCACTAGTCCCTTGTCCAGCGTAGATGCTCCCTGGCCCAAGCAAGATGATAACGCAGAACATGCTGATGTAAATGGTTTCGACTGGTCTGACGTGACACTTGGGTGCATTTTCCATCCCTGGCATTCATCATCCGGTTCCACAGGGCATTGTTCACAATAAAGCTGTCATCTGTGTGGGATGTAGCCAAAGGACGTCCACTTCTATGCCTATCTGTGATTCTTCCAGTCTCTCTACTTCTGTTGCAACCTGCTGACACTCTGTTACACTCTAAGCTCAGTGGCCACTTCCGTCTGAAAATGAAAAATGTGAACAGCATGATGAGGAGGACTGTTTAACCCCTTCCCGACCTTTGACGTACTGTTACGTCATGGGAACCACTGAGTTCCCGCAATTTGACGTAATAGTACGTCATAGTGATCACGCGGGCACCGGAGCGGTGCGTGCGCGATCACTGCAGGGGCCCGGCAGTCCGTGGTAGCTGGGCCCCTGCTGTATCCGCCGGCATTGCTGTAAAAGCCGATGCCGGCGGATTAACCCCTTCAATGCCGCGGTCCACGCTGACTGCGACATAGAAGAGGTTTGTCGGGTGAGGGAGAGCATCGAGTCCCCGCGCTGCTGTGGCGGGGACCTGATGCGACACAAGGCAGCCCGATGCCGTGCAGAGGCTGCCCAATGCCTTGCACGGCATCGGGAACTGCCTTCTACGGGAGCCGAGGAGATCCAGCCTCAGGCTGGGTCTCCTAGGCAACCTGTTAGTGTATGACTCAGTGTCATACACCAACAGGCAATGCATTTCAATACAAATGTATTGTAATGCATTGCAGAGGGGATCAGACCCCCAAAAGTGAATGTCATAAATAAAGTAAAGTAAAAAAAATGTTTTTAATAAAATTAATAAAGTAATAAAATTAATAAAGTAAAACGCCCCTTTCCCCTTATTTTATAATAAAAAACAGGAAAAAAAACATATTAGGTATCGCCGCGTCCGTAATAAATGGCTCTATAAATATATCACATGATCCACCCTGTTCGATAAACACCATAAAAAATAAAAATAAAAACAGAGTAAAAAAAAAGCTATTTTTGTCACCTTACATCACAAAAAGTGCAACACCAAGCAATCAAAAAGGCATATGCCCCCCAAAATGGTATCAATAAAACATGACCTAACCACTCAAGTAAACACACCGTAAAAAAAATAAAAACGGTGTCAAAAAAGCCAGCTGGGCCAGGGGCCCAGCTACCACGGACTGCCGGGCCCCTGCAGTGATCGCGCACGCACCGCTCCGGTGCCCGCGTGATCACTATGACGTACTATTACGTCAAATTGCGGGAACTCAGTGGTTCCCATGACGTAACAGTACGTCAAAGGTCGGGAAGGGGTTAAACAGTCCTCCTCATCATGCTGTTCACATTTTTCATTTTCAGACGGAAGTGGCCACTGGAAAAGGATTTAGGAAAACTAGAAGAATGGTCAGAACTCTGGAAACTGAAATTTAATGTGGATAAGTGCAAGATAATGCACCTGGGGCGTAAAAACCCAAGGGCAGAATATAGAATATTTGACACAGTCCTGACCTCAGTATCTGAGGAAAGGGATTTAGGAGTAATTATTTCAGAAGACTTAAAGGTGGGAAGACAATGTAATAGGGCAGCACGAAATGCCAGCAGAATGCTTGGATGTATAGGGAGAGGTATAAGCAGTAGAAAGAGTGAAGTGCTTATGCCGCTGTACAGAACACTGGTGAGACCTCACTTGGAGTATTGTGCGCAGTACTGGAGGCCATATCTCCAGAAGGATATAGATACTCTAGAGAGAGTTCAGAGAAGAGCTACTAAACTAGTACATGGATTGCAGGATAAAACTTACCAGGAAAGGTTAAAGGACCTTAATATGTATAGCTTGGAAGAAAGAAGAGACAGAGGGGATATGATAGAAACTTTTAAATACATAAAGGGAATCAACTCGGTAAAGGAGGAGAGCATATTTAAAAGAAGAAAAACTACCACAAGAGGACACAGTTTTAAATTAGAGGGGCAAAGGTTTAAAAGTAATATAAGGAAGTATTACTTTACTGAGAGAGTAGTGGATGCATGGAATAGCCTTCCTGCAGAAGTGGTAGCTGCAAATACAGTGAAGGAGTTTAAGCATGCATGGGATAGGCATAAGGCCATCCTTCATATAAGATAAGGGCCGGGGGCTATCCATAGTATTCAGTATATTGGGCAGACTAGATGGGCCAAATGGTTCTTATCTGCCGACACATTCTATGTTTCTATGTTTCTATTACATCACAAAAATTGCAACAGCAAGTGATCAAAAAGGCATATGCCCCCCAAAATAGTACCAATCAGGCCGTCACCTCATCCCGCAAAAAATTAGACCCTACCTGAGAGAATCGGTCAAAAAATAAAAAGCTATGGCTCTCAGACTATGAGACACTAAAATATCATTATTTCAAAAATGCTATTATTGTGTAAAACTTTAATAAATAAGAAAAAGTAGACATATTAGGTATTGCCACGTGCGTAACGATCTGCTCTATAAAAAGTTTGTAAAATCTGTTTTGTATACCTTGAGGGGTCTAGTTTCTAAAATGGGGTCATTTCTGGGTGGTTTCTATTATGTAAGCCTCACAAAGTGACTTCAGACCTGAACTGGTCCTTAAAAAGTGGGTTTTGGAATTTTTCCGAAAAAGTTCAAGATTTGCTTCCATACTTCTAAGCCTTCTAACGTCCCCAAAAAATAAAATGTAATTTTCAAAATGATCCAAACATGAAGTAGACATATGGGGAATGTAAAGTAATTAATTTTTTCGAAGGTATTACTATCTATTATAAAAGTAGAGAAATTGAAATTTTGATATTAGCAAATTTTTCAAAATGTTTGGTAAATTTCGTATCTTTTATGAATACATTTTTTTTTTTTACTTATTTTTACCACTGTCATGAAGTACAATATGTGACGAGAAAACAATCTCAGAATGGCCTGTATAAGTAAAAGCGCTTTAAAGTTATCACCACATAAAGTGACACATGTCAGATTTGCAAAAAATGGCCTAGGCAGGAAGGTGAAAACAGGCCCGGGGTTGAAGGGGTTAAATAGCAATTCTTATTGAAACGGGAAATGTATTGGGCGATTCATGGATCATGGATTCATGTCAATTTTGCCGTTAAGCTCTTTGTTAGACAACAGCAAGTTGTTGTCACAGATGATGTTGCAGATAGCTGGAACTTATGAATATTCGTCCGACTGGCTTGATCCCAAACTAAGGAGCATATACACTCACCTAAAGAATTATTAGGAACACCATACTAATACGGTGTTGGACCCCCTTTTGCCTTCAGAACTGCCTTAATTCTACGTGGCATTGATTCAACAAGGTGCTGATAGCATTCTTTAGAAATGTTGGCCCATATTGATAGGATAGCATCTTGCAGTTGATGGAGATTTGAGGGATGCACATCCAGGGCACGAAGCTCCCGTTCCACCACATCCCAAAGATGCTCTATTGGGTTGAGATCTGGTGACTGTGGGGGCCATTTTAGTACAGTGAACTCATTGTCATGTTCAAGAAACCGATTTGAAATGATTCGAGCTTTGTGACATGGTGCATTATCCTGCTGGAAGTAGCCATCAGAGGATGGATACATGTTCTCATTCTGTTTACGCCAAATTCGGACTATACCATTTGAATGTCTCAACAGAAATCGAGACTCATCAGACCAGGCAACATTTTTGCAGTCTTCAGCAGTCCAATTTTTTTTGTAGTGGAGATGAGTGGTACCCGGTGGGGTCTTCTGCTGTTGTAGCCCATCCGCCTCAAGGTTGTGCGTGTTGTGGCTTCACAAATGCTTTGCTGCATACCTCGGTTGTAACGAGTGGTTATTTCAGTCAACGTTGCTCTTCTATCAGCTTGAATCAGTCGGCCCATTCTCCTCTGACCTCTAGCAGCCACAAGGCATTTTTGCCCACAGGACTGCCGCATACTGGATGTTTTTCCCTTTTCACACCATTCTTTGTAAACCCTAGAAATGGTTGTGCGTGAAAATCCCAGTAACTAAGCAGATCGTGAAATACTCAGACCGGCCCGTCTGGCACCAACAACCATGCCACGCTCAAAATTCCTTAAATCACCTTACTTTCCCATTCTGACATTCAGTTTTGAGTTCAGGAGATTGTCTTGACCAGGACCACACCCCTAAATGCATTGAAGCAGCTGCCATGTGATTGGTTGACTAGATAATTGCATTAATGAGAAATAGAACAGGTGTTCCTAATAATTCTTTAGGTGAGTGTAGGTAAGCCCTATAAAACCCTAAGAGCTCTCCCTGACTGCTCTGCCCATGCAAGGGTCTCAATGGTAGACGATTGCATGCCCACGTACCTAAGACTGTGTGACACCTGAAAACCCTATAATAGTGAGGGGACACGGCCACCGGCTCCCTGCACTTAATACGGATGGAGTCAGGGTCACCTAGAATCAAGCCAGCAAGGAAACACAATACATAAAAAGACTTATCTGAGCAAACAGCAGTAGCAGCAGCCTCCAGCAGTGAACACTTCATCCAGGAAGTAATATAAACCGCAAAGTGAGGCAGTATGGGAGGGAATATAAAGGGAAACGATTAGTCTAAATAGGTGACACCTGGGAGAAGGAAAGGAGATGTAATGACCGGCGTCACGCAAAGGGAGGGAAATGGGAAGGCCCTGTCCAAGGGAGAAGGAAAGATGGTGACCCCTGACTCACCTTGCGGCTGGCACCTGACTGCCCTGACGTCCCTAGACGGGTTCCTCACCCGTACGCCGATCACGTGCCTAAACCCTGGCTTTCCCTAAGATGAGCCCTATGTAGTGAACGGGGCGGTGGGATCACTAGTCCGCACCACTGACACTAAGAGGAAAACACCAAGGAGAGGACAGAAAATACAGACAAACATATAATCCCAGGTGGGCGACGACAGCAGACCACCAAGGCCCAACAGGGATCCGGAGGGTAACGTTCTGGAACAACAACCAGGGAACACAGCTACACAGCTCCAGTGGGTCAGTATAGAAGTCCAGGCAGGAAGCTCTATATCTGGCAACCAGAGAAGTGAGAGATGGGAATATAAGGAGGTTGGGATTGCTGGACAAGAAACAGCTGAGGAGGAGAAGCTACGGATCCCTGAGTGAGCCAAAAAGGATTGCAAGGCAAACCCAGAAAGCTACCATTAATAAACAGCACTGTCTTTAGACATAGAGCGCGCAGCCACCTGCTGCGACTTCCTGACCCCGGGTATAACGGAGTCAAGCGTGGCTCTTGACACCCTCGTGACAGGAGATGACAAAGTGAAACCAAAACAAAGAATGTCATGCAAGAGTGTCACGGATGAGAATGGGGGAAACTCTCATCCGTGCGATGTTAAAGGAAAGTGAAGCCAGAACAACAGAATTATGGAGCAGGTCACCTCCTACAGCGTCCCTAACTCTGACCCTGACTCCTAGCTGTATGAGCCGACCCTGATGGTAGGAGGGCTCATACTCCGGAACCTGGGGTCCCTATTAGCCCTCAGGGTGGCCCTAAACTAGCAGCAGGGTAAGAGAACCTGTTCCTCCTACACGTGAGGCCAAACACTCACAGCTGCGGTGAACAACAAAACGACCGCTGACAACTGTATGCGGACTCTAAGAGTCATGACCACAGCATAGTCGTGACACTCCCACCCCTCAAAGCCCCCCCATCAAAAAAAAGTGGAATCTAGTGAGGAAAGCAAATACAGGGATGGGAGAAGGGAAAAAAGGAGGAAATCAGCGCCATAACATGCGAGTCTCCCCCGGACTGCTGCCGGACCCTGGAGCAACACACAGGAACCATGGATCCGACTGCCAGGCTCTGGAGCAACACACAGGAACCAGAGACCAGCAAATAAACAGCCCGGGGAGACCGCACTGACACTGCGTCCACTCGCTACTCACGTTCCCACTCCAGTCGCTGCCAACAGACACTCCTAACCAGCACACAGCCGGAACACCAACGGAATGCTGCCAGCAGACGACCAGAGATAGGAACATAGAGAGGGACGAGGGATCACCAACACGGACACGGCAGGTAAGTTGGCGGGGAATAAGCCACCAACTGCGCCGTTAACGGTGGTCCCCAAAACGCTCTCCCTCCGGAGAACGCGCATGCACCCCACAAACATATGGCGATGCATGCTGCACCCTCTTCCGAAGGTGGGATCCAAGTAAGGAGCAATTGCGGTCATACTGTCACGGATGAGAATGGGGGAAACTCTCATCCGTGCAATGTTAAAGGAAAGTGAAGCCAGAACAACAGAATTAGGGAGAAGGTCACCTCCTACAGCATCCCTAACTCTGACCCTGACTCGTAGCTGTATGAGCCGACCCTGATGGTAGGAGGGCTCATACACTGGAACCTGGGGTCCCTATTAGCCCTCAGGGTGGCCCTAAACTAGGAGCAGGGTAAGACGACCTGTTCCTCCTAGATACGGAGGAACAGGAGTCTCACAGGCCGAGCTGCAAGGAATAGGGAACAGATACAGCATATAGATATGGCAGGTGAGTGAAACTACTTCCACACCTACCTGCCACAGACACACTGACTGGATCCCATGCTCACAAGCTGATGTCCACAACAAACATAAATGGACACAGCACATACACCTAAACACACAGGAACCCAGATCCATAGCTGCAGTAAGAATAACACAAACATGAAGCATAACATCACCACGACATTCTTTATGACCGCAAGGGTGGCCCTCACTGGAGAGATGGCATAAGGCTACCAGGAGGATGACTCCAGCAACATGCCTGGAATACCCCTCAGACTTCTGGCTTCCAGCAGGAACTAAATAGGCCAAGCAGCCACACCCACACACACTAGGAAAGGAGTTAACCCTTCCATCACCAAACAGGGTAGTGAAGCCACTTAAAGGGGAAGTGCAGACACACATAAACCCTGTGCACACCTAACAGGAAAAGTGCACACATATAAACACAAATTGCCATAGGCAACCGCATGCATAGACAGTGAGCAGCCCAGCAACAAGCTCAGGCTGCTACACTGCCAAGAACACCATGTTGCCAGCGGCAACCGCACGTGAAGCCAAACACTCTCAGCTGCGGTGAACAACAAAACGACCACTGACAACTGCATGCGGACTCTAAGAGTCACGACCACAGCATAGTCGTGACAAAGAGGTAGAGAAGGACGTCTGCCAGACCTTCTCACAGAACTGGCGGTGACCGTTGTGCAAAAAAGTACTGAAACATTGAACAGCTGCACATGTGCATTCAAAAGTTTAGAGAAGATCACATTAAGTTCACCTGTAAAGGTTAGAGTGCATTTTTGCTTCATCCTCAAATTTCACCCAAAAGTCAAATATCACTAACATTTTGTGAGTAGTGTATGTGTGTATATATATATATATATATATATACGAGCAGATGGACCCATCTTCGCATGGGTACATTTAATGTTTGTGTGTGTCGTTAAAAGTATCCACTATAACAGTGAAATCTACAGTACCCGCCCCCTTAACAGTGACCTCCATAGAGCTCCGTTCCCTTAAAATGTGACCTCCACAACAGTGACCAGTGACCACTACAGCATCTCATCTCATTTATCATTTTCTATGCCTGTTCTGGCTTGGATTAAGAACGGCGATGGATGCGCCGAAGTTATGTAGAGGCCGTTGCAGGGGTTATTAAGACCGGTGTCTAAATCACCGGTCTTAATAAATGACCCCCTAAGTGTTTACTCTCCTGGCCCCTCCTTGCCCCACCTAATGGTTAGTACGCACATCCAGTAACTTCATACTGCAGAAATGTGGCCAGGTATAAACATCACTAACTTCATGAAGTTAAAGGGGAAGAACCAATTAAAAGCCCTTGCTTTACACATGATGTGTAAACAAAAAGAACTAACCATACCAAGCATGCATAATAAATGAATCAACAAAATACACTGTTGTACTGCTTTATTAATACCACACTATGTAAAGAGGATCATGGTACAAGCTCAATGAAACACCATAGGAAACCTACACAAAAAGATTATTCCCACAAAGTACACAATAAGTAAACTAAATCTTTATTATAATATATAGATAGTCAAAAAATCAATAAAATCACATGGTATAAGGAGAGATGGGAGAAATGACGCCATCCAAGACCTACACAAAAAACATGGGAGTGTATAAGACTGTGACTGATAACACAGACACTGGCACCAAGAAAATGATTTCCATAACAAAATAACTGCATGTAAGTCATAACTCAAATACTTATATACCGGTGTCAGATAACAACAAGTAGGGATATTTGTAACTCACCCATAAGGGTAGGAAATATTATCCCTTCTAGGAAATGGACTGTCCCAGGAAGTATGAATCTAACCTAGTGAACTGTTCCAGAGGTACCCAGTATCTGAATGACAAGCAAATGAGATGTGTACTAGGAAGAGAAAGTTATCAAGATATGGCTAACCGAGTGGAGATTTGCACAAAAGACAAATAAGGAGAAATACATTTCATATCCTATTCATAGCACTGTTGTTCATTTGGCATAACGTGCTGTGCCAGGTTTTGACCTGACCTTACTTCATCATAAACTGACAATGTTCTACAAAACAAGATATTGAAATCACAGATGGCATTATAAATATGTTGCACATATACCTATGGGAAGATCATGTTGACAGATGTTTGTGATCATTTTATTCAATTATGTATGAGTATTAAACTCAAGTTAATTGAGACTCTGTGAATAATATATATGCAGCAAAATGTAAAGAAAGAAGGATGAATATGCTGTATGTTTTAGTCAGATAATAATATAATATAATAAATAATATAATAAAATATAATATGTAACAAGTCTCATCACATTTTGGAACATTGCGTTTTCAAGGTAGGACCGCGCTGCTTTTTTAGCGATGTTGGATTCCTCACTCTAGCACAGAACCATCAGCATATTCGGACACAGAACTAAATTGCCCTCCACTCAAATGCTCCTCTCTTCCAACACAATCCTGTGGGATATCGAGAGATCGCACCAATAGTGAAGTACTGATAGTTCCATTCAGGTAAAAAAGTTTTATCATACTCACAAAGCCACTCTTGGTTAAAAGCTCATCACAAATATATAACACCGTTTCCTACTCCTGCCCAGGAGTAGGAGACGGTGGAGGGCGATTTAGTTTTCTGTGTCCGAATATGCTGATGGTTCTGTGCTAGAGTGAAGAATCCAACATCGCTAAAAAAGCAGGGCGGTCCTACCTTGAAAAAACATTTTGTGTCTGTCTGAACATTGCCCACTTCACATTTGGGACCAGCGACGCTGACAATATAGGCAACATACCGAAGTGTCTCTTTTATTCACATTTTGGAACATTGCCCACTTTCCTTATGATGGTGTTAATTTGGATCAATGACAGGCAGAAAACCAAAAATGGCTTAATACCTTCCATACCTGGCCCCTGCTAAAGTCTATACATTACAGTGCCATGCACAAGTATTCACTCCCTTGGTGTTTTCCCCATTTCGTTCCATTAACTATTAAATACTAACTTCACTTAAAGGGGTTATGCCATGATTGATTTAAAAAAATGAAAATGAGACATCGTAAAGAACATGCCAATCTCTAACAAAATTAGAACCAACCCTGTACCTCACATGGAACCAGATATTCCCCATTCATTACTCCATGTTCTGTCCCTGAAGTGAGATTGAAATGATTGGTAACAGTAGCAGTTCCCACTCACTGCTGCAATACTAGTCAGCTTAACACTTTGTGCCGCAGAGGAGAAGAAAGAGAAGTACTCTTCTCCTCCTCTGCCTTAAGTGCTGGTTGCAGACTTTATTTGGTCTTCATAGCTCACACTGCCTGCAGCATGGTCTGGCCACTGGCCGTGTGAACCAAACCTCCTATTTCGTGATGGTGACCTAATTACCTGGAGGGTAAAAATAATATAAAAAAACATTTTGCCTCAGTCTCTGGCATCACTCCTCTGATAGGCGCTGCCCTAGGGGCGTGCCCTAAAGTGCCTAGATACAAATTCAGCCTTGGGCACACTATTTACTATATGAACATAATACTTTACATTTACTAGACATGCCGAATAATTTTTCTACAGATGTAAAGTAGTCAGACATCATGATTCATACTATCATCCCTAGACTCTTTCATCTGTTTGCAAGGCGAGTCTTTCAAGGCCCTGAAAATGATAGCCTCTGTATGTTTTATATCTATTTTTATATTTGTGGTCGGGGCACTGACGGGAGAACGTAACTCCTACCTGTTGATGTATAACTAAAGCGGTTAGATTTGTGCCGAAACCGCGCTGTTGTAGGGATGCCTGAAGGAGGGCATCCCCTTGGTGTGAGAAACTGAGGATGGGTAGGATGGGAGTGCTGAAACGACGTTCGTTGAGGGAGGGGTCATTCTGCCATGATATAGGCAGCGGTGCCCCTCCCACAAATACAGGCCAATGAATCGGCCTTAAAACATTTTATATTTTCAATTTCTTATATAGTATTGTAGTTGATATGGTTGAAAAAAGACATAGGCCCATGATGGGCCAACCATGCCAATTACCTCATATTAGGGGAAAAATCCTTCCTGAATCCAATTCTGGGAATTATAATAAATCCCTGAATCACCAACCTTTCAACACAGTTCCAATAACCATACCTGGTAATATTATATTATTCAAGAAAGACATCCAGGCCCCCCTTGAACTTGCACAGTGAATCAACCATCACAGGATCCTCTGGCAGATGACACAATTTTCTCACTCACTTCACTAGAACTGGCTATCCTTGTCTACAAACCAGACAAGACATTTTGTGTAATGGCCACACAGATGTGGACAGCACGTGGATGATATCCATGCGCTGTCCATATTTTTTGTGGACCCACAGAAATAAATGGGTCCGTGTTACATGCACAAAAAATGCAGACCAGACGCTGACCCAATATACAGTCGTGTGCATGACGCCTTACAGTAAAGAATCTCTGTGTATGTTGATGGTAAAACCATCTTTCCTTTAAGCACAGTGGATGCCTCCTTATCATTGTCTTAGTCAGTGTGGAACAGATTTTTCCTGATTAAGGTTTGACAACTGATAGTATATGCAAATGTAGGTGCTTTGTAGGCGCAAATGATTTACTTACCCTGCTCAGGACTCTATGATGAACAGAAACACGAAAAATTGTTGTGGCCTGATACGTGAATGAGAACAGACTATAAACCTTATTGACCAGATGTGCCCAAAACAGTTACTTACTGTATATTGCATTGATACGCTTACTCATCTATTTGTATGAGGAATACAGACAGTAACAGGGCTGTGGAGTTAGTCTGTTTTGGATGGCATCTAATAGGTAGAGTACCATCTCCAACTCCAGCTTCAAAATATCAAAATAATACATTGAAATATTAAATATAATATCAATATTGTGTAATACATGTATTTAAAGAGCATCTGTCAGTAGATTTGTACCTATGAAACCGTTGCACGTGCACGTGGCAGCTGAAGGCATCTGTGTTGGTCCCATGTTTGTATCCGCCCTCATTGCTGAGGCTTTACTCCTTGAAGCTCAGCTCTCTCTGAAACTGCTGCACCTTCTTCACTTTGACAGAACCAGGCAGTGTAAACATCATCACATTTGCCTGGCCCTGTCAATCAAAGTGGAGAGGGCACGGACGGCAGTTGCAGAGAGCAGAGCCTCTAGGTGTAACAGCAGTACCCTAGAGGCTCATTTTAATATATTAACACTTTATTTTTCTCAGCAATGTGGGCACATAGGAACATGGAACCAACACAGATGACCTTTAATCATATAAATGTATATTACCGTATTTTTCACCCTATAAGATGCACCTGCCCATAAGACGCAACTAGGTTTTAGAGGAAGAAAATGGCAAAAAAAAAAAAACTTCAGACCTCAGTTCAGAACCCAAATCAGACCTCCAATGTTAATCAGACCTCAGCTTAGAGCCCCAGTTAGACCGCCAATGTTAAAGGGGTTGTCCGGGTTCAGAGCTGAACCCAGACATACCCAGAATTTCACCCAGGCAGCCCCCCTGACAAGAGCTAAATCGCGCAGGGCAAAGGCATTTTCAGGAGATCCTTTAATGTACCGGCTCTCCTTCGGGCTGCCAGGTGGAGGCTTCTGCCCAGCAGTGAGCCCAGTGACGTCACCGGCACTGATGGGCAGGCTTTAGCACTGCCCTAGCCTGTAAAATGGCTAGGGCAGCACTAAAGCCCGCCCATCAGAGCCGATGACATCACCGAACACACTGCTGGATGGAAGCCTCCGCCCGGCAGTGTGTTATAGTAAATAAAACTGCTCCGATGCTCTTGGTAGGAGGGCTGCCTGGGTTGAAATTCTAAGTATGTCCGGGATCAGCTCTGAACCCGGACAACCCCTTTAATCAGACCTCAGATCAGACCCCGATGTAAATAACTCCACCCCCCCAAGCAGACCGCAGATCAGAGCCCAAGGTAAATGACCCCTAGGAAAACCTCAGATCAGACTCCCAGGCTCACAGCAAACATTAAAAAAAAAATTTTTACTTACCACTCCTGCTCCGGCCACCTGCGCTCCTTGCATCCACACTCTTCTAGTTCAGCCTGGCGCTTTCTGCGCTGTGACCCAATGTCCTCACGCTGTGCGCAATCACAGCACAGCGAACTGCCGAGGACCAGGAAGCTGTGAGTACAGAACCCGGGGAGTGCTGCATTCACCACTTTCCCAGTCCTTCTGTACTAATGAGTGCTTCCATAATGGAAGCACTCATTAGTATTCGCCCCATAAAATGCAATAACATTTTCCCTCCACTTCGGGGGGAAAAAAGTGTGTTTTATAGGGTGAAAAATACAGCATGTTCTGACAATCTAAGGCATGTTTAGAGGGGTTGTACCATGAACGACCTTTAACAAAAAAAATTATTTTCATCAATTGCTCTATCTTCTGTTCCCCCTTGGATATTTTTTTTTTCTAAATTTACCACCTTTGTTGTTTTCTCCTATCCCCCATGCTTGAATCTTACTTCCTGCTTTGTCATGTTTTTGCTCTCCTATCATGCCTTAGGGCAATGAGATATGTCATAGCATCAGTAGATCATGTGACACTAACCACACCCCTTGTTCTTACCAATGACACTTTCTATGCCCTACATTACAAGGCTTCAAGGCAGGACGTAACCTACAACTGAATATCAAAAGAGATTTGTCACAGGCTGATAAGGTCAGGTAGGCTGATAAGTTTAGAATAAAGCACTTTTGATAAATGGTGGTATTTGGGGAAGTGATATAACAGCGATATCTGTTGGGCAGGATACATTTATATTATTGGCACAGCCCTTTAAAATCAAACTGATAAATCCAATAAACCCCTGCTCTAGGTTAATTTATATTCCACCAATTAATCTCTTAAGGATCTCTAGCAGAGACAGGCAGATGATAATGGTAATCATATAATGCATGAAGTATTTTGACCATGGCTAATTTCTCTGTGTGACAAAGATCAATATTCCACTTGACAGTGACATTTTTAGGATGACCACAGTACATATCCCCTTGGTAAACATTGACTTCACCCCGTAAGCACAGGACTCAAGGTGTAATAATTGTTATGGATCCATGTTGACGTCCATGAGGACAGCAAGCATGCAGATGAGCTTCCCGATCATGGAGGTGAACATGCTGGATGTGGAGGTCCTGGGATGGTGTGGTTACACATGGTCTTCGGTTGTGAGGCCGGTTGGATGTACTGCGAAATTCTCTGAAACGCCTTTGGAGACGGCTTATGGTAGAGAAATGAACATTCATTGCCCGGACAACAGCTCTGGTAGACATTCCTGCAGTCAACATGCCAATTGCACGCTCCCTCAAATGTTGCGACATCTGTGGCATTGTGCTGTGTGATCAAACTGCATATTTCAGAGTGGTCTTTTATTGTGGGGAGTCTAAGGCACACCTGTGCAATATTCATGCGATCTAATCAGCACCTTGATATGCCACACCTGTGAGGTGGGATGGATTATCTCTGCAAAGGAGAAGTGCTCACTAACACAGATTTAGACAGATTTGTGAACAATATTTGAGAGTAATGGGTCTTTTGTGTATGTAGAAAATGTTTCAGATCTTTGAGTTCAGCTCATGCAAAATGGGAGCAAAACCGAAAGTGTTGCGTTTATATTTTTGCTCAGTGTAATTTACTGGTCAAGTTTATTTTTTTCCTGTTTCTAGTGTTTTTACATTTTGTTCCAACTTTTTTGTGCCTCATTTGTCCTTTTCAATCATTTTGATTTTGAGAATAGTCACATGCAAGTGTTCATTTATGTTTATGTGTACTTGAATAGTTCCCTGCCATTAATAGATTACAGACACGTTCGATTCTACTTACTCATCTTCAAAAAAGATTACCTAATAAGGGCTCATGTTCTAAACAAACCTTTCTACCAGTTGAATGCATGGTGCACATTTTTCTTTTCTTCCACGAGAAAGGAACTTGTGGCAGGAACACAGTGGATGTTTTAGATTTTACGCTAACTTTCTTGTCTTAAGCTTTTATGTGCTCTCTACTCTAAGTGTTTGGTTAGTCTTTGGATCACGGTCAGCACAAGTGAGTACATATTCAATGAATTATGACATGCAGCTTGTGTATCTGAATGCCATTGTATCCTATTACAGCTTCATAGTATGAATTCAATTTTTTTTTATTTTTTATTTTTTTGCTGCAGACTTTATATTTAGACATATCTGCCTGACAGATGTTTGCTAATGTTCAGGAATCCATGATATACAGCTTTGTTGTAATCTGATAAAATCTGATAATATTGTATTTGTTAAAACTGGTGCCAAAATATTTGATGTTGCCCACATCAATCCGTTAGTATAGATTTATATGAAATCAGGTTTTCCTTTGTTGCTATGGTTTATATGTTCTTTAGTCAACATACAGCAAATTAATTCACGACTAAGGGCGTCCCAAAAAAAGCTGAGTTAGCCAGCTCAGCAGACCCCCACAGAAGTGATACACAGCCATCTCTGAATTTACAGCAGCCTCGAGACGGAAGTCAGAGGACCCTTGTTCTCAGGAGGTCTGTAAATGTCTATATGACATAACTTTTCAATTGATGGTTCTTCTCAGGTTAACATTGATCATAAGAACCTTCCTACCTGAACAAGAGTCATGTAAAGTGAAATATTAGAGAGCAAGAAGGTTTGCTGCTACCTGACGGAAATAGTTTCATTGACTCTTTGGGAAGGAACACAATTGGAGAGATTTATCAAACTGGGGTAAAGTAGAACTGGTTTAGTTGACCATAGCAACAAATCAGATTCCACCTTTCATTTTCCAAAGGAGCTGCTCGAAATAAAAGTTGGAATCTGATTGGTTGCTATGGGAAACTAAGCCAGTTCTACTTTACACCAGTTTGACAAATCTTCCCCAATATGTGTGTTTTTACCCCCTGACTAGCAAATGCAGTTCTTCACATTGTTACCGTAGCTTCCATTTTTATAAGATTTGTAAAAGATATTATAGATCCATTGTGACTTGTTGAATTTTTATCTATTATACTTTTTAACTGTGTTTATTAACCTATTGACTTTCAGGGCTGTCCATTTTCGATAGTTTATCAGTGACTGAACCAGGTAGACAGATCGGGCATTGCCACCGGCATCTTCCTTGCAGCTGTTGCAAGACAGGTATACAAATAGACAGGCATGGCCAAGGAATTTAGTTTCACGGGACATAATATACATTATTTGCAGCCAAAATTTCTGTAACAGTAAAAAAAGTGGTATGTTCACAGAGGTTGTTTTTTATTTTGTCATAAATTCCATTTTCACCATAAAAGTGAACCTTTGTTAAGTATTCCCCTGCTTTTTTAAAAAAATAGATTACAACTGTACAGTATGTTTTCTTGGGTGATATATGTCCGTTCATATACATTCTTTGATTTCCGTATGAAATCATCGGTCTGATATCTGCATATTATTTGTGTTCAGTATGTACAAAGTATGAATATAATAATGCAGGTTACCTTTAGGCTAAATGCACACGATCAGGATTGCGTGCGGATTTTCCGCGCGGATTTCCGTGCGGAAAATCCGCACTGTAGGTCATGTACATGTTATTCTATGAGAATCTGAAATTCTCAGTGCACACGATGCAGATTTTTTCCGCGCAGATTTTGACCTGCGGTGCGGATTTTAAAATCCGCAGCATGTCAATTTATTTTATTTTTCCTGACCGGATTTTCTTCATTCACTTAGTAAAATCCGCATGCGGAAAATCCGCACCGAAACCGCATGCAAATCCGCACCAATTGATGCGGATTGACCGCACAGATTTGCCTGCAAACACCTGCAGATTTCAGTGCGGGGGCTCCGCACATGAATCCTGAACGTGTGCATGTAGCCTTAGTATGATACTTAATAAGTTGAAGCATGGCATTTGTCACACTCAGTAATGGCACCATTGTGTTCTGAGGGTAGTTTCACACTAGCGTTAGAAGAATCCGGCAGGCAGTTCCGTTGCTGGAACTGCCTGCCGTATTCGGAAATCCGTATGCAAATGGTTATCTTTTTTTTCTGGATACAGATTCGGTGGACTTATTCATTGAAATACTGGATCCGTCTTTCCGGTATCATACGGAAAAAACGAATCCGGTATTTTTTTTTTCACAGCTAGAAAGCACTGCGCATGCGCAGACCGGAAAAACAGTAATTTCTGGAACACTTGGTACCAGATCCGGCATTAATAAATTTCAATGGAAATTAATACCGGATTCGGCAAGTGCGGTAGTGTTCCGGGATTTTGTCCGGAAAAAAAAATGCAGCATTCTGCAGTATTTTGTCTGGTCAAATACCGTACAAGGGACGGAACGGAAGACATCCTGATGCATACTGAACTGATTCCTTTCCATTCAGAATGCATTGGGACAAAACTGATGTGGTTCTTTTACCAATATTGAGACCCTTTACCGGATTTCAATACTGGAATAACACTTGTGTGAAAGTACCCTGATTCTTATAGCGTTTATATTTTGGGTGAGATTACCAGGAACAGATTATATTCGGATCTGTGAATGCATTTGAAATTCAAATGAGAGCATTGATGCTTGAGTTGGGAGCAGAAATAGCATGTGTCACACGGTCATCAAATGTTGGGTGTTAATATGGGTTGGGATATTTTAGCATACTTCTTTAATATAATACATATTACTTTAAAATACAACACAACTTGCCATCTGTATTTTGCAAATCTGTATTTCACATTTGTATCACAGTACACATCTGTGAAGTCATTTTGATGGGTGTTCCTTATGGTCTTGTGTCCTGTTCACACACGCTAGCCAACTAAGAATCACCATTATCCAGAAAACTTGAAATATACTCAATTTTTTGTATATAAACTGGCAAGTGTCTCATTAATAGGGTATTCCCATGTGGACATTTATGGCATATTGAATTGGATATGCCATAAAATGACTGGTATGGGTCCCACCTCAGGGACTCGCTCCTATTTGAGGAACAGGGCAAATCATCATAATAATATACTCCAGCTCACCTAATACATCGAAATCGAATGCACGGAAGGGATCAGGTTAAATCCAAAAGACATAAAAGTAGGACCCAGCACTTGTTAATAAGCGTTATGTTCTTGTAAGTCATTTGCTACGAAATAAAATAAAGTGCGACGAAGGTTTTTAGCAAGTGCTGGATCATACTCCTTTCAGGAACAGGGCCCTGCTGTGAGCTTGGCTGTGTTTGGAAGTCCCATGGCGGTAAGTGAAAAGGACATCTCATGTGCATTGTGCTCTCCGTTCATGGCGGACCCTGTTCTTGAAATCTGAGTGTGTCCCATAGCTGGGCCCCGCACCTATACGACTATTATGCCATATACCCCATATACCTGATGAAGTAATGCAAGCCGTTATAGTGGAATTATAGAAGTACCTGATTAAATAATAAATAAATGATGCAAAGTAAGATCCTTGAGTCATCTATAACACTACTAATCAAACAACATGAAGATGCTGTCCAGGCAAGTCTGAGACAAAGTTGTAGAGAAGTATAGATCAGGGTTGGGTTATAAAAATATCCCAAACTTTGAACACCCCACAGAACACAATTAAATCCAGTCTAACAAAATGGAAAGATTATGGCACAACTACACACGTGACAAGAGAAGACCACCATCAAAACTCACAGACAGGACACCAATGATGACACTGAAGGAGCTCCAAAGATCCACAGCGTAGATGGAAGAATCTGTCCACATGACCATTATAACCCTTAGGCCCCTTTCACACGGGCGTTGCGGATTGGGGCCGGATGCGTTCAGGGAAAATGGTGCGATTTTGACACTAAAACAAGTCAGTTTTCACTGCGATTGCGTTCCATGTTTGCTCTTTTTCCGCGCGGGTGCAAAACATTGTAATGCGTTTTGCTCGCGCGTGAGAAAAATCTGATTTTATTATTTTCCCTTATAACATGGTTATAAGGGAAAATAATAGCATTCTTAATACAGAATGCATAGGCCCCTTTCACTCGAGCGAGTTTTCCGCGCTGGTGAACGCATTGCACCCGCACTGAATCCTGACCCATTCATTTCTATGGGGCTGTGCACACGAGCGGTGATTTTCACGTATCACTTGTGCGTTGCGTGAAAATCGCAGCATGTTCTATATTCTGCGTGAAGTGAATGGGGCTGCGTGAAAATCACAAGCATCCGCATGCAAGTGCGGATGCGGTGCGATTTTCACGCACGGTTGTTAGGAGACGATCGGGATGGGGACCCTATCATGGTTATAAGGGAAAATAATGGCATTCTTAATACAGAATGCATAGTACAATAGGGTTGGAGGGGTTAAAAAATATTTTTTTTAACTCGCCTTAATCCACTTGATCACGCAGCCCGGCTTCTCTTCTGTCTTCTTCTTTGCTGTGCACAGGAAAAGGACCTTTGATGGCGTCACTGCGCTCATCACATGATCCATCACCATGGTAAAAGATCATGTGATGGACCATGTGATGAGCGCAGTGACGTCATCAAAGGTCCTATTCCTCAAAGAAGAAGACAGAAGAGATGCCGGGCTGCGCGAACAAGTGGATTAAGGTGAGTTACAGCCCTATTTTACTATGCATTCTGTATTCAGAATGCTATTATTTTCCCTTATAACCATGTTATAAGGGAAAATAATAAAATCTACACAACATCTAACCCAAACCCGAACTTCTGTGAAGAAGTCCGGGTTCGGGTCTGGGTACCAAACATGCCGATTTTTCTCACGCGTGGAAAAAATGCAAACATGGAACGCAATTGCAGTGAAAACTGACTTGTTTTAGTGTCAAAATCGCACCATTTTCCCTGAACGCATCCAGCTCCAATCCGCAACGCCCGTGTGAAAGGAGCCTTATACTCCCATAGAGTGAGTCTTTTTGGAAGAGTGGTCAGTAAAAAGCAACTGCTTAAAGAGGTTGTACAGCTTTTTGGACAATTTTAACCATATATAGCAAAGAGACGGCATTGAGATTACCGGTATACAGAAATTACTTGATCAGATGGGAAAATATTCACAAAATTAGAATAATCACCTACTATTAGGCAAGTGATGTGTCAAACAGTCCATGTGATGAGCATTCTCCAGTGAACATGAGGTTCACACTCGGTTATTAGGAATAGGTAGACACATCTTGAAGGAAATTTGTAATTGGACTATTAACATTGTGAGGTTCTTAAAATACTGCACTTTAGATGTGCTTCCGATTGACCTTATTTATACAGGGGTTTTACTTCTTCTCTTGTGTAGACTTTCTGTGCCCATTTTCAGTTTGTGTAATGATTTGTCGACAAGTAGTGTTATAAGCTAGTATCTCTCTCTCCTAACATAGCTGATTAGTGCTGGACTATCAAATGTACTGAATTAGGGCTCATGCACAGGACCGTATGCCCTCTGAGACATATGGTCCGTGAGCGGGCCATATGTCCCGGAGCAGCATTGATCATGTGCACGGGAGCGCACAGCATCATAGATTATAATGATGCTGTGAATGTCGGGCCCCCCGCGATGCTATTGTCCTGCATATCATCATAGGAGTGCGGGACAATAGAGTACGGCCCGATGCGCACAGCATCATAGTAACCTATGATGCTGTGCACTCCTGTGCGCACGATGTATGCCGCTCCGGGACATATGGCCCGCTCACGGACCGTATGTCTCGGAGGGCATACTGTCCTGTGCATGAGCCCTTATTGTGTGATTATAGGAAAGTTGTTAAAGGGACACTTCCATGAAAAGTTTTATAACATATTAACAACATAGATATGAATACTCTATGTATTTGTTAAAATGGGTGGATAGTTTTCTGGATATGATTTTTTGAAGTCACTTCATATATTGTGCTTCCTATCCTGGTGTTATAACTTCCTCAGATTGTCTCGCTTCACTTTCTTAGTGAGACCATCACTGTGATTGGAGAGGGAGAGGAGTGAGTGAGTCAATTAGATCATCACAAATTGCACTTATCAATTTATGGGCATCTTTATCAAGAGAACAATAGAGCTGTCATACCGTTACCCCATATCTATGCCTAGTTTTAATATAAAGATTACCCTTCAGGTAATTTCTACTCTTCACAGCAGCAGTAAACTGACAGTGGATTTGCAATCTATGTAGGAAAAAAATTATATTTTATTAATAATATTAATAATATTTAATGGCATAATACTGTCACAATTAAAAACAGCTAACATTTATAAAGAATATTTGCAATTCTATGACTATTAAATAAAAAATAACGCACAAAATCCGCACAACACCCACAAGTTAACTTTCAATCTAGTGTTCCCTTTCGGTGTTCCCTAAATCTCACTTGTAACCCTTAGGAGAGTTCCCCTGCCTGCCTTTCCCTCCTTTTCTTTGTTGACCGGGCCTGGTGAGATGTCAATAAAAAAGGAGAGGGAGAGACTGGAAGAGAAAAGCAGAAGGAGCAAGTGTGCACAGAATGGCTTGGGTCCACTTACTGTGCATTTAATTATGGATTAAAAGTATCTTTTCTCCAGAAAAAAGCAACAGATGAAGTGAAATGTATCTTTACATTCAACTGAGCAAGCTAGTCTTACAAGACATTGTGCTTGGTTTAAGGCCTCATTCAGACGACTGTATATGCGTGTCTGCATCCGTTCCGCATTTTTGTGAACAATAATAGGCATTTCTATCATAGGGCTAGACGTTCTGCAAAATGCGGAACGCACACGGCCAGTATCCGTATTTTGCAAATCCACAATTTGTGGACCGCAAAAATAGATACAGTCGTCTGAATGAGCCCTCACAGTGGATTTCCTTTTGACAGACTCCCTTTAACCCCATTATACAATTAAATTTTTTTCTTTAATGCGTCACACTTCCTCATAACCCAAATTTACTAAATTAATAGCTTTGATTAGATTCTCTTTAAGGGTCTGTGGAACAAAAAATTAAACAGACATGTCTCCTCCAGTTCCTGTACACAGATGGAAGATATGCTTGGAATTGTGTTTACATCTAGCCTATGGAGGAAGGCAAGGCATGTAAGCCGCTCTGTTACCACCAGTTTCAGAGGAAAAGAGGCCTACAGATTTGTTCTTCAGTAACTCATGCATATCAGTATATAAGTACAGTACGACTTTCCCCACAAATATCTTAGCTTCAAGAAGCCATTGAAACATTTAAAGGGACCTACCTCACAGTCACCTCGGACTGATCCCATTGAATACAGGGATTCACAGGGAGGGCTTGTGATCTAATCCTCTTTATGCAATGCACGGCTGGTTTGTGCATGCACGGTGGGACAATGTCAGTGATCATTAAAGGGGGTGTCTGCTTTATTTATATGGATGACATCAGCAGGGGACCGACTCCCGACACCCCCGGCAGATCAGCTGTTTGAAGAGACCACATCGCTTATATGCTGTTTACCTGCCCACCGTTGCAACCACAGCAGTGAATAGGTGTAATTACATCTCAGCCATGCCATTCACTTCCATGGGATGGCAACTTCCTGTTCAAGTGAAAAGGAAGGAGCCGTCCAATTGAAGTGAATAGGATGGCTGAGATGTAATTACACCTATTCACTGCTGTGGTTGCAACGGCGGGCAGGTAAATAGTGAAGAGAAGGCAGCGCATGTATAAGTGCTGTGGTCTCTTCAAACAGCTGATTGGCAGGGGTGCCAGGAGTTGGCCCCCATTGATCTGGTATTGATGACCTATACTGAGGATAGGTCATTAATATAAATGAAGTGGACAGCCCCTTTACGATAACAATTACTGATTTGAACTATGTGTCCTTCATACTCTTCAAGCATTACTGTAACTAAGTCTATTTAACAGAATTCAAATGTAATTTATTTGCACCAGTAATCTAGGTTGCATCTATGCAGACTTGCTGATTCCTTGTTTTTATATGCCTATTCATAAACATAGCACAAATGGCCGAGGCTTACTGTCAATGACAGTACTGTATAGTAGGGCATTGGACAACACAGTTCTTAACAGTCAGACCATCTACAATGCATTTGGAAAGTCTTCAGACCCTTTAACTTTTTTCATATTTAGTTATGTTGCTGCCTTGTGCTTAAAAAAAAAAATTTACCCATCATTCTGCACACTTTCAAACAGATTGTTCTAAATCTTTGCTAATTTATTAAAAAGCAAAAGCTATAATCTTGCATTGGCATAAATATTTAGACTCTTTACTCAATACAGTTGAAGCAACTTTGGCAATGATAACAGCCTCCAATCTTCTTGGGTATGGTGCCACAAGGCTTGCACACCAGGATTTCGGGATGTTCTGCCATTCTATGCAGATCCTCTCAGGCTCTGTCAAATTGGATGTGGACCGCCGATTGACAGCCATTTTCCGGTCTCTTCAGAGATATTTGATTTGGTTCAAGTCAGAGCTTTGGCTGGGCCACTCAAGGACATTCACAAGCTTGTCCCTAAGCCACTCCTTTGTTCTCTTGGCTGTTTGCTTAGGGTCATTGTCTTGCTGAAAGGTGAACATTCAGCCCCAGTCTGAGGTCCAGACAGAGCACTCTGAATCAGGTTTTCATTAAAGGGAGTCTTTCACCTAATCTGAGCGTTTTAGACCGCTCTGATCAGGTTATAGACTCTTTGACCCTCATTACAATCGTACCTTTCTCTTCTGTGTCCCTCGTCCAGATCATGAAAATAACACTTTTTAAACTTATGCAAATAATCTTCTGAAGGTGCCCAGGGGCGGCATTACTGGGCGATGTGCCCAGAAAAACACACCTCCAGCCGGTGGACGTCACGAGCGGCACCAGAGGACGGCGGGCTGGGAACTGGCCCGCACCTGCACACTGCTCTGCCCATTATGGGCAGAGGAACAGCTTTTCATATTGTGCATGCGCCGGCCAACTAAAGACAGGCAGAGCAGTGCGCAGGTGCGGGCCAGTTCCCAGCCCGCCGTCCTCTGGTGCCGCTCGTGACGTCCGCCGGCTGGAGGTGTGTTTTTCTGGGCACATCGCCCAGTACGCCGCCCCTGGGCACTTTCAGAAGATCATTTGCATAAGTTTAAAAAGTGTTATTTTCATGATCTGGACGAGGGACACAGAAGAGAAAGGTACGATTGTAATGAGGGTCAAAGAGTCTATAACCTGATCTGAGCAGTCTAAAACGCTCAGATTAGGTGAAAGACTCCCTTTAAGAATATTTTTGTACTTTGCTCCATTCAGCTTTCCCTCAACTAATTGAATAATGTGAACGTCTTCAAAACAAGCGTTTGGAGCAGTTGAGATGTGTACTAGAGCACCAGCCAAAGTGTGTGTCCCCCATATTGTGTTGTCCATAGTGTGCCCATCTGGTTATTGCTAGTCATTATATGCTTCGCGATACTGTGGCATTCACAGTATACCGATCCATACAATTCCAGCCAGGTGGCTTTTTATTTCCGTGCCAGAGGTCATCACAGGAGGAAGAGGAGGAACTTGGTGCAGTTCTGAAATGTTACAGATCATTACTGCAAAGGGAAAATGATGTACTGATGTCAGAATGTGCCAATTATTAAGTTTTATTTATATGTGCAGTTCATTCCTAATAAATTACTATTGATATCTTTGTATGTGAATGCCTAGATGAAAAAGTTAACATTGCAGTGATTATCTAGTAGCAAATTTATGATTGATTAATGGATGTTTTACATTGGCGGTCCTTGTACTTTGCTATTAAGAACATTATTCATTGAGCTACTACTAATCCCATTTCTGCTACTACCACTCCCCTCCTCTCCTTGCTGTGTGCAGTTGCACGACAGCTTCTAATTGTTATCAGCCTCTGCTATAAAATGCTGCTATGCCCTATCAATCCTTGCCAGAGCTTAGGTTCCTAGTTGTCTAGGTAACTAGGTAAGGAATGCTGTTCTTTCTGTCTGCCATGTACTGAGCTTCTGCCTGTTTACCGACTCTGATACTGTGCTGCCTTCCCTGACTTCAGCTTAGTTTCTTGGATATACATGAACTCTGCTTGCCCTGACCTCAGATTAGCTTCATGGATACAGATGTACTGTGCCTGCCCTGACCTAGACCTGTTTCCTGACTTTTAGTGTTGTCTAATCCTTGGTGCTTTGCACCAGGGTTTCAATGCCCTGGGACAGCTGCCAACTACACTGGGACTATTCCAGGGAAGTGCAATGAAGTCCACATCCGTGTCCAGGGGTTAAAGAGTGAAATGTAAGCGGTCTGACAGGACAACGCCCTTAGGTTTAGCCCAAAGCCAGAGCAGTTAGTGGGCACAGTGGTTCCATGCCCTCTGTCCGTAACAATGTTAGCTAATTAACCAAGTCAGCATGGGTCAGATATTACTGGGTCAGATTCCTGTTTAAAATATACACAGCCTAATGTTAGACAGCACTGTATTTTGCTGTAAAATGACAGACCTATGATAAATCAATATGTTCTCCCATGTAATAGAGACAACACTTTGTCAATTTCATTTTGCATCTCTAACAGAGCAGAACAATGGAACTGACAACGCATATCTGAATTGAGCCCAAGATGGATCATGAGCTATACGATGTCTTTGAACTCCATAATCAAATTATAAAACATTCAGGCTTTAGACATCTAGCCCCTTAATCTACAGAAACACCTACTGTAGCTTTAACAGAACTTGGGATAGTGATTCTTTACAACAGGATATTGTTTGAAATAGGAAATAGCACAGACTCTCCTTACTTTATATATTGTAAGCTTTGCTAGAAACAGTAAGAGAAGGGGTAAAGATTGCAATCTAAAGGCTGTAAAAGGCCAGAAGCCTGTGTTTTATGCACCAAGTGGGATGCTGCCAAGAAATAAAACAGATCAGGTGGGTAAAAATAGATTCCCATTTAAAATGTATGAACCTAAGTGTGTTATCCAAGCTGCGACCGTGCGCCTGTATTCTACTCTTCATTAACACAAGATAGTTTTAACAGCAGAGGAGCATTTATCTCCTGCAGTTAAACATTTACGTGAATGTTGATTGTAAGAAGACATGACAGTCTAAATATAGGCAGAAATATTACTAGCAGCTGCTTGCTTGTGCTGTGCGGCCATTCCAGCATTGTCTTCTACCTCCTGTGCTAACAGACATGACATCTTGGTGTGGTAAATAATCCCTGAACCTGCTGTTTCTGTGTGCTGCAGATTATGCTGCCAGAACCACCAGAACCAGTGGTATTTTCTTTCTGCAGTGGGTGGTCTTAGTCCACCTTCACACTCGCTTTTTGACTTTCCGTTTCTGAGATCCGTTCAGGGCTCTCACAAGCGGTCCAAAACGGATCAGTTTGCATTCTGAATGGAAAAGGATCCGCTCAGAATGCATCAGTTTGCCTCCGTTCAGTCACCATTCCGCTTTGGAGGCGGACACCAAAACCCTGCCTGCAGAGTTTTGCTGTCCGCTTGACGAAACTGAGCCAAACAGATCCGTCCTGGCACACAATGTAAGTCAATGGGGACGGATCCGTTTTCACAATCTGGCACAATAGAAAACGGATCCGTCCTCTTTTGACTTTCAATGGTGACAAAACTGAACTGAACGGAATGCTCCAAAATGCATTGTAATTGTAGTTTGCTTTCTGTCCTGGGATGCGGAGCAAGACAGATCCGGCATGACCGCCAATGCAAGTCAATGGGGACGGATCCGTTAACTCTGCCACAATAGTAAACGGATCCGTCCTCCATTGGCTTTCAATGGAGTTCATGACGGATCCGTCTTGACTATGTTAAAGATAATACAACCAGATCAGTTCCTAACGGATGCAGACGGTTGTATTATCAGTAACGGAAGCGTTTTTGCTGAACCCTGCCAGATCCTTTAAAAAACGCTAGTGTGAAAGTTGCCTTAATTCAAACCATGAATACAAAATAATTTTCATGTGCATTTACTTAGACCACAATAATTTATACACACAACATATAAATATATAAACATTTTAACATGTATAATTGTTTTTTAAATCAGATTAACGATGAGCAAATTAATTTTAAACAAATCAAATTAATTAAGAACTTCACAAAAGTTTGTGTGCCAAACGAATCCAAAGCTTTTTGTGATTCGCATCAGACAAATCGTGTAAAAACGGAGCCTAGTTACATTTTACTGTTAATATTGGTGGGGAAAACCATGAGGGAGGAAGAAGACAGAGAATCACATGACACGGGAAGGAAGTGGGGGGGGGGGGGCTTGCCCTGATTGGCTCAGAAGCTGAAAGCAAGCCTCATCAGCCAATCAGGGGGGCAGTAGGCAGGGAGAACCTATGCTGAACCAGCTGAAGCACAATAGTGTGTTCAGCTTCTGACCTGGAAGAGTGTGCGGTAGTGTCTGCCACAAAAACGATTACAGAGCCACAAGCAACTATTGTAGTGTAATATGGACACCATAGGGAAAGTATATCTCTTATATATATAAAAATGAGTTTCTGTCTGGACGTCTGTCTGTCTGTTCTTTTTGCGCAACCAAACGACTGAACCGATCTTCACCAAATTTGGCACACAGGTACATCAGGTGTCCAGGAAGGTTTTAGAGCAGCTCTCTAGGAGTTACCATTCCTGAGATGTTCCCAAAAAGCTACCTGCATTACCCAATACAAGCCTGCAATTGTTTCTCTTCATATGCCAACTGCCAAGCACACGGTCACGTTTCCCTTATCAGCCAATAGAAGCTCGCAGGTCCTACTCCAGGGTTCCATAACAACTGATCAAAGGTTTTAGCAGTTCACAGGTCCATAAATATTCAGTCATATGACTTGTCAGGATTAGATACACAGCTCAGCAGGCAGTGTCACACAAGATAGGATATTAGATACACAGCTCAGCAGACAGTATCACACAGGATAGGATTAGATACACAGCTCAGCAGACAGTATCACGCAGGATAGGATTAGATACACAGCTCAGCAGACAGTATCACACAGGATAGGATTAGATACACAGCTCAGCAGAGGAGCCAGCTACCACCAAGCCCTGCCACTATCCCGGTATGATCTGTCTTTCAATAGTATAAGAAGCTCTTCTATTTTGGTCACATTTCTGTCACTCTATTTAGGAATAAATCTAGACTAGTGGATGCATATATTGATTAGAGAGGATGTATTTCCCTGCTCACTATGTCAGTTTTCATCGGTCTAGTCCTTCATGCAGTGCCAGTTCACTACTTATATATAACCAGTAAGACATTTAAGGTCAGGTGGTGCTGTTAATTGGATGTTGGATGCTCTGCGTATGTTGGCAGCAATTATATATTTAGTATGAATATGTCCTTTTATCTTGTTATTGAATAAATATCAAATTTTAAACTTTTGGGAATTAAGTTTACTCTTTTTTTTTTTTTTTGGTGTGTAGAAGACAGTATCACACAGGATAGGATTAGATACACAGCAGTATCACACATGATAGGATTAGACAAACAGTTCAGCAGGCAGTATCACACAGAATAGGATATTAGTTACACAGCTCAGCAGACAGTATCAGACAGGATAGGATTAGATACACAGCTCAGCAGACAGTATCACGCAGGATAGGATTAGATACACAGCAGTATCACACATGATAGGATTAGACAAACAGTTCAGCAGGCAGTATCACACAGAATAGGATATTAGTTACACAGCTCAGCAGACAGTATCAGACAGGATAGGATTAGATACACAGCTCAGCAGACAGTATCACGCAGGATAGGATTAGATGCACGCTCAGCAGGCAGTATCACACAGGATAGGATATTAGTTACACAGCTCAGCAGACAGTATCAGACAGGATAGGATTAGATACACAGCTCAGCAGACAGTATCACGCAGGATAGGATTAGATGCACGCTCAGCAGGCAGTATCACACAGGATAGGATATTAGTTACACAGCTCAGCAGACAGTATCAGACAGGATAGGATTAGATACACAGCTCAGCAGACAGTATCAGACAGGATAGGATTAGATGCACAGCTCAGCAGACAGTATCACGCAGGATAGGATTAGATGCACGCTCAGCAGGCAGTATCACACAGGATAGGATTAGATACACAGCTCAGCAGACAGTATCACACAGGATAGGATTAGATACACAGCTCAGCAGACAGTATGAAACATGATAGGATTAGATACACAGCTCAGCAGACAGTGGGGCGGGATGCTGTAGAAGTCACTGTTATGGGGGATACTGTCAATATCTTTTAACGACACATAGAAACATTAGATGAAATATACCCGTGCGAAGCCGCTGGGTCCTTCTGCTAGTCTTTTATATATATATATATATATATATATATATATATGAGTTTCTGTCTGTCTGTTCTTTATGCGCGACCAAACGACTGGACTGATCTTCACCAAATTTGGCACACAGGTACATCAGGTGTCCAGTTTTAGACCAGGTCTCAGCTCTCTAGGACGTACCGTTCCTGAGATATTCCCAAAAAATTACCTGCATTAGCCAATAGAAGCCTGCATTAGCCACTTTTTTAGATGGTGTGAGTAGAGAGAAGTCGCAGACTGCGGCACAAAGGATCTTTGTGCCGCAATCTGTGCCAGAAATACGCCTAATTTAAGTGTATTTCTGTTTAATAAATTACCCCCTATATCCTTTTCATATTGAGAATGTTTTGAGGCTTAAAAAGCTAATAAATATTGCTGGTTTCTTTATAAACATATATTGTGCATGTGGATAAACCAGTAATAGTTTTCAGGTGACTAAGGGTACTTTCACACTTGCGGCAGGACGGATCCGACATGCTGTTCACCATGTCGGATCCGTCCTGCGGCTATTTCGCCGTGCCTCCGGACCGCCGCTCCGTCCCCATTGACTACAATGGGGACGGGGCTGAGCTCCGGCGCAGCACGGCGAAAGGCCGCCGGACTAAAATTACTGCATGTCAGGTTTTTTAGTCCGGCGGCTTTCGCCATGCTGCGCCGGAGCTCCGCCCCCGTCCCCATTATAGTCAATGGGGACGGAGCGGCGGTCCGGAGGCACAGCGAAATTGCCGCAGGACGGATCCGACATGGTGAACAGCATGTCGGATCCGTCCTGCCGCTAGTGTGAAACTAGCCTAACCAAAAAAAAAAAAACTATTCTTAATATGGTAAGGCCTTTTATTGTTATAATTATATATTACTTATTATAGTATAGCCTTTTATTATGGTTAAATGAAAGAGAAAAGAAAAAAAAAACTGGAAAAAAAGTTTATGTACCGTAAGTCTCTCCCAGGATCCAAACCTCTCTACATGCAAAACCATGCTACAAGCTATAGCTATATAGCATTACCACATACAGATGCATGTATTTCTATGCTTTTAAGCTAATACATATTTCTAGTGTGTTTATAATATATTGTCTTTATCATATATTGTGCTTGTGCAGTAGTATGCACATTAGCTTTCTGAGCATATCTCAGTGTGATGAAGCTATAATACATAGAGTATATGTAGATGCTAGGACACAGCTCTACCCTCAGCATGTCTAGCCCTCCCAATCAAGGGGAGGGGGGAAGTGTGCAGAGCACAGGGAGTGTTTCAAATCAGTGCTCAAAGGATTCAACCCCGACTCCTGGTGCTTAAACTTCTCATTTTCATATGAATAAAAACATATTTCTCTCTATCATACAAACAAAAGGAAGGTATTGTTTTAATCAGCATGATGAGCCCTACCAGCCAGTATATCTGGTTTAATAGGGCTTATCCTGGGGACAGCACCGCTTTAAGCTGCTTGCTGCTGCAGGAACTAAGACTAAAACTTTTTTTTTTATATGAACAGTTTTGTTTTTTTCAAAACTTCAAACTTATACAGTTCATTATTACCAGCACAGCATCCCAAAAACATTCTGCTGCAAACACAGAGCAATTGCACATTTTTCAGTGCATTATATCCATGTTATTGAACTTGTTGCATTATAATTCCATTTTTATGCCAGTAATATTAAACTCATACTTTAAAGACATTTCACCACAAACATTGCATTATTATATTGGGTTTAGCTGATACATTATTACAGCAGACTGTGCTTTTCATAGACATTTTTTGTACAATAGTTTAATTGTTGAACAAGTGATATCAAGCTCATAGTTCAAAGACATTTCTGCCAACTCTGCATTGTTATATTTCTGAAGTAGACTGTGTTGTTCATAGACGTTTTTAGTACAAAAATTCTATTATTGAACCAGTGTGATATAAAGAGCATACTTTAAAGGCATCACCGCTAACATATATAAGTGCTAGCAGATGCATTAGGCTGGGTTCACACGAGCGTGTCCGGATTAGTTCCGGATGCGTCCCGGTGTGTTGCGGCAAACCCGCGAGAGTAGGAATGCAATTGCAGTCAGTTTTGACTGCGATTGCGTTCCGATGTTCAGTTTTTATCGTGCGTGTGCAATGTGTTTTGCACGCGCGTGATAAAAAACCGACTGTGGTACCCAGACCCGAACTTCTTCACAGAAGTTCAGGTTTGGGTTCGGTGTTGTGTAGATGTTATTATTTTCCCTTATAACATGGTTATAAGGGAAAATAATAGCATTCTGAATACAGAATGCTTAGTAGGTGATCAGTTGAGGGTTAAAAAAAATAAAAAAAATTAACTCACCTTCTCCGTTTGTTCGCGTAAGTCCCGGTCTCTTCTTTACTTCTCAAAAGATGAACTATGGGCTAAAGGACCTTTGATGACGTAAGATCACATGCTCCAATCACATGGTCCATCACCGCGTTCACCTACCGCATTGCACCCGCGCGGAAATCTCGCCCGTGTGAACGCAGCCTTACTGCTGCAGACCGTGTTTTTAATATTCACTTTATAGTCAGAAGTGATATTACATGCCTAGAAGGAGGGACATTTAATTGCACCACTGTTTTTAAAATACAGAAAACACACCCGTGACTTTTCATTTATAGGCCTTATAATAAAATGTCTGGAAAACAGAAGAGTGCAAAATGAAAGACACAGCCTTGTCATCTGAATGTGGGTAGTAGCAGCACCATCCATCCAGCCAGTAGTAGTAGCGGCACTTGCAGTTACAGATGTAGCCAAACTAAAAAGTACCGTAATAACACTTTACAGTGTTATCTCATGCCAAAAGCCATTGAAAGTCAATTAACATATTTTTTGCCATTGTTTACTTAATGTGATAACCATTTCTTTTAGCTCGGCTATATCTGTATGGTGGTGATGGTAGGGGCAGTGGTAGCAACAGCGGCACTCAGGGCAAATACATAGCAGGGAATTAGGAAGCAGGGGCCAAGAAACCCATGACAACATATTACAGACTGATAAAAGTAGTGGGGAGGGCGAGGACTATAATGATTATGTGTTGGGCAGGGAGCTTTATTGGGGTGCTGAGGAGGAGGTGACATCAGAGAAGGGAGGTGGCCTCGGCAGCAACAAAAAGCAGAGGCAATGTAAACCCAAAACCTCCTAAAAACCGACACGGCTTTATCTGCTTCTATTGTGGTTAGCTCATTAACAGTTGATATTGCTGATACTGTTGGTCGAAGACTCAAAATGTGCCAGACCTAGGTGAAGCTCTGCTGCCTCTAGCTCTGTGTGAGCAACTCCCATATTGCAGTTGTTCTCCACAAGGCAAGCACACAAAACCACAGCCGTATGCAACATTTGCAGTTTTAAAATAAGCCATTAGTGTGTTCAGACACAAATGTAGGCCCCAGTGCTATATTGCAGCACATGAGGTGGCATCACCAGATCCTGTGGGAAAATAGAACTGGCCAGCATTCCAAATCAGAACATGTCTTCTCCTTCTTGTCCTCTATTCCATCATGAGACATCCATAATGGAATGTGTGGCCATGAGAATACTGTTCTCGACCAGCTTGTGTGCAAAGCTGAATTCCCACCTGCAGTTGCTGCCATACCACTTAGTTGTGGTAATTGTGGTTCAGTTCTGCCTCTTCACTAAAATTTAATTCTGCCGTCATAAGTTCATACTTCTGCCCAGCAGTTTTTTCAAAACAATTGTTTAAAATTACAATTTTTACTGTGGAACAGGGTACACGCCAACGTGGAAACCTGGAGCAGCTTTTACAGATGGGGACAGTACATGTCTTTCATGGCCCACGTGGTCAATGTTTTTCACCGCAGCGGCAAGGCAGCAACAAGGCCAGGTCCTATTGACACCTCCGTGATTGTGCTGGTCTGGTTTCCCACACCAGGTGCTTATCCGCCTCCTCCACCTCCTCCTCCATGGATACCCTCCCATCCTCAACAGAAGCAGGGCAGATCATCTCTCCCACTGCCTTTTATTATATGTGTAAAGTGAAGCATTGCCATGCCATGATAGAGCTGATTGTTCTGGGCAAGAGTAGCCACACAGCCGATCACGTGCTAAAGTGCATCAAGCAGCAAACATGCCCTTGGCTGTCTCCTCACCAACTCTGCAAAGTGTTCAGCGACTATGGCAGGAAAATCATGGCCTGGCCGCATTTGGGGAAAATAGCACATGCTTCCTGCATGGCGCGCATGATGAATTTAATCATGCAATGCTGTATGAAAAAGTACAGTAGCTTGCAGAGGGTGCTGGCCATATACAGGAGACTGTAGTCGCATTTTTAGCTATTCTTATGTGGCAAGTAATGACCTTTTGAACTTGCAGTGCCAGAAAGGTCTGTCATTGCACTACTTGATCCAAGACATTCCAACTTACTGAAATCCAACTTGCATATGCTGGAACGTCTGCATGAACAGCGTAAAGCGGGGAATGATTTTGTCATACACCAGACCACTTCAGCAGGGAGCATGTGTTGTTTCAAGTTCAGGCAGTGCCCCAAACTGGCCCAGTATACTGTCTCTGTTCTCTCTTGCCCAGCCTCAAATGTCATCTCAGAGAGGGTTTTCAGCATGGCAGGGGGTGTTGTGACACCCAAACGGACGAAGTTGTCCTCTACCATTGTACAAAACATCACTTTTTTTCAAAATGAACTAGACGTCAATCCATGAGGATTTTAACACTTCTCCGGCTGAGGCCAATAAATGAACTGCTGCTGTCTTCCTGCCTGTCATCATGTTCCATAGCATATAGCTGCTGCTGCCACCACTGCTACTCCCTGATGCTAATCCCCCTTCTGGCACTTCCAGTACCCCTACTGCAACTACCATTACCCCTAAACAGCTGCACACATCTACTGCCTTGTCTGTTCCATGCTGTGCTGCTATTGGGGCCATGACTATTGTGGCCACATTCCACAACCCTACCTTTTCCACATCCACACTGTACTTCTGTTGCTCCCGATTAAAAGGGAGAATTTTTTTGGCTTGATCAGAACATGCCACACTTTCTATTGACAGATTAACACTTGTGTGTGTATAAATACAGGCAGGTCTGCATATTTTTTGGACGCTTGCACCGAACAAGCCACTCTTTCTTCTGACTGTGTATGTGTCATGGACGTTCCTGCGACAGGTGGCAGGATATCGGTGAGACTGGCAACACGTGGTGTGATCTGACATGTTTTCCGTTTGGATCAAATGACGTCTGTGTTGTTTCTGGTGCTTGCCACACTTTCTTTCCCCAGGTGTGCCTATTATGGTCATTTAACCTTCTATATTTATTGTTGTTTCTCCCACTATGCTATGTGGTTTATAGCTTCAGTTTAAGTTGTACCCTTTATTAATTTCTATAGGACTTCCAAAAATAGTGTTTCCACAGCAGAGATAGGTGCAGGTGCAGAAACTAGACCTGCACCTATCTGACATTTGTGGCATATCCTAGATATACCATTCTCTAAGATGAGACAACCCCTTTAAATATTAATATAGATTGAACTGCCCCCCCCCCCCCAAAGGTAAATGGCAGATGCAATGATGATATAAAAAAAATGGCTACATGGCTATTCTATGATAACAGCTATTGAGGATTAAGCAATAAATAATATATATACAGTAGTAATTTATCTTAGGAAATTTTCCAACTGCCATGAGGCAAAGTTGGGCACAGTTGCTCAGGGAATTTGTGATTTGTTTTTCAAACAGCCAGGTCTCAGGCAGGTTTATATACATAAAAGCAGGATATATTATTGCTCTTGACTAATTTTTTATGCATTATTTTTTTTTTTTATGTATGGAGCTGCTCAAGTTCTACCCATGTTTTTAAGGAAAATTTAATCTGAGATCCACCAAGCAAAGTGGAAAAGTATTTGTTTCGTATCTTTACTGCAGAATAGGCAATATACAAAAAGTACCAGCATCTTCTTATAAAACACCTGGTGAGTACTGCAGATCTCACTGCTGTAGGCAATGTGTACTTTACAGAAATGAAATTAGAAGAGCAATATTCTGCCTAACCAAGAAAGAGGAAAATGGAGTCTCCATGGAGCTTGTTAATTCGTCATTGCTACAATAAGATGGAGCCTAATCCAAATGATCTTTATCTTATAAAAATTTTATTTCAAAAGCCTAAGAATGAACAGTTAATAATATTACTTCCCTGAAGGTTTCATGCTCCCTCTAGTCTACTTCCCAAGTCCACTTCAGTTAGTAAGTAAAGAAGGCTTATCGCATTTTTGATCATACTGTATAAAGCAGTATAGTGTATGTTAGGGTCTTAATACGAGATTGTTCACAGTTTTTTATGTTCCTTTCTTTCAAAAAGAAAATCCCCTGAGGAAGCGAGAGCAAAATGTGCATCGGGGCTGAAGTTACACTGGTCGGTATATGATTGATTTACTACCTATTGTGGATCCATGTTATTCTCTAATACCTCATTAGATTCCTAATAGTTCAGGTGTCCTTTTATGTTGAGGCCGTATCTCCAAACCTTACTGGTTAGCACTTGCCCTTTATATCGGTCGCGGTGGTCAGACATTCACTATTAGGCGTATTGATTCATATAACTGGGGATATAGAGTCCACTTAAGGTATTATATGGTGCTATTACAGCCCCAGTGTGCTTCTGGTTTGTTTTTGTATGCCGCCACTATTGATTTTAATATTCGATCTTTTTATTGTATATTATATACTTATAAAGTCTTGATTATATTCATTAAGGATGTACTGTGTGTGTGTCATTCTATATTGGAGTGGTAGGGTTCAAAAAGAAAATGAAAAACTAGAGATAGCAGCCAATATATAAATTTGTATAAATGTATTTATTTAATGTTGATTGAGCATTGTTTGTATGCATATAAAATATTGTGTTCAGCAGCACACACAATGCCCACACACTGGCTGGTGTTAAGACCCAATGTGCTGCGGCACCTGGAGTTGTTGAGGATTGGGGAGCAAGAAGTAGTAAGTGTATGGTGGCATCTGGTCTGGGTTGTGAATATTTTTCTCTGATCTAAATTTAGAGGTGTGGTCTGGGATGGAAATTAATTGAGGGCTCTGGTATATGATCTGATAATTTTGGGGTGTGATCAAGGGTCTGCTTACTTTGTGGTCCAATGTCTGAATTAATTTTGGCTTCTCGGTCGGAATTAATTTTGAGGTCTTTGTGTTCTGAATTATTTTATGGGTCTGATTAAGGGTACTTTCACACTAGCGTTTTGTTTTCTGGTATTGAGTTCCGTCACAGGAGCTCAATACCGGAAAAAATCTGATCAGTTTTATCCTAATGCATTCTGAATGGAGAGCATTACATTCAGGATGCATCAGTTCAGTCCCTCTTATGTTTTTTGGATGGAGAAAATACCGCAGCATGCTGCAGTTTTCTCTCCAGCCAAAAATACTGAACACTTGCCGGAATGCCATATTCTTGGTAACCACGGGCGAATCTAAATTACCCTCGGTCACTGGGGGAATGTAGAGACAAAAGAAGAGGGGTAGGGGGCGCACAATAGGGTAGTACGTTTAATACAAACTGAATTGTTTGACAAATAAAAGTGCTCACCTTTAAGGGTTGTGCAAAATAGACACAACTCTATTGTAGATTTGTAGGTATATATAAACCTTTAGGATCCATGAAATGCAGCCGCAGAAGAAGTGTCTTTGGGATCGGGTGCCCAATCCCCCAAAGGGTGCTTGTAGTAAAAGGAATTCTGATCAGGCGCAAAATCACTGGTTCCAATACGTCTCTGTAGGTGGATCTTCTTTATTTACATAATAAGCAAATGTGTGTAGAACAACGCGTTTCGGGGCTCAAACTGTCCCCTTCATCATTATGGACAATAATAGGACATGTTCTATATTTTTGTGGGTGCCATGGAACGGACATTCGGATGTGAATAGTACACGGTGTGCTGTCCATATCTTTTGCGCCCCCATTGAAGTGAATGGGTCCGCATTCCTCCCACAAAAAATGCGGACAAAAAACACAGTTGTGTGCAGTTGCGTGATAGCAGTAGGGGCAGGTTGGAGAATGGGGGTAACAGCAGACATCATATATAGCGGCGCTCAGGGATTCAGAAGGAGTAATAAGAGATGATCCTGACACGATAGTTCATATTATGGAGTCCTTCTATTCCTCGCTGTATAAGTCCAAGACAACAGCTTCAGAGGAGGAAATTCGGGAGTTTTTACAGCGGCTGCCGCTGCGTACTCTTTCGGGGGAACACAGAGATATGTTAAATGTCCCAGTAACCCTAGGATCTATGTCTAATAATAAGGCACCAGGGAGAGATGGCCTACCCCCTGAACTATATAAAAGGTATGCATCCATACTTTTGCCGCAGTTGCTGGAGGTTTGCAAGGAGGCGAAAGAAGCGGGACGCTTGCCTGCCTCGATGAATGAAGCTATAATTGTGCTCATCCCGAAGCCTGGTAAAGATGACAAAGAAGCGGATTCTTATAGACCAATTTCGCTCCTGCAGACTGACGTGAAATTGCTGGCGAAAGTGATGGCAAACAGACTAAATCGGGTTATTACGATGCTTATCCACACAGACCAGGCGGGCTTCATGCCGAATGCTTCCACTGCTGTCAATGTCAGAAGACTTTTTCTGAATATTCAGGCGAGCCAGGTTCACACCTCGTGTGCGGCAGTCGCATCCCTTGATGCGGCCAAGGCATTCGACAGTGTGGAATGGCGATATTTATGGCTGGTGCTCGAAAGGATGGGCTTTGGACGTCATTACATAGAGTGGGTACAACTTCTATATGCATCCCCGAAAGCCGTATTGCGGATTAATGGTAATCTGTCGGACCCCTTTGAGCTGCATAGGCGGACGCGACAAGGGAGTCCCCTGTCGCCGCTTTTATTTGCGGTGGAGCCTTTGGCGGAAGCTTTGAAACGAGCAGTCTCAGTGCGAGGTTTTCAGTATGGTGAGCTGGACCCCTTTGAGCTGCGCTCTATGCAGATGATCTACTGCTGTTCATGGATGACTGGAGGAACTACCTTAAAGGAGCCATGCAGATCATTAATGATTATGGTACACTATCTGGTCTTCGCATTAATTGGACGAAGTCTGTGGTTATGCCATTAACTAATGGAGGCGCCCTGACCCCGGAAGACGCCATGGGTCTAACGATAGTATCCTCCTTTAAGTATTTAGGCGTCCAAATAACCCCTGATACAAGGGATTATGAAAACCTGAACTTAACGCCTTTGCTAAATAGATTTAACGATAAGGTAAATACATGGATTAAACTGCCTCACTCCATGGTTGGGAGGACCAACCTTATAAAAATGATATTGATGCCCCAGTTACTGTACCTTCTTCATAATGCACCCTGCTGGATCCCGCTTCATTTTTTCTATAAAGTAAATGCCCTGTTTAGAGATTTAATTTGGAAGAAGGGTATCCGTCGTATTAAACTTACCACTTTACAACGACCTAAAACGAATGGGGGCCTGGCCTTACCAGACCCGTGGTTATATTATTTAGCGAGTCAGTTACAGCATATTAGAGGCTGGGGGGATGTAGAGAAGATGAATCCGGCGGGAAAAATAGTGGGCTTTCTTCTAGGGCGGCCCTGTTTGTTGCCTGCGCTGGAGGATGGCACCTTTCACACTAAGGGAGGTCAATACGGTGTTCTGCGCACCATTCACAAGGTATGGTGGAAGGCCAGAAACATAACAAAAGTCTCTGGTTATACGATGTATACCCCGATTTGGCCTAATTTTATGTATAAGGAGTTAGACAAAATTACAGAACTGCGGGTGTGGAACTCATATAACCTTAATAAGATGGCTCAGTTGTACTCTGAGGGTACATTTAAAGAATACACACAGTTACAGCAAGAATTTAATATCCCTAAAACATTATTTTATTTGTATTTGCAACTTAGACACGATATAATGGCACAGGACAAATCTGAAAAAATTGCTCCAGCACCAAAGCATAGTATTATAGATCTTACAGCGACAAGTGGTAATACTAATGGAGTAATTTCACTTCACTACAGTGTACTTATTGATATGCAACTTAAAAAAACACCCCTACAATTGTATGCCAAGTGGAAAGCTGATATATCAGCCCTAACTGAGGAACAGTGGGAAGGAGTGTTAGGAGATTGCCCGTTGTTAGCTGTCAGTGAAGCTCATAGAGTCTCCCAATTGTACCTATTGCATAGGGTCTACAGAACGCCAGTGGTCCTAAAAAAAAATGGGATATAGGGATACTGACCTCTGCCCAAGGTGTGACATGTCCAATGTGGACTTAATTCATCTCATGTGAAACTGTCCGAGATTGAGACGGTATTGGACAGAGGTCATAGAACTAATAAACACTGTCTTTGGGGTAAACCTAGATATTGCACCCTTACCATATGTACTAGAATATTTTGAGATCTTGCCGGGCATGGCAAAAAAGAAGCTGGCTATTGGGCGGATCCTATATCAAGCTAGGAAAACTATTGCATTCCACTGGATAGACAAAACACCACCGACGATACGTGAGCTGGTGGCTAGGGTACACAATCTGGTTCAAATGGAGAAGTATGTGTACCACAAGAGAGGCTCCATTAAAAAATTTGAGACAGTCTGGTTTTCCTGGATGCAGCATTACAGAGATACATATAGCCCCTAGGCCAAACACAATGTGATGTTTTACTATTGCTAGAGATGGCGCGCTTGAAAGATATGACTGTAGAGTGATTGGATGTTATGTACTACCGGGATGAGTGTGTTTGTGAGACAGACATATGGGATGTGAATTGGGATATAGGGCACAACAATGTGCGTACGATTATACATGTTGATCTACTGCCGGACTCATTACTGGATCCATGGACTTTGGACTTTATTGGTCACGGGACTATGGGATTGGGGGGGGGAGGGGAGTTGGGAGGTGGGGGGGTTCACCCTTGTTCGTAATATATTATTGGAAAATCAAATAAAAATATCTGATTAAAAAAAAAGAGGCTCTGTCACCAGGATCAACCCTACAGTATTAAACAGGCACATAACCTAGTAGGGGTGATCCTGCAGTTTTAAATAATGTTTAGATGTCAGTAGGCGTCGCATAGTGGTGCTTGTACTGAAAAGGCCTGCCTCCTGGTGCTCAAAATTGCCTTCCAGCAAGGGAATAAATGTACAATTTTATCATAAACTGTGCCGCCGACAGTAAGGAATATGGCATTATTTTAAACTACAGGATCACCCCACCCCTATCAGTCTATTTGCCTGGTTTAATAGGGTTGATCCTGGTGACAGAGCCACTTTACGATTAGAGATTTGACTTGGCCTTTCCAAAACTTAAACTTTCTTTTTCTTTAACCATTCTTTGGTAGAACAACTAGTGGGCTTAAGGTTGCTGTCTTGACGCAAGTTCTTGTGAGATTCAGCTCACAGATGTCCTGACATTTTCATTTAGAATTTGCTGATATAATTAGAATTCATTGTCCCATCAATGATTGCAAGCCGTCCTGCCTCAGATGCAATAAAATATACCCAAACCAAGATACTGCCACCACCATGTTTCACATATGGGATGAGGTTTTTATGCTGGAATGCAGTGTTTTCCTTTCTTCAAACATAACGTTTCTCATTTAAAACAAAAATTTCTATTTTGATCTGTCCACAAAACATTGTTCCAGTAGCCTTCTGGCTTGTGCAGGTTCTTTATGGAGAGCAGCAGCTTTCTCCTTGGAATTCTGCTATGCATACCATTGTTGTACAGTGCCCTCCTGATGGTGGACTCATGAACATTATCCTTATCTAATGTGAGAAAGGCCTTTAGTTGCTTAGAGGTTGCCTTAGGTTCCTTTGTGAGCCTGCAGACTATTTCAAGCCTTGCTCTTGGTGGGATCTTTGTTGGTCGACCACTCCTGGGGAGAGTAATAATGGTCTTGAATTTCCTCCATTTGTACACACACTTTACAGATGGTTTTGTAACTTTTTCCAGTCTGATGAGCATCAACTCTTCTTCTGAGGTCTTCAGAAGTGCCATGATAAACTTCCACAAATGTGTTGTGACAATTAGACTTTGATAGATCCCTATCATGTAAATAAAACTGCACTCACACCTGATTGTCGTCGCATTAATTGTAAATACCTGACTATAATTTTACCTTCAAATAACCTGCTAATCCTAAAGATTCACATACTTTTGACACTCACAGACATGTGATATTGGCTCATGGTAAATAAACAACCAAGTCAAATATTTTTAGCTCATTTTTGTTGATTTGGTTATCTCTATCTACTTTTAGGACTTGTATGAAAATCCGATGTAGCTTTAGGTCGCATTAAATGCAGAAATATAGAAAATTCTGAAGGTTTCACAAACTTTCAAGCACCACTGTAGAGACAAGTTTTCACTAAGGCCAATTATAACCAGTTTTGATTTACATTAGTCTGATTGGAGGCCAAATGTACAAGGATGAGCCTAAAAATGTCCATATTAATTTACATTATTTATAATTTGCCCTGGATTAAACCAGTGTTCACATATCTTTTCCTGCTAAAAGAATAATGTCTGCAATAATAATATTTACCAAAAAATCCTATTTAATACTGTATAATATATACTGATTTCTGTACATGCATTTTCTGATACTGTAAACTGAACAGATTGTGCTAATCATAATAATAACCAGTACTGTATTTATGTCTCAAGGGCTTTTTGAAGTGCCTTCAATGAATCAAGTCCATCCAAAGCTATGTACATCATGCAAAGAATTGCATATATTGTATTGACCCAGAACCGTAAATTACTGATATTAAAGGATTGAATAGAAACTACTATGTCAACTTCTATAATTTGACACTAACCCTGCATAGCATCTGCTCTTTCCCTGCGGGGCTGCTCCTAGGCATGTGCATGTGTCTAATAGAAAATCCAGCCTTGCTAATGACTGTAAAATTTTGGAGCAAGTTCTCAATCTGTAACACTGCGGTGACGGTGAGCCCATTTGTGAGACTGATCTGCAGATTGCTGTTGTGTAATAATTTGCCTGTTGTGTTATTTGGCTGCAAAAACTGTTAAAGGGGTTATCCCATGACTAATGTAAAAAATGAAAATCAGACATAACCTAGTACATGCTAACCTCTTTCTAACAAAGCTAGAACCAGCCCTGTACCTCACATGAATCCAGAGATCTCCCCATTCATTGCTCTGTTAGATTTATATCAAGCTGACAGCTCAAGGGGAGTGTCTTTTCTTCTGCAGCTCAGGGGGTGTGTCTCAGCTCTCCCTATCACAGCTCAGGAGGCAGTAGGATGAAACTGAGCATGTGCGGCCTTCTCAGTGTGTAGATCAAAGGAATAAGAAAAAAAAAATGGCAGGTGACGCTGTACAGATACATGTTATTGAATAACTCAGTGGCTATGCAAAATTTTTAATTACATGCAATTACAAAAGTGTTCAGATCCAGGTGCTGGTTTGAAAACTTTAGAATATTTTTTGTGGGACAACCCCTTTAAAGCACAGAAAAGTCACCATTGCACATAACGTGTATTGTGGTCCATGATAGCAAAGTCTCATGAAACGTGTGCCCTGCAATTGAAAATCCAACAGTATTGGATTTTCAGCGATTGTCACATGTCACACTGTGACACCATTGACAATCATTAGCCTTACAACCAATGGAACAACTTCAAAAAAAGTGATCATTTTAGCAACCTACAAATAGCAATAATCTCTTATGATCATCTGTTCTGGTCATGTTGCTGACTATTCCTGTTACCTGTGAAAGCACTTAAAGAGTACCTATCAGCAGGACCAACCTCCTCAAACCAGAACAAATTAATCGGGTTGATCCTGCTGGTCAAAATTATACCAGTCTTTGTGAAAATCAGTTGTAACCTTCCTGAGAAAAAAGACTTGTATTCTTAAAGCAAATTAGGGCTTAAGTGCACCGATGAGTGGGGTCAGAACTAGAAAGCAAAAGAGCTAAGATAAGGGCAGCCCCTCCAGCCTCTCTTTTGCTTGAAGAATACATTTTTTTTTTTTTTTTTGGGAGACACCAAAACTGATTTTCTCAAGAATGGTAACATTTTATTTAGCAGGATCAACCCTACCAGGCAGTAGGCCTGGTTTAATAGGTTTGATTTTGCTGACACGTGTCCTTTAAATGCAGCATAAGATCTATAATGAAATCTAGAGCATCTATCAGGGGATGTGATGTTCCTCTGTGTAATTAGTTTGTTAATAGTGTAAACCAGTCCCATGGAACAATGCAGTGCACAAGCTTCACATGCAAATACACTATCAAGATGGCAACTGAAGTCTGAAAGGCAATCGTTGGCAGAGCCTGCTAGAATATACACACGACACTATAAAATATGGTGTGTACCTTCTTGGATTTTCAGTAATGTCTCCTGAAATATTAGCTGTCAGGATGTTATGTAGTTTTCATTTCATGGCACCACATATCAGTTGTTAAAAGATCTAGTGTGTAAAAAAAAGTCGGGCAACTCCTCCTGTGCCAAGATTTAAAGAAAAAAAAAAAAGCTACATACCAGAAGAGCCTCGGAATACTACATTTATCAAGGTAACGCTTTCAGTTCACTGTGCATTGTTCTATGCATAGAACTACATTCATGAGCACTAGCAGGTAGGACTGTTACTTTGGTTTTTGGGTAGCACAACATGGGCATTATTACCTGTTTTGGCATGCCTGATTGACCTTTCATGAATGCTATTATTATACAATCTGACTCTATTTCATTTCAGGTCAACGCATTTTTCTTCTACTGAAACATTTTCCATAGATTGTGTGTGTAGGTTGTGTAACAGAGAGGGTAATAGGTTCATCATAGATTAATACAGCACTGCAAGGCAAAATCACCATTATCTTATTTTTAGTACATTGCAGGGAAATCTGTTGTTAATTCTAAGTCTTTTTAAGGATTAATGTTGGTAATGTTTTACTTTTTACATTATTTTGGTGTTTACTTGGGTACACCTAAAATAGCGGTTCAAGGAATGAGTTGCAGGTTGTCTGTCCTCGTGTGAGATTGAGTGCAATGTGGTGGTCATAGTAGCATGCTTGTGGAAAAGTTCTCTTCTCACCTCTTGACTATATCAGGTCTACTATAAAAGAGCCAACCCTTGCTGATGTTATCTTCTAGGGGAACACTGGTTGGGAAAGAGTATCTTATAGTATCACAGAAATGAAGTTACCATATTTGTGTCAGTGAGAAATAATATTGTGAATTATTGAAATAATATTTTGTTAGGTCAATTTATATAACATTGCTTACTGTAGATATAGTCATATACTTTGAAAACGTCCTATACCTGTATGTTCTTTTATAGGATTGCATGGCATATACTGGATCTTGATTTGTTCTCCACTTGTTCCTCTTATTATGAACATTGATGTATTCTGTGTTATGGTAGCCCATTACAGATATATTGGGTTGGGAATTCTAAACTTTACTGGTGTCCAAGAATGACAGCAAATCAGCGACATGGTGGCGGAGTTTTCAGCTCCGGCAGACGGTATGTTGTGTTATGGAGAACTTGTTTGAGAGACGTCTCTAGTACTGGTTATGATGCCTGTAAAGCTGTGTCCTCTACTCCAGGGAGAGCAGAGGTGACAAGATATTGTATTGATTTGTGTGTGCTTTGTATGCCTTAGTTTATCACATGGTCACATTATAAATGTTGTGTATTTTACATGTACATGTTGTGTTTCATAAGCTGCACAGTTTGTAACTTTCATTGCTAAATGTTTACACTGGAGAGAATTTTCTCACGACAACATAATAGTGCGTAATCCAAGGAAAGGATGACTGTTTTGTGAACTTTTAAGGAAAATTGAGCCGGTAATAGGTCTGGTTTTATGAACCTTTTCAAGAAACACTAAATGGCGTCTGTGCTAACGCACTTCAACAGTAAAAGGAACAAACTATTTTTGGATTCTTTGTATGAGGTCTTCATGTTCCAAATAAAAGCCAAACTTTGTTTTCTGGCTGGATTCCTGATGTTAGACGTATTGTGTAGTGGTGTGAATGGCAGTTCGCTGAGTTAATAGAACTTTTACACTATTGGTGTACCTCTATAAAATGGTTTTATGTCCTAAAGAATAGCATACAACTGTCTACATTTACGTAGCTTTGTTACTTATGTATGATAAATGCTGTCTATATTATATCAGGATTTGAATAGGTCAAGTGTACAAATGTCACCATTTCTAGGATTTATCCATCTTATCATAGAACATTATGCGGATGGAAGTCTTGTGTGAGCAGTTAAAAGATCTGCTTTACAGCAGGAGCATGGACAAATGAAACTGGTGTCAGGGTAAGACTTGTATAGGAGAATTCTTCTAGGCATGTTCTGTGATCAGTGCAGGGGTCATTGTGCAGGAATAGGAGGAGCTAAGCTGTGACTGTAAATAGGATGATACTGTATTATTTGCTTCCGACTTTGTAGTAGAGGTGCTACCTGTCATTGTAATCCTGCCTGTGATGATGATAGTGAATATGATGAGTGATCTCTACAGAACAAGAAGTGTTAGCCTATTATGACTAGTGGCCTGAGTGAAAACTATAAGATTTCAGGATTTTATTTAAATATAGATAATGACGAGGTCAAATAAAAAGAAAACATTTTCTAAAAATAAATATGCTTAACCCCTTCCTGCCAATTTTACCTTTTGTGTTTTTTATTTTTTATTTTTATTTAATTTTTTCCTTTTTACCTTCCTGGAGCCATAACTTTTTAATTTTTTTGTTCACATAGCTGTATGAGAGCTTATTTTTTTGTGGGACATGTTGTATTTTCTAATGGCACCATTTAATATTGAATACGATGTAGTGGGAATCTGGAAAAAAAATACAAATCGAATGGAATTAGAAAAAATGCAGTTCCACCACGGTCTTATGGGTTTTATTATAAAATTGACCTGTTAACTTTATTCTCCTAGTTAATACTATTACAGTGATACCATGTTTATATCGTTTTTTTTTTCTATTTTATTGCTTTAAAAAATCTAGATGAAAAAAAAAACTGTGAACCAGCCATTTTGATTATTTTTCCATTACACTGTTCACTGTACGGGATACATATTTTTATATTTTAATAGTACAGACATTTGGGGACATGGTAATGCTAATAAATGATTTTTTTTATTGGTTAGACGGGGAAAGGGGGTGATTTGAATTTTTATATTTCTTTTATACTTTTAGAAACTTTTTTTACACTTACAATAAAGAGTTGCCTCACTTCAGCAAATGACATTTATGATGTAGACAAAGTTAATACAATCCATCATATGGTAGGACAAAAGCTGGCCTCTCTGGTGGCCGGGACTGTGTGAGCATGCATACACCACTGACCTCCTCGTATCTGTGCTACAGCAGTGGTCATAACCCCTGGAAATGAACAGTGTATAATGTGATGGATAAGTGAATCAAGCCAGCAAAGGAAGCAATATTGACAATGACAATACATTAGTAAGTGCCCTTTAACAACTGTGTCTACATGATAAATGCCATTTGCTGAAGTGAGACAACCCCTTTAAGTCCCCTTAGGGAACTTGAATATCCAATCATCTGATTGCATCTCCCATACACTGTGATAATTTAACATTGCAGTCTATGGGAGATTCACCATGTTCCATAGGAACATTGCTGTGGTAGGCTGTGGAGGGTCCGAGGCTGCCACAGCAACAAAATGGCTCCCTCGATTTCTGTGCTTGGTAAAGACACAATAAAACAGGAGAAACTTGGAATCTACAGCTCCTGCTCAGCTCCAGAGCAGGCACCATCTTTAAAGTTCCAGCTTCCACTGTACATGTATGGCGGAGGTCGGGAAGGCATTAAAGAGGACCTATAATGTCTTCTGTCATGTCTGTTTGTAAATTACTTGCATTCACCATGCAATAACAATTCTGGAGCACCTTTTCATATAACAATTATGTTGTGCTATTCTGCTATTATTTAGAAATGAATTTCAGTGAAGGTCCATCTGGCTGTTGCCAGTTAGGGGTGTGTCCCTGCACAGTCTGACACTGGCCGCACTCATTGGATAGTGGCCGAATGTGCATGGACACCCCCCAATTGGTAACAAGATAGACCTGTATTTCAGACTATTGACAATTCATAAATAAATGTATAGCTGGAATAATGCAGAAAAGCCACAACATAGAGTTATATGAAAACATGCTCCAGAATTGTTTTTGCATGGATGGCAAGTACAATAGTTACTAAAATAAAAATGGAGAGGTGACAGGTTCTCTTTAATATTAGATCTTAATTTAAACAGTAAGTCATTTCCTGAAAAGACATTTCCTGTAACCTAATTCTCCCAGAAGAGAGTGTGCCTTTTATAACCGTCTTACTTTTCCTTAATAATGCCATTTGTGCCACTGTAATATTGTATATGGCAATTTCTAATAATTCAATATATAAGGACACATTTTGTTATTTTGCAGTGTTAAAGGATGGCATTTGCAGCGAGCATGCACAATTATTAGTTATGTCAGTGTTTAATTCTAGATTTGCTGTTAGTGGGTATGTCATCTACTCTTGTCTAGTACAAAATACTAAAAAAGAGTAGCTGATAACGGTATCTCTTGAAAAATAAATTCTAAAGAAATATACTCCAGCATAAAGGCGGCACAGTGGCATGCCATCGATAAAACTGTTATCAGGGATCAAGAGTTTATAATCGAAAGTACTTTCAGACTTTCCAGATTAAGTCAAGTGAAGCGATTTTTATTCTCCCAGTGCGACATTTCAGCCTGCTTACTGGGGCTTTTTCTCAAGTTGAAACAAACCCCATCAAAGTGGGCTTAAATGTCATGCTAAGTGACTAAAAATCACTTCACTTTACTTACTGTGGAAGCGCTGCAAGTTTTTGGATGTTATATACAGAATATACTGCTTGTGTCTTGTAATTATACTGTAAAGATCATGTTTCATCTAAAAACATGTGCAAAGCAATATACAGAGAAAAATAAATACTAAATACAGAATTTTACATTACATTTTTTTTCAGCTTTACAAATTGAGTATTTGTAGTGGTTTATCTTTCATTACTGTTGTTTCCTGACTACAAAACATGAACAAAGGAAATCCTTTATGTTCTGCTGTGAATTTGTCCAATGGAGGTATAATCATGTATGCAATAGTAAAATCACAGGCAGCAGAACTGTTCTTGAGAGCCCAACGGCGGGAGAATGGCGATGATTGACTGCGCAGGCTCCTTTTGAATACTGATCTCCACCCTAGCAGCAGCAATTGTACACTAAAAGACAAGGAGCCCTGACAAAGGCTCCTAAGTTTGTCCAGTGATCCAGTAATCTTAAATATATATGTATATAGCTAATAGGTAGCCCAGATTGTTGCCCAAAAAATATAAATCAGCACCTGGGCAACGGAATGCAAGGAGTCAAAAATTATAGAATTCCTGCCGTCCTTAATAGTTCTTGATGGGTTCACTTGTAACTAGTGTATAGCATTCCTAATTTAGTTAAAGTAAAAAGTAAACTTACTTGATGTCTACTATAGAAAAATCATGTAAAAGGTTTATATTTTTTACTATAAATATAAATTCATGTGTCAAAATAAATCAGCTACATGGAGTCACATTGGAGCATGTTCTCATTCTTGAATGACAGTGATGTCACCAATTAGAAAAGTTTAGGCAACCAAACTATAAATAATTATTTTCTGAATTTTCCCACAGAATAAATTGAATCAATTTATCTCTGTGGGAAGAGAAATGTAATACAGTAATGTCCAAAGGAACTTGCACTGGGGGATAAACATTACTTCTGATCTTCCGTACAACAAGTCCTGTTTCCATGTTTCCATCAGTGGACTGTTTAGAGGTCTGAACTTCTTATGTTTGTAACAAACTGAATTGTTTACCCAAGTGGTAAATTAATTTCACCTCGAGCCTCTGAAAAAGCCAAGATGAAAGTACAATCTCAAGCGTGGGAATACAGCTTCTGACCATGATTAATTAAAGCGTTAACGAAGAACTATGGCCTTGTTACTATATGTGTGAGCTTTGTTCCCAATATGAAGAATAATAATCAACCCAATATTAGCATAAAAGGCATCTCTTTTGAATGATATATTGTTCACATTTGTGTTAGGGGCCTCTATTGCAGATCCTATTGGAAAAATCTTAGCGAAACATTCTGCCCCATTTTGTCCTGTAAAATGCTAGTCTTCAGAAACCCAACAGATCCCATTATAGTCAATGAGGTCTCTCCAGCAACATTAGTTCCAGTTATTCTCCATATCAGACACTTCCATTATTTTCATTGTTCTGCTCCTATCGAGGACCAGAACAACTGAAGGAACATTTGTGTGAACCCAGAAGGGGTTTTCCAGGATTAGAAAACTGATTTAGCATTTTTTTCCAGAAGCAGCAGTACTCTAATTTATGGCCCTTATTTGGCATTGCAGTCCAGCCTAACTAACTTCAGTAGGGATTATCTGCAGTACCAGACATGGCCCTTGGACAGTAGTGGTGCTGTTTCTACCAATAAAGATCATTGTCTTGGACAACCGTTTTGATGGATCTACTGTATGTTGTTAAACGTATCCTTTAAAGAACCTTAAGGTGTATTGGAAAACAGTCATGTAAAGGTGCATAAGGTACAGAATGTGTAAGGTACATATGTGGTACTGTAATCATTTTGTGGCACTTCGGATGACATTTTGGGGAATGAGTAATTTCCTAATACACTATAATGGGGTGTAATGATCCAAAAAGTTGTGGCAAATTACCAGTAGATTCTAGGCAACTGAATATTGGCTTTGTTCACATGTTACTTTCTTATGCAGTGTTTGAAGCCATTTTTTCTAGCTTTAACTAGGAAAGCATCTTAAGAGGATAGATACAATGGTTATCCTATATTCTTCCTCTTTTTTAATTCAATCTTGCTGGACTAACACTTTAACAACTGCACCAAAATTGCACCTTGTTAGTAAAATAATCAGTAATCTCCATCCTGTACACAAACTGTATCTAGTATGTTCTGTTGACAAGTAACTGCTGGGAGTCTACTCTGCTCCAGATTTACATCACTCCCACATGAATTAGAAGATATACTAGTAAATTTAGGGAATATCTTGTACCAGAAGTGTCTTTATACTACAAATATATTTTTAACCAGATATTCTTTATTGGAAATATAAGGAGATCTAAAGTTGTCATATTAAAGGAGATCTTCAGAACTTTGGAAGGGTTTTTTTTTTATTAAGAACTCTCACCAGTCCCCCACTGGTGCTGTTCTGACACTTACTGGAGTCGCTACTAGTCCCTGTTTCCTGGTCCTAGCTGTACATTCAGGAAAGACAAGACGTCCACTAACCCAGTCACTGGCTGAGGCATGTCGCAGACAGGCATCTCCTTAATTTCCTGTTCACCGAGACAGGACCAGTGAGTGCTGGAATTGCAACGGCAAAGCATCAGTAATGGTGAACTTGATAAAACAATGCCAACAATTAGTGGCTAGACTTTAGAAAGAAGAAATGGGAAAAATGTCTACATGACTGGCATGGGGGTATTTTCCATAGTAAGTCCTTATATTTTCATGATTTGTGTTAGTATGGAATAAGACACTTCAGGAGATAAAAACAGTCCTGGTCATTTGCTGATTACATGAGTGCTGGATTTGTTACAATACAGATATTAGAGTGGGCTTACCTGCTGCATTTGCCACATACGGCTCAAACGCTGCTCACCGTCAGTGGGCAATTGACACCTGATTTTCTAGGCAATGCTTGCCACTTGCAAAATTGTATGGCCATGGGCCTCCACAAGTGGACTGGGTTTCAGCAACATATGGTAGCCACAGCGTGCAAACCCAGCCTTATAGCTTTGTCTTATAGCAAGCCCTGTACCTGTGTGATCATGACCTAGACAAATTTTTATTCCCCCGGTTCTGTTTTATTTTAAATGTTTTTTTTTTTTCTCCTACTTGCCCTTCTGTTTTGTATTGTTGATCCTATCAAACATACATATAAAATTGTTTAGAATACGCTCAAGGATACAATCACCTATGCTATGGCCGTGAGTTTCAGAATTGGCTTTCTGCTAATCAGTGGTATAAAAATGACCATACTGTTTGTGTAGCTCTCCCTCCCAAGCTCAACGTGCTGCTGCCACCTCTAACAGTGACTTACCTCATCTGAGAACAAAGGGATTGGGCATGTTGAAATCCAAAAGCCTAATCCTTCTTTCCTGCAGCATCTGATATCAGGGCAAATTTGGGACATGACCATACAAATTTGATGGTCTTCTGGTTCCACCACTAATCTAATGTGTGGCCATCATAAGACTTTTATAAGGCATACATTTAATTGAAAAAGGTAAATATGGTCTTCTACTTGAATCTACTGCTATTTTGGTCAATTATTTTGTCTAGCTTAATTAAATAATGAATGTGCATATGAAAAAGTTTCAAAGTAGTTGTAAGAGTGAAGTTACACGCTGCAGAATAGCTACAATTTCCAGTGTGCATCTGCACTGAAAATCCACAAGAATGTACGGCACAGTACATGTGGATGGTATTAAATGTGTAGTGGAAACAAATCTGCATAGAATTGGTGGATTTTCTAATCTGCAGCATAACAGTCGGTCTTGGATTTGGGGCAGATTTCATCCTTTGCAATGCATAGAGTGAAATCCGCATGTAAAGCTACATTCACCAAACCGTATCCATTTTGCGGTCTGCAGACCTCAGATCCGCAAAATGCGGATAGCAGCCATGTGCATCCCACACTTTTCATTGTCAAAAAACCTATTCCTGTCCGCAAAACAGACAAAAATAGGGCATGTTCAATAATTTGCAGCATGGCTGCACGGATGCGGACAGCACGCAGATGATATTTGTGTGCCATTCGCATTTTTGCGGCCCCATAGAAGTGAATGGGTCCAGGTACGATCTGAAAAAAATACAGATCGGACGCAGACCTGTCGTGTGAATGAGGCTTAATAGTTGGGTTTGCATGTAACACCTGTGAATTTTGGTGGAGATTTGCTGCAAACTCTGTGGCAGAAAAAGCCCCTAGAGTGGTCACATTATGCTGGTATTTGGCCTAAAAGTTGTCCACATTTATCAATTTATTCCCTTGAGCTGGCTATCTACATTAGATAGATGTTGCCCGAACCTGACAATTTTGGCTTGACCAGCCAACCATATAATGTGTATGGGGTCTCCTGTCCTGACCTCTGACAACAGATGTCAGTGAAGATAAGGATCGGGTAAGTTGGATTTCAACTGCCCAATCCTTTTGTTCTCAGGAGAATGGCTTTCTCGCTTTGTTCAGTTCAGGACACAGGGGTCTGAGGAGATAGCGGATGGCCAAAAGATCATTTTACCGATGGCTATCAAATGTGTATGGCCAGCTTTAGTCCTTCTGTTGTTCATACAAAATGTGTTTTAGCTAGCACGTGGAGAGACAATGCGCACAAGATAAAAAGAATATTAAAATCTTTGGCCTATTTTGATTGATGAAGAGATTTTACAACTTCTTTACCACTTTATTTAGTATTGTTTACTGTACCATTGATGTTAATATCAACTCTAACTGGAATTGCTCTTTAATCTTCTCAAAGCACATTACTGTCTCAAACCATATTAAAAGTCTGGCAATCTGCTTTTAAATTTGGTGCACTGGAGCGAATATTATATTCTAAAAGCTGTAAAGCTTACATAAGAGAAAGGGAGTTGTGCAGCCGGTATGCGGCATTAACACACTAGAACCATGCATTTGTGTTCAGGTTCATAGTGCATTCAAAACCGTCATACAGTGCAAAAGGTTATTATGTATGTATTAGTATGTATTTAAGTTCTGGACCTCTGTAAAACTACTGACCTTTTCAAAAATCCTTCAGAGTGTAAATGCCATGCTGTGCTCTCATAATGTTAAATTGTAAGCGCAGTCAAGTGTTTATTGTAAGAATAACCTAAATAGGTGCTGTGGAATTTCTTACTGTCTGTTGTGTGAATTGGAGCAATGCTTGCTAATATGAAAATAGTTAGGCCCCTTTCACACGGGTGAGTTTTCCGCGCGGGTGCAATGCGTGAAGTGAACGCATTGCACCCGCACTGAATCCTGACCCATTCATTTCTATGGGGCTGTGCACGCGAGCGGTGATTTTCACGCATCACTTGTGCGTTGCGTGAAAATCGCAGCATGTTCCTCTTTGTGCGTTTTTCACGTAACGCAGGCCCCATAGAAATAAATGGGGTTGCGTGAAAATCGCAAGCATCCGCAAGCAAGTGCGGATGCGGTGCGATTTTCACGCACGGTTGCTAGGTGACGATCGGGATGGGGACCCGATCATTATTATTTCCCCTTATAACATGGTTATAAGGGAAAATAATAGCATTCTGAATACAGAATGCATAGTAAAATAGTGCTGGAGGGGTTAAAATAAATAAATAAATAATTTAACTCACCTTAATCCACTTGTTCGCGCAGCCGGCATCTCTTCTGTCTTCATCTGTGAGCAATAGGACCTTTGATGATGTCACTACGCTCATCACATGATCCATCACCATGGTAATGGATCATTTGATGGACCATGTGATAAACGCAGTGACGTCATCAAAGGTCCTATTGCTCACAGATGAAGACAGAAGAGATGCCGGCTGCGCGAACAAGTGGAATAAGGTGAGTTAAATTATTTTAAAAAAAAATTTAACCCCTTCAGCCCTATTGTACTATGCATTCTGTATTCAGAATGCTATCATTTTCCCCTATAACCATGTTATAAGGGGAAATAATACAATCACTACAACTAACCCAAACCTGAACTTATGTGAAGAAGTTCGGGTCTGGGTACCACAGTCTTTTTTTTATCACCTTGCGTGCAAAACACATTGCACCCGCGCAATAAAAACTGAACATCGGAATGCAATCGCAGTCAAAACTGACTGCAATTGGGTACCTACTCGCGCGGGTTTGCCGCAATGCACCGGGACGCATCCGGACCTAATCCGGACGCGCTCGTCTGCAAGGGGCCTTAGTGTTGAGCGAATCAGGTTCGGACTGCCGTATCTGAACCTGATTCATTTCAAAACTTTGTTTATAATATGCGCTCCATACTGCATTAAAATATATAGGCTGCGCTGAGGCCTTCTTCTTTCCACAACTAACATGAGACCTGCTTAGTCTCGTACCGGTGATTTTACAGTTCGGTTCTGCGCATACAATACTGTTTCAAAATCCGAAGCTGAACATAGCTTTGTTAATGAGGCACGGGTTTTGAAACAGTAATTTATGTGCAGAACCGAACTGTAACCTCACAGACTAAGCAAGTCTCGCGTTACTTGTGGCTAGAAGAAGAAGGCTTCAGTGGAGCCCATACATTTTACTGCGGTACAGCTCACAAAGCTTTGAAACGAATTGGGTTAGATAGAGCAGTCTGAACCCAATTCGCTCAACACTAAAAATAGTATGTATGTATGTATGTATGAATGTATGATGTTAAGAAACCTGATGCCACTTTAAATACTATGGAATTACAGAGCAAGGGAGAGGTGATCGCAAGGTCATCGTCTTTAAAATGCAAAAATGGATATACTAGTGGCATTTTTACTGATCTGCACAAGAACATGGTCATCTTGGATAGTTGTCGGACAGCTGCCAAACTTTTAGGCATTGCCTAGCAAATGGTGCTCTTGTATTGCATATTTTTAGGGGAGTTTCTACTTAAGATACGCTTATACTGTAGAAGCACCTCTTATATTGTTTATTAGTGAAACAAGCAGGTCTGATATTCTATTACACTCATCCAGTTGTACACTATACCTTTAACTTGTTTGGTGATGATCTTTTATTGAAATTTATTTTAGTCAAGATTCCTTTGTAATATACACAAAAACTACTATCCCGTCAATGCTCAAATGGTGGTAGGGTGATCTCACTGGAGTAGATAATTATTCTCTGGTGAAAGAAGAAGCCAAAATAATCTGTCATTTAAGTAAAATTGACAACAAATCTAAAGGTGCCCATACAAATTAGACTGAATTTGATGAACATGGATCAAACATGCATAACACGATCATTTTAGCCAACTCATAACACACTGTCATCATCATCCATGTTTGAAATTTTTGTCTGATAGTTACTAGTAGTTGACTGTATTTGAGTCACACAGTTGACGCACAATTGTTCTATAAATCAGTGTTCCTCAACTCCAGTCCTCAGGGCCCACCTACCGGTCATGATTTGAGAATACCCCACATAATCAATACCTGTGGTAAGTCCTGATGCATGGACACTAATTATATCACCTGCCCAATGCTAAGGAAATCCTTAAAACATGGGCGGCAGGTGGGTCCTGAGGACTGAAGGTGAGGAACCCTGCTGTAAATGATCATTCATCCTTTATACGTGTGTACACGTACGGTAAGTCACTTTGTGTAAATTCATTGGTCGTTGCTTTCCCATTGTAAGTGAACATGTATGGCTGCTTTTTTACGACTGTAACAACTAAACCGTGTAGCTGTGTAAACTTAACGATTGTTCACCAGATGAACTTTCATTCAATGGTTGTTTAACCACCACTCGACTTCTAACCAGAGGTTATGGTCACCTTGGAGCCTAGAGGCTCAGAGTTCTGTTAGAGCTAAACTCTGATCAAAAACTATTATATTAAGATTAAATAAATATGTCTCAAATTATATGTTTTAATGTCAGTGCCAAATACGTTATCTCCCTTTCTTCATCTGTGCAGCCATTGCAAATCTTGTAAGGCTACTTTCACACTAGCGTCGGGTCTCCGCTTGTGAGCTCCGTTTGAAGGGTCCCACAAGCGGCCCCGAACGCATCCGTCCAGCCCCAATGCATTCTGAGTGGATGCGGATCCGCTCAGAATGCATCAGTCTGGCAGCGTTCAGTCTCCGCTCCGCTCAGCAGGCGGACACCCGAACACTGCTTGCAGCGTTCGGGTGTCCGCCTGGCCGTGCGGAGGCAAACGGATCCGTCCATACTTACAATGTAAGTCAATGGGGACGGATCCATTTGAAGTTGACACAATATGGCTCAATTTTCAAACGGATCCGTCCCCCATTGACTTTCAATGTAAATTCTGGACGGATCCGTCTGAACAACTTTCAGACTTAGAATTTTTTCTAAACTATAATGCAGACGGATCCGTTCTGAACGGATCCAAACGTCTGCATTATAGGAGAGGATCCGTCTGTGCAGAGACCAGACGGATCCTCTCTGAACGCTAGTGTGAAATTAGCCTAATCAAGTAGAGATAAATGTGTACATGATAAGTCAAAAGGCGGTGAGCCAACCAAATATGGGAAGATAACTTATCTAGTGCACTGGGCCAATATCACACAGTGGGCCTATAAAGTCAATCCACCAAATTGAAAGTTGCCATCTTGAAATCTGACAAACATAAACAAGGTTTTTCTATGAAATAATATTCAAATTATTATTTATTATTATTATTATTTACTATTAAAGCGACAATTATTCCATAGCGCTGTACATATGGAAAGGGGTATACATACATAATTCAGACAATTGCACTAAGCATGAACAAGACGAGTCACAAACTGGTACAGGAGAGAGGGCCCTGCCCGTGAGGGCTTACAATCTATATGGTATGGGAGAAGGACACAGTAGGTGAAGCTGGTCATGGCATTATAGAGGCAGCAGGGTCACTGGTTGTAGGCTTGTCTGAAGAGGTGGGTTTATAGGTTTCTTTTGAAGGATTCCACTGTAGGTAAGAGTCTGATATGTTGGGGTAGCAAATTCTGGAGAATGGGGGATGCACGGGAGAAATCTTGGAGGGGATTGTGGGAAGAGGTGATAAGAGGATAGGAGAGAAGGAGATCTTGTGAGGATCGGAAATTGCGTGTGGGGATGTACCGGGAAAGTAGCTCAGAGATGTAGGGAGGGGACAGGTTGTGGACAGCCTTGTATGTATTTGTTAGTATTTTAAACTGAATTTGTTGGGGAATGGGGAGCCACTGAAGGGATTGGCAGAGGGGAGAGGCAGAGGAGTAACAGGGTGAGAGGTGGATCAGTCGTGCAGCAGAGTTGAGGAAAGATTGGAGGGGTACGAGAGTGCTAGATAGAAGGCCACAGAGGAGAATGTTGCTGTAGTCTAGGCGGGAGATGATGAGGGCATGTACAATTAGTTTCGCAGACTCAAAGTTGAGCAAAGCGTGGATGCAGGAGATGTTTTTGAGTTGGAGGCGGCAGGTGGTGGATATGGCTTAAATGTGTGGTCGGAAGGAGAGGGCAGAATCCAAGGTCACTCCAAGGCAGCGGACTTGGTTGACCGGGGAGAGTGTGCAGCCTGGTGATGGTGGGGGGGGGGGGGGTTGAGCAGGATGGGGGAAAGATGATGAATTCTGTTTTATCCATGTTAAGTTTTAGAAAGCGAGAGGAGAAGAAGGATGATATGGAAGATAGGCATTGTGGGATTCTGGATAGTAGGGTGATGATGTCTGGGCCAGAGAGGTAGATTTGTGTGCCGTCAGCATAAAAATGATACTGAAAGCCATGGGACTCTATGAGCTGTTCCATGCAAAAAATGTAGATAGAGAAGAGCAGGAGTCCTAGGACAAAGCCTTGCGGGACACCAACAGAGAGGGAATGAGACAAGGAGGTGGTGTGAGAGTGGGAGACGCTAAATGTCCATTCTGTGAGGTATGATGTGATCCAGGAGAGGGCCGGGTCAGTGATGCCAAGAGATAAGAGAATTTGTAACAGAAGGGAGTGGTCGACAGTGTCAAAGGCAGAGGACAGGTCAAAGAGAAGGAGAACAGAGTAATGTTTTCTGGTTTTGGCTGTTAGTAGGTCATTGGTGACTTTGGTAAGGGCAATCTCAGTTGAGTGGTGGGGTCGGAAGCCTGAATGTAGGCGATCAAAGAGGGAGCAGGAGGAGAGGTGAGAGGACAGTTCAGAATGGACATGTTGCTCAAGTAGCTTTGAGGCAAATGGAAGAAGTGATATGGGTCGATAACTGGAGAAAGCAGATGGGTCAAGTGAAGGATTTTTGAGGCTGGGTGTAATGGTAGCATGTTTAAAAGCAGAGGGGAAGACACCAGAGGTTAGTGATAGGTTGAAGAGATGAGTTAGGGCTGGGATAAACACTGTGGTGAGGTTAAGGATGAGGTGGGATGGGATTGGGTCAAATGCACAGGTGGTGAGATGTGATCTGGAGAGTAGATTGGAGAGTTTTTCTTCTGTAATGGTGGAGAAGCGGGTTTTGGGAGAAGAGGACTGAGCAGTTGTGTAGAGGGTCTGTGGGGACTGTGCACTAAAGCTTTCTCTAATGTTGACGATCTTTACTATAGTTTGGGGAAACGGACCTGCCCTCTTGTTCCAGCAACGCTTCTATCTAGAACTTAAGGAATTCTCTACTGTGTTTGTCTATATATATATATATATATATATATATACACTGCTCAAAAAAATAAAGGGAACACTTAAACAACACAATGTAACTCCAAGTCAATCACACTTCTGTGAAATCAAACTGTCCACTTAGGAAGCAACACTGAGTGACAATCAATTTCACATGCTGTTGTGCAAATGGGATAGACAACAGGTGGAAATTATAGGCAATTAGCAAGACACCCCCAATAAAGGAGTGCTTCTGCAGGTGGTGACCACAGATCACTTCTCAGTTCCTATGCTTCCTGGCTGATGTTTTGGTCACTTTTGAATGCTGGCGGTGCTTTCACTCTAGTGTTAGCATGAGACGGAGTCTACAACCCACAGAAGTGGCTCAGGTAGTGCAGCTTATCCAGGATGGCACATCAATGCGAGCTGTGGCAAGAAGGTTTGCTGTGTCTGTCAGCGTAGTGTCCAGAGCATGGAGGCGCTACCAGGAGACAGGCCAGTACATCAGGAGACGTGGAGGAGGCCGTAGGAGGGCAACAACCCAGCAGCAGGACCGCTATCTCCGCCTTTGTGCAAGGAGGAACAGGAGGAGCACTGCCAGAGCCCTGCAAAATGACCTCCAGCAGGCCACAAATGTGCATGTGTCTGCTCAAACGGTCAGAAACAGACTCCATGAGGGTGATATGAGGACCCGAAGTCCACAGGTGGGGGTTGTGCTTACAGCCCAACACCGTGCAGGATGTTTGGCATTTTCCAGAGAACACCAATATTGGCAAATTCACCACTGGTGCCCTGTGCTCTTCACAGATGAAAGCAGGTTCACACTGAGCACATGTGACAGACGTGACAGAGTCTTGAGATGCCGTGGAGAACGTTCTGCTGCCTGCAACATCCTCCAGCATGACCGGTTTGGCATTGGGTCAGTAATGGTGTGGGGTGGCATTTCTTTGGAGGGCCGCACAGCCCTCCATGTGCTCGCCAGAGGTAGCCTGACTGCCATTAGGTACCGAGATGAGATCCTCAGACCCCTTGTGAGACCATATGCTGGTGCGGTTGACCCTGGGTTCCTCCTAATGCAAGACAATGCTAGACCTCATGTGGCTGGAGTGTGTCAGCAGTTCCTGCAAGACAAAGGCATTGATGCTATGGACTGGCCCGCCCGTTCCCCAGACCTGAATCCAATTGAGCACATCTGGGACATCATGTCTCGCTCTATCCACCAACGTCACATTGCACCACAGACTGTCCAGGAGTTTGCAGATGCTTTAGTCCAGGTCTGGAAAGAGATCCCTCAGGAGACCGTCCGCCACCTCATCAGGAGCATGCACAGGCGTTGTAGGGAGGTCATACAGGCACGTGGAGGCCACACACACTACTGAGCCTTATTTTGACTTGTTTTAAGGACATTACATCAAAGTTGGATCAGCCTGTAGTGTGTTTTTCCACTTTAATTTTGAGGGTGACTCCAAATCCAGACCTCCATGGGTTGAAAAATTTGATTTCCATTTTTTTATTTTTGTGTGATTTTGTTGTCAGCACATTCAACTATGTAAAGAACAAAGTATGTCAGAAGAATATTTAATTAATTCAGATCTAGGATGTATTATTTTTGTGTTCCCTTTATTTTTTTGAGCAGTGTATATATATATAAAAAAAAGGAAATAATGGCGGCACTGGAAACAGACAATGTGGGTGCTACATCCAGGGATACAGCTGCTTACCCCAAATGAACAAAGACGAAAGAAGGACAGCACTCCAGGTAAAAAGTAGTGGTGTTTAATCACCCATGTGGATGGCAACGTTTCAGCTCAAACAAGAGCCTTTTTCAAGCGGGCTTGAAAAAGGCTCTTGTTTGAGCTGAAACGTTGCCATCCACATGGGTGATTAAACACCACTACTTTTTACCTGGAGTGCTGTCCTTCTTTCGTCTTTTTATATATATATATATCAGCCGGGGAACTCTGTTACGGGAGCAGGAGCTCGCAACTCCCGCTTCCGGACCACTCAAATTCCATGGTCACATTTCATCAAGGCATCTGAGGGGTTAAATGTATACAATCAGCATATATATATATATAGTGTTGGTGGCACCACACATATAGATTTCAGTGAATAACTCACTGGCTATGCAACATTTTTAGTTACATGCAATTAAAAAAAGTATTTAAATCCAGGTGCTGGTTTGCAAAATGTAGAATATTTTTCTTGGGACAACCCCTTTAACCCCTTCTTGACGTCTGCTATACATGTACGGCGGAAGTCAGCACTTTAAAGATGGCATGCACCCGCACGCGCCGTGGGCACCACAGCCGCCAGGTTTCCACAGCAGATGTATGTGATCAGCCATCAGGCTGATCGCATACATTTAACCCCTCAGATGCTGTGATGAAATGTGACCATGGAATCTGAGTGGTCCAGAAGCGGGAGCTGCACGCTTCTGCTCCCATGACAGCGTTTTCCGGCTGAGATTGTGGAACCTATTATATTAGAGTAATAGCCAGCAGGCTTCGGTAGCCATTACTAAGATATACAGAAAAACTATACAAATGTGTTATAGTTGTAATCATACTGACCTAAAGAATGAAGGTAACAGGTCAATTTTATCACATAGTGAACGTCGTAAAAAAATAACAAAAAACATAGAACTATGGCAGAAGTGCAGAATGAAAATGGAAAGTTGCAAGGTTCTCTAAGGGTTAAATGTAGTTGGGTTGTCTCTGATGCAATACAGTATTAATATGTTAAGCATTACTATAGATTCTTTGCTTCTGTATTAATTCAGTGGATTTGGTTGATGGCTTCAATAAGAAGATATTGAATGCGTGTCACTTAACTAAATCTTCATTCACCTCTATAGATTCTGGCAACAAGAAATTCAAAAGTACAATTCAGAGAAGCACAGAGACGGGAATGGCAGCTGAAATGAGGAGTCGTATGGTGCGACAGCCAAGCCGAGAGTCGACAGATGGAAGTATTAACAGTTACAGCTCTGAGGGAAAGTAAGTACATGGTGGAGGAAGATTAATAGCAATATGTCTGCTATCATTCCTCATTTCCGTTCATCCCATACAAGAGAAAAAGTAATTGTGATCTCTAGGTCTTATGACATGGATTGCACATTTTTCTCAGTGCTGAATAGATTTTCACAGATGTGAATGTGAAAAGAAAAGATCATGTATAAAGAATATTACATAATGTTCCTGCCACTGATAGGGTATGTAGGTTGCTGAAGTAGTTGCTTTAACCTTTAGAGGATAGTAAAGCCTGGCAGAACATCAATCTATAGTTTGAATGAATAAATAATATTACTAAGACTTTTTACTTGTTGTTGATTGTGGTTTGGAACCAGTCAGCAATGGGCGGACAAAAAACTTAAAGGGTATGTCCTATTGGGCATAGTGACTTCCTAGAGGGGTTCCGTCTAGAAACTGGACTGAGTCAGACCATGGTCACCTGCTCATTTGTATGGGTAATACTGCATTTCCTTTGCCATGGCCACTGCAGGGGAGACGAGTCGCCACAAAGAGCTGATCTCCATTGTGGTTTCATTCTAAATAAATGTTGTCTACATGGGATAACCCATCTAACATTATACACTGCACAAGGTACTAACCACTACATTCCCTCCTAAGCAGCAGAGCATGATATGTATTCAAATGCATATTTTTCATGTCACAAGTTTTTTTTTAAGGGAACCTGTCACATTGAACATGGTGTTTGAGCTGCAGGCAGAGTGATATAGAGCATGAGGAGCTGAGCAGATTGCTATATAGTTTTATGGGAAAAGATTCAGTAAAACTTGTCATGTATTCATTTATATTCCTGCTCATTCTGGGCTTTGAAGTCCAGGAGGCGGTCCTATCAGTGATTGACAGCTATCTTTGTATATACAGTCATAGAGAGAAGGCTGTCAGTCACTGATAGGACCGACTCCTTGTCTTCAGTCAGTGACTGACAGCTATCTCTGTACACACAGTCATAGAGAGAAGGCTATCAGTCACTGATAGGACCGACTCCTTGTCTTCAGTCAGTGACTGACAGCTATCTCTGTATACACAGTCATAGAGGGAAGGCTGTCAGTCACTGATAGGACCGTCTCCTTGTCTTCAGTCAGTGACTGACAGCTATCTCTGTATACACAGTCATAGAGGGAAGGCTGTCAATCACTGATAGGACCGCCCCCTTGTCTTCAGTCAGTGACTGACATCTATCTCTGTATACACAGTCATAGAGGGAAGGCTGTCAGTCACTGATAGGACCGACTCCTTGTCTTCAGTCAGTGACTGACAGCTATCTCGGTATACACAGTCATAGAGGTAAGGCTTCCAATCACTGAAAGGACCGACTCCTTGTCTTCAGTCAGTGACTGACAGCTATCTCTGTATACACAGTCATAGAGGGAAGGCTGTCAGTCACTGATAGGACCGCCTCCTTGACTTCAGTCAGTGACTGACATCTATCTCTGTATACACAGCCATAGAGGAAAGGCTGTCAGTCACTGATAGGACCAACTCCTTGTCTTCAGTCAGTGACTGACATCTATCTCTGTATACACAGTCATAGAGGGAAGGCTGTCAGTCACTGATAGGACCGACTCCTTGTCTTCAGTCAGTGACTGACAGCTATCTCTGTATACACAGCCATAGAGGGAAGGCTGTCAATCACTGATAGGACCGTCTCCTTGTCTTCAGTCAGTGACTGACAGCTATCTCTGTATACACAGTCATAGAGGGAAGGCTGTCAATCACTGATAGGACAGCCTCCTTGTCTTCAGTCAGTGACTGACAGCTATCTCTGTATACACAGTCATAGAGGGAATGCTGTCAGTCACTGATAGGACCGAACTCCTTGTCTTCAGTCAGTGACTGACAGCTATCTCTGTATACACAGTCATAGAGGGAAGGCTGTCAATCACTGATAGGACCGACTCCTTGTCTTCAGTCAGTGATTGACAGCTATCTCTGTATACACAGTCATAGAGGGAAGCCTGTCAATCACTGATGGGACCGCCTCCTTGTCTTCAGTTAGTGACTGACAGCTATCTCTATATACACAGTCATAGAGGGAAGGCTGTCAATCACTGATAGGACCGACTCCTTGTCTTCAGTCAGTGACTGACATCTATCTCTGTATACACAGACATAGAGGGAAGGCTGTCAGTCACTGATAGGACCGACTCCTTGTCTTCAGTCAGTGACTGACAGCTATCTCTGTATACACAGCCATAGAGGGAAGGCTTCCAATCACTGATTGGACCTCCTCCTTGTCTTCAGTCAGTGACTGACAGCTATCTCTGTATACACAGTCATAGAGGGAAGGCTGTCAATCACTGATAGGACCGCCCCCTTGTCTTCAGTCAGTGACTGACAGCTATCTCTGTATACACAGTCATAGAGAGAAGGCTGTCAGTCACTGATAGGACCGTCTCCTTGTCTTCAGTCAGTGACTGACAGCTATCTCTGTATACACAGTCATAGAGGAAAGGCTTCCAATCACTGATAGGACTGACTCCTTGTCTTCAGTCAGTGACTGACAGCTATCTCTGTATACACAGTCATAGAGAGAAGGCTGTCAATCACTGATAGGACCGTCTCCTTGACTTCAGTCAGTGACTGACATCTATCTTTGTATACACAGCCATAGAGTGAAGGCTGTCAGTCACTGATAGGACCAACTCCTTGTCTTCAGTCAGTGACTGACATCTATCTCTGTATACACAGTCATAGAGGGAGGGCTGTCAATCACTGATAGGACCGCCTCCATGTCTTCAGTCAGTGACTGACATCTATCTCTGTATACACAGTCATAGAGGGAAGGCTGTCAGTCACTGATAGGACCGACTCCTTGTCTTCAGTCAGTGACTGACATCTATCTCTGTATACACAGACATAGAGGGAAGGCTGTCAGTCACTGATAGGACCGACTCCTTGTCTTCAGTCAGTGACTGACATCTACCTCTGTATACACAGTCATAGAGAGAAGGCTGTCAGTCACTGATAGGACCGACTCCTTGTCTTCAGTCAGTGACTGACAGCTATCTCTGTATACACAGTCATAGAGGGAAGGCTGTCAATCACTGATAGGACCGCCCCCTTGTCTTCAGTCAGTGACTGACATCTATCTCTGTATACACAGTCATAGAGGGAAGGCTGTCAGTCACTGATAGGACCGACTCCTTGTCTTCAGTCAGTGACTGACATCTATCTCTGTATACACAGACATAGAGGGAAGGCTGTCAGTCACTGATAGGACCGACTCCTTGTCTTCAGTCAGTGACTGACAGCTATCTCTGTATAGACAGCCATAGAGGGAAGGCTTCCAATCACTGATTGGACCTCCTCCTTGTCTTCAGTCAGTGACTGACAGCTATCTCTGTATACACAGTCATAGAGGGAAGGCTGTCAATCACTGATAGGACCGCCCCCTTGTCTTCAGTCAGTGACTGACAGCTATCTCTGTATGCACAGTCATAGAGAGAAGGCTGTCAATCACTGATAGGACCGTCTCCTTGACTTCAGTCAGTGACTGACATCTATCTCTGTATACACAGTCATAGAGGGAAGGCTGTCAGTCACTGATAGGACCGACTCCTTGTCTTCAGTCAGTGACTGACAGCTATCTCTGTATACACAGTCATAGAGGGAAGGCTTCAAATCACTGACAGGACCGACTTCTTGTCTTCAGTAAGTGACTGACAGCTATCTCTGTATGCACAGTCATAGAGAGAAGGCTGTCAATCACTGATAGGACTGTCTCCTTGACTTCAGTCAGTGACTGACATCTATCTCTGTATACACAGTCATAGAGGGAATGCTGTCAATCACTGATAGGACTCCCCCTTGTCTTCAGTCAGTGACTGACAATTATCTCTGTACACACAGTCATAGAGAGAAGGCTGTCAGTCACTGATAGGACCGACTCCTTGTCTTCAGTCAGTGACTGACAGCTATCTCTGTATACACAGTCATAGAGGGAAGGCTGTCAATCACTGATAGGACAGCCTCCTTGTCTTCAGTCAGTGACTGACAGCTATCTCTGTATACACAGTCATAGAGGGAATGCTGTCAGTCACTGATATGACCGAACTCCTTGTCTTCAGTCAGTGACTGACAGCTATCTCTGTATACACAGTCATAGAGGGAAGCCTGTCAATCACTGATGGGACCGCCTCCTTGTCTTCAGTCAGTGACTGACAGCTATCTCTATATACACAGTCATAGTGGGAAGGCTGTCAATCACTGATAGGACCGACTCCTTGTCTTCAGTCAGTGACTGACATCTATCTCTGTATACACAGACATAGAGGGAAGGCTGTCAGTCACTGATAGGACCGACTCCTTGTCTTCAGTCAGTGACTGACAGCTATCTCTGTATACACAGCCATAGAGGGAAGGCTTCCAATCACTGATAGGACCTCCTCCTTGTCTTCAGTCAGTGACTGACAGCTATCTCTGTATACACAGTCATAGAGGGAAGGCTGTCAATCACTGATAGGACCTCCTCCTTGTCTTCAGTCAGTGACTGACAGCTATCTCTGTATACACAGTCATAGAGGGAATGCTGTCAGTCACTGATAGGACCGAACTCCTTGTCTTCAGTCAGTGACTGACAGCTATCTCTGTATACACAGTCATAGAGGGAAGGCTGTCAATCACTGATAGGACCGACTCCTTGTCTTCAGTCAGTGACTGACAGCTAATTCTGTATACACAGTCATATAGAGAAGGCTGTCAATCACTGATAGGACCGCCCCCTTGTCTTTAGTCAGTGACTGACAGCTATCTCTGTATACACAGTCATAGAGGGAAGGCTGTCAATCACTGATAGGACCGACTCCTTGTCTTCAGTCAGTGATTGACAGCTATCTCTGTATACACAGTCATAGAGGGAAGCCTGTCAATCACTGATGGGACCGCCTCCTTGTCTTCAGTCAGTGACTGACAGCTATCTCTATATACACAGTCATAGAGGGAAGGCTGTCAGTCACTGATAGGACCGACTCCTTGTCTTCAGTCAGTGACTGACATCTATCTCTGTATACACAGACATAGAGGGAAGGCTGTCAGTCACTGATAGGACCGACTCCTTGTCTTCAGTCAGTGACTGACAGCTATCTCTGTATACACAGTCATAGAGGGAAGGCTGTCAGTCACTGATAGGACCGACTCCGTGTCTTCAGTCAGTGACTGACAGCTATCTCTGTATACACAGCCATAGAGAGAAGGCTGTCAGTCACTGATAGGACCGTCTCCTTGTCTTCAGTCAGTGACTGACAGCTATCTCTGTATACACAGCCATAGAGAGAAGGCTGTCAGTCACTGATAGGACCGCCTCCATGTCTTCAGTCAGTGACTGACAGCTATCTCTGTATACACAGCCATAGAGAGAAGGCTGTCATTCACTGATAGGACCGACTCTTTGTCTTCAGTCAGTGACTGACAGCTATCTCTGTATACACAGTCATAGAGGGAAGGCTTCCAATCACTGATAGGACCGTCTCCTTGACTTCAGTCAGTGACTGACAGCTATCTCTGTACACACAGTCATAGAGAGAAGGCTGTCAATCACTGATAGGACCGACTCCTTGTCTTCAGTCAGTGACTGACAGCTATCTCTGTATACACAGTCATAGAGGGAAGGCTGTCAGTCACTGATAGGACCGACTCCTTGTCTTCAGTCAGTGACTGACAGCTATCTCTGTATACACAGTCATAGAGGGAAGGCTGTCAATCACTGATAGGACCGACTCCTTGTCTTCAGTCAGTCACTGACAGCTATCTCTGTATACACAGTCATAGAGGGAAGGCTGTCAATCACTGATAGGACCGTCTCCTTGACTTCAAAGCCCAGAATGAGCAGGAATATATATGAATACATGACAAGTTTTACTGAATCTTTTCCCATAAAACTATATATCAATCTGCTCAGCTTCTCCTGCTCTATATCACAATGCCTGCTCCTTACATTGCATTTTTATTGTGATAGGTTCTCTTTAAACCCAACACTAGATTGCATTCTAGCAGTAAGAAGGTGCTGATTGTATTACGATTTTGGTCAGACTTCTAATATACTGTACACTGTAAATAGGCCTCTACTGTGCAAACGTATGACAAAAGTATGTCCATTTTTTCATATATTTCACAGGTTTCTGGAAATCTGGGCAGGATTGAATATTATGTGGGCTACAAGGCTTTTTGAATCACAAAATATGTGCATGTTAAAAGGGTTGCCCAGGGACATCATTTTGCTGTTTTGGAAAATGAATCCCTCTGTGTTGGTGACATGTATGAAGGGGCTTGCTCTCAGGCTCAGTTCATTACTGAGGCATAGCAGGGGGCTGGTTCAGCTAATTCATTTTGATTCTGTGTACCAAACCTATCTATGATTTCCATTGTGCCCTGTCAATCAACGTGCGGAGGGCGTGGCAGTTGCAGAGAGGGCTGAGCCTCTAGGTCACGGATGTCATATGACTCATAGCCCTCCAGCTGTTGCAAAACAACAACTTCCAGCATGCCCTGATAGCTGAAGGATGTCCATGCATGTTGGGAGTTGTAGTTTTGCAACAGCTGGAGGGCCACGAGTTTGACATCCCTTGCTCTAGGTGTGACAGCAACACTCCTGTTCCTCCTAGAGGCTCATTTTCATATATTAAAACTTCATTTTTCTCCAAAATGCGGGCACAAATCAGGATGGGACCAACACAGATTGTTGTTTTTCTCACGGACATGTCGCAAGTAGCCTGTTTTACTGCTATAAATCTGGTGACAGAAACCCTTTAACCTGGAAAGAATGCCAAACTGTCATGATCTAAATTCTCATTATGCAGCAGTGTTTGGATGCAGTAATATGGACGACTTGTGGTCAGTGATTCCCTTAAAAACGTTAAAGGGGTTGTCTCACTTCAGGAAGTGGCATTTATTATGTAGAGGAAGTTAATACAAGCCACTTACTAATGTATTGTGATTGTCCATATCGCTTCCTTCGCTGGCTGGACTCATTTTTCCATCACATTATACACTGCTCGTTGCAATGGTTACAGACCACCCTGCAATCCAGCAGCGGTGGACTACAGGAAAAAGCATCAGCCTCTCTGGTGGCCGGGGCCATGGAAGCGCAAATAGATGTTTTTACCTATATTGTGCAAGCACGACCACCACTGATGGATTGCAGGGTGGTCTGTAACCATGGAAACGAGCAGTGTATAATGTGATGGAAAAAATGAATCCAGCCAGCAAAGGAAGCAATATGGATAATAACAATATATTAGTGAGTGGCTTGTATTAACTTTCTCTACATGATAAATGTAACTTACTGAAGTGAGACAACCCCATTAACTATGCTTGCATTTCCAAGGAAGAGGCCCTATTTCTGCTTAGTATGACAACATTCTGGACCGCCTGTGCCACAGACATTGAGTGATTGTATATTTATAATGGCGGGAACATTTCCCAGATCTTTGGGATTATCAATTCCAGCAATTCTGGAGAATAATACAATTCCCTGACAATCTTTAACATGGTTTTAAAGTGGAGCTTCTGTTCTCCAAACTATGTCTAGGCAAATAGTGGTTTGGGACAGTCATCAATATATTACTGAACAGCCACAGTGCCATCTGAACACCTATAAATACTGTTTATGGAAATTACCTAAAAATACACATGGTTATTGTGGATTTGAGGTTATTTTCTCACACTTTCTCATAATAACAGCAGATTATGTTCAGAGGTGTAACTTAAAGCTCCCTGGCCCCAATTAAAAATGTAGCCCTTTACTATCACATATTGAGGGAGATTTATCAAAACTGGTATAAAGAAAACTGGCTTAGTTGCCCATAGCAACCAATTCCACCTTTCACTTTCCAAAGGAGTTCTGAAAGATAAGATGGCATCTGATTGGTTGCTAGGGGCAACTAAGCCAGTTTTTCTTTAAACCAGTTTTGATAAATCTCCCCCATTGTTTATAGTACTGGTCTACAGGAGCTGGTTGTGACACAAACTCTGTGCCCCATATAGCTATGTCCTTGAAGATATTATACAGTACCTAAAGGATTTCAGCCACAGTAATTAGACATTTATGAACTATCTACAAGATGTGCCATAAGTGTCTGATTTTGCAGTTCCTACCTCTGGGACCCAAGGCTAAGGATGAACGTAAAGGTTGTCGTGCATGTTTCTCTCCGTTTCCCTCCTATTGGAGTTATAAAAACAGCCAAACAAGCATACTCATGTGTTTTCATTGATCCTAGAGAAGTGAATGGAGACAGCCACAGACATGCATTGCCACCTCTGCATTTCTTCTGCACTTAGATGTAGCAGCTGCTCCCAATCTGGAGATAGCTGCAGGTCCTGAAGGTGGTACGTTTACAAGTAGCTTGCATAGATTCCAGGGAAAATTCTCAATGGGAACCTGACATTTTGAAGATGTTGTGACCTGCAGTCGGCATGTTATAGAGCAGATTGAGCTGAGGAGATTGATATATAGTTTTGTTAGAAACGTTCTAATTGAACTTCTCTATTGAATTGAATATCATTAATTTAATTCTCTGCTCTTTCTGTGCTTAGGAGTTCATCAGCGGTCCTACTTAGTGATTGACAGCTTTCTCTGAATGCATGCTCATACACAGAAGACTTTCTGATTAGTCGACCACTGCTAAGACTAAGTTTACATTTGTGAATGAGATTTCAGCAAAAAAATAGGATGAAAAATCTCTGTGATCAGCAATATATTGTCTTGCATAGTGCTGGTATGCTGGTACGGTACCTATGCCGGAAACCCGACAAACCCCGTTGTAGTCAGTGGGATACATTGGGCACCAGCGGTAGGTTGCATATACCGGATCCAGCTATTGAGCTATTGTGTTCCTGTCTGCTAAGCTCCTTCTGATGCTGCCTGCAGATAGGACTGCTTGTATAATATGTCAGGTTCCCTTTAATCTCACCTAGTCATTAGTCTATCACATATAACAATCTGATTAAAAAAATAGACAATATTACAGACAAAGTAAAGAATTATAAATGTGTTCAATACAACTAATAAAACTTTTTTTTTTCCAGTTTAATATTTCCAGGAGTAAGATTGGGGGTTGACAGCCAGTTCAGCGACTTCCTAGATGGACTTGGACCTGCTCAACTAGTTGGTCGACAGACATTAGCAACACCTGCAGTGGGTAAGAATCACATAAAGAAAAGACTGTCATGCTGACATTTTGTAATGTTAAAAAAGATAAGCATGGGTTTAATGTTGGCTTACCCTATAGCAATAGTAAGGAAGCCATCCAACCCCCACCCCCAAACGTAACCACATAAAGTAAATGTACCATCAAGCCATATAAATATATAGTTGGTGTCTGTATCCTTTTTTGTATGTGCCTATTGAAAATAAAATCAAAGCTGAAGTTCTCAGTGTGCTTTGCAATACAGGAAAGGCATAGCAGTGGCAGATCGTAAGCAAAGGTCAGCAGGGTACTGCTAGAGCATCTGCATTGGATTTGAGGAGGAAGAAAGAGGTATGGGTGGGTTCACATCACCCTTTATTTTTCCATCCTTCTGATCCACAAGAAGAACAGACAAATAAAGAAAAAAATGGTTTTGTAAAAAAAAAAAAAAAAAAGGTCCCGAGCATCAGTTTTGCTCACTTGGCATCTATTTGAGCTATTTCTGACTGAGATCTGTTTTTTTAGATGGAAAAAAAGGGTCTTGTCTAAAGTAACAGATCTCAGATGTGAACTCGCCCTAAGTAGTGTTTTTTCATTTTATAACATTTGCGACTATTTTTTTTTATTTGCTGATAGCACCGGAAAGAGGGGTACAATCATACCTTTTGTGGATCTTTTATTATCAGGAGTGGTGTGAGTATGACGTTTTATTCTATCAGGTTGTGCTCCTGCAATTGTCCTACTTCACTTTGTAGTGCTCTCTGCAGTGTGACAGCTGTAGTGGTCTCCTGGTTGGATACTTCAGCTGTCACTCAAGGCAGAGGGGTTGGGTTGTGAAGCAGCTCAAAGCAGGAAGCACTTCACAGTGAAACTCCGCCACCAGTGCACTTACAGGAGCAAAATCTGGCAGAATGAAACTTCATATTCACATCCCTGATAATAAAAGCTCTGCAAAAGGAATGTTTTCCCTGCTCTACCCAACCCCTACTTAGCACTGTCAGCAGTTTTACATTGTCACAAGTACTGACAGACACCCTTTAAGATAGAACTGAGAGCAGGGGTTCTTCAAGTGTGGGTCATGGGTTACTTTATGGTCATAAATTTGGAATCACTGCTCTAAGCAATACTGTAATCTGGCTTCACTTAAAAAATGCAGCTGAACATTTCTACTTAAGGTCATGAGCCCAGGAACCTTCCAGTGGAGTAAAGTTTATACACAGTAATGAGATTAGTGTGCTAGCCTGGGAACTGATTACATTGCATCAGCATATTGCAGCACACTAATATTCTGTCAGACTTCTATACATAGTTTGTTTCCAAAATTGCTATAGTTTTGTGAATATTAGTTTAGCATAAAATGGTTATAACTAGAAATATTGTCACACGTACAGCAAACTTGTTGCAGGAATTTATGTACCTGTCCTATTCATGTACACAGGACTTGAAGAAATCCATGCACTTGCACCAAAATAACGCCTTTGAGACTAGTGGAAGTGAGTTTGCTTTGCAGAACTTTTTGAAACAAAATCTGCTGTGTGTGAAAATATATACAAAGAGATAAATTTGCCGTCTGTGAACAGCTCTTTGAGTTTTCTAGGGCTGGAATCACATACACAGTTTTTGATAAATTTGTTCAGCCAAAGTCAGAAGTGGATCTAAAAGGAGAGGCGAGTATAAGGCTGGGTTCACACGGGCGAGATTTCCGCGCGGGTGCAATGCGTGAGGTGAACACATTGCACCCGCACTGAATCCGGACCCATTTATTTCTATAGGGCTGTGCACATGAGCGGTGATTTTCACGCATCACTTGTGCGTTGCGTGAAAATCGCAGCATGCTCTATACTGTCCTTTTTTCACGCAACGCAGGCCCCATAGAAATGAATAGGTCTGCGTGAAAATCGCAAGCATCCGCAAGCAAGTGCAGATGCGGTGCGATTTTCACGCATGGTTGCTAAGATGAAAGTCTATTCACTGTATTATTTTCCCTTATAACTTGGTTATAAGGGAAAATAATAGCATTCTTTAATACAGAATACTTAGTAGAAGGTCAATTGAGGGTTAAAAAAGAAAAAATAATTAACTCACCTCCTCCTCTTGATCGCGTAGTTCCCGATCTCTTCTTACTTCTTTAATCATGAGCTGCCGGCTAAAGGACCTGTGGTGACGTCACATCACATGGTCCAATCACATGGTCCATCACCGTGGTGATGGGTCATGTGATTGGACCATGTGATGAGCTCAGTGACGTCACCACAGGTCCTGAAGAAAGAACAGGAGACCGGCAGCTACGCGATCAATTGGAGGAGGTGAGGTAATTTTATTTATTTTTTTAACCCTCAATTGACCTTCTACTAAGCATTCTGTATTAAAGAATGCTATTATTTTCCCTTATAACCATGTTATAAGGGAAAATAATTACATCTACACAACCTTGAACCGAAACCTGAACTTCAGTGAAGAAGTTCGGGTCTGGGTACCACATTCAGTTTTTTATCACGTGGGTGCAAAACGTAAAACTGAACAACGGAACGCAATCGCAGTCAAAACTGACTGAAATTGCGTACCTACTCGCGCGGGTTTGCCGCAATGCATCTGGGACACATCCTGAGCCAAAACGTGACGCCCGTGTGAACCCAGCCTAAAGGAAAGAATGATAGATTTGCTATTATGATGTGTCCACTCATGCATTAGGCTTAAAAATCTGCATCAAAAAAAGCTGCCACTAAAAGCATAAACCGTGTGTGGTTTCAGCCTTAGTTCATAATCCATAATCCACTTTGTAACCCCACTACATAGAACATATTTCAACACCACGGAAACCAGTCTAGAAAAAACAGTACCTACAACCTAAAGGAACCTGAAGGATCGGACCTAACGACTTGTCTATGTGTATTTACCCCAAGATTCATGAGCCCATTTCATACATGGCATTAGGGAATAAGAACTGAGTGCATGCAGTTTTAGAATAGAATATTAATATTTATTTAATGGTTACTCAGTGTGTAATAAATGTAATCCCCTGGGTATGCAGGCTTATTATACAATATCTGATTTGTATTCTACTATTCTTCAGCATGGGGATCACCGATTGCAGTAATAATAGACCAATTCTCCTGGAGATTTCTTTCCAGTTGTACGTGCTGCGTGTACAGGTGCCTGCTCTATTGTATTGTACTGGCACCATCTACTGTCTATTTAGCACACTGGGTTTAGTTTAGCTCCTAGTAAAGAACTGACTTCTTTAGGACGTCAGCACTTTACGAGTGTGTTCAAGTGCTGGAATGTCAGACTAAACACTGCATCGCACGGATGTTTACAGACCCGCCATGTAAAAGAAAACCATGTATTATTTATACCAAGTACAAGGCACTTAATATCAATATTATCAAATCTTCATGTGGGTCAGAACATCTGACATACAAGTTCACTGGGCTTGTTATTAATATTTAATATAGTATAAATATTTGTACGCTCCGATACGTTATTGAGTCTTGACCACTGAAGTCAGATCTTACATTGTATAATTTATTTTTATTTTTAAATCTGTTCTCATAATGTGACCAAAGTATGGTGGCTCATTGATTGGCTCTTGTGCCCTTTAACCCTGGGGTTCTAGGTTTGAACCTAACCAAGGGCAACAGTAGCCTTAAGGAGGACAGTTACTAAGATAGTCGATGTACACGCCGGTCTTAGTTCCTGTCCGCTGCAACCTGATACACCTAAGTTATGTAGAGGCGCCTTTTTCCCTATAGAGAAGGTTTTGCTAAAAGGACTGAAAAAACACCAAGTGGGACATAATCTCCCTGCGCCATTTTATTGCCATAGAAAAATTGCAAGCAACATGTTTGTGACTTTTTAAACAGGACTTACGTGAAATTTTGTTCCATGGGGGACGAGCGCATTGGCCCAACACATTTATTTTCAATTGTGCAAAAACCTACTGCAGCTCCGACTTGCTGCAGATTTCATTCTGGCACATGGACTTCTGGAGATTGCGCCTAATTTATTACAGGGCGTGTGCATCGTCGTAAAATTAGGCGCATCCTCCAGCAGTGCAGGAAATTTCAAAGAAGAATGCTAGTCTTTGATAAATCTCCCCTCAGAAGCTTTAGCATGCTGCGTTTTTGAGAAGAAGCCAGAAAGACATAAAACACCATCTAATTAACATAAATGGCAGTAGCAAAAAAACGTATGTGTGAAAGTACCTTAATTGGGGCGACTCTGCTTGAAATCTTATTTGTTTTCTACTTCTGGAAATAGCTGCTGATGGAACATTTAGTACATAGATAACATCTGTAGACCATGACATTTGTTTTTATATGTACTATTTGCACAAATAGCAGATATACATCACAGGAAATATTTCTGTAGAAGAAAAATGTTATTTCAGTTGGTCTGTAGCAAAGTATTATGAGGCCCTTGAGATTGCCATTGTGTAAGCTGAGGCAATATTTATAAAAGTTCTACTCGTCTGTTTATTCCAAAATCTCATCATCACTGAGACAGGAGGCCAAACTTTACTGTCAAGTCCTACTGTCAAGTATTTTATAAAGTGTATTAAACCATATGCTTTTTTTTTTTACCAACTATTACTTATCATCCACATCTACAATTCCCAGCTGTACAAAGTCGTAATACAGCACTCAGAGGTCTTTGACCCTTCTGTACCTCTGATTTTATTTGGAGGCATACAGTGGTTTATGCCTGTCAGATTCCATATTCCAGATTGCATGCGCCATCCGTTTTTTGTTATAGGAAAATGGAGTGTGCCATAGGATGTATGGAAATTTTCCTATAATAATACACTATGAAGATTTTTATGTATGCATTTTTTCTATTTAGTCATCTGTAGTTTGCCATGTTGTTTTCCTGTGGAAATTTACTGTGCAAATTAGCATCTTACACAGTGGAGTCCCATTATTATGACCACTTCCTACTTTTGCCGTTGGCAGTGTGTAGCTCATGAAGGAAATCACATGTGGTGAGCTGGCATGGTGGGTATATAAGGTGTGTGATGTAGGCTGTCTGCACACATATCCCTCATTGCCGTCATGAGTAGAAGGGGGGACTTGCAAAAAGGGATGATTATTGGCTTCGGGCCAAGGGGACAGTATTTCTGAAAGTGCGCACTTTGTGAGCTGTTTGCGTACTGCTGTGGTGAGTGGACAAAGGCACCATGTGCTATTGATGTGAGAGGTGAACATGTGCAGGAGGGCGCACCAACATGCCAGTTCACCACCAAAATGAACCAAGGGGCTACCAGATATGTCTAAAACAGTTCAGTGAACCCTACTGCATATGAGGCTCTGAAGTAGACCAATGGTCACCGTACCACTTCTAAGCAAGTTTCATCGGCAGAAAAGGCTTCCATTTTCGGAGCAGTATCAGAACTAGACCTCCACTGCATAGTTGCCTTTTCCAATGAGTCACGTTTTCTGCTTCATCAAATGAATGGACGTTTGTGTGTCAGGTGAGAAACATCAGACACAAGCTGGTGGTGTCAGCATTATGGTCTGGGGAATGTTTTGGTAGCACTCTTTGGGCTCACTTATTCATGTGGAAGGCACTCTCAACCGATTTGGGTATGAGATGAATCTATCCTTGCAGATCACGTACACCCATATATGCTGATTGTCTTCCCTGGGGTGGATGGGATCTTCCAGCAAAACAATGCAACATGTCACATGGCTAGAAACATCTGACATTGGTTGGAAAAGCATGACCAAAACTTCAAGTACTACCCGGACCACCTAATTTCCCAGACTTGAACCCAATTGAGCATTCGTGGGACCACCTTGATTGTCGTGTTCACTCTATGGATTCCAGCAGCTGTGGGATGCACTGCAGTCAGTCTGGCTCCAGATACCTGTGACAACCTACCTGGACCTTATTAAGTCACTCCCAGCCCATCTAGCTGCTGTCCGTACTGCACATGGCAATTAATATGGATATTAGATGGTGGTCATAATAATGTGAGTAGACTGTATAGTTTGTATATAGCCATACCTATTGGCATATCAGGATGGTCTTGTTTACAGTAGATGCCAAGACCCCCCTACCAGGCCTGAGCTGAAGTCCTTGTACTATATCTTACCATCCCCATTCTTTCTTATGTTCTAAGTTATATTAGTATTCTTGATATGCTTTAATGTCATTGCGCTTTAATGTTTTACTGTCTCTGTTAATCAGCTAGTCATCTGTCAGTTGCACTTTAGAGACTTGGGGGTACCCTAGTGAATCTAATGTAATACTTCATTAAGCATGTCTATAATTACACATTGTATACTTTTATTATTCTTTCTTATTGAATTTATGGTTATCTATTCCCAAGCCAAACACTTAAAATGACATTAAGTAAGAATTGTATGTGCTTTGGGGCATACTAACTAGAGCAGCTCCAGGCAATGTGATATGTCATGACTGAGTGAGAGAAATCATCTATGATTCATGCAGTGCCCTAAAACATTTCATTTCTCTGTTATACTGTACATTCTGGTAGATCCTTATAAAAGGAAACATGGGATATAAAAGTATATTCTAACTTGTCATATGTCTTCCAGGTGACATACAGATAGGAATGGTGGATAAGAAAGGACAGTTAGAGGTTGAAGTAATAAGAGCTCGAGGCCTCATACAAAAGCAAGGCTCCAAATCTACACCAGGTAAGAGCGAGTGAGATTGTTTTCAGTAACTATCATACAGTAGCGTCCATATAGTAGAAATATGACACCATGTTCCTTATGTCACAGTAGTTGAAGATTGTAATTTTAGTTTTTGTTTTTTGATCTTCACATTTCAAAATCTTTATTTATTTTTCCATCAACTTGGGCTTGTTTTTTGGTGAGGCAAGTTGTCTTTTTTTTTTATGGCATCATTTTGGGGTACATCGGGTGAATTGTATAATGTTTAAAAAAAAATTGAGGGGAGACAGTGTGGAAAAAGAGTGCAATTCCACCATTGTTCTTATAGTTTAGTTTTTACAGTGTTCACTGCAAGGTAATAATGACATTTTAACTTTACCCTGTAGGTCAGTATAATTATGGAAATACCAAATGTATATGATTTTTATGTTTTACTATTTTCTATGCAGCTCTTTAAAAAAAAAAAAGTTGCTTTATATCACCATATTCTAACACCAGCTATGCAGTACTTTTTATTGATACCATTTTGGATCACACGGGACCTTTTGATTATTTTTGTATTCTATTTCTTGTGGAGGTGAGGGGATAAAAAAAAATGTAAATTCTTATTTCAAGGGTATAACTGTGTGGGTTAAATAATGGTATATTTCAATACATTTATTATAAATAGTTTTTTCACATTTTAATATAAAAAAAAAAACTTTATTAAACTCACATTATTTTGTCCCCTTAAGGGACTTGAACCTGTGATCTTTTGATCTCTTGTACTTTTCTGCCGGGCAGGCTATTACATCCTGCCAGTCAGGATGTATTAGCAGCCAGGACATGGCAGACCTGGGGCCCTTAAGGACACTGCTGGCCACCATGTGAAGTACAAGCCACCCCGCAAATATGTTTGTGGGGTGGTCATCAGAGGATAGAGGGAGCTCCCTCCTTTCGTCTAACTGCTTAGATGTAGCAGAAGGGAGATAAACTGCCGGGATTACAGTTAACCTCTGATCCTGGCAGGGAGAACTGGGTGCGTGCTGTATAATACAGCCAGAACCTGCAAGCTATGGCCCAGCTTCTGAGCTCATTGCATTGCCATTATGTAATATTACAGTACTGAGCGTTAACTACCAAGGTAGTAGTACATCGTCGAGTGGGAAGGGGTTAAAACATGGCTATCACTAATTATATGTATAATAATAAAAACGACTACATAATACAAGATAAAAAATAGGGCCCAAAATTACCAGAGCTCAATTACTGTCAAATTATGGTTTGACTCCAAAGGCCCCAGTACAGCAGGGGGAGGATTCCTGGTACCCTCACAGAACAATTGCTATGACAAAAGTAACCTTTCCTTGTACCTGTCCCTGGTGCGCACTGTTAAACCCAATACCACTGTCCTAACGCATTATCCCCAAAAATACAGTTTCTTTGAGGGACTATGCAAGTGGATATAAAGCAGAAAGCATCAATTATAATCAATACATTAAGCCTGATGCACAATAAAACAACTATAAAGATAAAAGAGGTTCCAATCACCAGGCTCACAGTGGATCCACTTACCATAACCATATGCTGGCACTAAAGGAGAGCAGTGCACTTGTGCCTGTTATTTGCATCAGAGTTGTCGTGGTGAGTGTTCTGTGACATTAGGGTATCCAGGGTAAGACGTAGGCAGAGTATCAGGAATCCTCTCCCTAGTGTTAGTCACACCACTGATTGAGCTTTAATAGTATTTATGATATTTAATATTTCTGGTAGCCTGCAAGTGAAAATCAACATGGTGAAACATAGTGTGTTTACATAGTGTAAAACATATTAATATGATTTTTTTTGCTGTGACATGCTCTTTACAGCTCCATATGTGAAAGTGTACCTTTTAGAAAATGGAGCTTGTATAGCCAAGAAAAAGACTAGAATTGCACGGAAAACCCTTGATCCTCTCTATCAGCAGACGTTGGTATTTGAAGAAAGCCCTCATGGAAAGGTCCTCCAGGTAAAGTTGTTAATGGTCTCTTAACTTTTGCATCCTCTATGGCTGGGGATTGTAATCCTAACTTCTTGTATCTTGGTACAGATTGGGGTCTGATTTAAAGGAATATGTTGTCAGGAAATGACATTGTTTACATGATCTTTTTATAAAACAACTTTGTTTTTCTTTTTCTTTTTGAATTTTTGGTGTTTTTTTTCCAAGTCACTAACTGTATTAAAAAAAATTAAATCCTACAATTTTCACACTGGTCACTAGGCCTAAAATATGTTAATAATTCCTGTCTTTTAACCCCTTAGTGACCAGGCTGTTTTGGGCCTTACTGACCAAGCTTTTTTCTTCCTTTTTTCATTGTTGCGTTCCAAGATCTATACCTTTTTAATTTTTCCGTCTATATAGCTTCTTGAGGGCTTGTTTTTTTGCGGGACAAGTTGTAGTTTTTAATGGTGCCATTTTGGGGTACACATAACTTTCTGATTAACTTTTATTAACTCTTTTTGGGAGGGAGATGGGAAAAACAGCAATACTGCCACAGCGTTTTTACGGCGTTCATTTTACAGTATAAATAACATAATATCACTATTCTCTGGGTCAGTACAATTACAGTGATACAAAATACATATTGTTTTTTTACGTTTTACTACTTTTTTGCAATAAAACCCCCTTTTTTAAAAGAAAAAAATGTTTTTGCATTGCCACTTCCCAAGACCCATAACTTTTTTATTTTTCTTTATATAGAGTTGTGTTAGGGCTTGATTTTTGGGGCACGACTTGTATTTATTATTGGTATCATTTTGAAGTAAATGGCACTTTTTGATCGCTTGTTAGTACATTTTTTCGGTGGCAGCTAAGAATAAATGAGCAATTCAATTTTTTTTAATTTTTTTTTTTCTACGGCGTTCACCATAGGGGATAATTTACATGATATTTATGTATTCCAGGTCGTTACGGACGCGGCAATACCAAACATATGCGGTGTGCCGATTGGGAGACAGAGGGAGTCCGCTCCCTCTGTCAGCACTTTACATGCGGCGGGCGCCATTGCCCGCAGCATGTAAAGTGTTAAACAGCCCGGATCGGCACTCCTGCCGGTCCGGGCTGTTAGAGCAGGGCCGCGGCTCTCATGTGAGAGTCGGGTCCCCACTCTCCGCTGCACAGGGGACCCGTGCAGCGCTTAGACTGGGCCGTCGTAAAAAAGCGGCGGCCCAGCCTAAGGCCCCTTAGTGACCGCCGTAAAAAAGGTGTATGAGTGGTCACTAAGGGGTTAAGAGCAGCTACATGGGCCATAGACACAATGGACAGAAGGGGACTCCATTGACTTATATGGGAGACTTTTCAAAGTGTTCTCTGTGACCTGTGCAGGGGTCAGGAGTGGGCTGATAAGCTGTGATATCTCTTATTGCGAATGGTGGATCCTGTGTTATCTATATAGAGGTGTTACTTGTCATTGTAATTCTGCATGTAGTGATAATGATAATAGATACTGAAAAGTTACCTGTACAGAACAGGAAATCATGACCTATTATTAGGTCTAGTAGGTCAGACAAAACAGATCATTTTCTGATGACACATTCCCTTTAAGTGTATGTTTAGCCTTCTGGTACTTCAGAGATTTGAATTTTGCACGAGTTCATCCTACCTCACTTTCCAGTGATCGTATGTACCTCGCCATTTGGCTTCGATTTATCGATTTATTTATTCACTCATATCAGTCTTGGGTCTGGTGTTTTTTACGTAATTTTTAAAACGCATATATAAATTACACATTACTATTGGACAGGGCCTGTACTATTCATATTGGGCTCCTTTACCTACCTCGTATTACCCCCTGATGATCCCACTTTGTGGGTGAAATGCGTCGGGGTTGGATTTATATCTTTTTGTGTATCATTAAACCATCATATCAGTGTCTCTTTGTGCGTGTGTTTGTCTGCGTATTTTAACCACTAAGTGTACCCTGTACCTCCTGGCAAACTGTCACGAGGGCTTGATACAGTGGACACCTCTTTTTTCTCTATTTTTTCTATATTTTTTGTGCTAGTCATCCGTGGAGGGGCCACTTGGACATCATTATCTCCTCACCTGTCACCTCATCAGGGTTAGACAGGAGTTTTAGGTTAGGCACGTGGACAGGGAGTCCCCACCATCAGGAGACGCCCCTGGGCTGAGGACCAGAGCAGGGTAGCAGTGGTAGGGATATCTTCCCCATCACTTACCCGGTATGTCCTACTAGCCTGTGGCCCACTCTACTGACTATATAGAGGTTTATATATTTTTCTCATTAAACTTAGTCATCTATTTCTTTAGTAGGGTATAATTGCTGGACTTGTTGTTATGTTTAGCCTTTGGCCACGGTCACACAATAGTAAGTATAGTAGCAAGTCCCAGTCCAACCATGGGGTCTGTTGACCCGAACTGACATTATCCTATATCTATGTTTCTTTTTTTATATTATTTTCCATAACAATAGTGGAACTGCATGAGACCAGGAGGTATCCTAACTGCTGACCTCAGTCTTGAGCCTCAGGCTGTGAATGATATTTGCTCTCACCAGTTTGTATGGTTGCAGATTCTATTCGCTGTCTAATTAGTAGTTTTAGGTTTAACAACCAGTTCAACAAGCACACTGAGTTCAGTAAGAAAGAATCTAATCTTCAGCTGACAACTGAAAAATACACCGCACAACTAAAAGAGATTTTTTATTACAGTTCCAAACACACTGACGCCCTTGAATTAGATACGGACGTATCTTCATCTGAGTGTGAAACAGAATCGGAACAGACCACATCTAATAGAGGGCAGAACGTTCAGTCCTAAAGACGACCTTATAGTGCTAGGGGTCGTGGTAGGCGGGGTAGGAGAAGCAGGAACACTAGAGGAGATTTTTTTAGACAATTCCCCCCCACAGTGTCCCAGTACATGCCCCGGAACAAAAAATAAGTATTCATTACCCACCATCTACCACTAGGGACGAACTTCAGGTGGTGAATCTGTCATCTCAAATTTTATCCAAATTGGAGATGCAGTTTCTCCGTAAGGGTTTTTCCTTTGTGCCCATTCGGAGATTTAACCTCTTTGAATGGGACAAGGACCTACACCTGTTTACACGAAAATTAAAATGGCGCAAATAATTTTTGCACAACGATCGCCGCAGATGTGAGGATTTGGGGATTGAGGAGCAGGACCTCCCTGATGTACAGCTACTAGCAGACTTATATTCTGAGGGTCTGCGTGAGGAGGGGGATGGTCCGTTTACTACTCTAAGGCTCCCATCCACTAAAATACCTCCTATTAATGATAACACACCGGTTGATACATTTGTGTCAGTGGTTATTAATAAACTCCGCAATCTAGAGTCACAGATATGTGGTTTAGACAATTTACAAACGCCTGAAAGGGAGGCATTGATAGGGCTTCAGCAGGATAACGATATTGTCATAAAACCGTGAGACAAAGGCGGCAATATCGTTATTTTGGCGCATGAAAAGTATCAGAATATGTGCCAAAAAATTCTCACTGATTGACACACATATAGAAAGTTACCATCTGATCCAACATCGATCTATAGACAGGAACTGTCACTGATCCTGCAGAAGGCCCGGGAGTCAAACTTAATTAATAAATCTGAGTTTGCATACCTCTTGAGACAAGGAGAAAGGAGAAAAGCAATCCAGCACTCCAAAAAAAAATTTGAGCGTCGGTTCTTTTATTGGAGTCATGAATAAGAACAGTTTAGTTCGAAACGCGTAGACTGCGCATTACACTAATGGAGGTTGTACCACTGTACAAATTTTTATCACTGCAATAAAGGAACCGACGGCTCAAAAAAAAATTTGGAGTGCTGGATTGCTTTTCTCCTTTATCCTTGTCTCAAGAGGTCTCACCATGGTTTCCTGTGCACCCAAGGACTGCAATATATGTGGCAGGTGAGCTGGTTTACCCTACAAGTCTTTGCATACCTCCTCCCTGACTTTACTATTCTGGCCGCTTTTTATAGTCTACCCAAACTGCATAAAGGTACTGACCCCCTCAAAGGCAGACCAATCGTGTCGGGCATAGGGAGCTTAACAGCTAATATCAGCACCTATGTTGACACTATTCTTAGACCCTTCGTCATCAGCCTGCCCTCATATGCAAGGGACACGATGGATGTCCTTTGCCGTCTGAATGACATCCAGTGTGAAGAGGGCGCGCATCTGGCTAGTCTGGATGTAGAGGCCCTTTACAGCTCCATTCCGCATGAGCTGGACTGTAAAGCGGTACTCACCTTTCTCCAGCAGAGGGGTCAGCATCTCAAACAATCTGTTTGTGATGGAGCTGCTGGATTTTATCTTGACGCACAATTTATCTTTGATTCCCAGCTCAGGGGTGTGACAATGGGGAGCCCATGTGCCCCCACTTTTGCCAACCTTTACCTGGGCTGGTGGGAGAGAGAATACATGTTCAGTGACGTTTATGAACAATTTACATCATTGATCATGTTATGGATCAGATATATTGATGATGTGCTAATTTTATGGCGAGGTAATAAAGCACAGTTTCAGGAATTTGTCGCAGCTCTTAATGTAAACCAGTTAGGCCTTTTTTTCACATCGGAAATTAACGAGAAGCAAATTTCATTCCTAGACCTCTCAATACATTCCTAGATCAATATCTACCGGAAACCAACTGCCACCAACAACCTCCTGAGATGGGAGAGTGGGCACCCTAGGCCTTTGAAAAAAGGCATACCTAAAGGGCAATATTTGAGGGTACGGAGAAATTGCTCTCGTCTATCCGATTTTAGATTTGCTGCCAGGGATCTAGAACAGCGATTTGTTCATCGCGGATACCCACAAAACGTCCTTAAACAGGCATTCCAACATTCTTTGAGTATTAACAGGGAACATCTACTCAGCCCGAAACGTAGGGAACAGCAAGAGAGTGCACTCAGGATTATTGGAACTTATGATAAAGCCCACAAGGAAGTGAGAAACATACTGTCAGAACACTGGGATATCTTACTATCTGATCCTGACATTGGCAGCCTATTACCAGCAAGACCTGCGATTACATATCGCCGCAGTCGGAATCTACGCTACTGTCTTGTTCACAGCTTTTACCAGGTCAACAGGTTTGGCTACAAAACACCTTGACAGGAACTTTCCCATGTGGATCGTGTAAATTTTGCAGATACATACAAAGGGGCAAATCTTTCTGTGGTAGCACTGCTGATAGACTCTACTACATCAGAGCATTTATAAACTGCAAATCAGTAGGGGTAGTCTACCTCACGACATGTATCTGTGGAGTGAAATATGTTGGAAAGACCAAGTGCGAGTTAAGGCGGCATATTGGGGAGCACATCTCAGACATTATGAAATCTAATGATACACCAATAGCACGCCATGTGGGTGCCTGCCATGAAGGCAAGGTGGAATCGGTTAGATTCCAGGGCATTGAATTGATTAGAAAATCACCTAGGGGTGGCAACACTGACCTTCTTCTTTTACAGAATGAGGCTCAGTGGACATTCAGGCTTAATACCATCAAACCGGCAGGTCTTAATGATTCTATCTCCTTTGTATCATTTATCTGGGGGTTTTCTCCAGTACCTGGTTAACTTTCTTTCCATCGAGCTTCTGCATACAGACCAATTTGGTGTCATTGAGAGCAGTAATTTTACTCCATAGTTTTCTATGGTCCTGGGTGACATTATATTATATATATCTAGGAGGGCCTCTATATCAGGGGCACGTGGGGCTGTCCTAAGCAGCACGAGCCCTATACATATTTGACACTATGATACAATATTTATTAGTCTCTTGTACAGTACACTGTTCACGGGTCAAATGATAAGATACAGTTTATCATTTACAGCCGATAAGTTGGCCATAAAGGTTTGTAATAAGTATAAACTAAGATCTTTTATTACTGGCTTCATGATATGATGGTTGTAATACTGTATTCACACAGTGGGTCATGATGCTTAATGGCAATGATACAGAAAGCAGTGTATCATCGGTCGATATATATGTTATAGAGAGTCACCTAAGCACTCTAGGGTCATGGCATTTCACTAATTTCAAGTTTAGTTCTTTCTGCTGATGATTCTTTTGATATATCAGGAGCGGGGACCGGCTGTTGTGTGCTTTAATATGGGGGCTTGTAGTGATGAGTAGCCCCTTTCTGTAACTCTCCTGGTTATTCCCTGATACTTCTCGTTACATATAGTTTCCCTTACTTTGGCCGCCGCAAAAGTTTCCTTTTGTACAATAGCGCTTGGTGCACGCGCCCTCCAGCTGGCAAAGTTATCCGTGCGTCTTTGCTGTAAGTAGAGAACGGAGTTCATACTCACCACTGATTGGTGAACCGCACGGTAGCCATGCCTGAAGGGTGGATGTCGGCCCTTTAAATTTTGGCGCTGATGCTCCTACCAGAGTGTCACTGCAACAAGTAAAACAGTGACTGTCTATTTTAAATGTCTCATATCGTAGGCTCCTGAGGAAGTGCCAAGTGAAACGCGTTGAGCCATTCCTACTGTATGTCTCTTAGGATTAGGGACAAGCTGGAGATACCACATGCCAGCCATGCAAATTTAGGTTACAGACAGCCTTGAATGTGTTCTAGATAGCATACACACTGACTATATCTAGGACCATACGCTGGTGGTGCATTATCAGCTTTGATGAGCTGGCCACTAGATAGTTTTGTTAGTGGGGGTAGTGTGATCGGGCTGCTTACAATACAGTGGGGGTGCCATTAGTTGTCTATAGTACATCACGAGCACACCACTGTAGCCCAGATCCACAGGTTTCACTGCGTGGTTATATATGTTACATTCCAGACAGTGTAACCCCTACTAAAAGCCTGTGTTGTAATTAATGTTAGTGGATTGTACACCCCAAGATTTTAGAGATGTTTCACCAATAAAATTTTCTTTCGTTTTTAACGATCCTATAGGCTTAGTTACTTTTAACAACCAGTTAAGGCTACTTTCACACTCACGTTTTGGCTTTCTGTTTGTGAGATCCGTTCAGGGCTCTCAGAAGCGGTCCAAACTGGATCAGTTTTGCCCTAATGCATTCTGAATGGAAAAGGATCCGCTCAGAATGCATCAGTTTGCCTCCGTTCAGTCACCATTCCGCTCTGGAGGCGAACACCAAAACACCTGCCTGCAGCGTTTTGCTCTCTGCTTGACGAAACTGAGCCAAACGGATCCGTCCTGACACACAATGTAAGTCAATGGGGACAGATCCATTTTCTCTGACTCAATCTGGCACAATAGAAAACGGATCCGTCTCCCATTGACTTTCAATGGAGTTCATGACGGATCCGTCTTGGTTAGGTTACAGATAAGAAACCTATATAAAGCCCAAAACTAATATCCAGGACCCACACCTGAACATATCAAAGAAAACCAATCGAAGATGAATGGGTCACTCAATGAACAAAAACACATATGGATGCAAAGTAATCACAAAATTACATAATTTTTATTGAAAATTTTACAAAGACATGATTAGCACAAGACATTTAAAAACATTAAAAACCAAAAGGACCGATGGTGGGGGGTCGGTGTACAATAATAAACTGCAAGTGCAATATTAATGGTCAGCATCTGATAGTAAAAATTGGTGTGACCAAACAGTATAAGCTCAATAATAAATAATGTCAAAATTAATATCTCAGTACATCAAAACCACATTGCCATATTAGTGATGTCACATAACGCACACCACATGAAATACATAAGGCATAAGGGCAGCAAAATATCATGAGCACATAACAGATACTGACCAACCAAACTAAGACACCGCACACAAACACCACCAGTCCACTCCCCAACGCGCGTTTCACGTTAGCTTTTTCAAGGGGGTACGTTACAGATAATACAAACGGATCCGTTCATGACGGATGCATGCGGTTGTATTATTGAAACTGATCAGTTTTTGCAGATCCATGACGGTGAAAGTGTGAAAGTAGCCTAAATTGACTTACTGTGTTTTATTATGAGACCCTATATTTTATGACAGATGCATATGGACATATTTTATTGTCATTATATATTTAAATTATACAAAATTAGGCTCAGTGCATGTTTGGTGTATGTACAGTTTATCATTTACAGCCGATATATCCTGAGATATATGCTGAATGTATGAAAAAAATCTATGCCGATGTATGCTAAGCAATTCGCATATCTCCTACTCGCATATCTCCAACTCACATTGTATAATAGCATATACCGTGCAGCATCCACATGCAGGTATTTTAGTTTTACATAGTAACATTGTTTGTAAGGTTGAAAAAAAGACATCCGTCCATCCAGTTCAGCCTGTTATCCTGTAAAGTTGATCCAGAGGAAGGCAAAAAACCCTCATTTATTGTACATTTAAACATAAATAAATCAAATTTACAACCAGCATAACACAAGGACCATGTAATTGTAATTAGGCATCTTGAGAACAAGAAAGTTCTGTAGCAAAATCAAGAACATATTTTATCTCATGCTGAATAAAATTACTAGACTGTACAGAGTAAGTAATCTGCTTTAAGTTTGCTTAAATGATATGGACATCTTTGGGCACACTTATTATCGCATTCTACTCATGTTGGGTAGTGATTTGTAAAGTGGCAAGACCATGTTCTCATCACGGACATCTATGCCCCTTTTGATGCAACCCGTTCTTACTGGCCTTGGCAGCAGCTGCCTGACACTGGTTTCTACAGCTTAGTTTGCTGTTCAGTAAAATTCCTAGGTCCTTTTCCATGTCAGTGTTAGGCCTCATGCACACGACCGTTGTGTGCACCCGTGGCCGTTGTTCCGTGATTTTCTGCGGACCCATTGACTTTCAATGGGTCCGTTGAAAACTCGGAAAAATGCACCGTTTGTCATCCGTGGCCGTGATCCGTGTATCCTGTCCGTCAAAAAAATGTGTGCGGCCTCCCTCCCCCCCCCGATCATTGGTGGCAGTGGAGAGTTCCGATCGGAGTCCCAGTTTAATCGCCGGGGCTCCGATCGGTAACCATGGCAACCAGGACGCTACTGCAGTCCCGGTTGCCATGGTTACTTAGCAATATTAGAAGCATCATACTTACCCGCTGCGCTGTCTGTGACCGGCCGGGAGCTCCTCCTACTGGTAAGTGACAGATCATTAAGCAATGCGCCGCACAGACCTGTCACTTACCAGTAGGAGGAGCTCCCGGCCGGTCACAGGCAGCGCAGCAGGTAAGTATGATGCTTCTAATATTGGTAAGTAACCATGGCATCCAGGACTGCAGTAGCGTCCTGGTTGCCATGGTTACCGATCGGAGCCCCAGCGATTAAACTGGGACTCCGATCGGAACTCTCCGCTGCCACCAATGATCGGGGGGGGGAGAGGGGAAGCCGCACACTGGCCACCAATGATATTAAAACAATAGAGGGGGGGCCGGGGGGGCGCACACTGGCCACCAATGATAATACAATAGAGGGAGGGAGGGGGGCCGCACACTGGCTACCAATGATAATACAATAAAGGGGGGCCGGGGGGGCCCGCACTGGCCACCAATGATATTAATACAATAGAGGGAGGGGGGGCCGGGGGGGGGCGCACACTGGCTACCAATGATAATACAATAGAGGGAGGGGGGCCGCACACTGGCCACCAATGATATTCAAACTGGGGAGGGAGGGGGGTCTGCTGCCTGGCAGCCCCTGATCTCTTACAGGGGGCTATGATACGCACAATTAACCCCTTCAGGTGCGGCACCTGAGGCGTTCATTGTGCTGATCACAGCCCCCTGTAAGAGATCGGGTGCTGCCAGGCAGCAGGGGGCAGTCATGTACACAGTTCGTAGTATATTCTAACTTGAAGCGTCCCCATCACTATGGGAACGCCTCTGTGTTAGAATATACTGTCGGATATGAGTTTCACGATCTAACTCAAATCTGATGGTATATTCTAACATAGAGGCGTTCCCATGGTGATGGGGACGCTTCAAGTTAAAATATACCATCGGATTGGAGAAAACTCCGATCCTATGGTATATTAACTCCTGACTTTACATTGAAAGTCAATGGGGGACGGATCCGTTTGCAATTGCACCATATTGTGTCAACGTCAAACAGATCCGTCCCCATTGACTTGCATTGTAAGTCAGGACGGATCCGTTTGGCTCCGCACGGCCAGGCGGACACCAAAACGAAAGGAAGGAAGACCCACGGACGAAAAAACGGTCACGGATCACGGACCAACGGAACCCCGTTTTGCGGACCGTGAAAAAATACTGTTGTGTGCATGAGACCTTACCCAGTGTTTTACCATTTAGTATGTACTGGTGACTTGCATTATTCCTTCACATGTGCATAACCTTACATTTGCCAGTGTTAAACCTCATCTGCCACTTCTCTGCCCAAGCCTCCAATCTATCCAGATCCCTCTGTAGTAGTATACTGTCCTCTTCAGTGTTAATTACTTTACACAGATTATTGTCATCTGCAAAAATTTATATTTTACTGTGCAAGCCTTCTACAAGATCATTAATAGATTTATTGAAGAGAATACTGACCCCTGAGGTACTCCACTAGTGACGGTGACCCAATCTTAGTGTATACTGTTAAAAACCACCCTCTGTTTTCTATCACTGAGCCAGTTACTTACCCACATACAGACATTTTCTCCCAGTCCGAGCATTCTCATTTTATATACTAACCTTTTATGTGGTACAGTGTCAAATCCTTTGGAGAAGTACAGATATACGACATCCATTGACTCACCCAGGTCAAGTCTAGAACTTATCTCCTCATAGAAACTGATTAAATTAGTTTGAGATGACCGATCCCTCATGAAGCCATGCTGATATAGTGTTATTCGGTTATTTTCATTGAGGTGCTCCAAGATAGCATCTCTTAGAAAACCCTCAGTTTACCCACGACAGATTTTAAACTTACCGGCCTATAGTTTCCGGGCTCTGTTACAACAAACCTGGTGTGAACAAAATTTTACATGAGGAATTTAAAGGCTGCAAAGGCAATTTTTTTATTATTGCATTCTACTCATTTTGGGCAAAAAAATATTTTTTGTTTTGTCTTTATTAAAAATGTCAATAGTTTTTCCTCTACAGCTTTCACCTTTAGTGTATCTGCAGACTGTTGGTTTTTGCTTCACAGTGAAGCCATCAGAGAGCTGTTTTGATGGCTCGATCTGTAGCTTTTATCTGTACTTTCCTAACAGCTCATAACAGTTTGATAAGAATTTAGCCTAAAAGAGTTTACGAGCCGGCAGGAGTTCAGAAATGAGTGCTACAGATTGAGCTATTAGAGCTGCTCTCTGACGGGTCCATTGAGATGGAGGAAGCAGTAGTCTGCATATACACTGAAACTGAAAGCTGTAGAGGAAATACATTTAATAAAAACAAATAGAAAAAATGAGTCTTAGCCCAAAATGAGTAGAATGCAATAAGTGCGCTCAAAGATGTCCATATCATTTAAGCAAATAGATTATTTACTCTGTACAGTCAGTACAATTTGATTTATTTATGTTTAAATGTACAATGAATGTTTTAATAGTGAAAAGAAAAGAAAAAACACAAATATGTTGAACAAAAAATTTAAAATAAATCATGGTTAAGACTTTACTTAGTTTTTCTGTGGGCTTCAAATTAGTGGATATTAGCTTCACCTTCTTCCTAGGGGTCAGATGGCCTAATGTGGCATTTGCATGCAGCGATCGAGCACATCGAAGCAATCCTTCCCGACAGTTGCCTGCTGTTTAGACAGCACGATTTGCTGCCCAGAAATCATAATTTAGGTGTCTGCATGAACAATTGAACTTGTACCGATGAACAAGCATTTCACTTGTTCATCGGGTGATCTGCTGCACCTTTAGACGGGCAGATTATCAAGAATGAGCATTCACAGGCATGTTCATCCCCGACAACCTGCCGCCTTAAGAATTGAAGACGCAGACACCTTGATGTGTACACTGGTTTCTGTAATGGTTGTGTCCCATTAAGACTTTTTTACCTTTTTGACCATAGCTTGGAGGAAGGTACCCCCCCTTTACTTACTAAATATCAAAATGACCAATAAAAGATAGCAACTGAGAAAATTACTTGTCATGATTAAACAATTGTTATAGTAATGCGCGTGATCAGCATTTTGCCAGAAGCTTCTGATGCTAAACTGAAACTCAACTTGCTTATATCAGCAGTTCCCTACTTGCAAATTTGGCAAAATCATGTTTTCTATGAACAATAATCACGAGATACTTAGTCTAAATGCATAAAGTCACAAGATTGTTAGACACAATTGCTCAGCACAATTGTATTCACCTCAGATTAACTTCCCTACATGATTGTATATAACCAATCTATAATGTCAATTATAGCAAGAAATGCTATGACTACAGATGTAGCAAACATTATCTTGTCATTCGCGTTATTAAATGTGCAGTTGCAGCAACCTTTAACTTTATTGTTTTCAATCGCTTTTGTTGTGAGACATGTGAGTTTAAAGCTTCTACAGCAGTTATATCTTATGTGTTGAGTGTAAAGTTAATGTTTGCTACATCTGTATTTCAGATATTAGGATAGCATTAGCATAAAATGTTTGAAATAATAGTTCTATACATTTTAAATCATGTATTTCCTTGAATTCTTTCAAGATGCAATCATTTACTATTTGAGTTTTGAAAGTTTCAATATTTTTTCTAAGAACAGAGGCAGCGGACCTCTCAGCTCATTTGTGTCATCTGAATCTTGTTTTCTTAAGCAGTATGAACTTTGCACAATTGGTCGTTAACTGAACGTAATTTTCAATATAACACACTGTACTATACTATGTACTGTATATTGTTTGACTTGTTTTCTATCGTTTTTCCAGGTGATCGTCTGGGGAGACTATGGCCGAATGGATCACAAATCTTTTATGGGTGTTGCACAGATTCTCCTGGAAGACCTTGATCTGTCCAGCGTGGTGATCGGATGGTACAAGTTGTTTCCACCCTCGTCCCTGGTGGATCCAACAATGACTCCCCTTACTCGCAGGGCTTCCCAATCATCTCTTGAAAGTTCAACAGGCCCTCCTTCCATTAGGTCATAGCAATCTGGAAGGCAGTCTAACCTGATGTAATCACAATGTTAATGCCCAATAAAAGATTGCGAACGGTATACGTATGATCAAAAGCATTGCTGGAGACAGACAATCATTTATTTTTTTGCCTTCAGTAATGATCCAAAAAATAAAAATATCTGAAAATGAGTCCTGTTGGCAGAGGAAAGCGAGAATATGAGTACTGTAAAATGAATATACAGTTCAGCACTATTGAAGTCACACATGCTCAGTGGGATAGTAAGGGTGACAATGAATTCAAAACTGGAAGCTTTCACTCTGTTAGAAATGTTTGTGATACATTTTTACAGACCATAAGCAGTGTTATCATATTGGTATTTCAGCATATTTTATACTTGTTAATTCCATTTTTTTTTTTTTTTTATACTGTGTTAACCTGCCAGTTTCATAAAGGCATTTGTGACAATTCTCACATACCATTTTTTTTTTGTCCTTTCGTTATTGATTTCATAGGAGCTGAGCATTGCAGAAGTGATGATGGCTGTGGTTCCGTGTAATATTCCCCGCTGCCTGAAATACTGTCAGTGACTTTGAGGAGCACTGCTATGTAGTGCTTTCCTGTTATTACTGACCCTGCTTGTTCATGTAGTGCTTCACCACTGGGAACCACGGATGTATTTTATGTATTATACTGCATGCTGCCATTCTATTGGAGCACAGCAATTGTTAGCACTACCCCCCATTACTCTGGCCTCAGGGCTATGGATAAACGCAGATGCTGCAGTGCAGCAGTCGCATGAAGCAGACCCCTTTCGAAATGGTCCAAGTGCAATGAAATGCATCTATGTTGTTACATGGTGTGACTAACGCTACAGAATAGTCATGGATGCAATAGCTTTCATTATTTCACCCATAAAGGATATGTTTATGTTGCCAACGTTTCTCATCCCATAATAAAAATGCCAACATGTTTGTGTTACTCCTTGTTGCGGTATGGGAAAATGTAGAATGATTGATTGCGTAAGATTATTCTTTATCAAAAAATGTAAAAAAAAGGAAAAAAAAATACAGTTTAAAATATTACAAATATTTTGTTTTCCCACTTTTATTTTGTACATTTTGGATTGCAAATTATGGCTTTAATGTTTTTTCTCTTTGATTTGTTTCTGTGCATGGGAGAGGTTTGAAGAAGTCTGTTTGTAACCAACGCCGAGGCTGCTGCAAGAGATTTCCTTCCTTTGGCATTTCCAGATAAAGTATCGTCTGAGCTGTTTTTCTTTGACCATTAGCCAGTTGCTGTACTTGTTTCTGTGTATAAATTGTATAGTTTACATCCCGTAATGCTGACCAATGGTGGGGATGAGCATATGACACTTTGAGCTGTATCCAGGTCTCTATGATATGTGTCACTTTAGACACCCCTGTCTGTCCTGGGTAGAGCATGGTATGAGCTGTTTAAAAATCACTGGGAATTCCAGTTGAGATATTCTGCACTTACTAATATTTTTATCAGATTTTCGTTTACATTTGTTTGAGATTGATGCAAGCACAAGGCTTGGTTTTTTTAACGCAAAATATTTTACTTTTTAGAGGGATTAAGAAAAAGAGAGAATATACTTAAATTTCAATTTGCATTTTTCTTTTCTTTGTTCCTTTTTTTGGCCTTGAAGTTCCTCGTGATCTCTGTACATGTGCTACAAGCTGCAGACTGTGCAGGTGCATTGATGATGTTTCCCTCCTTTTTTGGGCCATTCAAATTTTGTGATCACACGAGTAGAGCAGCATGTCATGGAGTAATTCAACGCTGCATGCATGTTTTGTTAAAAAAATAAAAATAAAAAAGACAAAAAAAGGTGAAATAATAATGTGTGTTAGTTCCACATAGGCTGGCTTGTATGTTGCATGTACTTGTACAGTTTGACCGTAATGATAATGACATAACCAAGAAATCTAAGCCATCCATTTTTCTGATAGACATTTTGCAGGTTTTTACCAGACTTAGATGTGTTAGTCTGGTGCTAAATGCCTATAGATGGACATTATTTTATACCCTATGGAAACGTAATGTAGTACGGACCAAATTCCTTATAATAAATATTTTGGTGTAAATTCCTACTGTGGGGCTGTAACACATGTAGAAATGGTGTACACACTAGGTTTTGATTCATAGACATACTGCCTGCACCAAGTGAATTATTTATTGTTAATATACAGGCTGAAACCATTATGCCCATATTTGTGGAGGGCATTGATAGGTTACTGCTTGACCTGCTGAGCAGGAAGAACTGAAGCACTGGTGCACTACTAGATTATGTACTGTCTTAGTGGCCAAAACAACTGAACTAATTCTAATTGGGTAGTATCTTTCTATTGGACCACTTGTCTTAACACCCCCCTGTGCTTTTAAATAAACTTCCAACTCATGTTCTGTAAACATGTTTAATAAAATTTACTTTTCATGTCCATGATTGTCGTCTTTTACTTTAAAAACCTATCACTGCTTCCAGGCTTTCAGAGGAAAGCAAAGAAAAGGACAACTTCTTGCAATAAATAAAAAGGAATAGAAATGAAACATCATGTACAATTACTTTACCATTAAAAGAGCAACATGATTAGTCTAACACAAGAGTTATGATTTATCTGAGACGAGCGAAGTTTTGAAAAATTAGATTCGGCAACTTTGCCGTACTTGGCCAAGAAATTTAATTAGTTCCTAATTAATTCGTCACGAACCACTATACATTAGTTATACTCAAGCCACTCTGCCTTAGGGTATGGCCATATGGAGCAGCCATGCTGCGGCGATACTAGCTAGAAGACAACTTCAAAGGCCCTAGATGACCAGACACAAATCTGCACACACAAATATATACACAGGACTCACCAGGGAGGGGGAAGAGCTGGACCCAAATTAATATCAATATTTGCAACACCTCCCCCTTTTAAAAGGTGACAGTGGAACTGTCAGCCACAGGACAGTTTCCCTACTCACCAGGTACAATACCTTAATTTTGGCATGATAACCCATCAGCATTACCATGGTCACTGCCTTTCTTGTGCTGTACAGTAAAAATCTAGTGCTGAAAGGTCAAACTCCACCTTAGTAGTTTGCCATTATTTCCAGCTACCCTGTTCAACCAGCTGAGTGGTTTGCGATCAGTGGTCATGGTGAAGTCCCTTCCATACAGGTAGGGCTGTAATTTCTTCAAGGCACTCCTTTTCAATTACAGCATAGGTCACCTTTCTGGAGATAAGTTTTCTGTTGAGGTACATTATGGGATGGTCTCTCCCTGGTTAGTTTACCTGGCTAAGCACAGCTTCTAGCCCGTAGTTAGAGGCATCTGTCTGTACTATGAACCTCCAAGAAAAATTGGAGGCCTGCATTACTGATTTCAGAGTGGAGAAAGCCAGTTCACACTGGAGTGGAGTCTAAGTAACTACTTGGGGTAACTTCTTTTTTTCAGGTCGATTAAGGGATTAGCTAGGGTGCTGTAATGGTGTACAAACTTCTGGTAGTATCCTCAGTCCCTAGAAAAGACATTACTTGTTTTTTAGTCTTTGGAATAGGCCAAGCAGTAATAGCTTCTACCGTAATTGACTTTGGGTGCAGGGTACTTCCTCCTACCCAGTGTCCCAGATACTGCACTTCACTCATGCCAAGTTGGCATTTTTCAGGTTTGATGGTCAGACCTGCTCAAATGAATCAAGTTTTCTCCCAGGTTTGGCGGAACACCGCAATGTCATCAAGGTCAGGCCCCAAGTGATTCAAAACCCTCTGGAAGGGGGCAGAAGCATGTTTCATACCAAAGGGCATGGCCAGGAACTCATATAACCCAAAGGGAATGATAAAGGCCGAACGCTCCTGAGTTTCTGATGTCAGAGGAATCTGCCAGTATCCCCTACTTAGATCCATAATGGTTATATAGCAGGCACTGGCTAGTCGCTCCAGCAATTAATCTATCCTAGGCATGGGATCAGCATTAAAAAAAGTTGCTTCATTCAACCTCCTATAATCCACACAGAACCTGGTTCCCCCATCCTTCTTAGGGATCAGCACTACTGGGGCAGCCCAGGAGCTATGGGATTTTCTTATCACCCTTGCACCAAGATTTCCTCTATCTCCCTCTTTGTCTGCCTGTACCTCCAGAAAGAGCCTATAGGGGGGTTGTCTGAGAGGAGGTTGATTGCCTGTGTCTACATGGTGCATTGCTAGGTGAGTTCTTCCTGGCTTCCCAGTGAAAAAGCTTCAGTGGGGCTTTAATGTCTCATGCAGCTGTCTCATTTGCTTTTCAGTCAACTCTTTACTAATGTGGGATCTTTTAAGGACCCCCCTTTTCTTACCATGGAGGCTAAGTCCAGTAAAGGATCTGCCTCCTGCTCATCCTCAGGTAAGCTACAGTACATACAGCTAATGCCAGGGGCCCTCTCTTATGATAAGCTTTTATCATGTTCGTATAGGTACTGTGCTGGGGCACAGTAAAAAAATAAAAATAAACCAGAAACCTAACACTCTTGATCCACATTGATGGCATAGGTGCCGGGGCAGGCATAAAACCAGGACAAATTTTCACTACTTCGGTGAGCCCCAAGAAATGACACCCAGCCCTGTTTGTTTATACCTTATGAACGTTCTCTTTCTATATTCATCCCCCCATCCTCTCATGTCACTGTGGAGAATCTGAGTACCGGTGAAACTCGAAAAATTTGAATATCGTGCAAAAGTCCATTTATTTCAGTAATGCAAATTAAAAGGAATTGCATTAATGCAGTTTAAAATTAGAATTTTGTGAAAAGGTTCAATATTCTAGGCTCAAAGTGTAACACTCTAGTCATCTAATTAATCCATGCCCCCTGAGCAAAGGGTACCTCAAAATTGTGACTTTGGGGTTTCATAAGCTGTAAGCCATAATCATCCAAATTATAACAAAGGCTTCAAATATCTCGCTTTGCATGTAATGAGTCTATCGCATATATTAGTTTCACCTTTTAAGTTGCATTAACTAAATAAATGAACTTTGCACAATATTCTAATTTATCGAATTTCACCTGTATAGCTAGATTCTTGAGTTTTATAACGCCAGCCCTGTGTTATCTCGGGTTTCTGCGGTGAACTAGCTAGAACACAACTTCAAAGGCCCTAGATGACCAGATACAAATCTTTACACACAAACATATACAGAGGACTCACCAAGGAGGGGGAAGAGCTGGACCCAAATTAATATCAATATTTGCAACAAAGGGGTGTGACCCCATACAGTCTGAAACTGTCAGCAATGATTGGACAGTGTGAGGTTGTACAGCAGCACACCCCCAACTGGTAACATCCAGCTGTCAATTTATTCATAGATAAAGACGTAAACTACAGCGGAAAAATCCATGTGAATTGGCAGAAATGACTGTGGTTTTCACTCTCTACACTGCAAAAGATGAACCTGGTGGAGATCTGCAGCATAAATTGACTGATTTCAAAGCAGATTGTTGCAGCATGTGGATGAGGTTTCTTAAATGCTTAGCCTCTTTGCTGTTACTGTCAATAATGCAGATTTACAGCATGAAAATCCACGGGGCATCCACTACATGCGAACATGCCGTTATAGGAGGAAGTACAAAGTATTGTCACAAAGCTGGTTAAAGAAAAGATGATCCAAAATTACTTCATGAGGAATGCAAATATTAGTTAAAACAGACATGTTAGTAATAAATTAAATATAGAATTGACAGGCACTCTACCATCTAAAAATTTATGTAAAAAATATTTAATTATACCAATTAATAAAACACATTTAAATATGTAAAAACATAAAAGAATGCATTCAAAAGTGGATTGGCAGATCAATATTTCATGATTAATCACATATACAGTACCTCATTCCCCCCAATTTGTTGATAGTTGATGTATATGCAGTTGATCATTCATAGATAATTAAAAAATAGAAAATAAAATACAAAAATAGCAAACAATAAACATTGGTTCTCTTATATATTCATCCCAGTCTTTATATACACTGAACAAAAATATAAACGCAACACTTTCGGTTTTGCTCCCATTTTGCATGAGCTGAACTCAAAGATCTGAAACATTTTCTACATACACAAAAGACCCATTACTCTCAAATATTGTTCACAAATCTGTCTAAATCTGTGTTAGTGAGCATTTCTCCTTTGCCGAGATAATCCATCCCACCTCACAGGTGTGGCATATTAAGGTGCTGATTAGACAGCATGAATATTGCACAGGTGTGCCCTAGGCTGCCCACAATAAAAGGTCACTCTGAAATGTGCACAGTTTTGCCTTACTGGTGGAGTCAGAAAACCAGTCAGTATCTGGTGTGGCCACCATTTGCCTCACGCAGTGCAACACATCTCTGTCGCATAGAGTTGATCAGGCTGTTGATTGTGGCCTGTGGAATGTTGGTCCACTCCTCTTCAATAGCTTTGCGAAGTTGCAGAATATTGGCAGGAACTGGAACACGCTGTCGTATACGCCAATCCAGAGCATCCCAAACATGCACAATGGGTGACATTTCTGGTTAGTATGCTGTCCATGCAAGAACTGGGATGTTTTCAGCTTCCAGGAATTGTGTACAGATCCTTGCAATATGGGGCCATGCATTATCATGCTGCAACATGAGGTGAAGGTCGTGGATGAATGACACAACAATGGGCCTCAGGATCTCGTCACGGTATCTCTGTGCTTTCAAAATGCCATTAATAAAATGCACATGTGTTCTTTGTCCATAACATATGCCTGCCCATACCATAACCCCACCGCCACCATGGGCCACTAGATTCACAACGTTGACATTAGCAAACCGCTCACCCACACAACACCACACACGCTGTCTGCCATCTGCCCTGAAAGGGACTCATCCGTGAACAGAACGCTACTCCAACATGCCAGACACCATAGATTGTGAGCATTTGCCCACTCAAGTCGGTTACGACGATGAACTGCAGTCAGGTCCAGACCCCAATGAGGATTATGAGCATGCAGATGAGCTTCCCTGAGACGGTTTCTGACAGCTTGTGCAGAAATTCTTTGGTTACGCAAACCGATTGTTGCTGCAGCTGTCCGAGTGGCTGGTCTCAGACGATCATGGAGGTAAACATGCTGGATGTGGAGGTCCTTGGCTGGTGTGGTTACATGTGGTCTGTGATTGTGAGGCCAGTTGGATGTACTGCCAAATTCTCTGAAACGCCTTTGGAGACTGCTGATGGTAGAAAAATGAACATTCATTGCATGGGCAACAGCTCTGGTAGACATTCCTGCAGTCAACATGCCAAGTGCACGCTCCCTCAAACGTTGTGACATCTGTGGTATTGTGCTGTGTGATCAAACTGCACATTGCAGAGTGGTCTTTTATTGTGGGCAGTCTAGGGCACACCTGTGCAATACTTATGCTGTCTAATCAGCACCTTGATATGCCACACCTGTGAGGTGGGATGGATTATCTCGGCAAAGGAGAAGTGCTCAGTAAAACAGATTTAGAAAGATTTGTGAACAATATTTGAGAGTAATGGGTCTTTTGTGTATGTAGAAAATGTTTCAGATCTTTGAGTTCAGCTCATGCAAAATGGGAGCAAAACCGAAAGTGTTGCATTTATATTTTTGTTCAGTGTATACAGTTGCAATAAAAAGTATGTGAACCCTTTGGAATGATATGGATTTCTGCACAAATTGGTCATAAAATGTGATCTGATCTTCATCTAAGTCACAATAGACAATCACAGTCTGCTTAAACTAATAACACACAAATAATTAAATGTTACAATGTTTTTATTGAACACACCATGTAAACATTCACAGTGCAGGTGGAAAAAGTATGTGAACCCCTAGATTAATGACATCTCCAAGAGCTAATTGGAGTGAGGTGTCAGCCAACTGGAGTCCAATCAATGAGATGAGATTGGAGGTGTTGGTTACAGCTGCCCTGCCCTATAAAAAACACACACCAGTTCTGGGTTTGCTTTTCACAAGAAGCATTGCCTGATGTGAATAATGCCTCGCACAAAAGAGCTCTCAGAAGACCTACAATTAAGAATTGTTGACTTGCATAAAGCTGGAAAGGGTTATAAAAGTATTTCCAAAAGCCTTGCTGTTCATCAGTCCACGGAAAGACTAATTATCTATAAATGGAAAAAGTTCAGCACTGCTGCTACTCTCCCTAGGAGTGGCCGTCCTGTAAAGATGACTGCACAGCACAGACTGCTCAATGAGGTGAAGAAGAATCCTAGAGTGTCAGCTAAAGACTTACAAAAGTCTCTGGCATATGCTAACATCCCTGTTAGCAAATCTACAATACGTAAAACACTAAACAAGAATAGATTTCATGGGAGGATTCCACAGAGAAAGCCACTGCTGTCCAAAAAAACATTACTGCACGTTTACAGTTTGCAAAAGAGCACCTGGATGTTCCACAGCAGTACTGGCAAAATATTCTGTGGACAGATGAAACTAAAGTTGAGTTGTTTGGAAGAAACACACAACACTATGTGTAGAGAAAAAGAGGCACAGCACACCAACATCTAAACCTCAGTAGTGAAGTATGGTGGTGGGGGCATCATGGTTTGGGGCTGCTTTGCTGTGTCAGGGCCTGGACGGATTGCGATCATCGAAGAAAAAATGAATTCCCAAGTTTATCAAGACATTTTGCAGGAGACTTAAGGCCATCTGTCCACCAGCTGAATCTCAACAGAAGATGGGTGTTGCAACAGGACAACGACCCAAAGCATAGAAGTAAATCAACAACAGAATGGCTTAAATAGAAGAAAATACGCCTTCTGGAGTGGCCCAGTCAGAGTCCTGACCTCAACCCGATTGAGATGCTGTGGCATGACCTCAAGAAAGCGATTCACACCAGACATCCCAAGAATATTGCTGAACTGAAAAAGTTCTGTAAAGAGAAATGGTCAAGAATTACTCCTGACCGCTGTGCATGTCTGATCTGCAACTACAGGAAACGTTTGGTTGAAGTTATTGCTGCGAAAGAAGGTTCAACCAGTTATTAAATCCAAGGGTTCACATACTTTTTCCACCTGCACTGTGAATGTTTACATGGTGTGTTCAATAAAAACATAGTAATATTTAATTCTTTGTGTGTTATTAGTTTAAGCAGACTGTGATTGTCTATTGTTGTGACTTAGATGAAGATCAGATCACATTTTATGACCAATTTGTGCAGAAATCCATATCATTCCAAAGGGTTCACATACTTTTTCTTGCAACTGTATTGTAGTAGGTATTTCATATATAAGTCTTTAAATGATTGTATATTGGTTTATGGTAAGTGATCCATATCTTCAATCATTTGTATGAACAATTCTGGTGCAGTTCAATCAATAAGCAGTCTAGTTAATAGCTCACAATAAGTACTCCAATGTTCAATTGTATACATTTGATAATAGAAATATAGTAGCCACTATTACATTACCCCTTCATTTTTGCCTGATTTCTGAAGCACGCCTTAGCCTGTCAGCGTCTCCTGCATGCGCCACTCTCCCAACTGAGACAACAGGTTTCCTGTACAGTAGCCGTTCTCTGCTCTGCTGATTTAACTCAGCGTCCCACATGGCATCCCATGTGGTGAGGCACCGTCTCTTGATCCGGACGATGTGTTGCTGACCTATGCTGTATCAAGCCGCTAACTCTTGTGCACTTTTGCTGGAACGATTCTCTTGTATTCACTGCAAGTATGCTTGTTTGCATAGCGGTATATGGTAATATATTTATCCAGAACCAAACGCGTTTCGGAGATTACTTGCTCCTTCTTCAGTGAATACAAGAAAATTGTTCCAGCAAAAGTGGACGAGAGTTAGTGGCTTGATACAGCATAGGCCAGCAACACATCGGCCGGATCGAGAGATGGCGCCTCACCACGTGGGACGCCGAGTTGAATCAGCAGAGCAGAGACCGGCCGCAGTACAGAAAACCTGTCGTCTCAGTTGGGAGAGTGCCGCATACAGGAGACGCTGACAGGCTAAGGCTTGCTTCGTAAACCAGGCAAAAATGGAGGGGTAATGTAATAGTGGCTACTATATTTTTATTATCAAGTATATACATTTGAACATTGGAGTACTTATTGTGAGCTATTAACTAGACTGCTTATTGGATGAACTGCACCAGAATTGTTCATACAAATGATTGAAGATACGGATCACTATCTGTTTAGAAAGGATCGTCAAAACCGGAGAGCGCGAGGGGTCTGCCTTTATGTAAAGTCCTGTCTAAAGCCTACAGTCCGAGAAGATATAAGTGAGGGACATGAACATGGGGAGTCACTGTGGGTAGAAATACATAGAGGCAAAAATAATAATAAATTACTAATAGGAGTTTATTATAAACCACCTTATATACCAGAGTCCACAGAAAATCTACTACTAAACAAGATAGATGAGGCGGCAAATCATAATGAGGTGGTTATTATGTGGGACTTCAACTACCCAGATATAGACTGAGAAACTGAAAAGCTGTACATCTCATAAAGGAAACAGTTTCTTGGCAATAACCAAAGACAATTACCTTTCCCAACTGGTTCAGGACCCGACTAGAGGGATTGCCATACTGGACTTAGTATTAACCAATAGACCTGACAGAACAACAAATGTGCAGGTCTGGGGAAACCTGGGAAATAGTGACCATAAAGTAATAACCTTCCAATTATCCTTCAAACGAGCGTTTCTACAGGGAGGAACAAAAATACCAAACTTTAAAAAAGCTAAATTTAGCCAACTAAGAGAGGCCATAGGCATAACTAACTGGGACAAAGTCCTCAAAAATAAAAATACAGCCACAAAATGGGATATTTTTAAAAGCATCATAAAATCTAATTGTGAGAGGTACATACCTTATATGAATAAAAGGTTAAGGAACAAGAAGAAACCAATGTGGATAAATAGAACTGTAAAGAAAGCAATAAATGACAAAAAGAAAGCATTTAAATCACTAAAACAGGAGGGGGGCTAGGAAGCACTGAAAAACTATAAGGAAAAAATAGAATATGTAAAAAACAAATAAAAGCCGCCAAGCTAGAGACCGAGAGATTAATTGCCAAAGAGAGCAAAACTAACCCTAAAATGTTCTTCAATTATATAAATGGTAAAAAGTGAGGGGGGAGTTGCAGAAGAGAGCAATGAGGGGGGAGTTGCAGAGAGCAATGAGGAGAAAGCAAAGCTATTAAATATTTTTTCTCTCCACTGTATTCACCGAGGAAAATAAACTTTTAGATATAATGCAAAATGTAAAAGTAAGTTCCCCATTAAAAGTGCCCTGTCTGACCCAGGAAGAAGTACAACAGTGACTTAAAAAGATTAAAATAGACAAATCGCCAGGACCAGATGGCATACAACCCCGTATCCTAAGAGAATTAAGTAATGTCATAGCCAGACCCTTATTTCTGATATTTACGGACTCTATACTGACAGGGAGTGTTCCACAGGATTGGCGCATAGCAAATGTGGTGCCAATATTAAAAATGGGTCCAAAAACAGAGCCTGGAAACTATAGGCCGGTAAGTTTAACATCTGTTGTGGGTAAACTGTTTGAAGGTTTTCTAAGAGATGCTATCTTGGAGGATCTCAATGAAAATAAGCAAATAACGCCATATCAGCATGGCTTCATGTCAAACTAATTTAATCAGTTTCTATGAGAAGGTAAGTTCTAGACTTGACAGTGGTGAATCAATGAATGTCGTATATCTGGTCTTCTCCACAGCATTTGACACTGTACCACTTAAAAGGTTAGTATATAAAATGAGAATGCTCGGACTGGGAGAAAATGTCTGTATGTGGGTAAGTAACTGGCTCAATGATAGAAAACAGAGGGTGGTGTTAATGGTACACACTCAGATTGGGTCACTGTCACTAGTGGAGTACCTCAGGGGTCAGTATTGGGCCCTACTCTCTTCAATATATTTATTAATGATCTTGTAGAAGGCTTGCACAGTAAAATATCGATTTTTGCAGATGACACTAAACTGAGTAAAATAATTAACACTGAAGAGGACAATATACTGCTACAGATGGCTCTGGATAGATTAGAAGCTTGGGCAGAGAAGTGGCAGATGAGGTTTAACACTGACAAATGTAAGGTTATGCACATGGGAAGGAATAATGCAAATCACCCATACATACTAAATGGTAAAACACTCGGTAACACTGACATGGAAAAGACCTAGGAATTTTAATAAACAGCAAACTAAGCAGTAAAAACCAGTGTCAGGCAGCTGCTGCCAAGGCCAATGAGATTCACTTTAGAAAAAAGACGACTGGGGGGAGATCTAATTACTATGTATAAATATATCAGGGGATAGTACAGAGATATCTCCCATCATCTATTTATCCCCAGGACTGTGACTGTGACAAGGGGACACCCTCTGCGTCTGGAGGAAAGAAGGTTTGTACACAAACATAGAAAAGGATTCTTTATGGTAAGAGCAATGAGACTATGGAGCTCTCTGCATGAGGAGGTGGTGATGGTGAGTACAATAAAATAATTTAAGAGGGGATTTCTGGAGTGTAATAATATTACAGGCTATAGCTACTAGAGAGAGGTCGTTGATCCAGGGAGTTATTCTGATTGCCTGATTGGAGTCGGGAAGGAATTTTTTTCCCCTTAAGTGGGGAAAATTGGCTTCTACCTCACAGTTTTTTTTTTGCCTTCCTCTGGATCAACTTGCAGGATAACAGGCCGAACTGGATGGACAAATGTTTTTTTTCGGCCTTATATACTATGTTACTATGTTAATAGGAGAACCAATGTTTATTGTTTGCTATTTTTGTGTTATTTTCTATTTTTTATTTTATCTATGAATAATCAACTGCATATACATCAACTATCAACAACTTGGGGGGGAATGAGGTATATGCGATTAATCATGATCATGAAATGTGTGTTATTAATTGGTATAATTAAATATTTTTGACATACATTTTTAGATGGTAGAGTGCCTGTCAGTTCTATAGTATACTTAATTAACCGCAAGATTGGTAATGGGTGAGCCATAAGAGAGAGCACCTAAATCCATAGATCAAGAAGGGTGAGCCACTACAATATATTATACATATTGATGTTAGGAATAATGACTGGTCTTCTTTAAGGAAGTATTGGCAAATTAGATACTATACGCAGTAGCACCACAAGTCTGGAAAACAGAACATAGATTTACATTAGTAGAAAACCAGTTTCCTCACTCTAATGAATCCAAAAATTATTACATGTATTGGAGATATTTAGGCATATAGATAACAGTATTCATCTGAGGGATCATCAGCCAGCACATTTTGTGTTACATACAGCAGCTGGTGTTTGCTGTTTGCTAGACAGTTTATAGAGAAAGCGTGGGGAATTTTAATTTGTGGTTTATGATTTTTTTTTATTTTTTATTTTTTTATAGTACAGTGGGTTTCAAGTTAAAGAAATATTCAGGTGGCAGTAAATAAATATATTAATTGCACAATGAAATGCCATGGAACTGTGTGATAATCACATGGCCAAAATTGTTAAGGTGTCTGGTCCTAGACACTATAAATGTTTTCATGCATTAATAGTCTTTTCATGCATCTATAGTGTGATGTGCAAATATCTAACTTCCCCAGTGCATTATATGACCTTATCAGGGGTGTCCTGTCATATGTTTAGCTATACAGGGACCCTGTAGGCAAAGTGGTCCATCATAAGTTGACGAATTTTCTCGCGCTTTGTGGTAACAAATCGCATTTTCTGTGGCCTTCCCTACGCGGCGGATATGTAGGGTTGAACCCAATATATTTACTTGTCTTTTATTTTGTAGTTATCGTAAATTTTTGCTCTTTTATCATGCATGTTTTGCACTCACTGAACACTTGTCACTCGGTCACTGTCACTTTGGTTTGCATTCACTGAGCACTTTTGGCCCTGTACTGTCATTAATTATTTTATCCCTAGGGATCTCGAGATTGATAGATATGGGCTATATATGAAGTTATATATGTTTATTTAAGTTTTTATACAACTTGTATTAGATGTTATTATAAAGAATATATTTTAACTATGAGCTGTACACCATCATGATATTTATTTACATATATATTTACTGATAATGAACATTTATGTCCCAGTAGTGCTCATTTTATATATTTCTGTGTATGATCATGCTTTTGATTCAATATGTGCAAAATTATGTTGTTTAATTATTTTTGACTCCGATAGGTCTCATCCAATATTCCCCTTTTTAGTATTATATTATATCTTTATTGATTAAATGCTACGATGCATCTATATATGCTTGCTTTTCTTTTTTTGGTTTTGAATACATCTAGGGACCACGGCCCCTTTGCACTGCGTCATGATGAGATTCTGCCCTTACGTGCAGTGTCCTTGTTAGATGACATTGTCTCCTTGGATTTCATGTCTTGTGGGACCTCAGTTGGCTTTTGTCGCTCGGGTATCGTGAGAAGCTTACATGTACTTGGAGAGATTCTGAACGCCATTTTGTGAGACTTCTTTAAATATGCAGTAGGTTGATTGCAGCATGGCGGGATCTTCAATTGAGGTAATTATTGATTAGTGGGTATATATAGATAAATTTATCTCTCTTATTATTATTATTCCCCTGATGAAGCTACTTGCGAAATGCATTGGGTAAGTTAGGGCTCCTCATGCAAACATTTTCTATCCTTACAAAAAAAGTTGTGGGACTTTTCTGCGACAAATGTCGCCATCTTTTATGTCACGAGGCACGTGTAGCCGGACCCATAGGCTACCTGCACACTGATGCATATTTGAAATCAGAAAATCCTCATAGATTTCAGTGCGTTTCCACAACAAATCCGCACCAAAAACTGCTTGTGGTTTTTATGTCGATTTTATGCCGTTTTGCTCCAGATCTCACCCTTGTATTTTAATGGGTGAAATATGCATAAAAAAAACGCACAAAGAATTGACATGCTGCGTATTTCAAAATCTCAGCAGGTACATTTTTGCATGGAAAGAAAAGGCAACGTCTTACCGATATTTGTATTATCTCACAAACTTTGCTGGTACTGTATTATGCATCATTCACACAGTCAGTGTTTGGTCAGTGATTTCCAGCAGTGATTTTGAGCCAAAACCAGGTGCGGCTCTAAACACAGAACAGGGGCAGATCTTTCCCTTAAACCCTATGTCTGTGGAGGTTCCAATCCTGGTTTTTGCTCACAATTAGGGCTCGTTCACACGAATATATTTTGCGTTCCGTATACAGGCCGTTTTCTGCGTTCCGCATACGGAACTATTCATTTCAGTGGGTCCGCCAAGAAACATGTGTGAATGAGGCTTTACGCAGCGGGTTTTCTGCACAAGCATTTGTGTGGAAAAACCATGCATAATCCAGGAGTGCAGGTATCTTTAAAGGGGTTGGCCCATACTAACAGTTTATCCACATCAGTGTGGTGGTCCCCATCAGAGGTGGTCCTATCACTGGGGCCTGCGTTTCTTGTTTGAATGGTGCATTAGACATTCACATGTATCCTCTGTTCCATTTATTCTATGGGACTGCCGGAGATAGCTGCATCCAAGCGCTTGGCTATTTCCAGCAACCCCACAGAATGTAGTGGCGAACACAAATGCTTGTCTGACACGTCATTCAAATGGGGAACACGGGCCCCCAGTGTAGGATCGTGGGGGCCTCAGCAGTCAGACCACTGACGTTTAGACACTTATGCCCTATACTGTGGACAGAGTATACATTTTTATTTTTTTTATAATTATGTTTTATTTTACAAATGATAAAGATCTACAGTATTCCATTTTAGCATCACTAAACAATAATACAGTAATACATAGTCTCATCCTGTGCTAAATTTTCCTCTTATTTTTTAACCCCCCCTTCCCTCCCTCCAACCCTCTTTTTTTCCGCGGAGCTACTGTCATTACACCTAGTATTGTAATTTCAAGTTGCCCCATATCCGTATCCAGGCTGCCTTTTTCCCCGCTGTTTGGGTGAGGATGTATTCATATTGCTTAACCCTGTTCATCCGTTCCAGCCACTCCTGAAAATTAGGATATTCCGCAGTACCCCAATATTTAACAATTATTATTTTGGCGAGTGCAATACCCCGAAGCCAGAGTATCTGTTCAGTTTTGTTTTTATCTATCTCTGGGAAAACGCCCAGGATAACATAGCTAATGCAAGCTTCGTATTTCATAAGGGAACTATCCCGCAATTTCCGGAAAATTTTGATCCAATACTCTTTTATCCCTGGGCATTCCCACAGCAGATGTATATAGTCTCCTCTGTCTTTGCTGCATTTATAACAGTTTTGTTTCCTATCGTTGTAAATAGTATGCAAAAAGGCTGGTGTATAGTAGAGACGGAGTATGATTTTCAGAAGAATCCATGCATGGGCAGGGGAGACCGTCGATCTTTTAACCCCTTAGTGACCAAGCACATTTTTAAAAAATTGCATTCCAAGAGCTAGAACTTTTTTGTTTTTTCATAAATGTACTTGTAGGAGGTCTTATTTTTTGCAGGACAAGTTATAGTTTTTAATACACCATTTTAAGTACATGTAATGATTGATTAAAGCCAGCCGTTTAGCTAAAACCCCCTTTGTTTACGTCAGTAAAAACACGTATGGGTGGTCACTAAGGGGTTAATATTTCTGTACACAGCATTCCACGGGATAGGTTCCCCATTCTGCAGGTCCTTTTCCCATTTAGCCTCACTTCTGAATGTGATTGTTTTAGTGTACTCATATTTTAGCTTTGCATATATGTGTGATATAGAAGTGTTGAGAGTCATATCTAGACAAAGATCTAGGAAAGTGTTCCTTACAATATTTAAATAATTCTTATTCTCCGTGTAGTGAATAGCGTGTCGTAATTGTTCATATCTAAATTTATCAATGAATCCTAATGTGGTATCTGGTAGGATTTCATTTAAGGGCTTAATCTGTCCTTTATAAAAAAAACTTGTGCGATTAGGCGTATCCCATGTTTTTCCCAATATTCAACATCAACCAATAACATAACTTGTGGTAAATGTGCATTCCCCCACAGTGGGGTGTACTGAACTGCCTGGGTTACTCCAACCATGTATCTAACTTGTTGCCAAATATACCCGAGCATCCTACCAAACGGGTTCATTATTATTCTCTTCTCCATGGTACCAGTTTCAAGAATATGAAAAAGATCCTCCCAGGGTCTACAGTGCTCCCCATAAATAAGCCGAATGCATTTATTCTTTCGATTCCTCACACACCATCTCAATTGGGCAGCTATATAATATCCCTTTAGAAAAGGGACGGAGAGTCCGCCCTCTTCTTTATACAGATATTGTATCTTAATTCTGACTCGTTTGCGCCCCCATATTAATTCATTAAAGAGGGACTCTAGTTTGTTAAAAAATTTATCTTCTATTATTATTGGGCTAGTATTGAATACATATAGTAACATTGGTAGTAACGTCATTTTAATAAGTGCTATGCGGTTGATTTGTGACAGGGGAAATTTAAGCCATGTTCTAATTTTTTCCTTAACTCTGTCTATTATTGGAAGTATGTTCAATTTCGTATATTGTTCCAGTTTGGTCCCTATCTGGATACCTAGATATAATAAGGAGTCTGCTGGAGTCAATATACCGAACTCGGAGATTATGACCGGGCGGAACCGGACGTTTTAGTGGGAGAAATTTTGATTTCTCCCAGTTTATCTCGTATCCAGATAGACACCCGAATTCATCCAGGCTATCCATGACCCTGGGCAGGTTCATATATCCTCTCCCCAGGAACAGTAGAGGCTGATTTTATTAACCTCTCCCTCGCACCCAAAACCCGATATTTCCACATCTGCTCGAATTTTACATGCCATTGGCTCCAAGAACAGCGAGAAGAGCAAGGGGGAGAGGGGACAACCCTGGCGTGTTCCACGTGTCAAGGGGAAGGGGGCAGAGTATTCACCATTGATTCGTACCCTAGATACTGGATTTTGATACAGAATACGAACCCATTTGGAGAAGTATTCACCTATTTTAACCCGGGACATCACTCTCCAAAGGAAGGGCCACTCCACCCTGTCGAAGGCCTTAGCGGCATTTAAGGACAGGATGGAGCAGTCCTCCCCATCCCCCACCTGGACATTCAAAAAGGCCCTCCTTACGTTGTCCTGTATATTCCTTTTCGGAATGAACCCAGTTTGGTCCGCATGGACAACTTTATGGATAACTGTTTTTAATCTGTTAGCTAGCAGTTTGGCCAGAATTTTATAATCTGTGTTCAACAGAGAGATGGGGCGATAAGATGTAACTGACAGCGGGTCTTTCCCTTTTTTGGGAATTAATGTGATGGTTGCTTCCATCCATGAGGGGGGAAGTGAACCAATTATCCATGATTGATTTAATACCTCCAACATTTGGGGAAGAATAATTCCCCCATGTTTTCGGTATATTTCGAATGGAAAGCCGTCCACCCCTGGGGATGTATTGCCCTTAATGGATTGCAATGCGGTTTGTAGCTCAATCAGTTGGATAGGTCTGTTCAACCAATCAATATCTTGTTAATCAAATTCAGGGATCTTGATGTTGTCTAGATATTGTTCTATTTTTCCTCCCTGATTTTTAGCGCCAGCTTGATATAGCATTGAGAAGTATCGGGAGAACTCCCTTAGAATGTCATCAGGGTCTCGTAGGATATTTCCTGCCTCTGTCCTAATTCCAATTATATTATTACTCCCCCTTTGATTTTTTACTATCATAGATACCAGTCTACTTGGTTTGCCGGACTCACTAAAAGTTCTCAATCCTGAGAAAAACATTTTATTCTGCGCTTTTTTATATAAATATTGTTTGTATTCATCTTGTACTTTTTTTAATTGACGTTGTTTTTCTGGGGTATTTACACGGGCGATCTCATTTGTTACCTGACCAAGCAGGTCTTCTATTTCATTTTGAGTTTCTACAAAAGCATTTTTCTGTTTGAGTTGAGTTAACATTATCGCTCCAGAAGAGCTTTATTTCTTCATTAATCTTGTCCATGTCCCTTATTAAAGTCATCCAATGGGGATTGAGTTTAAAGATTTTATTTTGCTTTATTTTGTTCTGGTTATGCAGTATTACCATAACCGGGCTGTGGTCAGAAACACCATGACGTTCATAATTCATTTTTTTAACTTTATTAATGAGCCTGCCAGGCGAGGGCCAGATCAACTCGCGACATGGACCTATATGTGTTACTAAAACATGAAAATACTTGCTTATCTCCATAAAGAGACCGCCATATATCAACCAATGCCATTTCTTTACAAATTCTGGATAGTAAAGTACTTGAGCCAGAACTTGATTCATAGTTGATTATGGTGGAGGTCCTATCTTTACTGATGTCCATGACCGAGTTGAAGTCGCCCATCACCAGCACCGGGCACTCTTCTCTTGCCGAGATGTAATCCATCAATCTACATAATACCGTTGTCGTAAAGGGGGGTGGAATATATATAAAGGCAATAATTCTCCTTTGCCCCTGCCAATGACAGTGAAGAAAAATATACCGACCCTCTTGGTCGATTAGCTGTTCTATTGGGTCATAATCTACCTGTCTATGCACATAAACACTGATTCCACGAGAGTATGTGGAGTAACACGAGTGATATTCATGGGAGGCCCATCTCCTTCCGCCAAGCGCTGCCACTTTTTCACCTGTAAGATGTGTTTCTAACAGGGCCACTATTGCTGGTAAATGTCTAGAAACCAGATCGAACACTACACATCTCTTGATTTTGTCCGCAAAACTGTGGATGTTCCAGGTCAATATTCTAGACATTCCTTTTTATTTATTTTTTTATAATTGGTCCCCCCTAACTTTAAGGCAGCACTGAGCGGAGGGGCAGGGGCACCCCTAGCGATGTACCCTCCATACCTTGACAGCTCCCCGCGGAAAAAAGCCCTCCCTCCCTCCCACCCCCCCAAAACCCCCACTCCCCTCCTGACCTGCGAGTCGCAGACTGTGAATCATAGGTCTCTAACTATAGACTATCCCCCCTTCCCCCCCACCGTCGATCCCCCCAGCTCCCCCTCGCAGCAGCACGGGCCGATTATTTAATGCCCTTAGAGTCCATCCAATCAGCAGCGTCATTTGGGTTAGAGAAGAATTGGACAGTCCGCCAAAAACGGCACGGTCGTGTGAACGAGTTCTAACTGATGGAAATCACTGAACGAAACATGTGTGAATGAGGCTCTACGCAGCGGGTTTTCTGCACAAGCATTTGTGTGGAAAAACCATGCATAATCCAGGAGTGCAGGTATCTTTAAAGGGGTTGGCCCATACTAACAGTTTATCCACATCAGCGTGGTGGTCCCCATCAGAGGTGGTCCTATCACTGGGGCCTGTGTTCCTTGTTTGAATGGTGCATTAGACATTCACATGTATCCTCTGTTCCATTTATTCTATGGGACTGCCGGAGATAGCTGCATCCAAGCGCTTGGCTATTTCCAGCAACCCCACAGAATGTAGTGGCGAACACAAATGCTTGTCTGACACGTCATTCAAATGGGGAACACGGGCCCCCAGTGTAGGATCGTGGGGGCCTCAGCAGTCAGACCACTGACGTTTAGACACTTATGCCCTATACTGTGGACAGAGTATAAATTATTATTTTATTTTCTTAATTTTTTTTATGTAGTACGTACAACCCATTTATAGGATCAACATACACCACTATATGTTCTAAAGATACAGGTAATTAGAGAGATGGCAACAGGGAGTAATGCAGCTAGAGGGCTCCAGGGTACAATAAACAGCATCAAAGAGAATCTGTACCAGGCAATGAGGCAGTTATACACAGGGACTACTGCAAAGACAGAAAGCAAACTCGGTGTATTTCACCCTCTTCTGCTCTAACGTGCTGTATTTTGTGTGCTACCATCTGCAGATCAAACTGCCTCTCTCTTTCATTGTTAAGTCACAGTATTGATCTGGTGGGTTGGGGAGGGGAATGTGGCAAGCATGTATTTCTTCGTCTTCCTGCAGTTCTGTATGAACCGAGGAACAGGTGGCATGGATAGACACTGCATGACAGTGGGTGGACTGGAGTCCAGCTCCATACTACAGTGAGCCAGCTACAAGTCTCTAGATGATAAGCGAGGGGCTCTGCTATGCTGAGTAAGTCTCAGGCAGCCAATTTATTGCTAGCCTCCTCTTCCATTATAGTCCGGTGACAGTCAGGGGCAAACTGAGAACTTAAAGAGGCCTTAGAAAGAAGCCGAATAAAAGTGGCCCCAAGTTTTAGGTGAGTCCAAATTGACAGAAGGCGGAACAACACAAGTAGGCAGAGCCAACAGAAGCCACAAGTAGGCAGGGAGAACATAAGTGGGCGGGGTCAGCAATACCATAGTGCAGCATAGCATACTGCCCTTGCAAAATCAAATACCACAAAGCAGCATAAAATACATCCCTATCACCATACTGAGTACAGTGATACAGTTGAATTCTGGAGGTCACCTGTGGCTGCTGGCCAGGTGCATAAGTACTTGATGCTCCTAGTATTAATTGATGTGGAGAGCATCAGATTGTTATGTACTGTTCCTGGCCAGCAGCCAGGAGTGAGCCCTCTGGGCACTGGCCCATCGGGACATTTCTCTGTAGGGAATATGGCCAGTCTGCCCCTGGTGACAGTTACACTGCAAGTAGAAAGGAGGGTGTGCTCAAGGAATGGGGCTTGTGTAGTTGCACTATGCGAAAGCGGAATACATGTGCGTTGTATCGGAGACCCACCAGCCCGCTTCCACCATGATGCACTACCTACAGGGATTGGCTGTAATGACCGGCGTCACGCACAGGGAGGGAAAAGGGAAAGCCCTGCCCAAGGGAGAGGGAAAGGTGGTGACCCCTGACTCACCTTGCGGCTGGCACCTGACTGCCCTGACGTCCCTAGACGGGTTCCTCACCCGTGCGGCGATCACGTGCCTAAACCCTGGCTTTCCCTAAAATGAGCCCTAGGTAGTGAACGGGCCGGTGGGATCGCTAGTCCGCACCACTGACACTAAGAGGGAAACACCAGGGAGAGGACAGACAATACAGACAAACACATAAACCCAGGTGGGCGACCACAGCAGACCACAAAGGTCCAACAGGGATCCGGAGGGTAACGTTCTGGACCAACAACCAAAGAACGCAGCAACACAGCTCCAGAGGGTCAGTATAGAAGTCCAGGCAGGAAGCTCTATATCTGGCAACCAGAGAAGTGTGAGAGGGGAATATAAGGAGGTTGGGAGTGCTGGACAAGGAACAGCTGAGGAGAAGGAGCTACGGATCCCTGAGTGAGGCAAAAAGGGTTGCAAAGCAAACCCAGAAAGCTACCATAAGGAAACAGCCCTATCTTACATAGAGCGCGCAGCCAAACCGCTGCGACTTCCTGACCCCGGGTATAACGGAGTCAGGCGTGGTTCTTGACACCCTCGTGACAGTACCCCCCTCTCTACGAGGGGCCTCCAGACACTCAGGACCAGGTCTCTCAGGATGAGAGGCATGAAAAGCCCGAACTAGCCTGTCAGCGTTTACCTCAGACGCAGGAACCCACATTTTTTCCTTGGGACCGTAACCTCTCCAATGCACCAGATACTGAAGAGAGCGGCGGACCCGACAGGAATTAACAATTTTGGATATCTGAAACTCTAGATTACCATCTACAACAACAGGAGGGGGTGGCAGCGGTGACGGTTCTAGAGGTGGAACATATTTTTTGAGTAACGACTTATGAAAGACGTTATGGATTTTTGAGGTAGCTCCAGGCGAAAAGCCACGGGGTTGATGATGGCTACAATTTTGTAAGGGCCAATGAACCTAGGACCCAGTTTCCAAGAGGGAACCTTTAATTTAATATTCCTAGTAGACAACCACACATAGTCATTCACTCCTAGGTCCGGACCTGGCGACCGTCTCTTATCAGCCATGCATTTGTATTTACCTCCCATATTTTTCAAGTTAGCTTGCACCTTCTGCCATACCGATGAAAGAGATGACGAAAACCGTTCCTCTTCGGGAACCCCAGAAGACCCCCCCTCTTTGAAAATACAGAATTGGGGATGAAAACCATATGCACCAAGAAATGGTGACTTGCCAGTGGATTCCTGACGACTAATATTTATGGCAAACTCAGCTAACGGTAGATATGATGATCACAACTCTTGGTTTTCAGACACAAAACATCTTATATATGTCTCAAGGTTTTGGTTTGTATGCTCAGTCTGTCCATTCGACTGAGGATGGAAAGCTGAGGAAAAGGACAAGTGTACCCCCAAAGGGAACAAAAAGCTTTCCAAAATTTAGAAATAAACTGGGTACCCCGATCCGAAACAACATCGGAAGGGACCCCGTGAAGCTTCACGATTTCACTGATGAATACCTGAGCAAGAGTCTTAGCATTAGGTAGTGCGGGTAACGCAATGAAGTGTACCATTTTGCTAAACCTGTCCACTACTACCAAAATAACTGTTTTACCCGCAGACAAAGGTAAGTCAGTGATAAAATCCATTGACAGATGTGTCCATGTTCTATTGGGAATCACGAGTGGTAATAGAGACCCTGCAGGATGTGTATGTGAAACTTTTGCGCGCGCACAGGTAGAACAAGAAGACACAAAATCCAATACATCCTGACGCAACCTTGGCCACCAAAAACGACGAGACAATAGCTCCAAGGTTGCTTTACTACCCGGGTGCCAGCAAGTGCCGAATTATGATGTTCCTTTAATAATTCGAAACGCAGGTTCAACGGTACAAACAATTTCTCTGAGGGGCAAGAGACCGGGGCATCCCCCTGGGCCTCTAACACCTTCCCCTCCAGAGCAGAGTGTACCGCAGAAACAACCACTCCTCTTTGAAGAATGGGTACCGGATCACTCACATTACCCCCTCCAGGGAAACAACGAGATAGTGCATCAGCCTTGGTATTCTTTGCCCCAGGACGATAGGTAATAACAAAGTTAAACCTGGTAAAAAATAGCGACCACCTAGCTTGTCTAGGGGTGAGAGGCTTGGCTGATTCGAGGTACAGAAGATTTTTGTGGTCCGTTATCACAGTGACGGGGTGGACTGCCCCCTCTAAAAAGTGACGCCATTCTTCAAACGCTAGTTTAATAGCTAATAGTTCCCTATTGCCAATATCGTAGTTCTTTTCTGCTGCAGATAGTTTTTTAGAAAAGAAAGCACAAGGACGCCATTTGCCCGGAGACGGACCCTGAGACAGCACCGCCCCCACTCCCACCTCTGACGCATCGACTTCAACAATAAAAGGCTGAGAGACATCAGGTTGGACTAGTACAGGTGCCGAGGTAAACCTCTCTTTTAGAGAGGAGAAAGCAACTTTAGCGGCGTCAGACCATTTAGAAAAATCAGTCCCCTTCCTAGTCATGTCAGCAAGGGGTTTTACAATAACTGAATAATTTTTAATGAATTTCCTATAGAAATTCGCGAAGCCCAAGAACCGTTGCAGTGCTTTGAGGTTCTCAGGAAGATCCCAATCTAAAATTGCCTGGACCTTCCTAGGATCCATACAGAAACCTGAAGCAGATAAAAAATAACCTAGGAATTGTATCTCCTGAACGGCGAAGACACATTTTTCAATTTTAGCATATAATTTATTCGTCCGTAGGACCTGCAGTACTTGTCTGACATGGACCTCATGTGTTCTCAGATCAGACGAATAAATTAAAATATCATCTAGGTATATTACCACAAACCTGCCGATTAGATGACTAAAAATGTCATTAACGAAATGTTGAAAGACGGCAGGAGCATTGGTCAGACCGAAAGGCATAACTAGATTTTCATAATGCCCCTCAAGGGTGTTAAAAGCTGTCTTCCACTCATCCCCCTCCTTGATACGAATCAGATTGTAGGCCCCCCTAAGATCAAGTTTGGAGAACCACCTAGCACCCGCAATCTGGTTAAACAGGTCAGGAATGAGAGGAAGAGGGTATGGGTCTCGGATGGTTATCCGATTTAATTCGCGAAAATCTAGGCAAGGACGCAGGCCCCCATCTTTCTTTTTAACGAAGAAAAACCCTGCAGCCACGGGTGAAGAAGAGGGTCTAATGTGTCCCTTAGCCAAGCTCTTGGAGATATAATCTTTCATGGCTTGTCTCTCTGGACCCGAAAGATTATATAACCTGGTCTTGGGTAATTTTGCGCCGGGAATAAGGTTAACCGGGCAATCATAAGGACGGTGAGGTGGTAACTTCTGACAACCCTTTTCAGAAAAAACGTCCTCAAAATCCGAAATAAATGTAGGTAGGGTAGTTATGGAGGCGACTAAGCAATTGCTATTTAATCAATTTTCTCTGCAATGCTCACTCCACTCCGATATCTCCCTGGCCTGCCAATCCACCACTGGATTGTGCGCTACCAACCAGGGAAGGCCCAGCACTACCGGAGTGGGAAGCCCCTCCAGAACATAACATGAAAGCATCTCGTTATGGTGGTCCCCTACCCGAAGGTGTAAATTATGAACAATGTGGGTGAGGTTTCTCTGAGACAGAGGAGCAGAATCAATAGCGAATATGGGAATAGGTCTCTGTAGCGTACAGAGAGACAAACCCATAGTGCGGGCAAAAAGGGCATCTATCAAATTTACCCCTGCTCCACTCTCTAGAAAGAAAGAAATAGTCTCCGTCTTAACACCAAAAACAATAACCGCTGGCAACACAAATTGCGATGTACGTATGGAGGAAACATATACCCCCCGGCTGACATCCTCCACACAGCCTGGGGTTAGTAGGTCTTTTGTTTCTGAGGAATGAAGGACAGACATTAATGAAATGACCCCTCTCCCCACAAAAAAAACAAACCCCACGCCTACGGCGAGCCTCAGGAGGACGGACCTGACGAGTAGTTCCTCCTAGCTGCATAGGCTCGTCTAAGTCCGTACAGACTAACTGCTGCTTGGGAGGGGTTACCAATTTCTCCGGTTTTTTCAACCTGTCCCTAAGGCGTCTATCTATTCGGATAGAAAGGGACATAACCGCATCAAGGGAAAAGGGGGTCTCATAATGCAAGCACATCCTTAACCCTTTCGGATAACCCAGAGCAGAACTGACTCCTGAGAGCCGGGTCGTTCCATTGGGTATCCGTAGCCCACCTACGGAAGTCAGAGCAATACTCCTCTACCGGCCGCTCTCCTTGTAGGAGTCTCCGTAACCTTGATTCAGCCAGTGCGACTCGGTCAGGGTCGTCATATATGAGACCCAAGGCCCCGAAAAACTCATCCACTGACCGAAGAGCCTGGGAATCAATGGGTAAAGAGAACGCCCAGGACTGCGGGTCCCCCTGCAGCAGGGAAATAACAACCCCCACCCGCTGTTCTTCATTACTAGAGGAGTAAGGGCGCAGTTTAAAATATAATTTACAGACCTCACGGAATGTCAAAAACTTGTCCCTTCCCCCAGAAAATCTGTCAGGGAGAGGGACCTTGGGTTCCGCAACAACCTGGTTACCAGTAGCAACCGCTGGGCTTGCGGTCAGTTGTAATTGCTGCTGTTGCTGGAGGACCGACGCCTTCAATCCTACCACCTCCAAAGACAGGCCATGAAATTGTTTGGACAGAGCAGCAATTGGATCCATACTGGATTCTAAGTAGGTAAAAAATATATATATTTTTTTTTACCTACACAAAATAAGGGCCAGATATAATGTAATGACCGGCGTCACGCACAGGGAGGGAAAAGGGAAAGCCCTGCCCAAGGGAGAGGGAAAGGTGGTGACCCCTGACTCACCTTGCGGCTGGCACCTGACTGCCCTGACGTCCCTAGACGGGTTCCTCACCCGTGCGGCGATCACGTGCCTAAACCCTGGCTTTCCCTAAAATGAGCACTAGATAGTGAACGGGCCGGTGGGATCGCTAGTCCGCACCACTGACACTAAGAGGGAAACACCAGGGAGAGGACAGACAATACAGACAAACACATAAACCCAGGTGGGCGACCACAGCAGACCACAAAGGTCCAACAGGGATCCGGAGGGTAACGTTCTGGACCAACAACAAAAGAACGCAGCAACACAGCTCCAGAGGGTCAGTATAGAAGTCCAGGCAGGAAGCTCTATATCTGGCAACCAGAGAAGTGTGAGAGGGGAATATAAGGAGGTTGGGAGTGCTGGACAAGGAACAGCTGAGGAGAAGGAGCTACGGATCCCTGAGTGAGGCAAAAAGGGTTGCAAAGCAAACCCAGAAAGCTACCATAAGGAAACAGCCCTATCTTACATAGAGCGCGCAGCCAACCCCTGCGACTTCCTGACCCCGGGTATAACGGAGTCAGGCGTGGTTCTTGACACCCTCGTGACATTGGCTGAATGCCATGTTGATCATTTATGTAAGCTGGACAACATACCCAGAAGTCAGTTCCTCCGGATCAGACGAAATTGCACAGAGATGTCGGAATACGAAAAAGAGGCAGAGATGCTATATAGCAAATTTGAAGCTAAGGGTTACAATGTAGACAAGCTTAGAGAACAGCAGAATGCAATTAAACAGGTTGATAGGAAAATACTTCTAGATAAAACAGTAAAAAAAGATAAAACAGGCATGAAAAATAATAAGAATACAACGCAAAATGATGAAGAAATTCCACCTATAATTGTCCCATATAATGCCCAGACGTATAAATTAAGAAAAATAGTGAGTAAATATTGGGATATTTTAAAGGAAGACAAAACAATAGGAGGCCTGATACCAACGGCCCCGGCCTTTGTATATAAGAGAGCAGCCAATATAGGTAATATAATAGCACCAACAAAAAAATGTGCGGCACTAAATAAATGTGTAACAACAAATAAAAACTCACTAAAAGGTTTTTTTCCCTGTAAAAAATGTATAGGCTGCAGGAAAACAATGGGGTACACCATTAAACAAACCTCCATAAAGAACACAGAAGACACATATGAATCCATAATTAGAGACCATATAACCTGTAATACGCAGGGAGTAATCTACGCTATAAAATGCCCCTGTGAAAAAAATCTACATTGGTAGAACCAAAAGATCTCTAAAAAAAACGTATAAGTGAGCATCTGTACAATATAAGGAAGAAATCAGAGGGACACCCATTATCCAGACATTTTAAGGAAAAACATAGTGGAAGAATAGAAGGATCATGTTTTGTAGGGGTAGAAATAGTAAAAAAAAGAAGTAAGAGGAGGAGACCATATTAAGAATCTATCAAGAAAGGAAACACAGTGGATATTTAATATAGATACCTTAATGCCGAAAGGCCTAAATGCGAAGGTAGAGCTGTTTGGCTTTGAATGAGAAATAATCAGCAGCACTGGATGGGTTAACACAGGGGTTTGACGTGTATTTAAGATGAGCTGCAGCAGTATCCCACTGATTCCCTGACAAAGAGCGACGTAATTCACTCGAAACGCGTTGGATGGTATTGTGGGACTAACGGCAATCCGTAGCTCTGAAGTGGTGACGTCACCCGCTCAGTCTGTGAGCGCGAGCGAAGGAATTCTTTTTGGAAGTTTTGCTACCGGCCGGGGCAGACTCCAGGACTAAGAGCTCATCATCAATCAAAAAAAGACACAGATCACCCTGCGCAGAAAACATTGTGTGCTTCAGCACTTACAACCTTGTGCAGAGCACGCCGGACCATCGGAGCATCCAGTGTAGCGATTTCAGCAGCTGGAGTAAGATAGGCTCATATGACATAGTATCCACTGTGTTGCTTTATAAGTCCGAGGTGTATAGCTATAGGGGTGACGTGTCAGGTGGGTTAAAAGCGCGGTGCCCAATATATTATTTTGTATGTGCATAGAGATTTTAGAGCATGCTACGGGAGTGCGGCGGCACTGCAGCTGATAACAGTATCTAGCGCCAGTGTCTTTTCTTATTCCATTTATGTAAGGTATTGGATAAGTGAGCACACTGCCGTTTTTTTTTTATTATCAATTATGTTAATGAAAGTGATTGGTTACAATGTGGAAGGGGTGTGACCTTTTACACTATATATGTGGTTAATATTCACTCTATATTATGCTTGAAAAGAATATGTTGTAGTAGAAACATTGCTCTATTTTTGGCACTTTTTGTACATTTTAATTTACCCATTTTGAATAAAGAAGGGAGGGAGGTGCTCATGTCGCTCTACAGAGCACTAGTGAGACCTCATTTGGAGTATTGTGCTCAGTACTGGAGACCATATCTCCAGAAGGATATTGATACTTTGGAGAGAGTTCAGAGAAGAGCTACTAAACTGGTACATGGATTGCAGGATAAAATTTACCAGGAAAGATTAAAGGACCTTAACATGTATAGCTTGGAAGAAAGACGAGACAGAGGGGATATGATAGAAACTTTTAAATACATAAAGGAAATCAACAAGGTAAAAGAGGAGAGAATATTTAAAAGAAGAAAAACTGCTACAAGAGGACATAGTTTTAAATTAGAGGGGCAAAGGTTTAAAAGTAATATAAGGAAGTATTACTTTACTGAGAGAGTAGTGGATGCATGGAATAGCCTTACTGCAGAAGTGGTAGCTGCAAATACAGTGAAGGAGTTTAAGCATGCATGGGATAGGCATAAGGCTATCCTTCATATAAGATAGGGCCAGGGACTATTCATAGTATTCAGTATAGTGGGCAGACTAGATGGGCCAAATGGTTCTTATCTGCCGACACATTCTATGTTTCTATGTTTCTAAGAATCCTTGGAGCATATGCTGCCGTCTATTTCGTTTGGTGCTGTTTAAATGGAGCTATCGCTGTGGATCTGTGGTTGCTGACAGGCTGAGGCATTTCCTAGAGAGAGGTCTGTAAGGGACATTGGTGCTGCTTTCATATTAGTATTTTCTATCCTCAGGATAAGTCATTAGAATCTGATCAGTAGGGGTCTGGGAACCCTGCTGAACAGCTGTTTGAGAAGGTCCTGTGAGCGCCACGGCCTTCTCGCAGCTCATTAAGCACAGCGCCGTACATTGTATAGTGGCAGTGCTTGGTATTGTGCTCAGCCCTATTGAGGATAGGTCATCAATATCAAAATCTCTGAGTCTTTACCTTTCTTTGGTAAAACAATGATATTAGATTGTAGTGACTGCTAGGGGAGCTGGGTTCCATCTAAAATAGTTACAGAGCAATACAAATTTAGGAGCAAATAAAATTATTTGTAATAACAGATGGTAAGGCCATCAGGGTCCAGACCTTTCCCATTGGGTATTAGAGAGATCACCTTCATGACTTTTAAATTATGGGGGGTTTCTAATATGTAGGCCTCTCAAAGCCAAGTCTAAAGGACATTTAAAAAATGATGAGATGAGGTAGACAAATGGTAAATTTTAATTATTAACTAAATGAGTGTCGACCCACTGTGCCAACTAACCAGTTCGGTTCAGGGTTAACCATAATGGCGTTATTTCGACACTCCTCAAGTATTCAACCCTGTTCAACTCCTCAGGTACTTAACTCCTGTACAGGATCTGGCCTTTGCTGCAGGGAAGCAACCAGACCACTACCTCCTGGGATAGTTAGCTTCCTCCCATTTCTATCATCCACAGTGTTATCCTGCTGCTCGCTGTGCCCCCCAGTACCCCCAAATGCTATCTTGAAGAAAAATTTGTGCCCCCTATAGTAATAGTGCTCCTCATAGTCCCACCAATAGTAATTCCCTTCTATAATGCCCTCATTATTAATACTGCCACCTACAGTGTTCCCAACAGTGATAATGCTCCCCAAGAATGCCCCCATTAGTAATACTGTCCCCTACAGTGCCCCCAACTGTGATAACGCTCCCCAAGAGTGCCCCCATTAGTAGAAGAGCCCTCCAGTATTAATAATACCCTCACAGAGCTCCCAGTAGAAATAAGACCCCCCTATTGTTCCCCCAGTGGTAATAAAGCCCTCTACAGACCCCTCAGTAGTAATAAGGCCCCTTATAGTGCTCTTAGTAGAAATAAGGCAGATCTATAAGTCCCTCCTATAGAGACCCCAGTAGTAATAAGAATTCCTATAATGTCCCCTGGATTTGCAGTGCCCCCTGTAGTTATATTCCTCCCTCCACCATACAGTCCCATATAAACAACATCACTCCCCTCCCTTTAGCCCCTCCAACATACAGTCCCATGTAAATAACATTATTTCCCTCCCTCCGCCATAGAGTCCCATGTAAATAACATCACACTATCTCTCCAGCCCCCTCCAATATACAGTCCGATGTAAATAACATCACCTCCTCCCCAGCCGCTTTCAACATACAGTCCAAAGTAAATATCATTCCCTCCCCAGCCTCCTCCAACATGCAATCCCATGTAAACATCACCCTGAACATTCAGTCCCATGTAAATAACATCATCCCCCCCACCAGCCAACTTCAACATACAGTCCCATGTAAATAACATCACTCCCTCCCTCAGACCCCTGTAACATTCAGTCCCATGTAAATAACATCACTCCCTCCCATAGCCACTATCAACATACAGTCCCATTTAAATAACATTACTGCCTTCCCCAGCCCCCTTCGACATACAGTCCCATGTAAATAACATCACTCCATCCCCCAGCCCCCTCCAACATACAGTCCCATGTAAATAAAATCACTCCCTCCTACAGCCACCATCACCATACAGTCCCATGTAAATAATATGACTCCCTCCCCCAGCCCCCTCCAACATGCAATCCCATGTAAATAACATCACCCCCTTCCCCAGCCCCCTCCAACATACAGTCTCATGTAAATAAAATTACCCCTCCCCCTCCACCTCCAACACACAGTTCCATGTAAATAGCATCCCTCCCTTCAGCCCTAACATACAGTCCCAGTTAAATAACCACAACTCCCAGCATTGCTCTGCCTCTCCCTTCACTTACCTCTCCTCATGTAGCAGACATCACCACAGCTTCTTCCCCCAGGACTTCTCTTCACTGCCATCCTCTCCTGCACTGGTCACATGATGGTGACATAATCGAAGGTCCTTCCCAACCACTGCCTGTTTTACTGGTCACATGACCTGTGATGTCACCACAGGTCCTTCAGATTTTCCACTGCATATTGCCGATCTTGAGGACGGCAATACAGTTGTATCTAGCTGGCAGGCAGGACATTCGGGGCCTGGGGCAAAACATCAGGGGCCCAGGCCCCGAATGTTTTAACCTAGCAACGCCCTTGTTACCAAGTAAGACTGGAGGCTGTAATCACTGCCAAAGGTGCTTCAACTTAGCCCTGAGAAAAGGGTCTGAATGCAAGATTTTAGTTTTTCCTTTTCAATAAATTAGCAAAGACTTCATTCTGTATTCGCGTTCTCGTTATGGGGTACTAAGTGCAGAATTATGGGGAAAAACTTGATTTTTTTTAATTTTAGCACAGGCCACAGCATAACAAAATGTGTAAAAGGTGAAAGGGTCTGAAGACTTTCCAAAGGCACACAATGAATCTGATAAATTAAGATTCAGTTTTGTGAAATGTGCAGAATAAAAATGTTTTATCACAAATATACACAAAAGAAAAACTCCATCTCAGTAGTACCAACTCTGAAAACATCTGTTCTGACGAACTTTCTCAGGACCTGCTAGATATTGATCCATCAGACATTCTGACTGATTCATTTCGCAGTGAATGACATTCTGCAGCCTGCTGTGTATTAGAAGTTAGAATGAAAACAGATCATTATTTTTTTAAATTATAAAAAAGAGGCAATTATAAAAAAAATGTTTAGCCCAAAATACACGCAATAAAATACAATTTAAAAAGAAATTCCCTTAAATGAGTCTGTAGCCTTTAAATATGATAAATATTGGATGGATAGATGAATAGAGCAATATAAAAGTAAATGGGGAACTACAACAGGGGGGACATTATAAAACAGGGGGCACTACAGGGGAGCATTATAATACAGGATGGAGCACTACAGGGGGGACATTATTATAAAGGCCGGAGCACTACAAGGGGGTATTATAATATGGACTGGAGCACTACGAGGTGGGGGCATTATAATACGTGATGAAGCACTACAGGTAGGGCATTATATTACAGGGCTGAGCATTACAGAGGGGGTCATTAATCATTATAATACAGGCCAGAGTGCTACAGGGGGCATTATAATACAAGGGGCACTATAAGATGGTACACATTATAATGTAGGTTGGAGAATTACAGGGGGCATTATAATAACTGCCAGAGCCCTACAGGGGGCATTATAATACAGAGATACAGGCAAGAGCACTACTGGCAGCATATTTTAACATAAGCAGGAGTGGGCATTATAGTACAGGCCAGAGCTACAGGGGGAGCATTATAATACAGGGGCCATTATACATTCAGGCACTCAGGGGTGCACCTAGCCTTTCTGCTGTCTGAGGCAAAAAATGTAATTTCTTAACCCCCTCCCTCCAGCTCTACTGTTAAAGACATACTTGGAAAACATTACATACAGAGCTACAAAACATACAGGGTAATACAGCGCCACATACCTCTTACAGTACATCCAGTGATGTGTCTTCTTACGTAGACGTTCTCTCTCTTTATCTTCTCCACTCAGACCAGACCGCCATGATTTATTTCAGCCATCTCTTTTCTCTGCAGAGTTGGATGAACAGACATCTTAATTTCCTACTTTTCCATCCTCCTCCCCACCTTCTGCATACCCCATCCTGCCACCTCGAATACTGTTCCCACTGTGCTTCCCAATACTATAGTGCAGAAACAGATTATCCCCCTGAAAATACTATTACCACACAGATCGTTCCCCTTCAATAATGATTGGCACACAGTGCCCTAAAAAAATAACTGTGCCCAGCAAATAGTGTCCATGAAACTTAAACATAATGTCCTACAAAATAATTGTGCTAAGCTGATACTGTGCCAGGGTGCCTCCCAATGTAACAATCCTTCCAAAAGTCCCACCAATAGTAATAATTCTCTGCCAGAGTGCACCCAGTAGTAATAATGTCCCTCATTTTGCCCCCAGAAGTAATAATGTCCCCATAGTGCCCCCAGTAATAATAGTTACCCCTATAATGTGTGCCAAGTACAAAAGATGACCCCTTATAATGTTTGCCAGTAAAATAATTCTCCCTTGCAATGTGTGCCAGTACAAAAATGCTCCCTTATAATGTGTGGCAGTACAAAAATATCCCCTTCTGTGTGCCAATGCAAAAAAAAATTCTCTTATAATGTGTGCCAGTGCAAAAGAACAACAGCCCTTTTAGTGCCCCCTATAGAACAAATTTCCCCATAATGGCCATCTTAGAATGTGTGCCAGTACAAAAATGGTCCCTTATAATGTGCGTTAAGTACAAAAAATGCCCACTTATGTGTCAGTACAAAAAACAACCCCCTTTTAGTGCCCCCAGTAGAGATGGATGTCCCTATAGTAGCCCCCTTATAATGTGTGCCAGTACAAAAAAATGCTTATTTTTACAGTCTCAATATCCCCATAGTGGTTTCTCAAATTACAAAATAATGACCCCCCATCCCATTGTGGCCCAACAGCATGCTGCCAAGTAAAAATAATAAACTCAAATGCTTACCTCCATTCTGCTGTCACTGATGCAGTGCAAGACACAGACCTCTCCTAGTCTGTGCTCTGAGTTCTATGCAGCCCAGCTCAGGCAGCGCGATAATGAGGACACTGGCCTCTGATAGGATACAGGAACTGGGACTAAAGCCTATTAGAGGAAATGGTGGGCCAGGGAGACATCGCTCCCATGCCCCCTCGCGGCATTCAACTGTATTGCTGTCCTGAGTACAATACAGTTAAATATGTAGAGATGAGCGTTTCCACAATGGAAGTGCTCATTGCCATGGCCCTTCCGCTGCCCCCCCCCCCTTTGCACCCACCTGGTGCTGCCTGAGAAAAACTCCTCACCTAACCTCATTGGTGGTGCACCCCTGCAGGCACTACAGTGGGGACATTATAATTACAGGGGGAACTGCAGGGGCACTTTATAAATACTGTGGCTGCTACAGGGGACATTGTAAATATTGTAAATAGTTGGAGCACTACAAAGAGGTATTATAAATACTGGAGCAACTACTGAGGGATAACAACTACTTGGAGCTACTACAGGGTACATTATAAATACTTGGGCCACTATTGAGGACATTATAACTATTATCACAGTATAGGGGGCCTTATTAATACTGTGGGCTCTATAGGGGGGTATTATTACTACTGGGGTCACTGTGGGACATTATTACCACTGGAGGTACTGTGAGGAATTATTATTGGGCACAATATAGAGGCAATTGGTACTAATGGGGGCACTCTTGAGGAGCATTATCACTATTGGAGGTGCTGTAGGCGGCAATATTACTATTGAGAGTAAGTACTATTACCATGGGGGGGGGCTATCTGTAAGGAACAAATATCTTTGCACTTTAGTGTTTTGGGGCGTTAGGGAACAAAGCGGGCACATTGTTGGGGGTAGCAGCAGAATAACAATATTGGGCTGCCGGAAGGATCTACATCAGAGGATTATGTAACAGGTATGTGGTGCTATATTACCCTGTATGTTTTGTAATGACGTGTGTGATGTTTTCCAAGTATATCTTTAACAGCAGAGCTGGAGGGGATGGATTGAGAATTTGGCACCGAGGGGGATGGGGATCAATTTTCACCTCAGGCAGCAGAAAGGCTAGGTGCACCCCTGCACATCACTGCATGGCTGTGCGATGTGGATACATCGCCAATGTGGAAAAATAAAAGTTCTAGCTGAGAAAGTACAGTAGCTGATCCACAATATGAAAGCATTGTATTCCAGCATGAACCATGCTGATTGTGTTCCAACTACCATAGTAATTCATTATATTAAAGCACTGCAGCAATGTTAATTAAATGTTGGCAGGCATCAAGTAACAACTTGGTGCCTCACTAATTCTATGGATAGAAATGGATGTAAACTGATTTTTCTGCCATTCTTCATTATTTGGCTCTTGATGACCATTTTGTGTGAAAGAAACAAATGCACATTAATTGTTAAGGCAGAGCTCATAGCGCTAATTAATGGAAACTGGAACCTTGTCTTTGGGAGCCACTGAATTCCTATCAAACTCTTATACATTATAATATAATGTTTCCACAACTTGAACATTTCTCCGTCTTCCACAAACTGCAAATAATTTTTACATTATCCTCATACTACCACCAGGAAGGAGCCCCAACTTCAGGAGGTACCCCAAGGGAAGTAAGGGTGCACCATCCTGTCACTGCTCGGCCCCAGGGTGCACCAGAGGGACCTGTGAGTACCAGAACCACCTTCTGGGCCATAACCACCACTCGCATCTTCCTCCACACACTCCCCCACAGGTCGTTGCACAAGCTAATGCAGGAAATGTATCAAAGTTTTTATGCCACTATTGTATTTTGATATATTAGTGGTGATATATTAGTCTAAAGGCAATGGGAATAAAATGCTCTGAACTTATTAAGGGATTCACACCTGTTGATAAATTTGATAATACAAGTAAAGGTGTGTGACTACAAAAAGTGAGCACACCTAAGAATGCAAAAATAATGTTTAAGTCATATAAGTAATTTACCATACAAAAACGTCCAATAAAAGAGCTTAAAAACACATGAAGAAATCATGAAGAGCACACTGGGAGTGTGCCCTGCTAAGAACTCCCCATACCGATCCCCCGTAGCAATAAATAAGCATCTGGGTCAACAATTGGCCAATAATACAAGAACAAAAACATATGGTGCACAAAAAGAAGACATGCAAATAAATAATGTGCAAAATACAAGATATGCAAAACCCAGGTATGACTGGAGTATGTATTTAAAGTGATTTTATGGGATGTTTTTGTATGGTACTCACTTTTTGTAGACACAGATATTTACTTTACTATTGTGTTTGCTCAGTATGGCTGTGTAGCACCCTATTTAGTCATCTGTTGGGTTGTGCCCATCTTTTCTTTTGCATTGCACCAGAAATGCAAATCTACTCCAGCTATGAGTTGATGTAGATTTTAGCTCTAATTTATGACAGTTCCTGACGTAAATTATGGTTAATCTGTTGGGCCACACCCACTCCCACTAAGCTACATCCACTTTTCTCACCACTTTTGAAAATGGCAAGACATTTGCACCTTCTTTACACCATAACAGCGGTGTAAATCCATTGATAAACTGCTCCGTGATGGATTGCAAAGTCCAGTGTTCTCCCCTGCTGGACTTAGATTTATCAAAACTGGTACAAAGGAAAACTGATTTAGTTGCCCTTAGCAACCAATCATTGATCCTTTCATTTCCAAATGGGCTCTGGAAAAAAAAAATGGACTCTTCCATCTGTCTTGTTTCCCTTTGCACCACTTTTGATAAATCTCCCCAAAGACCCACAAGAGATGCAAAGGACAAATGAATATACAGCGAAACTTACTTTGGGGTGTCCGTTGCTCTACCTTGGTCAATATTTGTACACTATAATTTTTCAGCATATTTGTGTTTTCCCTATTTAGCCCTGCTATTGGTTTTATATTTTTCTGGCTAATGATTGTTCGCCATATAATAGTTACTAAAGGAGCTTTTGGGGTACATTTAACTTGCTGCATCTCGGCATCTGTGTGGTTAAAGTCCCATGTATATGGTTGTAAAAACATACTTTTATGGATTGAATTAATAAAGTACCATTTTTACTGTTTATTCATTTGTCCTGTGCATTTCTTGTGGTATATAGAGGTGGCACAGGGCACTGTTATTTATGCTATTGGCCGTAATATTGGTTTATATGTTAAATATCTTCATAGGGCCTATCTTGTATAATATGGGCTTATTACACAGTGGGAGCCTGGGCCCACAGGCGGATACTGTGGTGGGCCAGTATCTCCCTGTGTTGAAAATTATAGCTCTTTGTTCTGCCTATCTACTGTACTTTTCACCCCATAAGATGCACCTTTTCTCCCCAAAGTGTGTGTGTGTGTGTGTGTGTGGGGGGGGGGGGGGGGGGGGGTGGGGGGGGGGGTGGTATCACTGGTGGTATCTTATGGTCCTGGTCCTCTGCTGTCGGCTGTGCTGTGACTGCGCACAGCGTGAGGACGCTCTGTGACCTCATGCTGTGCACGTCAGGTCACAGCATGGCCATGGCAGGAAGAAGAAAAGAGCTGGATCCTGGGAGCCCCCAGCGTCCGGAGCAGGAGAGGTAAGTTGATTTTTATTTTATTTCATGTGATCTGAGGCATGGGGGCTAATCTGAGGCATGGGAGTCTCATCTGAGGCACGGGGATCTCATCTAAGGTCTAAATGGAGGGTCTCATTTATATTGGGGTCTGAGCTGAGGTCTGATTGTGGGTCTGATCTGAGGTCTTATTGGGGTCTTATTAACATTGGGGGTCTGATCTGAGGTCTGACTGGCACTATGAGCTGATGTCTGATTAACATTGGGGTCTGATTGTTGGTCTGATTTGAGGTCTAATGAAAAATATTTTTTGTCCTCCTCTAAACCCTAGGTGCATCTGCAATGAGCAGGACCGTGGTACGGTTACGTGGATGCCAAAATATGCATTGGGTCCGGATATGGCTATAATAGTCTATTGTTTTTGTTTGTGACGCCAATTGCAGCGTGCGCAGGGTACAGTCTCAGGGCCCTTTAAGGTGTTGCAACTCACATACCAGGTTAGGAATGCCAGAGTGGTGTAATGTCTCTGTGTAGCAGTAGGTATAGTGTCAACGGTGTCTCCTACCTTGGTACGGCTGGTCTCCTGGATCCTGGCTCACTTGCAATAAATGAGTGTTGCTAGTAGGAGTAATTGAGGGTTTTGATAGCAATGAATGAGATCCAGACTTGAAATATGATTCAACTTGTCTTTACTGGAGGCAGCATTAATCCATATGAGTTACAACAATAGTCTTAGGTCCCAGCAGGTATTGGCAATATGTGACAGGGATCAATATCTCTTCTGCTTCTATCATATGCCTGGAGAATATGGCAGGAATCTATATCTTCTGCTCTGTCTATCTTCTGCTGTGTATGGGACTGACTAGCTGAGGAGGAATTTGGCTTCTCCTGGTCTCTGGACGGTACTCACAGTTAGCTCACAGGGAATGGCTCTTCCTGGAGTTCTGGAGGTGGCTGCTTGCTTGTCACCAGTTGAGGCTGAAGGGCTCAGACTGGGAATGGTGATCTTTGCTCTCAACCGAGACAAGATCCTGGTTTGGGATCCCTAGAACTGGGAGCTCCTACCAGCACAGCCTTCCCCTAGCTGGGGTGGCTGGCACACTAACTCTAACTTCCTTTCCTCCCCATGAGGCAGGACGTGGGAACAATCCACTCTGCTCAAAGAGGGGGGAGCTAAACTGGAATAAACTATTCCTGTCTAGATATGCTAAACTGAACTAAGACCTTGCTAAACATTGCTGCCACCTGCTGGTGTACATGGAAATTACAGCAAAATACATGTAACAGGCTTAGAATATGCACATTTGTGAGAATATAAGATAAATCACATTAGATGACCGTACAAATACACTTAACAGGTTGTAGCGGGGTAAAAGAGTTTAGTAACATAACTCTGAGATGTTACACATCTTATGGGCAGGTGCATCTTATAGGGGGGAAAATACAGTAGCTCTCTCCCAAGTTGAGGATGTCCCTTATGTTTTATACTTATAAAGGGGTTTTCTCACTACAACAAATGCCATTTATCATGTAGACTAGGGATCAGCAACCTCCGGCACTCCAGGTGTTCTGAAACTACAACTCCCAGAGTGCTCTATTCACTTCTATGGGAGTTAGAACAGCCGAGCATGTTTTCATGCTGGGTGTTGTAGTTTCACAGCAGCTGGAGTGTTTAAAAGTTGCTGATCCGTGATGTAGAGAAAGTTAATACAAGGCACTTATGTATTGTGATTGTCCACATTGCCTCCTTTTCTGGCTTGATTCATTTTTCAGATGCGTTATACACTGCTCGTATGGAAGGGTTATGGCCACCACTCCGGTGCAGCTACAAAGTAGCCGTGCTTGCTCATTATAGGAAGAAGCCCCGTCTGTACACACGCCATTGGTCCCAGCTACCAGAGAGACCGGCACTTTTTCTTATAGTGTACAAAGACGGCCACCACTGCTGGAAATGAGCAGTGTATAATGCGATGAAAAAATGAATCCAGCCAGCAAAAGAGACAATTTGGACAATCAAATTCCTCAATTGGTAACTTATGGTGTACGTCCCTAATTTCTCAACCTTGCAGCACACATGCTGTTTAAAAGAGTAGGTGCTGAGATTCGTGATAATATTGACACTGTTGCCGGTATACTTCTGACAGTGACATAATTCACTTAGGACCTTATAGAGAGGGGTGTATCCTTGGATCTCTCTTAACTATTATTGTTGAGAGACAATAGGTGGAGACAGCCATATGGTCTTCACTTTTCCATCCCCTCCAAGAGGTCATACCTTACATCCTTATCAGTCGGTCTTAGTGAGCTCTGGGCTTATCTTAACTTTCTCTACATGATAAATGCCATTTGCTGAAGTGAGACAACCCCTTTAAGAAGTAAGTATCTGAAAAATATAAAAATGGGTGTACGTCGTTGGTCACACTAAATGTTACACACATTTACAGCTCAATATATCAAGCTAGAGGTGGATAACAAAATATGAAACAGTACTTAAAATGTAAAGTACTGGGATGAGTACTATAGCATTACGGTGACATCCTTTCTTGCCTTTGTACTTTTGAGTTTTATATTCCATTTTAATATAAGTTTGAATTGCCACTACTTATTTTGGGGTATGAAAGACATGTATTTTATTTAATAAAGCAATTACAATCTCATGCAGTTTCTTGGCCATAAAAGTGGTTTAAGTCATTTTCCTATACTCTTCTGATGTAAAAAATTCCTCTTGTGATAACCAATCAAGGTTTTTTTTTTACAGCATCTATTATATGCAACACTTAAAGCACAGAAGTAGAGGAAATTTTTCTAGGTATACGAATGACGACTGCAGCCATTTCAGATGTTAGTATGATACTCAACACCAGGGCCGGTACAAGGCAGGGGCCGAAGGAGCGGGTGCCCTGGGCGCTACAAGGAGGGGGGCGCAGGTGGGCCGGCAAGCCTGAGTGCCGCAAGGCCGCGGCCCTGGTGACAAGTGGGGGCGGCCGCGGCCGGCGGCAGGGCAGAGCAGGAGATGAGCGCTTCCATTGCGGAAGCGCTCATCTCCATAGTCATCTGTATTGCAGTCCTCAGGACTGCAATACAGATGCCTGCGCTGCGGCAGAGGAGGGAGAGGTGTGTCCCCTCCTGTTCCTCTGATAGGCTGCCGGCCTAATGCTGGCAGCCTATCAGAGGCCGGTGCAGGCGGCGCGATGACGTCATCGCGTCGCCTGACTGCCGTATAGCGAGGGACACAGACGGAAGAGGCGGCCTGCATCGCATCACATTGCTGGAGGTAAGTATAAGTTTTTTTTATTATTTTTTTTATTTATATAGGTACAATACTGGGCTGGGCTGGCACATAAGGGGGGACTACTGGGCTGGCACATGATAAGGGGGGACTACTGGGCTGGGCTGGCACATGATAAGGGGGGCTGCCTACTGGGCTGGCACATGATAAGGGGGGACTACTGGGCTGGGCTGGCACATAAGGGGGGCTACTGGGCTGGCACATGATAAGGGGGGACTACTGGGCTGGCACATGATAAGGGGGGCTACTGGCACATGATAAGGGGGGCTACTGGCACATAAGGGGGGCTACTGGCCCATAAGGGGGCTACTGGCACATAAGGGGGGCTATTGGCACATAAGGGGGGCTACTGGCCCATAAGGGGGCTATTGGCAATAAGGGGGGCTACTGGCACATGATATGGGGGGCTACTGGCACATGATATGGGGGCACTCTGGCTACTGGCACATGATATGGGGGCACTCTGGCTACTGGCACATGATATGGGGGGGGGGGCTCTGGCTACTGGCACATGATATGGGGGCACTCTGGCTACTGGCACATGATATGGGGGGGGCTCTGGCTACTGGCACATGATATGGGGGGGGCTCTGGCTACTGGCACATGATATGGGGGCATCTATGGGGGCACATCTTACTGCAGATTATTTAGGGGCATCTACTGAGGCTAAAAAGAAGATATTTTATATGGGGGGCTCTGTATAGGGGCATTTTATACTGGGACACATTATGGTGGGTACTATGGGGAAGGGGGGAGCACTATGGGGGTCATCTACGGGGGCACTGAGAAGGGGTATTTTATGTTGGCACATTATGGGAACATTAGCTCAACTGGGGGCATTACAAAGGGGTATGTTTTGCATATTATAAGGAGAATTATTACTACTGGGGGGGGCATTATGGTGGGCTTTATTACTCCCCCATGGTATGACCCCCTAGTAGCAGCACCAGCCTCTCCCTGCTCTGCTATTCCTCTGCCCCTTCTCCAAATCCTTATTATGAAATCTTTCTCATTAGGATAAAGCACAACATCAGCTCCGCCGAGCCCCCGGCCAAGTGTTGAAGTGGCGTCCGAGATCCCCAAGGGCCAAGTCAAGTAACTGTAAGTTTTTATGGGGGTTCTACAAAAGAGCTATCGTGGGGCAAAGTTCATATTCGTGTTTACACACGTGTTTTAAAATGAATACTTTCAAAGTCCCACAGTCCTTTGTTCTATTGCTTTAAGTATATTCTTGTTTTGAAACAACATTGATTCTTTCTTAAAAACGGGGGGGGGGGGGGGGGGGGGGGGGGCGCAGTTTGCCATCTTCGCCCTGGGCACCAAATGGCCTTGTCCCAGCCCTGCTCAACACATACACTGATTTATCAATGTCATCTTTTGTTTACCCGTCCCTGTGATTTATTGCAGGTATACATCATTAAACCTGTGTGCATGCAGCAAGAAGCTCCTCATCCAACCCAAACGCATATGTTACAATTCAGATGTATTGCTCAAAGTGTTAATTCTGGCATTTCTAACTTCAGTAAAGAAAATTGCCTACTCCGCAAATCTAACCCATTTCAGCATAGTGTACTATTATTAAACTCTTTCACTCGATCATGAATGTCTTTCTGGGTCTTCTACTGTATATTGATGAGCTACCCTCAGGATGTTGAACATGGTATCAAATACAGTGCTTGAGATTTACCTATTACATTAGACATCCTGAAAGTGCTTTGTGGTCTAGTGTTTAAAGGGTCTATATTGATGACCTATCCTCAGAATAGGTCATCAACATGTACAGGGGCGGATTGGAAACTAAGGTTGGAGGCGGTCCAAATTGACAAAGGACAACAAAAGTAGGTGGGGCCTGCAATACTGTAGTGCAGCACAGAATACTGCCCCAGCAGAACCAAATACCACAGGGCAGCACAAAATACTGCCGCCCCAACCACAGTATTCAAGTGTATCACCATCATGATACGGTAATACAGTTGAGTTCAGGACTGCACCTGTGGTCGTTGAGCATCAGATAATTATGAACCTGGCCTGTGGCCATCAAGAGAGCTTGAGTGGCCCTCTGGGCATCAGCCCACCGGGAAATTTCCCTGTAGGTTTTATGGCCAATCCGCCCCTGAACATGTGATTGGTAGGGCTCCGACTCCCGGCCCTCAATGATCAACTATTTGAAGAGCACCATAGCCTCTCCCTAGACCAGTGACGTTACCTTCAGTCACATGGCCTAGTTGCATTCAAGTGAATGGGCCTGCTCTGCAATAAGAAGCAAAGCCACTATACAATGGACGGCACTGTGCTTGGTATGCTCTGAGGTGAGTCAACAAAGCTCGGTGGGGAAGACCAGCGCAGTTGTGCTAAAAGCAGGGGGGGGGATTAAACTGGTGAGTGTGTCTTTTTTTTTCATTATTTTATCACAATTCCTGCCTTTGGGCAGCTTTTTGATTAACTTATACATCCCTTTAAATAAATCTTCCCATGTCTCATAAAACAACAATGGTGAGGGTACATAAAATTGGACCCCAATCTATACCCAAAATAAAAAAACTTTAAAAAAAAACTTTTGAGGTCATTTATCAAACTGGTGTACAGTAGAACTGGTTATCTTAGTTGTCCATAGCAACCAATCAGATTCCACCTTTCATTTTTGACCTATTCTTCGGAAAATAAAAGGTGAAATCTGATTCTTCTACTTTATACCATAAATTACCCCATTTCACTAGAAATCATAAAGCACACTCTAGAGTTTCACTGAAATCAATGACATTTGAACATGTCACAGATTGACAGCATTTTCCCATTTACTGTAGAGAGGGATAGTAAATCAACTATTTAATTTCTGGTACAAAACAGCTGAAAATACATAAGGAATTTTTCTGTGTCCAAGGAGATCAGCCTTTTATCTCTCTTAGGCCTCATGCACACGACCGTTGTTTAGGTCCGCATCCGAGCCGCCTTTTTGGCGGCTCAGATGCGGACCCATTCACTTCAATGGGGCAGCAAAAGATTCGGACAGCACTCCATGTGCGGTCCGCATCCGTTGCTCCGTTCCGCGGCCCCGTTAAAAAAATATAACATGTCCTATTCTTGTCCGCGCTTTGCAGACAAGAATAGGCATTTATATTGCCGGTGCCCGTTCCGCAAATTGCGGAAGGCAACACGGGCGGCTTCCGTTTTTTGCGGATCCACGGTTTGCGGACCGCAAAAAACGGCACGGTCGTGTGCATGAGGCCTTACTCACAACATTCATGTCTGGCTGCAAAAGGAGCCTCACCCTAATGACATGTCTGTAATAGGAGACCATCATTAAAGGGGTATTCCCGTTACCATAAATATAGCTTATGTTTTAGACTAATTCATCATCAATAATTACCTAATATAATGTCAATTTCACATATTTACCGTTCACTAGTTATAAAAGTAGTTTTCTTCCCCGCTACCCACTGTGTTTCCTCCTAAATTATCATGGCATTGACCTGTAGTTCTGAGCCTTTGTTAGGTCGAGCATGCTCAGTGTGTAGAGTAGAGGGGGCGTGACTGGACTGTATATCAGGCAGCCAATCAATAAACATCAACACTCACAGCAGAAAAGCTAGGCATTGTGGGGATTGTAGTCTTTAAAGTTTTGTGAGGGAAGATCAGCCGCCATGATACAGGCTCACATAGGAGCTAGACAAATGGATTGCAAGGTCAAATGAAACTCTGGTTATATGTATACGGTACGTATGGGTTCTGGTTGGGTCACAGCTTGCAGGGGAATACCCCTTTAAGTCGCACCCCTTTAGCTAAACTGCTTTTGTATCTGTTGGCATAAAATGTAAGATCAGGAGAAAGTTAACACCTATGAACCCCTACTAGACCCTACCAAAGCTGCAGAAATTCCCGCAGGCTGACAATGACTATGGGCAAGTTTATTTTCATTCATTCGGTTTTAGGTTTTGTGTTCCTTTAAGCAACAGGACTATAAAAAGTATATTTATGTGCCTTTCAGTACTGGTCTGGGCTACATTAGGGAATCCTAAATAAATGGGTCACTAAATATGGCAGAAGGAATAGTTTTCGTCATAATTGCAATTTCCTTTATCCCCTTCCCCCACCACTCAGTTTCCCGCATCTTTTCAGCACACTCCAGCAGTGCCATTTCACATTGACAATTAGGTTTCTGGAAACCTTTACGCCTCACTTTAACATGCCAGTATGAGACTACCAGGCCATTTGCCAATTTTAATAATTGTCAATTTTGTTTTCCTTACTAGTGTACTGTTCTGTTTTCCACTTCCCTCCTGAGGTCAAATTAAAGCTGCAAACCACCCTTGTTCTGATCAGCTTCTCCCAGCCTGCTTTTGGTACAGTATTCTTTAAAAAATTTAAAAAAATGTGAATGTTAAAAGCAACAGCATTGATCCAGACACCGTGGTGCAACCCATCTGTTCATACTGCAATTGTATCCGCATAGAACAGCAGCCACAAAGAGTCAATCAATGCTCAATAAAAGTAAGCCACAGATAAAATTGTGCAGTTAGCCGTCTACGGCATAATCACATTCATGGAGCTACAGGATCAATCAATATTTGCTTGTCCTCATGTACACATTTTGGGTACGTGATTTGTCCTATTTTTCACTATTGCTCCGCAAAGTCGCCGTTCATTGAGTCTTAATACTCTATATAGCACAAATGACAGAAAGCTCATATAGCATTACATAAATGCATCTCTCAAAATAAGAAATTAAGTCATTCATCTGAAATACAATATATTATACAAAGAGTTAATTGTGATTTACAGTAACAGCTATTGTAGTTTGTTGGCGAGGACTGATATTATGAAAATTACAGATTTCTTATACTTCCTGAGCATGATTATGGGGGCGCCCACCGGGCCTGATCTGTTCTTAGAGCATTTAGAAAATTACTTTATGGCAGCAAGATGGACCATAGGCACAATTGCAATAGAGCCGGACCGTGGTACGGTTACACGGACGCCAAATTATGCAGTGGGTCAGGATATGGGTATAATAGTCTATAGTTTGTTTGTGACGCCAATTGCAGAGTGCGCAGGCTACTGTCGCAGGGCCCATTAAGGTGTTGTAACTCACGTACCAGGTTAGGAATGCCAGAGTGGTGTAATGTCTCTGTATGGTAGTGGTAATGGTGTCAACGGTGTCTCCTACCTGGGTACAGCTGGACTCCTGGATCCTGGCTCATTTGCAATAAATTGAGTGTGGTGCTAGCAGGAGTAATTGAGGGATTTGCAGCAGTAATTGAGATCCAGAATTTTTATATATTTTTTTATTTTTAATATTTTTCAGAACTTTTTTTGCAACTTTTTTTTAAACTTTTGTTTATGTCCCCAAGTTAACTTCAACTTGCAACCATTAGATTACAATTTTTATAGAATATAGAAGATATCTCTTATAAGAGGTAAGAGATATCTTATCTCTTATATATATCTCTTATATATATAAAAATGAGTTTCTGTCTGTCTGTCTAGACATCTGTCTGTCTGTCTGGATATTCTTTATGCGCGACCAAACGACTTGACCGATCTTCACCAAATTTGGCACACAGGTACATCAGGTGTCCGGGGAGGTTTTAGACCGGGTCTCTGCTCTCTAGGACCTGAGATATTCCCAAAAAATAACCTGCATTAGCGAATAGAAGCCAGCAAGCCTTTCACTTAAATCCGAACTGCCATACACACGTGTCCCTTATCAGCCAATAGAAGCTCGCAGGTCCTACTCCAGGTTGCCATAACAACTGATCACACGTTTTAGCAGTTCGCAGGTCCTTAAATATTCAGTCATATGATGTATGACGGCACAACTATACTGCTACATGCATGGGGAGCAGGGGCCACTATTAAATGGATGGGCGCTGTGGAGTTCACTGTTAAAGGGGCAGGCACTGCGGTGGTCACTGTTGAAGTGGCGGGCACTGTGGAAGTCACTGTTAAAGGGGTAAATACTGTGGAGGTCACTGTTAAAGGGGTGGCCACTCTAAAGGTCACTATTAAAGGGGTGGTCAATGTTAAAGGGGCGGGCAATGTGGAGGTCATAGTTAAAGTGGCGGGCACTGTGGAGGTCAACGTTAAAGGGGCAGGCACTGCGGAGGTTACTGTTAAAGGGGCGGGCACTGGGGAAGTCACTGTTAAAGGGATGGTTAGTGTTAAATGGGAGGCGAGTATGAAGGTCACTATTAAAGGGGTGATCAATGTTAAATGGGGGGAAACTGTGGAGGTCACTGTTAAAGACGAGGGCCATGTGGAGGTCAATGTTAAAGAGGCGGCGACTGTGGAGGTCAATGTGAAAGGGGGGGCCACTGTGGAGGTCACTGTTAAAGTGGTGGGCACTGTGGAGATCACTGATAAAGCGGCGGGCACTGTGGAGGTCACTGTTAAAGTGGTGGGCACTGTGGAGATCACTGTTAAAGCGGCGGGCAATGTGGAGGTCATTGTTAAAGGGGCGGTCACTGTTAAAGGGAGGTCGCTGTGGAGGTCACTGTTAAAGGGGCGGTCACTGTGAAAGTCACTGTTAAAGGGGTGGTTACTGTAAAAGTCACTGTTAAAAAGGGGGTCACTGTGAAAGTCACTGTTAAAGGGACGGCCGCTGTGAAAGTCACTGTTAAAGGGGCGGGCACTGTGTAAGTCCCTGTTAAAGGGGCGGGCACTGTAAAGGTCACTGTTAAAGGGGCGGCCACTATGAAGGTCACTGTTAATGGGGTGGTCAATGCTAAAGAGGCGGTCACTGTTAAAGGGGCGGGCACTGTGGAGGTCACTGTTAAAGAGGAAGGCACTGTTAAAGGGGTGGGCACTGTGAAGGTCATTGTTAAAGGGGCGGGCACTGTGGAGGTCATTGTTAAAGGGGCGGGTACTGTAGAGGTCACTGTTATAGGGGAAACTGTCGATATCATTTTACGACACACGGAAACATAAAATGAAATAGATGAAATATACCCGTGCAAAGCCGGGTCCTTCTGCTAGTCTCTTATATATATATAAAAATGAGTTTCTGTCTGTCTGTCTGTGAAGACGTTCTTTATGCGCGACAAAACGACTGGACTGATCTTCACCAAATTTGGCACACAGGTACATCATGTGTCCGGGGAGGTTTTAGACCGGGTCTCAGCTCTCTAGGACTTACCGTTCCTGAGATATTCCCCAAAAATGAACTGCATTAGCCAATAGAAGCCAGCAATCCTTTCACTTAAATCCGAATGTCCCTTATTAGCCAATAGAAGCTCGCAGGTCCTACTCCAGGTTGCCATAACAACTTATCACACGTTTTAGCAGTTCGCAGGTCTTTAAATATTCAGTCATATGACGTATGACGGCACAACTACACTGCTACATGCATGGGGACAGGAGCCACTATTAAACGGACGGGCGCTGTGGAGCTCACTGTTAAAGGGGCATGTACTGTGGAAGTCACTGTTAAAGAGGCGGCCACTATGAAGGTCACTGTTAAAGGGGTGGTCAATGTTAAAGGGGCGGGCACTGTGGAGGTCACTGTTAAAGTGGTGGTCAATGTTAAAGGGGCTGGCACTGTGGAGGTCACTGTTAAAGGGGCAGGTACTGCGGAAGTCACTGTTAAAGGGGCATGCACTGTAAAGGCCACAGTTTAAGGGGCAGCCACTATTAAGTCACTGTAAAGGGGTGGTCAATGTTAAAGGGGCGGGTACTATGGAGGTCATTGTTAAAGGGGCAGGCATTGTGGAGGTCACTATTAAAGGGGCGGGCACTATGGAGGTCACTATTAAAGTGGCAGGCACTGTTGAGGTCACTGTTAAAGGGGTGGTCACAGTTAAAGGGGCGGCCACTATAAAGGTTACTGTTAAAGGGTTGGTCAATGTTAAAGGGGCGGGAACTGTGGAGGTCATTGTTAAAGGGGTGGGCACTGTGGAGGTCACTGTTAAAGGGGCAGGCACTGTGGAGGTCACTGTTAAAGGGGCAGACACTGTGGAGGTCACTGTTAAAGGAGCGAGCACTGTGAAGGTCACTGTTAAAGGGGCAGTCACTATTAAAGGGATGGGCAATGTGGAGGTCACTGTTAAAGGGGCAGGCACTGTGGAGTTCACTGTTAAAGGGGCAGGCAGTGCGGAGGTCACTGTTAAATGGTCGGGCACTGTGGAAGTCATTGTTAAAGGGGCGGTTTCTGTGGAGGTCACTGTTAAAGGGGTAGGCACTGTGGAGGTCACTGTTAAAGGGGCGAGCACTGTGGAGGTCACTGTTAAAGGGGCGGGCACTGTGGAGGTAACTGTTAAAGGGGCAAACACTGTGGAGGTTACTGTTAAAGGGACAGACACTGTGGAGATCACTGTTAAAGGGGCGGGCACTGTGGAGGTCATTGCTTCAGCGGTGTTTACTGTAGAGGCCACTGTTATGGGGGAAACTGTTGATATCTTTTTATGACACACGAAAACATAAAATAAAATAGATGAAATATTCCCGTGAGAAGCCGGGTCCTTCTGCGCACCAATGTCGCACAACAATTTTTATAATGATAGTCTATAGTGTTGCACTGCGACATGCGACATGCTGCGACTGTGACACGACAGTCACAGAAAAATCCATCTTTATAGACTATCATTATAAAAATTGTTGCGCGAAATTAATGCGAAAAAATGTTGCGTGACAAAATGTCGTCGTGTAGCCCTAGCCTTAAAGGGGCATGGCGCTGTGGAGGTCACTGTTAAGAGGGCAGGGGCCACTATTAAAAGAGCAGCTGCTGTGGAGATCACTGTTAAAGGGGCGGGCACTGTGGTGGTCACTGTTAAAGGGACGTTTACTGTGGATGTTACTGTAAAGGGGAAGGCTGCTGTGGAGGGAGCGGGGTACTGTGGAGGTCACTGTTAAGGGAACGGGGTACTATGACAGTCACTGTTAAAGGGATGGGTGCTGTGGAGGTCTCTGTTAAGGGGGCAGGGAACAGTGGAGGTCACAGATAAGGGGATGGTCCCCTATGGAGGTCAGTGTTAAGGGAGTGGGGTGCTGTACAACTTACTGTTAAAGGGGTGGGATTCTGTGAAGGTCAAAGATAAGGGGATGGGCTGCTGTGGAGATCCCATTTTAAGGTGGGGGGCACTGTGGGGGGGGGGCAGTGTTAAGTGGTGGGGGGCTGTGGAGTTAACTGTTAAGGGGCGGGGTGCTGTAGAGGTCACTGTTATGGGGGATACTGTCGATATCTTTTAGCGACACACGGAAACATTAAATGAAATAGATTAAATATACCCGTGTGAAGCCGGGTTCTTCTGCTAGTTCTATATATAAATAGGTATATTGCAGTTCAGTGCTTCCACCTGCTGGCTTAAACTGTAATATGTAAAAGTAATGAGCCTGAAAGCCTAGTACCGACTCCGGCTCATTATATGCATAAAATGCTTTCCCCCGATCTCCACCTGAGGAAAGCGTTCTTGCCCGGGAAATGCGCTCTTCCAGGTTTTAGCCATCTCAGATGCCATGGTCACATTTGACCACGGCATCTGAGGGGTCAAATGTCCGCGGTCATCATTACTGCCAACCGATAACATTAGCCGTGAGTGTCTGCAGTATAAAACAGCAGGCACCTGTTGGCTATGGTGCTCCCAACGTTTTGGAATGAGTGCCGTACATGTATGGCGGATTTCGGTAAGGGGTTAAAAAATGTTAAACATAAAAACACTGCCGTCATATTAGTGCACACAAAATCTGTCCCAATCGTACAGGGGGACAAGTTACTTCACAACTTTGAGGTAAAGAGCTGCCGCAGCCTCCTTTCCATTCTACTTGTCAGAGTATGATCCTCAATACAGAAGATAAGATCTTCAACTGAACCTATGTAGGAATGGAGTTCATGAGGAGACATGAAATACAGAGTGGATGGTGGGGAATTGGCTAATGAGCTGCAGCACTTGTATGCAGTCTCCATTATCACAGCCCCACATTACTACAGTCTGTTCTGTCCGTCCTCTCCGTACTTCATGTCTCCTCATGAACTAAATTCCTACAGAGATTAAGCTAATGTTCTAATCATCTGTATTCAGGATCATAATTCCTGACAAGCAGAGCAGAGAGGAGGATGAGGCAGCACTATGGTTCATTGTGGTGAAGTAACTTGTCCTGCTGTGTGATTAGGACAGGTTTTGTGTTAACTAATAACTGTTTCTCCTAATGATTGCTCCCTAGACAAAACAAGCCATTATAACTAATGAAAGGTATTTGGGAATATATTTATAATAAATTAATATTTAAGTATTTACATTTTCTTAATTCCCAGAGAACCCCTTTAAACAATAGGTCATTTTCTGATGACACATTCCCTTTAAACTTGGGACAGTCTCAGAAACTACCATCTGGGAGGCAAAGGACTGCACCATCAGCAACGTTACCATTTGAGATTTCAGTTTAGTGGTCAGTTTATGGATGTAAGTGTACTGTTAGAAAAGGATGAGGAGATGGATGCCTTTTAAATATTGTAGAACAGGGGGTCAGCAATCTTCGGCTCTCCAAAAGCTGGAGTGCTGGAGGCTGCCTACCCCTGTTGTAGAAGGTAGAAAGATAGAAATATTATGTAGGAAATTTTATACAATGTTCCATCTGATGTGATATTATAGAGACAGTGCTGCACGGGAGAACCATATGGTGACACACTTTGCGGCATAAAAAAGTTGCACGTCATGGCAACTGCGAAATTTTTGTGACATTTCGTTATCCTTGTCACTTTTCACAGTGGTCCATGTTTAAGAGCGAAAGTTAAGATTAGACCTGGATTATGGCTCATTTACTATGTGCGACTTTTGCCAAAGTCACAAAAAAGTCACAACCCGCGCCACAGTGAGGTCTTACAGTATGTCCATACACAATTGAAATATGACTACAGATCTCACCACTAATCTGTGAATCCACTTTGATTTTGCAGCTAAATCCGCATGTTTTACATGCAGATTTGCATCTGATTTCACCTTATGCATTAAACGATGGAATCATGTTCCTATGAATATTTTTTTTTCCAATACTGTGTGGATGGGGTATTAAAACCCCTTGCACATGTATTCTAGTGGGATAGTAACAATTATACATTGAATATTGGGGCATTTACACACCTTTTTTTTACTTACTTCAAGGGGTTGATGGGAATCAAAATACTAAGTATATGGACTTGTGGTGTACAGACCAAAGTAAACATTGAAGAGGCTGTAGTACTCACCTGACCACCATAGCTACTTCTACACCTGATAAACCGAGGTGCTGAAAATTGGGCTCTCACAGATCTCGTACTGATGACCTATCCTAAGGTAGGCCATCATTATTATGATCTTGGACAACCCATAAAATACTGCAGGGAAAGTTTTGTTAATACTCTTCCAGGATGGGGCAAGCAAGGCAATTACAATTAGGTAATACATATTGATTAGTTTTCTGAAGGATGTCAGTTTTTTTTTATTCTAATGTTCACCACAACTTTTAGATGAGATTGCATAAAACAGTCACAGGACATGACTTGAAGACTGGGCCTATCTACATGGATGTTCTGTATTAACATGAAAATTGCAGCAGCCTTACCCTAAGTTCACACTTGCGCATTTTACAGCGCGTTCGAACGCGCTGTAAAACGCATAACCGATGCAAACCAATGCTTCCCTATGGGACTGGTTCACATTTTCGCGTTTTACAGCGCGTTCGAACGCGCTGAAAAACGCCCGACGCATAAACAAGTTCTTGAGCTTCTTTGGGGCGTTTTGTCGCGCGTTTGCGGCCATAGGACACTGCTGTGAATCACACAAACGCGCGTAATACGCGCGTTGACTATGGACAAAAACGCGCACAAAAACGCGCGTTAAACGCGCATATCAAATACGCTCAGGTCTGAACCCAGTGTAAGAGCCCATGCACACAACCGTGTTTTTTTCCGCATCCGATCTGCTTTTTTTGTGAGTTGGATGTGAATCTATTCCCTTCAATAGGGCCACAAGAGTAAAGGTCATGGATCCCCATATTGTTACTGCAGAAAGAATGCTAGATATAAAAACTGAATGTTGTGTGAGGACTCAAATTCCCTGAAGTGGACAGTTTTAGAAAACGTGGCAAATAATAGGAAGCTAGTTTTGTGATTAGCTTTACAACTCAATGACCGCAAAATTTTCCATTTTCTCATTCTTGTTTTTTTTACTCCCAGCCTTCCCTGAGCCATAACTTTTTTATTTTTAAATTCACATTGCTGTATGAGGGCTTAGTTTTTGAGGGCTAAGTTGCACTTTTTAATGGCACCATTTACGGTTGCATATAATGTAGTAGGAAGTGGGAAAAAAAAATCCAAATGGGGTGTAATGGGGAATAAAAAAAAACAAAACACAATTCCGCCACAGTTTTAACCCCTTCCCGACCAGCGCCGTAATAGTACGGCGCAGCGGGATGTGACTTGCCGCCCAGCGCCGTACTGCGCCCGCCCGGTCAGCAGCAGGGGTCCGGCAGTGACTGATAGCCAATCCCCTGCTGTATGCGCCGGCATCGATGAAAACACTGATGCCATTGCATTAACCTTTAATGTGCCGCGGTCCGAGCCGACCGCGGCACGTGCGATGTATGCGGAGGGAGCAGACCTCAGGTCCCCGCGCTGCTATGGTGGGGACCCGATGGCAGGGAAGGCAGCCCAATGCCTTACTTAGGCATCGTGGCTGCCTTCCCTCTTAGCCTGTGAGATCCAGCCCCCTGGATCTCACAGGCAAGCAGGCTGTAAGTGTATTACACTGGTAATATACTTACAGCCAATGTTGAAGTATTGTGATTCATTGTAAAGGGGATCAGACCCTCAAAAGTTGAAGTCCCAGAGTGGGACAAAAAATAAGGTGAAAAAAAAGTTAAAAAAATTAAGTTTTACAAAAAACTTTCAAGTGTCAAGTAAAAAAAAATGCTTTTTCCCAAAATAAAGTAATTATTATTATTTTTAAATAGGGAAAATAAGAACAGTAGATATATTAGGTATCGCTGCGTCCGTATCGACCGACTCTGTAAAAATATCACATGACCTAACCCCTCAGATGAACACTGTCAAAAAAATAAAAAAAACGCTGTAAAAAAAGCCATTTTTTTAAACCTTTCATCACAAAAAGTGTAATAGCAGGCGTTCAAAAAATCAAATGCACCCCAAAATAGTGCCAATCAAACCGTCACCTCATCCCGCAAAAATGAGCCCCTATCCAAGACAATCGCCCAAAAACTGAAAAAACTATGGCTCTCAGATTATGGAGACACTAAAACATGATTTTTTTTTTTCAAAAATGATATTATTGTGTAAAACTTATATAAATAAATAAAGTAGACATATTAGGTATTGCCACGTCCATAAGGACCTGCTCTATAAAAATATCATATGACCTAACCCCTCAGGTGAACACCGTAAAAAAAGATAAAATAAAAAACGGTGTCAAAAAAGCCATTTTAGTGCCAAAATAGTGCCAATCAAACCGTCATCTCATACCGGTATATATTTTTATATTTTTAGTCAGTGTATATATGTCACGGCCTTTGGTTTGCGCTGTGACACTGTTGCCACACTTGCGGTTGCCCGCGGCAACGTGTGGCTGTGAGAGCATGCGGTGGCAGTGTCTTGGCCTTCTGGGTGATTGCCGTGACATGGTTGCCACGCATGCTGTTGCCGGTGGTAACATGTGGTTTAGTATGCTTGTGTGTGCACTTCCCCTTTAAGTTGTAGCCTTCCCTTGTCTGGTGTTGGAAGGGTTAACTTCCTTCCTAGTGTTTTGTTAACACTGGGTTTATGTGTGTGTGGGTGTCGCTGCTTGGGCTATTTAGTCTCTGCTGGATGCTTGAAGCCCAGTGTTCCTCCAGCCTTGGTGTATGCTGGTGGTTCTCTGTTCCATCTGTCCAGTGAGGGCCACCCTTGTGGTCATCAATGTTATCACGGTGTCTCCTTCCCTTCCTGTCCCTTTGTGTATGGAGTGGGTTTTGATCAGGGTGTTGGTATGTCTATTGTTGGTGTTACATGTCTGGTAGTGTTAGGTGTCCAGAACGTTGTTTAGACTTTCCCCTGTTTCACATTTATTGCAGCTATGAGTGTCCTGGGTCCCTGTGTGGTTCGTGGTGTGTGCTGTGTCCTTTGATGTTGGTGTGGACACTAGCACTTGTGCACGGGTTCCAGTCAGTGTGTCTGTGGCAGGTAAGTGTGTTTCTGGTTTTACTTACCTGCCATCTCCATATGCTGTATGTGTTCCCCTGTCCTTTCAGCCTGGCCTCAAATAGAGACTCCTGTTCCTCCATGACTGGGATGAACAGGTCGTCTCTTCCCTGCTCCTTGGTGAGGGATTACCAGGGTGACTTAGGGTCTATAACAGGGGTGCACAACGTTTCCTGGTAGGGGGCCACATTGCCAGAATGAACCAATGACGAGGGACGAAATAAAAATTTAAATGTGTATTAACAACTGAAATATTGTACTTATGGCATATTGAACACACATTATATACCATTAATGTCTAGTTACACTTCCAGGACTCCCATCTAATGGCAGAAATACATGTAAGCAGCCACAAGACAGGCATACATGTCTGTTACCAGATGGTGACCTGCTCCCTTATTACTCCTTTTGGCCAGGCTGATCCCCTTTTACCCTTTGACTCCGCACGGTGGGGGGGTTTCCCCCACTCCCCGCCGTGACAATATATATATATACAGTACAGACCAAAAGTTTGGACACACCTTCTCATTCAAAGAGTTTTCTTTATTTTCATGACTATGAAGGCATCAAAACTATGAATTAACACATGTAGAATTATATACATAACAAACAAGTGTGAAACAACTGAAAATATGTCATATTCTAGGTTCTGCAAAGTAGCCACCTTTTGCTTTGATTACTGATTTGCACACTCTTGGCATTCTCTTGATGAGCTTCAAGAGGTAGTCCCCTGAAATGGTCTTCCAACAGTCTTGAAGGAGTTCCCAGAGATGCTTAGCACTTGTTGGCCCTTTCGCCTTCACTCTGCGGTCCAGCTCACCCCAAACCATCTCGATTGGGTTCAGGTCCGGTGACTATGGAGGCCAGGTCATCTGGCGCAGCACCCCATCACTCTCCTTCATGGTCAAATAGCCCTTACTTTCAAAGTTTTCCCAATTTTTCGGCTGACTGACTGACCTTCATTTTTTAAAGTAATGATGGCCACTCGTTTTTCTTTACTTAGCTGCTTTTTTCTTGCCATAATACAAATTCTAACAGTCTATTCAGTAGGACTATCAGCTGTGTATCCACCTGACTTCTCCTCAACGCAACTGATGGTCCCAACCCCATTTATAAGGCAAGAAATCCCACTTATTAAACCTGACAGGGCACACCTGTGAAGTGAAAACCATTTCAGGGGACTACCTCTTGAAGCTCATCAAGAGAATGCCAAGAGTGTGCAAAGCAGTAATCAAAGCAAAAGGTGGCTACTTTGAAGAACCTAGAATATGACATATTTTAACACTTGTTTGTTATGTATATAATTCCACGTGTGCTAATTCATAGTTTTGATGCCTTCAGTGTGAATCTACAATTTTCATAGTCATGAAAATAAAGAAAACTCTTTGAATGAGAAGGTGTGTCCAAACTTTTGGTCTGTACTGTATATATACACTCACCTAAAGAATTATTAGGAACACCTGTTCTATTTCTCATTAATGCAATTATCTAGTCAACCAATCACATGGCAGTTGCTTCAATGCATTTAGGGGTGTGGTCCTGGTCAAGACAATCTCCTGAACTCCAAACTGAATGTCAGAATGGGAAAGAAAGGTGATTTAAGCAATTTTGAGCGTGGCATGGTTGGTGGTGCCAGACGGGCCGGTCTGAGTATTTCACAATCTGCTCAGTTACTGGGATTTTCACGCACAACCATTTCTAGGGTTTACAAAGAATGGTGTGAAAAGGGAAAAACATCCAGTATGCGGCATTCCTGTGGGCAAAAATGCCTTGTGGATGCTAGAGGTCAGAGGAGAATGGGCCGACTGATTCAAACTGATAGAAGAGCAACGTTGACTGAAATAATCACTCGTTACAACCGAGGTAGGCAGCAAAGCATTTGTGAAGCCACAACACGCACAACCTTGAGGCGGATGGGCTACAACAGCAGAAGACCCCACTGGGTACCACTCATCTCCACTACAAATAGGAAAAAGAGGCTACAATTTGCACGAGCTCACCAAAATTGGACTGTTGAAGACTGGAAAAATGTTGCCTGGTCTGATGAGTCTCGATTTCTGTTGAGACATTCAAATGGTAGAGTCCGAATTTGGCGTAAACAGAATGAGAACATGTATCCATCCTCTGATGGCTACTTCCAGCAGGATAATGCACCGTGTCACAAAGCTTGAATCATTTCAAATTGGTTTCTTGAACATGACAATGAGTTCACTGTACTAAAATGGCCCCCACAGTCACCAGATCTCAACCCAATAGAGCATCTTTGGGATGTGGTGGAACGGGAGCTTCGTGCCCTGGATGTGCATCCCTCAAATCTCCATCAACTGCAAGATGCTATCCTATCAATATGGGCCAACATTTCTAAAGAATGCTATCAGCACCTTGTTGAATCAATGCCACGTAGAATTAAGGCAGTTCTGAAGGTAAAAGGGGGTCCAACACCGTATTAGTATGGTGTTCCTAATAATTCTTTAGGTGAGTGTATATATATATATATATATATGTACACTGAACAAAAATATAAACGCAACACTTTCGGTTTTGCTCCCATTTTGCATGAGCTGAACTCAAAGATCTGAAACATTTTTTACATGCACAAAAGACCCATTACTCTCAAATATTGTTCACAAATCTGTCTAAATCTGTGTTAGTGAGCACTTCTCCTTTGCCGAGATAATCCATCCCACCTCACAGGTGTGGCATATCAAGATGCTGATTAGACAGCATGAATATTGCACAGGTGTGCCTTAGACTACTAACAATAAAAGGACACTCAGAAATGTGCACAGTTTTGCCTTACTGGGGGAGGGTCAAAAACCAGTCAGTATCTGGTGTGGCCACCATTTGCCTCACGCAGTGCAACACATCTCTGTCGCATAGAGTTGATCAGGTTGTTGTTTGTGGCCTGTGGAATGTTGGTCCACTCCTCTTCAATAGCTGTGCGAAGTTGCAGAATATTGGCAGAAACTGGAACACTCTGTCGTATACGCCGATCCACAGCATCCCAAACATGCTCAATGGGTGACATGTCCGGTGAGTATGCTGTCCATGCAAGAACTAGGATGTTTTCAGCTTCCAGGAATTGTGTACAGATCCTTGCAATATGGGGCCGTGCATTATCATGCTGCAACATGAGGTGATTGTCGTGGATGAATGGCACAACAATGGGCCTCAGGATCTCGTCACGGTATCTCTGTGAATTAAAAATGGCATCAATAAAATGCACCTGTGTTCGTTGTCCATAACATACACCTGCCCATACCATAACCCCACCGCCACCATGGGTCACTCGATCTACAATATTGACGTCAGCAAACCGCTCACCCACACGATGCCACACACGCTGTCTGCCATCTTCCCTGAATAGTGAAAACCGGGACTTATCCGTGAACAGAACGCCTCTCCAACGTGCCAGACGCCATCGAATGTGAGCATTTGCCCACTCAAGTCGGTTACGATGACGAACTGCAGTCAGGTCCAGACCCTGATGAGGACGACGAGCATGCAGATGAGTTTCCCTGAGACGGTTTCTGACAGTTTATGCAGAAATTCTTTGGTTATGCAAAACATTGTTGCTGCAGCTATCCGGGTGGCTGGTCTCAGACGATCATGGAGGTGAACATGCTGGATGTGGAGGTCCTGGGTTGCTGTGGTTACATGTGGTCTGCGGTTGTGAGGCCAGTTGGATGTACTGCCAAATTCTCTGAAACGCCTTTTGAGATGACTTATGGTAGAGAAATGAACATTCATTGCATGGGCAACAGCTCTGGTAGACATTCCTGCAGTCAACATGCCAAGTGCACGCTCCCTTAACCCCATAGGGACACAGCCTTATTTCACCTTAAGGTCCAGGCCATTTTTTGCAAATCTGACCACTGTCACTTTAAGTTCTGAGATTGTTTTTTCGTCACATATTGTACTTCATGACACTGGTAAAATGAAGTCAAAATTTTTTATTTTTTTGCACAAAATAATACCTAATTTACCAAATAATTGGAAAAATTTGCAAATTTCAAAGTTTCAGTTTCTCTACTTCTGTAATACATAGTAATACCCCCATAAATTGTGATGACTTTACATTCCCCATATGTCTACTTCATGTTTGAATTATTTTGGGAATGATATTTTATTTTTTGGGGATGTTATAAGGCTTAGAAGTTTAGAAGCAAATCTTGAATTTTTCTGAAATTTACAAAAACTCAATTTTTAGGGACCAGTTCAGGTCTGAAGTCACTTTGCGAGGCTTACATAATAGAAACCACAAAAAATGACACCATCTAAGAAACTACAGCCCTCAAGGTATTTCAAAACTGATTTTACATACCTTGTTAACACTTTAGGTGTTGCACAAGAGTTATTGGCAAATGGGGATGAAATTTGAGAATTTCATTTTTTTGTCTAATTTTCCATTTTAACCCATTTTTTCCACTAACAAAGCAAGGGTTAACAGCCAAACAAGACTGTATCTTTATTGCCCTGACTCTGCCGTTTACAGAAACACCCAATATGTGTCCGTAAACTACTGTACGGCCACACAGCGGGGCGTAGAGTGAAAGGTGCGACGTTTGATTTTTGGAAGGCTGATTTTTATGGACTGGTTTATTTACACCATGTCCCATTTGAAGCCCCCTGATGCACCCCTAGAGCAGAAACTCCCTAAAAGTGACCCCATCTAAGAAAGTACACCCCTCAAGGTATTCAAAACTGATTTTACATACGTCGTTAACCTTTTATGTGTTGCACAAGAGTTATTGGCAAATGGGGATGAAATTTGAAAATTTCATTTTTTTGCCTTATTTTCCATTTTAACCCATTTTTTACACTAACAAAGCAAGGGTTAACAGTCAAACAAGGCTGTATCTTTATTGCCCTGACTCTGCCATTTACAGAAACACCCAATATGTGGCCGTAAACTACTGTACGGCCACACAGCGGGGCGTAGAGTGAAAGGTGCGCCTTTTGGTTTTTGGAGGGCTGATTTTTATGGACCGGTTTATTTACACCGTGTCCTGTTTCAACCCCCCTGATGCACCCCTGGAGTAGAAACTCCCTAAAAGTGACCCCATCTAAGAAAGTACACCCCTCAAGGTATTCAAAACTGATTTTACATACGTCGTTAACCCTTTAGGTGTTGCACAAGAGTTATTGGCAAATGGGGATGAAATTTGAAAATTTCATTTTTTTGCCTTATTTTCCATTTTAACCCATTTTTTTTACTAACAAAGCAAGGGTTAACAGCCAAACAAGACTGTATCTTTATTGCCCTGACTCTGCCGTTTACAGAAACACCCAATATGTGGCCGTAAACTACTGTACGCCACACAGCGGGGTGTAGAGTGAAAGGTGCGCCGTTTGGTTTTTGGAGGGCTGATTTTTATGGACCGGTCCTGTTTCAACCCCCCTGATGCACCCCTGGAGTAGAAACTCCCTAAAAGTGACGCCATTTTGGAAACTACGGGATAAGGTGGCATTTTTTGGGGGACTATTTTTAGGGTACATATGATTTTTGGTTGCTCTATATTGCATTTTTGTGAGGCAAGGTTACCAAAAATTGAAATTCTGAAATTTCATCTCCATTTGCCATTAACTGTTGAGGAACATCTAAAGGGTTAATAAAGTTTGTATAATCAGTTTTGAATACCTTGAGGGGTGTAGTTTCTTAGATGTGGTCACTTTTAGGGAGTTTTTACTCTAGGGGGGCATCAGGGGGGCTTCAAAAGGGACATGGTGTCAATAAAAAAGGCCATAAAAATCGGCCTTCCAGGAGCAGGCATAGCGGCATGACGTGAAGACGTGGGCGTGCCGCGCTCCCCCCCCCTCTCCTCGTGTATCGCATGCTGCAGGCGTCCGTGTAAGAGCTGCTCTCCACGGAAGGCTTTTGGGGACGCCGGGGTCCGCGCTGCTGAACCGCTGAACCACTGAGCAGGGTGAGATACCGGTGGCGGCCATGACTCACCAGAACAGGAGCGAGAGTGGAGGTGAGAGTTTGCCGGCGGTGGAATAGATAAGCAGCATCACGGAGATAGCCCTGTATTTGTCCCTCAACAGGACCCAGGGGGTAATATTTGCCCTGAGCTCCGGATATGATAATAATATAAAGGCTTCAGGATATCGCCCCCCTGAGTTTCCTTTTACCCTAGGAGTACAGACCTATCCAGTATCATCTGCTTCACGATTGAAAGAATGGAACAGATTTTTCTGTGATCCTTTTTCTCACTTTTTTTTCCCTCTCATCCTCCTTTTTTTGTGCTGGACAGGCAAACCGAGAGGATTGATCTGGACTGATATAATGGCTTTGCTTATTTAACGCTCGCTCTCTTAGCCTCTCTGCTTATTCTGCTTTGTTGTTGTGCAGTTTCTATTTGTTTTGTTTTGTAAAAATGCCACCTAAAACTTATAACAGAAAATCTGTGGGAACCTCCTCGCCGGGTGGAGGAAAGGGAAATAGCACAGCAACTGGCTTAGAAAAATACCTTAAATCCCCACCTAATCCAAAGAGCAGAAGTGCACTACGGGGAAATAAGGAAAGTCAGAAAGAAGGAGGTGATATATTGGTTTCAGAGGAATGTGTTGGGTTGGATAGGAGGATAGGTAGCGGAGAAGGAATGGAGGAAAGAATAAACTCTGTGGATAAGAAACTGGCCGAAATTTTAGGGGCAGTACAACAGTCTAATCAGAGCTTGGAGGATTTGACTATCAAGATCGCTTCTGCTCAGGTGGATCTTTCCCTTATTAAGGAGGAGATGAATAAAGTGAGGGAAAAGGTTAAAGAGCTGCAAATATCCTCGGGGGGAATGAAGAGAGATATTGAGGGAATAAAGAAAAAAGTAGAAGTTATAGATGGGGAAAAGAAAAACCTGCTTGAGAGAATTACCACAATGGAGGATAGGTCCCGGAGATCCAACATCAGATTAGTGGGATTCCCAGAGGGAGTGGAAGGAGAAGATACAACGGGGTTCATCCAGCATTGGCTGGAGGACAGTTTTGACAAAAAGGCCCTGTCTAATTGGTTTACAGTTGACAGAGCACACAGGATTCTGGGTAGACCCCCCCCCCCAAAGGGAAGTCCACCCAGGGCAATCTTAGCCAAAATCTTAAGCTCCAGAGATAGAGATATAATAATGAGGGCAAAAAGGAAAATGCAGACAATAGAGTATAATGGAAGCAGTATAGAAATATATCCAGACTATTCCAGAGTGACACAGGTAAAAAGACGGGAGTTTAGAGAGGTAAAGAGGAGGTTAGCTGGTGCCCAGATACAATACTCTCTGATATACCCCACTAGGCTACGTGTAATATATCATGAGCAAGTCAGTTTTTTTGGCTCCCCAGAGGAAGCAGTGGAGTGGATGGATGCCAAAGGAATAGGATCGTGATATAGGCCGCGAGATGCGGGGGGGGGGGGATGAGGTGGGGGGGAGGGAATGGGCATAGTGTAAGAGGTGGGGGAGATGTTCCATTTCGCCGACCAGAAGGTGGATAAGGGGGGGGATAAGGGAGGGAAATGGAGGGTAGGAGGATGGGTAACGGTTGGGCTGGTTGTCTTGGTGGGTTTAGTACTGATGAAATGTATGAAATTGCAGGTGGGAGGCACATGAGTAGGATTATTACATGGAATGTACGTGGTTGGGAGACAAGGTTAAGAGGGTTATGGTTTTTGACACTATCATTAGACATCTCCCGGCCATTGTGGGATTAACGGAGACACATAACACAAGGGATAAGACAAACTTACTTATGCGGAAATGGGCTAAGTATCAGTACCATTCATGTTTTTCTACCTACTCATGTGGAGTTAGCGTATATATCCATCACAAAGTAGATTACCTCCCACTGGATCAGAAGATTGATGACAGGGGTAGATATGTATTTTTGCACTGTCAGTGGAATGGTATAGTGTGTGTTTTGGCTTTTGTGTATATACCTCCGCCATTCTCTCTATGTGTGATTCACTGTTTGGTGGAGTTCGCAGACTCCCGAGGTAAATGTCCTATATTGGTAATGGGTGACTTTAACAGCGTCATGAACAATAAGCTAGACAGATACTTAGTGATTTCAAATGATAAATATGACACAAGTCAACCAACAATTCTTAAAAGAATATCTCAGGAACTGTTACTAACAGATGTGTGGAGGTATCTGTATGACGATAAGCGAATATATTCATGCTTTAGCCGCGGAAGTAAGATAATGTCAAGAATCGACATGGCATTAGCTAGTTCCGAACTGGTAGATCAGATATTAAAAATGAGGTATGAGATAAATAGTATTTCTGATCACTCTCTAATTAGCTTGACATTTAAAACAACGAATAGATCAAAGAGTAGAGAGTTTCGGCTGAACCCGCACTGGTTAAATCTGATAAATAAAGATGAATGTATTGGCGCTGATATAGAGGAGTACTGGCAAATTAACTTGGGATCTACACAAATAGGGTACGTATGGGATGCATTTAAGGCATACCTACGGGGTACTATCATTGGCAGAATTAAGGGCCTAAAAAATGAATTTGCCAAAAAGGAGAGAGAGATGGGGGACAAAATAAACAAAATAGAGGAGGACCTCTTGGTAAACAACTCCACTGAAATTGCGGCTCAGTTAGAAGAGGCCAAAATGCTACTAAATAAGTATTTGGAGGATAAGGCACAACAAAAAGTATTTTTTGAGGGGGCCCGATATTTCAGGGAGTCCGGGAAGCCAGGGAGACTGCTGTCTACTCTTATACAGAACCAAAGGGGGGACGGCAGAATCAAGTGTGTTGAGAGGAGAGATGGGGGGATAACATCCAACCAGGGAGAAATCGAGCAAGAATTTGTTAAATATTATAAGGACCTTTACTCCTCGGAGGGAGTAGGGGGGTGTGAGGATATAAGACTCTTTCTGGAGGGTGTACCGCTCCCTAGTCTCTCCGAGGAGGACAGGGACTCGCTGAATGGCCCTATGGAGCTGGAGGAATTACGGGATGCCCTCAGATCTATAAAGAGTAATTCCAGTCCTGGGTTGCATGGTCTTCCCTTTGAGATATATAGAAGATATGGTGAGGTGATTCTCCCTGTATTCCTGCGGGTCCTTAATGAATCCATGGACAAGGGGTGAACTCCCTGCTTCCCTTTCGGAGGCGGTGATAACTTTGATAGGAAAAAAGGGGAAAGATGAGAGTAAGGTGGACTCGTATCGCCCCATCTCTCTTCTCAACACGGATTTTAAAATATGTGCTAAACTACTGGCAAACCGCCTAAAAAGAGTTATAGGAAAAATAATACACTCAGACCAATCAGGGTTTGTCCCGAAACGTCAGGTTGAAACAAATATTCTACGGGCCCTGCTGAACATCCAGATGAGCGGGGAGGGTGCTCACTCCATCCTGTCATTGGACGCGGAGAAAGCGTTTGACAGGGTGGAGTGGGCATACCTCTGGAAAATAATGCATGAGATGAACTTGGGGGAAAAATATATTAGATGGGTGCAATTGCTATACCATCATTCAAAAGTGAGGATTAAAATTAATGGGGAGATATCTGAGTCGGTAGTATTGCAAAGGGGAACCAGGCAGGGGTGCCCACTTTCCCCCTTATTGTTTGCCATATTCGTCGAACCGTTGGCATGTAAGGTGCGAGCATATGATAATATTAGGGGGTTTGGGGGAAGGGGTGCAGCAGACAAAATATGCTTATACGCGGATGACATCCTGTTTTTTTTGGAAGTGGGGGGCGCAAACGGTGCCATACCTGATGGGGATAGTAAACCAGTTCAGCCGAATTTCCAGCTTTAGGGTGAACTGGATGAAATCGGTGCTGCTCCCAATCGGCTATGAAACTATGCGAACGGATATTAATGTTCAAATATTAAAACCCACAGAAGCATTTGAATATCTTGGAATAAAAATCAGCTCTCGGATACAGGAGTATACAGAACTTAACATCTCCCCCCTGCTAAAAAGGGTTAAAAACAAAATAAGTATTTGGCAAAAATTACTGATTCGACAGTCAGATCGAATTGCCATTATCAAGATGGTCCTGCTACCGCAGATTCTTTATGTTATTTCCTCCTGCTCTGTGTGGATAAGGGATCATTTTTTAAATGTATTGGAAGGATTGATAAATGATCTCATATGGGGGAAAAAAAGGGTTAGGCTGAAACAAAAGTACTTGTGGTTAGATGAAGAAGATGGTGGTTTGTCCGTCCCCTGCTTCAGAGCCTATTATTATGCATCCCAGCTTCAGTGGTTAATGACAGAGGATGATAGACTGCGTCATTTTTTGGTGGGCGAGTTTGAAAGTCTTCAATACAATATTATTAGTGTCCTGGAAACTGGGATTATTAAAATAAAAGGTAGGAAGTGTCCAATTAGCAATATGATGCACTTAGTATGGGTTAATGTTAAAAAATTACTGGGGGTAAGTTATTCACTAAAGATTACCCCTATATGGGGGAATATAAATTTAGGTGAGTTTCAGAAGTTGGATGACTATGTATTTTGGGAAAAAAATGGTATAAAGTTTATCTCACAGATTGAGGTGAAAGGAAAGCTTAGGACACTAGAGGAACTGGGGTTTAGTATAGAATTAGACACTCTTACACGGTTCAGATATACCCGATTAAAGCACGCATTTGACGCAACAGAGAATAAAGAGTATTTAGTCACTGAACACTCAGAATTTGTAGAATTCTGTTACCACAGTAACGGGACTAAAATATCAATTTCACAGATATATAAAAAAATTAAAAAGGGGCTAGGGAGAGTGACTAAGTTTAATAGTGGAAGAAAATGGACATTAGAAGTGGAGTCTAATAGTCTAGATTGGAGATGCATTTATAAAAGCATAAAAAGAAGCACTTTATCGAGCAATTTTCGGTTGATACAGTTCTTCATTCTCCACCGAACCTATATCACCCCCTGGGTGCTGAGCAGGATGTATAAAACAAAGGATTCTAGATGCTGGAAGTGCAAAGCGAACAATGCGGATTTTATCCACCTGATCTGGTATTGTCCTCCTATTCAGGTGTATTGGTCCTTTCCTTTTGCGGCCACCCTTTTACTGATACAGCAGTTTACGACCACAAATGTGGCATTTCTGTAAACTGCAGTATCAGGGTAATAAATATAAACTTTTGTTTGGTTGTTAACCCTTGTTTTGTTACCGTAAAAAACGTTTTTGCCACCGTTTTTTTTATTTTTTTTTTAACCGTGTTAATCTGGGGGGTTAGGTCATGGGGTATTTTTATAGAGGAGATTCTTACGGACGCGGCGATACCTAATAAGTATACTTTTTTTACATTTATTTATGTTTGAGACTATAATATATAAAATATATTACACTGAATGTCACTGATATTTTGGATGCGCTAACGTTATACTGGAGATGTAGCGCAGGTAATGTCGCTGCCACCAGCAGCAAATTTTTTTTACTGAATGTCCCTGATATTTCAGATGTGCAAACGTTATACAGAAGATGTAGCGCAGGTAATGTAACTGTCCACAGCGGACACCTTCTACGGAAAAAGTACACTGGATGTCATGGATATTTTTAGGCTGCTCACACGTTAGACAGGGGATGAAGTGCGGATAATGTCGCTGTCTGCAGCGGCCAAACAATTACAAGCTATCTAGCGCAGGTTGCGCTAAAAATATATATTGCTGCCAGATACAACATAGTCCTTTAAAGGACTTTTGGGTATCTAACAAGTTTTAGCAATTTAGTGCAGGTTGCACTAAAAATATATATTGCTGCCACACACAGTAGTCCTTAAAAAGGACTTTTGGGTCTCTAACAAGTTTTAGAAATTTAGCGTAGGTTGCGCTAAAAATATATATTGCTGCCACACGCAATAGTCTTGAAAGGACTTTTGGGCCTATAACAAGTATAAAAACTAAAATATTGCTATTTCAATCCCTGCACTATCTCTCCCTTCTGCTCTCCAGCTCTCCCTGACTAATACTGAGCCGAACACGTGTCATCGGGTGATATATAGCACCCGATGATGCGTTACGGCCAGCCAATTACTGTAATGCCAGCAGCCAACAGGGCTACGGGATTACAGTGAATGGCAGTACTTACCTGCATGTTTATTGGCTGAGTAGCAGCCAACAAAAGTGCAGGGAGGAGACTCGAGCATCGCGCTCGAGCACACGCGGTATTCGGTCCAACACCACAATGTGACGAGCATCGCGATGCTTGAGCTGAACTACTGTTCGGCCGAGCATGCTCGCCCAACACTACTCAAGCCTACTGGCATCCATGGGGGATTTTCAAAGTGCAAACTGCTTCTGACCAAAAAGAACATAAAGGCTTGTCTCACATTTGCCAAATGTCTAGCTCACCTCCAAGACTTTTGGCATCATAGTATGTGGCTGATGAGTCAAAGGTGGACGTTGTTGGAAGGCATGGGTTCCGATACTTCTGGCATTAAGCTAAACTGCATTTCACCATAAGGAAATCCTACCAACAGTCAAAAATGGTGGTGGCAGTGTGGTGGTATGGGTCTGCGTTGTTTCTATAGGACCTGGTGGACTTGTCATAATTGATAGACCAATGAATTTCTTCAGAAAGTCCTGAAGGAGCATGTCTGCCTGTCAGTTTGTGACCTATAGCTCTAGCACAGTTGGGTTATACCGCAGGACAACGATTCAAAACACACATTCTTTGAATGGTTCAAAAGAAACTTATTTTATAGCACTTTCAACGGTTAACATGCATTGACATACTGTTTAATACGGTGTAACTGCATTTTATACACTCACCTAAAGAATTATTAGGAACACCATACTAATACGGCGTTGGACCCCCTTTTGCCTTCAGAACTGCCTTAATTCTACGTGGCATTGATTCAACAAGGTGCTGATAGCATTCTTTAGAAATGTTGGCCCATATTGATAGGATAGCATCTTGCAGTTGATGAAGATTTGAGGGATGCACATCCAGGGCACGAAGCTCCCGTTCCACCACATCCCAAAGATGCTCTATTGGGTTGAGATCTTGTGACTGTGGGGGCCATTTTAGTACAGTGAACTCATTGTCATGTTCAAGAAACCAATTTGAAATGATTCGAGCTTTGTGACATGTTGCATTATCCTGCTGGAAGTAGCCATCAGAGGATGGGTACATGGTGGTCATGAAGGGATGGACATGGTCAGAAACAATGCTCAGGTAGCCCGTGGCATTTAAACGATGCCCAATTGGCACTAAGGGGCCTAAAGTGTGCCCAGAAAACATACCCCACACCATGATGGATACATGTTCTCATTCTGTTTACGCCAAATTCGGACTCAATGAATGTCTCAACAGAAATCGAGACTAATCAGACCAGGCAACATTTTTCCAGTCTTCAACAGTCCAATTTTGGTTAGCTCGTGCAAATTGTAGCCTCTTTTTCCTATTTGTAGTGGAGATGAGTGGTACCCGGTGGGGTCTTCTGCTGTTGTAGCCCATCCGCCTCAAGGTTGTGCGTGTTGTGGCTTCACAAATGCTTTGCTGCCTACCTCGGTTGTAACGAGTGATTATTTCAGTCAACGTTGCTCTTCTATCAGTTTGAATCAGTCGGCCCATTCTCCTCTGACCTCTAGCATCCACAAGGCATTTTTGCCCACAGGACTGCCGCATACTGGATGTTTTTCCCTTTTCACACCATTCTTTGTAAACCCTAGAAATGGTTGTGCGTGAAAATCCCAGTAACTGAGCAGATTGTGAAATACTCAGACCGGCCCGTCTGGTACCACCAACCATGCCACGCTCAAAATTGCTTAAATCACCTTTCTTTACCATTCTGACATTCAGTTTGGAGTTTGGGAGATTGTCTTGACCAGAACCACCCCCCTAAATGCATTGAAGCAACTGCCATGTGATTGGTTGACTAGATAATTGCATTAATGAGAAATAGAACAGGTGTTCCTAATAATTCTTTAGGTGAGTGTATATATATATATATATATATATATATATATAAATATAAAAAACAGACTGATGTACTAGGCCTAAAAAGGGCTTTTTGGGGTGCTGTCAGGACGCTGTCCTTACAGCAGATCAGATGAGTATTTGAGGACTGGAGTGGACACAGAACACTTTGCTCAATGATGATGTATAGGGGGTGGACCGAACATCGCATATATTCGCCCGCCGCGGCGACCGCGAACAAGCCATGTTCGCCGGCGAATAGTTCGGGACATCTCTACACCCTAATGCTTTTTAGATCTGTGCATACACAGATAGGAGGTCATTTATTGTACTGAAATAGGGGACGGGCCAGCAGACCCAAATCATTTACCATTTTCTACGCCTGGTTTAGGTTTATGGTCTAAATGTAAGACAGCTCGGAAGCTAGCTTACATCTAGACCGGCGGTAGATGGAGAGGCCTGCGCCACTCAGGGGAGGGCTGGCAGCCTCAGTCCTGGGGGGCAAATCCAGTCAAGTGGCCCATTTTTTAGCCCCGCCCATTATTAAAAGCCCCTCCTACATATAATAGGCCACTCCCAACACACACTGTACAGCTGACATTCTATAGTTGAGGCCTGTCTACACATCATACGGAGAGGGGAGGGTCTGTCCTGGCTGCACTGCCTGCTTATATAAAAAGCTACAGCCAGGAAGCTTCTCCGCTCTCCTCCCTCCCCTGATCCTGCTCAAGGCTTGTGGTTCCCCCCCACCATCTGCCACCCACCCGTGGCCTGCTGCCCCCTTTCGTCGTCCTCACTCAGCTCTGAATCCTCCTTCTGCAAATGGGAGGAGGAGGAGCCGGAGCATCTCCTCTCCTACACAGCGCCACATACCTCTTACATCCAGTGATGTCACCTTTGATGTAGACGTTCTATTTCCTCATCTTCTCCATTCAGACCAGACCGCCATGATGATTTTTCTGCCATCTCCCGTCTCTGCAGAGATTGAGAAACAGACATTAGTTTCCTGCCACCCCCAATACTATACTGCAGAAACAGTCCCCCTGGAAATACTACTACCACACAGATAGTGCCCCCAATACTGTACCCGCTATGCCCCCAATACTATACTGCAGAAACAGTACCCCTGGGAATACTACTACCACACAGATAGTGCCCCCTTAAACAATTATTGGCACACAGTGCTCTAAAAAATAACTGCGCCCAAACACTAATAGTATAAAGATAATGTCCCCCAAAAATTATTGTGCTAAGCTGATACTATGCCAGGGTGCCCCCAAAGTAACAGTGCTCCCCAAAATCCCACCAATAGAAATAATTCTCTGCCAGAGCACACTTAGTAGTAATAATGCCCCTATAGTGCCCTAGTAATCATGTTCCTCATAGCCCCCCAGTAGTAGTAAAGCTCCCCATAATGCCCCCTAGTAGTACTAATTTTCACTATAATATCACAGTACATGAAATACCCCCGCTTAGTGCCCGCAGTTGAGCTAATGTCCCCATAATGTATGCCAGTATAAAATACCCCTATATAGTGCCCCAGTAAATGCCCTCACACCTCTGCTCTCCCCCTTCCCCATAGTGTCCCCCATAATATGCCAGTAAAAAAATGCCCCTTAGTGCCCCCAGCAGATGCCCCTATAGTGCTCCTCTCACCCACAATGAGCCAGTAAAAAAATGCCCCTTCTTAGTGCCACCATATGCCCCAATAGTGCTCCACTCCCCCATAGTGCCCCCAAATAATGCCCCATAGTTCCGCTCTCCCCTATAGTGCCTCCCATAATGTGCCAGTAAAAAATGCCCCCTTAGTGCCACCAAATGCCAAGGTGCCCCCCATAATGTTCCAATACAAAAGGCCCCTTTAGAGCCCCCACTTCCCCATAGTGCCCCCAAATAATGCCCCTATAGTAACACCAGATGCCCCATAGTGCTGCTCTCCCCTATAGTGCCCCCCAGAATGTGCCAATAATAAAAAAAAGCCCCTTTAGAGCCCCCAGATACCCCCATAGTGCTCCTCTCCCCCATGGTGCCCCCCCATAATGTGCCAGTAAGAAATGCCCCCATAGTGCCAGCTCCTCCAATAGTGCCAGCTCCTCCAATAGTGCCAGCTCCCCTCATAGTGCCAGCTCCCCCCTATAGTGTCAGCCCCCCCATAGTGCCAGCTCCCCCCCATAGTGCCAGCTCCCCCCCATAGTGCCAGCTCCCCCATAGTGCCAGCCCCCCCATAGTGCCAGCTCCCCATAGTGCCAGCCCCCTTATAGTGCCAGCCCCCTTATAGTGCCAGCTCCCCCATAGTGCCAGCCCCCCCATAGTGCCAGCCCCCCCATAGTGCTAGCTCCCCTATAGTGCCAGCCCCCCTATAGTGCCAGCTCCCCCTATAGTGCAAGCCCCCTCATAGTGCCAGCTCCCCCCCATAGTGTCAGCACCCCCATAGTGCCAGCTCCCCCAAAGTGCCAGCCCCCTATAGTGCCAGCCCCCCCATAGAGTCAGTCCCCCCATAGTGCCAGCTCCCCCTATAGTGCAAGCCCCCCCCATAGTGCCCCCCATAGTGCTAGCTCCCCCTATAGTGTCAGCTCCCCCATAGTGCCAGCCTCCCCCTATAGTGCCAGCTCCCCCATAGTGCCAGCCCCCTATAGTGCCAGCTCCCCCATAGTGCCAGCTCCCCTATAGTGCCAGCTCCCCCATAGTGCCAGCCCCCCCTATAGTGCCAGCTCCCCCATAGTGCCAGCCCCCCTATAGTGCCAGCTCCCCCTATAGTGCCATCTCCCCCTATAGTGCCAGCTCCCCTTATAGTGCTCCCCCATAGTGCTAGCTCCCCCATAGTGCCAGATCCCCCCATAGTGCCAGATCCCCCCATAGTGCCAGATCCCCCCCATAGTGCCAGCTCCCCCCCATAGTGCCAGCCCCCCTAATAGTGCCAGATCCTCCCCATAGTACCAGATCCCCCCCCATAGTGCCAGCCCCCCCTATAGTGCCAGCTCCCCCATAGTGCCAGATCCCCCCCCCCCATAGTGCCAGCCCCCCCCCCCCCCCCCGCAAAGAAGAAAAAAAACCAAACACTAATACTTACCTCCATAAGCAGCGATACAAGCCTCTTCCGGCCTGTGTCCCTGCTGTGTGCTGCCCGGCTCAGGCGTCGCGATGATAATGACGTCATCGCTCTGCCTGAGCCAGCCTCTGATAGGCTGCAGGCATTAGTGCCTGCAGCCTATCAGAAGAACAGGGGAGGGACACGCCTCTCCCTCCCCTGCCCCACAGCACACAGCACGGCCGCAATTACATCCAGGGCCGCGCTGCCTGCGGTGATCGGCAGTGCGGCCCTGAAGAATAAAAAATACAAATAATTTTTTTTAAAGACGGGCGGCCCAGCGGCCGTTTATTTAGGGCGGCCTGGGGGGCAATTGCCTCCCTGCCCCCCGGCCCAGCCTGCCCCTGGCGCCACTTCATAACTTTGGCAGAACCACCACCAGCTATGGGCCTTTAATAATATATGTATTTTATATACAAATGAGCAACATTGAGTTCATTTGCTCATTTATATATATGGATGCATTATTTTGGTAGCTGCTGGGTCCTGATTCTCTCATTTTTATATCTGTGGCCACCAGATAGGTGGAGAAGCTCAGCATATTCTTTGCATATATCCATTTTCAAGTGAGCCGTTCTTCTTTTTTTTCACTTTTTGTCTTGTGTGCACCCCTATTTCCTCATAGATTGTAAGCTCTTGTGACCATGGGCTTCATGCCTTTCAGTTGAATTGTTCATTAGTTTGTTATTCTGCAAAGTCTGATTTTACGGGGGAAAATGTACCCTCTAAACTACAAAGTGCTGCGGAATACATTGGTGCTATATAAAGCGTATTATTATTACCATTAATGAAGGGTATTATGAAATCAGGATTTAATAAGCATGCAGCGATGCAATTCTTTCTAACAATACACCATTGCCCGAGCCATGCATCACACACTACAGTGACCTTTTGCCTACAGGATCCATATTGATAAATTAAACATATAGCCATATAGCCAAGGATTTTATCAGTAGCTGCATTGTTTATAGATTTTTATAATTTTATGCTTTTGTATTGAAATCTATGAAAATATGTTCAAAAGAAAAGCACGTGAGATAGAGCCCAGAAGTAAAAGCACAGATGCTTAAATATATTAATTGTTAGAAATTGTCAGCAAACCCCTAACAGCTACATAATGGAATAGAAGGGTTAAAAGAGACCCAAGTGCATCTATTTCAACCTTTCCATGCAGCACTGATCCAGAGTAAAGCCTCATGCAGACGTCCGTGGAACACGGTCCATGAGATACCAGACTGGCATTAAAGGAGCACACGGCATTATAGCAACCAATGACGCCCTGTGCTCCTGCAATGCCAGTCCGGTATCTCACGGACCGTGTTCCACGGACGTCTGCATGGGGCTTAAGGCAAATTTTGCGATCCAGTTGCCAATTATCCTATGTAAAGGAAGGAACAAAAATCTTTATTCCAAACAAATCTTTGATTCAATTATCTACCCAAAACTGTAATTTTCTGTCTTTCAGGAAAAAAGTATTTTATTAGAAAAAAATCTAATTACAGAAAACAGTAAAAACAATGTTACAATACTGGAAGAGGAGATAAAAAAGAACCCTCTCAGGATAGTCGATCTCATCTTGCCTATGCTCTAGTATTCATATATGATTTAACTCCTTCAGGACACAGCCATTTTTCACCTTCCTGATTTCACCTTCCTCACGGTGTTTCGTAGCTGGCAGGTTCCAATGCCTGTGGAAGGCATTTGGCTGCCATGCCAGCCATCGGGTCTCCATCACTTCAGCGTGGTGACCCGATGGGACCAGAGACGGAGCCCCCATCCCTCCGCAAACCCCGTACATGCCATAGTCAGTGTTGACCATGGCATAGAAGGGGTTCATGTGCTGGCACCTGTGTTTTTACCAATGCCAGCAGATGCAGCAGGGGCCCAGCTGTCAGTAACAGTCACTGATCGAGCAGGCGCAGTTTCTGCACCCACCAGATCAGAGCGCTGTACATATACAGATGTCGGGAAGGGGTTAATAAACACAGGTTACCTTTATCTACCTGAAATATTTGGGCAGCACAGTGGTTAACACTGGTTTCTTGCAGCATCGGGGTCCTAGTTTCAAACCTCACAGAGGGCAACATCTGCATGGAGTTTGTATATTTCCACTGTTTGTGTGGGTTTCCTCCCAGACTCCAAAAATTGCACAACATAGGTAAGGGTGAGTTCACACTTCAGTTATTTCCATCAGTTTTTGTGAGCCAAAACGAGTAGTGTACCCTACTCCGAGATAAGGTGACTGTGTAATAGAAAGAGCTGCACCTGTTTTATGTTTTCGCCCCACATATGGTTTTGGCTCACAATAACTGATGGAAATAACTGACCAAATTACTGAAGTGTGAAATCGGCCTAAATTGGTTTCCTATGAAATTTCCCTTAGGGCTCATGCACACAACGTATTTTCTTTCCGCGTCTGTTCTGTTTTTTTTGCAGATCATATGCGGAACCATTCATTTCAGAGTTTTTCAGTGTGTATTCCGTTTCCATATGTCCGTTCCGCAAAATAATAAAACATATCCTATTATTGTCCACATAGTCCAAATCATCCGTATTTTTTGAGAATCCATTTTTTGAAGACCGCAAAATACATACAGTTGTGTGCATGAGCCCTTAGTGTGTGTTGGGTGTGAGTGCCTACACAGCAGCCAGGGAGTTGCTCCAGCTATGCATCCGTGCCTGTGCTTTGAGTCAAATGTTTGGCATTATTCAGCTTTCGCATTTTTTACTTTTGGTTTCATTTGTAGACAAGCAGGGAACATTTGTACTTTCTTGAACATTGCTCACTCACTAGCATCCTTTTCTAAAACAGATATTCACAGATAACCCAACATTCCAAAAGTGAATACAAAATGAATGCAAATTTATTGAAAGCAATCCAAAAATGTCGTACCTGACGTTTCTGTCTGATCCCAGACCTCTGAACCTTCCACAGATGATTGGACTGGACCACATGAACAGCAATAAAAGCACTGCATAATGCAACCACCATGGCTGGAGAATGGAGCTGTGAGACTACCTCCTGGAGACATTCTCAAGATTAAAGGGAACCTGTCACCTGGATTTTGGGTATAGAGCTGAGGACATGGGCTGCTAGATCGCCGCTAGCACATCTGCAATATCCTGTCCCCATAGCTCTGTGTGCTTTTATTGTGTAAAAAAATATATATATTTTATATACAGTCGTGGCCAAAAGTTTTAATAATTACATAAATATTGGAAATTGGAAAAGTTGCTGGTTAAGTTTTTATAATAGCAATTTGCATATACTCCAGAATGTTATGAAGAGTGATCAGATGAATTGCATAGTCCTTCTTTGCCATGAAAATTAACTTAATCCCAAAAAAACCTTTCCACTGCATTTCATTGCTGTCATTAAAGGATCTGCTGAGATCATTTCAGTAATCGTCTTGTTAACTAAGGTGAGAATGTTGACGAGCACAAGGCTGGAGATCATTATGTCAGGCTGATTGGGTTAAAATGGCAGACTTGACATGTTAAAAGGAGGGTGATGCTTGAAATCATTGTTCTTCCATTGTTAACCATGGTGACCTGCAAAGAAACGCGTGCAGCCATCATTGCGTTGCATAAAAATGGCTTCACAGGCAAGGATATTGTGGCTACTAAGATTGCACCTCAATCAACAATTTATAGGATCATAAAGAACTTCAAGGAAAGAGGTTCAATTCTTGTTAAGAAGGCTTCAGGGCGTCCAAGAAAGTCCAGCAAGTGCCAGGATCGTCTCCTAAAGAGGATTCAGCTGTGGGATCGGAGTGCCACCAGTGCAGAACTTGCTCAGGAATGGCAGCAGGCAGGTGTGAGAGCATCTGCACGCACAGTGAGGCGAAGACTTTTGGAAGATGGCCTGGTGTCAAGAAGGGCAGCAAAGAAACCACTTCTCTCCAAAAAAAACTTCAGGGACAGATTGATCTTCTGCAGAAAGTTTGGTGAATGGACTGCTGAGGACTGGGTCAAAGTCATATTCTCAGATGAAGCCTCTTTCCGATTGTTTGGGGCATCTGGAAAAAAGCTTGTCCGGAGAAGAAAAGGTGAGCGCCAACAGTAAAGCATCCTGAGACCATTCATGTGTGGGGTTGCTTCTCATCCAAGGGAGTGGGCTCACTCACAATTTTGCCCAAAAACACAGCCATGAATAAAGAATGGTACCAAAACACCCTCCAACAGCAACTTCTTCCAACAATCCAACAACAGTTTGGTGAAGAACAATGCATTTTCCAGCACGATGGAGCACCGTGCCATAAGGCAAAAGTGATGACTAAGTGGCTCGGGGACCAAAACCTTGACATTTTGGGTCCATGGCCTGGAAACTCCCCAGATCTTAATCCCATTGAGAACTTGTGGTCAATCCTCAAGAGGCGGGTGGACAAACAAAAACCCACTAATTCTGACAAACCCCAAGAAGTGATTATGAAAGAATGGGTTGCTATCAGTCAGGAATTGGCCCAGAAGTTGATTGAGAGCATGCCCATTCGAATTGCAGAGGTCCTGAAAAAGAAGGGCCAACACTGCAAATACTGACTCTTTGTATAAATGTCATGTAATTGTCGATAAAAGCCTTTGAAACGTATGAAGTGCTTGTAATTATATTTCACTACATCACAGAAACAACTGAAACAAAGATCTAAAAGCAGTTTAGCAGCAAACTTTGTGAAAACTAATATTTGTGTCATTCTCAAAACTTTTGGCCACGACTGTATATGTAAATGAGGCTACTAACGTTTCCGGAGCCCAGCCACACCCACTGTGAAGGAGCCCAGCACCGCCCCTTATACTCCGAATCTCCTCCTTGCTCCCCGACATCACAAAGCTAGAGCGCCATAATCTCACGATGCACGAGCTAGCGCATGCGCAGTGTCGGCATAGTGTTCCTTCCCTGTGCTGGCATCAGCCTCAGGGAACGTACTGCGCATGCTTTGTGACGTCGGGGAGCAAGGAGGAGTGTCGGAGGATGCGGGGCGGTGCTGGGCTCCTTCACAGTGGGCGTGGCTGGGCCCAGAATCAGAGAACACTGGACTCATCTCTCAAGCATGGAGGAGACAGGACTCATCTAAGGTTCATTTACATACACATATATATATATATATATATATAAAATCTTTTTTTTTTACATAATAAAAGCACAGAGAGCTATGGGGACTGGATATTGCGGATGTGCTAGCGGCGATCTAGCAGCCCATGTCCTCAGCTCTATACCCAAAATCCAGGTGACAGGTTGCCTTTAAGTGCCAGTGGAACGGGGAGACAAAATTAAGGACAACATTTTAGAAAACAACATACCGAGCATTAATGAAACATTTCTGTTTGTTAAATGAATCTAAAGGGAATGTGTCGGCTTTCTTAGCTGGCCACTCTAAGAGCAAAATAGCCTAGGGACAGACCCGCTAATTTCAGTCATTTGTCACTCGTGTTTTACCATGCAGCAAATTTAGAGTACAAAGCATGCAATTAGCCCTGAAGACTGCCTGATATTTGGGCAGGTAGAGCACCCATGGATATGTGCAAAGTGAATGTGGGAGAAACTATTGCAAAATTACTGCAGTCATTCCTCCCATATTCAGCTCTATTAATTATCGGCAGCACATCCCTGATTACACAACGTGATGTGCTGGTGATAATCGGGCAGCTTTCATCCTGATGAACGATGTCTATCAGCCGACATATGGGTGTTTGCTCATTTATCGGCTGATTGGCAGCACATTTATGCCAGCCACTTATCGGGAAGAAGTGTTCCTATGAATGATCGTTCCCAATAACAGGCTCAGGGTATGTCATTAATATCAGATTGGCGGAGGTCTGACACCCAGCACCCTCTCTGATCAGCTGTATGAAGGGAAGGCGTGCGCAGTGTGCACGTGCTGTCTCCTGTATCTCATCCTGCTCACTGCTGCTAAGTCTATGGAGAGCAGGAAGAGAGAAGGCAGATGGAACACGCACTCTGCACGTGTCTTCCCTTCATACAGCTGATAGGCGGGGGTGTCGGACTGGTAGTGATGACCTATCCTAAGGATATCAATATTAAAACCCCAGAAAACCCCTTTAAGCCTTTAATTTACACATCAGTGTTTTGGTCGATGATTTCCATTAGTGTTTATTATGCAAAACGAGGAGGACAGCCTATACAGATAATACATCATGGAAGGATTTGCACAGATTCTTCTGTGTGTTGGTGCTGCCCCTGGTTTTGTATAACAAGTGCAAAACACTGATGTGTGAATAAGACCTTAATTCAAATCTCAGTTACGGAGATTGTCCCATCTGGATATTTATGGCATATCCATAAGATATGCCATAAAAGTTTGATAGGTGCAGTTCCCAGGAACAGGGCCTTTCCCTGAATGGAGAGAAAGCTGTGCATGCTCTGACTCATCTCCCTTCACTGCCGTGGGGCCTCTGAAAATGGCTGAGCTGGCTCTGCTATTTTTGGAAGTCCTATAGCAGTAAATGGGGAAAGAAGCACTTTCTCCGTACCAATAAGTCCAGTAGCGGGATCTGCACCTTTTAGACATTTATTGCATATTATATCAATGTCCAGATGGGAAAAAAAACATTTAACATAGTTTACGTAATAAAAAGTCTGATCATTTAGCCATCTGTAAAATTAAGAACTCAGAAAAGTAAAATTAACAACTCAAAATGCATGATTAGTAATCTCTCATACACCACTATGCAGTGCATACAAAAGACAAATCCCGGCTTATGTGTAAATTGTGCGTTTTGCTTTGCGCAGTTGTCGTCATAGTAACACATTGCAGGTCAGCATAATGCTTTATCAGCCCCAAGCAAAAATGTGAAATGAATGAAACAAACCTTTACATCCAGGGACCTCAAAGAGCTGTAGTGCTTTTCCATTAGTGAGGTGTTTTTAGCTTTTACTAAATATAACCCTTTATAGGCTACAGTCTGCATTTACGGAGCTCACAAATCTCATAATTCCATTTTATTTTGACATTGCTAATCTGGCACTGGCACCAATTCAACCTTACTCCATTGTTTGTAGCAACACATAGACACGGACATAGATAAATGTTACCAGTAAGTATCCTCCCATTAAAATCATAAAGTAGCTAATTTGATATGTTTCAGTGTATACTACCAAAAATAACACCTTTCCAATGGAGACAGAATATCCTGATCTCCATTTGTGGAGGTGAACTCCAAAAGTGCAAGATCTATAGAAAGAATAGTCACCTCCATTTTGACCTATTTCAAGAGGTTCACCTATTTAGCTATGGGCAATAATCGGGAAATGGCCGACGTCCTATTGTCACACAAAACTTCACAACCCTGAGGTAAAGAGCTGCCTCATCCTCCTCTCTGCTCTACTTGTCAGGGATTCTAATTCTGAATACAGCTGGTAAAAACTTTATCTGAACCTCTGTAGGAATTTAGTTCATGAGGAGACATGAAGTACAGAAAGGAAGGACAGGACAGACTGTGGTAATGGAGACTGTATAGAAGTGTTGCTGCTCATTAGCCACATCCCCACCCTCTTCTTATGTCTCCTCATCATCTCCATTCTCGCACAGATGACAAGTAGGAGAGGAAGATAAGGCAGCTCTTTAGCTCAATGTTGTGAAGTAATTTGTCCTCATGTGTGATTAGGACAGGTTTTGTGTGTACTGATAGGACGGCGGCCATTTTATTTCTCCTAATGATTGTTCCCTAGACAAAATGAGCCATTATAACTAATACAAGGTATTTGGCAATGTATTTATCATAAAATAATATTTAAAGGGGTTTTTAATATTGATGACCTATCCTCATGATAGGTTATCAATATCAGATCAGCAGGAGTCTGACACCTGGCACACCCGCCGATCAGCTGTATGAGGAAACGGCGTGCACAGTGCGCATGTGCCATCTCCTGTCTCTCTTCCTGTTTTACCGCTGCTGTCTATGGAAAAGCAGCGGTGAACGGGAAGAGAGAAGGGAGACGGCATATGCGCACTGTGTGCACCATCTCTTCATACAGCTGAACGGCGGGGGTGCCGGGTGTCAGACCCCTGCCGATCTGATATTGATGACCTATTCTGACTGCTCTCCTTAGATACAGTTTCTAGCTAAACTAGAACCTTCTAGTGGGAGAGGTGGAGTGGAGAAACTTGGCACAAACAAATACAATGTTACAATTCCAGTCTCTCATAGACTTGCTTCAATGATACTCAGTAGCAATGACACAACTTCTATGGGACAAATCGGTCTGTTCAAGTGCATACTACAGTTATCCCATAGAAGTGAATGGGTACGCCATAGTTGTAATTATACCTGCCCACCACTGCAGTTGCTGTCGCGAGCAGGTAAACAGAGCAGAGAAGACAATGCTCGTGTGACTTTTGCCTTCTCTTCTAACAGCTGATCAGCAAGGGTGCCGAGAGTCAGACCCGTGCTAATCTGATATTGATGACCTATCCCGAGGATATTTCATTAATGATAAAAAGCGGACAACCCCTTTAAAGACATACTTGAAAAACATTATATACTGCTCTACAAATCATACAGGAGAATACAATGACACATAACTCTTACATCCAGTGACGTCTCCTCTGATGTAGACGTTCTCTTTCCTCATCTTCTTCATTCAGTACAGACCGCCATGATGATTTATTTCAGCCATCTCTTCTCTCTGCTGAGTTTGACAAACGGACATCTTGGTTTCCAACTTTTCCATCATCCTCCCACCTTCTGAACAAGCCATCCTGTCACCCTCAATACTGTGCTGCTGTGATCCCCAATACTATACTGCAGAAACAGATAAATCCCCTAAAAATACTGGTAACACACAGATAGTTCCCCCTTCAATAATTATTGACACAGTGCCCTAAAAAATAACTTCGCCCAGCAGATAGTGTCCAACACTAATCGTGTAAACACAACGTCCATAATGGAAGCGCTCACTAGTATTCCCTTAATACGATGCATTGCCTGTTATAAAGGGAAAAGTACAGCGCCACTGGCAAGTGGGGCCCCACTGCAACTCCTATAGATGCACCAGTGGCCTTTTCCTTCCAAAACATGCTGTTCTTTAAACCTTATGGTAAGCTGTGGAAAATTACCAGCTTCTCATTATTAGCTAGAATGACCCAAAAGTCTTTCAGTATGCATTAACCCTTTCTACAGTGCCAAGCAAACAGTGAACACAGCATATATATTACAACATACATACACTCACCTAAAGAATTATTAGGAACACCTGTTCTATTTCTCATTAATGCAATTAACTAGTCAACCAATCATATGGCAGTTGCTTCAATGCATTTAGGAGTGTGGTCCTGGTCAAGACAATCTCCTGAACTCCAAACTGAATGTCAGAATGGGAAAGCGTGGCATGGTTGTTGGTGCCAGACGGGCCGGTCTGAGTATTTCACAATCTGCTCAGTTACTGGGATTTTCACGCACAACCATTTCTAGGGTTTACAAAGAATGGTGTGAAAAGGGAAAAACATCCAGTATGCGGCAGTCATGTGGGCGAAAATGCCTTGTGGATTCTAGAAGTCAGAGGAGAATGGGCCGACTGATTCAAGCTGATAGAAGAGCAACGTTGGCTGAAATAACCACTCGTTACAACCGAGGTATGCAGCAAAGCATTTGTGAAGCCACAACACGCACAACCTTGAGGTGGATGGGCTACAACAGCAGAAGACCCCACCGGGTACCACTCATCTCCACTACAAATAGGAAAAAGAGGCTACAATTTGCACGAGCTCACCAAAATTGGACTGTTGAAGACTGGAAAAATGTTGCCTGGTCTGATGAGTCTCGATTTCTGTTGAGACATTCAAATGGTAGAGTCCGAATTTGGCGTAAACAGAATGAGAACATGTATCCATCCTCTGATGGCTACTTCCAGCTGGATAATGCACCATGTCACAAAGCTCGAATCATTTCAAATTGGTTTCTTGAACATGACAATGAGTTCACTGTACTAAAATGGCCCCCACAGTCACCAGATCTCAACCCAATAGAGCATCTTTGGGATGTGGTGGAATGGGAGCTTTGTGCCCTGGATGTGCATCCCTCAAATCTCCATCAACTGCAAGATGCTATCCTATCAATATGGGCCAACATTTCTAAAGAATGCTATCAGCACCTTGTTGAATCAATGCCACGTAGAATTAAGGCAGTTCTGAAGGCAAAAGAGGGTCCAACACCGTATAAGTATGGTGTTCCTAATAATTCTTTAGGTGAGTGTATATATATATATATATATATATATATATTGCAGTTGCCTGCTAGTGTGTGTCAGGCCCACAAAGTGTACTGTGCCCACTGCCAGTGCCCACCACTCATATCTGTTAGTACAGTAGCTTGCAGATAAAAAAGTAATAATTTTTTTTCTCTGTAATATAATTGCAGTTGCCTGCCAGTGTGTGTCAGGCCCACAGAGTGTACTGTTCCCACTGCCAGTTCCCGCCACCACTCATATCTTTTGGTACAGTAGCTTGCAGATAAAAAAGTAATACATTTTTTTCTCTGTAATATAATTGCAGTTGCCTTCCAGTGTGTGTCAGGCCCACAGAGTGTACTGTGCCCACTGCCAGTGCCCACCACTCATATCTGTTGGCACAATAGCTTGCAGATAAAAAAGTAATACAATTTTTTCTCTGTAATATAATTGCAGTTGCCTGCCAGTGTGTGTCAGGCCCACAGAGTGTACTGTGCCCACTGCCAGTGCCCGCCACCACTCATATCTGTTGGCACAGTAGCTTGCAGATAAAAAAGTAATAATTTTTTTTCTCTGTAATATAATTGCAGTTGCCTGCCAGTGTGTGTCAGGCCCACAGAGTGTACTGTGCCCACTGCCAGTGCCCGCCACCACTCAAATCTGTTGGCATAGTAGCTTGCAGATAAAAAAGTAATACAATTTTTTCTCTGTAATATAATTGCAGTTGCCTGCCAGTGTGTGTCAGGCCCACAGAGTGTACTGTGCCCACTGCCAGTGACCGCCACCACTCATATCTGTTGGCATAGTAGCTTGCAGATAAAAAAGTAATACAATTTTTTCTCTGTAATATAATTGCAGTTGCCTGCCAGTGTGTGTCAGGCCCACAGAGTGTACTGTGCCCACTGCCAGTGCCCGCCACCACTCATATCTGTTGGCATAGTAGCTTGCAGATAAAAAAGTAATAAAATTTTTTCTCTGTAATATAATTGCAGTTGCCTGCCAGTGTGTGTCAGGCCCACAGAGTGTACTGTGCCCACTGCCAGTGCCCGCCACCACTCATATCTGTTGGCACAGTAGCTTGCAGATAAAAAAGTAATACAATTTTTTCTCTGTAATATAATTGCAGTTGCCTGCCAGTGTGTGTCAGGCCCACAGAGTGTATTGTGCCCACTGCCAGTGCTTGCCACCACTCATATCTTTTGGTACAGTAGCTTGCAGATAAAAAAGTAATACATTTTTTTCTTTGTAATATAATTGCAGTTGCCTTCCAGTGTGTGTCAGGCCCACAGAGTGTACTGTGCCCACTGCCAGTGCCCACCACTCATATCTGTTGGCACAGTAGCTTGCAGATAAAAAAGTAATACAATTTTTTCTATGTAATATAATTGCAGTTGCCTGCCAGTGTGTGTCAGGCCCACAGAGTGTACTGTGCCCACTCCCAGTGCCCGCCACCACTCATATCTGTTGGCACAGTAGCTTGCAGATAAAAAAGTAATACATTTTTTTCTCTGTAATATAATTGCAGTTGCCTGCCAGTGTGTGTCAGACCCACAGAGTGTACTGTGCCCACTGCCAGTGCCCGCCACCACTCATATCTGTTGGCACAGTAGCTTGCAAATAAAAAAGTAATACAATTTTTTCTCTGTAATATAATTGCAGTTGTATGCCAGTGTGTGTCAGGCCCACAGAGTGTACTGTGCCCACTGCCAGTGCCCACCACTCATATCTGTTGGCACAGTAGCTTGCAGATAAAAAAGTAATAAAATTTTTTCTCTGTAATATAATTGCAGTTGCCTGCCAGTGTGTGTCAGGCCCACAGAGTGTACTGTGCCCACTGCCAGTGCCCGCCACCACTCATATCTGTTGGCACAGTAGCTTGCAGATAAAAAAGTAATACAATTTTTTCTCTGTAATATAATTGCAGTTGCCTGCCAGTGTGTGTCAGGCCCACAGAGTGTACTGTGCCCACTGCCAGTGCCCACCACTCATATCTGTTGGCACAGTAGCTTGCAGATAAAAAAGTAATACAATTTTTTCTCTGCAATATAATTGCAGTTGTATGCCAGTGTGTGTCAGGCCCACAGAGTGTACTGTGCCCACTGCCAGTGCCCACCACTCATATCTGTTGGCACAGTAGCTTGCAGATAAAAAAGTAATACAATTTTTTCTCTGTAATATAATTGCAGTTGCCTGCCAGTGTGTGTCAGGCCCACAGAGTGTACTGTGCCCAAAGCCAGTGCCCGCCACCACTCATATCTGTTGGCACAGTAGCTTGCAGATAAAAACATAATACATTTTTTTCTCTGTAATATAATTGCAGTTGCCTGCCAGTGTGTGTCAGGCCCACAGAGTGTACTGTGCCCACTGCCAGTGCCCGCCACCACTCATATCTGTTGGCACAGTAGCTTGCAGATAAAAAAGTAATACAATTTTTTCTCTGTAATATAATTGCAGTTGCCTGCCAGTGTGTGTCAGGCCCACAGAGTGTACTGTGCCCACTGCCAGTGCCCGCCACCACTCATATCTGTTGGCACAGTAGCTTGCAGATAAAAAAGTAATACAATTTTTTCTCTGTAATATAATTGCAGTTGTATGCCAGTGTGTGTCAGGCCCACAGAGTGTACTGTGCCCACTGCCAGTGCCCACCACTCATATCTGTTGGCACAGTAGCTTGCAGATAAAAAAGTAATACAATTTTTTCTCTGTAATATAATTGCAGTTGCCTGCCAGTGTGTGTCAGGCCCACAGAGTGTACTGTGCCCACTGCCAGTGCCCGCCACCACTCATATCTGTTGGCACAGTAGCTTGCAGATAAAAAAGTAATACAATTTTCTCTCTGTAATATAATTGCAGTTGCCTGCCAGTGTGTGTCAGGCCCACAGAGTGTACTGTGCCCACTGCCAGTGCCCACCACTCATATCTGTTGGCACAGTAGCTTGCAGATAAAAAAGTAATACAATTTTTTCTCTGTAATATAATTGCAGTTGCCTGCCAGTGTGTGTCAGGCCCACAGAGTGTACTGGTACCACTGCCAGTGCCCGCTACCACTCATATCTGTTGGCACAGTAGCTTGCAGATAAAAAAGTAATACCATTTTTTCTCTGTAATATAATTGCAGTTGCCTGCCAGTGTGTGTCAGGCCCACAGACTGTACTGTGCCCACTGCCAGACCCCACCACTCATATCTGGTGGCACAGTAGCTTGCAGATAAAAAAGTAATACCATTTTTTCTCTGTAATATAATTGCAGTTGACTGCCAGTGTGTGTCAGTATAATTGCAGTTGCCTGCTTAGCTTCAGGCACCTCTCAAGTTACCACTCGCCCGCCTCCCGCCACCACCAACACTAGCACCACAGCCGCTTCACTTGATCTTATTGAGTTATTTACACATCAGTTGGAAGAAATGAGTGATGTAGATAACAAGGATATGTCTCAGTCAGGCAGCATTACACACATGGACGTACGGTGTGATTATGATGATGTTGTACCCGCTGCTGCTTCCTTTACTGAGTTGGAAGATACAAGTGAAGCGGTTGATGATGACGATGTGTCCGTGGATGTCACGTGGGTGCCCGCTCGAAGAGAAGAAGAACAGGGGGAAAGTTCAGATGGGGAGACAGAGAGGAGGAGGAGACGAGTTGGAAGCAGGGGGAGGTCGTCGCAAGGTGCTAGTGGCACAGTCAGACAGCATGTATCGGCACCCGGGGTCAGCCAGACAGCACACCAATCAACGCATGCTGTTGCCACCACCAGAATGCCGTCATTGCAAAGCTCAGCAGTGTGGCATTTTTTTTGTGTGTCTGCCTCTGATAACAGTGATGCCATTTGCAACCTGTGCCAAAAGAAACTGAGTCGTGGGAAGTCCAACACCCACCTAGGTACAACTGCTTTGCGAAGGCACATGATCTCACATCACAAACGCCTATGAGATCAACACATGATGAGTACAATCAGCACACAAACTCAAAGCCACCATCCTCCTCCTGGTCCAGCATCTTCAGCCACGTCAACCACTGCTGTCCTCCTTGCCCCCTCTCAACCACCCGCCACTCCGCCTCTTACCTTCAGCAGTTCCTGCTCATCTGCCCACAGTCAGGTGTCTGTCAAGGAAATGTTTGAGCGTAAGAAGCCAATGTCACAGAGTCACCCCCTTGCCCGGCGTCTGACAGCTGGCTTGTCGGAACTCTTAGCCCGCCAGCTTTTACCATACAAGCTGGTGGAGTCTGAGGCCTTCAAAAAATTTGTAGCTATTGGGACACCGCAGTGAAAGGTACCCGGACGATTTTTTTTTTTTTTTTTTACAAAAGGCAATCCCTAACCTGTACTCTATTGTGGAAAAGGAAGTCATGGCATGTCTGGCACACAGTGTTGGGGCAAGGGTCCATCTGACCACTGATACCTGGTCTGCAAAGCACGGTCACGGCAGGTATATCACGTACACTACGCATTGGGTAAACCTGCTGACGGCTGCCAAGCATGGAATGCGTGGCTCTGCAGAGGAGTTGGTGACACCACCACGACTTGCAGGCAGGCCTGCTGCCACCTCCTCTACTCCTCCTACTCCATCCTCTTCGCCAAACCTCCTCGGCTGAGTCCTCTTCTGCTGCTGCGTCTTGCTCCACATCAACTGCACCCCCCCCAGCTCCCCAGGGGCTATTCCACATCCAGGATACAACAGTGTCATGCCGTCTTGGGGTTGACTTGCCTGAAAGCAGGGAGTCACACCGGACCAGCACTCCTGTCCGCTCTGAACGCACAGGTGGATCAGTGGCTGACCCCGCACCACCTGGAGATCAGCAAAGTGGTGTGTGACAACGGAAGCAATTTGTTGGCGGCATTGAATTTGGGCAAGTTGACACATGTGCCGTGCATGGCACATGTGTGGAATCTGATCGTACAACGCTTTGTGCATAAGTACCCAGGTTTACAGGACGTCCTCAAGCAGTCCAGGAAGGTGTGTGGCCAATTTAGGCATTCCTACACGGCCATGGCGCACTTTTCCGATATTCAGTGGCGAAACAACATGCCAGTGAGGCGCTTGATTTGCGACAGCCCGACACGTTGGAATTCAACACTCCTAATGTTCGACCGCCTGCTCCAACAAGAAAAAGCTGTCAACGAGTATTTGTATGACCGGGGTGCTAGGACAGCCTCTGCGGAGCTGGGTATTTTTCGTCCTCGTCCTCAAAGCCAGGATGAATGTGGCTTTGAGGACGAGGAAGACCAACCACAGCAGGCATCCCAGGGTGCTCGTTGTCACCTATCTGGTACCCGTGGTGTTGTACGTGGCTGGGGGGAAGAACAGACCTTCAATGAGATCAGTGAGGACGAGGAACGGGACATGAGTAGCTCGGCATCCAACCTTGTGCAAATGGGGTCTTTCATGCTGTCATGCCTGTTGAGGGAACCTCGTATAAAAAGGCTGAAGGAGAATGACCTGTACTGGGTGGCCACGTTACTAGACCCCCGGTATAAGGTGCTCAAACCCACATGCAGTCGTGCATATATATAGGGGAGCAAATCCTGCACTTGTGGCCTGTTGCTAATGGCGATCCCCAGCAAAAATGCATACGGTGGAGGATGCCCGCAGCGAACCAAAAGTACCACAATAGACATCCTACACAAGGTAGCAATTGTGTGGATGTCATAATCAATATAACAATATAACAAAATAGCAAAGACAGGTGCACTCTGCGGTCTTACTAAACCCTCAAACTGATTTTAAAATTGAGAGATTAGTCAACATGTCCTACGGTGTAGGACATGTCTAAGCCCGGGCACCACGCCAAGGTTTCTCAAGTAGCCCGGGACCTAACACTCTCCTAACTGAGCCGTATGGGCAATACCAGGAGCCAGTGGGCAAATTACAGGAGCATAAGGCCGACTCACAAACAACTCACCAGTTACCTCCAGCATGTAACCATGCTTGCAGTGGGAGGAGGGAGGAGTCTGCGAGTCCCACTCAAGACTGGCTGATATAGCCTAGGCCTCACAGGTGCACCTAAATGTGACCTGTAGATGGAAAACAGGCACATTTAAATTGGAGTTTATACACCTCCAGGAATCTCTATATATACAAACTGGAAAGACTAGCGTGGTATTAGCAGGAGGTGCTCAAACCCACATGCAGTCGTGCATATATATAGGGGAGCAAATCCTGCACTTGTGGCCCATTGCTAATGGCGATCCCCAGCAAAAATGCATACGGTGGAGGATGCCCGCAGCGAACCACAAGTACCACAATAGACATCCTACACAAGGTAGCAATTGTGTGAATGTCATAATCAATATAGCAATATAACAAAATAGCAAAGACAGGTGCACTCTGCGGTCTTACTAAACCCTCAAACTGATTTTAAAATTGAGAGATTAGTCAACATGTCCTACGGAGGCCTGGGCTATATCAGCCAGTCTTGAGTGGGACTCGCAGACTCCTCCCTCCTCCCACTGCAAGCATGGTTACATGCTGGAGGTAACTGGTGAGTTGTTTGTGAGTCGGCCTTATGCTCCTGTAATTTGCCCACTGGCTCCTGGTATTGCCCATACGGCTCAGTTAGGAGAGTGTTAGGTCCCGGGCTACTTGAGAAACCTTGGCGTGGTGCCCGGGCTTAGACATGTCCTACACCGTAGGACATGTTGACTAATCTCTCAATTTTAAAATCAGTTTGAGGGTTTAGTAAGACCGCAGAGTGCACCTGTCTTTGCTATTTTGTTATATTGTTATATTGATTATGACATCCACACAATTGCTACCTTGTGTAGGATGTCTATTGTGGTACTTTTGGTTCGCTGCGGGCATCCTCCACCGTATGCATTTTTGCTGGGGATCGCCATTAGCAACGGGCCACAAGTGCAGGATTTGCTCCCCTATATATATGCACGACTGCATGTGGGTTTGAGCACCTCCTGCTAATACCACGCTAGTCTTTCCAGTTTGTATATATAGAGATTCCTGGAGGTGTATAAACTCCAATTTAAATGTGCCTGTTTTCCATCTACAGGTCACATTTAGGTGCACCTGTGAGGCCTAGGCTATATCAGCCAGTCTTGAGTGGGACTCGCAGACTCCTCCCTCCTCCCACTGCAAGCATGGTTACATGCTGGAGGTAACTGGTGAGTTGTTTGTGAGTCGGCCTTATGCTCCTGTAATTTGCCCACTGGCTCCTGGTATTGCCCATACGGCTCAGTTAGGAGAGTGTTAGGTCCCGGGCTACTTGAGAAACCTTGGCGTGGTGCCCGGGCTTAGACATGTCCTACACCGTAGGACATGTTGACTAATCTCTCAATTTTAAAATCAGTTTGAGGGTTTAGTAAGACCGCAGAGTGCACCTGTCTTTGCTATTTTGTTATATTGTTATATTGATTATGACATCCACACAATTGCTACCTTGTGTAGGATGTCTATTGTGGTACTTTTGGTTCGCTGCGGGCATCCTCCACCGTATGCATTTTTGCTGGGGATCGCCATTAGCAACGGGCCACAAGTGCAGGATTTGCTCCCCTATATATATGCACGACTGCATGTGGGTTTGAGCACCTCCTGCTAATACCACGCTAGTCTTTCCAGTTTGTATATATAGAGATTCCTGGAGGTGTATAAACTCCAATTTAAATGTGCCTGTTTTCCATCTACAGGTCACATTTAGGTGCACCTGTGAGGCCTGGGCTATATCAGCCAGTCTTGAGTGGGACTCGCAGACTCCTCCCTCCTCCCACTGCAAGCATGGTTACATGCTGGAGGTAACTGGTGAGTTGTTTGTGAGTCGGCCTCATGCTCCTGTAATTTGACCACTGGCTCCTGGTATTGCCCATACGGCTCAGTTAGGAGAGTGTTAGATCCCGGGCTACTTGAGAAACCTTGGCGTGGTGCCCGGGCTTAGACATGTCCTACACCGTAGGACATGTTGACTAATCTCTGAATTTTAAAATCAGTTTGAGGGTTTAGTAAGACCGCAGAGTGCACCTGTCTTTGCTATTTTGTTATACTGCGTTACTGAATGCTCATCCACAATGGCTGTAGGCTCATGCGTCCTTTTACGGAGGCGACAAACCTGGTCAGTCAAACCCAAGGCAACATCATCGACCTCATCCCATATGCGTTTTTTCTGGAGCATGCCCTGCGAATAGTGCTGGATCAGGCCGTAGATGAGCATGAAGAGGAAGAGTTGTGGTCACCATCACCACCAGAAGCAGCCTTGTCGTCGTCGATTGCTGGACCTGCGCAACGCAGAGAGAGGAGTCTGAAGAAGAGGAGTCAGAGGAGAAAGGTGGCTTTGAGGAGGTGGAAGACCAACCACAGCAGGCGTCCCAGGGGGCTTGTTGTCACCTTTCGGGGACCCTTGGTGTTGTACGTGGCTGGGTGGAGGAAGAGACCTTCAATGACGCCAGTGAGGACAAGGAATGGGACATGGCTAGCTTGGTATCCAACCTTGTACAAATTGGGAGTTTGCGGTTGTGCAAATGGACTGTTTGCGGTTGTTTGCGGTGCGTTAAACGGGGAGTTTGGTCTGTCAGAGTTTGGTCTGTCACTGTGAAGCGGGCGTAACCCTTACACTACCTGAACATCATACTTGATGTTTTAAAGCACGTTATTCCAAACAATTTAGGAATGTTAGGTGATTTATGCCCTTTATGGATTAAAACCAGACTCTGCGTCAACTACGTAATTTTCCATGGGAGTTTTGCCATGGATCCCCCTCCGGCATGCCACAGTCCAGGTGTTAGTCCCCTTGAAACAACTTTTCCATCACTATTGTGGCCAGAAAGAGTCCCTGTGGGTTTTAAAATTCGCCTGCCTATTGAAGTCTATGGTGGTTTGCCCGTTCGCAAACATTTGCGGAAATTCGCGTTCGCCGCTCGCGAATGGAAAATTTTATGTTCGCGACATCTCTAATTACTAGCAATCGGAAGTTGGTGAGTATTTCTACAGAATTGGGATGTAATATGTATAATAATGCCCTCAGGCCTTATTAAAGGCATAAATGAATAATAGGATAATGAGTGCTACACCTAGCCAGTCGAATACGCTGTGAGGCTAATGCAAAAGATCCTGGTTCTCTTTGCTATGATTGGATGCAGTCGGATAAAGCCTGCATGTCAGTCCACTTGGTATATCTGATGTGCCTGTAGAGCAAAAGCACCTGGGTGAGAACAACTGGCTGATGTAAATGTGGCATGGGGATGGGGAAAGGTGGATTGTGCAGAATGACAGATTTTACTGTCATTACTGGTGAACTTCCCGGGGTGGAGATTAAGCCCCAGGAAGGAAGATTGAGCTTCTGGGAGGAATATGAAGCCCGCTGTGGGGTAACTAAGCCCACCACCGAGTCCTTTAGGGCCAGGCAGAAAGTTGGGTATCTCGGCCAATGGTCTTTCAAATTAATTGACATGATAAGCATACTAAATGTTTGCAAGACCCATTTAAACACAGTTTTAAACCTCTGGCCCAGGATGTATACCGCCTGCTTTTTCCTTCTGCAAAATCCAGGCATTGGTAAAACCTCAGTTTGGAACCCGAGGCTGCAAAACTCTGCCCTAGACACAGCGTCTGCTGATGCTCCATAAGGGTGCAATTTCAGATTTCCTCCTCTGATGGCAAATTAGAAACTTACCTCTTTGAGCTTGCTTTAAAAATCAACATGTGCCCTGCTATGAGGAGACTGTTCCCAAGCACCGTCCCCCTCCATTGTCCATCCCCACCCGTTCGGGGTCACTGGGGGGAAAAACACCACTGGTTCCCGAAGACAAGGAACTCTGGTGTGGGCTCAGTGACTGCTAGGGTCCCATTACATTTCCAGGAGAAGATTACAGGGTTTGTGCAGAAGGAATATATTGATGACCTATCCTCAAGACAGGTCATCAATATCTGATGGGCGGGGGTCTGACAACCCAGCTGATCAGCGGTTTGAAGAGGTGACGCTCCATGCGAGAGCTGCTTCCTCTTCATTACACTCGGCGGCGACTCCTTTGCAGTGGTGGCATTCAAGTGAATAGAGCGAGTACTTGTGATTACATTTCACTTCTGAGACCACGGGCAGTGGAGCACTGTCTCCTCTTCAAACAGCTGATCGGTCGGGGTGACTGGTGTCGGACCCCCACCGCTCAGATATTGATGACCTATTCTGTGAATAGCTCATCAATGTATAGGACCTACACAAACCCTTTAAGCCCCAGGGAGGAAGATGAAGCAGTCCTCTCCGCATGACTGACCTCTATTGAGTTGGAGCTAGCATCCTTTCACACCCCCAGTACCTGAGGTCCACGCAACAAGAGAATGGGAGGTCGGTACCAGGGGCCATGGAACTGTGGTAAGGATACAATGAGCGGCCATGTCCGTTCAACTATCAGGGTTGAAGATTATGCACTTAGCTGGAAAATGAAGCCACAGGCTCACAGTGTCAGGCACCTTGAGGACCACAGCCACCCTCACTGCCTCAGTCACCGCTCCTACCCTCTCCTCTCTCCTCACCTAGTGCCTTTTCTATGAGCCAGGGCGCTGCACATCAACTTTATCATGACACGAGTTCCTTTTTGATAAATTTGTCATCGCTGAAAAGCTTGTCATCTCTGCTCCATACTCTTTCTGCACAGGTTTAAAAATGCACCACTGGATATCTGGCTTTGTCGCTATTCAATATTTAATGAATGCTCACTCCAAAGCAATACCACCCAAACCAAAGATTATGAAAGAAGTGCTCAAAACACTTAAATTGGGTGTAAATTAGAGAGAATTTATTTAACATCAAATGACTGTATTTTTATTCAGTGCCTCAAATTTATTCTCAGGCCAATCGCTATGAATAGGGCACTGAACATGGCACAACCCCGACTCACGAAGAGTCACCCCCCCGCACTCAGGAGAGGACAACCCCCTGTGGGGGAAACCTCTAGGGAACCATGGCTGGAGGGTTGCCCTTCCCTTGGGCTTAGAAGGTTAATGCCAAAATGGAACAAGATATTTTATCAGAAGGTGTACATTTTCAATGAGACATGATAGAAATTCATTAAAGATATGACAGAAAGGACATCAAATAGTCATACATGTTAAAGAGTTAAAGAAACAGATTAGTAAGCAGTTACACAATATTAAACACTCTGTGCCAGCCTCTTACGGAGATAGCCAAATTCGACCACTCCTGGCCTTACACGTAAATTTTCAGCAGCTGGCGCTGGATGTGAGGGAGATCTGGCTGCAGCATCTGTCGACCCATTGATGGCTAGGGCTAATTTGGATGATCTGGCTGGCTAGGCGGATAGGGCTGATCTGACTGGCTAGGTGAATTGGGCTGATCTGGCTAGCTAGGCGATAGGGCTGATCTGGCTGGCTAGGCGGGCGTCCCCTTCCTCCCTCTACAGATGGTGAAGCTCCAGGTCTCCAGACACATCAAGCATGGCTCTGCAAATGGCTGTTTGTCCTTCTGTTATGGAACCTTCATATGTGGGTGCTTTATGTCATAGACTTATGCATCTATGACATCAGCAGCACAATTGCCATAGTTACTACAGGGGTTTATTATTGATACCTACCTCATGCACTTTAACTATGAAGTCAGCCACAGTGGTCCCAAGTATTAACCCTTTCTTGACTGACTGGAGACTCTACAATGTACTTGTCACTAGAAAGGCCCCTAATCACTATTGCATTTAAAAGCTGCCCTAACAATAGTAAGTTAGGGAGTGTAATGACAGATTTGAGGTGTAATATGCACATCCATGCCCTCAAGTCCATTTGCTACATCTGAATTTACACAGATTCCAGTGGACTTTTCTTTTGGTGCCAATAAGTAGCGATCTACCAAACTATTACATTAACAAGATTTTAGTATAACCAGTTTCTTATACATTGTCTTTGAAATGACCAATACTTCATAAAAAAAAATCTGCATGGAAGCTTCCACAAAGAGTACACATTCAAAACGAATAGGAATCATGATTGGTACAGAGAAGAATTAAGGGGATCATTTATCAAACTGGTGTAAAGTAGAACTGGCTTAGTTGCGCATAGTAACCAACCAGATTTCTCATTTCATTTTCCAAAGGAGCTGTCCAAAATAAAAGATGGAATCTGATTGGTTTAATTTATACTACAGATTTATACTACATATTTCACCGTTTGCAATGCGTAGATTTAGATCTTTGGTAAATCCGCACATAAATCCACTGTGGAATGTCAGCAAAATCTGCAGTAAAATTTCCATGTTCGGCAATCTTCCCCATGTGGCCATGTCATAGCAGCCAGAACTGGTAGTGTACGTGCGTATGTCCTACCAGCCCTACAACATAATAAAGGTGACATTCCAGGATCTGCTTAGAGGGTGCTGTGTTATCTGTTATTAAAGGGCTTGTTCTATCTGGAAATTTATAGCATATTCCCAGGCTACAGTGTCTAGGTTCCTACCTCTGACACCTGCTGCTGTCTCAAGAATGGGACCCTGTCACACACGGCCAGCAAAGGGGGAAGTGGCCGACGTTGTACTGCTCTCTCCTTTCACTTTAGTGAGGCTTAAGAAAATAGCCAAGTAGGCGAGCTCCGCTCTTTTCGGATGTGACATTTTATATATGGAAATGCCTTTAATGGGCAGATATTTTACCCCGCAGGGCAGGTTTTGTCTATCAATCTTAAACAGTTGGTTTCCAACCAAATATTTGTAGTGTCCCACTACGTAAAGGTGGGCACTACTCAAGGGTCAATTGGGTCATGTTATTCCCCACCTCTTGTGGAACATAGTCATGGTGTTTTGTATTGCATTGTAATGCATATTTTCATGTTATTTCCTGTGTACCTGGCCTGCTAGGGGTGTAGTTTCTCCTCCTGAGGTGTAGAGGGAGCTAGGGAACCCCCTAGTATATAGTTAGGCCCAGACAGGAAAGGTTAGTTCAGTCTAGCCTGCCTGAAGTGCTGAGCAAGTGAAGCTCAGAGGTTAGTCCAGGAGAAGAAGTTTCCTCCTGAAGTTGTCCTGCACCTTGCAGAGTACAGAGCAGTGCTAATGTTATCCAGCCAAGTAGCAAGCTGAGGGGCAGAAGTTTATTTTCAGCAAGAGGATTTATACCAGAGGAGGTTTCCCTACCCAAGGATAAAGCCAGCTATTAGGCATACGGGCCTTGGAGAAAGCCAGACAGGATTCTGCAGAAAGTACAGCCTGATCTGTGAGTTTATTCCCCCCTGAGTTATCTTGCTAGGATTCTACCTGCCACCCATGTAAAGCCTGCCTGTTACCAAATCTACTTCATATGGAACTGTCTAAAGCTTGTATATAGTTGAACTGTTCAGTAAAGAGGAATTCTAGTTCACTACAATCGTGTGCACCTCCATTATTCCTTCAAACAATCGGTGTACCATCGTTACCGGCACTGGCGTCACGAACTGTAAGGGATCTTGCCATAGGCACGCTAAAACTGCAACACCCAGGGCACCTCACCAATCACCTGGCCTGGTCCCTATATCTAGAGAGTGCCCCAGAGGATCTACGTGCCAGCCTCTTCATCACTGCTATACGCCTGCCCAGGGAATACTACCAACTGTGAGTACTAAGAGCAACCCTCGGTCTGTTAACTGACCCCCATGACCTCACATTCGCTCCCCTAAAGGACTGGCATACTGCATATTTACTATGCTTTTCTGTGCTTGTATAGGAACTCGACTTTATGGATTAAACACACAGCAGTCATAGCATCACCAAAATTTATGATGCAGTGACCAAGCAGGTTCAATCACCAACCACACGGAAACGGTTAGAACAGTCTTCCTAGCTGCACGGCATGCCGGTGGACGCCAGGCTGATAGTTAAGGAAAGAGGCTTTCAGGATACAAGCCACCCAGACCAGTGTCCCAGATGGAGAAACCAAGAGTCAACAGAGATCACAACAGTCTTCGTCTCCGTATGCACATCCAACATGGAGGTCAGATGAGCACATTACAATATATTTCCATCCTTCACAATAGGTAAGTGAGATATACAGGTAAGTAGACCCCAACCAAGTGGAATTATCAATGGCTCTGATCCAGGATCTTCCGACCGATGGCCTTTTCTCAGGGTCAAGAAGGATTTTTTTCACTGTGACACAAACTGGCCAAATGTGTCTAGGTTGTCTTCTTCTGGATCACAATTTTTCTCTGCAGGTATTTTGTTTTAATAAATGATTTTGAAATGGATAACCGTGTCTTATGTTTATTTCTCTATGTGCTAAGGAGCTCAAATAAAAGTGTCCTGCTGTTTTCCCCTATGACCACTTACACTGAAGTAAGCTATGACTTTCATTTTAAAACAAAACTGGTTAAGTGTCATCTAAGAATTTTCAGGACAGTTGGAGGACTTTGAATTCGGGTTGAGTTTATTCATCCATTATGGAATTTTCTGACCAGTTAGGTAGAATCGGACCTGCGATAGATAGACGGCCTATCTTGTAGCGTGTATTATATATCTTATTGTTTGAGTTGTATCCAATATTGTTCTGATCCTTCTGTATTTGATAAAGGATGACTTTCAGCTCCGCTGAATCTGGGAGGCTGTGTGGTGATAGGAACATCTATTGTTTCATCCAATTCAATTATGCTAATACCAGATGTTGGCTCAACTGGGCCCTTGTGGTATTGTTTAATAAGATAAGCACCAATCTTCACACAAGCAAATCACTCAATCCCAAGGAAATGTATGGAGGTCTAGAGATAAAGTCTCTAATCACAGCATGAGGTAGACAGGCTGTAGGACTACATAGGAATATGAGTAAATATACATATTAGGTCTCATGTACACGGTCGTAAGTGTTTTATTGTCTGTAAATGGCGGATCCGCAAAAGACAGATCCCAGCCGAGTGCATGCCACCATTTATTTTTTTAACTTCTGTAGAAATGTCCAATCCTTGTCCACAAAACGGACAAGAATAGGACATGTTCTACCATTCTACAGTTATTGGAGTGACTGTAAACACATTTGGGTGATCCTCTGAGGTGGAAGCAGGTAGACACTGACCCTGTTTTATGCTTAAAGGGGTTATCCCATGACTAATGTAAAAAATGTAAATCACACATAGTACATGACAACATCTTTCTAACAAAGCTAGAGCCAGCCCTGTACCTCACATGTATCCAGAAATCTCCCCATTCAATGCTCTGCTAGATTTATATCAAGCTGGCAGCTCAAAGGGAGTGTCTTTTCTGCTGCAGCTAAGGGGGCATGTGCATGCTCTCCCTATCACAGCTCAGTAGCCAGTTGAAGGATGAAACTGAGCATGTGTGGCGATCTCAGTGAGCAGGTCAAAGAAATAAGAAAAAAAAAAAACAACAGGTGGCGCTACACAGATACCTTTTATTGAATAACTCTGTGGCTATGCAAAATTTTTAATTACATATAAATACAAAAGTATTCAGACCCAGGTGCTGGTTTGAAAACTGTAGAATATTTTCTGTGCGACAACCCCTTTAAATGCTGTGGGGGGAAAAAAATGTTTCCCTCTGTAACAGCTCTTTTTTATATAAACATAACTTTCTTTTGTAAAATGAAACGTAGGTCAGCATCCTTACACAGGACATGTATGGATTTGCAGATGATTGCCACAATATCCTTACAGATATGGCTGAAATGTGTACTAATGGTAAATTTGTCACATGTAGAGGCACATCTATCTTGAGATGATCTTCTTGCTGTGTACACGGGTTCTTCAAACAGCAGCCCTTTCTTTGGCCCCACTTAAATGATTGACATTATACCCGCGGTTGCTCAATCTGATCATGATGTGTTCACATTTCTTTTCAAATGCAGACTCTTCACAGGAAACTCTTCTTGCCCTTACAAATTCAAACATGTGTGGGTTTTTGTGGGTCTACAAAAGCCTCTAATATGAACACGTCACTAGACAGGCCCTTATCAATTGGGCATTTAAAAGATGACTAGCCTTCGGAAGTTGGTGAGTATTTCTACAGAATTGGGATGTAATATGTATAATAATGCCCTGGTGAGCTTCCCGGGGTGGAGATGAAGCCCCAGGAAGGAAGATTGAGCTTCTGGGAGGAATATGAAGCCCGCTGTGGGGTAACTAAGCCCACCACCGAGTCCTTTAGGGCCAGGCAGAAAGTTGGGTATCTCGGCCAATGGTCTTCAAATTAATTGACATGATAAGCTTACTAAATGATTGCAAGACCCATTTAAACACAGTTTTAAACCTCTGGCCCAGGATGTATGGCCTCTGCTGGGATGGATCTGCAGTCTAACTCCTGCTTTTTCCTTCTGCGAACTCTAGTAGCCAAGATCCAGGCATTGGTAAAAACTTAGTTTGGAACCCATATTGTTCTGATCCTTCTGTATTTGATAAAGGATGACTTTCGGCTCCGCTGAATCTGGGAGGCTGTGTGGTGGTAGAAACATCTATTTTTTCATCCAATTCAATTATGCTAATACCAGATGTTGGGTCAACTGGGCCCTTATGGTATTATTTAATAAGATAAGCACCAATCTTCACACAAGCAAATCACTCAATCCCATGGAAATGTATGGAGGTCTAAAGATAAAGTCTCTACTCACAGCATGCGGTAGACAGGCTGTAGGACTACATAGGAATATGAGTAAATATACATATTTGGGCTCATGTACACGGTCGCGTTTTATTGTCTGTAAATGGCAGATTCGCAAAAGCCGCAGTCAACAACTGGTTAACGTTGCCCACTTTAATGAAGACAATTTACGCAATCATCTAGTTGAAAAAGAATTGCCTCTCCACTCATCTTAAGGGTCCCCGCAGGGGATTACAATAAAGTAATATGACAATATATTGTAATATGACAATATAGTCACATACAGCATGCAAAGAGCATGTAGTATTAAACATGGTAAACAACTAATTAGAATGCGAGCAGTCATATTCCAGAGATATGTGTCCTTGTCTTCTGTCTTCTTGGAATGTGGGGGTGTTGATGGTAGGCTCGACGGGTCCTCAAGATATGAGGTCTTCTTGTTAAAAAAGTTTTTATGCGTATATAAGTATAATTTTTTCAAGCACAACAGAATATATTATTAATATGAATGAAATTAGATTACAGGCAGGCAGGGTATCAGAAATAATTTATTTCTTTAACGTTTTTCACCATTTTGATCATTACATTATCACACATATGTATTTCTCATTAATTTATTAGCTAACTATCTATCCTACCTGTCTAGAAAAGGCCCCTTAGACTGCCTGTACTTCATGAAGTATACAGATAAGCTGCATAGATCATGGGATGTTAGACATCCATTCCTGGCCGCCTCATAGTAGCCATTTCATCTGAACATTCACACATCTTTAAGGAGTTGTTGACAACACACACACATATAATTATCTAACTAAAAAGATGACGACAGCCAGCCATAGGTGCATCCCAACACAAGGACCACCCCGGAGTAATCCCCGGTGAAATCACGCTTTTAGGGCATTGACTCTTCTTGTAGGAGTGGTGCTCAAACTGCTAGGGTGCATCTGTGGGACCCTCTTTCAGAGATGATGTCCTCCACCCAACTTTCAAAAAGCTGAGGGGTCTTCAGGAAAGGTGGGCAGTCGAGCTAGGCTATCAGACGGTCAACTCTGTAGCTGTGATGTCATCCTTCCTACAAAATGGACATGTTAACGCCCTTAACTAGGAATATAACATATTAATCATTTCCAGGTAATTATTGAATGTTATATCAATAGAGGAGAAGCAGGAAAGTGGAAAGAAACCAGACATGAGCCAAAACCCTGATAATGATTGATACAAGAAATCAGAGTTACTTCTTTCCTTTCACATTTTCTCCTCTTTTGATCATTACATTATCACTCATATATGCATTTCTCATTGATTTGTTAGCTAACTATCTGTCCTAGCTGTCTAGAAAAGGCCCCTTAAATTGCATGTACTGCGTGAAGTATGTAGATAAGCTGTATACATCATGGGATGTTAGATATCCATTCCTGACCACCTCATAATTGCCATTTCATCTGAACATTCCGGCTTCTTTATGGGGTTATTGACAGCACACACTTCATTATCTACCTAAAAGGATGACGACAGCCAGCCAGAGGTGCATCCCAACACAAGGACCACCCTGGAGTAATCCCCGGTGAAATCACGCTTTTAGGGCATTGACTCTTCTTGTAAGAGTGGTGCTCAAACTGCTAGGGTGCATCTGTGGGACCCTCTTTCAGAGATGATGTCCTCCACCCAACTCTCAAAACGCTGAGGGGTCTTCAGGAGAGGTGGGCAGTCGAGCTGGGCTATCAGACGGTCAACTCTGTAGCTGTGATGTCATCCTTCCTACAAAATGGACATATCCACTCCCTCAACTAGGAATATAACATATTAATCATTTCCAGTCAATAATTGAATGCTATATCAATAGAGGAGAAGCAGGAAAGTGGTAAGAAACCAGACATGAACCAAAACCCTGATAATGATTGATAAAAGAAATCAGAGTTAATTCTTTCCTTTCACATTTTCTCTTCTTTTGATCATTACATTATCACTCATATATGCATTTCTCATTGATTTGTTAGCTAACTATCTGTCCTAGCTATCTAGAAAAGGCCCCTTAAATTGCATGTACTGCGTGAAGTATGTAGATAAGCTGTATACATCATGGGATGTTAGATATCCATTCCTGACCACCTCATAATTGCCATTTCATCTGAACATTCTGGCTTCTTTATGGGGTTATTGACAGCACACACTTCATTATCTACCTAAAAGGATGACGACAGCCAGCCAGAGGTGCATCCCAACACAAGGACCACCCTGGAGTAATCCCCGGTGAAATCACGCTTTTAGGGCATTGACTCTTCTTGTAAGAGTGGTGCTCAAACTGCTAGGGTGCATCTGTGGGACCCTCTTTCAGAGATGATGTCCTCCACCCAACTCTCAAAATGCTGAGGGGTCTTCAGGAGAGGTGGGCAGTCGAGCTGGGCTATCAGACGGTCAACTCTGTAGCTGTGATGTCATCCTTCCTACAAAATGGACATATCCACTCCCTCAACTAGGAATATAACATATTAATCATTTCCAGTCAATAATTGAATGCTATATCAATAGAGGAGAAGCAGGAAAGTGGAAAGAAACCAGACATGAACCAAAACCCTGATAATGATTGATAAAAGAAATCAGAGTTAATTCTTTCCTTTCACATTTTCTCTTCTTTTGATCATTACATTATCACTCATATATGCATTTCTCATTGATTTGTTAGCTAACTATCTGTCCTAGCTGTCTAAAAAAGGCCCCTTAATCTGCATGTACTGCATGAAGTATTTAGGTAAGCTGTATACATCATGAGATGTTAGATATCCCTTTCTGACCCCCTCATAGAAGCCATTTCATCTGAACATTCCGCTTTTTTTTGGGGTTATTGACAACACACACTTCATTATCTACCTAAAAGGATGACAACAGCTAGCCAGAGGTGCATCCCAACACAAGGACCACCCTGGAGTAATCCCCGGTGAAATCACGCTTTTAGGGCACTGACTCTTCTTGTAAGAGTGGTGCTCAAACTGCTAGGGTGCATCTGTGGGACCCTCTTTCAGAGATGATGTCCTCCACCCAACTCTCAAAAAGCTGAGGGGTCTTCAGGAGAGGTGGGCAGTCGAGCTGGGCTATCAGACGGTCAACTCTGTAGCTGTGATGTCATCCTTCCTACAAAATGGACATATCCACTCCCTCAACTAGGAATATAACATATTAATCATTTCCAGTCAATAATTGAATGCTATATCAATAGAGGAGAAGCAGGAAAGTGGTAAGAAACCAGACATGAACCAAAACCCTGATAATGATTGATAAAAGAAATCAGAGTTAATTCTTTCCTTTCACATTTTCTCTTCTTTTGATCATTACATTATCACTCATATATGCATTTCTCATTGATTTGTTAGCTAACTATCTGTCCTAGCTATCTAGAAAAGGCCCCTTAAATTGCATGTACTGCGTGAAGTATGTAGATAAGCTGTATACATCATGGGATGTTAGATATCCATTCCTGACCACCTCATAATTGCCATTTCATCTGAACATTCTGGCTTCTTTATGGGGTTATTGACAGCACACACTTCATTATCTACCTAAAAGGATGACGACAGCCAGCCAGAGGTGCATCCCAACACAAGGACCACCCTGGAGTAATCCCCGGTGAAATCACGCTTTTAGGGCATTGACTCTTCTTGTAAGAGTGGTGCTCAAACTGCTAGGGTGCATCTGTGGGACCCTCTTTCAGAGATGATGTCCTCCACCCAACTCTCAAAATGCTGAGGGGTCTTCAGGAGAGGTGGGCAGTCGAGCTGGGCTATCAGACGGTCAACTCTGTAGCTGTGATGTCATCCTTCCTACAAAATGGACATATCCACTCCCTCAACTAGGAATATAACATATTAATCATTTCCAGTCAATAATTGAATGCTATATCAATAGAGGAGAAGCAGGAAAGTGGTAAGAAACCAGACATGAACCAAAACCCTGATAATGATTGATAAAAGAAATCAGAGTTAATTCTTTCCTTTCACATTTTCTCTTCTTTTGATCATTACATTATCACTCATATATGCATTTCTCATTGATTTGTTAGCTAACTATCTGTCCTAGCTATCTAGAAAAGGCCCCTTAAATTGCATGTACTGCGTGAAGTATGTAGATAAGCTGTATACATCATGGGATGTTAGATATCCATTCCTGACCACCTCATAATTGCCATTTCATCTGAACATTCTGGCTTCTTTATGGGGTTATTGACAGCACACACTTCATTATCTACCTAAAAGGATGACGACAGCCAGCCAGAGGTGCATCCCAACACAAGGACCACCCTGGAGTAATCCCCGGTGAAATCACGCTTTTAGGGCATTGACTCTTCTTGTAAGAGTGGTGCTCAAACTGCTAGGGTGCATCTGTGGGACCCTCTTTCAGAGATGATGTCCTCCACCCAACTCTCAAAATGCTGAGGGGTCTTCAGGAGAGGTGGGCAGTCGAGCTGGGCTATCAGACGGTCAACTCTGTAGCTGTGATGTCATCCTTCCTACAAAATGGACATATCCACTCCCTCAACTAGGAATATAACATATTAATCATTTCCAGTCAATAATTGAATGCTATATCAATAGAGGAGAAGCAGGAAAGTGGAAAGAAACCAGACATGAACCAAAACCCTGATAATGATTGATAAAAGAAATCAGAGTTAATTCTTTCCTTTCACATTTTCTCTTCTTTTGATCATTACATTATCACTCATATATGCATTTCTCATTGATTTGTTAGCTAACTATCTGTCCTAGCTGTCTAAAAAAGGCCCCTTAATCTGCATGTACTGCATGAAGTATTTAGGTAAGCTGTATACATCATGAGATGTTAGATATCCCTTTCTGACCCCCTCATAGAAGCCATTTCATCTGAACATTCCGCTTTTTTTTGGGGTTATTGACAACACACACTTCATTATCTACCTAAAAGGATGACAACAGCTAGCCAGAGGTGCATCCCAACACAAGGACCACCCTGGAGTAATCCCCGGTGAAATCACGCTTTTAGGGCATTGACTCTTCTTGTAAGAGTGGTGCTCAAACTGCTAGGGTGCATCTGTGGGACCCTCTTTCAGAGATGATGTCCTCCACCCAACTCTCAAAAAGCTGAGGGGTCTTCAGGAGAGGTGGGCAGTCGAGCTGGGCTATCAGACGGTCAACTCTGTAGCTGTGATGTCATCCTTCCTACAAAATGGACATATCCACTCCCTCAACTAGGAATATAACATATTAATCATTTCCAGCCAATAATTGAATGTTATATCAATAGAGGAGAAGCAGGAAAGTGGAAAGAAACCACACATGAACCAAAACTCTGATAATGATTGATACAAGAAATCAGAGTTAATTCTTTCCTGCCACATTTTCTCCTCTTTTGATCATTACATTATCACTTATATATGAATTTCTCTTTTGTTAGCTAACTATCTTTCCTACCTGTCCATAAATGGCCACTTAGACTTCCCGTACTGCATGAAGTATCCAGATAAGCTGCATAGATCATGGGATGTTAGACATCCATTCCTGGTTGTCTGATAGTAGCCATTTCATCTAAACATTCACAAATCTTTATGGGGTTATTGACAGCACACACCTACATCATTATGTTATAGAATCATGATAGTCAGCCAGAGGTGCATCCCAACACAAGTACCACCCTGGAGTAATTCCCCAGTGAAATCACTCAGGGCATGGACTCTTGTAGGAGTGGTGCTCAAACTGCTAGGATGCATCTGTGGGACCCTCTTTCAGAGATGATGTCCTCCACTTGACTGAGGGGTCTTCAGGAGAGGTGGGCAGTCGAGATAGGCTATCAGACGGTCAACTCTGTAGCTGTGATTTCATCCTTCCTTCAAAATGGACATGTGCACACCTGCAAGGAAGAATACAACATATAAATCATTTTCAGGCAATTGTGGAGGCAATAGAGGAGAAAAATAAAATTTGATGTAAACTAGAAATAAACCAAAACCCTGATAACGATTGATGCAAGAAATTATTTCAACTTCTAGAACAATGGTCTCCAACATTTGGCTCAGCAAGTGCTGCTGTAGAAATACAACTCCCAACATCCCATAATAGCCAGCAACTGTCAGAACATGTTTGGAGTTGTTTTCCACTCACCAAACATCTCAGGGGAAATTTATAAAGAGCAGGGGGGATGCATTTAATTTATCATGAAGTTCATGCCTGGTTAAAAATTAAGTGCATCCTCTGACAATCTATGCGCCCTGAATTAATTCTTGGCCAGATCACAGCTGCCATAGTTTTCGGTCATCATTTACAGCAGAAAACTGGTATACATTTACAAGTAAATCTTTTGGAGCTGATGTCCAAGCCCACCCCTTTCAAAAAATGGAGAGGCTGGCAGTAAAACGCCATTTACAAACATTTTAAACAGAATTTGCAACTTTTGTTTATCGGTGTACAAGAATGATAAATCTCTCCTTGTGCTGTGGACTACCAAAAGCAGTTGACATAATAATTAGGCTACTTTCACACTTGCGTTTGGTGCGGATCCGTCATGGATCAGCACAATGGATCCGTTCAGATAATACAACCGTCTGCATCCATTCTGAACGGATCAGTTTGTATTATTTTTAACATAGCCAAGACGGATCTGTCTTGAACACCATTGAAAGTCAATGGAGGACGGATCCGTTTTCTATTATTGCCATATTGTGTCATAGAAAACGGATCCGTCCCCATTGACTTACATTGTGGCTCAGTTTCGTCAGACGGACACCAAAGCGGAATGGAGACGGAACGAAGGCAAACTGAGGCATACTGATGCATTCTGATCGGATCCTTTTCCATTCAGAATGCATTAGGGCAAAACTGATCAGTTTTGGACCGCTTGTGAGAGCCATGAACGGATCTCACAAACGGAAAGCCAAAACGCCAGTTTGAAAAAGTAGCCTTAATCATCGCCTCTCCTTACCTTGGTGTTATCATGGTTGCTGTTGTTTGTGTGACCAGTGACAGTGAGTGACCAGTGAAATAGGGGGAACATTGGCCAGTAAGATAGAGCAGCATCCAGGAAGAGAGGGGAGATAGTAAGCAGTAAGATAGGACGGAGACCAGTAAGATAGGATGAATAATAACTAGAGTTGAGCGAACACCTGGATGTTCGAGTTCGAGAAGTTCGGCCGAACTTCCCGGAAATGTTCGCGTTCGGGATCCGAACCCGACCCGAACTTCGTCCCGAACCCGAAAACCCATTGAAGTCAATGGGGACCCGAACTTTTTGGCACTAAAAAGGCTGTAAAACAGCCCAGGAAAGAGCTAGAGGGCTGCAAAAGGCAGCAACATGTAGGTAAATCCCCTGCAAACAAATGTGGATAGGGAAATGAATTAAAATAAAAATAAAAAAAATAAAAATTAACCAATATCAATTGGACAGAGGTCCCATAGCAGAGAATCTGGCTTCACGTCAGCAGAGAATCAGTCTCTTCATGCCATAGCAGAGAATCTGGCTTCATGTCAGCAGAGAATCAGTCTTCATGTCATAGCAGAGAATCAGGCTTCACGTCACCCACCACTGGAACAGGCCATTGTCACATATTTAGGCCCCGGCACCCAGGCAGAGGAGAGAGGTCCCGTAACAGAGAATCTGGCTTCATGTCAGCACAGAATCAGTCTTCATGTCATAGCAGAGAATCAGGCTTCACGTCACCCACCACTGGAACAGGCCACTGTCACATATTTAGGCCCCGGCACCCAGGCAGAGGAGAGAGGTCCCGTAACAGAGAATCTGGCTTCATGTCAGCACAGAATCAGTCTTCATGTCATAGCAGAGAATCAGGCTTCACGTCACCCACCACTGGAACAGGCCACTGTCACATATTTAGGCCCCGGCACCCAGACAGAGGAGAGAGGTCCCGTAACAGAGAATCTGGCTTCATGTCAGCACAGAATCAGTCTTCATGTTATAGCAGAGAATCAGGCTTCACGTCACCCACCACTGGAACAGGCCACTGTCACATATTTAGGCCCCGGCACCCAGGCAGAGGAGAGAGGTCCCGTAACAGAGAATCTGGCTTCATGTCAGCACAGAATCAGTCTTCATGTCATAGCAGAGAATCAGGCTTCACGTCACCCACCACTGGAACAGGCCACTGTCACATATTTAGGCCCAGGCACCCAGGCAGAGGAGAGAGGTCCCGTAACAGAGAATCTGGCTTCATGTCAGCACAGAATCAGTCTTCATGTTATAGCAGAGAATCAGGCTTCACGTCACCCACCACTGGAACAGGCCACTGTCACATATTTAGGCCCCGGCACCCAGACAGAGGAGAGGTTCATTCAACTTTGGGTTGCCCCGCAATATAATGGTAAAATGAAAATAAAAATAGGATTGAATGAGGAAGTGCCCTGGAGTACAATAATATATTGTTAAGGGGAGGTAGTTAATGTCTAATCTGCACAAGGGATGGACAGGTCCTGTGGGATCCATGCCTGGTTCATTTTTATGAACGTCAGCTTGTCCACATTGGCTGTAGACAGGCGGCTGCGTTTGTCTGTAATGACGCCCCCTGCCGTGCTGAATACACGTTCAGACAAAACGCTGGCCGCCGGGCAGGCCTGCACCTCCAAGGCATAAAAGGCTAGCTCTGGCCACGTGGACAATTTGGAGACCCAGAAGTTGAATGGGGCCGAACCATCAGTCAGTACGTGGAGGGGTGTGCACAGGTACTGTTCCACCATCTTATTGAAATGTTGCCTCCTGCTAACACGTTCCGTATCAGGTGGTGGTGCAGTTAGCTGTGGCGTGGTGACAAAACTTTTCCACATCTCTGCCATGCTAACCCTGCCCTCAGAGGAGCTGGCCGTGACACAGCTGCGTTGGCGACCTCTTGCTCCTCCTCTGCCTTCGGCTTGGGCTTCCACTTGTTCCCCTGTGACATTTGGGAATGCTCTCAGTAGCGCATCTACCAATGTGCGCTTGTACTCGCGCATCTTACTATCACGCTCCAGTGCATGAAGTAATGTGGGCACATTGTCTTTGTACCGTGGATCCAGCAGGGTGGCAACCCAGTAGTCCGCACACGTTAAAATGTGGGCAACTCTGCTGTCGTTGCGCAGGCACTGCAGCATGTAGTCGCTCATGTGTGCCAGGCTGCCCAGCGGTAAGGACAAGCTGTCCTCTGTGGGAGGCGTATCGTCATCGTCCTGCGTTTCGCCCCAGCCACGCACCAGTGATGGGCCCGAGCTGCGTTGGGTGCCAGCCCGCTGTGAACCTGCTTCATCCTCATCCTCCTCCACCTCCTCCTCATCCTCGTCCTCCTCGTCCTCCAGTAGTGGGCCCTGTCTGGCCACATTTGTACCTGGCCTCTGCTGTAGCAAAAAAACTCCCTCAGAGTCACTACGAAGAGACTGGCCTGAAAGTGCTAAAAATGACCCCTCTTCCTCCTCCTCCTCCTGGGCCACCTCCTCTTCCATCATCGCCCTAAGTGTTTTCTCAAGGAGACATAGAAGTGGTATTGTAACGCTGATAACTGCGTCATCGCCACTGGCCATGTTGGTGGAGTATTTGAAACAGCGCAATAGGGCACACAGGTCTCGCATGGAGGCCCAGTCATTGGTGGTGAAGTGGGGCTGATCCGCAGTGCGACTGACCCGTGCGTGCTGCAGCTGAAACTCCACTATGGCCTGCTGCTGCTCGCACAGTCTGTCCAGCATGTGCAAGGTGGAGTTCCACCTGGTGGGCACGTCGCATATGAGGCGGTGAGCGGGAAGGCCGAAGTTACGCTGTAGCGCAGACAGGCGAGCAGCGGCAGGGTGTGAACGCCGGAAGCGCGAACAGATGGCCCGCACTTTATGCAGCAGCTTTGACATGCCGGGGTAGTTGTGAATGAACTTCTGCACCACCAAATTCAGCACATGCGCCAGGCAAGGGATGTGCGTCAAACCGGCTAGTCCCAGAGCTGCAACGAGATTTCGCCCATTATCGCACACCACCAGGCCGGGCTTGAGGCTCACCGGCAGCAACCACTCGTCGGTCTGTTGTTCTATACCCCGCCACAACTCCTGTGCGGTGTGGGGCCTGTCCCCCAAACATATGAGTTTCAGAACGGCCTGCTGATGTTTACCCCGGGCTGTGCTGAAGTTGGTGGTGAAGGTGTGTGGCTGACTGGATGAGCAGGTGGAAGAAGAGGAGGAGGAAGCTGAGTAGGAGGAGGAGGAGACAGGAGGCAAAGAATGTTGCCCTGTGATCCTTGGCGGCGGAAGGACGTGCGCCAAACAGCTCTCCGCCTGGGGCCCAGCCGCCACTACATTTACCCAGTGTGCAGTTAGGGAGATATAGCGTCCCTGGCCGTGCTTACTGGTCCACGTATCTGTGGTTAGGTGGACCTTGCCACAGATGGCGTTGCGCAGTGCACACTTGATTTTATCGGATACTTGGTTGTGCAGGGAAGGCACGGCTCTCTTGGAGAAGTAGTGCTGGCTGGGAACAACATACTGTGGGACAGCAAGCGACATGAGCTGTTTGAAGCTGTCTGTCTCCACCAGCCTAAATGACAGCATTTCATAGGCCAGTAGTTTAGAAATGCTGGCATTGAGGGCCAGGGATCGAGGGTGGCTAGGTGGGAATTTACGCTTTCTCTCAAATGTTTGTGAGATGGAGAGCTGAACGCTGCCGTGTGACATGGTTGAGATGCTTGGTGACGCAGGTGGTGGTGTTGGTGGTACATCCCATGTTTGCTGGGCGGCAAGTGCCAACGTCCCTCCAGAGGCGGAGGAAGAGGCCGAGGCGGCGGCAGCAGCAGAAGAGGTAGCAGGGGGAGCCTGAGTGACTTCCTTGTTTTTATGGTGTTTACTCCACTGCAGTTCATGCTTTGCATGCAGGTGCCTGGTCATGCAGGTTGTGCTAAGGTTCAGAACGTTAATGCCTCGCTTCAGGCTCTGATGGCACAGCGTGCAAACCACTCGGGTCTTGTCGTCAGCACATTGTTTGAAGAAGTGCCATGCCAGGGAACTCCTTGAAGCTGCCTTTGGGGTGCTCGGTCCCAGATGGCGGCGGTCAGTAGCAGGCGGAGTCTCTTGGCGGCGGGTGTTCTGATTTTGCCCACTGCTCCCTCTTTTGCTACGCTGTTGGCTCGGTCTCACCACTGCCTCTTCCTCCGAACTGTGAAAGTCAGTGGCACGACCTTCATTTCATGTGGGGTCTAGGACCTCATCGTCCCCTGCATCGTCTTCCACCCAGTCTTGATCCCTGACCTCCTGTTCAGTCTGCACACTGCAGAAAGACGCAGCAGTTGGCACCTGTGTTTCGTCATCATCAGAGACGTGCTGAGGTGGTATTCCCATGTCCTCATCATCAGGAAACATAAGTGGTTGTGCGTTAGTGCATTCTATCTCTTCCACCCCTGGGGAAGGGCTAGGTGGATGCCCTTGGGAAACCCTGGCAGCAGAGTCTTCAAACAGCATAAGAGACTGCTGCATAACTTGAGGCTCAGACAGTTTCCCTGATATGCATGGGGGTGATGTGACAGACTGATGGGCTTGGTTTTCATGCGCCATCTGTGCGCTTTCTGCAGAAGACTGGGTGGGAGATAATGTGAACGTGCTGGATGCACTGTCGGCCACCCAATTGACTAATGTCTGTACCTGCTCAGGCCTTACCATCCTTAGAACGGCATTGGGCCCCACCAAATATCCCTGTAAATTCTGGCGGCTATTGGGACCTGAGGTAGTTGGTACACTAGGACGTGTGGCTGTGGCAGAACGGCCACGTCCTCTCCCAGCACCAGAGGGTCCACTAACACCACCACGACCATGTCCACGCCCGCGTCCCTTACTAGATGTTTTCCTCATTGTTACCGTTCACCACAATAAGAATAAAAAAATATTATTCGGGCCAATGTATTGAATTAAAATTCAGGCCTTTTTTTACAGACACCTAACACTGTCTGGCTATCTATTTAGTTACCGTATTACACTAATACAGGCACACCAGTAATGACAGATTTAGCTGAATATAAATGTGAGGCCTATTTTTTAGGCGCTGTGTGACAGGTATACGTTTAATCACAGAATTAGACTTGTATCTGCACTGTAGCGTGTGTGTTAAGTTTTTCAGAATGACCCTATCAGCATCTTGAATCTAATATACTCTTTTAGGGATAGATTTAAAGTAGGTCTGATACAGCAGAAACCACTAATTTTGAGAATTGCAAATTTGGGAATTGTTTTTCAACCCAGAAAAAAACTGTGCTTTTACGGTCACTAAAAATAACTTGACCAGCTAAAACAGTACTGATTTGGAGGAATATAAATGTGAGGCCTATTTTTTAGGCGCTGTGTGACAGGTATACATTTAATCACAGAATTAGACTTGTATCTGCACTGTAGCGTGTGTGTTAAGTTTTTCAGAATGACCCTATCAGCACCTTGAATCTAATATACCCTTTTAGGGATAGATTTAAAGTAGGTCTGATACAGCAGAAACCACTAATTTTGAGAATTGCAAATTTGGGAATTGTTTTTCAACCCAGAACAAAAACTGTGCTTTTACGGTCACTAAAAATAACTTGACCAGCTAAAACAGTACTGATTTGGATGAAAATAAATGTCAGGCCTATTTTTTAGGAGCTGGGTGACAGGCTTAACTTGCCCCTGATGTAGTATATGGCCAAAAAATAACCACACTATTGATGGTTAAATGCACTTGGGTGACACAGGCTCAGCCTGCACCTGATGTAGTATATGGCCAAAAAATAACCACACTATTGATGGTTAAATGCACTTGATGAAAGCTTGACCCTGATGTAGGATATAGCAAAAAATAACCACACTATTGATGGTTAAATGCACTTGGGTGACACAGGCTCAGCCTGCACCTGATGTAGTATATGGCCAAAAAATAACCACACTATTGATGGTTAAATGCACTTGATGAAAGCTTGACCCTGATGTAGGATATAGCAAAAAATAACCACACTATTGATGGTTAAATGCACTTGGTGGTAGCTTGTGCTGGCGCACCACAAGCCACAAAATGGCCGCCGATCACCCCAGAAAAAAGTGACTGAAAAACGCTCTGGGCAGCCTAAAAACACTGAGCAATTGAATAGAAGCAGTTCAATGATCCACAGCTGTAGATTGATCACTGAATGAAGTCTTTTGGAGGAGTTAATCTGCCTAATATCGCCCTAACGTCGCAGCTGCAACCTCTCCCTACGCTTGTATCAGCAGAGTGACGTGCAGCGCTACGTGACCCAAGCTTATATAGAGGCTGGGTCACATGCTGCACTGGCCAATCACAGCCATGCCAATAGTAGGCATGGCTGTGATGGCCTCTTGGGGCAAGTAGTATGACGCTTGTTGATTGGCTGCTTTGCAGCCTTTCAAAAAGCGCCAAGAAAGCGCCGAACACCGAACCCGAACCCAGACTTTTACGAAAATGTTCGGGTTCGGGTCCGTGTCACGGACACCCCAAAATTCGGTACGAACCCGAACTATACAGTTCGGGTTCGCTCATCCCTAATAATAGCCAGTATGATAGGGTAATGACCAGTAAGACAGGACAGTGGAAATGTCAGACTGTTAAGACCACTGATACATATGATAATGGGCAATACCAGGGCCAGAGTGGCCATAGGGCAGATCGGGCATTTGCCCGTTGGGCCGGGCCGCCTCAGGGCTCGAGTCGAGGGGGAACGGGTGGGAACCATGGGTGTAGGAAGCGGGGGGGACGGATCCCCCCCAGGAAATAATGGAGGGGCCGGGGGGGGACAGGTTTGGTCAAATCCCCCCCAGCGGCAGTGTGTGCGGCGGCGGCGGGGCAGGCACTGAGATGAGCGTGTGAGATTGTGAATAAGCTCTGCCTGTATAAGGTTTAAGTTTAAAGTGTACTTAAACTGCCATTTGGCATTCCGGGCACTAGAGGCCACTGTTTTGCAGCTACAAACAGCACACTCTGGGATTTGCATATGTAAAGTAGGTGATGACTCATGCTGCTTGTGAGTGAACCAGGAAGTGTTGATCTGACATGGTGGAAGGATTGTGCTGTGAGGGACTGAATCCGATTCCATCCTGACTTGCAGATGTCCGGCAGTGAATGGACACTCAAAGGAAGGAGAGTAGCTGTCGTCTCCTTACTGAATCCAGCTCTTTGAAAGAGAGGTTGTCCCAGGAAGACCAGTTTCAGTGTGTGGACAGAAAGCCTCATCGTCAAGCAAGGCCGCATGGTTGCTGAGAGCTTGGTGGCCATCCCGTTTACTCCATGCTTTACACTAGAGGCGCCTGAAAAACAGAGACTAAGCCCAGGCCTGAAACTAGATAGCTAGTTAGAGTTGTGTTATTGCCAGGTTGTTTGGGACTGTTCTGCGGCACAGCATGACTTGCAGGCTCTGCTGTGTCTGCCATCGGCTAGGCCTGTCCAGTGGGCAGGGACATTGACTGTGAGTCCGAGATATAGCGTTTTCTATGCGTATTTGTATTGTTTTGGTTATGCCTGTGTTATTACTTTTTGCCTAATTAAAGTTTCTGTTCTTGCATATTAAGCTGGTGTCAGTGTCGCTTTCCTTGTCTGTGACTTCGCTGTATCCTGGGGAGCCCACCCCGGGAAACACGGCTTACAACTTGGCGTAGTCGGCAGGATACATCGACTGTTAAGGACGGGAACGCGGCGGGGGATCGTCCCCCGGCACCAGTGGTGCCGGATCAGGACCCAGCCCAGGGTGCCCAGGCTCAAGTCCAGCTTGCCCCCAATAATATGGCTATCCTAGTAGGGTACATCCCTGTAGGGGCGCTGCTGCGTCATCTGCCAAAGTATGACGGTAACAGGTAACAACATGACATTGCAGGACTGGAGTGAAAGGGTGCGAAGTGCGGTTAAAATGTGTAACCTGACCCCAGAACTGCGGGCCAAGGTTGCGTTGGGAGCCCTAGAGGGTGACGTCAGGCGGACAGTGATGGTAAGGCCTGACTCCGAGAGAGATACCCTAGAGAAGATATTCTCCCTGCTAGAGAGAGCCCAAGGTTGGCGGGCCAAAGTGGTACAGTTACGGAGTCACATCTTTAACCGACCCCAGCGAATTAGAGACACTGAATGAGATACAACGACGAGACCCTGAGGCTATGGGCGCCTTCCGGGAGGTGGACCGGCTCCTACGAGATGAGTTCATAGTGGGGCTCTCCAATAAATTCTTACAAGATAAATTAGAAGAGATGACCCGAACAATGGCCGATATAACATTCTACAGTGTCTACTTAGCCGCCGTAGAGAGAGAGGAAGAGCCTATACCTGCGGCAGCAAGAGTGGTGAATAGCACGCATGTTACAAGGGACCGGCCGGGGTCTGAAGAATCGGAGTCCTTGAAGGATGTGGTCCAGGCCCTGCGGGTGGAATTGAAAGAGCTTCGGCTGTAAGTGTCCCAGATGAAGGCAGAACAATCCCGGCGTCCGGAAACGGTTGCCGCACCTCGGGCCACTCCACCCAGAACAACCCCGGTGAGGGAGCCGGCCAGAAGAGGGCCCCTCTGTTGGGCTTGCCGAAAGTACGGCCATATGGCCAGAGAGTGCCCAGAACAGGTACCGTCTGAGCCGACGTTAAACTTCCGACCGCTGCAGTAGCTGGGCATCCTGCAGCGGTGCACCAAAAGTTAAGCCCTCTGCGTGAAGAACGTGACTTGTATGCCAGCAGCCCCGTATTAGAAGCCGAGTTGGAAGGCCGAAAGGTCTGCTGCCTAGTTGATACAAGGTCAGAGTGTACCCTAATGCCTCTGGAGTTCTTCGAGAGGCACTTCGGGCATATGATGGAGCCCGAGGACGGGAGCGTCATCAGGCTGACGGCTGCCGATAATAGAGAGATTGATGTCCGAGGGATAGTCTGGATGCGGGTCTGACTGTTTGGGCAAAACATCGGCAAGAAAGGGGTCGTGCTGGTGGACCATTCGTCCCGGAAAAGGAATGGACGTGACCCTGGGCATGAATGTACTGAGAGACCTAGACCATCAACTCTATGCCAAGGAAGGGCTGAAGTACTGGCAACGGACCACCGCACACCGGCCTACCCAGAAGGTCTTACAACAGATGGTGAGGAGCTGTAGCCTGCAAAAGAGTAACCTGTCCTGTCGGGCCATTGGAGATGTGAAGGTGCTCCGGAGGACCCCGCTGAAGATCCCACCTCGACAAGAGCGAATATTGATGCTGCCAGTGTGGGCTGGACGACGATTGAATGGATTGGAGGTCCTAATTGAACCCGCTTATCAAGAAGAAACGCAGATTCGCCCACTGGCAGCCCGGGCCCTCGCCATTGTGAAGGACGGATGTGTGCCTATATGCTGCTGTAATGTGAGGACTGTGAATTAACCATCCCCGCAAACACCCTTCTGGCCAAAGTTTATGTGTCCGAAGGGGGTATCGCTCGACGAAGGGGCTTCACGCTGAAGCCGGATAGGAGATCAGCCTGGACCTATGCTGTGGATATCCATTCAAGGGAAACCCCGACAGCGGAGTGGAATGGTCGAGTGATCATGGCCCGTATGGGAGTGGACTGCAGAACCCTGACTCCGGGGGAACAAAAGCTGCTGGAAGACACCCTCTGGGAATTTCAGGAGGCCTTCTCAAGACATGATGAGGACTTTGGGTGTGCTACTGCCATCGAACATGAAATCCCAACCGGCAATGCTGCGCCGATCAGGGAACGCTACCAGCAGATCCCACCTAAGATGTATCAGGAGGTGAAAGATATGGTGGCCAGTATGTTGGAGAACCGGGTGATCCAGGAGAGTCAAAGTCCGTGGACTGCTCCGGTAGTCTTGGTGCGGAAAAAAGACGGGAGTCTCCGGTTCTGCGTGGATTATCGGAAGCTGAATGCTCAGACCGTCCGGGATGCCTACCCCCTTCCGCGGATTGCGGAGTCATTATCAGCCCTAAGCCAAGCAAAGTTCTTCTCAACTCTTGACCTGGCTAGTGGGTACTGGCAGGTGCCGGTGGCCAAGAAGGACAAAGCCAAGACGGCCTTCATTCTACCTATGGGACTCTACGAGTTCAACCGGATGCCCTTCGGCCTCTCCAATGCTCCGGGGACATTCCAGCGATTGATGGAACACTGTCTGGGGGACCTCAACTTCGAATCAGTATCTATATACCTGGATGACATAGTAGTGTTCGGGGCTTCCTTTGAAGATCACCTCCAGAAGCTGCGACAAGTCTTGGGACGGCTACGAGACCATGGGCTCAAGATCAAGCCAAAAAAATGCAAGCTGTTCCGACAGCAGATAGAGTACTTAGGACATGTGGTCACCCAGGAGGGCGTAAAACCGCCCCCCAGCAAGGTGGAGGCCGTTCAGAAGTGGCCCCAGCCAAGTACGCTACGGGAGGTACGGGCGTTCGTGGGACTGGCCGGCTACTACAGGAGGTTCATACCCAAATTCGCTCATCTGGTGGGCCCGTTAAACGAGTTGCTAAGAGGCACGGCTGGGGGCCCGAAGAAACACCCCGTCAACTGGGGGCCCCGGCAACAAGAGGCCTTTGAAGCGGTGAAAGAGGCGCTGACCAATGCCCCGATCCTGGCTTACGCGCGGTTTGATACCCCATTCCTGCTGTATACTGATGGAAGCCTACATGGTCTGGGGGCCGTATTGTTCCAAGTCCAGGATGGACGGGAAAGAGTCATCGCCTATGGGAGCCGGTCCCTAAGAGAGTCAGAACGCAACCCTGATAACTATAGCTCCTTTAAACTGGAACTACTGGCACTGGTGTGGGCCATGACCGAAAGGTTTGCAGAATACCTGACTGGTGCAGAAGTGACCGTGATGATGGACAACAACCCATTGGCACACCTGGAGAATGCCAAGCTCGGCGAACTCGAGCAAAGATGTTTGGCCCGCCTCTCTAAGTACCAATACCGCATCAAGTTCCGGTCCGGTAGGGAGAACGGCAACGCCGATGCACTCTCTCGAGTTCCAGTAGGACAGTCGACTCAGAGAGCCGATGAGGAGGTAGAGGATACTGAAACTCCTGACCTTGGTCGCTTACATCTGTTCCCGGATGTGGCACATTTAAGTGGGGTGGCGTCTGGAATGACGCTGGTGCTGGGGAAAACGTTGACCGATTGGGAGAGAGTCCAGGATAGCTGCCGGGATTTGTGGAAAGTGAAAGAATGGGTTCGGAGAAAGATCTGGCCTTGGCCAGAAGAACGAGCCCTCCTGACCCGAGAGGGTCAAAAGTTGTTAAGGCAGTGGGACAAGCTGACAATTACCCAGGGCCTCCTGTGCCGGATCATATACTTACAGTCAGAGCTGCAGTACCGGCAACAGATTGTCATTACCATGTCATTGGGACCGGTGGCCGCCAGGGAAGCTCATGAAAGGGGAGCTCATTTTGGGAGCGACAAAACGTTCAAGTGGCTCCAACAGCTTGTATACTGTCCAGATCTTGCCGACATGGTGGCCGCGGCATGTCTTAAGTGTCGATTCTGTGGGTTGAGTAAGAGTACTGAGCAGACCATCCGCACCTCAGCGCCCCTAGAACTTCTGATGATCGATTATGTACAGATTGGATATTCTACCTCGGGACACTCGTACTGTCTAGTCATGACAGATCACTTTACCAAGTATGCGGTGGCTGTGCCCACCAGAGACCAAACCGCAGAGTCGGCCACCGAAGCTGTCTGTAAACACTTTATACAGGTGTTCGGGTGTCCACGGAGGATACATTCTGACCAGGGAGCATGCTTCCAGGGTACTCTAATGAATGAACTGTACCAACTTTATGGGATTGAACGCTCCCGAACCACTCCATATCACCCACAAGCTTCAATCGCACCTTGCTTCAGATGCTGCGGACTCTGGAAGACAGTCAGAAAGCCCAGTGGCCCGCGTACCTACTTGAGTTGATGTGGGCCTATAACAACAGAGTACACAGTACCACTGGATACTCTCCACATATGCTCATGTTTGGACGAGCTGGACGGGAGATTGAAGATCTCCACATGCCTAACCCGATGGAGCCCCCACCGAGAAGTACCACCGCTTGGGTGTAGGAGCACCGCCGCCGGCTGAGAGTGGTCCACAAGGCTGTGGGGGAGCGCCTGGGACAGGTGGTACACCCTAACCCAAGACCAGTGCAGAAAGATGGGTATGTCCCTGGTGATTGGGTGATGGTCAAAGCCAAACGGCCGTCAGGGAAGTTGGATGGACGGTGGGAGGCAGTTCCATACACTGTGAAGAGAGGGGTAGACCCCGCTATTCCGGTCTATGAGGTAGAGCCAGTAGGGACAGGGGGACCCTCACGGAACTTACATCGTAATATGTTGAAACGTTGCAACATACGCTCAGGGTATGGAGGAAAGTCCCTCAGATGAGGAAGAGGAGGAATGGTGGTTCGTCCCTGCCCAAGTGTCCACAGAGGTTACGGCCGTGGCAGGTTTGCCACCCAGATGCAATGCTGAGCAATCAACAGCTCCTCTCTTGTCAAATATGCCTGATGTCCCCAGTGTTTCTGAAACCCCCAATCTGAGAAGGTCAGCGAGGCCCAATGCTGGTGTGCCTCCACAGCGCTATGCCCAGGATGAGTTTGTATGGGGAGAGTTGCCGAGGGGCGACATCTTCTAGTGGGGTGGCATGTGAGATTGTAAATAAGCTCTGCCTGTATAAGGTTTAAGTTTAAAGTGTACTTAAACTGTCATTTGACATTCCGGGCACTAGAGGCCACTGTTTTGCAGCTACAAACAACACACTCTGGGATTTGCATATGTAAAGTAGGTGATGACTCATGCTGCTTGTGAGTGAACCAGGAAGTGTTGATCTGACATGGTGGAAGGATTGTGCTGTGAGGGACTGAATCCGATTCCATCCTGACTTGCAGATGTCCGGCAGTGAATGGACACTCAAAGGAAGGAGAGTAGCTGTCGTCTCCTTACTGAATCCAGCTCTTTGAAAGAGAGGGTGTCCCAGGAAGACGAGTTTCAGTGTGTGGACAGAAAGCCTCATCGTCAAGCAAGGCCGCACGGTTGCTGAGAGCTTGGTGGCCATCCCGGGTAAGTGGTATCCTAGGGCCCAGTATGGACGAAGATCAGTACACCCGTTTACTCCATGCTTTACACTAGTGGCGCCTAAAAAACAGAGACTAAGCCCAGGCCTGAAACTAGATAGCTAGTCATGGTTGTGTTATTGCCAGGTTGTTTGGGACTGTTCTGCGGCGCAGTATTGACTTTGCAGGCTCTGCTGTGTCCGCCATCGGCTAGGTCAGTCCTCTGTAGCGGCACAGCATGACTTGCAGGCTCTGCTGTGTCCGCCATCAGCTAGGCCTGTCCAGTGGGCAGGGACATTGACTGTGAGTCCGAGATTTAGCGTTTTCTATGCGTTTTTTTTATTGTTTTGGTTATGCCTGTGTTATTACTTTTTGCCTAAGTAAAGTTTCTATTCTTGCATATTAAGCTGGTGTCAGTGTTGCTTTCCTTGTCTGTTACTTCGCTGTATCCTGGGGAGCCCACTCCGGTACACGGCTTACAACTGCTTCCATTGTGGAAGCAAAGCGCTCATCTCCATAGTGATCTGTTTGTATCGCCGTCCTCAGGACAGCGATACAAACAGAAGGCTGTGCGGAGGAGCAGGGCAGGGAGGTGTGTCCCTTTCCTGTTCCTCTGATAGGCTGCCGGCACTACTAGGCCGGCAGCCTATCAGAGGCCGGCGTAGGCGTCTCGATGACGTCATAGCGCCGCCTGAGCCGTACAGCGCTGGAGTTGGGACACAGGTCGGAAGAGGCCTGCATCGCATCGCTCCAAAGAGGTAAGTATAAGTGTTAATTTTTTTTTAAACTATATACAATACTTCGTTTTTCACTGGCACATAATGGGGGGGCCTCGTTATTACTGGCACATAATGGGGCCGCCCTGGTATTACTGGCACATGATTGGGGGGCCCTGGTATTACTGGCACATGATTGGGGGGGGCCCTGGTATTACTGGCACATGATTGGGGGGGCCCTGGTATTATTGGCACATGATTGGGAGGGCCCTGGTATTACTGGCACATGATTGGGGGGGCCTTGGTATTACTGGCACATGATTGGGGGGCCCTGGTATTACTGGCACATAATTGGGGGGGGCCCTGGTATTACTGGCACATGATTGGGGGGCACTGGTATTACTGGCACATGATTGGGGGGGCTGTTATTACTGGCACATGATTGGGGGGGCTGTTATTACTGGCACATGATTGAGGGGGGCTGTTATTACTGGCACATGATTGGGGGGGCTGTTATTACTGGCTGATGAGAGGCGCTGGGGGGGCTGATGAGAGGCACTGGGGGGGCTGATGAGAGGCACTGGGGGTGCTGATGAGACCTACTGGGGGCTGATGAGAGGCACTGGGCGGCTGATGAGAGGCACTGGGGGCTGCTGGAGAGGCACTAGGGGCTGCTATGAGGCATGGGGCTCTTATCTGAGGTCTCATTGGGGGTCATTCATATTGGGGTCTGAGCTGAGGTGTGATCTGAGGTCTTATTAACATTGGGGATCTTATTGGGGCTGTTAGCCGAGGTCTTATTAACATTGGGGGTCTGATTGGTGGTCTGACCTGAGGTGTAATGAAAAATATTTTTTTCTTATTGTCCCCCTCTAAAACCTAGGTGCGTCTTATGGGACGGTGCGTCTAATAGGGCAAAAAATACAGTACTTGCTTGCTCCAGCCAACCTCCCCTGCCCTTTGCGAACACGGCGCTCTGACATCACGCGGAGGCACTTTGGTGAGTTCCCACACTTTTTTTTCCCAGGACTTGACCCCTGGTTAGCCTGATTGTGTTCGGCCAGGCACGGCCGCTATTCCCGGTCACGGCCGCTATTCCATTTCCCGGGCACGGCCGTTATGCCCGATCCACATGTTGAGGTAGCTCCTCCCTCTCATTGCCCTACTCAGAGGCCGAGCAGGCAGATGTAAACGAGTGTTGGTCATCTGAGCAGGCTGATGCATACTGCACTAGTACCTGACAGACCGGCGCTCTTTTACATCTGTCTGCTCTGCCTCTGATAACATTTTATTACCTGTATGCTATCTCCACATTCTACAAGCATCCACCTGAGTGTCAGCATTCTCTGGTACCAACAAAGCTTTCAATTTGGAGAGGAAATTGCGTATCACAGCAGACTTCCCAGCCAATAGAGTATTGTCTTTGACAGATCAGGAAAAAGCTGTCAGTGAGGTGGTGTTGTGGTTCGCCTATGTATGGAATTGGTGGTATTTGCCAGAGTTGCTGGAGAACTGTGAGTGCTATTTCAGGGCACTGACCTGTACAGGGTGTGGAGGAGGGGGAGGTTGAGATCCACTGAGGATATTATAAGACTTTTCTGTAGCTTCCTATATTGTTGCAAGGTCTGTATGTTGGTTGTTGCAAAGCTTGTGTGTTGGCTGAAGCCTTCCTATCTTACTGGTGGCTGGCCCTGCCCTTAAATTGTGCTTCCGGTTTTGGCTCCGCCCCTAGACTGCAAGGGGGTGGGGCCTGTTAGGGGTCATGTGATTGGGCTGCTCAGTCAAAAATGCCCATCCTATTTTTTGTCCCAGTCCAGCCCTGGGCGATACAGTAATTAAAGGGTTTCTACCACCAGAAATACTGTTATGTAGCTGACTGACATTAGCGATGCGCTAATGTCAGCACTACATAACAGTATGTTTCTAACATTAGTCCCTGCAGCCGTTTTTGTTAAAAAAGCACTTTTATTATATGCTAATGAGCCTCTCGGTGCTATGTGGGCGTAAAATCAGCACCTATAGGCTCCGTCTACTCACGCTTTATCCCGCCCAGGTCCCTGTTCTGCCCACCCCGCTCCTCTTGATTGATGCCACTGTTCCCTGCATCGTTGGCGAAATCCCGCGCCTGCGCCATTCACTTCTGTCTTCGGTGCAGGCGCAGTGAGTGAATGATGCGATCCTGGTGCCGGATTCCTCACTGCGCCTGCACCGACTACTGTGAGGAAGACAGCATCAGGAGAGCGGCCTTCACTCACTGCGCCTGCGCCGAAGACAGAAGTGAATGGCGCAGGCGCAGGATTTTGCCAACGATGCAAGGAACAGTGGCATCAATCAAGAGGAGCGGGGTGGGCAGAACACTGGACCTGGGCGGGATGAAGGGTGAGTGGACGGAGCCTCTAGGTGCTGATTTTACGCCCACATAGAACCTAGAGGCTCATTAGCATATAATAAAAGTGCCTTTTAACAAAAAACGGCTGCAGGGACAAATGTTAGAAACATACTGTTATGTAGTGCTGACATTAGTGCATCGCTAATGTCAGTCAGCTACATAACAGTATTTCTGGTGGTAGAAACCCTTTAATAATGGGTAAGTTGTGAGAGTCACCCACAATAAATATCATCCATAACCCCAATTGTAGTATCAAAAAACTGATTTTACTGATTCATGACCATACCCAAAAACAGGACATTGAGATAACCCATAATTCCCAACATATCTTCTTTGGTGTTCTATATCATCAATCTCAGTGAATTGAAGATAGGACAGTTAGCAGTAAAATAGGGCGGATAGAGACCAGTAAGGTAGGGTAATAACCAGTAAGTTAGGACAGTGACCAGTAATATATGGAAGTGAATTGTAAGATAAGGCAGTGATCTGTAAATTAGGGTGGGAAGTGACCAGTACGATGAAGGGGGCAGTGAATAGATGAACCAAAGGCACTGGAACCTTATTGGCTGCTATGAACAGCTCCACTCGTCTTATGCAGTGGTTTAGATGAACCTCTTCATACACATAAATCATCCCATACAGTTCCCTGGTCCAGTAATGATCCCCCTCCTGCAATGTCTGACTGAGAACTTACCATGATCTAAAGAGGGGTCGCAGACTTCACTACAGACACACGGATGCTTCTCTCTTGCAGACAGAGGGGGTGATGCAGCAAAGCTGGGAGACATCTTCCTCCTCCTGCAGCCGGCAACCAGGAATGACAGTTGGTAACAGCAATCATCATTCATGTCTCTGAGGGGAAGTGCTGATTGGTTGATCAGATTCTAATCCACCGATCAGCAGCTCTCTGTTCTCTACAGCCTGGGACTGGAGGAGCACACAACAGCCCGAGCCCTGAGTGCAGTACAACTGATGTGTGCGACTGTGAGGTGGACTGCATTTTCTTGATTCAAGGACCAATTATTAGTCACTCTTAAAGGGGCGGTCACTATTCAAATCACTCTTAAAGGGGCGGTCACAATTCAAGTCACTCTTAAAGGGGCGGCCACAGTTCTAATCACTCTTAAAGGGGCGGTCACTATTCAAGTCACTCTTAAAGGGGCGGCCACAGTTCTAGTCACTCTTAAAGGGGCGGTCACTATTCAAGTCATTCTTAAAGGGGCGGCCACAGTTCTAGTCACTGTTAAAGGGACGGTCACTATTCAAGTCACTCTTAAAGGGGCGGACACAGTTCTAGTCACTCTTAAAGGGGCGGTCACTATTCAAGTCACTCTTAAAGGGGCGGCCACAGTTCTAGTCACTGTTAAAGGGACGGTCACTATTCAAGTCACTCTTAAAGGGGCGGCCACAGTTCTAGTCAATCTTAAAGGGGCGGTCACTATTCAAGTCACTCTTAAAGGGGCGGCCACAGTTCTAGTCACTTTTAAAGGGGCGGTCACTATTCAAGTCACTCTTAAAGGGGCGGCCACAGTTCTAGTCACTCTTAAAGGGGCGGTCACTATTCAAGTCACTCTTAAAGGGGCGGACACAGTTCTAGTCACTGTTAAAGGGACGGTCACTATTCAAGTCACTCTTAAAGGGGCGGCCACAGTTCTAGTCAATCTTAAAGGGGTGGTCACTATTCAAGTCACTCTTAAAGGGGCGGCCACAGTTCTAGTCACTTTTAAAGGGGCAGTCACTATTCAAGTCACTCTTAAAGGGGCGGCCACAGTTCTAGTCACTCTTAAAGGGGCGGTCACTATTCAAGTCACTCTTAAAGGGGCGGCCACAATTCTAGTCACTCTTAAAGGGGCGGTCACTATTCAAGTCACTCTTAAAGGGGCGGCCACAGTTCTAGTCACTGTTAAAGGGATGGTCACTATTCAAGTCACTCTTAAAGGGGCGGCCACAGTTCTAGTCACTGTTAAAGGGATGGTCACTATTCAAGTCACTCTTAAAGGGGCGGCCACAGTTCTAGTCACTGTTAAAGGGGCGGTCACTATTCAAGTCACTCCTAAAGGGGTGGCCACAGTTCTAGTCACTCTTAAAGGGGCGGTCACTATTCAAGTCACTCTTAAAGGGGCGGCCACAGTTCTAGTCACTGTTAAAGGGGCGGTCACTATTCAAGTCACTCTTAAAGGGGCGGCCACAGTTCTAGTCACTGTTAAAGGGGCGGTCACTATTCAAGTCACTCTTAAAGGGGCGGCCACAGTTCTAGTCACTGTTAAAGGGGCGGTCACTATTCAAGTCACTCTTAAATGGGCGGCCACAGTTCTAGTCACTCTTAAAGGGGCGGTCACTATTCAAGTCACTCTTAAAGGGGCGGCCACAGTTCTAGTCACTCTTAAAGGGGCGGTCACTATTCAAGTCACTCTTAAAGGGGCGGACACAGTTCTAGTCACTCTTAAAGGGGCGGTCACTATTCAAGTCACTCTTAAAGGAGCGGCCACAGTTCTAGTCACTCTTAAAGGGACGGTCACTATTCAAGTCACTCTTAAAGGGGCGGCCACAGTTCTAGTCACTGTTAAAGGGACGGTCACTATTCAAGTCACTCTTAAATGGGCGGCCACAGTTCTAGTCACTCTTAAAGGGGCGGTCACTATTCAAGTCACTCTTAAAGGTGCAGCCACAGTTCTAGTCACTCTTAAAGGGGTGGTCACTATTCAAGTCACTCTTAAAGGGGCGGCCACAGTTCTAGTCACTTTTAAAGCGGAGGTCACTATTCAAGTCACTCTTAAAGGGGCAGCCACAGTTCTAGTCACTTTTAAAGGGGCGGTCACTATTCAAGTCACTCTTAAAGGGGCGGCCACTGTGGAGTTTAGTACTTATATTTGCCTTGAATATAAATGTTTTTTTTTTTTTTTACTTTCATATAGTTCCATAGGGAACTATATAAATATCTACTCTTTTACCGTTTTGATATTACATTATATTTTTGATGGTTGACATGACTATAATTACTAATAATTGTATTTTAAAACTTTGGGATTACATCCTTTCATTTTTATCTTGCAGACTATGTTGGAGAAGGGATACGACGATATAAAATGCTGTTTAGAGAAACAGACCATAGTGCGGAGAGAGGTACGCTGGCTGTGGCAGTAGCATGGAAAGGTCCATTCAAAAAGTGCAATTTTAAAAAAATGGTCGGACCTTAAAAGACACAAGATGGATCTGATCAAAGAGGTCAGAGACAAAAATTGTCCAGGTACGATGCTTACATTAATTTTCTATCACCCACCTATTGTTATTTATGTTTTCAGTTATGCAAATAAGTATTTCTATCCCTTTACAACTGATTACTTAGTTCAGTGGTGTCGAACCGATGGGACGGGTGCTAGAGGCGGCACTCAGAGCCCTCTTTGTGGGCCGCATACCCTTGAAAAGGTCTAAGGCCTACTAATCGGCTTTAGACATTTCCTACCATACAGCTTCGCAGGCACACTATTAACAGCACAGTCAGCATATTGAATGTAGGCAGGCTGTTACAGCAAAATGATAATTGTGTGGAAGACAGACTATACTGGTATGCAGGTACAGACTATACTGGTATTCTGGTACAATGGTAACGTTGGAAATTTGCAATAAATAATTTAGTTGGGTTTCTCTTCTGCCTAAAAGTTCTCCAGCACAGATTTGATAAATGTTGGGACACGTAGCTGATATTTACAATATATAAATATACTCACAGTGAGATACAGATATATGATGTAAACCCTTATCCAATGTCAAAACAGTTGACTTGGTCCACCTTATTTCAATAACCCTGCAACAGTACCTTGCGAACCAATACCCCCCCGCTACCTCATCCTAGCTATTAACATACTCAACTGTAAACCATCTGAAAGACTTCATTCATAGTTTCATCTAACACCAAATCATGTGAAATAAAACGTAGGGGTAATCATTATCCCATCCAGATCCCACCATGGATTCATTTGTGTACCGTTACCTTTTTTTTTTGCTTTGCTTGTTTATCTTGGTATTTTTTAAAAAATTTGTTCATTACAGGGGCGCCTCTTCCTAAAGTGCGCGCTAAGCGCTCGAATAAGAAGAAGGTGGTGGAAGAGGAGGAGATGACGGAGGATGAGGAGGATGATGAGCAGGAAGAGGAGCAGCCAGGACCATCAGGGCATCAGGCCCATAGCCCACCTGAGACAGTTCAGGTGTCACGGGGTTCTGAAGGTGCACTCGGTCCCCCATTGCCCGCAGACCTGTTGCTTAGCTTTGGGAATGAGGATCTGTGTTTGACCTTATTCCCAGGGCGGCTTTACTAGCTGGGTGGCTCCCTGCTCCTAGTCTGCCTTGAGCGCCGAGCTGATCACTCGGTGCTCGACTGGTTGGTCTGTCGGTCATGTGACGCTGGCCACGTCACATGACCCTCACTCCCCACTATAAATACAGGCAGCCTGCTGGCTACAGGTTGCCTGTTAATTTCTAGGTTCCTGGCTATTTGTTGGACTGCTGAATACTTACCTGATCCTGTTCCCTGACCATCCTTTTGCCTGCTCCTCCTGTACTGTGCATCCGTCCTGGTATTGTGACCTCGGCTCCCACCTGACTACTCTCTTAGGACTCCTCTTGTACTTCTCTGCTCTCCTGGTATTTGACCCCGGCTTCTCCTGACCATTCTTTGCTTAATCCTTTGTACTGCGTAGCTCTCTTGGTTCTGACCCGGTCCGTTCATGTTCCGTATTTTGTCTTGTCTGTCTTCCCTGCACATATCCTATGTTAGGGACTGTCGTCCAGTTGTCCCCTGTCACTAGGACTCGTGAGGCAAGTAGGCAGGGCCAGGGGTGAGGGTGGAGCGCAGTGGTCAGTATCCTTCCCCCTGTGTGTGTGTGGACGTGACCGTTACATCAGGTCCAGGAGGATGAGGAGGAGGAAGAAGACAAGGTGGTGACCACCCCCCGCCAGGAGGGTAAATATATTCTGTTGATGTTTTAATTTAAAAAATGTCCCCACACACATACAGGTGTCAGTTTAGTCTTCACCAAAGGCAGATTTGATTCAAGAAAACAATTATAAACAAGTTCAAGTTCAGCCTCTAATTGTTATTCAGACTTCAGATATTGCATAACCTAAAGTCCCCCACTTTGTGTTCACTCCAAGCAGTGTAATAAAAAGATTAGTATATCACCACTCTTTAGGGTCTGTCAGAGACCATGCTCATTTCTCTGCAGGTTCAGTTTTCACATCTCCTGTCCACACTTGAAAAGAACAGCATTTTTAATCCAAACTTTATTTAAAAGGCTTGATGGAGTACAGGAGTGACCTGTGACACTATATCTGTCTGGGCACTCAGTCCAAAAACACGGACCCTAATTAAATCCACGTAAAGTTTTTTTTTACAGCTAGCTGATGTTACTGGTGTACTGATTTCCGTAAAGTATCTGAATGAAGCATACTGTTTAATATTGGATGTAACGAGCATCCAAAATATAAAAATTTTCTTAGACTAAAAAATAAAGTGCACAAAACAATATTAATATTTATCTAAAAAATGGTGTAAAAACTATGAAACTGTCAACAAAGAACGTACAACACACAACAGTAATATAAAACATGAACACTATAAAGTAATTAATCTACATCAAAAGCATTAACTTAACTACTAAGTCCTAACCCTAAAGTCTAAAGAACTATTATTAATCCTAACTAAACCAATATATAATGGATTAACATAGTAACATAGTATAAAAGGCCGAAAAAAGACATTTGTCCATCCAGTTCGGCCTGTTATCCTGCAAGTTGATCCATAGGAAGGCAAAAAAAAAAAAAACTGTGAGGTAGAAGCCAATTTTCCTCACTTTAGGGGAATAAAAAATTCCTTCCCGACTCCAATCAGGCAATCAGAATAACTCCCTGGATCAACGACCCCTCTCTAGTAGCCATAGCCTGTAATATTATTATGCTCCAGAAATACATCCAGGCCCCTCTTGAATTCCTTTATTGTACTCACCATCACCACCTCCTCAGGCAGAGAGTTCCATAGTCTCACTGCTCTTACCGTAAAGAATCCTCTTCTATGTTTGTGTACAAACCTTCTTTCCTCCAGACGCAGAGGATGTCCCCTCGTCACAGTCACAGTCCTGGGGATAAATAGATGATGGGAGAGATCTCTGTACTGACCCCTGATATATTTATACATATTAGTTAGATCTCCTCTCAGTCATCTTTTTTCTAAAGTGAATAACCCTAATTTTGATCATCTTTCAGGGTACTGTAGTTGCCCCATTCCAGTTATTACTTTAGTTGCCCTCCTCTGGACCCTCTCCAGCTCTGCTATGTCTGCCTTGTTTACAGGAGCCCAGAGCTGTACACAGTACTCCATGTGTGGTCTGAATAGTGATTTGTAAAGTGGTAGGACTATGTTCTTATCACAGGCATCCATGCCCCTTTTGATGCAACCCATAATCTTATTGGCCTTGGCAGCAGCTGCCTGACACTGGTTTTTGCAGCTTAACCAAAATTCCTAGGTCCTTTTCCATTTCAGTGTTACCCAGTGTTTTACCATTTAGTATGTACGGGTGACTTGCATTATTCCTTCCCATGTGCATAACTTTACATTTGTCAGTGTTAAACTTCATATGCCACTTACAGTATCTGCCCAAGCCTCCAATCTATCCAGATCCCTCTGTAGTAGTATACTGTCCTCTTCAGTGTAAATTACTTTACACAGTTTAGTGTCATCTGCGAAAATTGATACTATGCAAGCCTTCTACAAGATCATTAATAAATATATTGAAGAGAATAGGGCCCAATACTGACCCCTGAGGTACCCCACTAGTGACAGTGACCCCTCCAGTACTGACCCCTGAGGTACCCCACTAGTGACAGTGACCCAATCTGAGTGTGTACCATTAATAACCACCCTCTGTTTTCTATAGCTCAGCCAGTTACTTACCCACTTACAGACATTTTCTCCCAGTCCAAGCATTCTAATTTTATATACTAACCTTTTATGTGGTACAGTGTCAAAAGCTTTGGAGAAGTCCAGATATACGACATCCATTGATTCGCCGCTGTCAAGTCTAGAACTTACCTCCTCATAGAAACTGATTAAATTAGTTTGACATGACCGATCCCTCATGAAGCCATGCTGATATGATGTTATTTGCTTATTTCCGTTGAGATGCTCTAAGATAGCATCGCTCAGAAAACCTTCAAACAGTTTACCCACAACAGATGTTACACTTACCGGCCTATAGTCTCCAGGCTCTGTTTTTGGACCCTTTTTGAATATTGGCACCACATTTGTCATGCGCCAATCCTGTGGGACATTCCCTGTCAGTATAGAGTTTGCAAAAATCAGAAATAAGGGTCTGGCTGAGACATTACTTAATTCCCCTAGGATACGGGGATGTATGCCATCCAGTCCTGGCGATTTGTCTATTTTAATCTTTTTAAGTTGCTGATGTACTTCTTCCTGGGTCAGACAGGGCTTTATCTGCTTTATACACCAAACAATGATTGTCTTTTAAAGTAGATTTAAAATGTATATTTCCTTTACTTTTACAGCAATAAACAACTTATTGAAAGAGGTGAAAAAAGTGCAGCGGGAGCAGTGCGACCGGATGAAAAAGTTGAGGGCGCAGCTGCTGAAAAGGGTGAGGGATGAGCTGACCCTAGCAGAGGAGGCCAACAAAAAGGCCCTGGATGGACTGCTCCAAAAGCTCCAAGAAATGAAAAAATTGCCTTAATTTTTTTTTTTCATTTGTTTTTTGGGGCTTCTGTTATTTATATTCTTAATATTTTTTTTTATTTAAAGATTGTTTTATAAAACTTTATTGTTCTATAAAATTTGTGTTTTATTTTATTGTAACCAATGGGGTTACAGTACGGACAATTTAGTCTGGGCCAAATTTATTATACAAATATTCAAAGAAATATCCACAAATTTTTTTTTATCAAAAAGTAGTTACGCCTTTAACCCCTTCACACATTATCACGTAAAGGTATGTCATTGCGTGACAGGGGATGTATGGAGCGGGCCTCTGCAGTGAGCCGCTCCATACGAACGATCTGCCGGCTATATGATACAGCCAACATCCGGCCGCACTAACAGGAAGTGGCGATCACACCGCCCCTGCCATTCAACCCCTCAGGTACCGCGATCAAGGCTCATTGCGGCACCTGTGACGTGATGCGCCTCCATCTTCCTTCCAATCGGAGCCGCTGCAGTGAAATTACGGGGCTCCGATCGGTTGCCATGGCAGCATGAACGCTGCTGAAGCTATTCAGGCCTGCCATGGCTTTCTCCATACTGAGCTATGCACGAGGCACAGCGCAGAATGGAGTGTGTAAAAATCCTATTCACCGTAATAGATCTCTATTATCGTGAATAGGAGACGGGATCAAAAGATCCCATGTACGAGGCCCCTATGGGGGCTAATTGCTGTAAAAAAAAAGTTTAATAAAGTTTAATAAACACCACTATATTAAAAGTTTGAATCACCACCCTTTCCCAATTTTACATATAAAACAATTTTTTCTAATACAAAACATGGTAAATTAAATGGTGGCATTAAAAAATGCATCTTGTCCCGCAAAAAAAAAAGGCCAGACTTTACATTGAAAGTCAATGGGGGACGGATCCGTTTGAAAATTGAGTCATATTGTGTCAAATTCAAACGGATCCGCCACCATTGACTTCCATTGTAAGTCTGGACGGATCCGTTTGCCTCCGCACGGCCAGGCGGACACCCCAACGCTGAAAGCTGCGTTCGGGTGTCCGCCTGCTGAGCGGAGCGGAGCCCAAACGCTGCCAGACTGATGCATTCTGAGTGGATCCGCATCCACTCAGAATGCATTGGGGCTGGACGGATGCGTTCGGGGCCGCTTGTGAGAGCCTTCAAACGGAGCTCACAAGCGGAGCCCCGAACGCAAATGTGAAAGTAGCCTTAAGCTGTAGATCGAGTGTTGCTAATGCTAAATATTGTTCTGACATGACTTACAGTGAGAATAATTTCTTCTTCATTCTTTTGAAATCAAATTTTGCCCATTTTCGATCGCCGATCGATTCCACCCTGCTTCTTGCAATAATATACGTAAAAAGTTGAAATCGCAATTCGATTATTATAACTTGAATTAATCGAATTGCGATTTCAACTTAACACTGCTATATTCCATATTTGTTAATTGTAGCCTATGGAATATAGCAGTGCTAAGTTGAAATCGCAATTCGATTAATTCATATTATATTAATCAAATTGCGATTTCAACTTTTTACGTATATTCTTAATATTGCTCTAACTTCGTCTTTTAGAATATTCGTAATATTCTAAAAGAATAAGTTAGAGCAATATTACGAAATTTCGTAAAATACACATATAGAGTCTATATATGTGTATTTTACGAAATTTCGTAATATTGCTCTAACTTCATCTTTTAGAATATTACGAATATTCTAAAAGACGAAGTTAGAGCAATATTAAGAATATATGTAAAAAGTTGAAATCGCAATTCGATTATTATAACTTGAATTAATCGAATTGCGATTTCAACGTAATTCTCAAATCCGACAGTACATTCTAGTATATGGAGACGTTCCCATGGTGATGGGGACGCTCCGTGAGCACGGAAGTCGGCAGAAGCGGCAACGGGCACTGACTGGAGCAGCCAGGAAGCCAGGAATCCAAAGGACAGGTAAGAACTACTTTAGGGAAGTGGGAAAGTAAAAAATATAACAATAAAAAAAACCAAAAAAAACCCCAAAAAACGAATATTCGATTTCGCGAATATATAGAGCTATATTCTAAATATTTGCGAAATCTCGAAGTTACGATATTCGAGAAAAAATTTTGCAATTCGAATATTCGCGCTCAACACTAATACATATAAGGTGACAAGTGAACATTCAGTTCCTGAAGTTGATGTACTAGAAGCAGGAAAAAGGAGTCAGAGCACACTGTGCATTACAGCTTGCTGTATATGTAATTGAGACCCCAGACCTGACCTCTGAATTAATTCAGACCCAAACCAAGCCAAAAAATGTATTCTAACCTCTGACCAGAACCCTAAATTATTTCAGACCTCGTAGCAAACCCCTAAGTTAAAGGAGCTGTCACTCCTTCACTCCTTGTTCACTGAAAATGTGGCCGCTGGAGTCATCAGCTGAAGTTCTCTCAACATCTCCAGAAAACAGCTGATTTTGCTGGGGGACGCCTCGACCATCCACATCCAGCCAGGTATTTCATTTCAGATGAATGGCTGTCCCTGTAATAGAAGGGTGACCTAAGTCTGACTGAGTCAGGGATGCTCATACAAAGCAGCTCTCAGTTTTAGCTCTTAGAAGGGAGTCCCAAGCCCTAGTACAGGGCTGGCCAACCTGCGGCTCTCCAGCTGTTGCAAAACTACAACTCACAGCATGCCCAGACAGCCTACAACTATCAGCCTACAGCATGGCATGGTGGGAATTGTAGTTTTACAACAGCTGGAGAGCCGCTGGTTGGCCAGCCCTGCCCTAGTACAATGTCCTGATGCCACGTTTCCTTGCTACTCCAGAGGAACGGGAATTCCAGGCCCAAATACAACGTTCTGATGCCAACGTTCTTTGCTAGTCAGGAAGAACGAACTGCAGCGTGTAACACCTATCAGTTGTGAGACACTGAGTAAGAGGATGGAATGCTGGCAGGGAGTGGGCCCCTGTGTTAGGTGCCAAGGTTGGGCCCCATCAAGCCTGGGAATTTAGGTGCTGGGCTATGCAGTGTACTGAATCTTTGTGAAGGAAAGCCTAACTATGATTCTGGAGTCTTGGATGAGGGCGACAGGGCAGACACGCATCTCTAGGCATGTTACTACACAAATCAGCATTGAAAACTATTGGTAGAACTATGGTTTTGCTGTCCTGTGGCTAAATGTGCTTGAAGTTTATAGTCAGGAAACAGCTCCTTCTGCTTACAGAGAAATGCCATTTTCTTTAGTTTTTAATCTTCTCTAAGTAAATGACAATAATTATTGACTAATTCAAGACCATCCCCCCCCCAACAGATACATCTTCCAATTATTTAGTAAATGTGTCTTTAAATGCCATTACTTTTCTTTTCCTATTTGGTCATTTAGATGATGTCTGCATTTTTTTATGTTTTTTTGTTTTTTGTGATAAGTGAGACAATTTATGTTTTTTTTATTATTTTTTGTGTTTGGGAAAATGAAGAAAGAAAAAAATAGTCTGTTTTCATATTTTCTTAAGTGTCTCTGTAAGTATTCCCACGGTCCCAACCACCAGAGAGACTGACACATTTCTTTGTTTGACTCCTGGGTCCCGCCGCTTACTAGCATTGTGCTGCACCTTTTTGTCAGAGTTGTTCCCACTCAAAGAGGCGACCTTGGTGTGGTGAGTGGGCTTATTCTTTTTGATCAAAATGTACACTAATGCCTCTTGTACAGCATGTAGTATGGGGGCTGTACACTTCAATATGGTGCTGAGTAGCGAGTTTATTTAGATCAAAGCATAGCATTGTGGATGTGCGATCCAGTTCTGTTTTCTCCCCCTGATATATTTATTATTTTTGTTTTAGGGAAAATGAAAAAAGAAAAAATAGTCTGTTTTCATATTTTCTTAAGTGTTTCTGTAAGTATTTCCACAGTCCCAACCACCAGAGAGGCTGACACGTTTTCCTATGGTGTGCGAGCATGACCACCGCTGATGAATTGCAGAGTGGTCATGACGCCTGGATATGAGCCTTGAATCAAGCCAGCAAAGGAAGCAATATAGACAATCACAATACATTAGTAAGTGCCTTTCATTAATTTTGTTTACGTGATATATGAAATTTGTCATATTGAATAAAAAAAACTTGAAAACAGACTATTTATTCTTTTTTGCCCTTTAACCCCTTATGGACCGGGCTAATTTTCACCTTAAGGAACAGGCCATTTTTTGCAAATCTGACCAGTGTCACTTTATGTGTGAATAACTTTAAAACGCTTTTACTTATCCAGGCCATTCTGAGATTGTTTTTTCATCACATATTGTGCTTCATGACACTGGTAAAATGGAGTGAAAAAAAAAATATTTATACAAATAATCCAAATTTACCAAAAATTTAGAAAAATTTGCTAATTTCCAAATTTCAATTTCTCTACTTCTATAATACATACTAATACCTCCAAAATAGTTATTAATTTACAATCCCATATGTCTACTTTATGTTTGGATCATTTTGGGAATGACATTTTATTTTTTGGGGACGTTACAAGGCTTAGAAGTTTAGAAGCAAATCTTGAAATTTTTCTGAAAATTTCTAAAACCCACTTTTTCAGTAAGGCCCCTTTCACACGAGCGAGTATTCCGCGCGGATGCGATGCGAGAGGTGAACGCATTGCACCCGCACTGAATACTGACCCATTCATTTCTATGGGGCTGTGCACACGAGCGGTGATTTTCACGCATCACTTTTGCGTTGCGTGAAAATCGCAGCATGCTCCTCTTTGTGCGTTTTTCACGTAACGCAGGCCCCATAGAAATGAATGGGGTTGCGTGAAAATCGCAAGCATCCGCAAGCAAGTGCGGATGCGGTGCGATTTTCACGCACGGTTGCTAGGAGACGATCGGGATGGAGACCCGAACCTTATTATTTTCCCTTATAACATGGTTATAAGGGAAAATAATAGCATTCTGAATACAGAATGCTAAGTAAAACAGGGCTGGAGGGGGTTAAAAAAAATAAAAAGTCATTTAACTCACCTTTATCCACTTGCTCGCGTAGCCGGCATCTCCGTCTGACTCTTTTACTGTATAGGACCTGTGGAGAGCATTAACTATAGTTTAAGGACCTGGGATGACGTCACTCCGGTCATCACATGGTACGTCACATGATCTTTTACCATGGTGATTCACCATGGTAAAAGATCATGTGACGTACCATGTGATGACCATAGTGACGTCATCCCAGGTCCTTAAACTATAGTTAACGCTCTCCACAGGTCCTATACAGTAAAAGAGTCAGATGGAGATGCCCGGCATCGCGTGCAAGTGGATTAAGGTGAGTTAAATGATTTTTTATTTTTTTTAACCCCCTCCAGCCCTGTTTTACTTAGCATTCTGTATTCAGAATGCTATTATTTTCCCTTATAACCATGTTATAAGGGAAAATAATACTATTTACAGAACACCGATCCCAAGCCCGAACTTCTGTGAAGAAGTTCGGGTTTGGGTACCAAACACGCACGATTTTTCTCACGCGAGTGCAAAATGCATTACAATGTTTTGCACACGCGCGGAAAAATCGCGGGTGTTCCCGCAACGCACCCGCATATTTTTCCGCAACGCCCGTGTGAAAGAGGCCTAACAGTTCAGGTCGGAATTCACTTTGTGAGGCTTGCATAATAAATAAACCACCCAAAAATGACCCAATTGTACAAACTATACCCCTCAAGGTATTCAAAACTGATTTTACAAACTTTGTTAACCCTTTAGGCCTCTTTCACAGGGGCGTTGCGGGAAAAGGTGCGGGTGCATTGTAATGCGTTTTGCACGTGCGTGAGAAAAATCGGCATGTTTGGTACCCAAACTTGAACTTCTTCACAGAAGTTCGGGCTTGGGATCGGTGTTCTGTAGATTGTATTATTTTCCCTTATAACATGGTTATAAGGGAAAATAATAGCATTCTGAATACAGAATGCATAGTACAATAGCGCTGGAGGGGTTAAAATAAATAAATAAATGATTTAACTCACCTTAATCCACTTGATCGCGCAGCCCGACTTCTCTTCTGTCTTCTTCTTTGCTTTGTGCAGGAAAAGGACCTGTGGTGACGTCACTCCGGTCATCACATGGTCCGTCACATGATCTTTTACCATGGTGATGGATCATGTGATGACTGGAGTGACGTCACCACAGGTCCTTTTCCTGCACACAGCAAAGAAGAAGACAGAAGAGAAGCCGGGCTGCGCGATCAAGTGGATTAAGGTGAGTTAAATTATTATTATTTTTTTTTTAACCCCTCCAGCGCTATTGTACTATGCATTCTGTATTCAGAATGCTATTATTTTCCCTTATAGCCATGTTATAAGGGAAAATAATAATGATCTGGTCTCCATCCCGATCGTCTCCTAGCAACCGTGCGTGAAAATCGCACCGCATCCGCACTTGCTTGCGGATGCTTGCGATTTTCACACAGCCCCATTCACTTCTATGGGGCCTGCGTTGCGTGGAAAACGCACAATATAGAGCATGCTGCGATTTTCACACAATGCACAAGTGATGCGTGAAAATCACCGCTCGTGTGCATAGCCCCATAGAAATGAATGGGTCAGGATTCAGTGCGGGTGCAAACAGAGAAAAAATTTCAAAATTTCTCTTTTTTGGCAGATTTTCCATTTGAATCCATTTTTTCCAGTTACAAAGCAAGGGTTAACAGCCGAATAAAACTCAATATTTATGGCCCTGATTCTGTAGTTTACAGAAACACCCCATATGTGGTCGTAAATAGAGATGTCCCGAACTATTCGCCGGCGAACATCGCTTGTTCGTGTTCGCCGCTGCGGGCGAACATATGCGATGTTCGGACCGCCCTCTATACGTCATCATTGAGCAAACTTTGACCCTGTACCTCACAGTCAGCAGACACATTCCAGCCAATCAGCAGCATACCCTCCCTCCCAGTCCCTCCCACCTCCTATCAAAAAGCAAGGACAGCATCCATCTTAGATTCATTCGGAAGCTGCAGTGTTAGCTAGAGCAGGGACAGTGCAGCTGGTGCTGATTTAATAGGGAAATCGTTAGCTAGGCCAGTGTTCTGTGTCCACTCCAGCCCTCAAAGACTCATCTGATCTTCTGTAAGGACAGCGTCCTGACAGCACCCCAAAAAGCCCTTTTTAGGCCTAGTACATCAGTCTGTTTTTTTTATTTTATATATATATATATATATTGCAGTTGCCTGCTAGTGTGTGTCAGGCCCACAAAGTGTACTGTGCCCACTGCCAGTGCCCACCACTGATATCTGTTGGTACAGTAGCTTGCAGATAAAAAAGTAATACATTTTTTTCTCTGTAATATAATTTCAGTTGCCTTCCAGTGTGTGTCAGGCCCACAGAGTGTACTGTGCCCACTGCCAGTGCCCACCACTCATATCTGTTGGCACATTAGCTTGCATTTAAAACAGTAAAACTATTTTTTCTCTGTAATATAATTGCAGTTGCCTGCCATCGTATGTCAGGCCCACAGCGTGTACTGTGCCCACTACTGCCAGTGCCCACCACTCATATCTGGTGTCACAGTAGCTTGCATTTAAAACAGTAAAAAAAAAAATCTCTGTAATATAATTGCAGTTGCCTGCCAGCTTGTGTGTAAGGCCCACAGCGTGTACTGTGCCCACTGCTGCCAGTGCCCACCACTCATATCTGGTGTCACAGTAGCTTGCATTTAAAACAGTAAAACAATTTTTTCTCTGTAATATAATTGCAGTTGCCTGCCAGTGTGTGTCAGGCCCACAGAGTTTACTGTGCCCACTGCCAGTGCCCACCACTCATATCTGGTGGCACAGTACCTTGCACGCATAGTACCACTAATCTAAAAAAAATGACAGGCAGAGGCAGGCCACCCCGCAGGGGCCGTCGTGGTCATGGTGCTGTGATTCCCTTTGGCCCTAGAATAATGCCCAGTGTTCAGAGGCCACGTACCCTGAACTCGAAAAGTTCTGAGGACATAGCTAACACAGGATACCCAATCTTCTACAGCTTCCGCTCGGAACCTTGACGCACCATCCTCCTCCAGCTCAGCTTCGGCACCTCTCAAGTTACTACTCGCCCGCCTGCCGCCACCACCAACACTAGCACCACAGCTGCTTCACTTGATCTGTCAGAGGAGTTATTTACACATCAGTTGGAAGAAATGAGTGATGCACAACCATTATTGCCAGAGGATGTAGACAACAGGGATATGTCTCAGTCAGGCAGCATTACACACATGGACGTACGGTGTGATGATGATGATGTTGTACCCGCTGCTGCTTCCTTTCTGAGTTGTCAAATACAAGTGAAGTGGTTGATGATGACGATGTGTCCGTGGATGTCACGTGAGTGCCCGCTCGAAGAGAAGAAGAACAGGGGGAAAGTTCAGATGGGGAGACAGAGAGGAGGAGGAGACGAGTTGGAAGCAGGGGGAGGTCGTCGCAAGGAGCTAGTGGCACAGTCAGACAGCATGTATCGGCACCCGGGGTTAGCCAGACAGCACGCCAATCAATGCATGCTGTTGCCACCACCAGAATGCCGTCATTGCAAAGCTCAGCAGTGTGGCATTTTTTTTGTGTGTCTGCCTCTGATAACAGCGATGCCATTTGCAACCTGTGCCAAAAGAAACTGAGTCGTGGGAAGTCCAACACCCACCTGGGTACAACTGCTTTGCGAAGGCACATGATCTCAAATCACAAACGCCTATGGGATCAACACATGATGAGTACAATCAGCACACAAACTCAAAGCCACCATCCTCCTCCTGGTCCAGCATCCTCAGCCACGTCAACCAGTGCTGTCCTCCTTGCCCCCTCTCAACCATCCGCCACTCCGCTCTCACCTTCAGCAGTTCCTGCTCATCTGCCCACAGTCAGGTGTTTGTCAAGGAAATGTTTGAGCGTAAGAAGCCAATGTCACAGAGTCACCCCCTTGCCCGGCGTCTGACAGCTGGCTTGTCGGAACTCTTAGCCCGCCAGCTTTTACTATACAAGGTGGTGGAGTCTGAGGCCTTCAAAAAATTTGTAGCTATTGGGAAACTGCAGTGGAAGGTACCCGGCCGAATTTCTTTTTCACAAAAGGCAATCCCCAACCTGTACTCTATTGTGGAAAAGGAAGTCATGGCATGTCTGGCACACAGTGTTGGGGCAAGGGTCCATCTGACCACTAATACCTGGTCTGCAAAGCACGGTCAGAGCAGGTATATCACGTACACTGCACATTGGGTAAACCTGTTGACGGCTGCCAAGCATGGAATGCGTGGCTCTGCAGAGGAGTTGGTGACACCGCCACGACTTGCAGGCAGGCCTGCTGCCACCTCCTCTACTTCTCCTACTCCATCCTCTTCGCTAACCTCCTCGGCTGAATCCTCTTCTGCTGCTGCGTCTTGCTCCACATCAACTGCTCCCCCCCAGCTCCCCAGGGGCTATTCCACATCCCGGATACGACAGTGTCACGCCGTCTTGGGGTTGACTTGCCTGAAAGCAGAGAGTCACACCGGTCCAGCACTCCTGTCCGCCCTGAACGTACAGGTGGATCAGTGGCTGACTCCACACCAACTGGAGATCGGCAGAGTGGTGTGTGACAACGTAAGCAATTTGTTGGCGGCATTGAATTTGGGCAAGTTGACACATGTGCCGTGCATGGCACATGTGTTGAATCTGATCGTACAACGCTTTGTGCATAAGTTCCCAGGCTTACAGGACGTCCTCAAGCAGACCAGGAAGGTGTGTGGCCATGTCAGACGTTCCTACACGGACATGGCGCACTTTTCCGATATTCAGCGGCGAAACAACATGCCAGTGAGGCGCTTGATTTGCGACAGCCCGACACGTTGGAATTCAACACTCCTAATGTTCGACCGCCTGCTCCAACAAGAAAAATCCGTCAATGAGTATTTGTATGACCGGGGTGCTAGGACAGCCTCTGCGGAGCTTGTTTTTTTTTGCCACGTTACTGGACGCTCATGTGCAATGCCTGTAGGCTCATGCGTCCTTTTGAGGAGGTGACAAACCTAGTCAGTCGCACCGAAGGCACCATCAGCAACATCATCCCATTTGTTTTCTTCCTGGAGCGTGCCCTGCGAACAGTGCTGGATCAGGCCGTAGATGAGCGTGAAGAGGAAGAGTTGGGGTCACCATCACCACCAGAAACAGCCTTATCAGCATCGCTTGCTGGACCTGCGGCAACGCTGGAAGAGGAGTCTGAGGAAGAGGAGTCAGAGGAGGAATGTGGCTTTTTTTAGGAGGAGGAAGACCAACCACAGCAGGCATCCTAGGGTGCTCGTTGTCACCTATCTGGTACCCGTGGTGTTGTACGTGGCTGGGGGGAAGAACAGACCTTCAATGAGATCAGTGAGGACGAGGAACGGGACATGAGAAGCTCAGCATCCAACCTTGTGCAAATGGGGTCTTTCATGCTGTCATGCCTGTTGAGGGACCCTCGTATAAAAAGGCTGAAGGAGAATGACCTGTACTGGGTGGTCACGCTACTAGACCCCCGGTATAAGCAGAAAGTGACTGAAATGTTACAGAATTACCGGAAGTCGGAAAAGGATGCAGCAGTTCCAAAACAAGTTAAAAAGTATGCTTTACACAGCGTATAAGGGTGATGTCACAGCACAACGGGAATCTAACAGGGGAAGAGGTGAAAGTAATCCTCCTCCTACCACGACCACGCTGGCAAGGACAGGACGCTTTACAGACGTGTTGTTGATGGAGGACATGCAGAGCTTTTTAAGTCCTACGCATCGCCACAGCCCTTTCTGGTCCACCCTCAGAGAACGACTCGACCGACAGAACTTCTGGCCTGCCCCGCTTCAAGTGTCCTGTCAAAAAGGACCTTCAGCGCAGCAGTCGCCTAGGTCAAAAAATTCTAGATTACCTTACCTTTATTAAGATGAATGAGGCATGGATCCCAAAGGGACTGACAGTGGGGGATGCATTTGACTAAAAAAGGCCTGATGAATGAGATGCCTTGGGCTAAAAATGGTCCACACGCTGCTGTATTTAATCTCTGCATGCCGGATGACTTGTGTGACTTCTCCGCCACCAACTAGGGTTCAAGCCGCAATGTTTTAGTGCACTTTCTGCCTGGAAAACATCAATTTTTCAAGCCTATGCTACAGCAGCGGCTGCAACATTACCTAATATTTCAGGCATGTGTACATGCCTAATTTTTCTGGCCTCTGGTGCTGCACTGTGGCTGCAAAAACAAAACAAAAAAAAAGGCACATACATGTGTCAATTCCCCTTCGTAATCGTTACCTTGTCGTGGTGAAGGGGCTTGCGTATCACAATGAAGCGATCACCTCTATGAGTGTGTTGGCAATGGCAATGTTGGCACACCCCAGATGATAAGATCGTTGCTTCATTGTGAACAGACCAAAAGCGATCGGCTGAATAATTTTGCATAGAAAAAACATGAATTTTCTTTGTGATCATCTAAGGTGATCATTAAAGCCTACTAGGCCAACAATGGGCCCACACTGCAGAATCATTGTTTCCTGGGTCACTTAACTGTCACTGAACTACCTGAGCACGACCATAGGCTTTGAAAAACCGCCATCGCCTGCAATCTCCCAAACGTGCACACGAGCACAGTCATCACTACACCAAGATTGACGCATAGAGGAATAAAATTTATGTCATGAGTGTGTCAACTATTGACAACTCTTTGCGGTTGTCTAAACTCTATTCGATAGTATACACGTCCCCTGATAGGGGACGTAACAGGGATTAAACTGATAGGAATAGTACTACTTAACATACCACTCATATCGGGTAGCACAGTACATTGCACGGCGCACGCGCAGTGCCCCAAATTGGAAGTAAGAGGACCAACCAAGCATCTTTTTCCATCTCCCGGTTCCTAAAATCTATTCCATACACCGGCCCCTGATAGGGGACGTAACAGGGATTAAACTGATAGGAATAGTACTACTTAACATACCACTCATATCGGGTAGCACAGTACATTGCACGGCACACGCGCAGTGCTCCAAATTGGAAGTAAGAGGACCGACCATTCGACCAAGCATCTTTTTCCATCTCCCGGTTCCTAAAATCTATCACGCTCATACACAATGGCTGTAGGCTCATGCGTCCTTTTGCAGAGGTGACAAACCTGGTCAGTCAAACCCAAGGCAACATCATCGACCTCATCCCATATGCGTTTTTTCTGGAGCGTGCCCTGCGAAGAATGCTGGATCAGGCTGTAGATGAGCATGAAGAGGAAAAGTTGTGGTCACTCACTATCACCACCAGAAGCAGCCTTGTCGTCGTCGATTGCTGGACCTGCGGCAATGCAGAGAGAGGAGTCTGAAGAAGAGGAGTCAGAGGAGGAAGGTGGCTTTGAGGAGGTGGAAGACCAACCACAGCAGGGGTCCCAGGGGGCTTGTTGTCACCTTTCGGGGACCCTTGGTGTTGTACGTGGCTGGGTGGAGGAAGAGACCTTCAATGACGTCAGTGAGGACAAGGAACGGGACATGGCTAGCTTGGTATCCAACCTTGTGCAAATGGGGAGTTTGCGGTTGTGCAAATGGACTGTTTGCGGTTGTTTGCAGTGCGTTAAATGGGGAGTTTGGTCTGTCATAGTTGGTCTGTCACTGTGAAGCGGGCGTAACCCTTACACTACCTGATCGATACAACATCATACCTGATGTTTTAAAGCACGTTATTCCAAACAATTTAGGAATGTTAGGTGATTTATGCCCTTTATGGATTAAAACCCGACTCTGCGTCAACTACGTCATTTTCCATGGGAGTTTTGCCATGGATCCCCCTCCGGCATGCCACAGTCCAGGTGTTAGTCCCCTTGAAACAACTTTTCTATCACTATTGTGGCCAGAAAGAGCCCCTGTGGGTTTTAAAATTCGCCTGCCTATTGAAGTCTATGGCGGTTCACCCAGTTCGCCCGTTCACGAACATTTGCAGAAATTCGCGTTCGCCGTTCGCGAACGTAAAATTTTATGTTCGCGACATTTCTATTAGGGTGCAGGTGTTTTGGGGGGAAAAGCTGAATTAAGGTATCAGGTTCTGAGAATAATCGAATGGGTGGAGGGAAAAGAAAATGATCAATGGTAGAATGTATAGCACAATTAGGATGTTTGACAGATTGGAGAGAGGAGAGCACTATGCAACACTGAGGACAGCTTTCTCGGAGGCAGTGATAAAGTTAAATTGTATTTTTTTGTGGATGGATAATCAATGCAGTTGGCACAGGGTGGAGGCATTGGAATGGTGGTTGGACAGAAAGATGAGCCTGGTTGCTGCATTCCGTGCAGATTGGAGTTTAGTGAGGGGAAGACCAATTAGTTATGAGTTACATTAATCAAGACGAGGATGAATCAGGGCAACAGTTTTTCCTGTTTTCCACAGTAAGAAAAGGGCAGGTTCTGGAGATGTTTTTGAGGTGCAGGTGGCATTAGTGGGCAAGTGATAAAATCTAAGAAGTAAATGACAGATCTGCATCAAACATAATCCCAGGACATTGAGCATGCTGCCTAGAAGTTATGGTAGAACCACACTGAAATGGGAAAACCAGGTTTAAGTACTATAAGTTAGTAGATGGTATAAACACAAGTTCATATATTCATAAATTCAATAAAACTCAATTAATATTGATTCTGTTTGATATGCATCCTAAATTAACATTGGACAAAAATAGCTGAAACTTCAATTGACATGTTGCATCTAAAAACTGACTCCATTACAATCTGGAATTTACCCAGAATCAGCAATAAATTGGCATTGTACACCACTGGAGTTATTAAGCTCCTATAGTGTCTACTGGTTTACAATACATAATGTGATATGATGGGCTTATTGTGTTTAGTCAGAGTCATAAGGAATTCACAGAAGTAATTAGAAAACTGGTAATTGCTTCTCCAGAGCCAACGTTTGCAAGATTGGCTGTCAATAGTCCTAGAACATGGTTGTTGTATAGTGTATAAGCTCAGTTCTGAAGTTATATGTTGAAGATGATTTTGCAGGATGCATCAAGTTCTTTAATGCCACAGTTTTTAGCTTTCATTATCTGCAAAAAAAATAAAAAATAAAAAAATATATATATATACAGTACAGACCAAAAGTTTGGACACACCTTCTCATTCAAAGAGTTTTCTTTATTTTCATGACTATGAAGGCATTAAAACTATGAATTAACACATGTGGAATTATATACATAACAAACAAGTGTGAAACAACTGAAAATATGTCATATTCTAGGTTCTTCAAAGTAGCCACCTTTTGCTTTGATTACTGCTTTGCACACTCTTGGCATTCTCTTGATGAGCTTCAAGAGGTAGTCCCCTGAAATGGTCTTCCAACAGTCTTGAAGGAGTTCCCAGAGATGGCCCTTTTGCCTTCACTCTGCGGTCCAGCTCACCCCAAACCATCTCGATTGGGTTCAGGTCCGGTGACTGTGGAGGCCAGGTCATCTGGCGCAGCACCCCATCACTCTCCTTCATGGTCAAATAGCCCTTACTTTCAAAGTTTTCCCAATTTTTTGGCTGACTGACTGACCTTCATTTCTTAAAGTAATGATGGCCACTCGTTTTTCTTTACTTAGCTGCTTTTTTCTTGCCATAATACAAATTCTAACAGTCTATTCAGTAGGACTATCAGCTGTGTATCCACCTGACTTCTCCTCAACGCAACTGATGGTCCCAACCCCATTTATAAGGCAAGAAATCCCACTTATTAAACCTGACAGGGCACACCTGTGAAGTGAAAACCATTTCAGGGGACTACCTCTTGAAGCTCATTAAGAGAATGCCAAGAGTGTGCAAAGCAGTAATCAAAGCAAAAGGTGGCTACTTTGAAGAACCTAGAATATGACATATTTTCAGTTGTTTCACACTTGTTTGTTATGTATATAATTCCACATGTGTTAATTCATAGTTTTGATGCCTTCAGTGTGAATCTACAATTTTCATAGTCAGGAAAATAAAGAAAACTCTTTGAATGAGAAGGTGTGTCCAAACTTTTGGTCTGTACTGTATATATACATGTACACTCACCTAAAGAATTATTAGGAACACCATACTAATACGGTGTCGGACCCCCTTTTGCCTTCAGAACTGCCTTAATTCTACGTGGCATTGATTCAACAAGATGCTGATAGCATTCTTTAGAAATGTTGGCCCATATTGATAGGATAGCATCTTGCAGTTGATGGAGATTTGAGGGATGCACATCCAGGGCATGAAGCTCCCTTTCCACCACATCCCAAAGATGCTCTATTGGGTTGAGATCTGGTGACTGTGGGGGCCATTTTAGTACAGTGAACTCATTGTCATGTTCAAGAAACCAATTTGAAATGATTCGAGCTTTGTGACATGGTGCATTATCCTGCTGGAAGTAGCCATCAGAGGATGGATACATGTTCTCATTCTGTTTACGCCAAATTCGGACTCTACCATTTGAATGTCTCAACAGAAATCGAGACTCATCAGACCAGGCAACATTTTTCCAGTCTTCAACAGTTCAATTTTGGTGAGCTCGTGCAAATTGTAGCCTCTTTTTCCTATTTGTAGTGGAGATGAGTGGTACCCGGTGGGGTCTTCTGCTGTTGTAGCCCATCTGCCTCAAGGTTGTGCGTGTTGTGGCTTCACAAATGCTTTGCTGCATACCTCGGTTGTAACGGGTGGTTATTTCAGTCAACGTTGCTCTTCTATCAGCTTGAATCAGTCGGCCCATTCTCCTCTGACCTCTAGAATTTTCGCCCACAGGACTGCCGCATACTGGATGTTTTTCCCTTTTCACACCATTCTTTGTAAACCCTAGAAATGGTTGTGCGTCAAAATCCCAGTAACTGAGCAGATTGTGAAATACTCAGACCGGCCCGTCTGGCACCAACAACCATGCCACGCTCAAAATTGCTTAAATCACCTTTCTTTCCCATTCTGACATTCAGTTTGGAGTTCAGGAGATTGTCTTGACCAGGACCACCCCCCGAAATGCATTGAAGCAACTGCCATGTGATTGGTTGACTAGATAATTGCATTAATGAGAAATAGAACAGGTGTTCCTAATAATTCTTTAGGTGAGTGTATATATATATGTGTGTGGACGGGTACTGAGATACAATTAAGTGAATTTCATGAATATCTCAATAGTGTGGATCCGGATCTTCAGTACACATTGGCTCATTCTAAAACAAACCTGTCATTTTTAGACACTAATGTTAAACTGGTGGATGGTTCAATCTGTACGGGTCTGTTTGTCAAGCCAACAGATAGAAATACGATTTTACGGTTTGAAAGCAACCATCCACGCAGTTTGATTAAACATCTCCCTCACTCACAATTTTTAAGGGCAAAGCTCATTGTATCCAATCGGGCTGAGTTGTCCGTAACATTGGATATGATGGAAGGAAAATTTAAAGAACGTGGTTACCCTTGTAAATTGTTAAATGAACAAAAGAGCAAAATCCTTCATACAAACACAGATAGGGTAGAACCTATTCCTAAAAAAATTCAAAGGATACTGTTCATGTCAACATACTCTGATTGCAGTTTAGAGATAGGACAGATTCTGAAAAATAATTGGAGTATACTCAGTAGATGCATTAAAGATGTTCCTGAATTTAAAATCCCTCCTCTCTTATCATATCGAAAGAATAAAAACATCAGAGACCTTTTGGTCAGAGCAGATGTGGGTCCTAGGAGAATTAGTGTACAGCGAACATTGACGCAGTCGGGGCTGGGATGCTTCCCATGCCTCAACTGCGTCAATTGTCGATATATTTGTAAATCTAAATCCTTTACACACCCATCCACAGGGAAGGAATACCCTATTAAATTCCATCTTACTTGTTCTTCATCATATGTGATTTATGTGTTGGCATGTCCCTGCAATCTAATATACGTTGGAGAAACGTCAACGGAATTGAAACTAAGGTTAAACAATCATAGAAATTCAATAAGGAAAAAGCGCACTGATTTACCGGTATATAGACATTTTGGATCCCTTCAGCATACTGAACGGGATCTAAGATGCTGGATCATCGATCATATTGCACTACCCAGAAGAGGAGGCGATCGTTTAGCAATATAAAAAAAAAGAGAATTACGATGGATATATGCCCTGGACAGCCTGTATCCTAGAGGGCTTAATGCAGAATTTAGGTGAGGGACCATTGATTTGGGGTTGATCCTGATTTTCCTTGTATTTGCGGTTTCCCTGTCTCAACTATGTATGAAAGTGCAAAGGAATGGTGAAAGTACAATTGGTAATTCACATGATACATATTACCCAATTTGAAACTAATGTGTAAATTTCTTTTTGCCTTTTAGAAATTTTAACCTCATATGATCAGATGTGGATCCCTGAACTAAACCTCTTTGAAAGTGGTGTCGCCCAGCAATAGTACCGGTGTTCTCCTTCTTTTGCGCAACTCCAGACATGTAATTTTTGTGTAGTGCTCTCCTAAGAATTTTGAGGGAGAATCCCCCTTATGGCTGCGTTATTGCCGGCAACTGGGTCAACAGTGCCAGCGGGGTTCATTGAGGTGTCCCCTTCTGACATATGCGACCCATTGGGTTGGGGTCCATCTCGGTGGAGTTGGAGCTCTCCCCATATGCTGGACATCGTAGGAGTTACCTACCACGGCTGGATACTTTGTTTAGGAGGCATTTTTCACAATCAATATATCTATAATAAATACCAATGGAACCGTAGGGCAGTCTGCCTTCAAGTAAAATGGCGGTTTCAGTATAACTGTGAAGAGCGCATGCGTCACATTGACGCGCTATGACACACATGATGACGCTCGTCTGGATATGCGCAATGAATTGCTGGAGACGCTCAATGGAAAGCGATGGTCTCTGAGGGCGCCATGACTTTTAGAGGTGGAATTTCTATGATCCTCATCCGTCACATTAAGTCACTTTTATTACAATTGCACTCAAGATGTAATTTATATGCATTTGATGTCTTGCAATATCTCATGGTTACTTGATCCACATACAGGGATATAGCTCTCGTATTGTGGATCTCATGGCACATTTATGCACATGCACTTTGTTTTTAACACATGATGCATTTATCAGATGTACTTAATTTAACTATGATTGTAATCACATTGTGATTGGTTGGTCACTCTCGATATGTCTTTATATGCCCTCACTTTCACTGTCTTTATGCTTGAGGAAGGCTCTTGTGAGCCGAAACGTCGCAAGTTTGCCATACAATGGGTGAATAAAAGTCTTTTATTTCACTACAACTCAGGAGTGCCGTCCCACTTTTTCGCTCTTGTTTGGAGCTGAAACGTTGCCATCTGCATGGGTGATTAAAGACCAGTATATTTTTACTTGGAGTGCTGTCCTTTCTTCGTTTTTATATATATATATATATATATATATATATATACACACATACACTGTATTTACATTCATTACTCATTAGCCAGATTTGAATGCTTAATATCTGAAATCTAATTAATTGACTGCTTTTAAATTAAAAAAAAGTACTCATCATCGAAAATACATATAAAAAGATTCCAATGAGGTCAAATGAACTCTCACTCCCCCATTTGAATCTAGACTATATAAGGTCAGGTAACTGAGCTGCATAGTAGAAATGTTCCCCTGACAAGGCCAACCTTTAAAAATCCTGTTATACTGTATATTGTTTGCCTAGTATGACTATACCCATTAACCTTCTGAACCATTCAGTGACAGCTCATGTGTGTATATTTCAGCCAGTAGAACACACAGAATGAGAATGATCTTACTATTGCTTACTGTGGGTAAAATGGTAACTGGCTATTACATTTTCCATCAGAATAATCCATACTGTATTAAAAGTTAAAAAATACATTTTAGTTCAGATTGACCAAAGTCCTGCAGAAAAAAAAATCCCTATCAGATACCATCAAGTGAAGTACAAAATTCTGCATTTGTTTTAAAGGGGTTGTCTCACTTCAGCAAATGGCATTTATCATGTAGAGAAAGTTACTACAAGGCACTTACTAATGTATTGTGTATACAGTATGTATGTTTCCTCTAATGTGCAAGCACGGCCACCGCTCAGGGTGGTCGTAACCCCTGGATACGAGCAGCGTATAATGTAATAGAAAAATGAATGAAGCAAAGGAGGCAATATGGACAATCACAATACATTAGTAAGTGCCTTGTATTAACTTTCTCTACATGACAAAGGGCATTTTCTGAAGTGAGACAACCCCTTCAAGCTCTTTAAAAATATTCACATAGTAGTCAATATAAAAAGACACTGTAGCGAATTCATAGTTTTCTTCTTCGTGAGAAACTGGTGCTTAAAGGTGCATTCACATGACCGTATAAATCCCCAATTTTGCAAAACAGGTGCGGACCCATTCATTTCATTTCAATGGGGCTGCAAAAGATGTGGACAGCACACCGTGTGCTGTCAGCATCCGTGGTTCAGTTCCGCTACCCCGCTAAAGAAGATAGAGCATGTCCTATTCTTGTCCACAATGAAAGACAAGAATAGGCATTTCTTTCATAGGGCCGGCCATGTGTGGCCTGCAAAATGCAGAACGCACACAGCTGGTACCAGTGTTTTGAGAATCCGCAATTTGTGGACCGAAAAACACATACGGTTGTGTAAATGTAGCCTAAAACTGTTGTTACTGCCATTTTTCAAACTGTGACAATCTTTTCAAACAATTCACAATCTGTAGAGATGAGTGAATCGATGCTATAGAATCAACATTGGACCCAAACTTTTCTAAAAATTCATATTTTATAGAATCAGAATTTCGTATAATTTAAAGAGGACCTTTCACTAGAATAAAAAATCTAAACTAAGCATACAGACATGGAGAGCGGCGCCCAGGGATCTCCCTGCACTTACTGTTATACCTGGGCGCCGCTTCGTTCTCCCGGTATAGGCTCCGGTATCTTCATATGTTTGGCTCAACTGGGTGGTGCCTGCCGGCGTCTCCTTCTCCCAGGCTGGAGCGCTGGCCAATCGCAGCGCTCAGCTCATAGCCTGAGAGAAAAAACAACCTTTCCCTGGGCGCCGCTCTCCATGTCTGTATGCTTAGTTTCGATTTTTTATTCTAGTGAAAGGTTCTCTTTAATTGTTTGCAGCCAGAGCGAGCAAAAGAGAGAGAAAGAGAGAGAGAGAGAGAGAGAGAGAATCAAATTAGATTCTGATGAATTGGACCCGAATTGAATTTCCATATGTTCGCTCATCACTACTCCTAAGGTCTAATGCAGAGCCTTGTGGACTAAGGCTGTACAGAGGCACAATGGTCACTGCAGCTCTGTGCTATGGATCCTCAAGCACTTAGTGTGTGCCTTCAATGGCCCTGTATTTGGGAGGAATCTTAATAAGACATCCAATCTGATATAGCACTGAGGCATATGAAGGTACAGTAGAGCCCCATAAGACAACCACAGGCATCATATTATGGCTTTTTACAACTAATCACCTTTAAGAATTTTTGAATTATGCCTTTTTGAAGTGGGTGGCATGGGTCCGAGATCTCTACTTCTATGGCATATTTATCAATATCAAATGTCAGTGTCAGAATTTTTATCATATTAAGGCAAAGTAAATGCGTGTAACATTAGACTTGGCACATAGCTTGTGCTTGTTTTTGTTAGCAGTGGGGCCAGTTCACACCAGCACTATTGATTTCTGCTGCTCTGCTCCATTATAGGAGTAGGACAATGAAAAGAACAGAAATGCTGGACTCTGCACATAACTGTTCCCATTAAATATAAAGGGGTCTGTTTGGTTTCTGTTCGCCTTTATTAGTGGAGGAAAAAGTCATGCATTCAGGACTTTTCTCTCCGCTGTGTTTGACAGAATCTGTGAAGGAGGTCCTGAATGGAGCCTGCAACGCAGATGTGAACAAGGCCTTAGTTATTCAACATTTTAAAACAAGTGGTAGACAGAAATTAAATAAAACTAAAATACAAATGATTATTCTTTTAAAGTCATGGAACCAGTAGTAGAATAATATAGGCCTGGAAGGTAGACGGTAGAAGTAACATTTTTGTCATACTTAGGAAAATAAGATAATAGTGAACTGCATACTCCAGTTTGCTGTATGTGTTACATCTAGGATCCTGCAGCCTTAGCAATATCTGACCACATTCTGGATAATAATACATTGCCTTCTTGTTATTATTGACAGCATCAGGCCTGCTATGATCAGGGCTAATCCTGTGAATATTCTAATGGGTTATTAATAACTGGTTGTTAATAAACCATTATGAAATATATTCATCTGCTGGTGCCACTAGGTGTCATCACTTAGCCATCCCTGTAAACCAGAAAGTCATTTGGTTTTTAAGTATCTTTTAACCAGAACATACTGTATCATTTACGTTTGTATATTTCTCATCTGTACCTCGGTTTAGCTCATTATATTATTGCATTTTAAGAACCTACTGTTACAATAAATGCCTTTAAGAAAAAATAAATACAGTTACTACAATTCAATAAATCAGCACATTACTACGTTAACATGGACAAAAACTTATGGACTGCAGAAAAACATGAAATAACTTAACGGGTTTGTCCACTGCTTTACTATTGATGGCCTATCCACAGGATAAGCCATTAATTAGCGTTAAGCGAATCGAAGTTGACAAAGTGGAATTCGATACAAATTTCATGAAAAATTTGATTAGTCACGGACTTGAATTCCCTGGCGATTCGTAGTAATGAATCAGATTTTTTCTTAAATGGCTGCTGCGCATGTTACAAAATGAAAGTATAAAGGTCGGGAATGAGGGATCACCCATAATGCTGTGCAGCCAGCAAATCAGCAGATAGCCAGCCCCTGTGATGTCACAGCCCTATAAAAGTCTCATCCTGCCCAGTCTCCACCATTGTCCTGTGAACTGAGCTGAGCATAGGGACATATGTGACAGGTACTAGGGACAGTGATTAGGAAAGGCTTTATTTGAAAAATATTAGTTTTCAACAGTTCAGGGACAGCACTGAGATATTGTAAGGAGATAATAGGGAGACTTTATCCACAATATAGTGAGAATGAAGGGGCCAGTAGAACAGTGTAAAGCCAATGGGCAAAAAAACTGAATAAAGCGGTCAGCACTGCCCAAAGTGGGCAATGTTCATTTCTAGACTATTCCTGCACCTTTTCACTTGTGGTCACTGGCGGTGCTCAGCCAACTCATAGCTACATATCCAAGCTATCAGACTTAAAAGGGTTTTTCCAAGATTTTCTTACTGATGACCTATCCTCTGGATAGGTCATCAGTATCTGATCGGCTGGGGTCCAACACACGGGACCCCCGTCGATCAGCTGTTTGAGAAGGCAGGCTGTGGCCTTCTCTCTGCTTTTCCTAGGCTGAGTGATGACATGTTCATGTGCCACATTGCCTAGGAGCAGCACAGCCCCATTCAAGTGAATAGGGCTGAGTGCAATATCAAGCACAGCCACAATACAATGTATGGTGCTGTGCTTGGTGAGCTGGAAGAAGGCAGTAGCCTTATCAAAACAGCTGATCGGCGGAGGTCCCACATGTCGGACCCCTACCTATCAGACACCGATGACCTATTCAGAGGATAAGTCATCAGTAAAAAAAAATCCTGGAAGACACTTTTAAGAGTTGTCTCTTCTTTTCTACTATGAATGGATATATAGCCAACCTCTGTCTTATTAACTCTATGGTTGTAGGCAATATTCTCACTGTATAAATACAATAAATTAATGAAATGTATTTTACTCAAATCAATAATCAGAGCCGCCTTTTAATATCACCTAATGATCTGGGCACCAATTCATGAGAAAGATGTTATGAAGCTGGAAAGGAACCAATGCTTGGGACTAAAATTAATAAAGGGAATGGAAGTTTTAAGTTATGAGAAAGACTGAAGTGATTAACTCTATTTATATCAGAAAAATGTAATTCCTTATGGCAAATATTAGATCGTCAAGATTTAATCTCTTACTGTATGCATGTAATAAAGGGATTCAGGAAAGTAGTTTTATGTATTTTTTCCCACCACAGTAAGGGCTCTTTGACACAAACGTGTCCCTTGCAGGGATCACGCTCCATCCTCCATGTCAGAGAGGGATCATGTGTTCTGGACTACAGAAGCATTATCATGATTTATAATGCTGCGTGCTGCTGCATGACCTTTCTGTAACAGAATCGTACTGAGATAAAGCTGTCACTGTGATTCTAATACAGACAGGTTATGCGGAGGCACACAGCATTATAAATCATGCTAATGCCGTACACTTATGTAGTCCAGAACGCACAATCCCTGCAAGGGACACGCTCGTGGGAATGAGCCCTAAATGGACACTTAAGCTGGCCATAGAAATTAGATTTTTGATTGTAGGCCCAACACCCTACGATGACTGTCCTAGGTGTGAAATTACATTCGTAGCACATCTCTAACAACAACTGTCGCATAACACTTAAAGGGGTATTCCAGGAATTTTAATTTTGATGGTCTGTCCTCAGAACAGGCTATTAATATGCAATTGGCGGGGATCCGACACCTCTCATCTCCACTGATCAGTAGTGTTGAGCGTGAATATTCGAATTTTTTTCTCGAATATCGCAATTTCGAGATTTCGCGAATATTTAGAATATAGTTCCAAATATTCGCGAAATCGAATATTCGTATTTTTTTTTCGAAAAAAAAAAATCGTACGATTATTTTAATCTTATGATTTTTTTTTTTTTCCTATGACTATGGCTAGGCTAATATGTGTATTTTACGAAATTTCTTAATATTGCTCTAACTTCGTCTTTTAGAATATTCGTAATATTCTAAAAGACGGAGTTAGAGCAATATTCCGAATATTCTAAAAGACGAAGTTAGAGCAATATTAAGAAATTTCGTAAAATACACATATTAGTCTAGCCATAGTCATAGGAACATTGCCTTATACAGGAAAAAAAAAAAAAAATCGCACGATTATTTTAATCGCATATTATTCGCGAAAAATTAAATAATTCCGAAAATTCAATTTCGCCGAAAATAATAAGAATATTCATTCGAATATTCGCGAAATATCGCGAAATCCAATATGGCACCTCCCGCTCATCACTACTGATCAGCTTTTCTGCAGTAACTCCGGCTGGACGTTGATGCTGAAAAGATACTTGTGTACTGGGCAGGGGGCGCAGCTAGTTAGGGCAGCTCCCAATTACTTCCGTTACAAGCTTCGGACACTGCAAAATGAACTCTGGAATTCTAGGTGTGCAGGGTGTCGGACCCCTTCTAATCAGATATTGATAGCCAATTCTGAGAACAAGGCATCAATATTAAAATCCTAGACAGCCTTTTTAAAGTTCATAGGAATACATTAAAGGGTTTGCCCAACAAATAATATTCTACTGTTTTCAATCCAGCACCTGGATCTGAATACTTTTGTAATTGCATGTAATTAAACATTTTTTATAGCAATTTAATTATTCAATGAAATCCATGTGTATAGTGCCACCTGCTGTTGGCTCTTTTTGTAATTTCTCCTTCCTGCTCACTGAGATGGAAGAACATGCTCAATTCCATCCTTCGACTTCCCCCTGCTACAGCAGAAGGACACAACCCTGAGAAAGGACATGCTCCTAAGCTGACAGCTTGAAATAAATCTAGAAGAACAATTGAAGCAATGAATGGCATTAATCTCTGGATCCATGTGAGGTACAGGGCTGGTTCTAGCTTTGTTAGAAAGAAATTGTCATGTACTATATGATGTCTGATTTTCATTTTTTACATTAGGTCATTTAAGTTAAAGGGGTTATGCCATGATTAGTCTTATATTTGTCATGCAGTTGCATGGAAATCGTGTATCATTAAAACCTAGAATAAAAAATGTGACAACAGTTACTAATGATGATGCTGTTTGTAGAGTAGCTCCACAGCAAATTTCTATTTGCAGGGTGAAGAATACTATTAGTTGAATACTGATTCTCCTCAGGGAGGGTAAAGATGTTAGACAGACTTTAGACCTGTGCATCATTAAGAGTACCCTTACTTAGGCTACTTTCACACCAGCGTTTTTGCTGGATCCGTCATGGATCAGCAAAAACTCTTCCATTCTGATAATACAACCGTCTACGACCGTATTATCTTTAAAATAGCCATGATGGATCTGTCATGAACTCCATTGAAAGTCAATGTGGGGCGGATCCGTTTTCTATTGTTTCAGAGAAAACGGATCCGTCCCCATTGACTTACATTGTGTCCATCTTGCTCTGCACCACATCGCAGACAGAAAAATGCTGCTTGCTGCGTTATTCTGTCCGCGATGGGGATGCAACCAAACAAAATGGAATGCATTCTGATGCATTCTGTTTCGTTCAGTTAAATTTTGTCCCTATTGACAATGAATGGGGACAAAACAGAAGCTTTTTCCCCCGCTATTGAGATCCTATGACGGATCTCAATAGCGGAAAGGGAAAGCGCAAGTGTGAAAGAAGCCTTACAGATTACATTGCTAATGCTATTGTGTAGGTCTGTGGAATCAATCCTATGGCTGTCCATCTGTTGCAAAACTACAACTCCTAAAATTCTATGTAGCTTGAAATTATCAGAGCATGCTGGGAGTTGGTGTTCTGCAACCACTGTATAGCCAAGAATTGAAGACCATTGCTAAGTGTGTCATAAAACGTGATGTTTTTTGTGGCCAGATCTGTTTCAGCCTTCTGAGCATCATCAGCATAATTCCCTTTTGAATGAGAACCATTCACATTTATAGCAATGAGTCCTAAAGTACATTGCAGTATTTAGAATAAACTGAAAAATGTTGAGAGCTTAAAGGGGTTCTCTGGGAATTAAGAAAATGAAAATACTTAAATATAAGTATATTATAAATATAATCCCGAATACCTTTCATTAGTTAAAATGGCTCGTTTTGTCTGGGGAGCAATAATTAAGAGAAATAAAATGGCCGCCATCCTATTAGTACACACAAAACCTGTCCTAATCACAGCGGAGGACAGTTTACTTCACAACACTGATCTATAGAGCTGTCTCATCCTCCTCTCTGCTCTGCTTGTCAGGGATTATGATCCCGAATACAGCTGATAAGATCTTCAGCTCAATCTCAGTAGGAATGGAGCTCATAGGGAGACATGTAGCACAGAGGGGAGGTGGGGATGTAGCAATGAGCAGCAGCTCTTGTATGCAGACTCCATTACCACAGTCTGTCCTGTCCGTCCTCATGTTTCTTCATGAACCCCATTGCCACAGAGATTCAGCTGAAGATCCCATCAGGTATATTCAGGATCATAATCCTTGACAAGCAGAGCAGAAAGGGGGATGAGGCAGCTCTTTAGCTCAGTGCTCTGAAATAAATTGTCCTCCTGTGTGATTAGTGCAGGTTTAGTATGTACTAATAGGACAGATTCCATTTTATTTCTCCTAATGATTGCTCCCTAGACAAAACAAGCCATTATAACTAATGAAAGGTATTTGGTAATATATTTATAATAAAGTAATATTTAAGTATTTTCTTTTTCTAAATTCCCAGAGAACCCCTTTAACAGAAACATCTGATAAATTCCCACGTTCTAAATGTACAACTTGTACAGAAGAGTAATTAGCTCCCATTTTGCAGATGGAAATGTTAGTTTACTATATGAAAATGGATAAAAAAATTACATTACACACTTATTCCTGCTAAGTGCAGGTGCAATCATTGCATTCTAGGTGAAATTAAACACTCAGTTTGAAACAAATTTCATGAACTTCTGACCACAAAATCACCAGCAATTATTCGGATTACAAAGAACTTTGTAGAAAAGACTTACATTTGTTATTTTATTGATAAATTATGAAATTGGCAGCGTTTTCAGAAGGGCATTTGAAATTCAAAATGTATTTAACCTGCCTGTATCAGATTGGCAAGGACTATTTGCATACAAGATTATTCTCTCTTATTTTTTTTTTTTTTAGCAACCCTAAGAAGTTAAAGGTACATTAAAGGGGTTATCAAACCTAATTAAAAAAATAATGGTGAACAGGATTTTGTTATTAAAAAAAAAACAAAAAAAAACCTCACCTTTCAAAACACCCTCAGCTCCAGCACTACAACTCCCTGTGCTTCCATTCTTGGTTACAAGACTGCTGCAGCCAATAAATGGCCTCAGTGGTCCCATTCAAGAATGGTACATCATTAGCAGTGAGTGGCTGCAGGGGTCTTGTGACTAAGAACAGGTCTCCGTCAAAGTGAAGACAGGACAGCACCACTTGTTAGTCGATTTCTGTGTAAAATGGCGGCGGTGCTCGCAGTGGCAGGCCCCGACCTGAGGGCCCCCTTGGGCCCTAGGCATTCCCTGAGGCAGCTGTCGATGGGTTGGTTGCAAAAATGATCTCATATCCGAAGTGACCAACACATCTTCCAACCTGAAAAAATTACTAGAAAGATAATATAGATAGTCGACACATACCAAATTAATTAGAAGTAAGTAGAATCTAACGTGCTTATTAAAACAATACCTTTATTATTATATACGGGTTATGGAGCAATAAATTGCTCGAGTGATATCCTACATAGAAGAGAAGGATACTCTTAAAAATACTCCTACTATAAATAGGATAGTTAATTTAGGGGACAGATAGAACCAATCATACCGAGGCAGGGGGTGATTAAATTGTTAAAGAGGGAATAAATATCTTTCCCTGGATTACCCTATAGGACTAAAGACCTGTGCCCAGGGATACCCCCTGATGGTGGAAGTACCCTGCCCCCGTACCTATGTCTATCTATTGCCCTAATGAAGCCCTACTCAAAGATGGATATAAAATAGATCCATTAATCAAAAAGAGAAACATAATGATGTCTATATGTTTGTATATTCAAGAAAATCCCAACGCGTTTCACCTGCACCTGGCAGCTCATCAGGGGGTGGTAAATAATCATAGGGAATAACACAAAATAAATAAATAAAGAGATAAATGAAGATAGTACTTAGCTCCCATAGGTAGCCTGTTCGATATACTGACGATGATAGAAACTCTGTCAATAGATGATTAACCTGTAATCAAAGGAAATGGTGTAGCAGGCTCCAGTATACAAGCCAATGATCGTCTGATAGTATCTATGGCACTTACCGATCAGAGGAGCCCATTGCACTTACTACACATCTTCCAACCTCCCTCTTCTTGCATGCACTGTAGGATTGGTACTCACAGCTGTTTCTCTGTGGGTGGAAATTCCTCTGCCAGCGCCCGCAATAGCAGAATGCAGCATCTATCGAAGCATGGCCTGGAAATGCTGCATTCTGACAGCCCTCTGTGATGCTGGTAACATGTCCGCCATTTTGTGTTTGTATCGGGGATCTAAGTACGCTGCCACCCAGTACTAGTCCTTGCCCTTTATGCTTTTTATACGGGGGTCCCTCTTCAAACAAGGGAGCATGAAAGCCCCCATTTTCACTAAATTGGAAGCGGTGGAGCGGCCTGGCTCCTGCTCAGCGTCCAGGAGAATGTCGACCTCAGTATCCTACCCCCATCCACGGACAACACCAGGGATCTCAGAAAAGTTTAAAGCCTGCTCTTCTTGCTTCTCCTCCTCCTCCTCCCCCCAGGCACCATCCTCCTCTGACTCCTCTTCAGACTCTTGCTGACTTGTCTCAGATGGAGTAGCCCCCGCTGAGAATTCATTCAGCATTGGGACTTCCTCATCTTCCTGCTCCTGCTCCTCGACAGCTTGATCATTGACACGATGCAATGCACGCTCCAGAAAGAAGGTGTAAGGTACGATGTTACTGATGGTGCCCTGGCTGCGACTGACCAGTTTAGTGATCTCATCAAATGGCCGCAGCCACTGGCGCGGTGAAAAAAAAACAAGCTCCCCATAACCTGTCCTGCCGCAGAGTTCGTACAGGTAGTTGTTTGTGTGGCTGTCATGGCCCATAAACAGGTAGGAACTAGTGTTAGGGACCACTCATAGAGGTGACCTTGACGTGGTGAGTGGCTTATTACGCTTTGGCCAAAATGTACACCAATGCCTCATTCAACATCCAGCATGGAGGCAGGGCGGAGTGCTGGTTGCAGAGTGCTATTGCATTTGTGTTCTTTTCTTTGTATATGTATTTCGCCATAGCGATGTGCACCTGCATATAGGGTTGTGCTGACTGAATCCCCCACATTTTTTCTTTGAAGCATATACAAGGTGGAGTTCCAGCTCGTCGGGCAGTCACAAATCAGACGTCTGACGGGCAAGTGGTGTCGCCGCTGAACGTCAGCAAGGCAAGCCATGGCCGTGTAAGATCTTCTAAAATGGGCAGAGATTTTCCTGGCCTGCCGCAAGACATCCTGGACCCTGTGGTATTTGGCAACGAATCGCTGCACGACTAAGTTCAGGATGTGTGCCATGCACAGCACGTTTGTCATTTTGCCCTGTTTCAGCGCTGTCAGTAGATTGGCACCGTTGTCGCACACCACTTTGCCAACTTTCAAATTGAGCGGGATTAGCCACTGATCAGGCTGTGACTGCAGAGCTGAAAGGAGTGCAGGACCGGTGTGGCTCTTGGCTTCCAGGCACAACAGCCACAGCACAGTATGGCAACGTCTCACCTGGAACATCAAATAGGTTCTGGGGAGCTTGGGGGATACAGCGGAAGAGGCGGTAGCAGTGGAAAAGGAGGAGTCAGTCAAGGAGGAGATGGAGGATGGAGTAGGAGGAGTTACATGCTTTACATGCTTGACAGCCGTTTCACCCAGTGGTCAGTTAAAGTTATGTACCTTCCCTGCCCGTGTTTACTAGAACACGTGTCTGTGGTCAGATGTATCTTGGCACCGACACTGTGTGCCAGAGATACCTTCACTTGCCGCTGAACATGGCCACATAGCTCTGGGATGCCCTTCTGGGAGAAATATTTCCTTCCGGGGACCTTCCATTGCGGTGTGCCAATGGCCACAAATTTTCTAAAGACCTCCGAGTCCACCAGTTTATATGGCAGTAGTTGGAGGGCTAGCAGATCCGACTAGCCGGCGGTCAGCTGTTGGGCAAGAGGGTTATCCGACGTCATCAACGTTTTACGTTTGAACATTTTGGCCACGGAAGCCTGTCTTTTGCCAGATGAACACGACGATGTCACGGTGGAAGGTGGAGTGGAGGACAAATGGGAGGAGAGAGGAGAAGGAGAAAGAGAAGAGGCAGGACTTGGATCGTCGGGAGTGTGGCTTTGTGGGTTCTGATGCTGTTGCTCCCACTGGGCTCGGTGATGGGAGGCCAGGTGCCTTCTTAAGGCGGTCGTCCCTAGGTGAGTGTTGGGCTTACCGCTACTTATGCGTTGACAGCACAGGCTGCAGATGGCAACACTATTGTCAGCAGCTGACAAGTTAAAAAAAGCCCACACTGCGGAGCCATGTGAAGGCGTCCTGGGAGCGCCAGATGTGACCGTGTATGGTGTATGGCTCGCTCCAGGTACATTTGCAGTCTGCTTTTTGCCTCCTGTGCACTGCAAGTTCTGCCTGCTTCTCCTCCTCCCTATCTGCTGCTCCATCTCTCCCTCTGAACGCCCCTCCCCATCCCACATGACGTCCATCAACACGTCATCATCGTCAGCCTTAACCAACACTGACATTAGAGATCTCGGAGTAGGCAGCAACAGCGGAGATCACCCTCCTTCGGCTGATCTGCTGGGTGGCAGTAGTTGCTACCTCCTCTTCCTCATCCGATGCCAAGAATCGCTGCGCATCGGTAAGGTCTTGAAATTGATGGGAAAATAATTCCTCTGACTCGAGTGGAGGGGCTATGGTGGTGGTGGTGTCTTTGGGGGTGCACACAGAAGAGAGTGAGGAGGGTGCTGATACAGAGGATGAGGAGGGTGCAGAAGCTGAAGGCTGAGTGAGCCACTCAACCAACTCTGGTGCGTCCTTTGACGTAATCGCACGCAACTTCTCCAACTTCCCACTTAGGCTCCGGCCTGGTGCACCTGCCCGACCCCTACCAACCCTGCGCAATGGCCTGCCTCTTCCTCTGCCTGTCATTTTCAAAATAACCCTGTGACAAAGTCCCTATAGAAGAGCAGTATTTGTGGAAGCAGGTATATAGAACCCCTTAATGAATATTTGCTGGAAGCAGGTATATCAAACTCCTTAATCAGTTTGTTTGTTTTTTTTGGGGGGGGGGGGGCAACTGGTATATCACACCAGTTGAAATTAGTTGTTCCAGTAACGTTTGTCCCTCTGTATAGCTGCAATATCTCAGCAGAACCGCACACAAATGCTGCACATGCCCTATATATAAATTATATTATAGGTTTATCACACCACTGCCTCCATTAGTTTTTTTTGGGGGGGGCAACTGGTATATCACACCAGTTGAAATTAGTTGTTCGAATAGCGTTTGTCCCTTTGTATAGCTGCGGTATCTCAGCAGAACCGCACACAAATGCTGCACAATACAAATGCACTATATATAAATTATATTATAGGTATATCAGACCCCTGCCTCAATCAGTTTTTTTGGGGGGCAACTTGTATATCACACCAGTTGAAATTAGTTGTTCCAATAGCGTTTGTCCCTCTGTGTAGCTGTGGTATCTCAGCAGAACCGCACACAACTGCTGCACAATACAAATGCACTATAATATACAGTCGTGGCCAAAAGTTTTGAGAATGACAAAAATATTGGAAATTGGAAAAGTTGCTGCTTAGGTTTTTATAATAGCAATTTGTATATACTCCAGAATGTTATGAAGAGTGATCAGATGAATTGCATAGTCCTTCTTTGCCATGAAAATTAACTTAATCCCCAAAAAACCTTTCCACTGCATTTCATTGCTGTCATTAAAGGACCTGCTGAGATCATTTCAGTAATTGTCTTGTTAACTCAGGTGAGAATGTTGACGAGCACAAGGCTGGAGATCATTATGTCAGGCTGATTGGGTTAAAATGGCAGACTTTACATGTTAAAAGGAGGGTGATGCTTGAAATCATTGTTCTTCCATTGTTAACTATGGTGACCTGCAAAGAAACGCGTGCAGCCATCATTGCGTTGCATAAAAATGGCTTCACAGGCAAGGATATTGTGGCTACTAAGATTGCACCTCAATCAACAATTCATAGGATCATCAAGAAATTCAAGGAAAGAGGTTCAATTCTTGTTAAGAAGGCTTCAGGGCGTCCAAGAAAGTCCAGCAAGCGCCAGGATCAACTCCTAATGAGGATTCAGCTGCGGGATCGGAGTGCCACCAGTGCAGAGCTTGCTCAGGAATGGCAGCAGGCAGGTGTGAGCGCATCTGCACGCACAATGAGGCGAAGACTTTTGGAAGATAGCCTGGTGTCAAGAAGGCCAGCAAAGAAGCCACTTCTCTCCAAAAAAAACATCAGGGACAGATTGATCTTCTGCAGAAAGTATGGTGAATAGACTGCTGAGGACTGGGGAAAAGTCATATTCTCCGATGAAGCCTCTTTCCGATTGTTTGGGGCATCTGGAAAAAGGCTTGTCCGGAGAAGAAAAGGTGAGCGCTACCATCAGTCCTGTGTCATGCCAACAGTAAAGCATCCTGAGACCATTCATGTGTGGGGTTGCTTCTCATCCAAGGGAGTGGGCTCACTCACAATTTTGCCCAAAAACACAGCCATGAATAAAGAATGGTACCAAAACACCCTCCAACAGCAACTTCTTCCAACAATCCAACAACAGTTTGGTGAAGAACAATGCATTTTCCAGCACGATGGAGCACCGTGCCATAAGGCAAAAGTGATAACTAAGTGGCTCGGGGACCAAAACGTTGACATTTTGGGTCCATGGCCTGGAAACTCCCCAGATCTTAATCCCATTGAGAACTTGTGGTCAATCCTCAAGAGGCGGGTGGACAAACAAAAACCCACTAATTCTGACAAACTCCAAGAAGTGATTATGAAAGAATGGGTTGCTATCAGTCAGGAATTGGCCCAGAAGTTGATTGAGAGCATGCCCAGTCGAATTGCAGAGGTCCTGAAAAAGAAGGGCCAACACTGCAAATACTGACTCTTTGCATAAATGTCATGTAATTGTCGATAAAAGCCTTTGAAACGTATGAAGTGCGTGTAATTATATTTCACTACATCACAGAAACAACTGAAACAAAGATCTAAAAGCAGTTTAGCAGCAAACTTTATGAAAACTAATATTTGTGTCATTCTCAAAACTTTTGGCCACGACTGTACATTCTATGTTAGAAAGTATATTATAAGTATATCACACCCCTCAGTATGTCACACCTATCAAAAGCACACCTATGCAGTCCTTAAAAGGACTTTTGTGGCCCTATTAGCTAGCGTTTGGTGTCTCTAACAGTCTGTCCCTGCTCCACACAGCAACCTCTCCCTACACTGGCAAAACACTGAATGTAAAATGACGGCTGGTTTATTTATAGGGTAGGGGGTGTGTCCATGTGCTAAAACATATTAATTCTCTGTCCTGTCCCACCTGATGGATGTCTCATGGGTCATAGTTCAGCATAATGCAAAAGAATATGGTGCCAGCGAGCATCGCCATATGTTCGCCTGTTCGGCAAGCCACTAACGAGCAAAGTTCGCCACGAAACAACTGCCGAGCGAACCGCAAGCCCATTTCTAGTGGCCATGCTTGCACACTATAGAAAAAAGCACCAGTCTATGTGCTCTCCCAATGGCTTTTTCCTATAGTGTGCAAGCATGACCACCTCTGCTGGATTACAGGGTGGTCGTAACCATGATAACAAGTTGTGTATAATGTGATGAAAAAATTAAACTAGCCACCAAAGGAAGCAATATGGACAATCATGATACATTAGTAAGTGGCTTATAATTTACTTTCTCTACACGATAAATGCCACTGGCTGAAGTGAGACAACCCCTATAAACTTTTAACAAAAATGACCCTAAGCTATACATATTATAAATCATATATATAACTAAAACCTTAATATTGTACTTCATAACTAGGTTTTTCCTTTATATTTAATATATATATATATATATATTTTTTAGGGTGGAAATATAAGCAGTGACATCATGGAGGTTTCAAGAAAAGGGAATTACCGGTAAGACATTCAGTTTTTCCCTCTCACCTCTATGACGGCGCCTTACTTTGAGAACTAACAGATTCAAAATTTAGGGTGAGACAACTGCTTGAAGAACCTTTCTTCCATATGTAAGGTCCCTCTTAGCATCAATCTCCACTCTATAGTTCTTACATTCAATGACATCTCTTTGATGTAGATGTTCTCTTTCCTCATCTTCTCCTTTCAGACCTTCAGACCAGACCACCATTTTGCAGCCATTTCTCGTCAGTTTGACAAACAAAATCTTAGTTTACTACTTTTCCATCATCCTCCCATCTTCTGGACAAATCATCCTACCACCCCCAATTCTGTGCTCCCCAATACTATACTGCAGAAACATAGTGCCCTTCAATATAATTATTGGCACAAAGTGCCCTAAAATAACTGTGCCCAGCAAATAGTGCCCCTGACACTAATAGTGTAAACATAACGTCCCCCAAAAATAATTGTGGTAAGCTGATACTATGCCGAGGTGCCCCCACAGTAATAGTGCTCCCAAAAGTCCCACCAATCGGAATAATTCTCTGCTAGAGCACACATGGTAGTAATAGTGCTCCTACAGTGCTCCCAACATGTCCCCACTCTGCCCCAGAAGTAATAATGCTCCCATAGTGCCCAAACCGATGAAGTATGTCATGATGAAGGACCAATATTCAGGATGTCCGAAACGCATAGACTGCATACTTGCACATTTTTGATGTCTGGATTTTATTTTTAACGAATAAAGATCACCTTTTATGGGAAGCTGGATCGGTTTGATTTTTGGAATCTATGCTTGACCACATCCAGGTCTTGCTTCCGTGCTTCCTTTGAAGGATTATACAGGGGAGCGCTGCAGTATTTGTCATTGATTTGAGGATACTAGTAATCATGTTCCCCATAGACCCCCAGTAGTAATAAAGCCCATCATAATGACCCCAGTAGTAATATATCTCCTTATATGCCAGTGCAAAAAAAATACCCCCTTTTAATGCCCCCAGTTGAGCTTATGTCCCCATAGTGCCCCATAATGTGCCAGTATAAAATACCCCTATATAGTGCCCCAGTAAATGCCCCCCATAGTGCTCCTCTTACCCCTTCTTCCTAGTGCCCCTATAATGTACCAGTATAAAATGCCCCATATATAGTGCCCCAGTAGATGCACTCAGTGCCCCCCAAAATTTGGAAGTATAAAATACCCCTTCTTAGTGCCCCCCATAGATGAGCCCATAGTACTCCTCTCTCCCCTTCCCCATAGTACCCACCATAATGTGCCCCAGTATAAAATGCCCCTATACAGATCCCCCCATATAAAATACGCCTTCTTTCTGGCCTCAGTCGATGCCCCCATAGTGCCCCCAATAATGTGCCAGTAAGAAGTGCCCCCATAGTTGACCCCATAGTGCCACCCAATAATGTTCCAGTAAAAAGAGCAACCATAGATGCCCCCACAGTGCCCCCCAATAATGTGCAAGTAAGATGTGCCCCAATAGATGCCCCCCAATCATGTGCCAGTAACAAGTGCCACAATAGATGCCCCCAATCATGTGCCAGTAACAAGTGCCCCTATAGATGCCCCCCAATCATGTGCCACTGTGCCAGTAACAAGTGCCCCCATAGATGCCCCCAATCATGTGCCAGTAACAAGTGCCCCCATAGATGCCCACAATCATGTGCCAGTAACAAGTGCCCCCATAGATGCCCCCCAATCATGTGCCAGTCAGTAGTACCATATAAAAAAATAAACACTTATACTTACCTCCATCAGCCTGGCAGCGATGCGATGCAGGCCTCTTCCAGTCTGTGTCCCGTGTTGTACGGCTCAGGCGGCACAATAACATCATCGCGCCGCCTGCACCGGCCTCTGATAGGCAGCCTATCAGAGGAAGGGGGAAGGGAGACGCCTCTCCCTCCCATGCCCCACCGCAGCATATCTATCTATATCTCTGTCCTGAGGACGGCGATACAGATGACTATGGAGATGAGAGCTTCCACAATGGAAGCGCTCATCTCCCTGTGCCCTGTGCCCTGCCGCCCCACTTGTCTCCAGGGCCGCGCCGCCTGGGGCCATCGCCTCACTTTGCCTAATTGGTGGTGCGGCCCTGCTAGCGCACCCTGGAATTTTGCACCCGGGGCAACGGCCCCCCTGGCCCCCCTGGGGCTTAAGGCGCAGCTGCCTTGGGCCCCCCAGGAGCAACTTGGCCTGGGGCAGCTGCCCCTTTTGCCCTGCATTAAAGACGGCCCTGGGTCTAAGTCTGTCAGTACCCTTCATAAATATAATAATCCATGGGTGAGAAGCTAATCTTTGATCTAGGAAAGTGCTCAGGGCAGAAATTTGCACTCTGAGAATGCTAGCTCTTAACCTTTTACTAAACCCCTCTAAACTCTAAAATTGAGGGGATATCTCCCACTTTAACTGAAGGATTTTCAGAACACCAAGATATATATTTCTTCCAGATCTTCTGTTAGATTTTACAAGTCGAATTTTTCCACTGGCTGACAGAATCAGAAAGGCCCTTAGATATAAGAATTAACCTTTCAGGATCCAGGCTGTCAGGCATAAACTTGCTACTTTTGGATGGGAAACCGGACCTTGCATTAGAAGGTCCTGGGACCACGGCAGAATTCCCTTTGGCCATTTTTGATAGGAGTGTATAACATGATTTTCTTGGCTAGTCTGGTGCTATTAGAATTACTTTTGCCCTGTCTTCTCGTATCTTTCCTAAAACTCTTGGGATTAGAGGTAGTGGTGGAAAACAATACACTAGATGCAAATTCCACCGAATCTCCAGTGCATCTGTTTCTGTGCTCTCTTTGTCCCTTGGATCCAAGAAGAAGTAGATTGGTACTTTTGCATTGTTTTTGTTTGCAAATAAATCTATCTGTGGACTGTGGCAGCCACCATTTCTGGACAAAGGAGTTGAATATCTCCTTTTTTAAATTCCACTCCCCTGGATCCAGTTTTTTGTGACTTCAAAAATCCGATTTGACATTTGGGGTCCCCTTTAGAAAAACTGCTGACAGGGAGTTGACATTCTTTTCCGCCCAGAGAAAAATCTTGTTGGTTAAAGACTGTAGGATTTTGCTTTTTGTACCCCGCTAACGGTTTATGTGTGCCACTACCGCCTTGTTGTCTGATCTGATTTGAAGATTGGAACTCCTCAACTCCTCCATGAAATAAATCAGGGCCTCCCAGACTGCTCTTAGATCCCGGTAGTTGGACGACTGTTTCCTTTGAGAATGTGACTGTTCCCCTTGGATTGACAGACTCTGCAAATGAGCCCCCCAACCCCAGAGTCTGGTGTGTGTAGTAAGAATTAACGGATTCCTCACAACCCATGGGACTCCGGTCTGGAGATTGTGTCTTACTTCCCACCAACCCAGAGATGCAATGATATCCTCTGGAATTATTATCAGCTTGTCCAAAGATTCCTGTCTTCAATCCCAATGTTGCAGCATATGCCTCTAAAGGGGCTGGGAACGTAATTGGGACCATTTTTCTGCTGGGATACAACTAATGGTAAAAGCCTTCTTTTTCTTTTGAAATCTTTTATCTGGGATTTCACTTTTTGTATCTTGTCCTCCGGTAGGAAGCACATCTGATTGACCGAATCTATAAGAATTTCCAGGAAATCAATTCTTTGTGTAGAAAGAATCTGAAATTTCTCCCAGTTTATTATCCAACCCAGATCCTCCAATCTGTGTCGGGTTTTTAAAAGATTGTTTTCGAGGTTAATTTTTGGAGTCGCCTACTATTAAAAGATCGTCCAAGTATGGTATTACTAGAACATTCTTTTTCCTTAGAGAGATCATCTCCAACATTATTTTTGTAAATAGCCTGGGTGCTGTAGTTATGCCAAAGGGAAGGGCTTGATATTGGAAATGTTTTATCTGTCCTTGAACCATCACCGCTATTCTCAGATATTTTTGGTGATTCTGATGTATGGGTATATAGAAATATGCATCTTTCAGATCTAATGATGCTAGCAAGACTCCTTCCTGTAATATGTTTACCGTGGACTTGATTGATTCCCTTTTCAACTTTTTGTATCTTATTGATTTGTTAAATTTTTTTAGATTTATCATCAGATGCGTTTTTTCCGTTTGGTTTAGCTACCATGAACACAGTGGAGTAATAGCCTAGACCCAATTCTTTACTAGGTCCAGAATTCCCTGCTACAAACAGAGCTGAAGAGGCTGGGAACTCTGGACCGGATTGAATACAAAATTCATGGGAGGAACATTGAGAAAGGGAATCCTGTAACCTTGAGAAAGAATATTTATCAATCAAGGGCTTGGAGAAATTTTTTTCCAGGATTCTACAAACCTTCTCAATCTTCCCCCCACTGGACCCCTGGTGCCATTTTTTTTGGAAGATTCGGCATTGTGAGGATTGAATAGAAATACTTTCCCTTTAGTCTGCTTGTTGGATCTCCATCCTTCCATTTTTCCTTTTTTGTTTTTAAACAAAAAAAAAACTGTTTTTTCTTTGCGTCCCAAGTTTTCCTGAGATTTGCATCTGCCTTCTTGTCCATGGGGTCATGAATAGATGGAAGAGATGTAGGGCAGTTTAAAAGAAGGTTTAAGTTTTGGTCGTCAAAGGGCAGTCTCTTTTCAATAGTTCTGGGCAAAAAACTTCCTATCCGGGTTTTTCCATTGCCTTAAAATTAATTAATGAAAATGTTTATGTACTGAGAACAGCCTCTTTTTCCTTTATTCTAATCCAGAAAACATTTTATCAAGAGCAGATCTCTAAACTTTTTCTTCTTTAATTTCCATTGTCGCCCTGACAGCTTTTAATAATTCATTAAAAACCTCAGAAGAAAAGATATATTTTTTTATTTCGCCATTGCTACCAGAATCAAAGTCAGAATCACTTTTTTTTTCCTCCCAGTCTGAAATTTCTTTAGAAGTAGAGGATGAAAAAGAGGGTGATCCTTTCCTGGACTCGTGCTTAGAAGTAGACAGGCCACAGGGGGCAGGATAAGTCCGCCAAAGCTGATCTAATTTCTTGCCGTATCATGCTTTTTATTATGTCTCTCAATGAAGGCACCTCCTCTCTCAAATGTCATCTGTACATTTTCTGCATAGTTTTTAGGGATATTATCTGGAAGCCTAGCCACACACACACACCACACCTAATAGATTTAGATTTGTGTGCAATTTTAGGTTTAACTGTCACATTCTTGTCACTCTTAACATGCAAGAGAAAGACAGAAAAGGTTAATTTAAACACTTCAGCAGTCCAGTACTGTACAACCTGTGCTGCCCTTGTATGCAGTCACTGTCAGGCTGACAGGCTGCTCCACACATTCCTCCGGTTCCATTATATCCAGGGAAGATGGGATTGAGGACTACAGTAAACCGCTTGTTAGAGAGGGACATCCATCTTGACCAGCACGCCAGAATTTATGGCCAATCCATGGAAGCTTGTTCACAACGTCACCTGGCCGGCATCGCCCAAAACAGCCCGATCGGGACCCCAAATAACGTCACCCGCCGGAGCCGAAGGAACTTCGTTTGAGTGTCCAGATGCTGTGGCCCGCCCCCTCCACTAGCGCATATGGGTTGTACGTGTACGGGACTTACATGCCCAAGGTAAGCCCCTGACAACCACAATGCAGCTGTGATGTTCTTATTACTTGTCCAGCATATTTCTTCTTTAGTGTTGATCACAAATATTCTAATCGCAAATTTTTATTGCGAATATTGGCACTTCAAGAATCCGCGAATATCTAGAATATAGTGCTATATATTCGTATTCGCGAACATTCCAATTTTTTTTTTATCTGAACCCATGATCCCTCACTGCTTATTGCTTGTGGGCCAATGAGAAGGCTGCAATATCTTTGACTTTAGGAGTAGTGTTGATCACAAATTTTCTCATCGTGAATTTTTATCATGAATTTTCCGATTGCCGATTTTCGCAATCAAGAAAATAATGACGAGATCACAAATTCTCGAATATATGACGAATATCCGCTTACATATTCACGAAATATTGCGAATTTGAAATATTGCCCCTGCCGCTCATCACTGTTCTCCTTATCAACCCTGTACCAACACCTTACTTTGAGATCATCCTCCTCCTCCTACCAGTCAGGGACATGAAGCTTCAAGAAGGGGACACCTCCATGCAATCCTTAGTGTCTTCCTGTCCCTGCCAGGCGGAGGAGGAGGAGGCCCTGTGCCTCGGCACATTTCTAGCACTAATTCAGACCCTGTTCACACACCACGGGCAGTTGAGTCGTAGGACCCCATGCGTGCTGAGACACCGTGACGTGGTGCATGAGGGGCTCTGATATGTTCCTGACTGGAAGATATTGGCAAAGTTCTCAGCTTTTAACATCAGCCTGGGGAATTAGCTAGTATTGTCAGTTGCGTATCATTTTGGTGCATTTTTTGCAGTGATTTTTTTGTATGTATATTTTTTCATCTGCACAATGCATCATTTTGCGTAAGATGTTCTTGTGGTGCATGCGGTCTGCCCCGGCATCCTCCATTGTACGCATTTTTTTGCTGGGGATTGCCATTGTCTGCGGACCACATGCAGAGGAATTGCTCACCCTACAGTGTCTGGGCTTGGAGCATTTTCACCCGTTTAGGCCACTTTTTTCAGTGAGTTTAACCGCCTCACGTCCGCCCATAGGATATAAACGTCCTATGGGTGGACGTCTATTTCTGACAGCACGTTTTAAAACGTCCTGTCAGAAATAGCAGCTGCACGCTAATCGTGCAGCTGCTGATCGGGTTGCCCGCTGTCAGTGACAGCAGGGCAACCCAGAGAGGAGGCAGGGACAGTGCCCAGGTGTCCCTGCCTCCACGATCGCTGCAGACACAGCGCTCGGTGAGCGCTGTGTCTGCAGAGCAGGAAGCGCTGTGCGCTTCCTGTTCCGGCCCGGCGGTCATGTGACCGCCGTGACCGGAGTGTGCAGGAGCTGTGTGAGGTCTCTCAGAGACCTCGATCAGCCCTGCTGTGAGGCTGTACAGCGCAGGATTGCTGCTGTACAGCCTCTCTAGGGGTGCATTTCCACTGTAACTGGGGCTCCTATGTCAGCCCCAGTTACAGGAGAAATCAACTGTGAAAAAAAAAATCAAAAGTGAAGTAAATGTCCCCCAGAGGTCTTGTGTGACCTTATGGGGGACGAAAAGTGTAAAAAATAAAATAAAAAATAAAGGGTTGAAAAAATAAAATAAAATAAAGTTTCACATGTAAAAAAAAAAAGTTCCCAAGTAAGGAATAAAAAAAAAAATTAAAAATAGAAAAATTAAAATAAAATAGACATATTAGGTATCGCCGCGTCCGTAAAAACCAGCTCTATAAAAGTATCACATGACCTAACCCCTCGGGTGAACACCGTAAAAAAAAAAAAAAAAAAACTGTCAAAACAAGCAATTTTTGTCACCTTGCATCACAAAAGGTGCAACACCAAGTGATCAAAAACGCGTATGTCCCACAAAATAGTACCAATAAAACCGTCACCTCATCCCGCAAAAAATGAGCCCCTACATAAGAAAATCTCTTAAAAAATAAAAAAACTATAGCTCTTAGAACATGGAGACACTAAAACATCATTTTTTTGGTTTCAAAAATGCTATTATTGTGTTAAAGTGAAACAAATAAAAAAAAGTATACATATTAGGTATTGCCGCGTCCGTAAAAACCAGCTCTATTAAAATATCAGATGACCTAACCCCTCGGGTGAACACCGTAAAAATAAAAAAATAAAAACTGTGTCAAAACAAGCAATTTTTGTCACCTTGCATCACAAAAGGTGCAACACCAAGTGATCAAAAATGCGTATGTCCCACAAAATAGTACCAATAAAACCGTCACCTCATCCCGCAAAAAATGAGCCCCTACATAAGAAAATCTCTCAAAAAATAAAAAAACTATAGCTCTCAGAACATGGACACATTAAAACATAATTTTTTGGTTTCAAAAATGCTATTATTGTGTAAAACTTTAATAAATGAGAAAAAGTATACATATTAGGTATCGCCACGTCCGTAACAATCTGCTCTATAAAAATGTCACTTGACTGAACCCCTCAGGTGAACGCTGTAAAAATAAATAAATAGAAACTGTGCTAAAACAACCAATTTTTTGGTCACCTTGCCCCATAAAGTGTTATAATGAATGATCAAAAAATCATATGTACCCAAAAATAGTACTAATAAAACTGGCACCTTATCCCCTAGTTTCCAAAATGGGGTCACTTCTTGGGAGTTTCTACTGTAAGGGTGCATCAGGGGGCTTCAAATGGGACATGGCATCTAAAAACCATGTGGAGTTCCTTTTCTTCTGCGCCCTGCCGTGTGCCCATACAGCAGTTTATGACCACATGTGGGGTGTTTCTGTAAACCGCAGAATCTGGGTAATAAATATTGAGTTTTGTTTGGCTGTTAACCATCGATGTGTTAAAGAAAAAAATTGATTAAAATGGAAAATCTGCCAAAAAAGTGAAATTTAAAAATTTGATCTCCATTTTCCTTTAATTCTTGTGGAACGCCTAAAGGGTTAACAAAGTTTGTAAAATCGGTTTTGAATACCTTGAGGGGTGTAGTTTCTACAATGGGGTCATTTATGGGGGTATCCACTATGTAGGCCCCACAAAGTGACTTCAGACCTGAACTGGTCCTTATAAAGTGGATTTTGGCAATTTTCTTAAAAATTTGAAGAATTCCTTCTAAACTTCTAAGCCTTCTAACGTCCTAAAAAAATAAAATGACATTTCCAAAATGATGCCAACATAAAGTAGACATATGGGGAATGTTAAATAATAAATATTTTATGAGGTATCACTTTCTGTTTTAAAAGCAGAGAAATTGAAATTTAGAAAATTGCGAATTTTTCAAATTTTTGGGTAAATTTGGGATTTTTTCATAAATAAAGGTGAAATATTTTGACTCAAATTTATGACTATCATGAAGTACAATGTGTCACAAGAAAACAATCTCTGAATGACTTGGATAAATAAAGGCGTTCCAAAGTTATTACCACATAAAGTGAGATATGTCAGTTTTGCAAAATTTGGCCTGGTCAGGAAGGGGGCAAAGGGCCCAGATGGGAAGTGGTTAAAGTAAAGAAAACCCCAAATACTGTACATTTCCTATGTGTTTATCTCAGAGCCACTGATGTAATGCAAGTCATTGGTTTACTTTAAAACACAGATTACATTGTGTGCAGGGTTAGAAATACTTTAAAGGTAAAGAATGTTTTCTTAAATTGAATCTACTGGTATTTTTCTGGGGATCTTTCCTTGAGTATTATGGGCCAGATTTATCATTAGCTCAAGTCAGAATAATGGAGTGAAAAAGTTGCAAATTTTTGCGCAATCGCTTAAACTGCGCAAAAATTTGCGACTTTTTTCTGCTCTGCACTATGCTCGCCAGTTTTCTAAAAGTGGGCGTATTTTCTTATGTAATTGAATCTCTAGACAGATTTACTATTGCGACTATTTAAAAAGTCGCAAAAAAGTCGCAAATAAATGCGCAATTTCACTCCAGTGAGGACCATGCTTACCTTTGAGACTTTTTAATATAACATGCGACTTTTTCATAAAGATGTGCGACTTTTGTAAAGCTGCTTACTGACGGATAAACTGCTACCGTCAAACCACATTTAAAGGGCCAATCATAAATCTGACTTTGCTAAAACTGACTTTAGCCACATGTGAAAGTGGAGTGAGCTGTCAGAGTAATGATAAATCTGGCCCTATGTCTCTATATAACATTAAATAGAAAGGCATAAGCTCATCTGCACATTTAGGTCGTATTTCATAAAAATTAAGCTCCACCTTTGATTAATATAGTCTATATCAGGGATCAGCAACCTTTGGCACTCCAGATGTGGTGAAACTACAACTCCCAGCATGCTCCATTCCAGTTCTCAAAACAGCTAAGCAAGTGTGCTGGGAGTGGTAGTTTCACTACAGCTGGAGTGCTGAAGGTTGCTGATCCCTGGTCTATTTAGTAAGCTAGTTACTAAACATTGCATTCAAAAAATCTACTGTTTTAAAGATTCCTAAATGCTCTCAGTGAATAAAACATTCTTGTTTGCATCAATATGATAAAAAACCCTTACATAAATACGTAACAAGTGCCATGTGTACAGAGGGTTGCTACTCTATTAGAATGGTGCACTATGCAAATCACCTAGTGTGATGTGGTGCGATATTCAAAGTAGCATTTCATCTGTTGAGATGGCACTTACTACATCTACAGTATACTTACTGTTTCACACTGGCATTAATGGTTCCGGCAGTGGATCTGTAACTACCGTGTGCAGCTGTGCACTGCCGGAAGTCCCTCCAGCCCCATTCACTATAATGGGGACAGCAGAGATCCGGCCGCAGCACGGCAAATATGCAGAGAGGCAGCTGGGCAAAAAATGTTGCATGTGGCTGTGCTGCGGTCGGATCTCCACCAGTTATAGTGAATGGGGCTGGACAGACTTCCGGCAGAGCACAGCTACACACGGTAGTTACGGGTCCTGCAGTTTGTTCACCTGCCGGAAGCATTAACGCCTGTGTGAAACAGGCTGTAGTCCTACTCTGAGCTGATAGCAAGACACAAATGCATCAAATCTAGGATATTCTCTATAAATATATTGAACTCTATGGCAAATATCGTACATGGAGTGATATGTTGTAGCAAACCATCAGAACAGGAGAAAGTGTTGATACATTTAGCTTACAGAGCATTGTCTGAACTTACCGGTCTTCATCTCTGGACATTTGTATAACAATTGGAATTTGCTGCCAGTGGGAAAATAACTTCAACAAGCTAAACGATTCATGACGACATACTACATTATATTACAAGATGATGGGTACTTTGATGACTATAATGTCAATACCAATCAAAAGTGGAGCTGGTTGCCCTGTTTGGACTATGCCTTTTTGAGAAAAGCAGCCTCTGATGAATTTCAAATGCTACCTGGCTCTCCTGTCACAAATCCCACATAGCCATATGTTGTATGATTTTCTTGCAGGGCAAGTTGTTCTTCTCAATGGCACCGTTTATTTTACCATTACTTACGGTATATTGGAAAACAAAAAAAGTGAATGGAAAAAAAAGCAATTCCTCCACTGTTTTTAGGAGGACCTTAATCAGTGATACTAAATGTATTTGTTTTTTATCATGTTTTACTACTTTTTAAATATAAAAACCTTTGAGAGTTATTTTGTGTTTGCTTTGACATATTCTGACATCCATATTCTATACTTCTTTTATATATTTTTTCTTTTAGAATTGTGCGGGGTTGTTTTTTGTCTGGCGAACTTCAGTTTTTAATGCTACCATTTTTATTGGCACTATCAATTTTTATTCAATTTCTTCTGGGGGGTCGAGGTGATCAAAAATGAAAATGCCTGATTTGCCTTTTTTGAAGGTGCTGCGTGGCCATTAACAGTGAAGACTGGCTATACAGTGCGGTCTTCATTAGTTAAATAAAAAGCAGCTGTAGCCTAATTTGTCGCTTGGTTCTCAGCTACAGCTGGTGGTATTCCAAATGGTTCACGACTGCGCTGTGTGGTCGTACTATTATATTATCCATCACAAGGAGAGGACTTGGATTATATTGCTTGACCTGGTCATACTTATGTATGCCATCTATCTTAACTCCTTAATAACCAGAGTAGTTTGTGACTTACTGACCAAGCTTCTTTTCTTTTTTTTTTCGTCATCACCTTCCAAGAGGTAATACTTAAAAAAAAAATTCTGTCTATGTAGCCATAAGAGGTCTTGTTTTTTGCTGAACAAGTTGCGGTTTTTCATGGTGCCATTTTCTTTTATTTTTTTATTAAGTCTTTAATAAAAAAATGGTAAAAAACATAAAAACCCTATTAAAAAAACATTTTTTTTTTTGCATCACAAGACCCATGCCAAGACCCAGTTACGTGACAGAGGGAGGATCAGAAAGGACACTCTCCATGAGAAAGGGGCACACCCCATGAGCTTTAATATCAACAAAAAAGGACATGCCCCCTTAGCGGCCAGTTTGAAATAAAGCTAGCGGAGCAATTGGAGCAATGAATGTGGAGAGCTCTGGATCCATGTGAGGTACAGAAAGAGATCCATGTGAGAGCTAGACAGTGATTATCATATATTATATGATGTCTAATTTTCAATATTAATGTAAAAAAAAATATTAATTATTACATCAGAATCATTAGAGTAGCATGTTGACTAGAGATAAGTGAAGCTCTCTAAAATTTTCATTGTAGCAAATTACTTTGTCATGAAGCACATTCCTTTCTAAATAGCGGGTGCAATGAATGGCGAATGCACTGCCCCCCCGTCATTGAACCCCTCAGATGCTGCGTTAATCACTGATAGAAACATCTGAGATCCATACTAAAGCGTTTTAGTATCATACTTACCTCATCTATTTCAGCGCGAAGAGGCCGCTGCAGCCATCTTGCTTGTAGATCCAGTGCAAAATCTCACATGGTGCGTAATGACATCATCATGTCAGCCAGCGTGGTGTCATCATACATCACAGCACACGAGATTTCGCACGGGATCTTCAAGCAAGATAGCTGCGGTGGCCTCTTCACGCTCAAATAGATGAGGTCAGTATGATTTTTATTTATTTTTTTACCGCCATTCCAGGGAAAATCAATCAGTTACCAAGAAGCACGAGGAAATTTGCTTCCCAGCAAATCAAATTTTTTCTGAAATTCAGATTGAACTCCACTTCATGATCTTCGATTCGCTTAACAGTACTGTTGACCTTCATAAAGATAAATATTTTTCATAAACAGAAAATGATCCAGTAATTTGTGACTTGGTTTTGATGTTGTCTGTGCGCCATGGGACTTCCTGTTTGATTTCCTGTTTACACATAGCTATTATGAATATTCAGTTAAAGCATTTGACTTGCTGATAGGACACCAATGGGAACTTGCTAACTGATCTGCAGCTTAGTCATAGTGTCCCCAATGGAAAAGTGATATAACCTTGCTGAATATGGAAAAACATATAACATTTTCATTATACACTCAATGTTGAAATTGTGACACCAAGAAGGACAATCCATAAGGTTATTCAAATTGAGGAAGTAACAAGTGTCCCTAATATCTGCAGATGACCACATTTTCAAGCATCTAGCACCAATCTGTGACATGTGCCAGATTGAAAGCAACATTTTTTAGCCACATGAAACCTCAAAAATAAGATCAAGTCACGTGGGATGATTGTGCAGTGCCTTCTGTTCATGGACACGTCAGTTATTACTACTTGATGCAAACTGAAAGAGACAGAATCCTTGAACTGAGAGACCTTGGTTTATCACTCTGGCAGATGTCTATGTGCCTAGGCCGAGATGTCAGCAATGTTCAATGTTGTGTGGCCAGTGGTTGGAAAAACAATGATTGTTGGAACCAGTGGTACGGCCATTGCTCCAAAGTGTCCCAGGAGCAGTTTTTCAACAGTACAACGCCAGGCAGCATGATGCTTGTGCTACTGTGAGAAGCCTACATGGCCTAAACGTGCTACCATGGCCTGCAATGTCTCTGGACTGGTATACTATTTAGCACATCTGGGATGTCATGGGTCGGCAATTTTAACCACCTCAGCCCCCTTAGCTTAAACATCCTTAATGACCAGGCCACTTTTTACACTTCTGACCTACACTACTTTGACCGCTTATTGCTCGGTCATGCAACTTACCACCCAAATGAATTTTACCTCCTTTTCTTCTCACTAATAGAGCTTTCATTTGGTGGTATTTCATTGCTGCTGACATTTTTACTTTTTTTGTTATTAATCGAAATTTAACGATTTTTTTTTAAAAAAATGACATTTTTCACTTTCAGTTGTAAAATTTTGCAAAAAAAACGACATCCATATATAAATTTTTCTCAAAATTTATTGTTCTACATGTCTTTGATAAAAAAAAAATGTTTGGGTAAAGAAAAAATGGTTGGGGTAAAAGTTATAGCGTTTACAAACTATGGTACAAAAATGTGAATTTCCGCTTTTTGAAGCAGCTCTGACTTTCTGAGCACCTGTCATGTTTCCTGAGGTTCTACAATGGCCAGACAGTACAAACACCCCACAAATGACCCCATTTCGGAAAGTAGACACCCTAAGGTATTCAGTGATGGGCATAGTGAGTTCATAGAACTTTTTATTTTTTGTCACAAGTTAGCGGAAAATGATGATTTTTTTCTTTTCTTTTCTTACAAAGTCTCATATTCCACTAACTTGTGACAAAAAATAAAAACTTCCATGAACTCACTATGCCCATCACGAAATACCTTGGGGTGTCTTCTTTCCAAAATGGGGTCACTTGTGGGGTAGTTATACTGCCCTGGCATTTTAGGGGCCCAAATGCGTGCGAAGTAGTTTGAAATCAAAATCTGTAAAAAATGGCCGGTGAAATCCGAAAGGTGCTCTTTGGAATGTGGGCCCCTTTGCCCACCTAGGCTGCAAAAAAGTGTCACACATGTGGTATTGCCGTACTTTTCCCATTTTTTTATACAAAGTTGGCATTTGACCAAGATATTTATCTCACCCAGCATGGGTATATGTAAAATGACACCCCAAAACACATTGCCCAACTTCTCCTGAGTACGGCAATACCACATGTGTGACACTTTTTTGCAGCCTAGGTGGGCAAAGGGGCCCACATTCCAAAGAGCACCTTTAGGATTTCACCGGCCATTTTTTACAGATTCTGATTTCAAACTACTTACCACACATTAGGGCCCCTAGAATGCCAGGGCAGTATAACTACCCCACAAGTGACCCCATTTTGGAAAGAAGACACCCCAAGGTATTCCGTGAGGGGCATGGCGAGTTCCTAGAATTTTTTATTTTTTGTCACAAGTTAGCGGAAAATGATGATTTTTTTTTTCTTACAAAGTCTCATATTCCACTAACTTGTGACAAAAAATAAAAACTTCCATGAACTCACTATGCCCATCACGAAATACCTGGGGGTGTCTTCTTTCCAAAATGGGGTCACTTGTGGGGTAGTTTTACTGCCCTGGAATTTTAGGGGCACGAATGCGTGAGAAGTAGTTTGAAATCAAAATCTGTAAAAAATGGCTGGTGAAATCCGAAAGGTGCTCTTTGGAATGTGGCCCCTTTGCACACCTAGGCTGCAAAAAAGTGTCACACATCTGGTATTGCCGTACTCAGGAGAAGTTGGGCAATGTGTTTTGGCATGTCATTTTACATATACCCATGCTGGGTGAGATAAATATCTCGGTCAAATGCCAACTTTGTATAAAAAAATGGGAAAAGTTGTCTTTTGCCAAGATATTTCTCTCACCCAGCATGGGTATATGTAAAAAGACACCCCAAAACACATTGCCCAACTTCTCCTGAGTACGGTGATACCAGATGTGTGACACTTTTTTGCAGCCTAGGTGGGCAAAGGGGCCCACATTCCAAAGAGCACCTTTCAGATTTCACCGGCCATTTTTTACAGATTTTGATTTCAAACCTCACGCATTCGGGCCCCTAAAATGCCAGGGCAGTATAACTACCCCACAAGTGACCCCATTTTGGAAAGAAGACACCCCCAGGTATTTCGTGATGGGCATAGTGAGTTCATGGAAGTTTTTATTTTTTGTCACAAGTTAGTGGAATATGAGACTTTGTAAGAAAAGCAAAAAAATCATCATTTTCCGCTAACTTGTGACAAAAAAATAAAAAATTCTAGGAACTCGCCATGCCCCTCACGGAATACCTTGGGGCGTCTTCTTTCCAAAATGGGGTCACTTGTGGGGTAGTTATACTGCCCTGGCATTCTAGGGGCCCTAATGTGTGGTAAGTAGGTAAATGACCTGTGAAATCCTAAAGGTGCTCTTTGGAATGTGGGCCCCTTTGCCCACCTAGGCTGCAAAAAAGTGTCACACATGTGGTATTGCCGTATTCAGGAGAAGTTGGGCAATGTGTTTTAGGGTGTCTTTTTACATATACTCATGCTGGGTGAGAGAAATATCTCGGCAAAAGACAACTTTTCCCATTTTTTATACAAAGTTGGCATTTGACCAAGATATTTATCTCACCCAGCATGGGTATATGTAAAATGACACCCCAAAACACATTGCCCAACTTCTCCTGAGTACGGCGATACGTGACGCTTTTTTGCAGCCTAGATGCGCAAAGGGGCCCACATTCCTTTTATGAGGGCATTTTTAGACATTTGGCTCCCAGACTTCTCACGCTTTAGGGCCCCTAAAATGCCAGGGCAGTATAAATACCCCACATGTGACCCCATTTTGGAAAGAAGACACCCCAAGGTATTCAATGAGGGGCATGGTGAGTTCATAGAATTTTTATTTTTTTGGCACAAGTTAGCGGAAATTGATTTTTAATTTTTTTTTCTCACAAAGTCTCCCTTTCCACTAACTTGGGACAAAAATTTCAATCTTTCATGGACTCACATGTGGGGTATTTATACTGCCCTGGCATTCTAGGAGCCCTAAAGCGTGAGAAGAAGTCTGGAATATAAATGTCAAAAAAATGTTACGCATTTGGATTCCGTGAGGGGTATGGTGAGTTCATGTGAGATTTTATTTTTTGACACAAGTTAGTGGAATATGAGACTTTGTAAGAAGAAAATAAAATATTCCGCTAACTTGGGCCAAAAAAATGTCTGAATGGAGCCTTACAGGGGGGTGATCAATGACAGGGGGGTGATCAGGGAGTCTATATGGGGTGATCACCCCCCTGTCATTGATCACCCCCCTATAAGGCTCCATTCAGATGTCCGTATGTGTTTTGCGGATCCGATCCATGTATCCGTGGATCCGTAAAAAACATACGGACATCTGAATGCAGCCTTACAGGGGGGTGATCAATGACAGGGGGGTGATCAGGGAGTCTATATGGGGTGATCACCCCCCTGTCATTGATCACCCCCCTATAAGGCTCCATTCAGATGTCCGTATGTGTTTTGCGGATCCGATCCATGTATCCGTGGATCCGTAAAAAACATACGGACATCTGAATGCAGCCTTACAGGGGGGTGATCAATGACAGGGGGGTGATCAATGACAGGGGGGTGATCAGGGAGTCTATATGGGGTGATCACCCCCCTGTCATTGATCACCCCCCTATAATGCTCCATTCAGATGTCCGTATGTGTTTTGCGGATCCGATCCATGTATCCGTGGATCCGTAAAAAACATACGGACATCTGAATGCAGCCTTACAGGGGATTGATCAATGACAGGGGGGTGATCAGGGAGTCTATATGGGGTGATTACCCCCCTGTAAGGCTCCATTCAGACATCTGTATGTGTTTTGCGGATCCGATCCATGTATCCGTGGATCCGTAAAAAACATACGGACGTCTGAATGGAGCCTTACAGGGGAGTGATCAATGACAGGGGGGTGATCAATGACAGGGGGGTGATCAGGGAGTCTATATGGGGTGATCACCTCCGTCATTGATCACCCCCCTGTAAGGCTCCATTCAGATGTCCGTACGTGTTTTGCGGATCCGATCCATGTATCAGTGGATCCGTAAAAATCATACGGACGTCTGAATGGAGCCTTACAGGGGGGTGATCAATGACAGGGGGTTGATCAATGACAGGGGGGTCATCAGGGAGTCTATATGGGATGATCAGGGGTGATCAGGGGTTAATAAGGGGTTAATAAGTGACAGGGGGGGTAGTGTAGTGGTGTTTGGTGCTACATATTACAGAGCTGCCTGTGTCCTCTGGTGGTCGATCCAAACAAAAGGGACCACCAGAGGACCAGGTAGCAGGTATATTAGACGCTGTTATCAAAACAGCGTCTAATATACCTGTTAGGGGTTAAAAAAAATCACATCTCTAGCCTGCCAACGATCACCGCTGGCAGGCTTAAGATCCACTCGCTTACCTTCCGATCCTGTGAACATGCGTGCCTGTGTGCGCGCGTTCACAGGAAATCTCGCGTCTCGCGAGATGACGCACGGATGCGTCCAGGAGGAATGAATCAACCACCTTCCGGACGCATCCGTGCGTTAGGCGGTCGGGAGGTGGTTAAAGGTAGCAGCTGAAGATTTACATGCCCAAGTGCATTTAGCGGGCAGAACATTCCACAGACAACTATAAGTAACCTCATTTGTAGCATTACAAGGCGGGTAAGTGCGTTTATTTCTGCATGTGCGCTCATGCTTGATACTCAATAAAATGAGATATTTTGAATATGTTGTTCCATTTTTTATCATTAGCATATTAACATGTCCATCTATCCTGCGATATCCATAATTCCACGATTTTTCCTTCTTGGTGTTGCAATTTCAATGTTGAGGAGTTTATTATATATTTTTTCCTCAGCAACGTGCACACACATGAACATGGGACCAACACAGATGCCTTCAGCTGCCAAGTGCACATGTAACAGGTCAGCCAGTTTCTGGAACAGAGCTTCAAAACCCCTGCATAGACAGAGTAAAAAGGGGTTACCCCACAAAACTTATTTATCACCTATGCACAGGATAGGTGATAAAGAATTAAACATGGGAGGTCCAACTGCTGGGACCACTGTGAAATAATTTTTGTGGGATAACCCCTTTAAATTATAAAATTTTGTCTGCCTGCTAGCACCATTAAAGGGAACATAGAATGAAGCAAAATTAATTCAAATAGTGTCCAATGGTGGACATTGACTTTAAAATCCATTACTACTTATACATCCGTCTTTGCTATATTCCACTCTTCTCTTTTCTGTAAGGCTACTTTCACAGTTGCGTTTGGTGCGGATCCGTCATGGATCTGCACAGATAATACAACCGGATAATAAAGCCGTCTGCATCCGTTCAGAACGGATCCGTTTGTATTATCTTTAACATAGCCAAGACGGATCCGTCTTGAACACCGTTGAAAGTCAATGGCGGACGGATCCGTTTTCTAGTGTGTCAGATTGTGTCGCAGAAAACGGATAAGTCCCCATTGACTTACATTGTGTGTCAGAAGGGGTCCGTCTGGCTCAGTTTAATCAAACGGACACCAAAACGCTGCAAGCAGCGTTTTGGTGTCCGCCTCCAAAGAGGAATGGAGACAAAACGGAGGCAAACTGATACATTCTGAGCGGATCCTTATCCATTCAGAATGCATTAGGGCAAAACTGATCTGTTTTGGACCGCTTGTGAGAGCCCTGAACGGATCTCACAAACGGAAACCAGAACGCCAGTGTGAAAGTAGCCTAAACCTATAAGTTGCAAATGTCTTTAGACAAAAATATCTGACTTGTAACAGTATTCAATATCAATTACTCCTGATTCAACAATCACAGTAAAATAAAATGAATTGATGGGAAGATTTAAGTAGATGAGATGGAGAGATACCTTTCTTGGCAAGACATGTGGAAAATTGAGGCACAGAGATTACAGTTCTGTTTAGGATCTACTGCCAGCACTTACTTGTTTACAGGATGGAGGGTTAAGGAAAGATGACAGCTATATCATGTGTGACAAGGAGCCTTCCTCGCAGTAAATCTGGTTTGTCTGGCATGGGGTTGTTGTATCTCAGAGGTAGAAACATAAAACGTTTAACGAAGTGTCAAAGCAAGCAAAATAGAATGATTAATTTTAAAGCACAGAAAGAATTTCCATTCCGGCTTTGGAATAAGGTCGTATGAATACTGTGTTTATAGACAAGGCACTACAATCTATTACTTAAAAAAAGGAAATCTATATTTTCAGGCTATCTTTTAGGAATAAAATGTAAGTCTAGGCCCTGTTGCCTTCCAACACTGAAGTCCTGGTTTTGAGGACAATATGCATGGAGTTTTTATGTGCATAGGTTTACTCCAATTTAATCCCATATTCACCAAATATACTGATAGGAGGCAAATGGGGATACTTTCATAGAAGACCAAGATGCTGTGGTCACAATTAACTATGGTCTCTGAGGGGTTAAATGCCTTCAATCAGTGTTATTGCCAATCACAGACATTAGCCCCTGATGTCGGTAGTTTAAAACAGCAGAAACCTGGCAGCTCTGGTGCCCACTGCACTTGCAAGGGGGTGCCATATTTAAAGACTTGACCTTCACCATATATGTACAGCGGAGGTTAGGAAGGAGTTAAAGATACAGTGTATTACTTGAATCCTGTAATACGTTTTTTAGGGGGCAGTGGTAGTCCTATTACTGTCCACACAATGTAGAGAGAGAGGTAAGCCACAATTGACTTTACTGGAGAACTTTCCCAGCAAATAGTTGTGTTACAGATGTCTTAGTATAGTCTCCTTAGTATACTCCTGTTTTGCTGATAAGAAAAAGACTTCAGGTTTCGATACATTTTTTTAAAGAGAGACTTTTAAATGAATCTACAGCTACATTTCAAAGGAAAGTTTATAATATGATTTTACTACACATAATAAGTAGTATATACATATAGTTATATAATTTCCTTCTTTTGCACTTATCTACAGTATATACAAAAGATAAAGAACATAGGAGAACATTTATTAAGGCTGGCATTTTAGACCCTATGGCTGGCGGTGGATTCGCCGAAGTTATGAAGAGGCGCAGGCCTCATCATAACTTCAGTGGATCCTCCTCCAGTTCTAAATGTAAGACAGCTTCCTTGCTGTCATACATTTAGACCTTTTTCTACACCTAAAACAGGTGTAGAAAATGGTAAATGAGATGGGCCTACCGCCCAGAATTTTAGACCTGGCAAGAGTACGGAGAAGTTGCAGACTGCGGCGCAACTAGCTGTTGTGCTGTAATCTGCCCCTGAAATACAACTAATTTAGGCATATTTCAGATTGATGAATGACCCCATAATACACAATTACATCAACACTTCAACTGGAGTCCTGACTACACTTTAATGAAGGTATTTACATCACCGATTGAGTTATCATCATCTGACACCTACATCAGCTGGGAAGCCCTTTCAGCGAAAGCAGTCAGAGTCTCGATCGGAATAAACACAGATTAGCTCCCTATGTTAGGTATCCCCCATAGGATGAGCTTCTGACCTCTTCCCTGAAAAGTTACAGCTTTATATTGTTGAAATAAAAAGCTCCATTCCCTAGTGTAACCTAGCCAGAGCATGCGCTCTATAATTTGAGCAGCCTGTTGGAGTGCTCCCATGTCCACAGGGAGTCAGAATCCCAAAACAACCTTGACAAAATATGTACAGTAGACAACTCCTTACTCCCTTGCACATGCATTCACAGGTCATAAACAAAATTTTATTTAAATGAACAGATACAAAATAGAATTTAAAATGATCATAAACTACACCTTAACACTTTAATCTACCCTTGATGATTTTGAATAATTTTGGTCTAAAAGGCTTACCGTATTTTTCGCTTTATAAGACACACCTGATGATAAGACACACCTAGGGTTTAGAGAAGGAAAAAAATAAAAAAATATTTGGAACCAAAAGGTGTGCTAAAATATGTGCAGTACATGGGTGTATTCCTATGGATGAAGAGGGTTATGGTCACATTTAATATAAACACTTAGGCCAATTACAGTATAATCCCTGGACAGTGTTTATATTAAATGTGACTATAACCTGCCTCATCCATAGGAATGCATCCATATACTGCAGTACATGGGTGTATTCCTGTGAATTAGAGGCTTAATAGTCTTATTCCATGCATATTTTGGCTCCTGAGCTCCCTTTCATATCCTGGCTGTCACTTACCCAGGAACTTTAGGTGTAGACAGTCCAGGAGTCCCAAGGGATAGCACTGCTGCTGGGGGATCGGAGGGTCAGTAACACTCCCTCCTTCCTTCTTCCTCTTATCCTATGGCAGTGGCGAGTGGCCGGGCAGGAGACTGACTAAGCCGATCGGTTGAAGCAGCCGAGCAGCAGTTTGGCGGCGCTTACCAACATGCAGGGTGGCACTGAAGAGGAGAGGGAGAATCTCTCCTCCTCTGCCTTGGAGCGTGATCCCGTGCACAGGACAAGACATGAAGGCCTAGCGGCATTCAGCTTCAATGGCTGCCGCCTGCCCCACACTTCTCCTAGAGGGCGCCGCTTCACTTGGTGGTGCGCTCCTGGTTATGAGCCAGCAATGTTCCATCACCCTGCCTGCCATCTTTTTCAGCAGTGGGCCAGGCCCCAACTCTTGATGTGTGCAGTGTGGTGCCTGTGCAGCACACACGCTGGGTCCTTACTCAGCCCTCCCGTACTGCAGCCATGTTTCTGGGCAGGTTTGCTTTATAAAACGCACTGACTTCCCCCCCCCCCCCACTTTAGGGGGGGGGGAGTGCGTCTTATAAAACGAAATATACAGTATATATAGAGGGCAGCAACATATAGCTATCAATAAAAAAATGACAATGCAAATCAAATATATGCAACAGTCACAATTAGAGATGAGTGAATCGAAGCTGACAAAGTGGAATTTTGATCCAAATTTCAGGCAAAATTGGATTCGTACCGAAGCCGAATTTCCTCACGTTTCATGGTAACAAATTAAATTTTTTCCTAAAATGGCTGCTACTAGTGTTGGGCGCGAATATTCGAATAACGAATATTAATCGCGAATATCGGCACTTTGAGAATTCGCAAATATTTAGAATATAGTGATATATATCCTTTAATTAGAATATACTATTTTTTTTTTCATCAGACCTCCTTTCTTGCTTGTGGGCCAATTAGAACGCTGCAATGTCTTTGTCTGAGCTTAGCAACATCCCTAGAAACCAATAGGAAAGTTGCCTACCCCTTACTATATAAGAACCTCCCCAGCAGCCCTTGTATGCAGTATTTTGCAGAACTGAGAGAAACAGCAGTGTTGCTGCTGTGCTCTCTGCTTTCCTGTGTCATTACATTAGATAATTAGTTAGTTAGTTAGCTTATATATATAATATAGAGAGTTAGTGGGAGATAGTCAGTGTAGGTTAGATAGTGATATAGTGTAGCTGCTGTCCATAAATACATGCTACATACATAGTGCTGTATGTATGTATGTATGCATGCTACATACATACATACATACATAGTGCTGTGATGTCACAAGTTTACAACAATACTTAGTGCACCAATCACTAATAAGTAGCCAGACCTGATAAAATGTGAAGTTGCACGTAGTGCGCCAAAATTTTCGCATTAGTGCCGATTTTGCAATATTGGAGCACTCTATCTGTATATAAAGCTATTCTAATGTTCTGCCGTGCCAACTGTTTTCTCCAGTCTCAAGAAACTTCTAGCAGCTTTAAAAATGTAGCTTTAGTGACCCACGCCTGTATTTTCCGTGCATTACGCGAATATTCTATTGACGATTTTTCGCAATTAAGAAAATAATCTCAAATTCGCGAATATATGACAAATATTCGACCAAATATTCGCGAAATATCGCAAATTCGAATATTGCCCCTGCCGCTCATCACTAGCTGCTACACGTGTGAGGACATGGAGCAAGGAACTCTGGGAAGGCGGGGTAACCCTTAATGCCATGCATGCAGCCAATCAGCAGCCAGCCCTGTGATGCCACAGCCCTATAAATAGCCTCTGCCATCTTGGATTCTGCCATTTTCCAGCGTACTTAGTGCAGGGAGAGACGTCAGCAGGCGCTAGGGACAGTGATAGCAAAGACTTGATTGTGGTGAAAAAACTATTTATAAGTGAAGGGAAAGGATAGGGAGGAATCATTACACAGCATTTCTGTAGAACAGGGTTCAGTAGGGGAGGTTACAGACTGGGTAATAGGAACAATCCTATTACACCTTGATGCACTGACTGGGGATCCAAATTGCCATCAATTTATTTTTTCTTCCCTGATGGCATGGGCATGTTCCAAGATGACAATGCCAGGATTCATCGGGCTCAAATTGTGAAAGAGTTGTTCAGAGAGCATGAGACATCATTTTAACACATGGATTGGCCACCAAAGAGTCCAGACCTTAACCCCATTGAGAATCTTTGGGATGTGCTGGAGAAGGCTTTGCGCAGCAGTCAGACTCTACCATCACCAATGCAAGATCTTGGTGAAAAATTAATGCAACATTGGATAGAAATAAATCTTGTGACATTAAAGAAGCTTATCAAAACAATGCCACAGCGAATGCATGGCATAATCAAAGCTAAAGGCTTTTTTTTGGTGGTGACTTTTTTTTTTTGGGACAGGCAGTGTAATTACAGAGGACATGGGGGAGAGAGAGATATTAAATTCTTACTTTTTATATGTGAGCTGCCAGTACCAGATATCATTTAGGGTACATGCACACGTTCAGGATTCATGTGCGGAGCATCCGCACTGAAATCCGCAGGTGTTCGCAGGCAAATCTGTGCGGTCAATCCGCATCATTTGGTGCAGATTTGCATGCGGATTTGCGTGCGGATTTGGTGCGGTTTCGGTGCGGATTTTTCACATGCGGATTTTACTAAGTGAATGAAGAAAATCCGGTCAGGAAAAAAATAAATAATTGACATGTCGCGGATTTTAAAATCCGCACCGCAGGTCAAAATCTGCGCGGAAAAAATCCGCATCGTGTGCATTGAGAATTTCAAATTCTCATAGAATACAATGGACATGACCTACGGTGCGGATTTTCCGCACGCAAATCCGCGCGGAAAATCCGCACGCAATCCTGATCGTGTGCAGGGGGCCTTAGAGGAAAAGTAATCAAATATCATTATTTAAGTATACAGTTGAAACCAGAAGTTTACATACACTATATAAAAAGAAACATGCATGTTTTTCTCAATATCTGACATGAACTCAGAATAAACCTTTCCTGTTTTTGGTTAATTGCCATAATTATTATTATTTGCAGATAAATGCCAGAATAATGAGAGAGAGAGAGAGAGAGAAAGAGAGAGAGAGAATGTTTTAAGGCATTTTTATTACTTTCTGCAAAGTCAAAAGTTTACATACACTAAGATTACTATGCCTTTAAACAATTCTGGACTGCCCATATGATGATGTCATGTGTTTGGAAGCTTCTGTTAGGTTTGTTGGCAACATCTGAGTTAATTAGAGACACAACTGTGGATGTATTTAAATGCACACCTGAAACACACTGCTTCTTTGTGTAGCATAATGAGAAAGTCTAAAGAAATCAGGCAAGATATCAGGAAGAGAATTGTGGACTTGCACAAGTCTGGCTCAACCTAGGGTGCAATTTCAAGATACCTGAAGGTGTCTCGTTCATCTGTACAAACAATTATATGCAGGTACAAACAATATGGGAATGTCCAGCCATCATACCGCTCAGGAAGGAGACGGGTTCTGTGTCCCAGAGATGAACGTGCTTTGGTCCGACATGTGCATATCAACTCAAGAACAAAAGCAAAAAACCTTGTGAAGATGATGGCGGAAGCTGGTAAGATTGTGTCAATATCCACAGTGAAACAAGTACTGTATCAACATGGGCTGAAAGACCACTCTGCCAGGAAGAAGCCATTACTTCAAAAGAAACATAAAAAAGCCAGATTAATGTTTGCAAATGCACACAGGAACAAAGACCTACATTTTTGGAGACATGTCCTGTGGTCTGACGAAACTTAAATTAAACTTTTTGGCCATAATCACTATCATAACGTTTAAAGGAAAAAGGTAGAGGCTTGGAAGCCTAAGAACACCATCCCAACTGTGAAACATGGTGGTGGCAGCATCATGTGGTGGGGTTGTTTTTCTGCAGGAGAGACTGATGCACTTCACAAAATAGATGGCATCAAGAGGAAAGAAGATTATGTGGAAATACTGAAGCAACATTTCAAGACATCAGCCAGGAAGTTAAAGCATGGGAGGAAATCGGTCTTCTAAATGGACAATGACCCGAAGCATACTGCCAAACAGGTTACAAAGTGGCTTAAGGATAACAAAGTCAATGTTTTGGAGTGGCCATCACAAAACCCTGATCTCAATCCTATTGAAAATTTATGGGCAAAGCTAAAAAGGCAGGTGCGAGCAAGGCGACCAACAAACATGGCTCAGTTACACTAGTTGTGTCAGGAGGAATAGGCCCAAGTTCTGACCAACTATTGTGAGAAGCTTGTGGAAGGATAGCCAAAACGTTTGACCCAAGTTATACAGTTTAAGGACAATGGTAGCAAATATTAATGAAATGTATGTAAACTTTTGACTTTGCAGAAAGTAATAAAAATGCCTCAAAACATTCTCTCATTATTCTGGCATTTGGCAAATAATAATAATAATAGTTATGGTAATCCTAATTGACCAAAAACAGGAAAGGTTTATTCTGATTTCATGTCAGATATTGAGAAAAACATGCACATGTGTCTTTTTAGATAGTGTATGTAAACTTCTGGTTTCAACTGCAGCTCTATCCAAGGATATTAATGATAAAGCCTCCAGCCCAGGCAGAATTTAATCTCGGGTTTTCATGGGTATTACATCTTCAATCCTGTGGCAATAAACCCGTTCCAAGAGATTCTGAGGGTGGCACATGTACCAATATTTAAGATAGGTAAAAAGCTGAAACTGTGCAACAACTGTGCTATAAGTTTGACATCTGTGGTATGTAAGGGCCTGTTCAGATGGCAGGTTTTAAAGCTGTCAAAATTCACTGCATATACCGCAGCTAAAACCAATGCAGTTTCTGCATGGTTGTTTACTTTGTAATGTATCATCTTGCGGCTTAGCTCCATTGGATGACTCCAAGGGGCGGCTGTCTACACAATGGGCCAAGAAGGGACACGTCTCTTCTTGGCAAAGTCATGGCTTTAAACTGCGAGCCTGTGAACTGGAGCTATGCCTGTGTCCAAACCAAAATTCCACTGGCAAAATCTGTGGTGTGAATGGGCCCTAAAATATTTTAAGGTTTTGTAATAGATCATGAAAAACAGATTGTGTCTATCTAACATACTTGGTTTATGTGATAAAGTAATTTCTAATCTGGATGTTAGTTGTGTGGCTGATGTGATATATCAAATTTTTGCAAAAGTTCTTGACATTGTATGACACAATGATCTTGTACTAAAGCTACACATTTGGGAACTTGGAGACCATGTAAGTGTAAAAATTTGCAAATAGTACATGATAGGGTTATTGGGGAAGTTCTCTCGGGTCCCTCATACCCCATCCTACCCCTAACCCTCAACCAGCCCCACCCCCTTAAACCCACCAATAAAGACACTGAGGCAGGTAACTGGAATTAAATGGCCACAGCAGCCTTTTATTAACATAACATAACATTAAAACATGTACATCATGAACCCGACGAAGGAGGTCCTGAAAGCCCTAGTTACACTCTAAAACAAGTGCACCAAAAACACCCGGGTAAGTACAACTTGCCTCCAGCCGCGCCACACCAGCTCGGAGACCCCCGAGAGTTGTATCCCCTTTAAACCGCCCGATTACCAAAACCTGGGAGTCCAGCCCCACCAATTGAGGCCCTCCCATCCACAAAACACCAAGTCATAGCCCAGCTTCCAGGACCTCCTACCGCCACACCTGCCGTGACAAAAACAGATTCGACCTCCCGCCACCAAGCAATACAGAAACCAAAAAGGGAGGGTGGGTGGGAGCTTGTTCCAACTAAAGATGGCGCCGGATAGCCCTTGGCGCCACCCTTATAAACCTTAAGCTCCGCCCCTACTCCCCGACCGCTTCCTCCCACCATTTTAACCCCTACCTCACCTCACCAGCCCTCACCCATCTACCGCACGTCCCCTACTCCCCCCAAAACCTATCATGGCAGCCTCCCCTAAAGGCTGTCGCCCCCCAGTACAGCTGCACTTACTCAAAATAGGCTTACAGGAAACCTGCCACCTCTCCTGACATGTCTGTTTTAGTTACTACTTACATTTCCCATGTAAAAATTCTGGATCATCTATTCTTACAACTCTATATTGTACCATTCCCGTGTTATTCCTGCTAAAAGAGTATGAATGAATTGCTAACAGTTTGCAATGAAGGTCCAGCTAGGTGCTTCCAATTTGGAATGGGGGAAGGGAGGGGGGGGGGGGGCTTTCCGGCACAGTCTGACACTGTCCACACTGATTGAATTACATCAGACTGTGCAGGAACATACCCCTAACTGATAGCACCCAGTTGGACCTTGACTGCAAACTGCTAGTAGTGCATTCATAACTTCTATGTAGGAATAATAAAGGAATGGCACAACATAGTCATAAGAATAGATGCTCCTGAATTGTTATTACATGGGAAATGCAAGTAGGTACTAAACCAGACACATCAGGAGTGTTGACAGGTCCTCTAAGCCAGCAGTGGGGTACCACAAGGCTTTGCGTTAGGCGCAATTCTTTTAAAATCTGTGGAATGAATTGAAAGTAAAGTGTCAGTTTTTATTAAGTGGTAAAACTTTAAAAAAAAGTGCTATCTGTGTAATCACACTGTCTAAAAGAATAAAGTTAACACATTATTTATGCTGCACAGTGAAGGGTAAATTTGAAGCAAAAAATAATAATAAAATGTGGAATTTGTGTTTTTCCTCCCCCAAAATAAAGGTAATAAAAGATAACCAGTAAGTTAGATTGAGTTAACACTTCAGTTATTTGGATCAGTGACTGTGAGACAAAACTAAGTGCGTGTCAAAAACACAGAACAGGTGCAGATCTTTCCATTACACCTGATTTATGTGTAGGCTTCACTACTGGTTTTGGCTCATAATAACTGATGGAAATAACTGACCAAATAACTGTTGTGAAGTCTTCCTGCTTTGATGTTGGCAGCGTGTAGCTCATGAAGGGAATAATGTGTGGTGAGCTGGCTTGGTGGGTATATAAGATGATAGGCTGTCTGCACATACATCATTTGTTGCGGTCACAGATAAAAGGAGTGATTTATCAGAGTTGCAAATAGGGATTATTATTGGCTTTTTGGGCAATTTCTGAAACTGTGCAGTTTGTGAACTGTCCGCGTGCTGTGGTGATAGCGTATCCTGAGAGAGCAAATGGCACCATTGCAAATAAGGGAAATGGAAACAGTGGAGCACCATGTGTCACTGATTGAGCCTCTGTGAGACCACCTTCATCGTCATGTTTGCTATATGGATTCTCCCAAACACACCCTCCATTAGCTGTGGGATGCACTGAAATCAGCATGCTTCCAGATATCGAGGACAATCTACCAGGACCTTATTGAGTCACTACTACTATGAAGACTTACACTTCTCTTTCCTGCTGGATCCACTTCTGGCGTTCTCTGAAAAACCTGCAGGAAAACTTGCCTTAAAATCTCCTCCTTAAAACTTTGTGTGAACCTACCCTAAGTGATTTTGTAAGAGAGTGTTCATAAATTGCACTTTACGTTTCCATTTATTTTGCCATACAATTATCCAATAGACAGGCCTCGTCTGGAAAATGGATTACAATAGATACTTACATTACTATAGTAAGAGGGGTGTTTAGTAAGATATCTACCCCAGCATCTTCTGTCAGGGTTAGAGAGCTGAGCTTGTCTGTGCAGGTTGAGACGTGTCAGCATATGCAACACATACAGTAGCAGTTCAGTTTGATGAAAGCACTGGAAATGACAGGATGGCAAGTGCCGTACAGTGTGGGTCTACAAAGAAAGTGAGGGATTTGGAACTTCATCCTGTGAATAAATTCCTTACAAAAGAAGAAAAGAAATCCATGAAAGGATGATTGCTGTATGTGGTGATGATGCACCTTCCTACTACCAAGTAAAGTTTAAATGGGTTAGGGAATCAATTGAAGATGACCCCCGTTCAGGGCGACCTGTCAAGGGATTTTCAGAGGAAATGTGCCGTGAAGAGGCCATGATTTTTGAAAGATTGTCGGGTAAAAGTCAGTTGAGACAGTTTCCAGTATCATTCATGATGTTTTGATGACAAAGGTCAGTTCCCCGTGGGTGCCACAATTGTTGACGCCTGAGTAAAACACTTATCGCCTGCAATTTGGCCAAGAGAATTTAGACATGCTTAGAGAATATCCAGGAGACTTCTATTTTCAAATTATATGGGTCCACCACCATGATCCTGAAACCAAACATGAGTCCATGCAATGGAAGCACAAGGGTTCACCAACTCCAAAGAAATTTTATGTGCACCAGTACACTAGAAATATCATGGCAACAGTTTTTGGGATACAGAAGGTGTTTTATTACTAGAATTCATGCCATGCAAGACAATTGCTAGAGACCTACAGTAGGTGAACCCGATTTTGTGTCAATCTCGCCGTATTTCTCGGCGAGATTGAGCACATACGAGCCCCATCGCGGGAGCCAGCGCCGAGCTGGCTTGCCGCGATGGAGAGCAAGCGCGTCATAGAAGAGGCGGGAGATCCGACTTGGATTCCCGCCAATTCTACACGTGTGCGGCGTTTGTTATGAATCCTGAGGGGGAAGTCCCCGCCGGATTTTAAATAAAAATCCGGCCTGGGTCCCGCCCTCAGGAGCATACCGGGCCCTTAGGTCTGTTATGGGTTGTAAGGAGAGCCCCCCCTACGCCGAAAAAAACGGCGTAGGGGGTCCCCCTACAATCCATACCAGACCCGTATCCAAAGCACGCTACCCGGCCAGCCAGGAAGGGAGTGGGGACGAGCGAGCGCCCCCCCCCCCCCTCCTGAGCCGTACCAGGCTGCATGCCCTCAACATGGGGGGTTGGGTGCTCTGGGGCAGGGGGCGCACTGCGGCCCCCCCACCTCAGAGCACCCTGTCCCCATGTTGATGAGGACAGGGCCCCTTCCCGACAACCCTGGCCGTTGGTTGTCGGGGTATGCGGGCGGGAGGCTTAACGGAATCTGGGAGCCCCCTTTAATAAGGGGGGCCCCCAGATACCGGCCCCCCACCCTAAGTGAATGAGTATGGGGTACATCGTACCCCTACCCATTCACCTGCAAGAAAAGTGGTAAAAACACAAATAAACCACACAGTGTATTAAAATATTTTATTTTTCTGCTCCGGAGGCCGCCCCCTGTCTTCTTTATTAGCTCTTTTACCAGGGGGGGCTCTTCTTCTTCCGATATCCCGACGGGTCTTCTCCGCTATCCGGGGGGGTCTTCTCAACTCTCCGGGGTTCTCCTTCTGTCTTCTCCTTCTGTTCTTCTTCTGTCTTCTCCTTCTGTCTTGTTGTCTCCTTCTGTCTTCTGTCTCCGGGGGGGGCTCTTCTTCTTCCGATATCCCGACGGGTCTTCTCCGCTATCCGGGGGGGTCTTCTCAACTCTCCGGGGTTCTCCTTCTGTCTTCTCCTTCTGTCTTGTTGTCTCCTTCTGTCTTCTGTCTCCGGGGGGGGCTCTTCTTCTTCCGATATCCCGACGGGTCTTCTCCGCTATCCGGGGGGGTCTTCTCAACTCTTCGGGGTTCTCCTTCTGTCTTCTCCTTCTGTTCTTCTTCTGTCTTCTCCTTCCTTCTTGTTGTCTCGGCGCACCCCGATTCTTCTCTCTGTTGTTGACTCGGCGCACCCCGGTTCTTCATCTCGCGAGACGAAGAATCGGGGTGCGCCGAGTCTCGCGAGACGAAGAACCGGGGTGCGCCGAGTCAACAACAGAGAGAAGAATCGGGGTGCGCCGAGTCTCGCGAGACGAAGAACCGGGGTGCGCCGAGACAACAAGAAGGAAGGAGAAGACAGAAGAAGAACAGAAGGAGAAGACAGAAGGAGAACCCCGAAGAGTTGAGAAGACCCCCCCGGATAGCGGAGAAGACCCGTCGGGATATCGGAAGAAGAAGAGCCCCCCCCGGAGACAGAAGACAGAAGGAGACAACAAGACAGAAGGAGAAGACAGAAGGAGAACCCCGGAGAGTTGAGAAGACCCCCCCGGATAGCGGAGAAGACCCGTCGGGATATCGGAAGAAGAAGAGCCCCCCCCGGAGACAGAAGACAGAAGGAGACAACAAGACAGAAGGAGAAGACAGAAGAAGAACAGAAGGAGAAGACAGAAGGAGAACCCCGGAGAGTTGAGAAGACCCCCCCGGATAGCGGAGAAGACCCGTCGGGATATCGGAAGAAGAAGAGCCCCCCCTGGTAAAAGAGCTAATAAAGAAGACAGGGGGCGGCCTCCGGAGCAGAAAAATAAAATATTTTAATACACTGTGTGGTTTATTTGTGTTTTTACCACTTTTCTTGCAGGTGAATGGGTAGGGGTACGATGTACCCCATACTCATTCACTTAGGGTGGGGGGCCGGTATCTGGGGGCCCCCCTTATTAAAGGGGGCTCCCAGATTCCGTTAAGCCTCCCGCCCGCATACCCCGACAACCAACGGCCAGGGTTGTCGGGAAGGGGCCCTGTCCTCATCAACATGGGGACAGGGTGCTCTGAGGTGGGGGGGCCGCAGTGCGCCCCCTGCCCCAGAGCACCCAACCCCCCATGTTGAGGGCATGCAGCCTGGTACGGCTCAGGAGGGGGGGGGGCGCTCGCTCGTCCCCACTCCCTTCCTGGCTGGCCGGGTAGCGTGCTTTGGATACGGGTCTGGTATGGATTGTAGGGGGACCCCCTACGCCGTTTTTTTCGGCGTAGGGGGGGCTCTCCTTACAACCCATAACAGACCTAAGGGCCCGGTATGCTCCTGAGGGCGGGACCCAGGCCGGATTTTTATTTAAAATCCGGCGGGGACTTCCCCCTCAGGATTCATAACAAACGCCGCACACGTGTAGAATTGGCGGGAATCCAAGTCGGATCTCCCGCCTCTTCTATGACGCGCTTGCTGGGATGTGCTGTCGCTATCCCAGTGAGTGCGAGATCTCGGCACCACGTCGCCGAGTATCAGCGCGACGCTGTCGTGCTGAAAGCACAATCTCACAAACACCTACTGTATGCTTTAACAATAAAGGCATTACATGAGGTAATCAAAGAGAAACGTTGTGAGAAGTTGTCGGCAGCTGTGTTGCTGCTTCAGGACAATGTGCCAGCTCACAAGCTACTATCAGGGAATTCTGCTTCATGGAGCTTAACCATCCATCCTACAGTACAGATCTGGCTTCCGGTGACTACTTTCTATTTCAGAACCTGAACTACCGTATTTTTCGCCCTATAAGACGCACCGGCCCATAAGACGCACCTAGGTTTTTGGGGAGGAAAAGAAGAAAAAATTTTTTTTTAACCAAAAGGTGTGCTGTGTGTTTGGTGGGTTTGGAACTAATGGTGGTCTGTGGATGGCACTATTACTGGGGATCTGTGGATGACGGACACTGTTAAGGGGGGATCTGTGGATGACAGACACTGTTATGGGGGGGATCTGTGGATGACGGACACTGTTATGGGGGGATCTGTGGATGACGGACACTGTTATGGGGGGGATCTGTGGATGACGGACACTGTTATGGCGGGGATCTGTGGATGACGGACACTGTTATGGGTGGATCTGTGGATGACGGACATTGTTATGGGGGGATCTGTGATGGACACTGTTATGGGGGGATCTGTGGCTTGCACTGTTACAGGGGGATCTGTGTCTGGCACTGTTACAGGGGGGGATCTGTGGATGGCACCGTTACAGGGGGGATCTGTGGGTGTTATATATGTGCCATCCACAGACCCCCCAGCCCATAACAGTGCCATCCACAGACCCCCCCAGCCCATAACAGTGCCATCCACAGACCCCCCCAGCCCATAACAATGCCATCCACAGACCCCCGCCAGCCCATAACTGTGCCATCCACAGACCCCCCAGCCCATAACAGTGCCATCCACAGACCCCCCCAGCCCATAACAGTGCCATCCACAGACCCCCGCCAGCCCATAACTGTGCCATCCACAGACCCCGCCCCGCCGCCGCTGCTCCAGTATACAAATATAAGATGTCTTATTCAATTAATAGTTATTAAACATGCCCCCTCACTCCTAATAGTACCTTACATCCTAACCGCTTCATTAGAACCCAAGCAGACAGGCCGGGCGGCCGGCACGTCCCTCACTGACGTCACTTGCCTGCGCCGCCTGCTTCATTCATAAAGTAGGCGGCGCAGGCACGTGACATCAGGGAGTTACGCTGCCGCCCGCCCGGCCTGCCTGCCGGCATTCTACAGAAGCGATTAGGATGTACGGTACTATTAGGAGTGAGGGGGCATGTTTAATAACTATTAATTGAATAAGACATCTTATATTAGTATATCAAAGCGGCGGGGCTATACTACACTGACTGCACCGCCCCGCCGCTATTGCCGGCCCCCAGATCCTCCTCCCAGTCCCTCCCTGAGTCCCTGCTCGCTCGTACATCGCAGCTTGCGATCTAAAACTGCAAGCATTCGCCCCATAAGACGCAGGGGCATTTCTCCCCCATTTTGGGGGGAGAAAAAGTGTGTCTTATGGGGCGAAAAATACGGGTAGTTTCTGCGTGGACAACGATTTCCTTATGATAATGTAGTCAAAGAGGCGGTAACAGGGTTCCTGCAGCAGCAGAAAGTCTCATATTCTGAGGGCATCTAATCACTGGAGGCGAAGTGGAAGAAGTGTGTTTAAGCCAAGGGGTATTACATTGAAGTATTAAGTTCAATCTTGTTTGAAAATTTTGTTTTCATATTCAGGTAGATAACTTATTGAACACACCTCATATTTTTATTGATGAGCCTTTGGCTTTTTCTTGCCCTTAGTTATTAAACGGCCACTGTGCTCACAGGAACTGTGACATGTGCTGTATGTCTCCGACTGTCAGCTAGCATATTGATCATCATTACAATACTCAGTAGCAAGCAGATACTGTGTGGTTGCTGAACTTGTCATCTAGAGACAGGAACAGTAGGACCAGCTTACAGTTATTTAATACGTTACTTGATTTATTGCTCTTCCAAGCATTTAAAATGTGCAATGACAGAACAACGGGGAAAAATGAGTAGAAGTGGAAGTAATGATACTTAATATGTACAAAGATCAGCATGTTACAACTTCTGTAAAGCCAGCATGGTTTAATTTCCAGGGGGCACCTGACAGCAGAGTTGCTCTCTCAAAGCTCATAATGTAAAGCTGGTTCATTATGTACTACAATTATCACTACCATTTTTTATTGTTTTTGTCAGTTAAAACACTTTAGGAAGGCCCTGTTCCATGTCCAAAATTAATTGGCCCCCAAAAAACGGAAGGATTTTTAGCCACAACCTTGTCCTATAACTATTGATGATAATGCTGAAAAAGATCTGGTTTCTTTTTTATTACCATTAATTTAGATGATTGGCTTATGCACTTTACGGCAGGACCATTAATTAGCTGCAGTCTCAATAAAAAATGCTGTAAACTGTTGTGGCTTCAGCTCAAGTACCATAGGTGAGTGAAAAGCCTGTAGCACCCACCATACTGCACTTAGTGTACCAAATGTACAGCATGCCCTTGCGTATCGGGGAATGGGAGGGGTAGTGGCCCCAACTAGAGAATGTATCACAGTTGTCTGCTTATGCCGTTGCTTCTTATGGCCGATGCACTGAAAAGGAGGGCACACCCTTTCTTCCCTCAGTGCACTTCCTGTACTTGGGGCTCCTGTCTCATGGTAGTTTGGGGTGTCCTTGATGTTGGTGGCTGTATGGGTGCCTGGCTGGTTGTGTAGTGAAGTAATGCAACACAATGGCCAGCGTGTGGTGTAGGCGTAGTCAGTAACCAGGCCAGGTTCAACAAAACAAATGTCCTTCTTTATTTCAATGTTAAATGAGAATTGTACAACAGTCTGTAGACAGTGCTAATCCTTTTCCCAGATGTCTGTGTATGAATTAGGCCTGAGGTGAGGAGCAAATAGTGTCTTATCCTTTCCTCCTTCAAGCTCTCCCTCAGACTAACTAGAACTCTCTGGAACTAGGGATGGAGCCAGCCCACACCCTAAGCTCCCCAAGAGAGCTGGGCCAGGATAATTATGCAGTGACCAGGAACGGGTTGACGCCACTTATGCAGTGGGCAGGTACGGGTTGACAATAGTCTATATTTGTTTGTGACACCAATTGCAGCGTGCGCAGGGTACTACCCCAGGGCCCTTCCAAGGTGTTATAACGCACGTCCCAGATTAGGAATGCCAGAGTGGTGTAATGGCCTATATTGTCTCTATAGGGTGGTGGTAATTGCGTCAACGGTGTCTCCTACCTGGGTACAGCTGGACTCCTGGCTCACTTGCAATAAATTTGAGTGTAGTGATAGGAGTAATAGAGGAATTTTGCAGCAGAAATGATGTCCAGACCTTTAGGTGAAGTTCAAATGTTTCTTTACTGAAGATAAAGAAACAGGCAGGGCTGTACCTGATACAATACGTTACCCTGAAGCCTTAGTGTGAATGCTGTGTATGGATGGAGCCAACACAAACTGGCTGTAGCTGTGTGATCTGAGCCATAATACACTGGCTAAGAGCGATTGTGTGTAGTTCAATTTACTGGCTGCAGGTGTGGGGCTGAGACTTCTTATCCTGGCCGCAAGCTATATATATATATAAATCATAGGCTGGTCTGAACACTGCACCACATTAAAGTGTATACATATGTCCATAGAGGCTTCACTTATGTAGAGACAGTGCGACCAGCTGGACTGTAGCATCATGCGACTTATGAACTAGGATTTATAACCACACCTGGTATATACAATCAGCAGCATTATAGGCCAGAAACACACTAGCGTCCATTTACACGGTGTACCGTGCTCTAATTTCTGACTTGCACAACATTGGCAATTATTAGCCAGCAAGCCAGATTTCTAGCCCAGTCCCTCAATTGCACAGAGGATTTATTTATTACGCTTCTCTGTGCACTTTTGAGACTGGTTGCCTGATGGTCACAGACTGTGACATATAGGCTTTTTGCCCCCCTTTTAAACGAATTCTAATAAAGGTTTTGTTTTGTTAATTTTTAACGTTCATCAGGCTGTGAATATATTATTATTTAGGAACGTCTACCGACTCATCTGTCTTAGTGTGAAATAGTTTTGAATCATATTTGTTAGGGGAATGGCAGGCTTTTTATCAAATGACCTGAGCTCAGATTGTTGGTTAGGGGACCCCAAAGAGGTGTTCTCCGAAAAAGAGCTACCCACACAATCAATTCAAACTAGTGTTACTGCTTCCTTTAAAAACCTGAATAGGGTCTATAAAAACTATGTTAAATGCTGGTGGGAAGTGCAATCACTTGACACTTATTTAAAGAACAATATAGTGCCAAGGGGTTTGAGAAATTCAATCCTCCCAGTCACCAGATTGCGGTCTCCGGAGTTTCTCAAGAAGTGGGAGCAGGAATCCATTGCGGGTTCCCTCCGCTTGATGAAACTATTAGCGGAGGAAGAACGCAAGCATCTGTCCAATAGTGAGATCGAATTGAAAGAGGCTGTGACACAAGCCCAGAAATTTAGTGACCACACTGATTTCACCAAGAAGGAATCTCTGTTACAGCAGAATATTGAGCGTTTTACCGCTCAAGTCAAGGAGAGGAAACATATTCTGTTTAACAGAGATATTACTGACTTTAGGGAGGGTCGTATTTTTGATTTTGGACCTAGACGTCCGGTCACGTCTGAGTTGGACACAGAAGCGTCATCTTCTGAATGTGACACGGATGCTGAACAGATTAGTGGATCTACAAGAGGACGAGGGGGATACAGACGAGGAGCTCGTAGAGCGCGTGGTTCCCAACAGGGAGGCAGATCTGGGAGAGGGTCCCGGGGAGGTTTTTTAGATTTTCCACCGATGTCCGACTACCTCTTGCGCCAGAAAAAAGCCCCCAAAGTCCCAAAGTAGATGAACTACAAGTCATCAATTTGTCCAAACGCACACTTTCCACTACAGAAATGGGGCTCCTGAAAAGAGGACTCTCATTTGTACCGTTACAAAAGTTTAACCTATTCAACTGGGTCAAAGACCTGCAGCTTTTTGCACGGAGACTTAAATGGAAAAAGTTTTTTAAAATCCATGACAGGAGAAGATGTCAGGAGCTAGGCATTGAGGTAGAAGATTTTCAGGATGTCCAACTGTTGGCAGGACTATCTGAAGAGGGAGATAGAATGATAGGGGATGGTCCATTTACGGATCTGAGGTATCCATCAAAAACATTCCCCCCGGTCAGTGATAGTACCCCAATCGATACCTTCCTACATGTGGTAACACGGGATCTCCAAAAATTAGAGGATTTACCCTTGGGAAGGGACAACCTGACACTGAGTGAGAGACAGTCCTTGGAAGAACTTGAGAAAGACACGTCCATTGTCATCAAGCCCTCCGACAAAGGAGGCAACATAGTCGTGATGGAGCAGGAGGAATATCGTTCTATGTGTCTCCGACTCCTTGAGGACACTAAAACCTATAAGCGTCTCTCAACTAATCCTACCTCAATTTTTAGACATGAACTTGCGACCCTACTGAATGAGGCCCTTGAGGACAGCTTAATCAGTAAAAAAGAACTGGAATATCTGCTTCCCAAATCTCCGGTTGTAGCTACATTTTATAGCCTGCCCAAGTTGCACAAACCTGGATCGGTGCTGAAGGGTAGGCCCATTGTCTCGGGCATAGGCGGTCTCACTGCGAATGTGAGTACATACGTGGACAGAATTTTGCGTCCATTTGTTGCCTCATTACCCTCCTATGCCCGAGACACGATGGATGTACTACAACGTCTGGAGGGCATTCAGTGTGAGGAGGGTGTTCTCCTAACCAGTTTGGATGTTGAGGCCTTGTACAGCTCTATACCCCATGAATCTGGGTGTAGGGCTGTCGAGGCCTTCATCCAACAGAGGGGCGAACATTGTCGCCGGCATAATATCTTCCTGATACGACTGCTGGATTTTGTCCTTACTCGCAACATCTTTCTTTTTGATCAACATATCTACCACCAGATCAGGGGCGTCGCCATGGGCAGCCCCTGTGCCCCGACGTTCGCTAATCTGTACCTGGGCTGGTGGGAGAAGGAAGTTGTGTTCGGCGATGCCATGGAGCAGTATACATCAAACGTGCAACTGTGGATTAGGTACATCGATGATGTGCTGATACTGTGGAAAGGGACACGAGAGCAGTTTATGGCTTTTGTGGCAGCATTAAACGTGAACCAGATGGGGTTGTTCTTCACTTCAGAGGTACAAGAACAACAGATTGCGTTCTTGGATCTGATGATCACCATTGGTTCTGACAGGAAGATCACCACAAACCTATTCAGGAAGAAAACGTCGACCAACAATCTCCTGCATTGGGAAAGTGGTCATCCACTGGCCCTCAAAAGAGGTATTCCGAAAGGTCAGTACCTGAGGGCCAGGAGGAACTGTTCAGAGCTAGGTGATTTTAGAGCCGCTGCATCCGACCTAAGAGATCGATTTACGAATCGCGGGTACCCACAATATACCTTAAAAAATGCGTTCCATCACTCTATGAGCGCGGATCGTACACGGCTCCTGGTTCCAAAACCAAGAAGTGCTGAGGATTCAACACCCAGAATTGTTGCTACTTTTGATAAAGCTCACAAAAATGTCCGCGACATTTTATTGAATCATTGGTCCATACTACAATCAGACCCAGACATTGGGGAGCTTATTCCGGACTATCCCTCAATCACGTACCGACGCAGCTCTAATTTACGTGACCACCTGGTACACAGCCTATATATTCAACCTAAGTCTGAAACCTGGTTGAAGAACACTCTCAAGGGTACCTTCCCTTGTGGCTCATGCATCATCTGCAAGTACATCCTGAGAGGTGAATTTTTTACTAGCCACATAACGGGAAATAGGTACAATATACGTTCTTTCATCAGATGCACTTCCATAGGTATTGTGTACCTTATTAGTTGCCGGTGTGGGTCACAATACGTCGGTAAAACAAAACGCGAATTGAGACGCAGATTTGGGGAACATATGTCTGACATCCGGAACAAGCGAGACACATCAGTGGCACGCCATGTATGTGAAATGCATGACGGTAACCCTGATGTGTTACGCATACAGGGGATTGAACAGGTGAAATTATCAATCCGTGGTGGTGACATCGATATACCCCTATTACGTAAGGAAGCAATGTGGACCTACAAGTTGCGGACAGTTCAACCACAAGGGCTTAATGAGGCCATCTCATACGCCAGCTTTATTTGATGTATCAGCCATACTATAACATTAGGATGTACTGTATCCTGGATTAGGGTTGCACGTTTCTTTGTTATACTGTTTCATGTCATTATTTAATCACGACTCTTTCCATTGTCTCCGGCTTAGCTATTTAGTGTACATGTTTAAAGATATCTATGTACAACACTAGCTATACAACAGGATATGTTCAGCTATGGGTTATAGTAGCACAGGCACTAGTCCATTCTGAGTGGTTTTGCCCCTCCCCGCTGGCTATATACAGGTCAGAGGGGGATCGGTATTTGCTGGTTTTCGGGTTATCATCATCACTTGTGGGTCCCTACCAGCGGACATGTCTCTGTGTCAGCTGATAATGTATGGGCCGCGACTAAGTTTCCCCCACTACCTGCGCTAATGCGCTATACTTGCCGAGAGGGGCAGGAACTATTGCGGCTTCCTCCGGTCAGAGGACGGAACTATGCAGTCCGCCCCTAATTCTGATTGGTTGAGTCACCGACACGCCCCTCCCGATAGGCGGGGCTTTGGCCATATGAGGTCGGCGTTTGTTTGGCCGCGCGCGGCCACTACAGCGCCAGAGCCATAGCACACTATAGTGCTGCATGTAGTCCTGACATAGGCACATAAGCTCCTGATGATACGTGACAACCACTGGTCACGTGGAAACGCGTTGAGCTGTTGCTAATTATTAGAGCACGGCTCTTTAGGCAGGGCTGTACCTGATACAATACGTTACCCTGAAGCCTTAGTGTGAATGCTGTGTATGGATGGAGCCAACACAAACTGGCTGTAGCTGTGTGATCTGAGCCATAATACACTGGCTAAGAGCGATTGTGTGTAGTTCAATTTACTGGCTGCAGGTGTGGGGCTGAGACTTCTTATCCTGGCCGCAAGCTATATATATATATAAATCATAGGCTGGTCTGAACACTGCACCACATTAAAGTGTATACATATGTCCATAGAGGCTTCACTTATGTAGAGACAGTGCGACCAGCTGGACTGTAGCATCATGCGACTTATGAACTAGGATTTATAACCACACCTGGTATATACAATCAGCAGCATTATAGGCCAGAAACACACTAGCGTCCATTTACACGGTGTACCGTGCTCTAATTTCTGACTTGCACAACATTGGCAATTATTAGCCAGCAAGCCAGATTTCTAGCCCAGTCCCTCAATTGCACAGAGGATTTATTTATCACGCTTCTCTGTGCACTTTTGAGACTGGTTGCCTGATGGTCACAGACTGTGACATATAGGCTTTTTGCCCCCCTTTTAAACGAATTCTAATAAAGGTTTTGTTTTGTTAATTTTTAACGTTCATCAGGCTGTGAATATATTATTATTTAGGAACGTCTACCGACTCATCTGTCTTAGTGTGAAATAGTTTACTGAAGATAACTTGTATCCAAGCAGTATACAGCTTTGGTCTCTGGTCCCAGCAGGTTTTAGCAATCATTGGCAGGAATAAATGCTTCTGCTTGATATGTGGGGAGCTTGCAGGATAGGACGTCTGCTCGATAGCTCTGTAACTGTGGCAGGAAGTAATCTTCTGCACTTTTCTGTAGCTTCTGCTTTGTGGGGACAGACTAGTTGAGGAGGAATGGCTTCTCCTAGGTTACAGGACTTTACTCATAGATGATTTTTCAGGGGATGCTTTCTTCCTGGAACTCCGGAAGTTGTTTGCAGCTTTCTGCTTCTTTTTATCCAGTTGAGCTGCAGGGCTCAGACTGGGAATTTGACCAAGTCTCAGGCCGAGACTTGGTCCTTGCTGCCTTCCCTATGCAGGGGCCAACTAGAACTGGTTCTAACAGTTTTTTTCCTCCCTTGCTGCAGGAAGCCGGAAACCTCCACTTCTCTTCAGCAGGGAGGCAGAATAGAACAGGAACGTTCCACTCTGAACGGCCATAACATTAAAACTATCTCTACCAATGATGCTGCCACCTGCTGGTATACCAGGAAAATGACTTGAACAGTTGCATTTAACATGGTTTTAGATGCACATTTGTGGAGGACATAAGCAAAATCACATCAGATGACAGTGTGAAAGCTCTTAGATAATAGTAGGGTAGAGTAACACAACTCTGGGGTGTTACAATTAACTCTGGCTGTGCCTACCCCATTCATAGACATACTGAGTATACACTACAATGCATAGAATAACATTACCTTACATTACAGCTTAGTACATTACCAAACAATTCCTACAAACTGGATTACTGCAAATCCAGCACAAGAAGTGCTTCTTTTACTTTATTTTTTTATGTTCATTTAGTTCTCTTTGTGATATGTATATCTTTGTACAGTATACATAATAACATTGGTGAAGCTACAGTAGATGAAGTAACATAGAAACATAGAAACATAGAATGTGTCGGCAGATAAGAACCATTTGGCCCATCTAGTCTGCCCAATATATCTGAATCCTATGAATAGTCCCTGGCCCTATCTTATATGAAGGATAGCCTTATGCCTATCCCATGCATGCTTAAACCCCTTCACTGTATTTTCAGCTACCACTTCTGCAGGAAGGCTATTCCATGCATCCACTACTCTCTCAGTAAAGTAATACTTCTTTATATTACTTTTAAACCTTTGCCCCTCTAATTTAAAACTGTGTCCTCTTGTGGTAGTTTTTCTTCTTTTAAATATGCTCTCCTCCTTTACCGAGTTGATTCCCTTTATGTATTTAAAAGTTTCTATCATATCCCCTCTGTCTCTTCTTTCTTCCAAGCTATACATGTTAAGGTCCTTTAACCTTTCCTTGTAAGTTTTATCCTGCAATCCATGTACTAGTTTAGTAGCTCTTCTCTTAACTCTCTCTAGAGTATCTATATCCTTCTGGAGATATGGCCTCCAGTACTGCGCACAATACTCCAAGTGAGGTCTCACCAGTGTTCTGTACAGCGGCATAAGCACTTCCCTCTTTCTACTGCTTATACCTCTCCCTATACATCCAAGCATTCTGCTGGCATTTCGTGCTGCTCTATTACATTGTCTTCCCACCTTTAAGTCTTCTGAAATAATTACTCCTAAATCCCTTTCCTCAGATACTGAGGTCAGGACTGTGTCAAATATTCTATATTCTGCCCTTGGGTTTTTACGCCCCAGGTGCATTATCTTGCACTTATCCACATTAAATTTCAGTTGCCAGAGTTCTGACCATTCTTCTAGTTTTCCTAAATCCTTTTCCATTTGGCGTTTCCCTCCAGTAGTGGGAAGTAGTGCTCAAAGACACAAATACAAATGAACCCTGTTATGGGCTACTGTCAAAGACATCACAGATTTTTAGGTTTATATTAATACATATGGGGAAATCTCCCTGCTCCTAGTTTTTGGGGGTTAAAAAAATTCCAAGTGGTGTTTTTACACCACCCTCGCCACATTTCTGAATGGGTGCATGGCAAAAGCAGGGAGGGGGCTTGGCCAGCAGCCACAACAAATTTATTTTCATTTTCATCAGTTTTCTGTATTAATCTATAGCAGCTCTAATTGCTGGAGGCACAGAAAGTGTCGGTCTTGATAATTCTTCCCCATAGCCTTTATTGGTAAAGCTATGTTCACACCAGCACCATGTGACATCTCCTGATTTATCAGGTAAAATATGTTTTTAGGCCCCTGTACACCTGGTCACAGGTCAGTGAGATTGTAGTTAGTTCTCTAGGACATTGCTCATCTTACCTCCATTAGAGGTGCCTGACGTGAGTTGTTTAACATAGGCTGTTTTTTTTAACATAGGCTGATAGGCTTTTCAGTTGAATTATATACCTTGAATTATGTTATTATTATTTCCCAAAGATATGTTTTTCACTAGCATCACGCTGTCCCCAATGGGGCTTACAATCTAAGTTCCCTATCCATGTCTTTGGAATGTGAGAGGAAGGCCATGAAGTCGTGCATGCAGGAATTTTGTCTCTACTTCAAAAATCTTCCTCTGAGAGGAAACCTAACAGACCCCATTATAGTCTATTGGACCCGAAGGCTCCATTCGCCTCAGTTATGTGCTGAATCCGTCCTTTCCATTCTTCTGCTCCTTTATCGGAGCAGAACAACAGAAAGGCTGAACGCTAATGTGAACTCATTCTTATCTTGAGAAAAAAGTCTTTACAGCCTTTGGTTGCACTGCATCGGCAATGATACGGGGTATCTGCTTCTCTTCAGTGAGGTCTGTCAGAGCTACTGTGTCAGCTCAATCTTTAGCCCTTATCTTTAGTTCTCTGACGCTCCCAAATCCAAAACACTCATTTAAGCTACAATATATTTTGAACAAACTGCTAAGATTTAGCTTAAAGGGGTTTTCTGAGATTTTGATACTGATGACCTGTGGATAGGTCATCAGTATCTGATCAGTGGGGATCTAACACTCAGGACCCTTGCCAATCAGCTGCTCCTGTGAGCGCCGCAGCCATCTCGGAGCTTACCAAGCACAGCACCGTACATTGTATAGTGGCTGTGCCTGGTATCACAGCTCAGTCCCATTCACTTCAATGGGGCTGCAAAAAACAAAAAACAAAACAAAAACAAAAACATAATGACTCCAGATGCATTCCGTGTCTCTATGTCCGCATGGCCGTTCCGAAAAAAAAAATATATAGAATATGTCTTATACTTATCTGCATTACGGACAAGGATAGGACTGTTCCATATCCTATTTTTCTTTCTGTGCTGAAATAAGCCATGAAACGCTTTCGCTACACATAAATGCACCAGTGTAGTGCATATATATTTTTCTTTCTGTACTGAAATAGGTCACTGAAGTCTTACATCACAAATAAATGCAACAGTGAAGTGCGTATATTTTTTTCCTTTTGGTAATAAAATAGGACACTGAACGCTTTCACTACATATAACTGCAGAAGTGAAATGCATTAGCCAATAGAAGCTTGGTCACATGACCCTTATCAGCCAATAGAAGCTCGCAGGCCGTTAGCCTCCACGTGCACAGTTTTACTCCAGGTTTCCATAACAACCCAGACATTTTTCTTCACTGCTGTAGGTGAGCTTTAAAGGAAATCTGTCACCAGGATAATTGCTATTGAAGTAAAGCCATGGCCTAATTGCACTTAGTACCTTATTTCAAGATGCCTTTGTTCCAGCAATAGATGTTTTTATCCTCTGAAAATCCAGTTTATTTGGTATGTAAATCAGACAGTAAGGTGCCCAGAGGGGCGTCACTCTTGCAAGAAGGAGCCCAGACACACCCCCTGCCACAATGTGTCCACCCTCAAAAGACAAACTTAAAACCCTGCCCCCTGGTCCCGCTAAGTCACGCCCCTTATCTGGTTAGGCCACACACCATCCCACTCCTCAGCCAACAGTGATTGAAAAAATGAAGTTAAAAATCTACTTCTGTCAGCTGCAGAGGTGGGAGGGAGGGTGACTTTCTCCCTGCAGCTCACACTCAGACAGAACAGTGCTGCTGTCTGAGAGTGAGCTGTTCAAAAAGACATCCTTGTGTCTGTCCAGGCCCTGCGCGAGACGGAGGACAGGGAGTCTAAAGGGGGTGGGGTGCTGTAGATGTCACTGTTATAGTGGATAGTGTTGATATCTTTTAACGACACACACAAACGTTAAGTGAAATAGATTAAATATACCCGAGTGAAGCTGGGTCCTTCAGCTAGTGTGTATATATTTTTTGTTTTGTACTGAAATAGGCCAGTAAAGTCTTTCACCACAAATAAATGCAACAGTGGAGTGCGTATATTTTTTTCCTTTTGGTAATGAAATAGGACACTGAACGCTTTCACCACATATAACTGCAGAAGTTAAATGTGTATATATTTTTCGTTTTGTACTGAAATAGGCCACTAAAGTCTTTCACCACAAATAAATGCAACAGTGTAGTGCGTATATTTTTTTCCTTTTGGTAATGAAATAAGGCACTGAACGCTTTCACCACATATAACTGCAGAAGTGAAATGTGTATATATTTTTCATTTTGTACTGAAATAAGCCACTAAAGTCTTTCACCACAAATAAATGCAACAGTGAAGTGCGTATATTTTTTCCTTTTTGGTAATGAAGTAGGACACTGAACGATTTTACCATATATAACTGCAGAAGTGAAATGCATATATATTTTTCCTTTTTGTACTGAAATAGTCCACTAAACTCTTTCAACACAAATAACTGCAGAAGTGAAATGCGTATATATTTTTCTTTTTCCACAGATATAAGCCACTAAAAGCTTTTCAACATAGCACTTGCACCCTCATAACAAGAACAAATTGCTGGAAAGACAGAGCTGAAAAATGGCTATTTGGATCGCCAAATAATGTTTTCCTGCACTTGTAAATCGCTTTTTTTTCACAATAAGGTTTTTCGAGCACTGTCTCTAGCGACTTCAGATGTCTCTCCCTGCACTAAGATACTGTGAAATGATTCCTCCCTATCCTTTCCCTGCACTTGTAAATTGCTTTTCTGGCACTGTTCCTAGCGCCTTCTGATGTCTCTCCCTGCACAAAGATGCTGTGAAATGATTCCTCCCTATCCTTTCCCTGCACTTATAAATAGTTTTTTCATTTTTTTTTCACAATGAGGTTTTTCCTATTGCTGCCCGTAGCGCCTTCTCACGTCTGTCCCTGAACTCAGAACGCTGGAAAATGTCTGACTCTAAGATGGCCGCTGTATTTACAGGGCTGTGACATCACAGGGCTGGCTGCTGATTAGCTGCATGCATAGCATTATGGGTAAGCCCGCCTTCCCAGAGTTCCTTGCCCCATGTGCTCACACTTGTAGCCGCCATTTTAGGAAAAATTGCGATTCGTTAGCATGGAGCACGAGGAAATTCGCATTCATTGCGAATCAAATTTTTCCTGAAATTCGGATCGAATTCCACTTTGTCTGATTCGATTCGCTCATCTCTAATAATCACATATATGTACGTGATTAGCGTTACGGAAATGTATGGAGAAAGATCGCATGCTGAGCGTGCTCCATAATGGCGGGTCTCGCTGTATAATACAACCACAACTGTCTGCAATGACCGGGATCAGTGAAGATGACAAATCCAGTCATTTGACCCCTCAGATGCCACCATAAGTACAGTACACTTTTGTGTTAGGCAGAGGGAGCCCCTTCCGATCTGAGCCTTCAGGGCAAAATCACCCTATATGTTGCCATGACATCCTGGGTCTGGGTGGAGGTTCCCAGGAGTGTCATGGCTAACCACGTGAAAAGCCATGTCTGAGGCATGGTTCGGCAGGCAGTCTCTCAGAATCCCATAGACTGCAAGAGTATTCTACTGCAGTCTATAGGACAAGAAGATGGCATATTTAAGTCCCCTAAGGCAAAATTTCCTCAACTCCGGTCACCAGGGTCCACCTGCTGGCCATCTTTTCAGATTTTCCTTAGAATTGAGCAGGTGATATAATTAGTGTCAATGCATCAGGATTTACCACAGGTATTCTTTCTGTGGGATATTCTCAAATTATGATCGGTAGGTGGGCCCAGAGGAATAGAGATGAGGAACACTGCCCTAAGGGAAATAAACCTTTGGAGTAAATTTTTTTTATTATTGCTTTTTACTCATTTTAAGCTTAAAAAAAATAAATAAAAATTAAATTGGTCTTTATTAAAAATTCTCTAGTTTCAAGTGTCTCTAGTAGCAGGATCTAAATGTTTTCCTTGTTCTGTCAGGAAGTTAAACTGACAGGCCCCTTATCTCTGACCATATAAACACTCATTATAGCTCCCTTCTTAAGTTACAGATAAGAATGTGGCTTAAATAAGCGTTTATGACCTTTTAGTAATTAAGAGATAAGGTTTATTAGATGACCTGCACAAAGTGAAAGTAAAATACTAAACACACAGCTGGACAAACAGTTAACCCTTTCTGACATAATGGCTCAATATTTTTTTTTAATAAAGACCAATTAAAAAAAGGATTTTTTGCCCAAAATGAGCCTTTAATTAAGGTCTAAAGATTCACCAAATTTATTACAAGTGCTTACAAAGTATGATAAATTTGGTGCATGGCTAGACACTTGTTTAATTTTACAGCAACTATTGGTTTGCTTACTATTTTAAAGCCCCTTTTCACATCTTAAAGTGTGCAATTTTTTCTAATGTGCAGGGACAATGAAATGTTTTTCTAATATACTTTAGTTATTTTGTAAATTTTTAGGTGAAAAATTGCCCTTACCAGCGCTCTCTAAATGAGCATTGCTAAGACAAATCTCATGGCGTCTGGTTATCATACACTGTCAGCACTCACCACGTTGACAGTGAAAAAATACCACGGAAACAAGGCCAGAATGAATATATATCATTATAAAAATCAATGTCTGTTTGTATGTCTGTCTTCTATAGGCATTCAGAAGCCTAAACTGATGGACACCAAATATGGCACATAGGTACATCGTGTGTGTGGGAAGATTTTCATTAAGGTCTCAGCTCTCTAGGACGTACCGTTCTTGAGATATTCCCAAAATATATATTAGCCAATAGGAGCTCGCAGGTTCATCACTCATATCCTAACTGCCATACACACAGACACATGACCCTATTAGCCAAAAGAAGCTTGCAGGTCCTTCAGTCTTGACATACAGTTTTACACCAGGTTAACCTTAACAACTCAGCCATTTTTCTTCACTGTTATAGGTCATTGTTAAGGGGTGGGGCATTGTGTAAGTCACTGTTAGGGTCCATTCACATGTATGTATGACCTCTGCGCCAGTGTTGCAGACCGCAAATAGAGGGCCGTAATACATGGGCATCAGCTATGTTAACTCCATTCTGTGGTGCAGACCCTTTGACTTGAATGGGTCTGCGATCTGGCAAAAGATTGGACATCTGATATTTTTTGCGGTGCAGAGGCACTGACTCGAACGCCCATGGAAGCGCTTCTGAGTGGTTCTGTGGTCTTCTGATCCATGTCTCCGCTCAACAAAAGATAAAACATGTCCTATCCTTTGCCGTATCTTGCAGATAGCAGACCTATTAAAGTCATTGGGTCCGCATCCGTGATACGGAGTTCACATGGCCGTAGCCCATGTATTGCGGACCGATATTTGTGTCCTGCAACACAGGCACAGAGGACCTACGTTCATGTGAATAGACCTTAACAGTAGGGGGCGGGGTGCTCTGGAAGTCAGTGCAGACCTATTCAAGTCATTGGGTGTGCATCCGTGACATGGCGTTCACATGGCCGTGGCCCATGTATTGCAGACCAATATTTGGAGTCTGCAACACAGGCACGGAGGCCATACGTTCATGTGAATGGACGCTAACAGTAGGGGGTGGGGTGCTCTGGTAGTCACTTTTAAGAGGGGAGGTCACTGCTGAGGGAGTGAGGTTCTGTGGAGGTCACTGTTATGGGGGACAGTTAATACAAACCGGATTCCAAAAAAGTTGGGACACTATACAAATCGTGAATAAAAAACTGAATGCAATGATGTCGAGGTGCCAACTTCTAATATTTTATTCAGAATAGAACATAAATCACGGAACAAAAGTTTAAACTGAGAAAATGTACCATTTTAAGGGGAAAATATGTTGAATCAGAATTTCATGGTGTAAACAAATCCCAAAAAAGTTGGGACAAGGCCATTTTCACCACTTTGTGGCATCTCCCCTTCTTCTTACAACACTCAACAGACGTCTGGGGACCGAGGAGACCAGTTTCTCAAGTTTAGAAATAGGAATGCTCTCCCATTCTTGTCTAATTACAGGCCTCTAACTGTTCAATCGTCTTGGGCCTTCTTTGTTGCACCTTCCTCTTTATGATGCACCAAATGTTCTCTATAGGTGAAAGATCTGGACTGCAGACTGGCCATTTCAGTACCCGGATCCTTCTCCTACGCATCCATGATGTTGTGATTGATGCAGAATGTGGTCTGGCATTATCTTGTTGAAAAATGCAGGGTCTTCCCTGAAAGAGATGACGTCTGGATGGGAGCATATGTTGTTCTAGAACCTGAATATATTTTTCTGCATTGATGGTGCCTTTCCAGACATGCAAGCTGCCCATGCCACACGCACTCATGCAACCCCATACCATCAGAGATGCAGGCTTCTGAACTGAGCGTTGATAGCAACTTGGGTTGTCCTTGTCCTCTTTGGTCCGGATGACATGGCGTCCCAGATTTCCAAAAAGAACTTCGAATCGTGACTCGTCTGACCACAGAACAGTCTTCCATTTTGCCACACTCCATTTTAAATGATCCCTGGCCCAGTGAAAACGCCTGAGCTTGTGGATCTTGCTTAGAAATGGCTTCTTCTTTGCACTGTAGAGTTTCAGCTGGCAACGGCGGATGGCACGGTGGATTGTGTTCACTGACAATGGTTTCTGGAAGTATTCCTGAGCCCATTCTGTGATTTCCTTTACAGTAGCATTCCTGTTTGTGGTGCAGTGTCGTTTAAGGGCCCGGAGATCACGGGCATCCAGTATGGTTTTACGGCCTTGACCCTTACGCACAGAGATTGTTCCAGATTCTCTGAATCTTTGGATGATGTTATGCACAGTTGATGATGATAGATGCAAAGTCTTTGCAATTTTTCGCTGGTTAACACCTTTCTGATATTGCTCCACTATCTTTCTGCGCAACATTGTAGGAATTGGTGATCCTCTACACATCTTGGCTTCTGAGAGACACTGCCACTCTGAGAAGTTCTTTTTATACCCAATCATGTTGCCAATTGAGCTAATTAGTGTTAATTGGTCTTCCGGCTCTTCGTTATGCTCAAATTTACTTTTCCAGCCTCTTATTGCTACTTGTCCCAACTTTTTTGAGATTTGTTGACACCGTGAAAATTGGAATCAACGTATTTTTCCTTTAAAATTATACATTTACTCGGATTAAACGTTTGATCTGTCATCTACGTTCTATTACAAATAAAATATTGACATTTGCCATCTCCACATCATTGCATTCAGTTTTTATTCACAATTTGTTTAGTGTCCCAACTTTTTTGGAATCCGGTTTGTAAAATAAACAGTGTGTAACTCGCAGGATATATAGGGCTACTAGAGATTTTCCCGTAAAAAACTAGGGCATGGATTGGCTTCCTGAGTACCTTTAGATCAAATCAAAATCAACACACAAAAACACCAACACTAAATACTTAGGCAGCACCGGGTACTTTTTCTAGGATATATAGATAGATTGTATGTATAGTACACATGGTCATTATTAGGGATAAAGATGAAGGAATAGTGAGTTCGGCAGCAGTGAGCCCAGCGTCTTCACAGATTAGCACTGCGCTGTACTGTGAAGACAGATATTCCTTAACAATGATCATTTTAGAGTGTGCTGCCAAAGGGCAACTTCAGAAGGTGGGCGAGTCCTTGAGCCTGTTGGTGTCTGGTACAGTTCATGGGAGCACCGATCTGTGAAGCTATAACTATGGTCAAGGACAATTTATGTCCTTTACAGCCCACTGGGCAAACGTGGTTCCGGCCCAGGAACACCAGCAACTTGGCCAAGTGAGGGCAATACCATCTCCACATTTTCATGCTGTAATAGAGGCATAAATGTCCTCCTTCTCTTCTTCCATCTTGTCCTCAGCAGAGGAGGATTGGCCATAAACTCTACAGGGAAACTTCCACATGGGCCGATGCCCATGGGGCTGCCTGAGCCCTCCTTTTAGCCAACTAATGGCAGTCTTTAGGTATGTATTTTGTGCTGCTGGAGCAGTATATTGAGATGCACTGTGGCATTTGGTTCTGCTGGAGTGGTATAATGTGCCGCAATATGGTATTTTCCCACTCCGCTTCTGGTCCTCAGCCTCCACTGTAGGCATGGTTCGAAGTGGTCCTCCAGCATACCACCTCCAGACTGGGCAAACTGAGTCACACCAGGGAGGAACTGCTCTAAGTCATCATCTAAGAAATCGAATGCTGGTTATCTCCTCGCCAGCTGAAGATCAACAAATAACAGGAAGAACATTGTGTCAGTGCTGGGTTAAGCAGGGTTGACCCATGCACCCTGCATGGTGCACACCTTTAATTCCCAAATATATCTCCTATTCTCTCCCTATAATCTTTTTATACTGTTCCTATCCCAGTATATTGGTGGGTTTTGTCCCATTGTAGACAGAGCCATAGCACATTATCTTTCCAGGTCACAAGTACAATGCAGAATTGTGTTCTGCTAGTTCTGCACTGGCACCCTCACTTCCTTATGGGGTATAAAGGGAGAGAGAGAGAGAGAGAGTTTGAGGGTCAGACAGATCTGTTGGAAGGGATTCCACTAGATCTGAAAAACTGGAGGCGCCTCGGGTTTGTAGGAGTGGAGTGGAAAAGAATAAAGTGATAGATGCTAGAGGCTGCTCGGGGTTTGTCAGGTCGACCAGAGTGTATGCCTGTAGAAGATATGGGAGTATACCAAACTGGGGGGACTGATGGGTATTGGTACTACCTCAATCTCGCCTGTTCCTGGAAAACCCCTTTTCAGCGCCAATAGTGGTAGGTCAGTGTCAAGATATTTAAGGGTACAGTGGGTTTTACATAAACTTCAAAATTGTAAAAAAGTGTAATAAAATGTGTGTAGATATATATATAAAAATAAAATATAATATATAAGATATCTAAAAATGTACAGGCAAGGTAGGAACAATTTTGAAATGGATGAGCATAAGTACACGACATAGTGTGGTTTAGTAGGGTGAGTGAGTTGTAACAAATAAGTAAAAACTGTTTAAAAGGATACAAGTAAATATAATAAAAAATGCTATAGTATCGTATGCTTATTTACTCACTTCACGAGGGGGCGGTTTACCAGGATAAGCATAATACACCTGTAAACCAAACACCCTCCCAGCCTGGATCGCTTCTAGAATCTTAACAGATGAAGGCAGCCAATCACACGGGTGCTTCTGTTCACTTGTCTTTATTACAATACATGTAAAAATCCAGCTCAACGCGTTTTGGGACAGGCACGTCCCTTCATCAGGAGCAATATTTAATCTGTCTGGAGTAGCGGGTATTTATACCCTTATTCTATTATTAAAATGTTGTTAAAATGGCGCCTAATTGGTAAAAGGGCGCTGTCACGGCCACGGTTTTGTCCGTGACTCCTTGGGAGCCGCATACTGTTGCCCGCGGTTTTGGGTTGTAGTGTCAACCGCAGCTTGAGGCATAAGGTTGTTAGCCTCAAGTGCGGTTGCCGCGGACAACAGCTATGTGTGCGGTTCCCTTGGAGTTGTGTGCGCGTTTGTAAGCACTTTTGTATGTCTGTGTGCACTTTGTTTATGTGTGGTGTGCACTGACATTTTCCCATCACTGTGGCTGTCCGTGGCAACGTTTGGTTGTATTATGTACATGTGGTGGCAGTGTCTCGGCCTTCGGGCTGACTCCCAGGACACGCTTGCCACCCATGTCGTTGCCTGCGGCAACAGCCACAGTGTGTTTGTTGTTTGGACACTTCCCCTTTAAGTTATGTTTTCCCTTCTGTGTTTTTGGAAGGGTTAACTCCCTTTCAGTGTGTGTGAGTCACGGGGTGTGTCTGATTGTTGGGTGTGGCCTCTTGGCCCTATAAAGCCTCAGTTGTAGGCAGTAGCCAGAGAGGGTGTTTCAGCCATGCTGGCTGTAGACATCCTCCTGGTTACTTACCAACTGCCAGTGGGGGCCAACCTTCTGGTCATAAGCTAAATATATGTCCTTTGGTGTCTGGAAGATGTGTTTGGTTTTATGTTTCTTTATTGCACCTGTGGTCCTGGGTTCCCGTGTGTTGTGTGTTTGTGTGCTGAGTCCTGCTGTCTGTGGGCAGTACATCCACATGGGTTCCAGGCTTGGTTGTCTGTGGTAGGTCTCTGCTATGTTTGTGACAAGTACCCGCCATTGCCATAGGTTGCATTTGTTTCCCCTTGCTTGCAGCTTGGCCAGTGAGACTCCTGTTCCTCCGGATCCAGAAGGAACAGGATGTCTTACTCTGACTCCTAGCCTAGGGACCGGCGGAGGGCGAGTAGGGATCCGAGGTTCCTGCGCATGGGTCCTCCTACCTTCAAGGTCAGCCCATGCAGGTAGGAGTTAGGGTCAGGTTAGGGACGCTGTAGGAGGTGACCTGCTCCCTAATCCTGTTTGTCCTGGTCAAGCAGCGACCATCATCCTTCGGCACACGGCTGAGGGTTTACCCCATCCTCAGCCGTGACAGGCGCCAAAAGTACCAGGGGACCCCCCCACAGGGGGAAAAAAGCCGCCAAAACCTGATCTGTTTGACTGGCCGGAAGCGGTAGTATCCGGCCACGCCTTTGCGCATGACCGGAAGTCGATGGGTGCCAGGCTGGAACGCATTGCGGCGTCCGGCCCTGTTCTTCTCTTTCCGGAGTTGTTGTGCGGCTTGTGCGCATGTCCGGAAGTGGGGTATAGCGTTCCAAGCTGGAACGCATGTTGTTCTTCCGGCTGGTGCGATCTTCTATGCTTTTTTCTCCGATCTCTTTATGCTACTTGCGGACATTTTATTACGGAGGCATAAACGGGCCAGATAGGCGCATCTTTGCAGTGGTCTTTATAATAAAATCATCATCATTGGGTCAGTTTATTCTTTTGTGTGGGGCATAAATAATCGATATTGAGATGTATTCTACATAACATCATGGGGGTGTCTGGGCATTGGTGTGCATGACTATTGACTAAAAGATATCAATACGGGGGTTATATGTGCATCCATATCACGATCTGCATAAATTGGGTATTTTGATGCGATGTTGTGTGTTCGGATAGAGGTATATGTAGTTCATGTATTCGTATAAAGTATAAGATATAGAAGGATAAAAAGGGATAAAAATGAGAAGTCTAAAATAGGAGGTGATGGTGGGGTTGTCTACTGGAAATACATTCTTAGGGATAAAATCCATGAAAAAAAAATATATATGAAGAAAAATATGAAGAAAAATATATATACGGGATAAAGTCCATGGAGAAAAGACATATATATTTAAAAATAATAATTAATAAATAATGTGGGGTTAGATCTCCTTATTTGTGTCGCTACTTCTTTATTTGTTTAGTTATATTATATCGCTCAACCTCTTTATGTTGTTCCTATCTATCTACTTTTTTTGAAAGTTTATTAGACTAGCTTTTTCATGTAGGTGTAAATGCGTCCAGGGGTTTAAACAGGATATGTATGTTAGTTTAACGATATGGGGCTGGATTAATTATCTTGGTGCATGTATATGAAGTCGTAGCACTTGGTCGGATCTTTCGAGTAATGTAGGTTTATCTATCGGTCACTTGCGGGGGATGTATTGATCAACTACAGGAGATGTTTCTTAACTGGGGAGTGGGGTGGGGGTGTGCGGGTGTCGGTGAGGGGGCGGGTGGCGGGGGGAGGGAACGGGGGGTTTACGTTTATTATTGGGATATTGATTTTCTGGATTTTTTGGGGTATTTAATGTGACTGTAGTGATAATTAGTAATTAGTAGTTGGCATGTTCTAGTGTTTCATTTAGGCCCAACGGAGTGAGGGTGTTGAGTTTGAAAATCCAGAACATTTCCTTCCTGCAAAGTTGTTGGTAGGAAGGGGTTTGCTCTAGAGGGATAACTTTCAGATCGAGAGGGTTGCCTTCATGCAGTAGTGAGGAATGACGTGATACGCTGTGTGTTGGGATTTTCCTTTTTATGTTTGATCTGTGCTCATTCTTCCGCTCTCTCAGCGTTTGTGTTGTGCGGCCTACATAGTAGATGTTACAGGGGCATTGGAGTAGGCAGATAACGTTTCTGCTTGCACATGTCATTTGTTGTTGGAATGATATTTTACCTATAGGATGTGGTATGTCCATCTCTCTTTCTGACGTTTTTATCAATGGTGTTCTCTGGCAAATACCAAACGTCCTGCACGGCGTTGGGCTGTAAGCACAACCCCCACCTGTGGACGTCGGGCCCTCATATCACCCTCATGGAGTCTGTTTCTGACCATTTGAGCAGACACATGCACATTTGTGGCCTGCTGGAGGTCATTTTGCAGGGCTCTGGCAGTGCTCCTTCTGTTCCTCCTTGCACAAAGGCGGAGGTAGCGGTCCTGCTGCTGGGTTGTTGCCCTCCTACGGCTTCCTCCACGTCTCCTGATGTACTGGCCTGTCTCCTGGTAGCGCCTCCATGCTCTGGACACTACGCTGACAGACACAGCAAACCTTCTTGCCACAGCTCGCATTGATGTGCCATCCTGGGGGAGGGTGCACAAGAAGATTTTTTTGAATTTATTAAAATTCTTAATAATAACACAATCGGTCTAAAATTCACAGGTGAAATAAGTAAAAACAAACTCAATTTTTTGGATGTGACCCTTAGCCTTTCAGAGAATGGAAATATAGAAACAGAAATCTATAGAAAGCCCACGTCGAGCAACAGCCTTCTCCACTGGTCCAGTTACCACCCAATGCCTCTGAAAAGAGGCATTCCAGTGGGCCAGTATTATAGAGCGAGAAGGAATTGCTCTACCGAAGAGAGCTTTGAACGTGAAAGTAAAATCTTATATCAGAAATTTTCAGAACGAGGCTACCCAAAAAAAGTTCTACATAAGGCGTATCGGAAGGCAAAAGAAAAGAACAGAAATGACCTTTTAAAAACTCAAGAACCAACCTGCAGTGACAAGATAGTACGCTGCATAGGAACATTTGATATCAAACACCAAGAAGTGAGCAATATTTTAAAAAAATATTGGAACATACTAAGATTAGACAAAGACATCAAAAGTGTCATCACAGAACATCCCTCAATTACATATAGAAGAGGTACTAATCTTAGAGAACAACTAGTACACAGCCACTTCCAGAGGAACCTCCAACAAACAGAAAAAACCACATGGCTAACCACAAAAGGGTCCTACCCCTGCGGGGAATGCCAATTCTGCAGCAGAATGCTAGCATGTAAAGAATTCGAGAATCCAGTGGACCACAAGAAATATAAGATCACCCAATACATAAACTGTAAAACCACAGGAGTGGTATAGGCAATATTATGCAGTTGCCCAAAAATTTATGTAGGGAAAACCGTACAAGCACTCCGTAGAAGAATTTCAAAACATCTGAGTGACATTAATCTGAAAACAGATACCACACTTTCTCGACATATACAGGCAGAACATGGTGGTAAGAGTGATAATTTGAAAATATGGGGTATAACCAAAATCAAATCAGGCCCGAGACAGGGGGATATTGACAAAAAATTGCAGCAGGAGGAAACTCGCTGGATATACAGACTTAAAAGCCTCTCACCCCAAGGCCTTAATGAAGGTTTCACTTACGCATCCTTTTTATAAAAAATTAGCCAAATAACAAGATATTAGCGAAAGAAGTAAAATTCAAAGTAAACAAATGATACCTGACCTTCATGAATATAAAAAAATGATAAAGAGAGTGGCAAAAAAACAAATAAACCAAACAAATTATATAAAATAAAATAATCTTAAAAATCAAAAATTCTACTAATCCAGATCCATCAAGAAATACATACCTAGCATCATCTACTGGTAGATCTGCTACTGTGGACTGGCCTGCAGAGTAAATCAAAAATGATAATCAAAATTCACATTCAAATAAAACAATAATAAAGATTAAAAAAAATATATAAAAAAATAAAAAATAACTAAAAACAAAAATGAAAAATAAAAACAATAAAAATTAATAAAAATCATTGCCTTCTAAAAAGATGAGACAAAATTTGACTGAATCCATACAGTTGGAACAATAAATCCTAATATAATATATACACACATACAGTAAATAACATATAGTAATTACAGAGCCAAAGGCATCAAAAACAAAAATATACAAAATCAAAGTAAATTACTCTTAGATATATAATGATGGCATAATAAAAAAATATGCCAGTCTAAATTAAATGAAGCAAGAAATCATATGAGCATTACTAACTGCTGAAAAAGATGAAAAATAGAGCAAGGAACAAAGGCAACAAAATATACAAGTACTGAGACATGCGCAGAAAAGTAAGATACACAGAAAAACATCTAAGTATAGAGACATGCGCAGAACTGCTCTATATCAATTATATAAACTATACATAATCAGGAATCAGCAAACTAGCGAGATCTAACTAGTAGGATAATGCCAATAATACAAAGATAGATTAACTTATCATTAAAGGAATACAAGCATACTATATCTGGAACCTGCGGACCAGCCAGCAGATCGGCGCTGGTTAAACCTCAAAGTTGTAAGACATGCGCGAGACTTTAGCAAAAACCGCGCTATCAGTGACGTCAGAGCCCCAGCGTCATACCAGTAGGAGGTATTAAATACATCCGGTATTGCCGCTCACTCCATAGACTGCCCGATCCCCTGAGGACGCCATGTATATGGCGAAACATGTCGGGGGACAGCGCTTCAGGTTTTAGGTCACAGTGGATAGGTTTAGACAGTACTAGCTACTAAGCAGCGAGTCGGCAACTCAGCAAGTCATTGCGCTGCTACCGGTGGCAGCATAGCAAAGACAGTGCCGGCACAGTAATAAATGAATGAATTGCAGCACTTAGATAGATAATAGGTAGCAAGCGCTCCAACTAAAATACCAACAGCACGAACTGCAGTATAGGATAGGCAGCAGGTAGGAAGCGCTGCATACCTAACACTATAAAACGTTATTATACAGTGCCGACCGACACAAACAGCCAACAGTCTGCTCACAATGTAGCAAGATAACGCTACAACATAGGAGACATAACGTATCAGTTCAGCAGACAACTAACTACTAGCTACATAAAGCTAAAGTATAAATGCAAAAACGAATGTCAGCAGATGCATTCATACTGAACAACACTGTCAGAATCCACTGATGAGAGTTTTAAATATTTAGGTAGGTTAGGAATAAGTTATCATTGCTATTTAAAGAAAACCTAATAAAAGTTAATTTTTATTAAATAAAAATCACTAACACAAAAAAAGCGCACGCCAAGAGTAGGCAATTACTAGTCTTTATTGACTACATGTAAAATACAATACAAAGTGCCTCTACGTGCGCTGGGTATACATCAGTGTAAATTGAATCCTGGATAAGCTGCACTACCTGAGCCACTTGTGTGGGTTGTAGACTCCGTCTCATGCTACCACTAGAGTGAAAGCACCGCCAGCATTCAAAAGTGACTAAAACATCAGCCAGGAAGCATAGGAACTGAGAAGTGGTCTGTTTTCACCACCTGCAGAACCACTCCTTTATTGGGGGTGTCTTGCTAATTGCCTATAATTTCCACCTGTTGTCTATCCCATTTGCACAACAGCATGTGAAATTGATTGTCACTCAGTGTTGCTTCCTAAGTGGACAGTTTGATTTCACAGAAGTGTGATTGACTTGGAGTTACATTGTGTTGTTTAAGTGTTCCCTTTATTTTTTTGAGCAGTATATAGCTAAACAAATAAAGAAGTAGCGACACAAATAAGGAGATCTAACCCCACATTATTTATTAATTATTATTTTTAAATATATATGTCTTTTCTCCATGGACTTTATCCCGTATATATATTTTTCTTCATATATATATTTTTTTCATGGATTTTATCCCTAAGAATGTATTTCCAGTAGACAACCCCACCATCACCTCCTATTTTAGACTTCTCATTTTTATCCCTTTTTATCCTTCTATATCTTATACTTTATACGAATACATGAACTACATATACCTCTATCCGAACACACAACATCTCATCAAAATACCCAATTTATGCAGATCGTGATATGGATGCACATATAACCCCGTATTGATATCTTTTAATCAATAGTCATGCACACCAATGCCCAGACACCCCCATGATGTTATGTAGAATACATCTCAATATTGATTATTTATGCCCCACACAAAAGAATAAACTGACCCAATGATGATGATTTTATTATAAAGACCACTGCAAAGATGCGCCTATCTGGCCCGTTTATGCCTCCATAATAAAATGACCGCAAGTAGCATAAAGAGATCGGAGGAAAAAGCATAGAAGATCGCACCAGCCGGAAGAACAACATGCGTTCCAGCTTGGAACGCTATACCCCACTTCCGGACATGCGCACAAGCCGCACAACAACTCCGGAAAGAGAAGAACAGGGCCGGACGCTGCGATGCGTTCCAGCCTGGCACGCATCGACTTCCGGTCATGCGAAAAGGCGCGGCCGGATAATTACGCTTCCGGCCGGCCGAACAGATCAGGTTTTGGCGGCTTTTTTCCCCCTGTGGGCGGTCCCCTGGTACTTTTGGCACCCTTTTACCAATTAGGCGCCATTTTAACAATAGAATAAGGGCATAAATACCCGCTACTCCAGACAGATTAAATATTTCTCCTGATGAAGGGACGTGCCTGTCCCGAAACGCGTTGAGACGGATTTTTACATGCATTGCAATAAAGACAAGTGAACAGAAGCACCCGTGTGATTGGCTGCCTTCATCTGTTAAGATTCTAGAAGCGATCCAGGCTGGGGGGTGTTTGGTTTACAGGTGTATTATGCTTATCCTGGTAAACCGCCCCCCTCGTGAAGTGAGTAAATAAGCATACGATACTATAGTATTTTTTATTATATTTACTTGTATCCTTTTAAACAGATTTTACTTATTTGTTACAACTCACTCACCCTACTAAACCACACTATGTCGTGTATGACACTACAGAAAACGGTCTCTTAGGCACTTGAGTGTACTTATGCTCATCCATTTCGAAATTGTTCCTACCTTGCCTGTACATTTTTATATATCTTATATATTATATTTTATTTTTTATATATATCTACACACATTTTATTACACTTTTTTACAATTTTGAAGTTTATGTAAAACCCACTGTACCCTTAAATATCTTGACACTGACCTACCACTATTGGCGCTGAAAAGGGGTTTTTCAAGAACAGGCGAGATTGAGGTGGTACCAATACCCATCAGTCTCCCCAGTTCGGTATACTCCCATACCCTCACTTCCTCCCAGTGTCATGTGACCACAGTTTTTTCTCCCCCATGGTTTTGCTCGCCAACATGGAGAGCAAAATGGCACTGTGGGAATTTTACGTGATTCATCTGAAACAAAAAAAAAATCTTCAGATTTTACAGATTTTTTTGAAACTCGTCAAAAATCTCATCTGTTAAGAAACGATTAACTCATCCTTATACCATTTAACTCACTGAAATGAACAATGTGCCTTGAAGTCTTGATTGATTCTGGATATGGGGAGTGAATTTATCACCAAAACAGATGTGCAAAGGATTTACTCGATTGCAATGTGTGTCTATGTTTTATTGGAGACTAATTGGACAAGTAACCCCATAAAGAGTAGAGAGGTTGACATTTCTAAATAAAAAAAATCTAAAGTTTTACTGAATCTTTTCACGCAAAACTATATATCAATCTGCTCTGATCCTGATCTATAAAATGCTGTCTGCAGACTGCACTACATTTTGTGATCACAGGCTCCCTTCTAAGTGCTAGAAACACTTATTTTGACCCAAGAGGCAAATATTTCACTGTTAAGAGTTCCTTCTCTACAGACTCAATTCTCCTATGCATTGGCATTTAAAGCAGGGTTTTGGCCCTTGACGTATTTCAATCACAAATATAAAGATTGTGCTTAATCCATTTTGATCACAAAATATGAAATCCAGTGGAAATAATCTACGGATATGTAATAGAAAAATGTGACATTGGTTAGACCCGTGCTCTTTAATTGCTATTGATTTCAAGATCTATCCACAGGTTACAAATGTATTATTGAAGGAGGTCACCCTAACAGACACCTAATGATCAACGTGGGGTCCAACCCTCCCCCCCAAGCCATGTGAATGAACGGTAGAGTGCTTGGATGACCATCACTGCATTAACTTCTATAGGTTCTTCAAGTAAAGCACACAGCTATTTCTGGCAGTCACATAGAAGTTAATGGATGGGTGGTCATGCATACTACTCCATTCACACAGTGGTGATTATGGGGGTCCCAATGGTGAGACCACCAGCAGTCATACCATTATCACCTATCCTGGGGACATTTTACTTTCCCAAATTTTCTTAGTTTGCTTTTATAACCATTTCACACTGTGATATGTTCATGAGACCCACAAAGTGAACACACATGCACTGCATTAGAATAAGGCTAGCCATAAACATTAGATGTTTGCTGGCTGAGAGCTCTCTCCCAATCCCCAATACACATTCATGATCAGCAAAGCATGTGTGTGTTTTCAACAAAGAAAGTGGAATAAGCAGCTGCCAGACCCTTTATCACAAGGACAAGAAGATTGTGCATGTTAGAATTCAAGAGCCAAATCTTTCTATGTCCCCACATCTGCCATCGGGGGAGAATCGGAAGGCCTGACTGAAATTGAAAAAGGTGCATAGGGCTATATTTCAGAATAAATGGAGATCTTAATGGGTAAAGCTTTGCTCATCTCAGAGGAAGGGTTCCAATCCCATCCTTAGATCTAATAAGGCTGTTTGTACAGACCTTAACAATTTTTCATGCCCAATAACTTAAGCTTTGAACAGTTCTCTCTATTGCATCTCTTGTTGTTACAACCATAGGAGGTGCAGAGGTAGCAATCGCTACCGGGCCCAGGAGCCTGAGGGGGCCCAAAGACCCTTGTGGTGCATAAGAAGACACCAGTAAAATAGAAAGTGCATGCTGGTCAACTTACACCTCTGGCTCAAGGGGGTGCCGTTTAAATTTTTGCCTCGGGCAGCATGAAGGCCTTGTGTTTCCTGCCCCTGGCCACAAAGCACTGAGGGAAGGAGGGAAGGGGGGCCCCAAGCTGAACTCTTGCACCAGGGCCCATGAGCCATTAGCTACGCCCCTGGTTACAACATACTTCTAATGTGGAGTAGACTGTCCTATACATTACTAAAACTCTAATTTGGACATGAAGGGGTTAAATAATATTCTATGAAGGACAGATATTAAAATGTCAGGGGATAATTTCCAGCAATTAAAATTTTCAAGCTGTTCAAATCAATATTGCAGGCAGGAGGTTGCCTGATCAATTTGGATTTTGATAATTTAGGACACAGTCACACATCACAGGATATCTGCTTTTTACAGGCAAAACAACTCCTCTACTTGCTTTCCATAATTACTATAAATGCTCACCAAGACAACCACATAAAAAAAAAAGAGAAAAAAAAAGGAGGCTTGGTGATCAGCTGTTATGATCATAGGAAGCCGGGCTTGACTATGCATTTCTCTAGCATTTAGCATGGATAAGTAATGCATGAAAGTGCTGAGTCCACCACAGTGGGAGCTGCTCTTAGAAAGTGGCTGCTTAGGTTCATGGAGGTACCCACATGCGGGGTACCTCCCCTACAAAGTACATATTCACTAATATGGCATATGGACAGGAGTTGTCTCTACGAGATGACTCCTTTAATGCAACCTTGCATGTCTATTGTCCAGTTTACTTCATACACATATTCCAGTTTTATTATTTCTAAATGTGTCATAAAAAGGATAGAAAAGATGTTAAAGTTGTGACTCATTCATGGAAATTTTACGGCTAGAACAGTCATACCTTATCATTTAATAACTGACATACGGTAGATCAACATTGGAGCACATGGCAGTAGGAGCCAAGTTAATTAACAAAAAAAAACTCATGGGTCATATGTAGAGTTGAGCGGACACCTGGATGTTTGGGTTCGACGGGTTCAGCCGAACTTCGGAAAAAAGTTCGAGTTCGGGACCCGAACTTGAGCCGAACTTGACCCTGAACCCGAACCCTGTTGAAGTCAATGGGGACCCGAACTTTTGAGCACTAAAATGGCTGTAAAAATGTCATGGAAATGGCTAGAGGGCTGTAAATGGCATCAAAATGTGGCTACGAGCATGGCAAGTGCTCTGCAAACAAATGTGGATAGGGAAATGAGGTTGAGGAGGTGGTGGATGTGGCGGTGTAGGTGGAAGTGGCAGTGGAGGAGGTAGCCTACACTGCTTTTTGGTTTTAAATTTATTTTTATTTTTTAAAATTAGGGTACACCCCAAAACATTGGGAAATATAACCCTCCAGTTGTGCTAAATACACGTTCAGACAATACACCGGCTGCAGGGCAGGCCAGCACCTCCAAGGCGTAAAGGGCAAGCTCAGGCCATGTGCCCAATTTGGAGATCCAGAAGTTGCAGGGGCTGACCCCTGTCAGTTAGTTCGTGTAGGGGTGTGCATACTTACTGCCCCGCCCACCATGTCGCACGTCCCCGTGATGTTCACGATCCAATTTGATATCTGCTTTATCAACTTTCGATATTCTTTTATGCGCCTACCTGTCACGAGGGTATCAAGAGCCACGTCTGACTCCGTTATACCCGGGGTCAGGAAGTCGCAGCGGGTGGCTGCGCGCTCTATATCTAAAGATCACGTTGTTTCTTAGTGATTGTTTTCTGTGTTTGCCTTGCTATCCTTTTTGTCTCACTCAGGGATCCGTAGCTTCTCCTCCTCAGCTGTTTCTTGTTTGCCACTCCCAACCTCCTTATATTCTCCCCTCACACTTCTCTAGTTGCCAGTTATAGAGCTTCCTGCCTGGACATCTATACTGACCCACTGGAGTTGTGAATCCTGGTTGTCGTTCCAGAGAGCTACCCTCCGGATCCCTGTTGGGCTTATTGTTGTCTCCTGTTGTCGCCCACCTGGGATTATATGTTGAGTCTGTGTTGTCTGTCCTCCCCTTGGTGTTTTCCCTTAGAGCTAGTGGTGCGGACTAGTGTTCCCAGGTGCCAGCCGCCAGGTGAGTCAGGGGTCACCATCTTCCCTTTCACTTGGGCAGGGCCTTCCTCGTTCCCTCCCTCTGTGTCACGTACGTGATAACCACGCCGACCGTGATATTATAACTGGCCCTTACTTTTTGAGAAAAAAAAAAAAAATTATATAATTTTTTATTTGTTGTTTTTTTTTTCTCTCTACTTAGAATCCAATATGGATCCTATTGATGCCTTGGCAGAACAGCTTCAAAGCCTGTCTTTGGAGGTGGCAGGATTGAAGGCGCCTGTCCTCCAACAACAGCAGCAAATGCAGCAGACCGCACCCCCAGCGGTTGCTATGGGTAACCAGGTTGTCACAGAACCCAAGGTTGCTCTTCCCGACAGATTTTCTGGGGGAAGGGACAAATTTGCGACGTTCCGTGAGGCCTGCAAATTATATTTTAAGTTGCGCCCTTACTCCTTAGGTCATGAAGAACAGCGGGTAGGGATTGTCATTTCCCTGCTTCAGGGGGATCCGCAATCCTAGGCGTTCTCGTTACCCCCTGGTTCTCAGGCTCTTCGGTCAGTGGAGGGATTTTTTGGGGCTTTGGGTCTCATATATGATGACCCTGACCGAGTCGCCCTGGCTGAGTCGAAGTTACGGAGACTCCTACAGGGAGATCGGTCAGCAGAGGAATATTGTTCAGAGTTCCGTAGGTGGGCTACGGATACTCAGTGGAACGACCCGGCTCTCAGGAGTCAGTTCTGCTCTGGGTTATCTGAAAGGGTTAAGGATGCACTGGCGCTGTATGAGACCCCCCTTTCCCTTGATGCTGTTATGTCCCTCTCTATCAGAATAGATAGACGTCTTAGGGAGAGATCGAAAATTCCGGAGCAATTGGTTACCTCTCCCAAGCAACAGTCAGCCTGTACTGACTTAGATGAGCCTATGCAGCTAGGCGGAACTTCTCGTCAGGTCCGTCCTCCCGAGGTTCGCCGTAGGGGGGGGGGCTTGTTTTTTCTGTGGGGGGAAGGGTCATTTCATTAATGTCTGTCCCTCCTTTCTCAAAAACAAAAGACCGTCGGAAAACTACTAACCCCGGGCTGTGCGGAGGATGTCAGCCGGGGGGTATACGTTTCCTCCATACGAACATCTCAATTTGTGTTACCAGCGGTCATTGTTTTTGGTGTTAAGACGGAGTCTATTTCTTTTTTTCTAGACAGTGGAGCAGGGGTAAACTTGATTGATGCCCATTTTGCCCGCACTATGGGTTTGTCTCTCTGTACGCTGCAGAGACCTATTCCCGTATTCGCTATAGATTCTGCTCCTCTGTCTCAGAGAAACCTCACCCACATTGTTCATAATTTACACCTTCGGGTAGGGGACCACCATAATGAGTGTCTTTCATGTTACGTTCTGGAGGGCCTTCCCTCTCCGGTGGTATTGGGTCTTCCCTGGTTGGTAGCGCACAATCCAGTGGTGGATTGGCAGGCCAGGGAAATATTGGAGTGGAGTGAGCATTGCAGAGAGAATTGCTTAAATAACAATTGCTTAATCGCCTCCATAGCTTCCCTACCTACATTTATTTCGGACTTTGAGGACGTTTTTTCTGAAAAGGGTTGTCAGAAACTACCACCTCATCGTCCTTATGATTGCCCGGTTAACCTGATTCCCGGGGCAAAATTACCCAAGTCCAGGTTGTATAATCTTTCGGGTCCCGAGAGACAGGCCATGAAAGATTATATCTCCGAGAGTCTGGCTAAGGGACACATCAGACCCTCTTCTTCACCCATGGCTGCAGGGTTTTTCTTTGTTAAAAAGAAAGATGGGGGCCTGCGTCCTTGCTTAGATTTCCGTGAGTTAAACCAGATAACCATCCGTGACCCATACCCTCTTCCTCTCATTCCTGACCTTTTTAATCAGATTGCGGGTGCTAAGTGGTTCTCCAAACTTGATGTTAGGGGGGGCCTACAATCTGATTCGTATCAAGGAAGGGGATGAGTGGAAGACAGCTTTTAACACCCCTGAGGGGCATTATGAAAATCTAGTTATGCCTTTCGGTCTGACCAATGCCCCTGCTGTCTTCCAACATTTCGTTAATGATATTTTTAGTCATCTCATCGGCAGGTTTGTATTCATATACCTAGATGATATCTTAATTTATTCGGCTGATCTGAAAACACATGAGGTGCATGTCAGGCAAGTACTGCAGGTCCTACGGACGAATAAATTATATGCGAAAATTGAAAAATGTGTCTTCGCCGTTCAGGAATTACAGTTCCTTGGATATCTATTATCTGCTTCAGGTTTCCGCATGGATCCTGGGAAGGTCCAGGCAATTTTAGATTGGGATCTTCCTGAGAACCTTAAAGCCCTACAACGGTTTTTGGGTTTCGCTAATTTCTATAGAAAGTTCATTAAAAATTATTCAGTGATCGTTAAACCCCTTACCGACATGACTAGGAAGGGGAAGGATTTTTCCAAATGGTCTGACGCCGCTAAAGATGCATTTTCCTCTCTAAAGGAGAGGTTTACCTCGGCACCTGTTCTAATTCAACCTGATGTCTCCCAGCCTTTTATTGTCGAGGTAGATGCGTCAGAGGTGGGAGTGGGAGCTGTATTGTCTCAGGGTCCGTCTCCTGGCAAATGGCGTCCTTGCGCTTTCTTTTCCAAAAAATTATCTTCTGCGGAGAAGAATTATGATGTTGGAAATAGGGAACTGTTGGCGATTAAACTGGCGCTTGAAGAGTGGCGTCACTTCTTAGAGGGAGCAATCCACCCCGTCACGGTGATTACGGATCACAAGAACCTTCTGTACCTAGAATCGGCTAAGCGTCTCACCCCTAGACAAGCTAGGTGGTCGCTATTCTTTACCAGATTTAACTTTGTAATCACCTATCGTCCTGGGGCAAAAAATACCAAGGCAGACGCATTATCTCGTAGTTTCCCTGGAGGGGGTAATGTTTGTGATCCGGTACCTATTTTACAAAGAGGAGTGGTTGTCTCTGCTGTACACTCTGTTCTAGAGGGAAAGGTGTTAGAGGCTCAGGGGGACGCCCCGGCCTCTTGCCCCTCAGAGAAATTGTTTGTACCGTTAAACCTGCGTCTTGAATTATTAAAAGAACATTATAATTCGGCACTTGCTGGACACCCGGGTAGTAAAGCAACCTTGGAGCTTTTATCTCGTCGTTTTTGGTGGCCAAGGTTGCGTCAGGATGTAATGGATTTCGTGTCTACTTGTTCTACTTGTGCACGCGCGAAAGTCTCTGATACACGTCCAGCAGGGTCTTTATTGCCACTTTTCATCCCCAATAGGCCATGGACACATCTGTCAATGGATTTCATCACTGACTTACCGTTGTCGGCGGGTAAAACAGTTATCTTGGTAGTAGTAGACAGGTTTAGAAAAATGGTACACTTTATTGCGCTACCCGCACTTCCTAATGCTAAAACTCTCGCTCAGGTGTTTATCAGTGAAATCATGAAGCTTCACGGGGTCCCTTCCGATGTGGTTTCGGATCGGGGAACCCAGTTTATTTCTAAGTTTTGGAAATCTTTTTGTTCCCGTTTGGGGGTTCACTTGTCCTTTTCCTCAGCTTTCCATCCTCAGTCGAATGGACAGACTGAGCGTACCAACCAAAACCTAGAAACATATTTAAGGTGTTTTGTGTCTGAAACCCAAGAGTTGTGGTCATCATATTTACCGTTAGCTGAGTTTGCCATAAATAATCATTATCAGGAGTCCACTGGCAAGTCACCATTCCTTGGTGCATACGGTTTTCATCCCCAATTTTGTACTTTCAAAGAGGGGGGGTCTTCTGGGGTTCCCGAAGAGGAAAGGTTTTCTTCATCTCTTTCATCGGTATGGCAGAAGGTGCAAGTTAACTTGAAAAAGATGAGTGGTAAATATAAATGCATGGCCGATAAGAAACGGTCGCCAGGTCCGGACCTAGGAGTGAATGACTATGTGTGGTTGTCTACTAGGAATATTAAGTTGAAGGTTCCTTCTTGGAAACTGGGTCCTAGGTTCATTGGTCCCTATAAAATAGTAGCCGTTATTAACTCTGTGGCTTTTCGCCTGGAACTACCTCAGACTTTTAAGATCCATAACGTCTTCCATAAATCGTTACTCAAGAAGTATGTTCCACCTCTAGAACCATCGCCGCTGCCACCTCCTCCTGTCATTGTGGCTGGTAATCTGGAGTTTCAAATAGCCAGAATTGTTGATTCTCGTCGGGTCCGCCGCTCTCTTCAGTATCTGGTGCATTGGAGGGGTTACGGTCCCGAGGAAAGAATGTGGGTTCCAGCGTCAGAGGTAAACGCCAACAGGTTAATTCGGGCTTTCCATGCCTCTCATCCGGAGAGACCTGGTCCTGAGTGTCCGGAGGCCCCTCGTGAAAGTGGGGGTACTGTCACGAGGGTATCAAGAGCCACGTCTGACTCCGTTATACCCGGGGTCAGGAAGTCGCAGCGGGTGGCTGCGCGCTCTATATCTAAAGATCACGTTGTTTCTTAGTGATTGTTTTCTGTGTTTGCCTTGCTATCCTTTTTGTCTCACTCAGGGATCCGTAGCTTCTCCTCCTCAGCTGTTTCTTGTTTGCCACTCCCAACCTCCTTATATTCTCCCCTCACACTTCTCTAGTTGCCAGTTATAGAGCTTCCTGCCTGGACATCTATACTGACCCACTGGAGTTGTGAATCCTGGTTGTCGTTCCAGAGAGCTACCCTCCGGATCCCTGTTGGGCTTATTGTTGTCTCCTGTTGTCGCCCACCTGGGATTATATGTTGAGTCTGTGTTGTCTGTCCTCCCCTTGGTGTTTTCCCTTAGAGCTAGTGGTGCAGACTAGTGTTCCCATCGCCCTGTTCACTATCTATGGCTCAGCTCAGGGAAAGCCAGGGCTTTAGGCACGTGATCGGCGTACGGGTGAGGAACCCGTCTAGGGACGTCAGGGCAGCCAGGTGCCAGCCGCCAGGTGAGTCAGGGGTCACCATCTTCCCTCTCACTTGGGCAGGGCCTTCCTCGTTCCCTCCCTCTGTGTCACGTACGTGATAACCACGCCGACCGTGATACTACCATGGTGATTACGGGTGGCGGAGAATCAGGGTTCCAGGCTGGAGAGGGAGCGTGAGAAAAACTTGCTTAACTTTAAGCATTGAATCAAAGGAGGTGGCGCGCGTCAATTAAAGAAGCATTTCAGAAATTTTATTCCCTGTCACATATGCAGAGCAGGGGTTTATTCACGTCTAAAATTGTATAATGTCAACCCAAGAATGTAACAGAAAAATTACAGAAATTAATTAACCTGTCTACTTGGTAGAGCAGGGGTCTATGACAGAAAACAATTGTTTATTGTCACACGAAAATGTAAAATAAAAATTATTGAAATTTATTAGGCTGTCAACTAGGTAGAGGAGGGGTATATTACAACAAAAAAAATGCTGAAATTCACTATAAAATGTAACTGACAAATTATTTTTTTTTGTTAACCGGAATACTAGCTATAGTAGTGGTACATCACACCCAAAAATGTGTGAATTTCACCATAAAATGTAAGAGACAATTTTTTTTATTGTTTAACCCGTCTACTAGGTATAGCAGTGGTACTTCACACCCAAAAATTTTTGAATTTCAACTGAAAATGTAACTGACAAATATATATTTTTTGTTAACCGGCCTACTAGGTAGAGCACTGGTACTATACACCCAATAATTGGTGAATTCCACCAGAAAATGTAAATGACAAAGTAGCGAAATTATATAAAATAAAACACATACAAAAAAAAAAATGGATTTATGAGGTGGAGTTCCATATGGAGTAGGAGTTTGAGGAGGCGGTGAATTTTGTAAAATTAAGGTACACTCCAAAAGAGTGTGAAATATCCAAAATACAAACATGAGCAATTGCGCTGCAGTATAACAATGGCTGCTTAGTGCCGGTATACATGTCTATTCTGCACAAGGTACGGACAAGTCCTGAGGGATCCATGCCTGGTTCATTTTAATGAAAATGAGCTTGTCCACATTGGCTGTGGACAGGTGGCTGCGCTTGTCTGTGATGACGCCCCCTGCGGTGCTAAACACACGTTCAGATAATACACTGGCTGCAGGGCAGGCCAGCACCTCCAAGGCGTAAAGGGCAAGCTCAGGCCATGTGCCCAATTTGGAGACCCAGAAGTTGAAGGGGGCAGACCCGTCATTCAGTATGTGTAGGCGTGTGCACACATACTGCTCCACCATGTTGGTGAAATGCTGCCTCCTGCTAAGACGTTCCATATCAGCTGGTGGTGCTGGTTGTTGTGGTGTGCTGAGAAAGCTTTTCCACATGTCGGCCATGCTAACCCTGCCTTCTGAGGTGCTGGCGGTGCCCCAGCTGCGTTGGCGACCTCTTCCTCGACCTCTGCCTTCGCCTTGTGCTTCCACTGTGCCCCCGCTGTCAGGTGGGAATGCCACCAGCAGCGCGTCTACCAGCATGCGCTTGTACTCGCGCATCTTATGATCACGCTCCAGTGAGGGAATTAAGGATGGTACGTTGTCCTTGTAACGGGGATCCAGCAGCGTGGCCACCCAGTAATCAGCACAAGTTAGAATGTGGGCAACTCGGCGGTCGTTGCGGAGACACTGCAGCATGTAATCGCTCATGTGTGCCAGGCTGCTCAGAGGAAATGAAAAGCTGTCCTCTGTGGGAGGTGTATCGTCTGTGTCCTCTGTATCTCCCCATCCACGCACCAGTGATGGCCATGAGCTGGTCTGGGTGCTACCCTGCTGTGAACATGGTTCCTCCTCCTCCATCTCCTCCTCCTCATCCTCCACCTCCTCATCCTCCAGAACTGGCTGGACAATTGTGTACCTTGGGTTTGTAGGTGCAGGAACCCACCCTCGGAGCCACTTGGGAATGACTGCCCGGAAACCCTACAAAACGATCCCTCTTCCTCCTCCTCCTCCTGTGCCACATCCTCTTCCATCATCGCCAGGAGCGTTTTTTCAAGGAGGCATAGAAGTGGGATAGTAACGCTGAGAACGGCGTTATCGGCACTGGCCATGTTGGTGGAGTACATGAAACAGCGCAACAAGGAACACAGGTCTCGCATAGGGGGCCAGTCATTGGTGGTGAAGTGGTGCTGTTCCGCAGAGTGACTCACCCGTGTGTGCTGCAGCTGAAACTCCACTATCGCCTGCTGCTGCTCGCACAGTCTGGCCAGCATGTGCGAGGTGGAGTTCCACCTTGTGGGCACGTCACATATGAGGTGGTGAGCGGGAAGGCCGAAGTTACGCTGCAGCGCTGACAGGCGAGCAGCAGCAGGGTGATAACGCCTAAAGCGCGCACAGACGGCCCGCACTTTATGCAGCAGCTCTGACATGTCAGGGTAATTTTTAAGGAATCTCTGCACCACCAAGTTCAGCACATGCACCAGGCAAGGGATGTGCGTCAAACTGGCTAATCCCAGAGCTGCTACGAGATTTCGCCCATTATCGCACACCACCAGGCCTGGCTTGAGGCTGACTGGCACAAACCACTCATCGGTCTGTTGTTCAAGGCCCGTCCACAGCTCCTGCACGGTGTGTGGTTTGTCCCCTAAACAGATACGTTTTAAAACTGCCTGCTGTCGTTTACCCCTGGCTGTGCTGAAGTTGGTGGTAAAGGTGTTACGCTGACCGGATGAGGAGCTGGTAGAGGATGAGGAAGCAGAGTAGGAGGAGGAAGCAACAGGAGGCAAACTGAAGCGCCCTGCAATCCTCGGTGGTGGAAGGACATGCCCAAACTGCTATCCGCCTCATGCCCAGCCGCCACTGCATTTACCCAGTGTGCTGTTATGGAGATAAAACGGCCCTGACAGTGCTTACTGGTCCACGTATCCGTAGTCAGGTGCACCTTGCCACAGATGGCGTTGCGCAGTGCACACCTGATTTTGTCCCCTACTTGGTTGTGCAGGGAAGGGATGGCTCACCTTGAAAAGTAGTGGCGGCTGGGCACGACGTACTGTGGGACAGCCACCGCCATAAGGCCTTTAAAACTATCCGTCTCCACCAGCCTGTTATTTCACACGTGCTGATGCTGCAAGGCCTGAAAATAGTGTTTTTTGTCAAAAGAGTGTGTTTTTAAAACCCCAGAAAATTATGTTTGTATTTCTACCTTAAATTGCACACTGATTAATACAGATGTTGTATATTGCCAAAAAAGTATTTTTTTGCTAACAGAATATGAAAACTGTATATATTAAACTTGAATTTAACACTTGCAGATCTGGAAAATACCATTTTTTGAAAAAAATTGTGTGTTTTTCAAACCCCAGAAAATGATGGGTGTATTTCTACCTTAAATTGCACACTGACTAATCCAGATGTTGTAGATTGCCAAAAAAGTCTTTTTTTTGCTAACAGAATATGAAAGCTGTATATATTAAACTTGAATTTAACACTTGCAGATCTGGAAAATACAGTTTTTTGAAGAAAAAAAAAGTGTGTTTTTCAAACCCCAGAAAATTATGTTTGTATTTCTACCTTAAATTGCACACTGACTAATACAGATGTTGTAGATTGCCAAAAAAGTCTTTTTTTTGCTAATAGAATATGAAAACTGTACAGTCATGGCCAAAAGTTTTGAGAATCACATAAATATTTGAAATTGGAAAAGTTACTGCTTAAGTTTTTATAATAGCAATTTGCATATACTCCAGAATGTTATGAAGAGTGATCAGATGAATTGCATAGTCCTTCTTTGCCATGAAAATTAACTTAATCCCCCAAAAAAATTTCCACTGCATTTCATTGCTGTCATTAAAGGACCTGCTGAGATCATTTCAGTAATCGTCTTTTTAACTCAGGTGAGAATGTTGACGAGCACAAGGCTGGAGATCATTATGTCAGGCTGATTAGGTTAAAATGGCAGACTTGACATGTTAAAAGGAGGGTGATGCTTGAAATCATTGTTCTTCCATTGTTAACCATTGTGACCTGCAAAGAAACGCGTGCAGCCATCATTGCGTTGCGTAAAAATGACTTCACAGGCAAGGATATTGTGGCTACTAAGATTGCACCTCAATCAACAATTTATCGGATCATCAAGAACTTCAAGGAAAGAGGTTCAATTCTTGTTAAGAAGGCTTCAGGGCGTCCAAGAAAGTCCAGCAAAGCGCCAGGATCGTCTCCTAAAGAGGATTCAGCTGCGGGATCTGAGTGCCACCAGTGCAGAGCTTGCTCAGGAATGGCAGCAGGCAGGTGTGAGCGCATCTGCACGCACAGTGAGGCGAAGACTTTTGGAAGATGGCCTGGTGTCAAGAAGGGCAGCAAAGAAGCCACTTCTCTCCAAAAAAAACATCAGGGACAGATTGATCTTCTGCAGAAAGTATGGTAAATGGACTGCTGAGGACTGGGGCAAAGTCATATTCTCCGATGAAGCCTCTTTCCGATTGTTTGGGGCATCTGGTAAAAAGGCTTGTCCGGAGAAGAAAAGTTGAGAGCTACCATCAGTCTTGTGTCATGCCAACAGTAAAGCATCCTGAGACCATTCATGTGTGGGGTTGCTTCTCATCCAAGGGAGTGGGCTCACTCACAATTTTGCCCAAAAACACAGCCATGAATAAAGAATGGTACCAAAACACCCTCCAACAGCAACTTCTTACAATAATCCAACAACAGTTTGGTGAAGAACAATGCATTTTCCAGCACGATGGAGGCAAAAGTGATAACTAAGTGGCTCGGGGACCAAAACGTTGACATTTTGGGTCCATGGCCTGGAAACTCCCCAGATCTTAATCCCATTGAGAACGTGTGGTCAATCCTCAAGAGGCGGGTGGACAAACAAAAACCCACTAATTCTGACAAACTCCAAGAAGTGATTATGAAAGAATGGGTTGCTATCAGTCAGGAATTGGCCCAGAAGTTGATTGAGAGCATGCCCAGTCGAATTGCAGAGGTCCTGAAAAAGAAGGGCCAACACTGCAAATACTGACTCTTTGCATAAATGTCATGTAATTGTCGATAAAAGCCTTTGAAACGTATGAAGTGCGTGTAATTATATTTCACTACATCACAGAAACAACTGAAACAAAGATCTAAAAGCAGTTTAGCAGCAAACTTTGTGAAAACTAATATTTGTGTCATTCTCAAAACTTTTGGCCACGACTGTACAGTATATACACTGCTCAAAAAAATAAAGGGAACACAAAAATAACACATCCTAGATCTGAATTAATTAAATATTTTTCTGAAATACTTTGTTCTTTACATAGTTAAAATGTGCTGACAACAAAATCACACAAAAAAAAAAAAATGGAAATCGAAATTTTTAACCCATGGAGTTCTGGATTTGGAGTCACCCTCAAAATTAAAGTGGAAAAACACACTACAGGCTGATCCAACTTTGATGTAATGTCCTTAAAACAAGTCAAAATGAGGCTCAGTACTGTGTGTGGCCTCCATGTGCCTGTATGACCTCCCTACAACGCCTGTGCATGCTCCTGATGAGGTGGCAGACGGTCTCCTGAGGGATCTCCTCCCAGACCTGGACTAAAGCATCTGCCAACTCCTGGACAGTCTGTGGTGCAACGTGACGTTGGTGGATAGAGCGAGACGTGCTCAATTGGATTCAGGTCTGGGGAACGGGCGGGCCAGTCCATAGCATCAATGCCTTCGTCTTGCAGGAACTGCTGACACACTCCAGCCACATGAGGTCTAGCATTGTCTTGCATTAGGAGGAACCCAGGGCCAACCGCACCAGCATATGGTCTCACAAGGGGTCTGAGGATCTCATCTCGGTACCTAATGGCAGTCAGGCTACCTCTGGCGAGCACATGGAGGGCTGTGCGGCCCTCCAAAGAAATGCCACCCACACCATTACTGACCCAATGCCAAACCGGTCATGCTGGAGGATATTGCAGGCAGCACAACGTTCTCCACGGCGTCTCCAGACTCTGTCACGTCTGTCACATGTGCTCAGTGTGAACCTGCTTTCATCTGTGAAGAGCACAGGGCGCCAGTGGCGAATTTGCCAATCTTGGTGTTTTCTGGCAAATGCCATACGTCCTGCACGGTGTTGGGCTGTAAGCACAACCCCCACCTGTGGACGTCGGACCCTCATATCACCCTCATGGAGTCTGTTTCTTACCGTTTGAGCAGACACATGCACATTTGTGGCCTGCTGGAGGTCATTTTGCAGGGCTCTGGCAGTGCTCCTCCTGGTCCTCCATGCACAAAGGCGGAGGTAGCGGTCCTGCTGCTGGGTTGTTGCCGTCCTACGGCCTCCTCCACGTCTCCTGATGTACTGGCCTGTCTCCTGGTAGCGCCTCCATGCTCTGGACACTACGCTGACAGACACAGCAAACCTTCTTGCCACAGCTCGCATTGATGTGCCATCCTGGATAAGCTGCACTACCTGAGCCACTTGTGTGGGTTGTAGACTCCGTCTCATGCTACCACTAGAGTGAAAGCACCGCCAGCATTCAAAAGTGACCAAAACATCAGCCAGGAAGCATAGGAACTGAGAAGTGGTCAGGTCACCACCTGCAGAACCACTCCTTTATTGGGGGTGTCTTGCTAATTGCCTATAATTTCCACCTGTTGTCTATCCCATTTGCACAACAGCATGTGAAATTGATTGTCACTCAGTGTTGCTTCCTAAGTGGACAGTTTGATTTCACAGAAGTGTGATTGACTTATTTATTTTTTTGAGCAGTGTATTAAACTTTAATTTAACACTTGCAGATCTGGAAAACACTGTTTTTTGAAAAAAAAATTGTGTTTTTAAAACCCCAGAAAATGATGGGTGTATTTCTACCTTAAATTGCACACTGATTAATACAGATGTTGTAGATTGCCAAAAAAGTCTTTTTTTGCTAACAGAATATGAAAACTGTATATATTAAACTTGAATTTAACACTTGCAGATCTGGAAAATACAGTTTTAAAAAAAAAAATTGTGTGTTTTTAAAACCCCAGAAAATGATGGGTGTATTTCTACTTTAAATTGCACACTGACTAATCCAGATGTTGAACCCACTTTTTAGGGACCAGTTCAGGTCTGAAGTCACTTTGTGAGGCTCACATAATAGAAACCACCCAAAAATTACCACATTCTAAAAACTACACCCCTCAAGGTATTCAAAACTGATTTTACAAACGTCGTTAACCCTTTAGGTGTTCCACAAGAGTTAATGGCAAATGGTGATAAAATTTCAGAATTTAGATTTTTTGGCAAATTTTCTATTTTAATCCATTTTTTCCAGTAACAAAGCTAAGGTTAACAGCCAAACAAAATGCTATATTTATTGCCCCGATTCTGTAGTTTGCAGAAACACCCCATATGTGGCCGTAAACTACTGTAGGGGCACACAGTAGGGCGTAGAGGGAAAGGTGCGCAGTATGGTTTTTGGAAGCCAGATTTTGCTGGACTTGTTTTTTAACACCATGTCCCATTTGAAGCCCCTCTGATGCACCCCTAGAGTAGAAACTCCATAAAAGTGACCCCATCTAAGAAACTAAACCCCTCAAGGTATTCAAAACTGATTTTACAAACTTTGTTAACCCTTTAGGTGTTTCACAAGATTTAATGGAAAATAGAGATACAATTTAAAAATTTCCCTTTTTTGGCAGATTTTCCATTTTAATATTTTTTTTCCAGTTACAAAGCAAGGGTTAACAGCCAAACAAAACTCGTTATTTATGGCCCTGATTCTGTAGTTTACAGAAACACCCCATAAGTGGTCGTAAACTGCTGTACGAGTACACGGCAGGGTGCAGAAGGAAAGGAATGTCATACGTTTTTGGAAGGCAGATTTTGCTGGACTGTTTTTTTTTACACCATGTCCCATTTGAAGCCCCCCTGATGCACCCCTAGAGTAGAAACTCCAAAAAAGTGACCCCATTTTAGAAACTACGGGATAGAGTGGCAGTTTCGTTGGTACTAGTTTAGGGTACATATGATTTTTGGTTGCTCTATATTACACTTTTTGTGCGGCAAGGTAACAAGAAATAGCTTTTTTGGCACTTTTTTTTGTTATTTACAACATTCATCTGACAGGTTAGATAATGTGGTAATTTTATAGAGCAGTTTGTCACGGACGTGGCGATACCTAATATGTATACAATTTTTTTATTTATGTAAGTTTTACACAATGATTTCATTTTTGAAACAAAAAAAAGTTTTAGTGTCTCCATAGTCTAAGAGCCGTAGTTTTTTCAGTTTTTGGGCGATTATCTTAAGTAGGGTCTCATTTTTTGTGGGATGATATGACGGTTTGATTGGCACTATTTTGGGGTGCATATGCTTGCTATTACACTTTTTGTGATGTAAGATGACAAAAAATGGCTTTTTTTACACTTTTTTTTTTTTTTTACGGTGTTCATCTGATGGGTTAGGTTACGTAATATTTTTATAGAGACGGTCGATACGGACGCAGCGATACCTAATATGTATACTTTTTTTTATTTATGTAAGTTTTACACAATGATTTCATTTTTGAAATAGTCTAAGAGCCATAGTTTTTTCAGTTTTTGGGCGATTATCTTGGGCAGGGTATGATTTTTGCGGGATGAGATGACGGTTTGATTGGTACTATTTTGGCGTACATGCGACTATTTTGATCACTTTTATAACTTTTTTTTGGGAAGTAAGGTGGGCAAAATTTCAATTTCATCATAGTTTTTTTTTTTTTTATGGCGTTCCCCGTTCGGGTAAAGTAACATGTCCGTTTTATAGATCAGGTCGTTACAGACGCGGTGATATCAAACATGTGTAGGGAATTTTTTTTTTTTCATTTTTAATCAGTGATAAATGTTTTTTTTTTTTTTTTACTTTTTTTAAACTTTTTTTTGACCCAGACCCACTTGGTTCTTGAAGATCCAGTGGGTCTGATGTCTGTATAATACAGTACAGTACACTATATAGTCTACTGTATTGTATTTTACTTACACTTTGTCTGAACAGATCTATGCCTTTAGCACAGATCTGTTCAGCACCATGGACAGCAGGATGCCTGAGAAGGCATCCTGTTGCCATGGGAACCTTCCCCGTCTGCTCAGTTGTGGCCACAACTGCGCAGATGGGGAAGGGTAAGGAGGGGGGCTCCCTACCTCTGTGACCCCATCCTGTCTGGAGGCTGCAAAGGCACAGCAGCCCCCCGATGGGAGAGGGAGGGAGCTCCCGAATGTTAACCTCTGCTATTCCATATCGCTTTCCGTACGGACCGCGGTATGGAAAGGGTTAAACGGCTGACATCGCATCACAGATGTCAGCCGTTTATACCAGAGTGTCAGCAATGTGCTGACACTCTGGTATAACCACTGGCCACCAACGATTATTCAAGAGGAGGCAGGCGTGGGATCGCGATCCCGCCTGCCGCACCGCCTGCCTCCCGCACCGCCCGCACATATAAAGTTTCTGCTGAAAGCGCAGCAAACCGCAGGTCTGAATTGACCTGCGGTTTGTTGCGATCGCCGACATGGGGGGGTCACGGGACCCCCCCGCGCATTTAGCCGAGGTGCCTGCTCAATGATTTGAGCAGGCACCTTGTTCCGATCACCGCCGGCGGCAGTGATCGGAACAACACATGACGTACCGGTACGTCATGTATCCTTAAGGACTCGGGAAACATGCCGTACCGGTACGTCATGTGTCCTTAAGGGGTTAAACTTGAATTTAACACTTGCAGATCTGGAAAATACTGTTTTTGGGAAAAAAAGTGTGTTTTTCAAAACCCAGAAAATAATGGGTGTATTTCTAGCTTAAATTGCACACTGACTAATCCAGATGTTGTAGATTGCCCAAAAAGTCATTTTTTGCTAACAGAATATGAAAGCTGTATATATTAAACTTGAATTTAACACTTCACCGGTACGTCATGTGTCCTTAAGGGGTTAAACTTGAATTTAACACTTGCAGATCTGGAAAATACTGTTTTTTGAAAAAAATTGTGTGTTTTTAAAACCCCAGAAAATGATGGGTGTATTTCTACCTTAAATTGCACACTGACTAATTCAGATGTTGTAGTTTGCCCAAAAAAAATGGTGATTTGCAATGTCCCAAAAGCTCAGATGCAGTGCTGGTGCACTGAGCATGCATAAAATGTCCGCCGCCGCCGCCACCCACCTAACTAACAGAATTCTAAAAGTTAGTATTTTTTAGTCAATGAGCTCAGGGCAGGGTAAAACGATAGTGCCCTGCACCCACACAACTATTTGTCTGTAGATCGCTGAGTTAGATTCTCTCCTATGCTCTCCCTGAAATCACAAGTCCAGCAGCATCCTCTCCCTACACTTGTAACAGCAGAGTGACGTGCAGCGCTATGTGACTCCAGCTTATATAGAGGCTGAGTCACATGCTGCTTTGGCCAATCACAGCCATGCCATTAGTAGGCATGGCTGTGATGGCCTCTTGGGGCAAGTAGTATGACGCTTTTTGATTGGCTGCTGTGCAGCCTTTCAAAAAGCGCCAAGAAACTGCCGAACACCGAACCTGAACCCGAACTTTTACGGAAATGTTCGGGTCCAGGGTCCAAAAATCCTAAAGTTCGGTACGAACCTGAACTTTACAGTTCGGGTTCGCTCAACCCTAGTCATATGTTTACGTAGTTCATGATCTTTTTATTTTTTGCTCCTGTAGGACTCTTCAGCATCTGCTCTTTCACAAGAAATGAAGAGACTATTTAATGAAATGCCTTTTTTAACATGTAGGTCATGTCATCTAATTAAATATGTCAGCATAATTGAAGGTGGTAGACACTGTTTAAGTTCTTTCTTCCTGATTTCTGCATTATCCTGGGTTCTGTAACTTTCTCTTACATGAATTAAAATGTAATTATGCAGTATTTACGTTTGTATGCAGTTTTAATTATGTATATTCTCTATAAAATCCTAGCCAGTCCAAGTCAGTATAGCAATTTCTTAATATGTTATGATAAATATTCCTTTTAGGCATATCAATTGTAGAGCCTCATAGACAGATACATAGAAAAAAATTAAGATTTATGCTACAAAAATATGAAAAAGGGCTATTCGGGGGAATTTTTTTTTATGGTTGCATTTTATTCATTTGGGGCTAAAAATATTTTTTTCCAATTGATCTTCATTAAAAATATTAATCCGTTCTGTCATAAAGGGTTAACTTTTTCCAGCTGTGGGCATCCTACTTTCACTTGAGCGGGTCATCAAATAACCCTTATCTCTAAATTACTAAGAGGTCATAAATACTTATTTAAGCCACATTCTTATCAAGATAAGGATTGAGCTTTGATGAGTGTTTAAAAGTTTATAAGGTCTGAGAGCAGAGATAAGGAGCCCGTTAGCTCCCTGCATGACGGAGCAGAGAAATTTCTAATTCTGGATTCCATATTTTTAATAAAGACCAATTGAAAAAAAGATTTTTAGCTTATAATGAGTATAACGCACAAATAAAAATGAAAAACTGCTCCCAAAAGACGTACATAGCCTCTAAAAGTCTGTTCTGCAACTTGTGTTGTTCTCAAACTACATATAGTATATTTATTATGCTAAAGCAAGGTATTTAAAGGGAACATGTTGGCTATTTTATGCTGCCCTTCCTTAGTGCAGCATGCAGTAGCAGGAGGAACACTGTCTCAAACAGTTTGTGCTGCTGATTGACAGATTTCTTCTTATGCACAGTAATAGGAAACAAGATGCCAATGAGCAGCTGCTGGGCAGGGAGACCAGAGGAAACATGCGTATACTGACTATGAGTTTGACCAAATGACTGCATAATCATAAATAGAGATGAGCAAAGTTCTTAAAACTTTGATTTGGCTGCTCAGCCGAATTTCACAAAGGACCTTGATTTGTGATAAATTAATTTTTCACAAAGTGCATTCCTTTGTATGTAGATGCCGCAATGATGGGGAACTGCGATCGCGCCTCCCTCTTTGTTATTGAACCGCTCAGATGCCTTGTTCATCGCTGATTACATTATTGATGATGCCAGAGCGCCGGCTTGGTGACGTCATATGTCACCGCATGTGAGATTTTGCGCGGTTTATGCAATCAAGATGGCCGCGATGGCCTCTTCGCACTCAAATGGATTAGGGGAGTATGGTTTTTTTAACACTATTTCAGGAAAAACTGTTTCATTACCATGAAACCTGACGAAATTCGGCTTCGTGGCGAGTCCAATTTTTATTAAAATTCGGATCAGTCAATTAGTTTTGATTTGATTCGCTCAACTGTAATCACAAGTAACACACATTGGGAAAAATTTACTAATATAAGATTTATACAGTGCAAACAGACTGGACAGTCTAAAACAGGGATCAGCAACGTTCGTCACTCCTGCTGCTGTGAAACTACAACTCCTAGCATGCACACTTTTTTGGCTGTTATTGTAACTCCCATAGAAACAAAAGGAGGATTCTGGGAGTTGTAGTTTCAGAACAGCTGGAGTGCTGGAGGTTGTTGATCCCTGATCTTAAATGTAACAGATTTATAACAGTTGTGGATGGTGAATAATAAATCTGGCTGGCCTTTAGACTGTCTTGTCTAAGTCCATGACACATACAGTATTAGAAGATAAATGAAAATAAAGTGTAAATCAGCTCATCTAGTCCTCTTTACAGTGTGAAAAAATTATCTTGGTGCATAAACAGAGTTGGCACAAAGGTACAAATTCAGTTGCAAAGTCGAAGGTATCAGCCCTTGAAATAAAAAAATGTATTTTTTAGAACACAATAAAAAAAAATCCAAGATTTGGATTAAAAAGTGAAAATAAATAAGTGTCCTAAATAAAGTTTAGATTTTATTCCCAATAGCATTCCACTATGCCCTCTTCCCAATAAACCATTTCCCGTTAAATCATGCCCCCATGCTGAGCATGGTGTAAAAAATTTGCTGTAAAACATGTCCCACCTATCCCACATGCGACTTTGATTAGGTGGTACATATAGCTGTGTGTGCTCCTCCTCTCATTGGTTGCTTGATGCACACAGAGGCTACTAGGAGCAACACACTATTTGTGCAGGGTCTGCTCTCCTGAACAAAGATGCACAACTGCATAGGTAGGTATAGAGTAGTGTGGGGGCAAAGACCCCTTACTCTAATTTATGCTGAGTTCCAAATCATCATTGCCCATAGATTTAGTAATGGGTACCCATCTGGAGCATTGATTGACCGACACTCAGTGATCAAACAAGTCTCTGTTTATTCAAACAAAATGCATATCATATTATACTGTCTTGGCGAGGAAGGGGGTGGAAAAGCCACCCACACACATCTCATGAAGGTCATGACCATATTTGTACATATATGTGCTTATAGAAACAGAAAATGTAAATGTCAATTACCCGCAGACGCATACAATTCAGAATACAGGAAATAACCGTTAGAGCTAGCAGTTTCCATCTATCGAAAATAGCAAAGGTGGGGGGGGGGGGCTAAGTTACTTCCTGCAGAGACTTTTGTATGTCAAAGTTTCTGATCTATGAACTTCAAAGAGGTCATACAATGTAAAATGGTTGCTGCAGATGCAAAGATGGAGTCTCATCCCTCACATTTCCCCCATTTGAAAGAATGGTGAACTTGTAAGATCTGGCTGGGACGTACCCCAGATGTTTCACCTCATGGATGAAATGTACATCTGCCGGCAGCCGTGCAAAGTTTAGTTAAAACCAGGGTTCCAAGCTCATCCCTTGTCTCACTACGGAATTGGTAAAAAGTTACTTCTGTCTGCAGTCTTTTATTACATGGCAGAATACAATATACTACTATTACAAGTCACCGACTAGAAGTACTTCAGAACAAGCTAATCCTATTCTGGCCTTTGGGATCCCTTCCGGGGGGGGGGGGGGGGACAGTACCACAGATTATTCAGTCCCTCAAACAGCAACTAATGGTGCCGTATCAAAGCATTGTCCCATTCATCATTCTGTGGATGAAACACTGCTGACACGCTCAAGGTCAGAGCCACTGCCAACAGAAGGACCCTCATCCTGTGGTTCCAAGACTTTCTTGCAGTGAGAAGCGTGTATCCAGTTGGGTTTTCCATTAACTTTTACAGTAGTCTCAGTCTTTAACAAAACTTGGAAGGGACCATCAAATCTGGGCTCAAATGTCTTTCTCACGTGCCTTTTTATGACAACCCAATCACCAGGCAACAGGGGGTGCTTCCCTTCCACTGAGTCTGGATCTGGAATGGAAGCAAACACTTGTTTATGATTGTGCTCCAACCTACGGGTGAGGGCCTTCATGTAACTGACCATGCTGTCAGTCTGGAGCTGCAACGGTTGAGGAAAATACAGCCCCAGTTTGGGTACAGAACCAAACAAGATTTCATATGGGGATAGGCCAGACCTTTTCCCTGGGGTGGTGCGGATGGAGTACAGGGCAAGGGGGAGGCACTCAGTCCAGGGCTTCCCGGTCTCCTTCATAGCCTTCTGGATTTTTAATAGTGCCGTTCAGTCTTTCCACACAGCCGCTGGATAGGCCGTGTGAAAGGCCTGAGCCCAAGGCTCCCATCACCTCCTCTGTGAAATGGCCTCCTCTGTCTGATTCTATCACTTCAGGGACTCCATATCTGCACACAAGTTCACTGACAAGTTTCTTTGCAGTATTCTTGGCATTTGCAGTAGATACAGGGTAAGCCTCCGGCCATCCTGAAAAGAGATAAACGCACACAAGCACATATTCAAATGTTCCTACCTTCAGTAACTGTATATAGTCTATTTTCAGTCTCTGGAATGGGTAAAATGGCCTAGGTGTCTTAACTACCTGTCCGGGGTTGTTTAGAGCACAGATCATACAGCCTTGTACAAATCTACTGGCAATAGTGGAGAAACCAGGTGCGAGCCATCTCTTTAGTACAGTGCTCACCATAGGACTCTTTGCTTGGTGTGTGGGCCCGTGGGCCTCCTGTGCCATTATAGGATAGAGGGCTCTGGGTAGGCATATTTTTCCTGACACTTTCCAGAGTCCCTGACCATTCGGCACTGCTCCTCTCTGAGTCCAGGAGGTCTTTTCTCCATCTGCCTGTGCAGACAGTTTAATCAACACATCTTCAGACATGTCGTGAGGCTCCAGGACGCCGACAGGGATTACCTCGGGTTTCCAAGGCTTCACCTCTTTTGCAGCCCCATCTGCCCTGTTGTTGCCCCTAGCCTCACGGGTTTGTTGTCTGGTATGTGCCTTAACCTTGACAATGGCTACTTCCTCTGGAAGCAGTAGTGAGTTCATTAGTTCAAAACACTGAGGGCCAGATTTATCATTACTATGAAAGTTCACTCCACTTTCACATATGGCTAAAGTCAGTTTTAGCCAAGTCAGATTTATGATCGGCCCTTTAAGACTGTAATAAATGTGGTTTCACGGTAGCAAGCATATCCGTCAGTAAGAAGTTTTACAAAAGTCGCACGTCTTTACGAAAAAGTCGCATGTTCTATTAAAAAGTCTCGTAAGATAAGCATGGTCCTCACTGGAGTGAAATTGCGCATTTTTTTGCGACTTTTTAAATAGTCGCAATAGTAAATCTGTCTAGAGAGTCATTTACATAAGAAAACACGCCCACTTTCAGAAAACTGGTGAGCATAGTGCAGAGCAGAAAAAAGTTGCAAATTTTTGTGCAGTTATAGCAATTGCGCAAAAATTTGCGACTTTTTCACTCCATTATTCTGACTTGAGCTAATGATAAATCTGGCCCTGAGTCTTTGTTATTTATAGGTTGACCTGCAGAGGTAAGGAAGTCCCTGGCTCTCCAAATAGGGCCATAATCATGTGCAATACCAAACCCGTACCTGGAGTCTGTAAAAATATTTGCTCGTTTACCTTGTACCATTTTACATGCTTCAGAGATTGCCTTCAACTCAGCCTCCTGTGCTGACATGTGAGGAGGGAGTGGTTCAGCCAGTACTACCTCATGTTGCGTGACCACTGCATATCCAGTATGAAATCAGCCATCCTCACCCATGTATTTGCTGCCATCTACAAAAAAAACTCAAAATCAGGATTAGGTATGGGTTGATCATGTACATGTGAAAAGCCAGAAGTTTCTTGTTCATCAGTATCTTGTAATTTTTGTAAAAGAGGGCCTATACCCCCTTCCCCATTTCTGAATCCAGGCATGAGTAAAGAATATTGCAACCGTAGTTGGCGTGCCATGGATATGTGCTTTGGTTGCACCTGACTTAGGATACCTTGGTTGCCATGAGGGGTCTGTACCACCAGGGGATAGTCAAGTACAACTTCAGAAGCTTTTTTCACCATCAGTTGTACTGCCGCAACTGCCCTGACACAGGAGGGGGCGCCGCGTGAGACTGGATCGAATCTGGCAGAGAAATAGGCAATTGGTCTTTGTCTGTCCCCATGTTTATGGGTCAGGACTGAGGTACTATGGCCACTCAGTGCTGAGCAGAACAGGTTAAAAGGCTGGTCATAGTCTGGAATGCCCAGTGCTGGTGCTGACAGGATTGCCAATTTGAGTGAGTAAAAATAATCCTCTGCAGGGCCGCAGTCCCAAAAACATTCTGAGGGGCTTCGGCCCCTGAGGGAGTGGAATGTCCTTCACAGCCTGTTTTCTTTCCTCGGTGAGGTGCCAGGCACCTTCTGACAAACAGTGACCGAGGAAAGTGACACGGGATTGTCAAAACTGCAGCTTGTCTTTGGAAGACTTTCACCGATTTTCTGCCAGGAAAATCAACAGTGACAGAGATGCTATCACAGTCGGCGTGGCTATCACATACGTGACACAGAGGGAGGGAACGAGGAAGGCCCTGCCCAAGTGAGAGGGAAGGTGGTGACCCCTGACTCACCTGGCGGCTGGCACCTGGCTGCCCTGACGTCCCTAGACGGGTTCCTCACCCGTACGCCGATCACGTGCCTAAAGCCCTGGCTTTCCCTGAGCTGAGCCCTAGATAGTGAACAGGGCGATGGGAACACTAGTCCGCACCACTAGCTCTAAGGGAAAACACCAAGGGGAGGACAGACAACACAGACTCAACATATAATCCCAGGTGGGCGACAACAGGAGACAACAATAAGCCCAACAGGGATCCGGAGGGTAGCACTCTGGAACGACAACCAGGATTCACAACTCCAGTGGGTCAGTATAGATGTCCAGGCAGGAAGCTCTATAACTGGCAACTAGAGAAGTGTGAGGGGAGAATATAAGGAGGTTGGGAGTGGCAGACAAGAAACAGCTGAGGAGGAGAAGCTACGGATCCCTGAGTGAGACAAAAAGGATAGCAAGGCAAACACAGAAAACAATCACTAAGAAACAACGTGATCTTTAGATATAGAGCGCGCAGCCACCCGCTGCGACTTCCTGACCCCGGGTATAACGGAGTCAGACGTGGCTCTTGATACCCTCGTGACAGATGCATTTTTACAAGTGTCATAGTCAGGAGCACATAACAATAGATCATCAACATATTGTAACAAAACTATCTGATCAGGAACCCGCCAACCTGTCAGGACTGATTGGAGGGCTTGAGTATACATAGTGGGTGAGTTTTGAGCTCCCTGCGGCAATACCGTCCATGTATACTGTTTACCCTTAAATATGAATGCAAAAAGATATTGACATGTCACGTGGATTGGGACACTTAAAATGCATCAAGGTCAATCACAGGATAACACGATGCCCTCGGAGGGACCTGTGACAACAAGGTGTGTGGGTTCGGAACAATTGGAGTCTGCAGGACAGTAACCTTATTGACTTTCCGTAAGTCATGCACCATCCTATAAGTTATAGGCTGGCCTTTTACTGCTTTCTTTTTGACCGGAAACAGGGGCGTGTTTGCGGGAGAATTAGTCACCACCAGGACCCCCATTTGAACATACTGGTCAATCTGAGTGACCACAGATTGTTCTTGTGCATGACTCAAGGGATATTGACGGACTCGGGTTTTAAATATACCATGAAAGGAGTGACATCCAATCTGCCAATGTCAGTTTTACCCTTTTCCCACCATTTGTCGGGGACTGGCTGCAGGTCCTGCGCCAATTGTACCACACAGGATGTTTGGTCCGGCTCCAGGTGTAAAGCTAGAACCCGGGTTAAAACATCATCGGGGGTGTCAATATCTACATGTGTGGTACCATCCTCATTAAAGTGAATATAAGCCCCCAGTGCCTGCAGGACGTCAGTACCCAACAAATTGAATGGGATATTTTCTTTTACTAACAACTGAGTCACCACTGTACTGTCTTTGATTTTTAACTTCATAGGTATGGTCTCTGGATGAAGACCTCTTCCCCTGTGAACCCTGATGCGGGGACACACTGTGTGCTTATCTGCCATGGCTTAATATAATCAGGATTGATCACTGTCTTGGCTGCCCCCGTGTCTATTAAGAAAGGAACCTGTTAGTTGCCTACCTGGACTGGTATCTCAATTTGGCAGCCCACAGCTGCTGCAGTCATGGCAGATAAGGACACGGGGTTGCCGGCTTCCTATTGTGAGGTCATCGGACCAGGGGTGTGCACTGAACCCTGGTTCTGTGAGTTCACCTGTTGTCCTTGAGGGGGTAACTGGCAATTTATGCGTATGTGACCAGGTTTGCCACAGTTGTAACATCTGAAGTCACCCCTCCTCTGTCTGGTCTGTCCCTGTTGACCAGACCATGGTCTCTGTTGTCCTTGTACTATATTGATTGTTGAGGATTGAGTAGTGGACATGTCTAGTTCCAAACCCTTAGCAGCAGCAACTAACTGAGGTAGTGCTGTCACCCTCCATTCTCTCCTGGAGAAGTAGTGGCGGCTGGGAAAGACGTACTGTTGGACTTCAAGCGACATGAGCTGTTTGAAGCTGTCCGTCTCCACCAGCCTGAATGGCAGCATTTCAAAGGCCAGCAGTTTAGAAATGCTGGCATTCAGGGCCAGGGATCGAGGGTGGCTAGGTGGGAATTTAAGCTTTCTCTCAAAGGTTTGTGAGATGGAGAGCTGAACGCTTCCGTGTGACATGGTGTCACGGCCACGGTTATGGCTGTGACTCCTTGGGAGCCACATACTGTTGCCCGCGGTTTTGGGTTGTAGTGTCAACCGCAGCTTGAGGCATAATGTAGTTAGCCTCAGGTACGGTTGCCGCGGACAACAGCTATGTGTGCGGTTCCCTTGGAGTTATGTGCACGTTTGTAGCACTTTTGTATGTCTGTGTGCACTTTGTTTATGTTTGGTGTGCACTGACATTTTCCCTGCTCTGTGGCTGTCCGTGGCAACGTTTGGTTGTATGATGTACATGTGGTGGCAGTGTCCCGGCCTTCGGGCTGACTCCCAGGACACGCTTGCCACCCATGTCGTTGCCTGCGGCAACAGCCACAGTGTGTTTATTGTTTGGACACTTCCCCTTTAAGTTATGGTTTTCCCTTCTGTGGCTTTGGAAGGGTTAACTCCCTTTCAGTGTGTGTGAGTCACGGGGTGTGTCTGATTGTTGGGTGTGGCCTTTTGGCCCTATATAGCCTCAGTTGTAGGCAGTAGCCAGAGAGGGTGTTTCAGCCATGCTGGCTGTAGACATCCTCCTGGTTACTTACCAACTGCCAGTGGGGGCCAACCTTCTGGTCATAAGCAATTTTATATGTCCTTTGGTGTCTGGAAGATGTTGTTTGCTTTTATGTTTCTTTATTGCACCTGTGGTCCTGGGTTCCCGTGTGTTGTGTGTTTGTGTGCTGAGTCCTGCTGTCTGTGGGCAGTACACCCACATGGGTTGCAGGCTTGGTTGTCTGTGGCAGGTCAGTGTGATGTTTGTGGCAAGTACCTGCCACTGCCATAGGTTGCACTGGTTCTCCCTTCCTTGCAGCTTGGCCAGTGAGACTCCTGTTCCTCCGTATCCAGAAGGAACAGGATGTCTAACTCTGACTCCTAGCCTAGGGACCGGCGGAGGTTGAGTAGGGATCCGAGGTTCCTGCGCATGGGTCCTCCTACCTTCAAGGTCGGCCCATGCAGGTAGGAGTTAGGGTCAGGTTAGGGATGCTGTAGGAGGTGACCTGCTCCCTAATCCTGTTTGTCCTGGTCAAGCAGCGACCATCTTCCTTCCGGCACACGGCTGAGGGTTTCCCCCATCCTCAGCCGTGACAGTATGACCAGAAAGGCTCCTCACCTGGTCTTTCCCTCGAAAGAGGGTGAAGCATGTACCGCCGTCTGCGGAAGGGGTACATGCGCGCTCTTCGGAGGGAGAGCGTTCTGGGGGTTTCGCCTCTGACGGCGCGGTGAGTGGCTTTCCCCGCCATCATCGTTGCCTCGTTTGGCGTTCCCCCTGATTTTAGTTACACGTGGTGTTTGTTTGGTATGCGGTATGCATACCTTCGAAAGAGGGTGCAGCATGCAGTGCCATCTGCTTGTGGCCTGCATGCGCGTTCTCCGGAGGGAGAGCGTTCCGGGGGGATCTCCGTTAACGGCACGGTTGGTGGCTTATTCCCCGCCACCTTACCTTCCGTGTCCGTGTTGGGGATCCCTCGTCTCTCTCCATGTTCTCATCCCTGGTCGTCTGCTGGCAGCACTCCGTAAGTGGTCCGGCTGCGTGCTGGTTAGGAGTGTCTGCTGGCAGCGACTGGAGTGGGGACGTGAGTGGAGAGTCCCCTCGTCCATCTCTCAGTGGTTCTCTCCCCTGTGTCGCTGTGTCGGGCTGCAGGCCTCGCTGGACTGGCTGAGTGAGTGCTGGGAGAGGATGCAGCTGCCAGCGACTTCCTGGGAACCGTGTCTGAGAGTGGACGTCCCCTTCTCCCATCCCCTTGTCTGAGTCCCTCACGTGTTTTTTTTGGTGGGGGGGCTTTGAGGGGTGGGAGTGTCACGGCCACGGTTATGGCCGTGACTCCTTGGGAGCCGCATACTGTTGCCCGCGGTTTTGGGTTGTAGTGTCAACCGCAGCTTGAGGCATAATGTAGTTAGCCTCAGGTACGGTTGCCGCGGACAACAGCTATGTGTGCGGTTCCCTTGGAGTTATGTGCACGTTTGTAGCACTTTTGTATGTCTGTGTGCACTTTGTTTATGTTTGGTGTGCACTGACATTTTCCCTGTTCTGTGGCTGTCCGTGGCAACGTTTGGTTGTATGATGTACATGTGGTGGCAGTGTCCCGGCCTTCGGGCTGACTCCCAGGACACGCTTGCCACCCATGTCGTTGCCTGCGGCAACAGCCACAGTGTGTTTATTGTTTGGACACTTCCCCTTTAAGTTATGGTTTTCCCTTCTGTGGTTTTGGAAGGGTTAACTCCCTTTCAGTGTGTGTGAGTCACGGGGTGTGTCTGATTGTTGGGTGTGGCCTTTTGGCCCTATATAGCCTCAGTTGTAGGCAGTAGCCAGAGAGGGTGTTTCAGCCATGCTGGCTGTAGACATCCTCCTGGTTACTTACCAACTGCCAGTGGGGGCCAACCTTCTGGTCATAAGCAATTTTATATGTCCTTTGGTGTCTGGAAGATGTTGTTTGCTTTTATGTTTCTTTATTGCACCTGTGGTCCTGGGTTCCCGTGTGTTGTGTGTTGTTGTGCCTTTTCATAGGTAAATGCATTGATATCCAATTCATTATTGTCAAAATGGATGTTCATTGCCTTTAAGAGCCATGCTCGACTATAGTTGCAATTTTGTATGTCTTGAGTAGGCCAAATTAAGGTCACACAAAGCTTAATGTTATTCTTCTCATGAATATACCAGTCTGAGAAGAGGCATCCTTGTTTACTTTTAAATTTATGACGGGCGATAAAGATAAGCTCTGTGCAGCTGGTGATAATTACCTATACAATTAGGCATTTATAAATGAAGCAAAATATATAATATGTATGTATTCATTTAATGATCCTTAGTTAGTCCTTTGCATAAAACAATCAGTAGGACATATATATATATTTGTTTATATTATATTGTTATATGTTACGAAGACAACATGTATCCAGTATATTGTATATATTTCTCATTAGAAGAGTGTCTGTGAAGATGTGTATTTTGTAACAATTAATCACATCTTTGGTATGACAGAGGAGGTACTGATATCTCTGTGAGAAAACAAGCCATTTACGATCCATAAATTAAGTGTGAGAAACGTTCAGAAGAGACGCCTAGAGGTCTGTCTCTAATTGCTACAAGTGTCAGAATTAATCCCTATGGCTTTGAATTAAAGCTTCTAAGGTCAAAATGTATATTCAGACCTACATAAGTTAACCCTTTATGCTATGATGCATATAGCTTATACAGCAGTGCCACCTATGTGTCAGTAGGTGACATTACAACAGTAGCAAAAGTGCATTCTGGGTAGGGTTATGATGTCACATCTTTTATCAATGGTCACGCCCATCCGACAATGATTGGAAAGTTCCAAACCAGGAAGGTGTGTCTAACTGATAAGTTTGGGATCATAAGCCATACACAGGAGGCAGAAGGGAGAAAAAGAAAGAGAAAAGGAGGAAAGTGAAAGAGAGGAGAAGAGAAGTTGAGGTCTATCAAGATGAAAGCCATGATGAGATGTGCTATGATGGACCACCCAGCTTTCCTAGGAGCAGAAGTGAGATTCCTACTAGGACTTGGTAAGAGAGACAGAAAATGATATTTCATTTTATTGAGACTAATTTGATAGTGTGGGTGAAATTATACCATCTAGATTGGCGAATAAATAAATGATTAAATAAATTGATCATCTCCATATTGAGATGTAGTCTTAGGATATTGTGAGGCTTCATTCTACCTGCAGAAGAATCTAGACTCATAATCTAGCAAAGCATTAAATAATTGCTTTTTTATATATATATATATATATATATATATATATATATATATATTGATAGAACATTCTTCGCCAAGCTAAGTGATGGATTCCCACAGGAAGGATTCGTTCCAAATCCTTCCCATTTAAGATCCTAGATCCCTGTTATTTGTCTTAATAGTCTTACCAAGGTCACATATATTTGAAAATAGTCCAGGATGAGGCGGAAGGATACAGTTGTCTCTTCTAAGTTATATCCTTGGATGGAAGTGCCCATCTTGAGGTCATGTGATGTGTAGTTGGTTAGGAGGGGCAGAATGTATTTAGCATTCTATAATAATGTCTAGGATTAGACATGCCCATCATGATATCATGAGGTTTTCTCTGAACAGAAGTAATGTATATAACTTATGTTCATACTTTGATATCCTAACCTAATAATAGCTTGGTTATAATGTGACAAGTTATTTCCACTCACATGTATTGTTAAGCTTGTAATGCTTTATATTAACGCTATATATATTCATTTGCATGTATCAGTATCTTTATTTACTTATATATGTTTATAATCTTGTAACCAATAAATCTGCATATTTTTATAATACCTGTGTATAATTGTATAATGCAGAACTACATTTTATCATTAACATCATCTCACGTCAAAAAGAACTTATTTATCTGAGGAAATAGTCGGACTCAGATGTGAATTGTATCAATTAGGTTGTCTACAATTCACCAGGTCATGATTTTAAGAATTTACGACAAATTTTATAAATTTTATTTTTTTATGATTAATTATTTTTATGACCATAATTAATAATTCATAATTGAATTATTACTCACCGACAGTGTTTGTGTGCTGAGTCCTGCTGTCTGTGGGCAGTACACCCACATGGGTTCCAGGCTTGGTTGTCTGTGGCAGGTCAGTGTGATGTTTGTGGCAAGTACCTGCCACTGCCATAGGTTGCACTGGTTCTCCCTTCCTTGCAGCTTGGCCAGTGAGACTCCTTTTCCTCCGTATCCAGAAGGAACAGGATGTCTAACTCTGACTCCTAGCCTAGGGACCGGCGGAGGGCGAGTAGGGATCCGAGGTTCCTACGCATGGGTCCTCCTACCTTCAAGGTCGGCCCATGCAGGTAGGAGTTAGGGTCAGGTTAGGGATGCTGTAGGAGGTGACCTGCTCCCTAATCCTGTTTGTCCTGGTCAAGCAGCGACCATCTTCCTTCCGGCACACGGCTGAGGGTTTCCCCCATCCTCAGCCGTGACACATGGTGGAGATGCTTGGTGACGGAGGTGGTGTTGTTGGTGGCACATCCTCTGTTTGCTGGGCGGCAGGTGCCAACGTTCCTCCAGAGGCGGAGGAAGAGGCCGAGGCAGCAGCAGAAGAGCGGTATTTGTGGCCTAAATGTGACACTCACTTATGCACGTCTTATCCCAGATGTGCAGTATATGAGAGGGTTTTTTCAGCCCAGTATGCCAAAGCCGTATTTTTGGCCTAAATGTGACAGTGACTTATGCATGTGTAATCCCTGATGTGCAGTATATTAGAGGGTTTTTTCACCCTAACCAAAAAGCTGTATTTCTGTCCTAAATGTGACAGTGACTTATGTACGTGTAATCCCAGATGTGCAGTATATGAGAGGCTTTTTTCACCCCAGTATGCCAAAGCCGTATTTATGGCCTAAATGTGACAGTGACTTATGCACGTGTAATCCCAGATGTGCAGTATATTAGAGGGTTTTTTCACCCCAGTATGCCAAAGCCGTATTTATGGCCTAAATGTGACAGTGACTTATGCACGTGTAATCCCAGATGTGCAGTATATTAGTTTTTTTTCACCCTAACCAAAAAGCTGTATTTCTGTCCAAAATGTGACAGTGATTTATGCCCGTGTAATCCCAGATGTGCAGTATTTTAGAGGCTTTTTTCACCCTAACCAAAAAGCTGTATTTCTGTCCTAAATGTGACAGTCACTTATGCTTGTCTAATCCCAGATGTGCAGTATATTAGAGGTTTTTTTCACCCCAGTATGCCAAAGCCGTATTTATGGCCTAAATGTGACAGTCACTTATGCACGTGTAATCACAGTTGTGCAGTATATGAGAGGCTTTTTTCACCCCAATATGCCAAAGCCGTATTTATGGCCTAAATGTGACAGTCACTTATGCACGTGTAATCCCAGATGTGCAGTATATTAGAGGCTTTTTTCACCCTAACCAAAAAGCTGTATTTCTGTCCTAAATGTGACAGTCACTTATGCTTGTCTAATCCCAGATGTGCAGTATATTAGAGGTTTTTTTCACCCCAGTATGCCAAAGCCGTATTTATGGCCTAAATGTGACAGTCACTTATGCACGTGTAATCACAGTTGTGCAGTATATGAGAGGCTTTTTTCACCCCAATATGCCAAAGCCGTATTTATGGCCTAAATGTGACAGTCATTATGCACGTGTAATCCCAGATGTGCAGTATATTAGAGGGTTTTTTCACCCTAACCAAAAAGCTGTATTTCTGTCCTAAATGTGACAGTCACGTATGCTTGTCTAATCCCAGATGTGCAGTATATTAGAGGGTTTTTTCACCCCAGTATGCCAAAGCTGTATTTCTGGTCTTGCAGATAGCCTATGCTGGTGCACTATCATTGCATAAAATGGCTGCCGATCATGTATTGATATTGACTAACTGAAGAAAAAAAGTTTGTTTTCAGCAGTAGTTGGCTCAGGGCAGGCTTAAAAAAATCGTGGCATACTGGGGTGAAAAAAACCTCTAATATACTGCACATCTGGGATTAGACAAGCATAAGTGACTGTCACATTTAGGACAGAAATACAGCTTTTTGGTTAGGGTGAAAAAAGCCTCTAATATACTGCACATCTGGGATTACACGTGCATAAGTGACTGTCACATTTAGGCCATAAATACGGCTTTGGCATATTGGGGTGAAAAAAGCCTCTCATATACTGCACAACTGTGATTACACGTGCATAAGTGACTGTCACATTTAGGCCATAAATGCACCCACAAAACATTTTTTCTGTAGATCGCTGTCATGCCCTGCTCAGACTATGTGCGGATGTCTGCCAGATTGGCAGCACGTGTCTAGTCATTTGTTTTGTTTTGGAGTCGTGCTAGATCCGCCTCCCTTCAGGTGCTCTGGGTGGGGTCGTTGGTTTAAATTGCTCTCACTCCCAGGGTTATAGCTTCTGTCTGGCTATGGAAGCAAGGAGTGAAGGATTGGCTTTTCCTGCTCAGATAAGATAAGTTGGTTTCTGATTTCTTTGGTTTGCGATCTAGGCTGTTTTAGTGTCGTCTGTCCCCTCCTGGTTCTGAGGGAGCAGGCTGCCCCTTTTCCCCTTTCACCATCTCAGGGATTCTAGGGTATTCTCAGCCCAGGCACGAGGACACATTATTCCCATCTTCAGGGTCTGAATGTGGGCAAAGCAGAATAGGAAGAGCGGTTAGGGATTCGCTAGGAGGTGATCTTATCCCCAGCTTCTCGCCTAGAAATATTGTTTGTTTAGTTGTCTGTGTATCTTATATCCTGTCCGCCGTGACAATCGCTGAGTACATAAACCAGTTCTTGATAAGATTTCTCCCTGATCTCTCCCTCACAGCAGCTGCAGCCTCTCCCTACACTAATCCGAGCAGAGTGACGGGCGACACTACGTGACTCCAGCTTAAATAGAGGCTGGGTCACATGCTGCAGTTGGCCAATCACAGCCATGCCAATAGTAGGCATGGCTGTGATGGCCTTTTGGGGCAAGCAGCATGACGCTTGTTGATTGGCTGCTTTGCAGCCTTTCAAAAAGCGCCATAAAAATCACCGAACACCGAACCCGAACTTTTACGTAAATGTTCAGGTTCGGATCCGGGTGCCGAAAACCCTAAAGTTCGGTACGAACCCGAACTTTACAGTTCAGGTTCGCTCAAATCTAGTGACGAATTACTTCGTCCCAAAGCGAATTTTTTTGTAAGTAGTGGATGCAATGACAGGGAGCTGCTATAGCGCCGCCCCCCATCATTTTACCCCTCAGATGCCACGTTCATACATGATCACGGTATCTGAGTGTAAAAACAGTGTGAAATTAACAAACAAAATTAAATCAAACTTACCATGTCCATTTTCTTGCAACGGGCCGTCCGCCATCTTGCTTGAAGATCTGGTGCGAGATTACGTCACCACGCACGGGATTTCGGCCAAGATCTTCAATCAAGATGGCGGCTGGCAGCCCATCGCGAGCAAATGTAGGAGGTAAGAATGAATTTTTTAGTTTTTAATACTATTTCAGGTTAAATCGATTCACTTACACGAAGCACAAGGAAATTCGGCTTTGAGGAGAATCAAATTTATCCTGAAATTCGGATTGAATTCCACTTTGTGGGATTTGATTCGCTCATCTCTAATCAGGATACGCCATCAATGTCAGTTCGGGGGATCTGACTTCTTGCCAGTAATCTGTTTGAATAAGCTGCGGCACTCCAGTGAGGCCTTTTTCCAGGCCAGTGACATCACATTCATCAGGCACATGGCCTAGGCACAGCTCAGTTCCATCCAAGTGAAAGGGGCTGAGCTGAAATTCCAAATATGGTCTCTATCCAATGGAGGGTGCTGTCCTTGGTGAGCTGCAAGAGGGCCATGACTGCGCCTCTGCAAATAGCTGATTGGCAGGGGTCCAGGGTGTTGGATTCCTGCCTATCTGATATTGATGACCTATCCTGAGAACAAGTCAAATATCTGAATCTATGAAAAACCCTTTACCATGATTAGATTTTCCATCCATGTTGAAACATTGATTATTTCTTGCCACAAGATGAGGGTTTCCTCTGATGGGGTCCACTCCTGGATTTGATAAGAAATGTCTTGCCCTAACAGACTATAACTAGCTGTGTGTAAATGCAGCCTTAGCCAATTGATATTCTGGCCAAATGCAATTTCAGTGTCAATCCAGGAAAATAAAAAGCTTCATATGCTCAGATCACTTACAGTTATTTGAGACTACTCTGGTACTAGTAAACAGTACAGTCATTTCGGGAAATTAAGCTTTAAAAAGGGGTCATTTATAGCACAGATTTTATTTTATTTTTTTAGCAAGTGCCCACAGCCTGCCTCCGTAAACAGAAGAGTCAAACTTACCTGCTTCCTGCTGCCAGGTCCAGGGGCGTAGCGTGGGGAGGGGGGGAGGCCGTTGCCCAGGGTGCCAAATTGCAGGGGGCACCAGGCAGCTGAAATTTCAATGAGGGCCACGGGAGCCTATGGTTCCCGTCCTCTCTCCGTTATGCCTCATAGGCTTCAGGCCACTAGGCGGCCATTACATTAATAACAAAGAGGGGGACATTACACATTAATAACAAAGAGAAACCATTATATTAAAAATAAAGAGGGGGACATTACAATAATAATAAAGAGGGGGCATTATAATATACAGGGGGAATAATATGGGGAATGGAGGACTATCTGTATGGCTCTAAAACAGTATTGGGGGCAGCAGGATGACAGTGTTGAGACACCAGGAAGGAGAGGATGATAGTAACGTGAGGAACCCAAAAAAATTTCTGTTAAACTCTGCAGAGACGAGAAGCACCTGAAAGAAGGTGTCATGGCGGTCTTATCTTCGAATGAAGACGTTGAAAGTCTACATCACAGGAGACGTCACTGGATGTAACTGGTATGGTGCGGTATTCTACTGTATTCAGGGCCGATGCAAGGATTTTTGTCAACACAAGCGAATCTACATTTTGGCGCCCCCCCCTCCCCATCATTTCACATTTCTGCCCCTCATGATTCATGTCCATTTCTTGCCCCCCCATCATTTCACATTTCTGCCCCTCATGATTCATGTCCATTTCTTGCCCCCCCATCATTTCACATTTCTGCCCCTCATGATTCATGTCCATTTCTTGCCCCCCCATCATTTCACATTTCTGCCCCTCATGATTCATGTCCATTTCTTGCCCCCCCCATCATTTCACATTTCTGCCCCTCATGATTCATATCCATTTCTTGCCTCCCCCCACCCACCATTTCACATTTCTGCCCCTAATGATTCATGTCCATTTCTTGCCCCCCCATGTGCCAATATCATAGTGCCATCCTCTCCCCCTGCCCCCTAATGTGCCAGTATCAAGTTTCTCTCTCCTCCCCCCTCCATGTGCCAGTATCATGGCGCCAATAGCCCCCCTCCCCGTGGCAGTAAAGTAACAGTCCGGTATTTAAAAAAAACAACTTTTATACTTACCTCCATGTCAGCGATGCAATGCAGGCCTCTTCTGGCCTGTGTTCCTACCACCTCTAGTGTTGAAGATTTGGTGCTCGTGTTCTTATTTAGCCTGTCTTTCAGAAAAGTTTATGCTGGGATTTGAACCCATGACCTTCTGTATCAGAGGAAAAGCACTTACCCACACAGCTATGAGAGCTGTATAGCCAGTTACTTTAAAAAAATATATATATATAAGACTTCTTCTGTAGATAACTTTGATACCTAGTGTACAACCATACACATGACAGTTGCCCCAACACACCCAGCTCTGCTACATCCATACACATTGTGCTGAGGCAGCTGTCATGTGTATGTACACTAGGTATCAAAGTTATCTACAGTAGAAGTCTTATATATATATATATATATATATATATATACAGTGGCGACTCTAGGATCAATATATAGGGGGGGCACAGAAGATACACAGTCAAAAATGGGGGGGCACTAATAATTTTCACCAGCTAATCATACTACTGAAAAATGCTAAATAAGTATATATAAATAAGATAACAAAATATGAGAGTATTGCAGTATGCAGGGATAGCTTTTTTATTGTATTAAACCAAATACTTAAAAGACAAGCTTTCAAGAATTTCCTTTATTCCTCAGTACACTTGAGTATTCAGAAATAATCTATTCCTAAGAGTGGATTCACATTTGTGTTATGCCATTTTGTTTCAAACAGAATATAACTGAATGGCCAGATGGAATGCAAAACGGAAGCCTTTAAGAGGCATTCCTTTTTGCTCTGTCCTAATAGAAGTCCATGAGAAAGCCTAACGGATCCATCTAGGTGCAGTTATGCAAGACGGAAAACCAAGTCCTGTCGACAGGACTTTGTTTTCCGTCTTGTTGCATAACAGGAACCAGATGGATCTGTTTTGATTCCCACAGAATTCTATTATGACGGAAACAAAACTGAATGCCTTTTAAAGGCTTCCGTTTTGCATTCTGTCATAATACAAGTCTATGGGCAGCAGAACGGATCCGTCCTCCATTTTATGGATTCCGTTATAACCATATTATAACGGAAAGGCATTATGGAAGCCCTAATGCTAGTGTGAACCCACACTAAAAGGTGAATAGCAGGAGAATTTAAAAATCTAGATCAATATATACAATTGGTTAAGTGAGCAGAATGTGAGAAATTTTCTATTTCAGCTATTCTTACCTAGATTTTTCAATTCTGCTAATAATTTAACTGCAATTCAGCTAGGAGAACTGGTAGGAGAATTGAATAATCTAGGTCAAAATTGGCAAACCAGAATTATTTCATTCAACTCACTTTCCAAATCGTATTGGTCTAGATCTAGATTTTGAAATTCTTCAGCAATTGACCTTTTACTGAATAGACCTGAATGTTTTTGAGACATCTTTTATGAATGAGAACAGCAACAACAAAACATTTCACTATTTTAAACTGATAAAACTAAAGTCGGCAAAGTTTCAGTTTCTGTGACTTTCACAGCCATGCCCATTGTACACACTTTATGGTAAATAGAACCTAGATTTTTGGGGTTTCTTTATTACAGTCTGTTTAATCTATTATTTTTTATCTTCTGCTCTGTTATACAAGCAGGAGCCCCCTGAATTGAGAAGAGCATATAACTTAATATAGATTTAAAGAAAAGAAAAAAATGCAGCACTTCCAAATGGTGAAAAAAAATTGAAATCCTGTATTCACCTGTGCAATGTTTTGGTCCACTTGCTGGGACCATTCTCAAGAAGCACATAAAAATATGCAGTGTCCACCAGGCAGACCAATTGTCTCAAGCAGGGGTTCCCTTTTGAGTAATGCTTCTATATTTTTGGACAAATTACTATGTCAGTATGCCACAAAGACAAAATCTTATGTACAGGATACAACAGATTTTTTAAGAAATTGAGTACTGTAACTAAACCAAAGCAGGCCATTTTGGCCTCCTTCAATATTGTTAGTCTTTACACTTTCATATAGTATAACATTGGAATGACGGTGGTAGAACAGGCTTTGAACACATCTGATTTTCCTGTGGATTTGAGGGCATTTATTTTGTCTTTGCTACATATGATACTGAATAATTATTATTTACTTTTCCTTCTATGCGTCCCACCATTTCATCCATGTGCTGGAGTAGTGGAGATACATAGATGATATTTTTTTGATCTGGACAGGTCTGGAGTTGTTCCATTCTTTTTTGAACAACCTGATTCCTGACATACAATTCACGTTAGAATTTTCTATGGAGACTATCCGTTTCTTAGATGTTAATGTCAGTATTCAAGATACTGTACTGAGTACGAACCTATACGTGAAATCTACCGATAAAAACACAATACTTCAATATGATAGTGCACATCCTCGCAAAATGATCCAGTCTCTGCCATATAGTCAATTTACTAGGGCTAAGAGGATCATTAGCAAGGAAACAAAATTGGAGAAGACTCTTGATACTGTGACACTGTCATTTCGTGAGTCCCTTAATAAAACTATCTGGGACTGGGAGAACACCAGTAGGATACCTTTTGTCTCTACATATAGTGAGGCTAGTAAACATAAGTAAAATCATCAATAGACAGTGGTCTATATGTCGATGCACTGACATGCGCAGTGTGTCGCTCCATATGGCAGGCAATTATGCCGGCTGATTTTCATGCTGAGCATTTTTGCAGGTGAGCGATCCCTCCCCTTACGGGCTTACACTATGTGCACATCTGAAAATTAATCACTGGTAATTTGGTTTTATGGTGGTAGAAAATAATGCACAGATTCTGATATATTATATCTGGTGTAAATGACACTATTGGTATCTTATGAATGTGTTGTACATATAAGGCTACTTTCACACTAGCGTTCGGAGCGGGTCCGTCTGATGTTTCATCAGATGGATCCGCTCCTATAATGCAGACGTTTGCATCCGTTCAGAACGGATCAGTCTGCATTATAACTTAGAAAAATTTCTAAGTGTGAAAGTAGCCTGAGCGGATCCGTCCAGACTTTACATTGAAAGTCAATGGGGGCGGATCCGTTTGAAGATTGAGCCATATAGTGTCATCTTCAAACGGATCCGTCCCCATTGACTTACATTTGTAAGTGTGGACGGATCCGCTCGCCTCCGCACGGCCAGGCGGACACCCGAACGCTGCAAGCAGCGTTCAGGTGTCCGCTCACTGAGCGGAGCGGAGGCTGAACGCTGGCAGACGGATGCATTCTCAGTGGATCCGCCTCCACTGAGAATGCATTAGGGCCGGACGGCTGCGTTCAGGGCCGCTTGTGAGCCCCTTCAAACGGAGCTCACGAGCGGACACGTGAAAGTAGCCTTAGTATGAATGTAAGGTTTGTTATTTATTGGCATTTACGTATGCTAAAGCTCTGACTCGTTATAAAAAATATAGTGCGACCTTGTATATGCTGCTTGAGAATGGTCCCAGCAAGTGGACCAAAACGCATGGGTGAATAAAGGATTTCACATTTTTTTAACAATTTCACCATTTCCAAGTGCTGCGGATTTTTCATATATAACTGTGTTCGAGTTAGTACCGTTGGCACTCCTCCTTATATACTAAGGTCTGCTGCCCTGGATTGGACTTTTCTTTAACAGAGATGCATACGAGAATTTTTATGCATTGATGCAAATCTGTCAACTACTTGATCCATGTTTATCTTGTCTGCAAGCCTAAACTCAATTGCTAGTGTGGCAAGATCTGACAGCCTTTCCTCCGTCATTGTGGTACGCAAATAGGATTTGATCAGTTTCAGAGCTGAAAAACTTCTCTCACAAGATGAACTGCTAACTGGCAAAACGCATGCAATTTTACACAGTTTGTACAATTCAAAGAAGGGAACAGCATAAGGTTGCAGAAAGTTTGTGAACTCCAGGACAGTGTTAACTTTTATGCCATCGGATTCTTCTTTCCTCTTCAAAGTCACAAGAGCCTGCTTGAGTTCCGTTTCTAAATACTCCAAATTACAGCCATATAATTTTGCCATTGAGGCCAACTTTTGTAAATGCAAAAAACAATCCGCTTTTGGGTTAAGTACCTGAATGGCTTCCATTACATGCAAGGAATCCCTTGAAAAACGTGATTTTAATTCGGATATTATTTTGTCAAGAACAACATAGACAAAATGCTGTATAAAATCTACTTTTTTGCTCAGTTGTGTTAGTTGACCCACTGTTTCCATTATGATGTGGTCCCTTAACCTCAAAGGTGGTCTGCGATATCTTTGTTTGCGAGGTGGTTCATCTTCAGAGTCAGGAGTTTCTATTCCACATTTAATGCACAAGTCCATTGCATCCACCCAAACCTTTCCTATTGCGGAAGATTGTACGGATCCTGTAGGGTCGCCTTCTTCATTTCATACTTCTTCAAGTTCTTCAATGACAGTTTGGACGAGAAGGACTGCTGATGCTAAATCAAGATCTTTTGCTTGTAGCAAATTGGATAACATCTGTGTCCTTTTTAATATGTTTTCAAAAAGCACAAGTGATAGAATAAAATTGAAGTCAATGAACATAAGGATGGAATTAGCTTCAATTCTTCTCTCTGTATTTTTCCCATCAGCTAACAACTTAAGGGTTTCCAAAAGAGGCTCAAGTGTCTGAAGTACAGCTTTACATGCAGCATATTGGCATGTCCACCTTGTATCACTCAATTGTTTTAGAGTAATGAGTTTTCTTGACATTTGTTTCTGAACACTCTCAAACACGGAGTGAACCACAGATGTACTAGAAAAAACATAAAGCTTCTCCATCTTTGCAAAAAACTCAGATGCTTCTGCTACATTTTTAACAGTGTCAACAACAGCTAAATTTAGACAGTGATTCATGCAATGGACATATAGAGCAGTAGGCACCTCTTTTTGAATCCTTGCTTGAACGCCATTTACCCTACCACTCATTACTGCTGCCCCATCATAAGCTTGACCGACACACCCATTTTTATCGATCCCTAGCGAAGAGAGAACGTTGAATATATAATCTGTCAATGATGCAGCATCAAGGCTCTCTGCTTTGTAAAATTTCAAAAACCTCTCATGGACAGCTTGATTAAAAAAATATCTTACAACAGACAGCTGTTCAGTTTTGCTACGATCTTTTGTCTCATCTGCCAGGATAGAAAAAGGACTGCCTTTTAGGCTCTCTGCTATTTCTTCTCTAACTAATAAAGCCATAACAGCTAAAAGTTCGTTTTGAATGGAGGGATGTAAATACCGAGCATTTTCTGGACCATGAAGTTTCTTTTCTATAATGCAATCTTTTTTAGCAATTAAATACAAGATCTCTCTCAAGTTTCCATGACTTAGGTCTTCAGAGTTGTAACGATGCTCTCTTTGCGCAATTTAGTTTTTTGCTGTTAAAAGAAGAACTTCAGCAATTGTCTTAATATAATGGCGGTTTTCTTGTACCTCTCTGGCATGCGCTTTACTTAGGCCTTTCATAATGGATGTACCATTTTCTTTGTTTCTTTTGAAATCCTGCCAGCTTACACAGGATTATTTGTGGTAAGTAGATTTTTCATGTTGTGGCATCCCCTTTTCATGTTCCATAGAATTTTTCCAGTTGGAGAAACCAACATTAATAAATGGCACTTTTTTCATTTCTCCATGAGTATACTTGGACACAGAAAAAAATCTACATGAAAAGCAGTATGCTGCATCCTGTAAAATTGAGTATTCGAGCCAGTTAAATGACTGGAACCACTGAGGACGAAAAGAACGAAAACTTGCTCCAAATTTTGTCGGTGGATATTTTTTTAGTAATGGTTCTTTTGGCCCTTCAGTAGCACACTGACTGATGTCACAGGGCCCTGGTGGCTTGCTCTTGATGCCACCACTGGGTCTATGTACGAAAGACTGGTCATAATCGCAGGATTGGGAGGATTCGACATGAGCACTGTATTGATGTGAGCTTGTTGATGGGAAACTAGATTCATCAAACTGTGGTAATAGCTCAAGGTCCCCCACATCTTCAGCAAGATAAAAATCACTTTCTGGGGAATCTATCTCCACATGTTCAATCTCTAAATCTGGATGATTAGAATGCTGACTTTCATCCTGTTGCTGCTCCTCTGCAGCAGAATCTGATGGCTGCTTTTTAGTAAGTGATGAATAATAAGATCGTATATCCATCTGTTATTTTCACCTTTTGCAGGTTCTAAAATATAAAAGAAAATTGCCTTAGGGTTGCCACCTCTTCTTTGCCACAGGTGACCGATGGCATCCTTTATGTGCAATAGTGTGTGCCTGGGTCACCTGTGGCACACTGGCATCTTTTATGGCGCTACCTTTTATGTGCAATAGTGCATACCTGGAACGCAGAGTGTGGTCTTGGCGCTGGTCAGGGGTGCATGTACGCATGCAGGGGTGCATGTAAAGCAGGGGGCGCTGGTCAAGGGCAGTGTCCACTCTAAGCCTTGGCAGCAGTAGGGCAATAGGAAAACCTAAGATAATTGTCACATCAAAGAGCATACAGTGTAACTCATGCACCATCCCATACAATATAGTATAATACCTACACCATGCTGTACTGAATACAATCCCTGCACCATGCCATACAATATATAGTATAATTAATACACCATGATGTACAATACACAGTATAACCCCTACACCATGCTGTGTAATATACATTATAATCCATACACCAAACTGTACAATATACAGTATAATCCCTACATCATGTAGTACAGAATGCATTATAAACCCTACCCCATGCCATACAATATACGTTATAGTTCATACACCATGCTGTACAGTATATATAGGATTATAATATCTAATATTGTATAGCATGTTTATGAACAATACTGTATATTATACTGTGGCATGGTGTATGGATTATAATGAATATTGTATGGCATGGTACAAGGATTATAATGTATACTGTACATCAAATGTATGGAGGTTACACCATGCCGGACAATATAACCCATGCGCCATGCTGTACAATAAACAGTATAACCCCTACACAGTGTAGAGGTATACTGTATATTGTGTGGCACAGTGTAGGCTATATGTGTATAACAAACATACTCCACATGAAAACTTACAATTACTTGGCTTGACCTTGGTGATCTCTGATGCCACTTTAACACTTTGGCTGGGGGGCTAGGTGTAAGAAAATGCCGTCCCCTGGGCAGTATGGTTTTTGGGTTCTTCCTCTTCCGACTCTGTACAAGCTCAGCTGTAACACATAAGAAAGGATGTTACACGTCTAGATCCATCTGCACACTTACATCTATATTCGCTTCATGGAAAACTATGGAAACAATATAGTATAGGTTTCTACACAAATTGCAGATGCTGAGGCAAACAGCACGGTGAATGTATTTTGCCCCATAACAACCAGATGCCTGTCCAGCCAAACCGAGGGACGGTCACGGACTGAAATGTCCCAGTCCCCATGGCTAGTTAATCACATTACATATAATCTAGTAGACTGTCTGAAGTACTGGTAGGGTCTTCTCTTAAGATGGTTCTGCGCCCTTGTGAGTCCCTGGTAATAGTCTTTGACGTTTGACCGCACGGGGCAGTAAATGATTTGTTGTCATTGGGGCCCTCAGATCTGTTACACACACTGGTGCTGTGGCTGACTGGCACCTGTAGCAGGCTATGCCATCCTGCAGTGTGCCACCAGGACTCCTGATACCCATACCCTGCGAGAAACAGGAGACAGCCTACCCCCTAGTCATGGCCATGCTTATACAATATTGCGGCTCATAGCGAGTGGATCAATAAAGCACCAGACGTGTTTCGAAGTACTTCATTACTACTTCTTCAGTGTCTGATAGGTCTCCTGAGTTATATTACTCCTGTATAATAATGTACCCTGATATCCCTTAGTTACATGACCCCGCCGGGCAGTGGCGTAGCTAGAAATGACTGGGCCCCACAGCAATTTTTTGAATGGGGCCCCCCTCCCCCACTAACTTTTTTGCAACCCCTTCCTTTCATGCCGCCCCCATTCCTTTGGCTAGTAAAGATCTCGCTCTCAGACCAGGCCCGGCAGCTGTTACATCCTTTTCCTACTCTGTCTGTACTATCTGTATATTTTTTCATAGTGTAATACTGTTGAGGAGGCCCTGACAAAATTTTTTAGTCCTCCTCCTGGATGGGCCCCTTCTAGGTCTCAGGGCCCCAAAGCAGCCGCTTCCCCTGCAACTACGCCCCTGGCGACGGGGTAATATAATTAAGGGGTATCAGAGTACATTGGGTGTAATATAACTGAGGAGGGCTATCAGACATTATAAAGGGGTAAGATAGCTTACATTACCCCTGTATTACGTCCCTGATAGGATAGCACTCCTCAGTTATGTTACCCCTGTATAATGCACCCTGATACCCCTTAGTTATATTATATAACTAAGGGATATCAGGGTACATTACACAGGGGTAATATAACTGAGGGGTATCAGGGTACATTATACAAGGGTAATATAACTGAGGAGGGCTATCATGGGACATTATACAGGGGTAATGTAAGCTATATTACCACTGTATAATGCCCGATAGGCCTCCTGAGTTATATTACCCATGTATAATAATGTACCCTGATACCCCTTAGTTATATGACCCCGCTGAGATCATATAACTAAGGGGTATCCGGGTACATAATTATACAAGGGTAATATAACTCCGGAGGCCTATCAGGCATTATACAGTGGTAATATAAGTTATATTACCCCCTGTATAATGTACCCTGATACCCCTTGGTTATATTACCCCCTGTATAATGTACCCTGATTACCCTCAGTTATATAACTGAGGGGTATCAGTCAGGGGACATTATGGGTAATATTATAACTAAGGGGTATCAGGGTATATTATACAAGGGTAATATAACTGAGGAGGACTCAGTGCTATCAGGGGAGTGGGGACATTATACAGGGCACAGGGGTCCTCAGTTATATTACCCCAGTATAATGTACCATGATACCCTAAGTTATAGGGGTAACCGTATCATCAGGGACAGGTTGAGGAGGGGCTGGGCGCAAACCAAGCAGGAGGGAGGGCAGGCCATGAGGCGAGGTAGTGGGGGTATAGGGGTACATATATTTTTTTAAACTTTTTATTCTTACTTTTTCTTTTCTCCAGGGCCAGGCAGAGTTGGGAAGTTGCAATGCCACAGCAGCCACAGACACAGTCGACTACTGAGTCCACTCCTGTCTCCTGTCCTCCTCTCCTGACAGTCCAAGCTGGGGCCTAGCCCTAGATACTCAGTGTGGGCAGTGGGCACCTGTAGACAGGTCAGGCTCAGTCGACAGCCGCTGGCTCACACTAGTCTAAGAAGAAGTCACAGTGTCACTAGACTAGCTAGCAGAGTGACGCAGCACGCAGCAGGAGCAGAGAGAACATGAAGGCACTCACTGGCAGCAATTTGCAAAGTCCGTTCGCGCGGGCGGGCAGGCACGCAGCAGCGCAGCTTTACGTGTTGACGACTGTGACGTTAAGTCGTCAACTCGTCTCTGTGGCTTCCACACTCCCAGCCTGCGCCCGCCCTGCACGCTCTGCCTCCGCGAGACCGCTGGGTCCGAATGCCGCCCCCACTCCCATCTGTCATGTGACTCTCATAGACTGACTGTGTATGTATCTGTGTGTTCTCTGTGTAGTGTGTACTTTAACTTTAATCACTGACACTGAGTCAGTAGTGCGGACGGCCGGCGCAGCAGCAGTGTTTACTAATAATTAGCGTTAGCGATTCAGCGAATCGGCGGGGGGGGGCCACCCGGGGGGGGGGCAAGGAATGACCTGGGGCAATTGCCCCCCTTCCCCCCCTGTAGCGACGCCACTGTGTGTATATATATATATATATTTTTTTTTAAAGTAAATGGCTATACAGCTCTCATAGCTTTGTGGGTAAATGCCTTGCCTTTGATGTGAAAGGTCGTGAGTTCGAATCCCAGGAGAAACTTTTCTGAAAGACAGGCTAAATTAGATTTAAATACACCAGGGTCTCGTAGCTCAGTGTGAGTGTGTGTGTTGCTGCGGCTGCTGTCTCAGCCTGTCAGCTGCGTGCCGCTCCCTCTGTGACTGAGAAAGTGAGGGCAGCCGGGCTGCTCAGCACACAGGCTCAGCGGGGTAAATGTAAGTTAGCAAGTTAATTGTTTTCCGCCCCGGCACCGCCCCCCCTTCTCTGCGCCCTCAAGCAGCCGCTTGGGCTGCCTTATGATAGAGCCAGCCCTGACTGTAATAATAATGTCCATCCACAATTTTTGGCTTGCCCCGGGTGCTGGCAACCTACGCTACGCCACTGCGTAGGTCCACTGCAATGCCTCCACTGTGCCCATGTTCTAGTCCCAGGAGTGTTTACATCTGGCTCTGCATGGGCATGGCCACATGCACCTCTGCATCCAATGACTGACTTTAGCAGTGACATGCTGCTTATGGTCAATTCACCACTTAAGCCGGTTAATAGTAAGGGGAGAATTTATCATTTATCATTCACAAAGTTTTCCAAAAATGTTTGCAAACATCACAAAAATTTGCACAAAATGTCACACATATGGATCACTTTGGTGTAGCAATTTTGATGCATACTGCACTATTTCGTTTGTAAATGAAAACCATTTTCAAAATACTTAATTCTAATATTTCACCCATTTTCATATGTAATTTTGCCAAATTGGTATTATTTAAATCTTTTTTTTTATAAAATACTGGAAATTATGATTAATTGCAATACATTTCCTCTGGAAAAGATATTTACTGAAAACATGGCTTAAGCCACTCTCCCTGTACCAACTTTATACAGTAATCTAATGCATTGACTGAATATTAGCCTGAAAGTACAAGCAGTTAAATCGTCAACATTGCAGTCATAAACCATTAAAGATTTTGTGAGTCAATAGGTGGGCTGGATATGAATTATAATTACATACCATAAAGTATTGTCGTCTGATCACATTATTACGAAAGTGTGGTGATCAAAACCTCTTAACTAGCTGTAATGGATTATTGACTTTTCTGAACAATCCTATATTTTTTAGCTAAAACTTAAGAGTAGGATTTATCAAACACATACATCCTGTATGGAATAACCATTGACCAGTAGATTAACTTTTTATACTAGGGTGACAAACCTGTCCAAATATGCAATAATCTTTCTGGGAAATTATCAGGTAAATGTATAAGGCTGTGGTCACAAGATGTTTGTCCTACATTTAAAGGGGTTATCCAATATCACAAACAGCCCCTCAATGTGCCGGGCCCCTCAGAGGGAATATACTTACTCTGCTCCCCGCGGTGCTCCTGGTTCCCCCACCGCCGCTGCTGCTTCTCTGTCACGGATGAAGTTGCAGATAACTGGAAGTTATGAATAAACGTCCGACTGGCTTGATCCCAAACTAAGGAGCATATAGGTGACCCCTATAAAACCCTAAGAGCTCACCCTGACTGCTAAGCACATACAAGGGTCTCAAAGGTAGACGATTGTATGCCCCCGTACCTAAGACTTTGTGACACCTGAAAACCCTATAATAGTGAGGGGACACGACCACCGGCTCCCTGCACTTCATACGGAGGGAGTCAGGGTCACCTAGAATCAAGCCAGCAAGGAAACACAATACATGAAAGGGCTTATCTGAACAAGCAGCAGCAGAAGACTCCAGCAGTGAACACTTCAATCCAGGAAGTAGTATAAACCACAAAGTGAGGCAGTATGGGAGGGAATATAAAGGAAAGAGGATTAGTCTAAATAGGTGACACCTGGGAGAAGAAAATGAGATGAGAAAGTGAAACCAAAACAAAGAACATCATGCAAGAGGTAGAGAAGGACGTCTGTCAGACCTTCTCACAGAAGTGGCAGTGACATTCTCCCTGTACATGGATGAAAACATCTGGTGTCGGGGGGAAGCAGCCAATGGCAGGCAGGGACGAGCCTACCTAGCGTCACCTGTGATGCTAGGGAGGCTCGTCCCTGTCCCGCCTGCCATTGGCTGCTCCCCCCGACACCGGATGTTTTTATCCATGTACAGGGAGAAGCAGCAGTGGCGGTGTGGGGACCAGGAGAAGCGCAGGGAGCAGGGAGTGGGGCCAGGCACATGGGGGGGCTGTTTGTGTTATTGGATAAACCCTTTAACATATACACATGACATATGCTAAATGAATGCCTCTGAAGGATGCCCTACAGTGGCATCCATTACCATTGAGTTCCATAGTAAGAAAAACATATGAGTTGAACATATAAAGTTAATAAACAAAATGTCCAGCTCACAATGTATCCTTTATCCTCCGTGCATGGAACGAACCAGGTAAGTTCTCAAGATATAAACAGCAGAAAAAAGTTCCAGCACTATTGAAGATTCTGTTGCTTTGTCTTTATTTTCGGTAACAAATTACATCATGTGGACACCTTCTCAAACCCCCGCACATTGACGCGTTTTGAACTATACCATTACGACTAAGAATGGCATCGTTCGAAACGCATCAATGTGCGGGGGTGTGAGATTGTGTCCACATAATAAATAAAGACAAAGCAACAGAATCTTCAATAGTGCTGGAACTTTTTTCTGCTGTTTATGAGTTGAACATACATTGCTGACCTCTGCAGGATGGAAAAGTGTAGTGTACTATGCTTTTGCATCCTTATTTCCCCAATGTATATGTTAAACGTGGGACAGCCCCTAAGTGGTATCTGGCACAATGGATGTACAGGTCATATTCATTGCTTACATTCAATATTCTCATCACAGCTGAAGCTAGTTATTAGCTGCAGACAAGCATGGTACCATACCCATACTGTGCCAACACTGTTGGGACCAGAACATGGTCACAGTGAACGCAGGCTGGAGGGCCAAATCGGCGGGGAACAGGTAAGTATGAATACTGTGTTTAGAGAGGCAGCCTATGGGACTTGCTAAAAACCTCATTCAATTTAATGTGTTCTTCAAATTTTCATTTTTACCATTTTTCCTCTATGCTCTTCAAAAGCTATAACTTTTTTACTCTTCCGTTTACATAACCATTTGATGGTTTGTTTTTCTTACAGGGTCATTTCTAATAGCACCGTTTAATATTCCATACAATGTATAGGGAAGCTGTGAAAAATTATTAATAGTGTGGAATTGAAAAAAAAACGCAGTTCCATCACTGTTTCACTGGTTTCGAATTTACCTTCTTTCTGCGGGTCACAGCTCGTGTGAGGGCTATGTTTTTCAGGTTGATCTGTAGTTCTTATTTATAACATTTTGGGATATGCCTGACTTTTTGATTATTTTACATTTTTTGGGAGGCAAAAAAGACCAGAACATGACCAATCATCATTTTTTCGTTATGGAGTTGATAAATTCATTAATATTTTGATAGTTAAGGCATTTTCAGATATAGTAATACCAATGTTGTTTATTTATTTATTTTTATTTGTAAAATGGGGTAAGAAGACGATTGAAATATATATTTTTAATAACGTTGCTGTATTTTTTTCCCTTTTTTTAATCCCCCTGAGGACTTGAACATGAGCTTGCTACATCACTTAAACCATAGATTGCAATGGTTAACCATTGCAGTCTATGGTAAGATGACCATATTTTGGTTTTCAAAAAGGAGAACACTGTAGGATGGGGGCCATGCTGCCTACGCGCACTACCTACTGATGCTGTATGTGCTGCACTTACAGTCAGTGCAGGCACCTGCAGAAGAGGTCCAGGGAGCAGTGAGTAAGGGCTTATGCACACGACCATATGTATTTTGCGGTCCGCAAACACGGATCCGCAAAAAGTATGGATGACGTCCGTGTGTATTACGTATTTTGTGGAACATAACAGCTGGCCCCTAATAGAACAGCTCTATCCTTGTGCATAATTTTGTTGCAGAATGGACATACGGAAACGGAGTGCACACGTAGTAACTTCCGTTTTTTTGCGGACCCATTTAAATTAATTGGTTTTGGAAAAATGGAACCGGCACTCAGAACAGTTGTCACACACGTGGGAATAAAATTTCTACAATTTATTATACACCATAAACATGTATACTATACATGTGCATAAAATACACTAAAAGTACATATATAAAAAAGCAACAATAAAAATCAATATGGAATCACATATGTCTCTACATTCACATAGGCATAAATACTCAGAATTCGCTAAGCCAGACTACCTGCATCTGTATCCTCCCCGTGGGGATGACTCTTTGGATCGCAGCCTGCTCTGACAGAGCGATTTTTCTGTTTGGCCTAAACAATTGTAATTTTTTCCGAGAAGGCAGTTTCAAAAGAAAAAAATATATTTTTATTGAGAAAAGATTCAATGCATAAAAAACTCTTTATATAAAGATCGTTATGTCCAAAACATATTTTAAGATATTATTTTATAGTGAGACTTGCCTATACATATCTATAGAAGGCTATATGACATCATGATGAAAAACCGCATAATGATGCAAATGAGCATGAGGCAAAGACCATGCGAAGAAACCACATAAACCGCATGAAAGATCACATGACGAAAAGTCGCATGAAAATTTGCATAGGAAATAGGGTTAGAAGACTACGTCACAATCCCCAAGCTTTGCACAACAGGTGTAATTAATCAAACAATAATGAGGAGGATATAGACCACACAACACACAGGTTACCCACTGAGGAAGAGACGAGTGTTCTCGAAACGCGTCTGCGCGGAATACCTGTGTGACAAACAGTCTCGACGATACATGGCCATGGACTGATATACAAAACTTTTTATCGAAGAAGTGTTATCCTACTCACGTAAGCAATTATTTGTACCAGACTCTCGCGAGAAACAAGACGAGACCTTAACCAAACCGGAACTAAACGCCGGTGCCGAGAACAGCTGATCTGTGGGACGCCACAGCAGACACTCCCGCGTGCTGAATAAAGCAAACCATCTGGGTACACAGTGAGTAGTGAGACAATTTAAATACAATCACATCGGAACTGTATAAGGACATAAAACCTCCTTTACGTGGGAGAAAGAGAGCCGGAGAAAGGCTGGAACCATATATGTTGCACTTAGATATCTGAGCAAGGCCAATTGGATGGACAATCCGAACATTGTTAAAACGCATATTGTCTAAGATACCATCTCCTTTAGACATAATATACGACGCATAGGAATACTTGTATTGATGATATAGCCTATGACGCTGGTAATTGTTTAGGCCAAACAGAAAAATCGCTCTGTCAGAGCAGGCTGCGATCCAACGAGACATCCCCACAGGGAGGATACAGATGCAGGTAGTCTGCCTTAGCGAATTCTGAGTATTTATGCCTATGTGAATGTAGAGACATATGTGATTCCATATTGATTTTTATTGTTGCTTTTTTATATATGTACTTTTAGTGGATTTTATGCACATGTATACATGTTTATGGTGTATAATAAATTGTAGAAATTTTATTCCCACGTGTGTGACAACTGTTTTGAGTGCCGGTTCCATTTTTCCAAAACCTTTTATTCAGAACTAGGGGTGTTTCTCTTCAACCTGAGCACCAGGCGTGGTTAAACCAAAGTGAGCCAACTGTTTACCATTTGTCAAGCAACCATTTAAATTAATGGTTCCGCATATGGTCTGCCAAAAAAAACCGCTTATATTACACTTGCTGATGGTCGGCAAGATCATCGCTAACAAGAATTTGCAGGAACACTCGTTAGCAATGATCTGGCAGTGTAATACTGCCGCCGATTACTTGATAAATGAACAAAAGCTCATTTATCGGGCAAGGAAGATTTTTAAGCATGCCTAAAAATCATCATTTGCTGGCGGCAGAATGTGCTGTCTAATCACCATCTGCTGCTGGTAAAAATTTAATCAGTATGGGGATAAGAAATGGCCTTACCAATTGCTCCTCCCCATGCTGTGGAGAAGATCGCTGCATGTAATAGCAGCAGTCTCCTCCACTGACGAGCAGCTGATGGCTGGGAAGGAACACTTCCCATCTGGCTGATCACCTAATGCAACACAGGCCTAAACTGCATATTCGCCATCCCCCAAGGCCTGGCTTCCTGGCTTCTAGGTGTGCCTTCACACGTCATGACTGTGCTTCATTTCTGATGGGGCCAAAAACGCATAAAAAAAGCAACAAAAAAACAATGTGTTTTTAGCAACAACATACCTGTTTATGTGGTGCATTTTCAGCAAGGTTGAACACACAGCAGACTTCTATTACATTAACCCTTTCACCACCGGAGGATTTTTCATTTTTCACACTCTGCTGTCCCGGGGCCATAACTTTTGAATTTTTCTGTTCACATAGCCGTTTAAGGCCTCATGCACACGACCGTTATTTGATTCCGCCTCCGTTCCACAAAATTTGACGTTCTGATGCGGACATATTCATTTCTATGGAGCCGTAGAAATTGGGGATAGCCAACCGTTTTGTATCCGCGTCCGTGGTCCATGGCTCCCTTCCGCGGAAAAAATATAACCTGTCCTATTTTTGTCCACAAACAACGGTTTGCGGACCCATTCAAGTCAATAGGTCTGCAAAAAATGCCTTCCGTATGTCATCCGCATCTGCATTTTTTGCAGATCAGTTGCCTGGCAACCTGTCTCCAAGTCCTTTTGGCAATAAAAAAATAAAAAATGTACAGAAAATTCAGACGACCAGATTGGCAAGCCTTGTGTGGTGATTGCACATTTGGCAGACACATCATTTTTGTCTGTAATAATTTGGATAGTTTTCTGTTCCACCAAAAAATGCCATGGTGGAATGTGGAAAAACTGATCACTCTTGTCCATGAAAGGCCCGAGCTGTGGACACACAGTCCCCTGTGTATCTGGACCGTGTGCGCAAGTAAGTATCATGGGAGAAAGTGGCCCGTCACTTGAGGCCGAGCGAATGTGATAAAGCGGATCACCGAGGTCGTGCAGAATTAGGTAAGTGCAAGCTATGTAGTTTGGGTGTTCTGTCCTTGTGTTGTCCCTAATGATTTTTCTGCTACTTCAATGAGTTCCGAATCATGTCCCTTTTGTGGCCAGGCTTAATTCTGTAGTGCAGGGATGCTCAACCTGCGGCCCTCCAGCTGTTGTTAAACTACAACTCCTACCATGCCCTGCTGTAGCTGTAGGCCTGCTGGGAGTTGTCATTTTGCAACAGCTGGAGGGCCGCACGTTGAGCATCCCTGCTCTAGTGGTATGTAGATGTAGGGGCCTAGCTATAGGGGAAGCAGAGGAAGCAGCTGCTTTTGGACCCTGACCCAGAAGTGTCTCATCCAGAAGGAGGAGGAGTAAAAGACTTTGTCAGGGCCCCCTCAACAGTATAGACAGTGTATAAAACTGATGGAACTGCTGCCCGGCCTGGTATAAGAGAGTGCTCTTTACTAGCCACAGGAATGGGGGTGGCATGAAAGGAAGGTGTAGCGAACAAATTCCTGTGGGAGGGGGGCCTCATTCGCAAAATTGTGGTTGGGCCCAGTCATTTCTATATACGCCACTGTGTCCATGTTTTTTTAGTTTTCCATGAACTTTTTACCACACACCATGTTTTAAGGTCTGTTCAGACCTTACCTACTGGCCACAGTCGTAATGTCTACCCAGCATGTGCTTTGTTTGAATTTTGGACACATGTGGCCCTGTTGGAATTGATCATCAAACATCTGTCTACTTCCAATATTATAAAGTAGTCTTTTTTCAAGTCAGTGCACAAATAATTTCCTCCTTCCTGTAATTTTTTAACATTATAGGATACCCACAACTGCCCTACTGTACGATGTGCTGTGCAAAATCCCCTTTTGCCATTATTGGAAAGTTATTTATTTGGCTTCTCATTTGTGGATGTTAGCTTATTTATTTATTTGGTTCTTTTCAAAAATTTTATTGTTTGTTGGTTTCACAGTTAAAAACACCAAGACGAGGTTGAATAGCTGCAGGGACCAGTTTCGGAGGGAGCTAAACGAAAAGTGCCGCAGTGGCGATGGTGCATCCAAGAAGCGGCCATATATATATATACTGATCAACTTAGTTTTCTACGCCCTGTGATGGAGTTGAGGCCGTAAGTCTTGTTTATTTAAAAATCTATGTATTGAACTGTATATGTCATTGTCCACAATGAGAATATATATAGCAGACCTTTCTTCCAGGTTTGGTCTGCTATACTGTATATGATGTTGGTGGTGTATTTCCGATTTGTTATGGGTGCTTTTACACAGGATGGCCTGTTGAACCAATTTTTCCCGCAAATATGTCATAATTTTCACTTCACTATTGTTGTTACTCCTTTTTTGATGTTAGGCACAAAATTGTGCCGAGACATTGTTGGTAGTTCATTTCCAAATGTGTTAAAAAGGTGTTTACTCATCTCATCCAATGGGGCCATATTGCTAGGATATGCCCCCATTGTCTTACAGGTGCATGTCCCACCGCTGGGACCCGCACCTATATTGTGAACGCAGCCCTGAAAGAGAAGGAGGCCGCATTGCGCATGCGCACCATCCCTCCATTCATTTCTATGGGGACGCATAAAATAGCTGTGCGCTGGCTCGGCTATTGGCGTCTGCCCCATATAAATGATTGGGAGCATGGCCCGTGCATGCGCGGCACCCTTCCATTCACTTCTATGGGAGAGGCGGGGATTAGCGATTGATGGTGGACGGACCCTGGGAAATCTGGGGTCCTCCAGCCACAACACTCCGTACTCCGTTCTCGATATATAGTTGCAGGTCCCAGCGGTGGGATCACACCGATCAGACAATGTGGCCATATCCGAGCAATATGCCCACATTGTGTAATAAAATGGGAATGCACCTTTCAAATTTCTACAGTTCGATTGGAGATGCAACGGATATGGTTGTAATTGTTTTGGACACTTTAAGTGTTTTGGATATATTCCATTACTGTTTTGCCCTTTAACATATGTTCAATGTTTTCTTCACACCTCCCCAAAGTAAACATTAATTGTCTGATTTCCCAAGTATTCTCAAATAATATCAATCTCCTTCTCCCTTTTTTAACTAAACCAGGGATGCTCAACCTGCGTTGCTCCAGCTGTTTGAAAAATACAACTCCCACCAGGCCCTTGTGTAGGCTGATTCATTTACGTCAGGCATGTCCATATGGCGGCCCGCCAGCTGCTGGTAAACTATAACTCCCAGCATGCCTGGATAGCTTACAGCTATTAGGGGATGCTGGGATTTAAATTTTGCAAACATCTGGAGGCGCATTGGTTGAGCAGGCCAGATATACAGTCCTGATCAAAAGTTTAAGACCACTTGAAAAATGGCAAAAAATCATATTTAGCATGGCTGGATCTTAACAAGGTTCCAAGTAGAGCTTCAACATGCAACAAGAAGAAATGGGAGTGAGACAAAACATTTTTTGAGCATTCAATTTAATGAAAACAACAAATAAACTGAAACAGGCTGTTTTTCAGCTGATCAAAAGTTTAGGACCACATGCCTTTAAAAGGCCAAATCTGTGCAAAGATGTGGATTCATTGTCATTTTCTGTCAGGTAGTCACACGTTGTGATGGCTAAGGCAAAAAAACTCTCCCTTTTTGAACGTGGTCGGGTTGTTGAACTGCATAAGCAGCATCTCTCACAGTGCGCCATCGCTGCTGAGGTGGGACGCAGTAAGACAGTAATTTGGAATTTCTTAAATGATCCTGAGGGTTATGGAACAAAAAAGTCAAGTGGAAGACCCAAAAAAATTTCATCAGCACTCAGCCGGAGGAACCAATTGTCTGTCCGTCAAGACTCTGGACGATCCTCGACCCAAATTAAGGCCCTTACTGGTGCTGACTGCAGCCCCATAACCATCAGACGGCATCTGAGACTGAAGGGCTTCAAAAACAAAAAACATCTTCAAAGACCTCGTCTCCTTGAACGCCACAGAACTGCTCGTTTGGACTTTGCAAGAGAGCACCAAACATGGAACATTCAAAAGGTAGAAGAAAGTTTTATTCTCTGATGAAAAAAAATTTTTTAACCTTGATGGTCCTGATAGTTTCCAACGTTACTGGCATGACAAGTGGAGGGGGTGCCATAATGGTCTGGGCTGCTTTTTCCTTCAGTGGAACAATGCAGCTTCAGGAAGTGCAGGGGCGTCAAACAGCCGCTGGCTATGTCCAGATGTTGCAGAGAGCATTCCTTATGACTGAGGGCCCTCGTCTGTGTGGTAACGACTGGGTTTTTCAACAGGACAACGCTACAGTACACAATGCCCACAGGACAAGGGACTTCTTCCAGGAGAATAACATCACTCTTTTGGCCCATCCTACGTGTTCCCCTGATCTAAATCCAATTGAGAGCCTTTGGGGATGGATGGCAAGGGAAGTTTACAAAAATGGACAACAGTTCCAGACAGTAGATGACCTTCGTGCGGCCGTCTTCAGCACTTGGAGAAATGTTCCCACTCACCTCATGGAAACGCTTGCATCAAGCATACCGAAATGAATTTTTGAAGTGATAAACAATAACGGCGGAGCTACTCATTACTGAGTTCATATTTGGAAGTTGGATTTCTGTTTTGGGGGGTTTAGTTTTTTTTGGAGGTGACGTCCTAAACTTTTGATCAGCTGAAAAACAGCCTGTTTCAGTTTATTCGTTGTTTTCATTAAATTGAATGCTCAAAAAATGTTTTGTCTCACTCTCATTTCTTCTTCTTGCATGTTGAAACTCTACTTGGAACCTTGTTAAGGTCCAGCCATGCTAAATATGATTTTTTGCCATTTTTCAAGTGGTCTTAAACTTTTGATCAGGACTGTAGAAGGACAGAATATCAGCACTTGGTTAGCTCCTGAATGTGTATACATGTTTTTGAGCAGGATAGCTACCAACACCACAATTTTTTTTTGGATAACTTATGCTATTGGTACACAGTACAAAGCAGCAGTCCTTCAATGGTTATTTTATGCTATGTGTCCTTATTTTTTGATTTTCTCACGTCAACATTTTGAACCCTTTTGGGATATATGCTGCCTCACCTTATATATAGTAGGCATATTTATTTTTGTTTAAATAATAGGATTCTGTTTGTTGGTTCAATTATTTTTGAATACATTAATATATACAGTACAGACCAAAAGTTTGGGCACACCTTCTCATTCAAAGAGTTTTCTTTATTTTCATGACTATGAAGGCATCAAAACTATGAATTAACACATGTGCAATTATATACATAACAAACAAGTGTGAAACAACTGAAAATATGTCATATTCTAGGTTCTTCAAAGTAGCCACCTTTTGCTTTGATTACTGCTTTTCACACTCTTCGCATTCTCTTGATGAGCTTCAAGAGGTAGTCCCCTGAAATGGTCTTCCAACAGTCTTGAAGGAGTTCCCAGAGATGCTTAGCACTTGTTGGCCCTTTTGCCTTCACTCTGCGGTCCAGCTCACCCCAAACCATCTTGATTGGGTTCAGGTCCGGTGACTGTGGAGGCCAGGTCATCTGGCGCAGCACCCCATCACTCTCCTTCATGGTCAAATAGCCCTTACTTTCAAAGTTTTCCCAATTTTTCGGCTGACTGACTGACCTTCATTTCTTAAAGTAATGATGGCCACTCGTTTTTCTTTACTTAGCTGCTTTTTTCTTGCCATAATACAAATTCTAACAGTCTAATCAGTAGGACTATCAGCTGTGTATCCACCTGACTTCTCCTCAACGCAACTGATGGTCCCAACCCCATTTATAAGGCAAGAAATCCTACTTATTAAACCTGACAGGGCACACCTGTGAAGTGAAAACCATTTCAGGGGACTACCTCTTGAAGCTCATCAAGAGAATGCCAAGAGTGTGCAAAGCAGTAATCAAAGCAAAAGGTGGCTACTTTGAAGAACCTAGAATAGGACATATTTTCAGTTGTTTCACACTTGTTTGTTATGTATATAATTCCACATGTGTTAATTCATAGTTTTGATGCCTTCAGTGTGAATCTACAATTTTCATAGTCATGAAAATAAAGAAAACTCTTTGAAAGAGAAGGTGTGTCCAAACTTTTGGTCTGTACTGTATATATATATATTTTTTAAACATACAGTACTGTGGACAATTTGGAAGAGACGGAAGAATCAGATTTGGGTGGTGAAGAAACCCCTGCCGTTTTTTTACCAGAATCCAGCCCACAACCAACACCAGCAGTGGAGGCCACAGAACCGCCCATGGCAACTAGCGCCGGTGAACAAGAAAGGCCACAAATATCACAGCAGCCCAGGAGAAGGAGGAATGTCCGCCAGTCTTCCTCTGAGCTAGTAACTCGGGAAATGATAGATGCCCGAGTTATCAAGTTCCTAGCTCAGAGGAGGACTGATGGGCAAGAAGAGGCAATGTTGAGGGGGCTTGCGCCACTTATGAGGCATGTCCCAAGAGAGAGCCATCATAATTGTGTTGCCTCTCTTGCGCTAGTGTTAAAAATGTATTCTACCCCGTACCAGGGAGACATACATTTGAGATTACCAAGTTGCTACAGAAACCTACATATCCACCCCATGGTCCACCTTTGCCAGGACCAACTTTCCGTGGGTCCCAAGACCGCAACCCTCCCCTTGCCCAGTCCATTAATGTGGGCTTGTATTCTGCTGGGTCACCAGATCCGGCACAGGTAAGCCCAGGATCTTCCTATACCCCTGGACGGTTCACTCGGGAGTTATTTGAAATGTAAATGATTAATATTTGTAGTGGGTTTTTTTAAACATTTATCTGCATTTGGCATATATAGCGGAATTGGGTTTATTTTTTAAGGGGTGGTTGCTTGGGTTACAGTAAAATTTTTGGGAAAAATGACAATTGGCTTATGTACTTTATTCTGCAACACATTATAACACTACTACACATTTTAACATAACAGAGACACACACAATACTTCAAGTACGATCACTTTATTAGTCAACATAATGGGTTAATGATTAATATTTAAATGAGGTATTAGAAGGTTTTTGGAAGCATATATAAAATTTTATCATGATGTTTTTAAAAGTAGCCCAACATAAGCATCTTTATTAATAAGATTGACGATTATTAGATTTTGGTTCCAAAAACCTCAGCCCGCAAGCCCACGTCAAGGGTCCTCATTCTATTGCGAGTCTCTACACTCAACTACGACATAAATTACACAAGCTATCTAGGAAACAATAAAAAAAAATAATCGAGCACAGAAGAAATTAAACACTGCCACGAATCGCATCTCTCTGCCATGGCAAGGACCCCTCTGGGCTGAAAAAGTAGTCTGCATACAGTTCCCGAACTGCAGTGCCTGCAGTCCCAGGTCGTCTATGCAGGGTCCTAACCAAACCCAAACCTGTTGATGGAGGAAAATCTTCCATGTCAACAGAAGAGGAATCCTCGTGAATACTGGTGAAGTTGTGTAGAACAACACAAGCTGAATCATCAGGGTAGCATTCTCCGGATCCATCTGTATGGATGACAAAAACACCCTCCACTTGCTACAGAGTATCCCGAAAGCGCACTCAACATACCGACGGGCACGAGTCAACCGGTAGTTGAAAATATGCCTCCTGACATCCAATCCACGCTTTGGAAAGGGCCGCATAACATGGTAAGTCAATGCAAAGCCTTCATCCGCCACGATGACAAATGGAGCCGGCGGACCAGCAGATCCGGGCAGTCTTCTGGACTCGGGCAGAGCAAGCTGGTTGGCACGAAGCTGCTCACCCATTCTAGAAGCACTAAAGATGCGAGCATCTGCTGTGCTTCCATATGCCCCGATATCAACCATTATAAACCGGTAGTTACTGTCAGCAAACAGCCATAAGCACTACCGAAAAATATTGCTTTTAACTGAAGAATCGGGACCCAGAGTGAGGAGGCTTCTTTACACGGATGTGCTTGCCATCCATTGCCCCAAGGCAGTTGGGGAACTGCGCAGAACGATTGAAGCCCTCATCTATCCGAGCCCAATCGTCCGTCTTGGGATGTGGCGTCACCATCTCTTGGAGTTGGTGCCAGATGACATGGCAAGTGTGACGCACAATCCGAGAAATGGTTGAGGTTCCCAAAAGAAACTCAAAATGCAGGGATGCAAATGAGTTCCCAGTTGCAAGGAATCTGTGGAAAAATCCAGAATAAAAAAAAAAATCAGTAACCAGCTTAAAAAAGTTTTTAAAAAATGCATTATTTTTTACTAATGTTTGATATGAGACATATGGCTACAATATTTTTTACCAAATGATCCACTAACCCAGGAAGTTAATTCAATTTGTTCCAATAGCCTACTGACTATAATTCCCGTTTCTGGTCCTATTATTAAAAAATAACATTTATTTGCCTTTTAATAAACTATATTCCACCACAGAAAAAACACACACTTTTAAAAGGTATATGGAGGGCCTGAACCTGTGGGCTCCGTACCTATATCCTCTAAGAGTGTTGTTATATTATTCAGGAGGACTTGCTCTTTCCCACATATCTATCGCACATGGGCTGCGAGTGTTTAGCCCGTGTAATTGCGCTTGGGTATCTATAGGTGTCGCCTCTTGCCAGGTCATTGGCCCGTCATGCCGCAATTGCTGATTATTATGTTTTAGGCTCAACCTATATGGTATGTCCTCACTGCCTATTTACTGACTACTTGTCATAATTGTACTCTGGCCCTCAGGGGGATACGGCGTCTGCAGATCGCCTTTCCCTATTCATTCTCAGCCCTACCATTAATTAAAATTGTTAAAGACACAGCTCCCCCCTGACATATGGCTACAACGCACCAAAACACTTTCTGAAATTGCGGTGTGGGCACTACTCACACCAGCTATGCTACAGCAACTGTGTTTCTGACATTTACATGCAGAATGTATGGGTGAATGAAAGAATGATGTGAACACTCTGCATGATGATGACATTAGGCAAACAAACACAAATAGTTTACCTGTTTAAAATACACGTCTACCTTTTACCAGGCCATGTTATGTGTCACTGATTTAACGCCAAAAATATATGATAGAATTGTACAAACATATTCGGGGCCAAGAAAGGTAATTTAGCAAAAAAATTTGCACATGTCTAACACCAGCCATTTCCAGAAAAATATAACTGATGACATAAGCCATGCACATTACTGTTTGAACTATGAATAAAAGATATAGCTTACCTCAACGTGACGATGAACCTTTCCTCAGGAGAAATGCTGCGCCTCATATTGGTGTCCATGAAGGTAAGGACAGTACGTAGAGACAACAGCAACCAATCAAATGTAGACACTGACATCTGACAGAATGCCCCAAACTTCTCAGGATGCTGCCGTAGATCTTGGTAGAGTGTATGAAAGTATCCTTTCCGGTAGCGTTGGGAAACAATCGGATGAACCCAAAATCGCCGTCTTCTACTCGGTTCCTCGTCCAACAAAAGGGAGCACTGTCCCCATCGGCAAGAAACTAGCCAGTGCAGTACAACTTCTTCCTCAGAGTCCACCATGGTGAAACCAAGACGCAAGAAGGAAAAAGCCAAGAACAGCAAAGCAACCAAAAACACCTCTGTACCCTGTAAAGACTACAGAAAATGGCCACCAAACAAACCACAGGTGAACAGCATTTATACCTGTATCCTTGGTGTGGATATAATTTCTTCTTCTTCTTTTTTTTATTTTTGTCCCATTCCTTGTTTTTTTGCGGTCTGCAAAAAAAAAAAAAACGGAAGACACACGGAAACACAATGGAACCAAAAACAGAAATGGATCAAGTAACAACGGAACACCATTTTGCGGACCGCAAAAATAAAACTGTCATGTGCATGAGGCCTAAGGGTTTGTTTTTTTGTGGGACAAGTTGTACTTTGTAATGGCACCATTTAATATTACATATTATGTAGTGGGGAGCTGGAAAAAAGTTCTGAATGGAGTGAATTTGGGGAAAAAAGAAATTCTGCAACAGTTTTATGGATTTTGTTTTTACTGCGTTCCTGATGCTTTAAAACTGACCTGTTATTTTCATTATCCAGGTCAGTATGATTATGGTGATACCACATTTGTATAGTTTTTTTTTTTTGTATAGTGACACAGTGAGAGGTTTGGTCGGGGAAAACAGGTATTTTCCTCCCAGCATGTGCCAGGTGAGGTCAAATACCATACCGGATTTTAAGTGCTGGTTCGGGTTTTGGCAGCACCTGGCTGTCCTTAAATAGGCAGCTGGGCTCAGAAGCGAGGTCTCTGTGTTTGGATCTGAGAGCATTGTGTCTGGATGAAGGCTTGCTACCTGTTTGGGGTGAAAACAGCTTGGTGCTGCTATGGTCAAGGACTCTTTGAGGCAGAATTGCTGCATGGTGTGAATTACCACCAACACCACAAGGTGACTTTTAGCTTGATTATGACTGCTTGTTTTGTCACTTGCCTAAATTGTGAATAAAACCCTGAACTGTTTGATCCAAAGAACTCGTTGTTGCCTCTATACTGCGTCCGCTAATCCTGTCTACCAGAGCGAAACCCCACAATTGGTGGAGGATGCGGCGAGAGCAGTGAAGCTGGCGTGAACGCCGATATTTTTGTTTTCTGCATTTTTTAGGCACGGTTGTATTTCGTACATTAAACTAGCTATATTATAACCAGTGCCCCACGACAAAATGGAGGCTGTTGTGAAGGCCCTCATGGAGGCTAATCTGCAGCAGCGAGAGACAAACCTGCAGCAACGTGAGGCTAATAAACAGCAGCAAGAGACTAACCGGTTGCTGCTACAACACGTGATGGCTTTGCAGACAGCAGGAGCAACCCTGAGCGTCCACGATGCCCAAAAAGCAGCCTGTGCCGCGGTTCCTAAGAGGACCCCCTCAGACATCGAAACCTACCTGGCGATGTACGACAAAGTGGCCATCAGGGAAAAGCTACCCTGTAACCAGTGGGCTGAGGTCGTTGCTCTGTTCCTGGCATCCGATTGCCAGCGGGTGTATTTCGACTTGCCGGACGATCAAGCAGCCGACTACCAGAAAGTCAAGTGTGAGATTTTGGCAAGACTGGGGGTGAATGTATTTGTCTGGGCTCAGCGTGTAGATCAGTGGGGGATTAAGCCGGATGAGCCTGCGAGGACCCAGTATTATGACTTATTCCACCTCTTGCAAAACTGGCTACAGCCTGATGTGCTGATTCCCATACCCTCTCCAGCACTGGATCGGTCAGGTTTATCCTGGCAATGCCCTTGAGATGGTGGACCTGGCGCTATGAAGCTACCAGGAATCTAAAGGAGGGTTCTGTCGGGAGGAGTGGTCGGAAATCTCCACTCCTGGCACGGAGGTTTGAGCCGATAAAACCCACCCAGGATGTACCCATGGCATACCTGGCTCCGATAGTCAGCTGGTGGTGTCAGGAGCCTGTTATGATCAAGGACTCTTTGAGGCAGAATTGCTGCATGGTGTGAATTACCACCAACACCACAAGGTGACTTTTTTGCTTGATTATGACTGCTTGTTTTGTCACTTGCCTAATGTGTGAATGTTCTTGCCTCTATACTGCGTCTGCTAATCCTGTCTACCAGAGCGAAACCCCACAATCTCATATATATAAAAATAAGTTTCTGTCTGTCTGTCTACACATCTGTCTTTCTGGACGTTCTTTATGCGCGACCAAATGACTGGACCGATCTTCACCAAATTTGGCACGCAGGTACATCAGGTGTCCGGGAATGTTTTAGATCGGGTCTCAGCTCTCTAGGACCTACAGTTCCTGAGATATTCCTGAGATATTCAAGCCAGCAAGCCTTTCACTTAAATCCAAACTGTCAATTGGTCAATGTTAATGAAGCAGGCACTGTGGAAGTCACTGTTAAAGAGGCAGGTACTGTGGAGGTCACTGTTAAAGGGGAGGTCACTGTGAAGATCACTGTTAAACGGCAGCCACTATTAAAGGGACAGGCAATGTGAAGGTCACTGTTAAAGGGGTGGATATTGTAGAGGTTACTGTTATGGGTGATACTGTCGATATCTTTTAACGACACACAGAAACATTAAATTAAATAGATAAAATATACCCGTGCAAAGCCGGGTCCTTTTGCTAGTATATATATAAAAATTTGTTTCTGTATGTCTAGACGTCTGTCTGTTCTTTATGCGCGACCAAACGACTGGACCGATCTTCACCAAGGTGTCCGGGAAGGTTTTAGACCGGGTCTCAGCTCTCTAGGATATACCGTTCCTGAGACATTCCAAAAAAATGACATGCATTAGCCAATAGAAGCCAGCAAGCCTTTCACTTAAATCCGAACTGCCATTTACATGGTCATATGTACCTTATTAGCCAATAGAAGCTCGCAGGTCCTACTCCAGGATTCCATAACAACTGATCACAGGTCTTAGCAGTTCGCAGGTCCTTAAATATTCAGTCATATGACGTATGACGGCACAACTACACTGCTACATGCATGGGGGGCAGGGGCCACTATTAAATGGACGGGCGCTGTGGAGTTCACTGTTAAAAAGGCAGGCACTGCGGAGGTCAGTGTCATAAGGGCGGGCACTATAGAAGTCACTGTTAAAGGGGCGTGTACTGTGGAGATAACTGTTAAAGGGGCGACCACTATGAAGGTCACTGTTAAAGAGGTAGACAATGTTAAAGGGGGGGGCACTGTAGAGGTCACTGTTAAAGAGGCAGGTACTGTGGAGGTCACTGTTAAAGAGGTGGACACTGTGGAGATCAATGTTAAAGAGGTGGAAACTGTGGAGGTCAATATTAAAGGGGCGGGCACTGTGGAGGTAACTGTTAAAGGGGCGGTCACTGTCAAAGGGGCGGGCACTGTGGAGGTCTCTATTAAAGGGGCGGGCACTGTGGAAGTCACTGTTAAAGATGCAGTCAATGTTAAAGGTGCGGGCCCTGTGGAGGTCAATTTTTAAGGGTCGGGCACTGTGGAGATCATTGTTAAAGGGGTGGGCACTGTGGAGGTCACTGTTAAAGATACGGACCCTGTGGAGGTCAATGTTACATATGACATATTTTAGATCAATTATATATTATATATGCGCTAAAAGCTTCTTCCCCGCTTAATAGTAAGTATTGGAGTCATGTATTTGACCCTGTTCACACATTCACCTGTTCACCCATTCTTAGTGCATTTAGTAGTGTGCTGCTACTTTTTGTGTATATATACACTCACCTAAAGAATTATTAGGAACACCTGTTCTATTTCTCATTAATGCAATTATCTAGTCAACCAATCACATGGCAGTTGCTTCAATGCATTTAGGGGGGTGGTCCTGGTCAAGACAATCTCCTGAACTCCAAACTGAATGTCAGAATGGGAAAGAAAGGTGATTTAAGCAATTTTGAGCGTGGCATGGTTGTTGGTGCCAGACGGGCCAGTCTGAGTATTTCACAATCTTCTCAGTTACTGGGATTTTCACGCACAACCATTTCTAGGGTTTACAAAGAATGGTGTGAAAAGGGAAAAACATCCAGTATGCGGCAGTCCTGTGGGCAAAAATGCCTTGTGGATGCTAGAGGTCAGAGGAGAATGGGCCGACTGATTCAAGCTGATAGAAAAGCAACGTTGACTGAAATAACCACTCGTTACAACCGAGGTATGCAGCAAAGCATTTGTGAAGCCACAACACGCACAACCTTGAGGCAGATGGGCTACAACAGCAGAAGACCCCACCGGGTACCACTCATCTCCACTACAAATAGGAAAAAGAGGCTAAAATTTGCACGAGCTCACCAAAATTGGACTGTTGAAGACTGGAAAAATGTTGCCTGGTCTGATGAGTCTCGATTTCTGTTGAGACATTCAAATGGTAGAGTCCGAATTTGGCGTAAACAGAATGAGAACATGTATCCCTCCTCTGATGGCTACTTCCAGCAGGATAATGCACCATGTCACAAAGCTCGAATCATTTCAAATTGGTTTCTTGAACATGACAAGGAGTTCACTGTGCTAAAATGGCCCCCACAGTCACCAGATCTCAACCCAATAGAGCATCTTTGGGATGTGGTGGAACGGGAGCTTCGTGCCCTGGATGTGCATCCCTCAAATCTCCATCAACTGCAAGATGCTATCCTATCAATATGGGCCAACATTTCTAAAGAATGCTATCAGCACCTTGTTGAATCAATGCCACATAGAATTAAGGCAGTTCTGGGGGTCCAACACCGTATTTGTATGGTGTTCCTAATAATTCTTTAGGTGAGTATATATATATATATATATATATATATATATATACATACATATACATACACATACATATACATACACACACACACACACACACACACACACACAACAAACACAGAGATAAAGCAGCAGCACAGTTAGACGGTGTGAATAAGGTGCAAATCCTCAGGGAAGGCAGGCATCTCTTCCACTGTATAATAAATCCCCAAAACAAGGCAGCACTCCAACTTCACCTTTTCACCCGAAGTCGGAGTGCTGCCTTGTTTTTTGGATATATACAGTACAGACCAAAAGTTTGGACACACCTTCTCTTTCAAAGAGTTTTCTTTATTTTCATGACTATGAAAATTGTAGATTCACACTGAAGGCATCAAAACTATGAATTAACACATGTGGAATTATATACATAACAAACAAGTGTGAAACAACTGAAAATATGTCATATTCTAGGTTCTTCAAAGTAGCCACCTTTTGCTTTGATTACTGCTTTGCACACTCTTGGCATTCTCTTGATGAGCTTCAAGAGGTAGTCCCCTATAATGGTTTTCACTTCACAGGTGTGCCCTGTCAGGTTTAATAAGTGGGATTTCTTGCCTTATAAATGGGGTTGGGACCATCAGTTGCGTTGAGGAGAAGTCAGGTGGATACACAGCTGATAGTCCTACTGAATAGACTGTTAGAATTTGTATTATGGCAAGAAAAAAGCAGCTAAGTAAAGAAAAACGAGTGGCCATCATTACTTTAAGAATGTAGGTCAGTCAGTCAGCCTAAAAATTGGGAAAACTTTGAAAGTAAGGGCTATTTGACCATGAAGGAGAGTGATGGGGTGCTGCGCCAGAAGACCTGGCCTCCACAGTCACCGGACCTGAACCCAATCGAGATCGTTTGGGGTGAGCTGGACCGCAGAGTGAAGGCAAAAGGGCCAACAAGTATCTCTGGGAACTCCTTCAAGACTGTTGGAAGACCATTTCAGGGGACTACCTCTTGAAGCTCATCAAGAGAATGCCAAGAGTGTGCAAAGCAGTAATCAAAGCAAAAGGTGGCTACTTTGAAGAACCTAGAATATGACATATTTTCAGCTGTTTCACACTTGTTTGTTATGTATATAATTCCACATGTGTTAATTCATAGTTTTGATGCCTTCATAGTCATGAAAATAAAGAAAACTCTTTGAATGAGAAGGTGTGTCCAAACTTTTGGTCTGCACTGTATGTTCGACCACAAAGTTGAAATCCTGGAGAGAGAGGAACCATCTCGTGACCCTGGCATTGGTCTGTTTGTGCTGTCTCATCCAGGTCAATGGGGCATGGTCGGACACCAGGCGGAATTTCCTACCCAGCAGGAAATATCGCAGAGAGTCTAGAGCCCACTTGATGGCCAGACACACTCGCTCTACCACAGCATAGTTCCTCCCTGCCGCTGTCAGCTTCCTGCTGAGAAAGACCACAGGGTGTTCCTCCCCATTGACCACATGAGACAGGACGGCACCTAGATCTGCACTTGAAGCGTCTGACTGGACCACAAATTCTTTCGAGAAGTCTGGTGCGACAAGCACCGGAGACTCACATAAGGCCCTTTTAAGTTTCTGAAAAGCCTTCTCAGCCTCCCTACTCCATTTGATCATGACGGATTTCTTTCCTTTTGTTAAGTCCGTCAAAGGGACCGCAATAGTGGCAAAGTTAGGGACAAATCTCCTGTAGTAGCCCACTATCCCCAAGAACCCCCGAACCTGCTTCTTGGTAAGAGGGTGAGGCCAGTTCTGTATGGCTTCTACCTTGCTCATCTATGGCTTTACTAGCCCTCTGCCTACGGTGTATCCCAGGTACTTTGCTTCCTCCATCGCAATGGCGGACTTTTTCGGGTTCACTGTAAACCCTGCCCCTTTCAAAGAGTCTAGGACTGCCTGGACCTGAGGCAAATGGGATTCCCAATCAGTACTGAAAATGACAATGTCATCCAGGTATACTGATGCGTACCGTCCATGGGGACGCAATATCTTGTCCATAGCTCTTTGAAACGTGGCAGGGGCAGAGTGTAAGCCGAAGGGCATCCTTTTGTATTGCCAGTGGCCCTCCGGAGTGGAGAATGCCATCTTTTCTCTGGCTTCCCGGGTGAGAGGAATTTGCCAGTACCCTTTCGTGAGATCCAGCGTAGTGATATATCGGGCAGGCCCTAATCTCTCAATTAATTCGTCTACCCGGGGCATCGGGTAGGCATCAAACTTTGAAACCTCATTTAGTTTTCTGAAGTCATTGCAGAATCGCAGTGTGCCATTGGGCTTCGGTACCAACACAATCGGACTTGACCATTCACTCAGTGATTCTTCAATGAAATCCAGCTCAAGCATTCTTTTTACTTCTTCAGATACCGCTTTCCTCTGGGCCTCTGGAACTCTGTATGGCTTCAGCCGGATTATCACATTGGGCTCTGTGACAATGTCATGTTTAACGACATTAGTGAGCCCTGGCAAACCTGAAAATTTATCTCTGTTTCTCTGAAGAAACTATTGTTTGTTGCCTTTGGGACTTGGACAGCGTGTCAGCCACAAATACCTGGTCGGCTCCTACAGGGTCCTCTACCATGACCCTTGCCATAGCGGTCACTTGATCCCGATCTTTCCAGGATTTCAACAGGTTTATGTGGTAGATCTGGTAGGGTTTCCTTTTCCCAGGCTGATGTACCTTATAATTCATCTCACCTACCCTTTCTACCACCTCAAATGGACCCTGCCACCTAGCTAAGAACTTGCTTTCCACAGTGGGGATCAGAACCGCTACTCGGTCTCCTATTGAAAACTGCCTTAATTTAGCTGACCGGTTATATACCCGCCTCTGGGCATCCTGGGCCTTCTGGAGATGTTCCTTAACCAGCGGCATCACTTTAGCCACTCTCTCTCTCATTTGGGAGATGTGTTCTACCAGGGTCTGGTGCGGTGAGGACTCACCTTCCCAGGTTTCCTTCACCAAATCCAGAAGTCCACGGGGTCTCCACCCATACAGGAGTTCAAATGGCGAGAATCCCGTGGAGGCCTGCGGAACCTCCTGTATGGCGAACAACAAGGCTGGTAGCAACATGTCCCAATCTTTTCCGTCCTTCTGGACTACTCTTTTTAACATGAGCTTTAATGTTTTTTTGAATCGCTCTACAAGGCCATCCGTCTGTGGGTGATAGACGGACGTCCGCAACTGTCGGATCTGAAACAGCTTGCAGAGGTCCGCCAATGACCTTCGACATAAACGGGGTGCCCTGGTCCGTCAAGATCTCCTTGGGCAGCCCCGTGCGGGAGAACATCTGAAACAATTCCCGAGCTATGGCCTTAGAGGAGGTTTTCCTTAATGGGACCGCCTCTGGGTACCTAGTTGCGTAATCTACCACGACTAGTATGTGCTGATGTCCCCGTGCTGATTTTACCAACGGCCCCACCAGGTCCATGGCAATCCGCTCAAACGGTACCTCGATTATGGGCAAAGGTACCAGGGGGTTCCGATAGTGTGACACTGGGGCTGTTAGCTGGCACGTGGGGCAGGACGCACAATACCTCTTCACCTCTGCCTTTACCCCAGGCGAGTAGAACCTGTCTGTTATCCTGGCCTCTGTCTTCTCTGCTCCCAGGTGTCCGCCTAATGCATCATTATGCGCCAAATCGAAGAGCTGTCTCCGATACGAGTGGGGCATCAGTAGCTGTTCAATAATTTCCCCTCGGATTTCTGCTACTCGGTACAGCAAGTCCCCGTTTAGCGCACCCTTGGGTACATTCAGGTCTGAGTACGTTGGTTCGGGTGAGGTCTCCCCCTCGTCTTCCTCGACTGGGGTCTGTGGTGGGGAGAGTTCCTCCTCATCCTCCCCCAACATCACTTGCAACAGGGAGCCTTCCCCCCCTCAGTGGTCAGCTCAGCTTTGGACGCTAAATCATGCACATCCTGAACATTACCCCCATCATACATGTTACAATTATCATTCTTACTGCCACTAGGCATGTCAATATTGGGGAGAAGGGTCCTGGTCCGTTCGGGACCACTACTCTCCTGACTTGACCCATCAGAGGTCAAAGTCTCTAGTCTTTTTGACTGTTCAGGGAACCCACTTTGCGCCTGTTTCCACAGGTCTAGAAATATCAGACAGTCTCGCTCCACAATAACATCATGGATCAGACTGTTCACTACCCCAACTTCCTGGGTCACAGAAGTACAGCCATGGGCAATAGTCACTGGTATTAAGGGTTTCCATGAATACAAACACGAAGAGTCTAACTTACGGGGCCGAGTCTCCTGATTATTCTGGTGTGGACTAGCGTCACCATGCTGCCGATGTCCAAGAGAGCTTTGGCCGGGAGATGGTTCACCCAAATTTCACACTCAAACTGATCGGCAGTTACATCAAGATGTGTGACGCATGCTCGCTGGGCGTACAGGGAGAATCTCCGTCCTGTCCCGCATTCCATGGGCTCGTCCTGAAGAGGGCATTGGGTCCGGGTATGGCCATAGGCTCGACAACACCAACACTGTATGTCCCCCATCTTTCTTACAGTAGTTAGCCTCCGCGGTTCTGAGGGCACTGTTGCAGGGACCTCTGGTCCAGAATCCGGGATGGCTCCCCTCCTGGGTGCGATAACTGGTCGTACTGCTCTCGACGTGGGTTCCAGGTGCCTGGCGGGTCCGAGCAAGTCCTCCACTACGGTGTGCCGCTCTACTAGTTCCACCAACTGATTAGCCGTCGCAGGGTCCCCATGGCTTACCCAGCGCTGCAGGTCATGCGGCAGCGATCGCAGGTACCGGTCCATGGCCACCCGTTCTACAATTTGTGGGCCCGTCAATTTCTCAGACTGCAGCCACTTTTTTACTAGTTGCACCAGGTCATGCATTTGGGCTCTTGGTGGACGGCCAGCCTGGTAACCCCAGCGGTGCACTCTTTGGGCCCGAACAACCGTAGTTACCCCCAGTCTAGCCAGGATCTCCGCCTTTAGCTGCTCATAGCTTTTAACGAGTTCGACTGGCAGGTCGAAATAGGCCTGTTGAGGGTCACCCGTAAGAAAGGGCGCGATGAGGCTGGCCCATTGGTCCTGAGGCCACCCTTCTCTCTCTGCTACTCTCTCGAAAGTCAACAGGAAGGCCTCAACGTCATCACCAGATGTCAGTTTTTGTAATAGGTGGCTGGCTCTTACAGCAACTTGGGGCCCAGGGGCATTGTTCGCTTGCACTTGTCCTTGAGCCAACTGTTGTACAGCCTCATTTAACGCAGCTACCTGAGCTTGTGTAGCTTTCTGATGTGCCCGTAAGCTGAGCAATCAGCACACGATTTGTCTCTTGCTGCGCCGCCATTGCTTCCTCATGGCGGCGGGTTGCCTCTACTGTGGCATGCTGCTGAGCCACCAAAGCTTTCTGCTGAGTTGCAGTGGCTTGCAGCAGGGCTTTCATAACCTCCCTCATGTCTTTTCCTGCAACTTGCAGAGATTTCCCCCAAGACATGCAAAACAGGGTACTGTCTCTTTAAATGTCACTTTTTATGTTTTAAACGGCTTTTGTGGCTTTCATGCCCTGCCCGCATCCTCCACCAATTGTAATATGGGGGGAAGATCGCTCCAATAAACCAGGTGCATGAGCCAGCCCAGGGTTAAAGAAAACGGATGCTTATTTTCCAAAACGAAAATAGGTACAGCTTCCAGCAGCCAAACAAACAAACCCAACTTAAAGTCCGCTTAGTTCAGCACAACATAATCAGCTCTCCTGACAAACTTTCCACATGTCCTCAGTTTCCAGCTCTGTTCACAGCCAGCCACAGCAGTGTGTCCACCACACCACACACTCCACACCACCCCCTCACTCACTTCCTTTTCCTCTTATCAGGAGAGTGAGTTAACCCTGTGGGTACCGGATCCTAGGTAGTGCTTTCTTAAAGGCACCACAACCCAAATAATGGTGATACATATCTGTCACTGAGGACCCAACCTTGGGGTCCTCTACAATACACACTAGCAGAAGGACCCAGCTTCGCACTGGTATATTTTATCAATTTTATTTAATGTTTGTGTGTTGTTAAAAGATAGACAGTATCCCCCATAACAGTGATTTCTACAGCACCTCCCCCCTTAACAGTGAACTCCACAGCCCCTATCCCCTTAACACTGACCCCTTCACAGTGCCCCGCCACTTTAAAATGGGACCTTCACAGCAACCTATCCCTTTAACATTGACCTTCACAGCAGCCTGCCTTTTTAACAGTGAGTTTCACAGCACCCTACTCTCTTGACAGTGACCTCCTCAGGGGCCCTCCCCCTTAACAATGACTTCCACAGTACCCTGCTGCCTTCACAGTGACCTCACAGTTCCCTGCTGCCTTAACAGTGACCTCCAGAGCAGTTGCCCCTTTTATAGTGGCCCCTGCCCCCTTAACAGTGACCTCCACAGTGCCCTGCCCCTTTAACAGTAACATCCACAGTGCCCGTCTTTAACAGTGACCTCCACAGTGCCCGCCCCTTTAACAATGATCTCCACAGTGCCCGCCCCTTTAACAATGATCTCCACAGTGCCCGCCCCTTTAAAGGGTTTCTACCACTTCGTTTTTACATATTTAGCTGTCAGACACTAGCGATCCGCTAGTGTCTGCTCTACCAAACCATCCTAATATAACAGCTTATTGTCCTGCCGTTTCGCAAAAAAACTTATATAGATATGCTAATGAGCCTCTAGGTGCTATGGGGCGTCATTAGCACCTAGAGGCTCCGTCTACCTTCACAAACTGCCGCCGACCCAGCGCGTCCCTCCAGCCCGCCCATCTCCTCCGAATGCGATCCTCCCCGTGCGCGTCCGCTTCCCTGCTCAGACATCTCCACTGCGCCTGTTCCTTGGAGAACTATGACGTCATCGGCGCAGGCGCAGTGGAGATGTCTGAGCAGGGAAGCGGTCAGACATTCACTGCGCATGCGCCGAATACAGACGCGCACGGGGAGGATCGCATTCCGGAGGAGATGGGCGGGCTGGAGGGACGCGCTGGGCGGCGGCAGTTTGTGAAGGTAGACGGAGCCTCTAGGTGCTAATGACGCCCCCATAGCACCTAGAGGCTCATTAGCATATCTATATAAGTTCGTTTTTTAGCGAAACGGCAGGACAATAAGCTGTTATATTAGGATGGTTTGGTAGAGCAGACACTAGCGGATCGCTAGTGTCTGACAGCTAATTAGGTGAAAACGAAGTGGTAGAAACCCTTTAACAATGATCTCCACAGCGCCCACACCTTTAACATTGACTTTCACAGCGCCTGCCCCTTTAACAGTGACCTCTACAGTGCCCGCCTCTTTATGAGTGACCTCCACAGCACCCGCCCCTTTAACAATGACCTCCACAGCACCCGCCCCTTTAACAGTGACCTCCACAGCGCCCACCCCTTTAACAGTCACCTCCACAGTGCCCACCCCTTTAACAGTCACCTCCACAGTGCCCACCCCTTTAACAGTCACCTCCATAGTGCCCACCCCTTTAACAGTCACCTCCACAGTGCCCTGCCCCTTTAACGCTAGGGCTAAACGATGACATGTGTCACGCAACATTTTGTCTCAACAACTTTTATAATGATAGGGTCTGGTGTCACACTGCGACATGCGACATGCTGCGACTGTGACACAACAGTCGCAAAAAATCCATCCAAGATGGAAGCATGTAACAGTGTAGTTGTGCCCTATGTGTCGCGCAACACATGTCGTCATGAAGCCCTAGCCTAAAGCTGACATACAGTAGTGAAGAAAAATGGCTGGTTGTTATGGAAACCCTGAGTAAAACTGTGTGTATGGCAGTTGGGATTTAAAGAGAAAGACTTGCAGGCTAATGCAGGTAATTTCTTTGAAAATATCTCAAGAACGGTACGTCTTAGAGAGCTGAGACCCAGTCTAAAACCTTCTCGAACACCTGATGTACATGTGTGCCAAATTTGGTGAAGATTGGTTCAGTCGTTTGGTCGCGCATAAAGAACAGATAGACAGAAACTCATTTTTATATATATATAAGAGATATCTAATATATAAAGCTGAGTGTATGTGTGTGTGCGTGTGTGTATGTACAATCACAAAATTTGGCACACAGGTACATCAGGTGTCCGGGAAGGTTTTAGACCGGGTCTCAGCTCTCTAGGATGTACCTTTCCTGAGATATTCCCAAAAAATGCATTAGCCAATAGAAGCTTGGTCACAAGACCATTATCAGCCAATAGAAGCTCGCAGGTCCTCCAGCCTCCACATACACAGTTTTACTCCAGGTTTCCATAACAACCCAGCCATTTTTCTTCACTGCTGTAGGAAAGCTTTAAAGGAAATCTGTCACAAAAATAATTGCCATGGCCTAATAGCACTTAGGCACATCTTGAAATAAGGTACTTTGTTAAAGCAATAGATATATTTATCCTCTGAAAATCCAGTTTATTTGGTATGCAAATGAGCCAGTAAGGTGCCCAGGGGGGCGTCACTCTTGCAGGAAGGAGCCCAGACATGCCCCCTGCCACAATGTGTCCACCCTCAAAAAACTTAAAACCCCGCCCCCAGGCTCTGCTAAGCCACGGTCTTGATCTGGTTAGGCCACACCCCATCCACTCCTCAGCCGACCGGGATTGAAAAAATGAAGGTAAAAATCAACTTCTGTCAACAGCAGAGGTGGGAGGGAGGGTGACTTTCTCATTGCAGCTCACACTCAGACAGCACAGTGCTGCTGTCTTAGAGTGAGCTGTTCAAAAGGACACGCCCCTGATCTGGTTAGGCCACGCCCCCTCCCACTCCTCAGCCTAATAAGATTGAAAAAATGAAGCTAAAAATCAACTTCTAGGTCGGGCTATGCCACACCCCGATCTGGTTAGGCCTCGTCCCCTCCACGCCTCAGCTGACAGGGATTGAAAAAATTAAGGTAAAAATCTACTTCTGTCAGCTGCAGAGGTGGGAGGAAGGGTGACTTTCTCCCTGCAGCTCACACTCAGACTGTACAGTGCTGCTGTCTTAGAGTGAGCTGTTCAAAAGGACACGCCCCCGATCCAGTAGATGCCACTGTTAAGGGGGCGGACCCCTGTGGAGGTCACTGTCAAGGGGGTGGTATGCTGTTAAAGTCACTGTTAAAGGGGAATGCTGCTGTAAAGATCAAAGTTGGAGGTCCAATTTTAAGGGACGGGGCGCTGTGGGGGGAGTCAGTGTTAAGGGGTGGGGGGCTGTGGAAGTCACTGTTTTGAGGGCGGGGTGCTGTAGATGTCACTGTTATAGTAGAAAGTGCAGATATCTTTTAACGACACACACACGACTGCAGCTAATATATATATATATATATATATATATATAAAAAGAAGGACGTATATACTGTATGTGTGTGTATGCATGTTCCGCGATCACTCAAAAATGCAACCACTGATTTCAACGAAACTTGGTTTACACATCCATGTGGTTTGCTACCTGGAAAAAAAATCTTGTGGGGGTCATACGCCCCTACACAGCAGCTTCATGGAGTTTGTATGCGCCAACTGTTTTTGCTACACGCATATTGCTCTGTAACTCAAAAACTCATCGATCAATTTCTACTAAACTTGGTACACATATCACTTACTATCTGGGAAAGAATACTGTGGAGGTAACATGCCGGTACACAATGAGTTTCTGTCTGTCCCGACGTCTGTCTGTTCTTTATGCGCGACCAAACGATTGGACCGATCTTCACCAAATTTGGAACACAGGTACATCAGGCGTCCCGGAAGGTTTTAGACCGGGTCTCAGCTCCGTTCCTGAGATATTCTCAAAAAATGACCTGCATTAGCCAATACAAGCCTGCAAGGCTTTCTGTTCATATCCCAAATGCCATACACACGGTGACATGTCCCTTATCAGCCAATAGAAGCTCACAGACCATTAGTCTCCACATACACACAGTTTTATTCCAGGTTTCCATAACAACCTAGCCATTTTTCTTCACTGCTGTAGGTCAGCTTTAGGCTAGGGCTACACAACGCACGACACATAGGGCACAACTACACTGCTACATGTGTCGTATGACTTTGAATTCGCACCAATGTCATGCGACAATTTTTATAATGATAGTCTATGGTGTTGCACTGCGACATGTGACATGCTGCGACTGACGCGAAAGTCGCAGAAAAATACATCTTGGATGGATTTTTTGAGACTGTCGTGTCGCAGACGCAGCATGTCACATGTCCAGTCTGACACCATAGCCTATCATAAAAATTGTTGAGACAAAATGTTGCGCGACACATGTCATGTAGCCCTAGCATTTAAGGGGAAGGGCGCTGTGGAGGTCACTGTTAAATGGGCAGGCACTGTGGAGGTCACTGTAAAAGAGGCGTTCACTGTGGATGTTACTGTTAAGGGGGCAGGCCGCTGTGGAGGTCACTGTTAAAGGGGCAGGGGCCACTAACAAAGGGGCAACTGCTCTGGAAGTCACTGTTAAGGCAGCAGGGAACTGTAAGGTCACTGTTAAGGGAGTGGAGTACTGTGGAGGTCACTGTTAAGGGGGAGGGCCCCTGAGGAGGTCACTGTCACGGAGTGGGGTGCTGTGGAACTCAATGTTAAAGGGGCAGGCTGCTGTGAAGGTCAAAGTTAAGGGGATGGGCTGCTGTGGAGGTCCCATTTTAAGGTCGCGGCGCACTGTGGAGGGGTCACTGTTAAAGGGGTGGGGTGCTGTAAAGTTCACTGTTATGGGGGATACTGTCGATATCTTTAAACGACACACACAAACATTAAATGAAATGTAAAAAGGTAGGGAGATCCGCTCACTTCTGCTCTCTCACGGTAGGTGCTCCAAACTCGGGTTTGAGACACCATTTAAGGCAAAATGGAGTATGTGTAAATATATGAGTTGGGCACTCGTATATGGAAATATAGGATACTGTTTATTGGATATTAAAATACAATAAAAAATATAGTAAATGAAAACACAATATATCAAAACGCAATATGCATATTCACAATATTTATAAAAACATTAAAAGACAGTTCAAGCAGGGACTGGAGACTCCAAATTTTCTCTCTTATATTTTCTAGTGTGGACTCAATGGGGTCCTGGGTATTAGATATAAGTTGTTAGTAATAGAGAGAAATTCGTGTAAGCAGTCTCCGCTTGTTTGGATGACAATCCTCCTGATGAGTTAAATTTTATAGAGCGTCATAGAACATTTTCATATACCGATCCTATATTATATAATGATCCTATATGTTATTAAAAAAAAATCACACCACTTGTGCTGATGGGTCACTAAGCGTTAATATTGTCCCTTGTTAGGTCACTGAGCATTAATAATGTCCTGTATTTAATGAAAGTTGTATCCAGGAATAAATATTAAAAGATAGCGTTCCACACTTTTAAAGTCTTTTGATACACAGTAACTAGTTCTTATTTTGCCGGCTATATACTGTTTCGATTGATTATAATGAGATCGCTGGAAAGGAAAAATCCTTGGTATGTGATTGGCTAAGTTCGTATCACTTCACCTCCTTATGTCTTAGTAAAATGACTTCTTGTATTTCACCCACAAGTGTGGGCTTACCTGCGCCTGTGTTGTTATTTCGATAAGACTTGTTAGTAAGTCTTTCCTCCGTTCTCTAAGTCGGCGTCCCGGCTACGGAGTTCTTTAGCCTCCCTCCTGTCTCTCACAGCTGATCATGCAGTAGTGGTGAGGATCACGGACCTTGACTTCCAGGCGCTGGTAAATGACGTATTGCCGTCCTTTGTGGAGTGAAGAAAATCCTTCTTTGTTATAGTGCACTAAGTTCCATAAAAAGTTCGGGGTATCTGTCCAGGATTATCTAATACCCAGGACCCCATTGAGTCCACACTAGAAAATATAAGAGAGAAAATTTGGAGTCACCAGTCCCTGCTTGAACTGTCTTTTAATGTTTTTATAAATATTGTGAATATGCATATTGCGTTTTGATATATTGTGTTTTCATTTACTATATTTTTATTGCATTTTAATATCCAATAAACAGTATCCTATATTTCCATATACGAGTGCCCAACTCATATATTTACACATATTAAATGAAATGTATGAGATATACCCTTGTGTATATATATATATATATACACACACACACATGTATAGGCGCGGCAGACGCCGCATTTGTGTGAGGGGAGGCTCCAGCTGCGGCTATATAAGATGGGGGCCGCGATCTCCCAAAGCAATGCGATCTCACGGAACGACATATCCGGTTGTTCTTCTGCGCATGCGTCGGCGTGGAGCGCGATTTTCAAAACTTCCTCCGGCGAGCGTTAGGTCTGGGAAGTCAAAGGCCATCGGCCGAGGGCATCACGCCATACAATCGGCGGTACGGCAGCAACACAAGAAGGGTAAGCGGGGGGCAATGATAGCGCAGGCACCGGCAGCGCATAATGGGCAGTCTCATTACCAGGCGGCATGTATCATGGCAGGAACGGGCAGCGCAAGCCCTGTCTGCTGGTCTGACCGGAGGTTCAATCTTGTATTTCATGTATTTCTTTGCAGGTGGTGGCACGTGGCCAGCTTACTTCAGCTACTACACAGGATTTCATTATCATACAAAGGTATTGACAGGGGGCTGCAGGGTTCATGGCGCCAGCATGCGCTGGGGACGCACTCATTCTATGTTTGCACTTTTCTACAGGGCGGCAGGTTCATTGCTAAACTCGGCAAGGTAATAAAAAAAAAAAGGAAAACTTGGTTACTGGTTATCTGTCTGGTGGGGGAAAAATGCCTGCAATCATGATAGTCACTCTGTTGCATGATTAGAACTTCCGTTATTGGGGATAATGGCACAGGGGGGGTAATACGACTTTCTGATCGCCATGCATAATCTTTTGTATCCCCTTTTCCTCTGCGTCATTATATCGCCATCACCATACCCAGTAGTCTGACATTCAGTCGAACCCCACAGGGAATGCATGTACGTTTCACGCAAGCACGCAAGTCCGTCACGTCTTCGGATACGAATCAAGTCCTGTTACGACTTCAGGCAAACCGTAAGTACGTCACGCAGTCAGGACACGATTTAAGCCCTGTCACGACTTCAGGCAAACGCTAGTCCAACATGTTTCTGGACACGATTTAAGTCCTGTCACGTCTACAGTCAAACACGGTCCTTCACGATTTAAGGACTCGATTTAAGTCCTGTCACGACTACAGGCGTACGAAATCCCTTGGAAGTGCGGACCGATTCACGTCTGGTCACTAATAAAAAAATAAAAAAAAGTACAGTTCACCAAAGTTACATCCAAACCTGCAGTTCATGCACCAATTTATTATCATATCGCACACATTTCGTTCCGACAGCAAGGGTTACTCCACTCACTTTGTTCTGGGGGACAGGCGCACATACTGTATTTCATGTCATCACCAGGCACGGGCGCACGGGTAATGTTCACCTTCACAGGTGATTTAGTCCAGGGCACACTAGTGCATGCGCATTCAGGGGCACATTCGGGAAACAGGGCCTTCATGTCTCATACTATTTTTAGATGGAACCATCACAGGATCAAGGGAGCCAGGGCACGGTCGATTCCCAAAGAAGTCTTGATCTACTGTCCGATAGGGATCACACCCATTCCCTGAGATCCTGGACCATTCCCAAATTGGCAGCAGAACTCCTGCGGAGAGGCATCCCTTTTCCCGCATCTGCCAGGAAGGCCGAACTGTATCGTCTTCTTCAGGCGGATTCGGGCCCCAGTCAAGACATTGTCTCCATGAATACAATACAAACTTCCATCACTCAGCTGCATGCAGCTATCAACAACATGTCCTCTTCCATGTCCAACTTTCAGGCCAGACTCGAGGTCATTGAAAGCAGGGCATCCACTTCCACTGGCGACAGTCAGGGTCCGGTGGTTCCATCCACATCCACCGGCACAGGCATCAATGGCCCGCCCAATTTTCCAAACATATCCCCGTCTCACTTTATTCCTGCAAATCTGAGGAAAGATATCTTAGAGGGTAAGGATATTAACTTAGCCTCATTATTTATAGCCACCCACGAGGTGCCGGACAACAAAACGATTGCATGTGGCGAAGTGTCAGTCATATTAAAATCCATGTATTTGGCGATTCATAGATCAAAACCCTGTTGTGAAGTTTGCTGTTAAAGGGGTTATCCAACCCCTAAAATGCCTCCCCATACTCCCCGGGCCCCTCACCGAAGTCTTACTTACCTGGCTCCCCGACACGTACGCTGCACGAGCGAAAACATCCGGTATGGGGGAAGGGGCGGAAGCCAATAGCCGGCCAAGACGGGAATGAGAGGCAAGATATTGACCACAACAACAAGCAAGTCCTACCTTCAGCATGCTGTCTGGACTACCTCTAATATTTACCCCTATAGTTCCTCCAGCAGTATGTACCTGGCCAGGAGTAGTGAGGAGGACTCAGGTGGCCCTATAGGCATCGTCCCACCAGGAAAGTTCTCTGTAGGGTGTATGGCCAGCCCAAATTTAAGTGCCAATATATTGACCTTCTGAACTTTCTGGTAACCCATTTATGCAAAATGGGCTGGCATGGGTTAGGGACTCAGTCCTCAACTGTAAGAATCCGTTTTTCACCAGGAAAGTCATGTGCAACACCCCCAGTTTCAACATCATTCTCATAAAGAATTTTAAATTCTAAATAGTGTTTATCTCTTCTTATGCAGAGGATGAGAACATATTACAGTATTTATTCCCATGGAAAAACAAATTGTTTAAAGTCCATCTGTTCAACAGAGCAGGATGTTGACCAGAGGAAAGCTCAGGTCTCCATCTCCTGCTGGCCTAGGCTTGTGAAAGTGGAGGAAACTTTGACAAAGTCTTATAGCAGAATATAAATAACTTGAGAAGCAATTCATCCTAATAGATTTAAATTCAGGTTCCCTATGGATAATGTCAACACCATACTAAGCTTAATATGCCTATCCTTGTTGGAATGCAAATGATGCACAGCTTCAGGCCTGGCAAGTGCAATGTTTGTTAAGGTCCTCCTCCAAAAGTTGGTATGGCTATTGGTAAATTGTTCAGACATTCTGTTATACCTGCTGAAGATTGATCAAATCTTCAAGATCCTATGGATTGCTGAACAGTGTCAGGGCTCAGCCTACTGCTCAGTTGCTTCCTCCTTGGCTCTAAGAAAACAGATCCTTCAGTTCCAAAAAGATAGATGCAAAAATACCATGTGATGCTCCCAACAAAAATGGTCAGCCAAGTCCATGGTTTTGACCACCGCTGGTTGATGTGCTCTCAGGCTAAGACCTTAGGATGTGGAGAGCAGGAAAGTATGGTTCTTTCTATAGTGGAGGCACACATTGGGCTTTACTGAATAGTTAATTATTCCCAGACAACCACTTTAAAACTCAATAGATAAAATCAACGGGGTCCATATGAGTAGCTAGTATCCATTTGAAAAAGGATATGACATAGCTCTTTAGATTCCATTATAAATGGAAGCCATGATGCTAGACTTTAAAGGGTTTCTGTCATGAAAAAAATAGTTAAGTAGCTGACTGAAATTAGCGATATGCTAATGTCAGCAGTACATAACAGTATGATTTATAACTCCCTGCCTGCCGCCGTTCCCTCAAAATAAATACTTTTATAATATGCTAATGAACCTCTAGGTGCTAGTGGGGCGTATCCGCAGCACCTAGAGGCTCAGTCTTCTCACCCTTTGGCACGCCCATGTACAGTTGATTGACGTCCGAGTTCTCCTCAGTGTCCTGTAAATCCTGCGCCTGCACCGTCCTGTTTAGTATTCGGCTCAGTGAGTGAAGGACACGCTCCTGCTGCCGGCTTCCCCACTGCACCTGCACCGAATACTAAACGGGACGGCGTAGGCGCTGGATTTACGGGACACTGAAGAGAACTCGGATGTCAATTAACTGTACATGGGCGTTCCAAAGGGTGAGAAGACGGAGCCTCTAGGTGCTGCTTTGAGGGAACGGCGGCAGGCAAGGAGTTATAAAGCATACTGTTATGTACTGCTGACATTAGCACATCGCTAATGTCAGCCAGATACATAACGATTTTTCTCATGACAGAAACCCTTTAACCCCTTAGGGACTTAGGACGTACCGATACGCCATGTTTGCCGAGTCCTTAAGGACTCAGGACGTACAGGTACGTTCTAAGTTTAAAAGTAGATTGCGGCGCGGCGGGGGTTAATAGGAACAGGATGCCCGCTAAAATCATTCAGCGGGCATCCTGTCACAACTCCGGGGGGGGGGGAGTCATGTGACCCCCCCGTATCGGCGATCGCTGCAAACCGCAGGTCAATTCAGACCTGCGGTTTGAGTCTTTTACCTGCGGTTGCGGCGGCGGGCGGTGCCATAGGGTCCCCATGCGGCTGTGGGGGGGACCCGATGGCATGGAAGGCAGCGCAATGTCTAAGGAAGGCATCGCGCTGCCTTCCGGTGACGAGCCTGTGAGATCCAGCCCCCTGGATCTCACAGGCCGGAAGCTGTATGAGTAATACACAAGTATTGGAATGCATTGTAAAGGATTAGACCCACAAAAGTGCAAGTCCCAAAGTGGGACAAAAAATAAAGTGAAAAAAAAAGTTTTACCCAAAAAAAAAGTTTTCCCCAAAAAAATTAAAAGTTTCAAGTAAAAATAAACAAAAACGTCATTTTCCCCAAATAAAGTAAAAAAAAAATGGTAAAAAATAGAGGGAAAAAAAGTATACATATTAGGTATTGCTGCGTCCGTATCGACCAGCTCTATATACATATCACATGACCTAACCCCTCAGATGAACACCGTAAAAAGTAAAAAATAAAAACTGTGCTAAATAATTTTGTCACCTTACATCACAAAAAGTACAACAGCAAGCAATCAAAAAGGCATTTGCTCACCAAAATAGTACCAATCTAACCGTCACCTCATCCCGCAAAAAATGAGTACCTAGCTGAGACAATCGCCCAAAAAATAAAAAAACTATGGCTCAGAATATGGAGACACTAAGGCTACTTTCACACTTGCGTTTTTCTTTTCCGGCATAGAGTTCCGTCACAGGGGCTCTATACCGGAAAAGAACTGATCAGTTTTATCCCCATGCATTCTGAATGGAGAGTAATCCGTTCAGTTTGCATCAGGATGTCTTATAGCAGTCTTCGTTTTGACTGATCAGGCAAAAGAGAAAACCGCAGCATGCTACGGTTTTCTCTCCGGCAAAAAAAACTGAAGACTTGCCTGAATGCCGGATCCGGCATTTTTTCCCATAGGAATGTATTAGCGCCGGATCTGGCATTCAGAATACCGGAATGCCGGATCCGTCCTTCCGGCCTGCGCATGCGCAGACCGGTAAAAATTTGAAAAAATGTACATGACAAGCGGAGAGACGGATCCGTCCTTGCAATGCATTTGTGAGACGGATCCGCATCCGGATCCGTCTCACAAATGCTTTCAGTCAGCGGCAGATCGGCGGATCCGGCGGGCAGTTCCGACGACGGAACTGCCCGCCGGATCACACTGCCGCAAGTGTGAAAGTAGCCTAAAACATCATTATTTTTTTTTCAAAAGCTGTTATTGTGTAAAACTTACATAAATAAAAGAAAGTATACATATTAGGTATCGCCGCATCCGTGACAACCTGGTCTATAAAAATATGACATGATCTAACCTGTCAGAGGAATGTTGTAAATAACAAAAATTAAAAAAACTGTGCCAAAACAGCTATTTCTTGTTATCTTGCCTCACAAAAAGTGTAATATAGAGCAACCAAAAATCATATGTACCCTAAACTAGTACCAACAATACTGCCACCCTATCCCGTAGTTTCTAAAATGGGGTCACTTTTTTGGAGTTTCTACTCTAGGGGTGCATCAGAGGGGCTTCAAATGGGACATGGTGTCAAAAAAAACGGTCCAGCAAAATCTGCCTTCCAAAAACCGTATGGCATTCCTTTCCTTCTGCGCCCTGCCGTGTGCCGGTACAGCTGTTTACGACCACATATGGGGTGTTTCTGTAAACTACAGAATCAGGGCCATAAATATTGAGTTTTGTTTGGCTGTTAACCCTTGCTTTGTTACTGGGAAAAATGGATTAAAATGGAAAATTTGCCAAAAAATTTAAATTCTGAAATTTAATCTCCATTTGCCAATAACTCTTGTGGAACACCTAAAGGGTTAACGACGTTTGTAAAATCTGTTTTGAATACCTTGAGGGGTGTAGTTTCTTAGATGGGGTCACTTTTATGGAGTTTCTATTCTAGGTTTGCATCGGAGGGGCTTTAAATGGGACATGGTGTCAAAAAAAACAGTCCAGCAAAATCTGCCTTCCAAAAACCGTATGGCATTCCTTTCCTTCTGCTCCCTGCCGTGTGCCCGTACAGTAGTTTACGACCACATATGGGGTGTTTCTGCAAACTACAGAATCAGGGCCATAAATATTGAGTTTGGTTTGGCTGTTAACCCTTGCTTTGTAACTGGAAAAAAATTATTAAAATGGAAAATCTGCCAAAAAAGTGAAATTTTGAAATTGTATCGCTATATTCCATTAATTCTTGTGGAACACCTAAAGGGTTAACAAAGTTTGTAAAATCAGTTTTGTATACCTTGAGGGGGGTAGTTTATATAATGGGGTCATTTTTGGGTGGTTTCTATTATGTAAGCCTCGCAAAGTGACTTCAGACCTGAACTGGTCCCTAAAAATTGGGTTTATGAAAAATTTCTAGATTAGCTTCTAAACTTCTAAGCCTTGTAACATCCCCAAAAAATAAAATATCATTCCCAAAATGATCCAAACATGAAGTAGACATATGGGGAATGTAAAGTAATAACTATTTTTGGAGGTATTACTATGTATTATAGAAGTAGAGAAATTGAAACTTTGAAATTTGCTATTTTTTTCAAATTTTTGGTAAATTTGGTATTTTTTTTATAAATAAAAATGTTTTTTTTTTTACTTCATTTTACCAGTGCCATGAAGTACAATATGTGATGAAAAAACACTCATAATAGCCTGGATAAGTCAAAGCGTTTTAAAGTTATCAGCACTTAAACTGACACTGGTCAAATTTGCAAAAAATGGAAAAGTCCGTAAGGTGAAATAGGGCCGATTCCTTAAGTGGTTAAGCTTTGCTTTGCTCCCTGCAAACAACCAACATTTCAATATCGTACTTTATATAACTGCATGCAAAAATGCACAAAGTACTGTAGCTTATGAGTTATTGAAATCTGTTAGGTTCTATTCTGTATAGATACACTCACCTAAAGAATTATTAGGAACACCTGTTCTATTTCTCATTAATGCAATTATCTAGTCAACCAATCACATGGCAGTTGCTTTAATGCATTTAGGGGGGTGGTCCTGGTCAAGACAATCTCCTGAACTCCAAACTGAATGTCAGAATGGGAAAGAAAGGTGATTTAAGCAATTTTGAGTGTGGCATGGTTGTTGGTGCAGACGGGCCGGTCTGAGTATTTCACAATCTGCTCAGTTACTGGGATTTTCAGGCACAACCATTTCTAGGGTTTACAAAGAATGGTGTGAAAAGGGAAAAACATCCAGTATGCGGCAGTCCTGTGGGCAAAAATGCCTTGTGGATGCTAGAGGTCAGAGGAAAATTGGCCGACTGATTCAAGCTGATAGAAGAGCAACGTTGACTGAAATAACCACTCGTTACAACCGAGGTATGCAGCAAAGCATTTGTGAAGCCACAACATGCACAACCTTGAGGCGGATGGGCTACAACAGCAGAAGACCCCACTGGCTACCACTCATCTCCACTACAAATAGGAAAAAGAGGCTAAAATTTGCACGAGCTCACCAAAATTGGACTGTTGAAGACTGGAAAAATGTTGCCTGGTCTGATGAGTCTCGATTTCTGTTGAGACATTCAAATGGTAGAGTCCGAATTTGGCGTAAATAAAATGAGAACATGTATCCCTCCTCTGATGGCTACTTCCAGCAGGATAATGCACCATGTCACAAAGCTCGAATCATTTCAAATTGGTTTCTTGAACATGACAATGAGTTCACTGTACTAAAATGGCCCCCACAGTCACCAGATCTCAACCCAATAGAGCATCTTTGGGATGTGGTGGAACGGGAGCTTCGTTCCCTGGATGTGCATCCCTCAAATCTCCATCAACTGCAAGATGCTATCCTATCAATATGGGCCAACATTTCTAAAGAATGCTATCAGCACCTTGTTGAATCAATGCCACGTAGAATTAAGGCAGTTCTGAAGGCAAAAGGGGGTCCAACACCGTATTAGTATGATGTTCCTAATAATTCTTTAGGTGAGTGGGTATCCACACTAGCACATAATGCATTACTACTTTTCATATACATTAGCCTATGATACAGCATTTCCAGGAAACTTTCTGGCTACACGCTATTCTCCATGTGCTAGCTCAGTCATAGTAAACAGGCCATCTAAGGATGAAAAGTTTTCTTAATAGCTATCTACAGTCATAAACTTTATGACTGACTAACATGGTTTGTTTCCTAATGCATCCTTCTGCTGCTTTGGCCAATACAGTAATTCTAACGTGCTTATTGAGTAGAAGTAATCAAAGGGGAGTACATTTCTCTTACATTTAATGCATTATCAACATCAATCCGAAATGTTACAAATGTGTATTATGTATTATAACTAGAGATGAGCGAACCCGAACTGTGTCCGTGACACGGACCCGAACCCGAACATTTTCGTAAAAGTCTGTGTTCGGGTTCGGTGTTCGGCGCTTTCTTGGCGCTTTTTGAAAGGCTGCAAAGCAGCCAATCAACAAGCGTCATACTACTTGCCCCATGAGGCCATCACAGCCTTGCCTACTATTGGCATGGCTGTGATTGGCCAGTGCAGCATGTGACCCAGCCTCTATATAAGCTTGGGTCACGTTGCGCTGCACGTCACTCTGCTGATTGAAGCATAGGGAGAGGTTGCAGCTGCGACGTTAGGGCGAGATTAGGCAGATTAACTCCTCCAAAAGACTTCATTCTGTGATCGATCTGCAGCTGTGGATCATTGAAGTGCTAATATTAACTTGCTCACTTTTTTGAGGCTGCCCAGAGCGTTTTTAGATCACTTTTTTTCTGGGGTGATCGGCGGCCATTTTGTGACTTGTGGTGCGCCAGCACAAGCTATCACCAAGTGTATTTAACCATCAATAGTGTGGTTATTTTGTGCTATATCCTACATCAGCTGCAGGCTGAGCCTGTGTCACCGAAGTGCATTTAACCATCAACAGTCTGGTTATTTTTTGGCCATATACTACATCAGCTGCAGGCTGAGCCTGTGTCACCGAAGTGCATTTAACCATCAACAGTCTGATTATTTTTTGGCCATATACTACATCTGGTGCAGGCTGAGCCTGTGTCACCCAAGTGCATTTAACCATCAACAGTGTGGTTATTTTTTGGCCATATACTACATCAGGGGCAAGTTGAGCCTGTCACCCAGCGCCTAAAAAATAGACCTGACATTTCTATTCTACCAAATCTGTACTGTTTTAGCTGGTCAAGTTATTTGTAGTGACTGTAAAAGCACACTTTTTGTTCTGGGTTGAAAAACTATTCCCAAATTTGCCATTCTCAAAATAACTAGTTTCTGGTATATGAGGCCTACTTGAAATCTATCCCAAAAAGGATATCTTATATTGAAGGTGCTGATAGTGTCATTCAGAAAAACCTAAGACACACGCTACCGTGCAGATAGAAGTCTGATTCTGTGATTAAACCTATACCTGTCACACAGCGCAAAAAAAAACAGGCCTCACATTTCTATTCAACCAAATCTGTACTGTTTTAGCTGGTCAAGTTATTTCTAGTGACCGTAAAAGCACTTTTTTTTTTCTGGGTTGAAAAACTATTCCTAAATTTGCCATTCTCAAAATAACTAGTTTCTGGTATTTGAGGCCTACTTGAAATCTATCCCAAAAAGGATATCTTACATTGAAGGTACTGATAGTGTCATTCAGAAAAACCTAAGACACACGCTACCGTGCTGATAGAAGTTTGATTCTGTGATTAAACCTATACCTGTCACACAGCGCAAAAAAAAACAGGCCTGACATTTCTATTCAACCAAATCTGTACTGTTTTAGCTGGTCAAGTTATTTCTAGTGACCGTAAAAGCACATTTTTTTTCTGGGTTGAAAAACTATTCCCAAATTTGCCATTCTCAAAATAACTAGTTTCTGGTATTTGAGGCCTACTTGAAATCTATCCCAAAAAGGATATCTTACATTGAAGGTGCTGATAGTGCCATTCAGAAAAACCTAAGACACACGCTACCGTGCTGATAGAAGTCTGATTCTGTGATTAAACCTATACCTGTCACACAGCGCAAAAAAAAACAGGCCTCACATTTCTATTCAACCAAATCTGTACTGTTTTAGCTGGTCAAGTTATTTCTAGTGACCGTAAAAGCACATTTTTTTTTCTGGGTTGAAAAACTATTCCCAAATTTGCCATTCTCAAAATAACTAGTTTCTGGTATTTGAGGCCTACTTGAAATCTATCCCAAAAAGGATATCTTACATTGAAGGTACTGATAGTGTCATTCAGAAAAACCTAAGACACACGCTACCGTGCAGATAGAAGTCTGATTCTGTGATTAAACCTATACCTGTCACACAGCGCAAAAAAAAAACAGGCCTCACATTTCTATTCAACCAAATCTGTACTGTTTTAGCTGGTCAAGTTATTTCTAGTGACCGTAGAAGCACATTTTTTTTTCTGGGTTGAAAAACTATTCCCAAATTTGCCATTCTCAAAATAACTAGTTTCTGGTATTTGAGGCCTACTTGAAATCTATCCCAAAAAGGATATCTTACATTGAAGGTACTGATAGTGTCATTCAGAAAAACCTAAGACACACGCTACCGTGCTGATAGAAGTCTGATTCTGTGATTAAATCTATACCTGTCACACAGCGTAAAAAAAAACAGGCCTCACATTTCTATTCAACCAAATCTGTACTGTTTTAGCTGGTCAAGTTATTTCTAGTGACCGTAAAAGCACTTTTTTTTTTCTGGGTTGAAAAACTATTCCCAAATTTGCCATTCTCAAAATAACTAGTTTCTGGTATTTGAGGCCTACTTGAAATCTATCCCAAAAAGGATATCTTACATTGAAGGTGCTGATAGTGCCATTCAGAAAAACCTAAGACACACGCTAGCGTGCTGATAGAAGTGTCATTCTGTGATTAAACCTATACCTGTCACACAGCGCAAAAAAAACAGGCCTCACATTTCTATTCAACCAAATCTGTACTGTTTTAGCTGGCCAAGTTATTTCTAGTGACTGTAAAAGCACATTTTTTTTTCTGGGTTGAAAAACTATTCCCAAATTTGCCATTCTCAAAATAACTAGTTTCTGGTATTTGAGGCCTACTTGAAATCTATCCCAAAAAGGATATCTTACATTGAAGGTACTGATAGTGTCATTCAGAAAAACCTAAGACACACGCTACCGTGCAGATAGAAGTCTGATTCTGTGATTAAACCTATACCTGTCACACAGCGCAAAAAAAAACAGGCCTCACATTTCTATTCAACCAAATCTGTACTGTTTCAGCTGGTCAAGTTATTTCTAGTGACCGTAAAAGCACATTTTTTTTTCTGGGTTAAAAAACTATTCCCAAATTTGCCATTCTCAAAATTGTGGTGAACGGGAACAATGAAGAAAACATCTAATAAGGGACGCGGACGTGGACATGGTCGTGGTGGTGTTAGTGGACCCTCTGGTGCTGGGAGAGGACGTGGCCGTTCTGCCACAGCCACACGTCCTAGTGAACCAACTACCTCAGGTCCCAGTAGCCAGCAGAATTTACAGCGATATTTGGTGGGGCCCAATGCCGTTCTAAGGATGGTAAGGCCTGAGCAGGTACAGGCATTAGTCAATTGGGTGGCCAACAGTGGATCCAGCACGTTCACATTATCTCCCACCCAGTCTTCTGCAGAAAGCGCACAGATGGCGCATGAAAACCAAGCCCATCGGTCTGTCACATCACCCCCATGCATATCAGGGAAACTGTCTGAGCCTCAAGTTATGCAGCAGTCTCTTATGCTGTTTGAAGACTCTGCTGGCAGGGTTTCCCAAGGGCATCCACCTAGCCCTTCCCCAGGGGTGGAAGAGATAGAATGCACTAACGCACAACCACTTATTTTTCCTGATGATGAGGACATGGGAATACCACCTCAGCACGTCTCTGATGATGACGAAACACAGGTGCCAACTGCTGCGTCTTTCTGCAGTGTGCAGACTGAACAGGAGGTCAGGGATCAAGACTAGGTGGAAGACGATGCAGGGGACGATGAGGTCCTAGACCCCACATGGAATGAAGGTCGTGCCACTGACTTTCAGAGTTCGGAGGAAGAGGCAGTGGTGAGACCGAGCCAACAGCGTAGCAAAAGAGGGAGCAGTGGGCAAAATCAGAACACCCGCCGCCAAGAGACTCCGCCTGCTACTGACCGCCGCCATCTGGGACCGAGCACCCCAAAGGCAGCTTCAAGGAGTTCCCTGGCATGGCACTTCTTCAAACAATGTGCTGACGACAAGACCCGAGTGGTTTGCACGCTGTGCCATCAGAGCCTGAAGCGAGGCATTAACGTTCTGAACCTTAGCACAACCTGCATGACCAGGCACCTGCATGCAAAGCATGAACTGCAGTGGAGTAAACACCTTAAAAACAAGGAAGTCACTCAGGCTCCCCCTGCTACCTCTTCTGCTGCTGCCGCCTCGGCCTCTTCTGCTGCTGCCGCCGCCTCGGCCTCTTCCTCTGCCTCTGGAGGAACGTTGGCACCTGCCGCCCAGCAAACATGGGATGTACCACCAACACCACCACCTGCGTCACCAAGCATCTCAACCATGTCACACGGCAGCGTTCAGCTCTCCATCTCACAAACATTTGAGAGAAAGCGTAAATTCCCACCTAGCCACCCTCGATCCCTGGCCCTGAATGCCAGCATTTCTAAACTACTGGCCTATGAAATGCTGTCATTTAGGCTGGTGGACACACACAGCTTCAAACAGCTCATGTCACTTGCTGTCCCACAGTATGTTGTTCCCAGCCGCCACTACTTCTCCAAGAGAGCCGTGCCTTCCCTGCACAAACAAGTGTCCGATAAAATCAAGTGTGCACTGCGCAACGCCATCTGTGGCAAGGTCCACCTAACCACAGATACGTGGACCAGTAAGCACGGCCAGGGACGCTATATCTCCCTAACTGCACACTGGGTAAATGTAGTGGCGGCTGGGCCCCAGGCGGAGAGCTGTTTGGCGCACGTCCTTCCGCCGCCAAGGATCGCAGGGCAACATTCTTTGCCTCCTGTCTCCTCCTCCTCCTACTCAGCTTCCTCCTCCTCTTCTTCCACCTGCTCATCCAGTCAGCCACACACCTTCACCACCAACTTCAGCACAGCCCGGGGTAAACGTCAGCAGGCCATTCTGAAACTCATATGTTTGGGGGACAGGCCCCACACCGCACAGGAGTTGTGGCGGGGTATAGAACAACAGACCGACAAGTGGTTGCTGCCGGTGAGCCTCAAGCCCGGCCTGGTGGTGTGCGATAATGGGCGAAATCTCGTTGCAGCTCTGGGACTAGCCGGTTTGACGCACATCCCTTGCCTGGCGCATGTGCTGAATTTGGTGGTGCAGAAGTTCATTCGCAACTACCCCGACATGTCAGAGCTGCTGCATAAAGTGCGGGCCGTCTGTTCGCGCTTCCGGCGTTCACACCCTGCCGCTGCTCGCCTGTCTGCGCTACAGCGTAACTTCGGCCTTCCCGCTCACCGCCTCATATGCGACGTGCCCACCAGGTGGAACTCCACCTTGCATATGCTGGACAGACTGTGCGAGCAGCAGCAGGCCATAGTGGAGTTTCAGCTGCAGCACGCACGGGTCAGTCGCACTGTGGATCAGACACACTTCACCACCAATGACTGGGCCTCCATGCGAGACCTGTGTGCCCTGTTGCGTTGTTTCGAGTACTCCACCAACATGGCCAGGGGCGATGACGCCGTTATCAGCGTTACACTACCACTTCTATGTCTCCTTGAGAAAACACTTAGGGCGATGATGGAAGAGGAGGTGGCCCAGGAGGAAGAGGAGGAAGAGGGGTCATTTTTAGCACTTTCAGGCCAGTCTCTTCGAAGTGACTCAGAGGGAGGTTTTTTGCAACACCAGAGGCCAGGTACAAATGTGGCCAGACAGGGCCCACTACTGGAGGACGAGGAGGACGAGGATGAGGAGGAGGTGGAGGAGGATGAGGATGAAGCATGTTCACAGCGGGGTGGCACCCAAAGCAGCTCGGGCCCATCACTGGTGCGTGGCTGGGGGGAAACACAGGACGATGACGATACGCCTCCCACAGAGGACAGCTTGTCCTTACCTCTGGGCAGCCTGGCACACATGAGCGACTACATGCTGCAGTGCCTGCGCAACGACAGCAGAGTTGCCCACATTTTAACGTGTGCGGACTACTGGGTTTCCATCCTGCTGGATCCCCGGTACAAAGACAATGTGCCCACCTTACTTCCTACACTGGAGCGTGATAGGAAGATGCGCGAGTACAAGCGCACGTTGGTAGACGCGCTACTGAGAGCATTCCCAAATGTCACAGGGGAACCAGTGGAAGCCCAAGGCGAAGGCAGAGGAGGAGCAAGAGGTCGCCAACGCAGCTGTGTCACGCCCAGCTCCTCTGAGGGCAGGGTTAGCATGGCAGAGATGTGGAAAAGTTTTGTCAACACGCCACAGCTAACTGCACCACCACCTGATACGGAACGTGTTAGCAGGAGGCAACATTTCACTAACATGGTGGAACAGTACCTGTGCACACCCCTCCACGTACTGACTGATGGTTCGGCCCCATTCAACTTCTGGGTCTCCAAATTGTCCACGTGGCCAGAGCTAGCCTTTTATGCCTTGGAGGTGCTGGCCTGCCCGGCGGCCAGCGTTTTGTCTGAACGTGTATTCAGCACGCAGGGGGCGTCATTACAGACAAACGCAGCCGCCTGTCTACAGCCAATGTGGACAAGCTGACGTTCATAAAAATGAACCAGGCATGGATCCCACAGGACCTGTCCATCCCTTGTGCAGATTAGATATTAACTACCTCCCCTTAACAATATATTATTCTACTCCAGGGCACTTCCTCATTCAATACTATTTTTAATTTCATTTTACCATTATATTGCGGGGCAACCCAAAGTTGAATGAACCTCTCCTCTGTCTGGGTGCCTGGGCCTAAATGTGTGACAGTGGCCTGTTCCAGCGGTGGGTCACGTGAAGCCTGATTCTCTGCTATGACATGAAGACTTATTCTGTGCTGACATGAAGCCAGATTCTCTGTTACGCGACCTCTCTCCTCTGCCTGGGTGCCTGGGCCTAAATATGTGACAGTGGCCTGTTCCAGTGGTGGGTGACGTGAAGCCTGATTCTCTGCTATGACATGAAGACAGATTCTGTGCTGACATCAGGCCAGATTCTCTGTTACGGGACCTCTCTCCTCTGCCTGGGTGCTGGGGCCTAAATGTCTGACAGTGGCCTGTTCCAGTGGTGGGTGACGTGAAGCCTGATTCTCTGCTATGACATGAAGACAGATTCTGTGCTGACATAAGGCCAGATTCTCTGTTACGGGACCTCTCTCCTCTGCCTGGGTGCCTGGGCCTAAATGTGTGACAGTGGCCTGTTCCAGTGGTGGGTGACGTGAAGCCTGATTCTCTGCTATGACATGAAGACAGATTCTGTGCTGACATAAGGCCAGATTCTCTGTTACGGGACCTCTCTCCTCTGCCTGGGTGCCTGGGCCTAAATGTGTGACAGTGGCCTGTTCCAGTGGTGGCTGACGTGAAGCTTGATTCTCTGCTATGACATGAAGACAGATTCTGCGCTGACATAAGGCCAGATTCTCTGTTACGGGACCGCTCTCCTCTGTCTGGGTGCCGGGGCCTAAATGTGTGACAGTGGCCTGTTCCAGTGGTGGGTGACGTGAAGCCTGATTCTCTGCTATGACATGAAGACTGATTCTGCGCTGACATAAGGCCAGATTCTCTGTTACGGGACCTCTCTCTTCTGCCTGGGTGCCTGGGCCTAAATGTGTGACAGTGGCCTGTTCCAGTGGTGGGTGACGTGAAGCCTGATTCTCTGCTATGACATGAAGACTGATTCTGTGCTGACATGAAGCCAGATTCTCTGCTATGGCATGAAGAGACTGATTCTGTGCTGACATGAAGCCAGATTCTTTGCTATGGCATGAAGAGACTGATTCTCTGCTGACGTGAAGCCAGATTCTCTGCTATAGGACCTCTGTCCAATTGATATTGGGTCATTTTTATTTTTTTTATTTTTATTTTAATTCATTTCCCTATCCACATTTGTTTGCAGGGGATTTACCTACATGTTGCTGCCTTTTGCAGCCCTCTAGCTCTTTCCTGGGCTGTTTTACAGCCTTTTTAGTGCCCAAAAGTTCGGGTCCCCATTGACTTCAATGGGGTTCGGGTTCGGGACGAAGTTCGGTTCGGGTTCGGATCCCGAACCCGAACATTTCCGGGAAGTTCGGCCGAACTTCTCGAACCCGAACATCCAGGTGTTCGCTCAACTCTAATTATAACCGATTGCTTTTTGTATACAAGGCCTACTGTGTAAAGATATTAGCAAAAACACATGAAAAGGATAAGCCAGAAAGCCAAAGCTGGAGCCATTTAGCAATTTTCTCTATTAACGAACTTCATATTTTGGTATGAAGCAACAATAATTAAGTCTGGAAATAAAGTATTTATTATACTAAAATATGCCTATATTAGGCGTATTTCAGGCACAGATGGAGGCGCTATGGTTAGTTGCGCCACTATCTGCAACTTCGCTCAGCTCACGCCAGATCTAAAATTGTGTAGAAAAGAAAATTGGTCGGCACTCCTCGTTGATGAAGTGGTGCTCGGTGGTAACTGATTCAATAGGTCAAGTATGTCAAAACAACGGCACTGGTATATACCCTATCTATATGCCTTATCTACATTATTTACTGCATACAAACTAAGTCTAGCGACCATGTCTACGGTATACCCCATACCAGGATATACCCAAATACACTCAAATATATGGATTGAGGCCTCCATTTAACTCTGGATTTATTTAGGAACTTTGTTAAGTTTGTTTTTTCTACTATGGACCCCTGGGATGAACACCCATTTGGCTTTATTATATCTCCATGACATCATGTTTTTTATTATGTTTTGTATCATGAATTCTGTGTTACTTATTTCTGTGCACTATATGTCTTGAACAATAGGCCGTGAGCAAGGTCTAGGATAGACCAAAACATTGGCCAGTGCCTTTGTATGAAATTGGATGGAATACATTACTATTAATTGCATCAAAAAAAATTCAAATGCCGTGGTTTTGACATACTAGGTCTAAAATTGTGGGCGGGGAAGGGCCAGCATGCTCGTCTCATTTACCATTTTCTGCACCTGTTTCTTCATAACTTCGGAGTATCCACCGCCAGCTTAGGACTTTATTAAGACCAGCTTCTAAAACACCGGTCTTAATAAATGTGCCCCAAAGTGTTGATCAGTGCCCCTTTGCATCAGCATGTTACACAGGGGGAGGAATTATGCTACTGCTACGTCACTCTTCCCCCAATAACTTCTATTGATTAGCAGCAGATCATCCCTGATGATACGGGGAGGTGTACTGCCAATAATCGGGTATCTTTCATTCTAATAATAAATGCAAATCAACCGAGTGATTGCTCGTTTATAGTGATGAGCGGCAGGGGTCATATCCGAATTCGCGATATTTCGCGAATATTTTGTAGATATTCTATGATTTTTTTTGCTTGAAAAATCGGCAAGGTAATGATCGTGTAATATGCAAATTTTCGTCATGCGAATTTTAGTAATGCGATTTTTTTCAACTTACAACCATTAGACAAAGAAGATTATATCACTATATTAGCTAAATTGCTCTATATTAGATTTTTTCCGAATATTTGCTATATTGCTATAACTCTGTTTTTTCGAATATTCGTAATATTCTAAAACAAGAATATATAGCAGTATAGTGAATATTCGAAAAAAAAACGAATTTAGAGCAATTTAGCTAATATAGTGCTATAATCTTTTTTTTTTATAGTTGTCATTTTTTTCCAATCTGAACTTCAGATGAGAAAAAAATTACAACTATTAGAAGATTATAGCACTATATTAGCTAAATTGCTCTAAATTTGTTTTTTTTTTCGAATATTCACTATACTGCTATATATTCTTGTTTTAGAATATTACGAATATTCGAAAAAACTAAGTTATAGCAATATAGCAAATATTCAGAAAAAATCTAATATAGAGAAATTTAGCTAATATAGTGCTATAATCTAATGGTCTAATGGTTGTAAGATGAAAAAAATCGAATATTCAAAATTACGAATATATATCACTATATTCGAAATATTCACGAATTTTCGAAGTACCTATATTCGCGCTAAAAATTCGAAATTCGAATATTCGGGATCAACACTACTCATTTATTGCCAGTACGATTATACGCAGCAATTATCAGAAATAAGCATTCCTATAAACCGTAGTTTCCAGTAAGTGGCCCCAAAATCATGCAGTAAAAGCTTAAGTGGTGACATTTCCATGCATCCTACCACCTATTCATAAATGATTGCTTTTCTTCTGTGCAGAGAAAGGTGCTCACTGGTTGTGACAAACTCCTGTCCCACAGTTACAGGAGTTTAACAGGTCTTTTTAATGTTTTTAGCATTTTTAGGTTTATTTAGGGAAAACAGTGCAAAAAATTAAAAAGTAATTTTTTTTCTAACTATAGCTCATTCTTAAAATATGCAAATTTAGACCAAAATAAATTATTGAAACAGTTCCTTATATTGTGTCAGCCACTTTGATATAAATATATAGTTTCACATAAACAAGGCAATAATGGTGACTGCTGTGGCAGGAGGGAGCATTTTTATTGTATATTTACATTTTATTATATTTTTTGCACACAATGTGTCCCCCAAGAGGTCATTAAAAGACCTCTGGGGGACATTGGCATTTTTATTTTGCACTTTTTCCACTGTAACTGGGTCATACAAAGGAGCCCTGTTACAGATGGGGGAACATTGTACAAGGCAGAGCTGATCAGGGTCTGCTAAGACATTACAGCTCTGCTCTGCCCTCCAAATACCTAGCAATTACACGGATCATCAGATCAAATAGAAGAAGTGGCATAGCTGCTTCTTCTATTCACTGTATAGTGCTCATTGAGTGCTGTGCATTGAGCACAGTTGAAAAAAGAAACAGTAATAGGCCTCATGCACACGACCGTTGTGTGCATCCGTGGCCGTTGTTCAGTTTTCTGTGATTTTCTGTGGACCCATTGACTTTCAATGGGTCCGTTAAAAACTCAGAAAATGCACCGTTGTTCATCTGCGGCCGTGATCCGTGTTTCCTGTCCGTCAAAAAAATAAGACCTGTCCTATTTTTTTGATGGACAACGGTTCACGGACCCATTCAAGTCAATGGGTCCATGAAAAAACACGGATGCACACAAGATTGGCATCCACGTCGTGATCCGTGGCCGTTGGCAACTTTCACACAGACGGATCGCAGATCCGTCTGCATAAAAGCATTTTCAGATATGAGTTTTCACTTTGTGAAAACTCATATCCGACAGTATATTCTAACACAGAGGCGTTCCCATAGTGATGGGGACGCTTCAAGTTAGAATATACTGAGAACTGTGTACATGACTGCCCCCTGCTGCCTGGCAGCACCCGATCTTTTGCAGGGGGCTGTGATCCGCACAATTAACCCCTCAGGTGCAGCACCTAAAGGGTTAATTGTGCGTATCATAGACACCCCTGTAAGAGATCAGGTGCTGCCAGGCAGGAGGGGGGCAGACCCCCTCCTTCCCCAATATTATATTCATTGGTGGCCAGTGCGGCCTCCCCTCTCTCCCCCCCAGTTAAAATCACGTTCCGAATCCCCCATCATTGGTGGTCAGGGCGGCCTCACATCTCCCCCCCCTTGTTAAAATCACGTTCCGAATCCCCCATCATTGGTGGCCAGTGCGGCCTCACCTCTCCCCCCCTAGTTAAAATCATGTTCCGAATCCCCCATCATTGGTGGCCAGTGCGGCCTCACCTCTCCCCCCCCTAGTTAAAATCACGTTCCGAATCCCCCATCATTGGTGGCCAGTGTGGCCTCACATCTCCCCCCCATCATTGGTGGCAGTTGAGAGTTCCGATCGGAGTCCCAGTTTAATTGCTGGGGCTTCGATCGGTAACCATGGCAACCAGGACGCTACTGCAGTCCTGGTTGCCATGGTTACTTAGCAATTTTTAGAAGCATTATACTTACCTGCGAGCTGCGATGTCTGTGACCGGCCGGCGCTCCTCCTACTGGTAAGTGACAGGTCTGTGCTATAAGCAATGCGCCGCACAGACCTTTCACTTACCAGTAGGAGGAGCGCCCGGCCGGTCACAGACATCGCAGCTCACAGGTAAGTATAATGCTTCTAAAAATTGCTAAGTAACCATGGCAACCAGGACTGCAGTAGCGTCCTGGTTGCCATGGTTACCGATCGGAGCCCCAGCGATTAAACTGGGACTCCGATCGGAACTCTCCACTGCCACCAATGATGGGGGAACGTGATTTTAACTAGGGTGGGGAGGGAGATGTGAGGCCGCACTGGCCACCAATGATGGGGGATTCGGAACGTGATTTTAACTAGGGGGGGGAGAGGTGAGGCCGCACTGGCCACCAATGATGGGGGATTCGGAACGTGATTTTAACTAGGGGGGGGAGAGGTGAGGCCGCACTGGCCACCAATGATGGGGGATTCGGAACGTGATTTTAACTGGGGGGGGGGGAGAGGTGAGGCTGCACTGGCCACCAATGATGGGGGATTCGGAACGTGATTTTAACTAGGGGGGGGAGAGGTGAGGCCGCACTGGCCACCAATGATGGGGGATTCGGAACGTGATTTTAATTAGGGGGGGGAGAGGGGAGGCCGCACTGGCCACCAATGAATGTAATACAGGGGAGGGAGGGGTGCGGCACCTGAGGGGTTAATTGTGCGGATCACAGCCCCCTGTAAGAGATCAGGTGCTGCCAGGCAGCAGGGGGCAGTCATGTACACAGTTCGTAGGATATTCTAACTTGAAGCGTCCCCATCACTATGGGAACGCCTCTGTGTTAGAATATACTGTCGGATCTGAGTTTCACGATCTAACTCAAATCCGATGGTATATTCTAACATAGAGGCGTTCCCATGGTGATGGGGACGCTTCAAGTTAAAATATACCATCGGATTGGAGAAAACTCAGATCCGATGGTATATTAACTCCTGACTTTACATTGAAAGTCAATGGGGGACGGATCCGTTTGCAATTGCACCATATTGTGTCAACGTCAAACGGATCCGTCCACATTGACTTGCATTGTAAGTCAGGACGGATCCGTTTGGCTCCGCACGGCCAGGCGGACACCAAAACGACTTTTTTTTCATGTCTGTGGATCCTCCAAAAATCAAGGAAGACCCATGGACGAAAAAACGGTCACGGATCACGGACCAACGGAACCCTGTTTTGCGGACTAGTTGCACAGGCAGACGATCAGCTGTGTTTCTGTCCAGCAGGACAGAGGCCACGGGTTGTAACTTCCTGGTCTATACTTTCAAAGGTATCAAGGAAGTTTATTCCATCATATAACTGTGACCATTAGCAATAACTTCTTGAATCCAATAATTGAATGATACATTTACTATATGTAAATCCAGTCTAGAAGGTAAGTGGCTAGGCTTAGAAATCTGCTGTGGTTGAAGTTTTGTTTAAATTGTTTTTCTTTCAATGGTGTATGACAGTAAGGAAACCATTAGGTAAGGTCTTTGACATTTAAACCTTGGGTAGTGAAAGCATCTCCAAGTTACTGTTAAGGTTCATGTTTGCTACTATATTATGGTTTAACACGACCTAATAGAGCCAAAATATAGTGTGGCAATGTGAACATTGAGGTGTTGTTTCCCCAGGTTCCAGTCCAGGACTTAGGGCATGCTCATGTCCAGGGATCCTATTTAATCCTGCTACTGGATCTTGGGTGTGTTGTGAAGCAGAGTCCTGGTGAGGCTCTGTGTGAGTGGTCTCAGCCGGGTGGGCTGAGGGGCCACGAGGCTAGGCGATAGCCTGAACTTTGGGGGACGCGTTGACGCCTGTGAAACAAGGATCACAAGGCCAGAGTCGGGAGGACTACTGGGCCGCAATCCCCCAAAAGGTATTGAAGTGTCACAGCCTGGAGGTTGCTGGACTGAATGGCTGAGGAAAGCCGCATTTGTGTTCCATGTGTGAACAGGGCTCTCTAGGTGAGTCAGGGATACGCTTATGTGTTTAGTTAGAGCCTAGCCGGGCAAGGGTTTGTTATTTTGTGTGAATGTCACATGTGATAAGTTGAAGCTGCGACTTCTTAACCTGTGCTTTGCTAAAGTGTCTGAAATAAAGCAAGAGTTTGGACATTATAATCGTGTCTGCGAAGATATCTGTGAGTGTGACCCCCTGAAAAGAGACGATCCCTTACAATAGTAATAGAAGTCAATGGGGCCACGCTATACCTGTGAAGTTCCATCAATCGTACCATAGTCCATTTAATGATGTGTTTGAAAAATATGTCTGTAATACGATGCAGTATGGCACATTACTCATTGTCCACATGTATATTCTCCTTTTAATTTTCATTATACTTTTACAACAATATTTGCAATTCCAATGTGCAATTTGCAATTCCTTTTAGTTCCATTAAATCAAACTGTTCTTCATTTTCATACATTTTTTACCAGCACCATTGCATATTCATTGGAGCAGGTTTAGGTAGAGTGCTCAGAGACGCCTACACACCCAGTAGATAAGAAAGAACAGTTTTCAACTCTTCTGTCTTCTCTGACCTCACATATTGAACACTAAGTGAGCATTGTGAACTGAATACAGGGAGTAGCAGTGCTGAGTTTATATAGATCTAGCACAGTCCTTCAATTATCACCATAAAAAATGGAATTCCTTAGTAACTTGGGTTGTCATGCAGCACCAGTTGCAGTACCCCAGTAGGATTACTGCAAAAGGTTAAATAATACTAAATAAATATTTAATGAAATGTTCTTAAGAGTTTTTTATTTTTATTTTTTAGAGAGACAGCAAGGGAGTACTACATCTACCATCATTGTTGCCTTTTACAGCTATTTGTAATGCTGCAGATTCCTTGTTATTGTCTCCACCATTTGTATCTGCACTATTGACTTGTACCCATCCAAACATACTCGAACAAAGGTACCCCAGCTCCCACCAGACAGGAGCCCCAATACCAGGGTGCAGTGATGTGCCCAGGGGGAGGGGGGGCGTCCTCCCCGGGTGCCAGCTCTCAGGGGGTTGAACAGAAGCAATGAGCGCTTCCATCAATACAGATGGAAGCGCTCATTGCTTTTCCCTTTATAATATGCAGTAATGGAAGCGCTTACTAGTCTGCAGGAGGAGGGGGAAAGAAGTACTGTGAGCGTTGTACAGTACTTACCCCTCCTCCTGCTCGCTCTTCTCAGGGCCTGCGCTGCCATGTCCTGGCTGCCTGCAGCATCAGGACGTATAGAGCGCACTCTGACCTGACGCTGCAGGAGGTCAGGTGACTGCAGCGCGGGCCCTGAGAAGAGAAGACAGCCAGGACAGGAAGAGTGGCGACATGAGAGGTAAGTTACTTTATTATTTTAAAGTCTGATATGGAGGTCTAATAGGGGGTCTAATGGGGGTCTGGAGTGGTCTATGGGGGTGTTAGGAAGTCTGACTGGGGGGTTCAGGAGGTCTAATGGGGGTCAGATATGGGGGTCTGGAGGTCTAGTGGGAGTCTGGAGGTCTAATGAGGGTCTGGAGGGCTGATATGGGGGTCTGGTCTGAGGTCTGATATGTGGGTCTGGAGGTCTAATGGGGTCTTATCTGAGGTCTGATATTGGGTCGGGGTCTTACATTGAGGTTTAATTGGGGGCTGATCTGAGGTTTAAAACTGGGGTCTTATATGGGGTCTGACAGAGGTCTAAAGGGGGTTTGGTCTGAGATTGGGAGAACTCATTTAGGGTTTTATATGGGGGTCTGATCTGAAAGGAAGGTTTTTTTTATTTATTACTAGCGCACAATATAAAGGGGTGTTTCTGTATGTATGTATTTTTGTGTGGTACCAGTATTTTCAGGGGGACTGTTTCTGCAGGAAAGTATTGGGGAGCACAGTGGGCACAGTTTTGGGGGTGGCAGGCTGGGGTGTTGAGAAGGTGGGAGGAGGATGGAAAAGTAGGAAAGTAAGATGTCTGTTTGTTCGGGTAACGTGCGCTCCTCCCTCTCAACTGCTAACCGCCAGCCCGTACCTCGGCGGCTGTGATGTAACTGCAGCCGCAGTCGCGACCCACTGTTCCCGTCTCTGCCGCTCAATGATGCCCTGATGCCCTGTTCTCTGAGCCTGTGTCCCTGCTACTGTTTGCCGGCAGTTTCCTGGTTTGGCTGAGAAGGAGCAACGGTCTGGTTTGCCTCGGACGTGGGGAGGTGCTGGGAACCGGATCGCTGGAAATCTGAACGATGCCTGTGGGATGTCTGTGGGTTCCGGAGTTGCCCACCCCTCGTTCAGCATGTCTGTCTTCCCCTGCAGTGTGAGAGGATCGATGACGAGGTGAGAAGGGCGGGAGCCGCCATAAGGGATCCCAGTGAAAAACTCGGCCGCTGCTGTGTGAAACTCTACTCTGGGAGAATACTGTGACTGTGACTGTGCATTTAATACAGTCGATATACAGAGACACGGGAGTCAAGGGGGATAAGAAGGAAGGGGATGTTGGGTTGTAAGACAAACGACACAGTTTTATTAGCGCTCTCTCTGTCCCTAACTAAGTTAAATAGTTAAAACACACTCAGGACTGAGGTTTGTTGGCTGGGAACAGAGTACTCTGAAAAAGAACCTCTCCCCTGAATCCTTTTTTTTTATCCCTCCCCTACTTGGCGGTGGTCCCCGTGAAGGGTTGTGCCGTTACAGACGACATTGGGTAGCCCGAAACCCCATTACTGGGCTCCCTGAGGAGATGACCGAGAAATACAGCCCAAGCGTGGGGCATACAATCATAGCGGACTTTGGCTCTAATTCAACAAAGGCGCCCCTGTAAATATATGGTCTATTCAGGTTGGCAAGGGCGATAATTTATTAACTGCTGTTTGTTAATACCTGCAACGGTACTATTTGGTGACTAACCGAAAGACTCTAACTAACTGTACAGCGCTAATTCATTAACTGCTGCATGATCTGCAAATGCGTCCTTGTAAGGCATGTTCTACTCTGACTGGCAAGGGCGACAATTTATCAATTGGTATCACCTGTAATGGTACTACTTGGTGACTAACCGAAAGATTTTATTACATTAATTGCAAACTAACCGTACAGCGCTAATTTATTAACTGCTGTGTGCTATTAACAGCTAACCTGCTATATGCTGATTAATTGAAAGACTTTAACTAGACTAATGGTAAACCAACCGGGACTACAGCGAGTGGCCCAACCTGATACTAACAGACCTTTTATTAACAGGACGATATATGGTGGTGATTTATACTTAGTGGTTTATGATCGGGATGTTGAGGGATAACGTGTATGTTGCGGGCGTGAAGGGGATAGCTGTTGATCCCCTTTTGTGATGGACTGCCCACATACTGAAGAACTTAGCCACCAAGTAATTTAGTATTTATATAAATTGGTGGATGATGGGCAGCTTATCACATATGGGGTTAATTGAGGGGCTGAACAACCTGTATTGGGTATCTAAATAACCACTACTATAAGTCTTGTTGCTATTTGATTGTATTAGTTAATTTTGCATATAGTCCCAGGAAGTCCTATATAGGAAACGGTGTTGAAAATGGCTAGACAGGGAGTAGGAAAAAAGGGGAGGGGTCAGCCGGAGTTGAATAGGACAGACTAGTCCCCTCAAGAAAAAAAATGAGGATACATCACAGGACCAAGAGGGTGAATCCCTTGGCTCAGTGGAAAATATTACTCCGAATATGGCCGCGGAGGAAGTCCGGTCTGGAGAGAGGGGCAATAAACAAAAGAAAGTGGTAGATGGAAATATTCCCCAACAAGGGGAACAAGCACCCAGCTTGCAGGATATATTTCTTGAGATTAAAAACTGCAGCTTGGCAATAAAGGACCTTTCTCTCCAGACCGAAAATATTAAAGAAGTAGTCCGGCTTCTTAGAGTAGACCTACAAAAGTATAAAGATAGACTGTCAGAAGCAGAGAAAAGACTATCAGATTCGAAAGATCTCCTACAGAATACGGTTAAAGAGAAGAATATACTAAAATATGAAAATAGAGAACTAAAAAATAAGCTACTAGAATTAGATAATAAGAAGGGCCAATTTGAGATGTTTGGGGATTCTGGAGGGGGTGGAGGGACGGGACCCTTGTGGGTTTACACAAAAATGGTTGATTGATCAGCTGGGTCAGGATATCTCAGATTATAAAAACTTTGTTGAAAGGGCCTACAGGGTGCCGGCGAAACCACCCTCCCCCGGGGAACAAGACTATGCAAGAGAAACAGTGAAAGAACGAAGTCAATTTATTGAGGTAAAAAAAATATTCAATGATGTTTCCAGCTAAACTACGGATAGAATGGGACAACAGAACTTGTTTTTTTGACTCGGTGGAGTCGGTAAACGAGTGGATTAGAGAAAAATTAAAGATCTGAAGTGTAGCGGGCTGGGGTTGGGTTGGGAGGGGGATATGCCAAGTTAGAGAGCCAGGGCTGAGGTTTACCTGGGTCATGTGTGTGGGGGGTTTTCGGCAATGCTTGGCCGCTGGCGGGGAAAGAGAGAAGGGAAGAAGGCAGTGAAGGGGGAAATTTTATTTTTATTTTTTTCCTCTCTCTCACTGCTCCCTTGGGTCCCCATTCCGTCCTTCCTCTCCCCTCCCTAGGATCAATAGAGAGACAATTGTATAGGCCTATATGAGAATAATTTCTTGGAATATTAGGGGTTTTAGTCGGGGTATAAAAAGAGTTGCCGTGTTTAATGCAATGGATGACTAGATCTTGGATGCAGTATTCCTTTCACTCGGTTTTTTCATCTTATGCAAGGGGAGTGAGCATATTAATACACCGGGATATATATATTAAAATGGTAAAAACTGTTGTAGATAGGGAAGGTCGATACATCCTTATGGATTGTTTGCTAGAAGACAAAGCATGGATTATAGCAAATGTATATATACCGCCTCCCTTTAAAATAGATACTTTACTAAAAATTCATGAATTTGAGCTTAATGCAGGGGATAAATCACTGTTGGTGTTAGGGGACTTCAATAATATAATGGATGGGAAAATAGACAAATGTAGAATAGGGAGCACTGAGGGAATTCACATGGGTTCAAAATTAAAAACTACAATACAAGAATTGGGTTGGATTGATATATGGAGGGTAATGCACCCAAAATTAAGGAAATACTCATGTTTTTCTAAAACGCACAAAACTTTATCACAGATTGATTTAGTTTTTACTAATAAAGGTGCAGTAGATATTGAACGAGTAAATTATGAACAACGGGGGATTTCAGACCACAACCCTATTATAATAAACACGAAAATGGGTGTTGGGAAAAAAATAAGACATATGAATATAAACACAGGCTGGATAAATATGATGGGAGCACACGATAAAATCTTGGAAGAGATTAAGGAATACTTTTCTATAAATGAGGGCTCTGCGGAAATCAACATAGTCTGGGAGGCTGCAAAGGCCTTCATTAGAGGGATGGTCATAAAATATACGGCAATATATACAAAAAAATCTACACGGAAAATATTAGAATTAGAGCATGAAGCAGTAATATACGAAAAAATATATATTGGAAATCCCATAGAGCAAAATTATAAAGAATGGACAGAGAAAGTCACCAAATTGGAAAATGAATTATCCTTGATGGCATAATTTTTTTGAGAGATAACTACATACACGCGCATATACCCAGTAAAAATCTAGCCGCACTGGTGGCAGCGCAATTGAATAAAAGCAGGTATATACACTGCTTGGTAGACAAATCCGGACATAATATTACTGAACAAAAGGCCAAAATGGAATTGCTCAAAGAATATTTTAAGAGTATATACTGCAGTAAAATAATGAAAAATACAACAATTTTTGGAGACAATCACCATTACTACGTTAACGACAGAGCAGAGTGAAATGTTGGAAGTTCCTTTAGAGTCAGCAGAAGCGGATAACACATTACTAAAAATAACTAAAAACAAATCCCCTGGTATAGACGGTATTCCATTTGAGGTGTATCTTCAATATAAAGAAATATTACAGTAAATATGCCGGACTTCGAGTAAACTGGCCCAAATCGGCATGTATCCCGATTGATCCTCTAAATAGCTTAATACCGGGTCAATTGGAAATTAAGAAAATAGATGAACCAGTAAAATATTTAGGTATTCAAATTACCCCCAACCCCAAGTACTACATACATCTAAATGTGGTCCCTAAAATTCAGAAAATAAAGAAGAAAGTAGAAATATTGAAAAAAATTGCATCTATCAATGGCAGGGCGCATCTCACTGGTAAAAATGTGTATCTTACCCACTTTGAATTATATTATGTGGAACGCACCGGTAACAATTCCCAAGACAATTCTTAAAAGGATAGTCTCCCTTTTGACTGATCTGATATGGCGAGGTAAAAAACCTAGAATAAGAGCTCAAATGTATATCCAAGAGAGGGAGGGCGGTTTATCCGCTCCGGACTTGGAGCTCTATTTTTTTTCCGGCCATATTAGAAACATGATAAATTGGAGCAATTCACAAAGTTACAAGGCGATGTTGGAAGGGATTCGTAAAAAACTATAAAACTGCATTATTTTTCAACTGTTGGAAGCTGATATATTGACAACAGCAAACTAATAAAATACCATTATTTTTGCTATGGACTAAAATCTGGAAAGAGGTAAGAGATATGTGGTCTCATATGGGAGTGCATAATGACACTCTATTGTGGGATAATTGTTATCTCAGAGAATTAAAGCCAATCCAACAAGAAGTATTGTGGAAAAATTGAATTTTCAAACTAGAACAGATATGGAAGGAAGGAGATATAATTGGATATTCAGACCTTATAGAAATCTGTGGAGCTGAAAATAGGGATATGACCTTCTTTTACCTTCAAATGAAACAAGCCCTGCGTGCATTTTTAGGAAAGGGAACACATATACATACCCTTCCACAACCTTTAGTCAATATATCTAAACGAACTATACGTAAGAAGCTGATATCAAGGATATATCAACTTCTATTAAATCAGAGGTCTGAAAAGAAAGCACTTAATCTGATGCCGGCTCATTACTGAGTTCCTTATTGGATTACTTTTGATTACCTTTAGTTACAGATCGCTCGATTCGTTTATTTTCCATTGGATCCTCCTTTTAGTATGACGTGCCTATTCTCGCGATCTAATTCTAGGTCCCGTGCATGTCACTGCACTTAGAAGTTTTGACATGTTGTTGTGAATTCTTCAATTTGAAACTATCAGCTATTCTTTCATATCAGTATTATCTAAGATGCTTTCAAGCTGCTTCTAAAGTTATTTTTTATTATTCAAATGGATTTTCCTTTACCTCTCTAAATGTGCGGCATCTAGTTCTCGCGATGTGTCTCCTATACCCGCGCATGTCTTTGTGCTTTAGTTGAGAGGTTGCCGATCCGTTGTTCTGCGCATGTTCAAATACTTATACGAATTCTTAGCTGATGTCAGTTTCTACTTGTATATTTTTCTCCTTCTCTTCTCTTGCACATGTTCAGACACTTTAATTTTTATATCGTGTATGTTTTACTAGCTACTGTTTTGCTATGCACTTTTATCTTTACTTATTTTTTGGAATTAGTACCATTCACAAAATAATACTTTGATTATATAAAAATAATAATAATAATTACAGGTTTCTTTTATTTTATCTGATATCTAGTCATTATCTATTTCTTATTGTTATTCATTTTTTATTTTTTATTATAAATAATCTTTTATCTAGATATCTTTATTTATATTTCCAATTAAGCATTAATACAATTTTTTTATTTATATATGTATTGGTATTATATTTCAAGTAATAATTTCATTTTTTTTCTTTATTTGTGTTTTAGGTTGGACTGGATCCATTGGAAGGTGAGATACTTTTTTTAAATTTTTTTTAAAAGCAGCAACTGGAGCAAGCATGCCGCTACCAGAATCATAGCCACATATAGAAAGTAAGAAAATACAGCACACAAGGAGTCTCAGTAGATAGTTTTAAACTTGTAGGTTAGATAGGAATAAGTAATTACCGATTATAAAAGCAGTCAATAATAAAAGTTAAATTTTAATATTAAAATAAAATATGCACATGTCAAGAGTAGGCAACTAGTAGTCTAGTACTAAATGTAAAAAGTATTTAAGTGCCTCTACATGTGTAGGGTATATATATGTAACATAGATCTAAATAATAGGGGAAAACCCTCAATAAGTACCCAAAAGAGCCACAGGGAATTAAAACGGATGCCATAAATCAAGCTAAGAATGGCCGGCTTTTTAGCAAGCCATCCATCCACACAAATATCGCTAGCAGAAGCAAATCAAGTATTTTCCACAGAAAATCTACCAATAACCATTTTAGACATAAATCAAGTGTTCAGAGAACTTAATAAAACCTATAAAAGCTATGTGCGGTCAATCTGGGAAGTAAGATCGTCTACAGAGGTATACGTATAAATATTACACCCAACTCACATCAAGGAGATCCAGAATTTACTAAAGGGTGGGAGACTCTACTGACAGAGAATTCGCTGCGCATGCAAGCGTACCTGTTGGAATATGAAAAGAAACAAATGATAAAAATTTCCCAACAGTTAGAAAAAGAAGTAGCTGATATAAAAATATTTCAAACTCACTCTGAGTATACACTATTGGAAAGTAAATTACAGAAGAACATTGAAAACTTACAAAGCGAGATTAAAGAGAGAAAATATCGTAAATATAATCGAGATAGAAAAGACTTTGAATCTGGCAATATTTATATGAAAAGAAATACAGGATACAGAAGTGGAAACTTCAACTATCGCAAACCAATTCAATATACAGACATTTCAGAGTCAGAAATCTCTGAATCAGATTCAGGGTCCAATACCTCCAAACTAGGCACCAAGAGAAAAGCTAGGAATAAAGTAGGACAGTATCAAAAGAAATATAATTATAACAGAGCATCAGCATGTGTAGGAAATCAACAAAGCAGATCTGGAGGACAGCCTGCACAGAGTGCAGAGGGAGGAAGAGCACACAGTGCAGAAAGAGGAACCAAAATAGTTCCATCATTATTTTCTTCAGCCTTGTCCTTTCCATTTATATCCACACAAGCCCCAATAGGGATGCCAAATGTAGTCCCACAAGTACCTTCTCCTTCCCCAGCCTCATCGTCTTTTTTAGTGACGGGAGCACAGCTAAGGGACCGGGACAAATGGGGATATCAGCCAAAGACGTAGTACTTCCCCCTAAAACCACTGGGATGCAAATAATCAATTTATCAAACACAATTCTGGATTCGGAACATGAAAAACATATACAAAAAGGGCTCTCCTATACACCAGCACCATATTTCGATTGTTTCACATGGGTGAAAGATATAAACCTATTTGCCAGAAAAATTAGCCTTACATAAGGAATTTAAAAACAAAGAAAGACACCCAAGAAATAATGAGACGTGAACAGGAAGCAATAAGAATATTAGAAGAACTGCAGCAGGAACATCTAGGTCAAGTTCCAGTACCGACACCACCCTTCTCCACTATGACCCCCCAGTCAAAATTTACACCACCTTTTACAAAATATAACAATATAAAAACATTTGTTGATCTAGTAACTATAGAATTACAAAAAATAAAAGGAAAAAAGTCACAGATAAATAGTAATCTCACCAAAAAAGAAAAAATAGCTTTACAGGAACTAATAAAGAACAAAAATCTAGAAATAAAATCGTCAGACAAAGGGGGAAACATAGTAATAATAGAGAAAAAAGAGTACAAACAGATGGTCATGGACCTTCTACAAGACAGAAATACATATAAAAAATTACAGACCAACCCTACTACAAAATATGTGCAGGAACTCAAAACTATTCTACAACAAGCAAAAGAAAAAAATCTTATTACCAAAGATGAGTTTAAAGTCCTGTACAAATCAAATCCAGTACTAGCAACGTTTTATGCTATCCCTAAGATATTCCAGGGAGACCTATTGTATCCGGAAATGAAAGCTTATGTGAGGGGATTAGTGGCTATGTCGACGAGGTGATATCCCCATTTGTCCCTAGTCTGACATCACATCTAAAAGACACCAAAGATGTGCTGTCTAAACTACAAGATATACATGTCGAAAAAGGAACGCTTTTAGCAAGCTTAGACGTAGAAGCACTATACACTAGCATACAACATCTAAAAGGTATAGAGGCAACTAAATACTATCTAGACACAAGAGGGACCCAATACAAGGATCATAACGAATTTGTTTTGTCACTATTACACTTTTTACTCACACACAATTATTTTATTTTTGACGGTGAATATTATTTGCAGATCACTGGTACCGCAATGGGTACGAAATGTGCACCAAATTTTGCAAATTTTTTTAGGGTGGTGGGAGGATAGAATAGTTTTTACGGAAGCACACAGCCAATTCACCAAATATATTACTTATTGGGGTCGTTATATTGTCGACGTTATAATACTGTGGGAAGGCACTATGAAAGAATTCTATGAATTCGTCAAAATCCTCAATATAAACACTATTGGATTAAAATTCACAGGTGAAATTGACAAAAACAAACTAAACTTCCTTGATGTAGCCCTTAGTCTATCAGAAGACGGGACTATAACGACAGAAATATATAGAAAGCCCACGTCAAGCAACAGCCTCCTCCACTGGTCTAGTTACCATCCAACACCCCTGAAAAGAGGAATACCAGTAGGCCTGTATCTTAGAGCAAGGAGAAATTGCTCAACTGAGGAGGCTTTTGAACGTGAGAGCCTAATACTATACAAAAAATTTCTAGAACGTGGGTACCCCAAAAAAGTGTTACACAAAGCATATCAGAAGGCGAAAGCTAGAAATAGGAACGACTTACTGCAGGATCGAGAAAAACCAAACATAGAAAAGACAGTGAGATGCATTAGCACATATGACATTAAACATAATGAAGTAAGTAAAATTCTAAAAAAAATACTGGAATGTTTTAAGATTAGATGAAGACATCAAAAATGTCATTACTGAATACCCCACTATAACATACAGAAGAGGGCAAAATCTAAGAGAACAGCTTCTACATAGCCATTTTCAGTGGAATTACCAACAAGAGAAAAAAACAACATGGCTAACCACAAAAGGATCCTACCCATGTGGAAATTGCCAATTCTGCAGTAAAATGCTAGTGTGCAAGGAATTCGAAAACCCAGTTGATAACAAAAAATATAAAATCCCCCACTATATAAAAACTGCAAAACAACAGGGTTAGTATATGCCATTCAATGCGGGTGCCCCAAACTATATGTGGGAAAAACCATACAAGAACTCCGAAGGAGAGTATCTAAACATTTTAGTGATATTAATCTTAAAACTGACACAACATTATCTAGACATATACAAGCTGAACATAGTGGAAAAAGTGATAGCTTGACAATAATGGGTATAACAAAAATAAAATCTGGCCCAAGACAGGGAGACCTAGACAAAAAATTACAGCAGGAAGAAACCTGCTGGATATACAGGCAAAAAAGTCTCTCACCCCTGGGATTAAACGAAGGTTTCACCTATGCATCCTTCCTATAGAAGTGGCAATAATTATAGAAAAATGTACTTCATCAATAAAAAGACAATAAATCTAAATCTGACCTTCATGAACAAAAATAGTAGATTAATGGCGAGCTAATAACGAAAAATATTTTTAATAAAAAAAAAAAAAAGTATCTCACCTTCCAATGGTTCCAGTCCAACCTAAAACACAAATAAAGCAAAAATATGAAATTATTACTTGAAATATAATACCAATACATATATAAATAAAAAAATAGTATTAATGCTTAATTGGAAATATAAATAAAGATATCTAGATAAAAGATTATTTATACTAAAAAATTAAAAATGAATAACAATAAGAAATAGATAATGACTAGATATCAGATAAAATAAAAGAAACCTGTCATTATTATTATTATTATTTTTATATAATCAAAGTATTATTTTGTGAACGGTACTAATTCCAAAAAATAAGTAAAGATAAAAGTGCATAGCAAAACAGTAGCTAGTAAAACACGATATAAAAATTAAAGTGTCTGAACATGCGCAAGAGAAGAGAAGGAGAAAAATATACAAGTAGAAACTGACATCAGCTAAGAATTCGTATAAGTATTTGAACATGCGCAGAACAACGGATCGGCAACCTCTCAACTAAAGCACAAAGACATGCGCGGGTATAGGAGACACATCGCGAGAACTAGATGCCGCACATTTAGAGAGGTAAAGGAAAATCAATTTGAATAATAAAAAATAACTTTAGAAGCAGCTTGAAAGCATCTTAGATAATACTGATATGAAAGAATAGCTGATAGTTTCAAATTGAAGAATTCACAACAAAATGTCAAAACTTCTAAGTGCAGTGACATGCGCGGGACCTAGAATTAGATCGCGAGAATAGGCACGTCATACTAAAAGGAGGATCCAATGGAAAATAAACGAATCGAGCGATCTGTAACTAAAGGTAATCAAAAGTAATCCAATAAGGAACTCAGTAATGAGCCGGCATCAGATTGCGTCACAAAATAGGAGGTATTAAATACACCTCGCCATTTCAATCTCATTGTAGACTGCCCGATCCCCTGAAGACGCCATGTAAATGGCGAAACATGTCGGGGGGCAGTGTATAGGGTTTTAGGCTACAGAAGACTCATAATAAGTGTGATAGCAGGCAGACAGCAGAAAGCTATAAGCAGAAACTGGAGCAAGCGCGCCGCTACCAGAATCATAGCCACATATAGAAAGTAAGAAAATACAGCACACAAGGAGTCTCAGTAGATAGTTTTAAACTTGCAGGTTAGATAGGAATAAGTAATTACCGATTATCAAAGCAGTCAATAATAAAAGTTAAATTTTAATATTAAAATAAAATATGCACATGTCAAGAGTAGGCAACTAGTAGTCTAGTACTAAATGTAAAAAGTACTTCGTACACTCGGTACTATGGGTATGAAAAGGACAATATAGTGTTCAGGCAGGACAACGACCCGAAGCATACGTTGAAATTGGTGAAGAAGTTGTTCAATGACACTGAAGTAGAGATGCTGGATTGGCCCCAAGTTCCCAACCCAGTTGAACACTTGAGGGTAGAGTAGATGAGAAAACTGTATTTGTACCCAAGTGAGTCGACCAGTATGTACCAACATTGGGAACGTGTAGAAGAGACCAGGGAACAGATTTCGGTCGAGACATGCTTGAATCTGATGAAGAGCATGCTCAGAAGGATTCAGGCAGTGTTGAAAGCCAAAAGGTGGATTTACAAAATACTAACATAATAATAAAAATTTAAATTCTGAATTTTAGGAACAAAACAGTAACAATGCAGTTACATGACAAGAATCTGCATAACTAATATGCTAAATAGTTGCAAGTCCCATTTATGTATGAGATAGCCAAGATGATTGGCTATAAAATGATGATAGTCTCACGTTCGAAGCTTTAGTGGATGGTCACATGTGGAGCCTGAATTCAAAAGTTCAAAACAATGTTACCCTTTTGCTTGTCAGTGTATAAGACTGCACATAGCTAGTTAGGCACTTCCTTCCCTACCCCTTAACTATATGTTCCCTGTGTTCCTTTTTTTTTATATGCATAGTTAACCTTTTATTTATAATATCCTGTACCACTAAAGGTGTTTTTCGAGACTTTAAGATTGATGGCCTTTCCTCTGGATAGGTCACCAGTATCTGATTGGCGGTGCTCTAACACCTAGGACCCCCGCTATTAGCTGTTTAAGAAGGAACCAGCGCTCCTGTGAGCGCTGCAGCCTTTTCCTTGCTTACCAAGCACAGTGCCATACACCATACATTGTATAGTGGCTGCGCTTGGTATTGCGCTCAGCCCGATTCACTTCTATAGGGCTGAGTTGCAGCTGGGCTACGTTATCCATGAACGTGTCGTCACTGTCCTAGGTAAAGCTGTGAGCTCCTGCGAACGCTGCCGTCTTCTCAATCAACTGATTGGTGGGGGCCCTGGATGTTGAATCTCCAGTGATCAGATATTGTTTACCTATCCTGAGGATAGGTCATCAGTATTAAAGTCTTGGAAAAACCCTTTAATAAATCCAGTTTTTAAGCTGCAGTAGCTGTTAAACTGAGCAGATTCTACAGCCATTAAGGGATAAAGGCATCAAATAGTTTGTTTTTCATTTTTTTCTCAGATCTGATCCCTAACATTAATATTGTATTTTTAATCTACATTTAACAGTAGGTTATGAACAGATGTATGAACTATACTCTCAAAATAGACTTTTACAGTTTCTAATATTGAGAAACTATTCATTTTAGAATAAACTGCTCAAGTTATTTCCAGTCGTTGAATATGCTTATTTCCTTTGATACAGCCAGAGATTCATGGTTTATTAAAGGGAAAATTCACTATAAGGGTCCATTCACACATGCATATGTGTTTTGCGGATCTGCAAAACATGGACACTGGCAATGTGCGTTCCGCATTTTGCAGACCGCACATCGCCAACACTCGCCGACACTCTCTTGTCCGCAATTGCAATTTTTTGGCGGAAAGGAAGTGCGGATCCGCAAATGTGGATGCGGACAGCACATTCCGGCCCCATTGAAAATGAATGGGTCCGCATCTGTTCCGCAAAATTGCGGAAAGGATGCGGACCCATTTTGCAGACGTGTGAATGGACCCTAAAACCAGGCAAAATTCCTTGTAGGACTAGCTCCACCAAATGTAGTAATTCCTTTGACTTAGTGATCCATTCTTTAATTCTGGAAGAAAAGTAGTTGAACTCCCTATGCGTATGAGCAGTTAAGTGCACCAAGGGCAGGCTCAAGCCACAAGTCACTGTGTGCACCCTTGCTCTTCCTGCTTCCTCTGTCAGCCCATCACTCTCCTCCTTGATGGCAGGGCCAGGTTCCTACATAGCTCTCTCACCTGTCCCTGTCAATTATAAAGGAGAGGGAGAAGCTGGCAAAGGAAGCAGGAAGAGCAAGGGTACACAGGGTGGCTTGAACCGGTGACAGGCTCCTTCTTTTATATACAACAACTCTGCCCTTTTACTTTTTAATTAAAATGCAGAAAACAATTAGGCTGGGTTTCTACACCGATATTGTGGCATCGTGTGGCACATTTTCCCCCAAAAACTGGCATTGAGTCGAAAAGATGATGAGTAAATTGAAGAATATCAGTTAAGAGCATGGCAATGAAATGTCCCCAGATTTGACTACGTTTACTAGAAACACCTTCCGTTTGCAAGAGAAAAGCACCATGTTTAATTGTGGAATCAACAATATACACAGAGGTAATGCTTTATTCACACCAGTACTGGACTACGCTTCCTAAGGCGGCAAAAAAGAAGTACGAACTGATCCTTCCTCATATCATGAGGAAGGATCAGCAATAATCGATCCAAAACGCGTAGATGTGAATTCACTGTCGGTTTTTACTGCATTGTAAAGAATAAAGGCTGTCACTGTATGAAAGCTGGAGGTTCGTACTTCTTTTTTGCCATATTTGGATTTCGGCGCTTGGTTCCCAGTGCAATCCGTGCTTCCCATGTGTATAAATATATATGGTATATGTCTGGTGAGCGCCACTACTATTTTTCTTTTTTTTAAACGAGCCTACTATGAGCCGGTTTCCTCCTTCCATATATACAGAATGTCATATCCACTTTTAAATGTGTCCTTCTAGTACCTGACATTTACATCTCAATATTTTTGTTATACATTACTGAAAAAAGTAGGTGGGTACTCTTTTCAGAACTGCAAAAAAAAATATTAAAATACACTTTTTTTTAAATAGAAGTGAATGCCAAGAGGGCTGATGTTTCTCATAGTAATTCCACTAAAGTCAACTACTTACCTAATTTACATAAAAATAATGATATTTAGGCCTCATGCACATGAACATTTGCTGGCCGTTACATGCATTGGGGACCGCAATTTGTGGTCCCCAATGCATGGGCACCACTCATGCCGTTGCCACAGATGGATGCATATCTAGCAAACTTGAATGGGTCTGTGATCCATCCGCACTGCAAAAAAAATACATGTTCTATTTTTTGGGCGGCACGGAACCCCATGGAAGTACTACGGAATGGGTCCACATCCATGATACGGTGTACAGTCGTGGCCAAATGTTTTGAGAATTACATAAATATTGGAAATTGGAAAAGTTGCTACTTAAGTTTTTATAATAGCAATTTGCATATACTCCAGAATGTTATGAAGAGTGATCAGATGAATTGCATAGTCCTTCTTTGCCATGAAAATTAACTTAATCCCCAAAAAAACTTTCCACTGCATTTCATTGCTGTCATTAAAGGACCTGCTGAGATCATTTCAGTAATCGTCTTGTTAACTCAGGTGAGAATGTTGACGAGCACAAGGCTGGAGATCATTATGTCAGGCTGATTGGGTTAAAATGGCAGACTTGACATGTTAAAAGGAGGGTGATGCTTGAAATCATTGTTCTTCCATTGTTAACCATGGTGACCTGCAAAGAAACGCGTGCAGCCATCATTGCGTTATGGCAAGGATATTGTGGCTACTAAGATTGCACCTCAATCAACAATTTATAGGATCATCAAGAACTTCAAGGAAAGAGGTTCAATTATTGTTAAGAAGACTTCAGGGCATCCAAGAAAGTCCAGCAAGCGCCAGGATCGTCTCCTAAAGAGGATTCAGCTGCGGGATCTGAGTGCCACCAGTGCAGAGCTTGCTCAGGAATGGCAGCAGGCAGGTGTGAGCGCATCTGCACGCACAGTGAGGCGAAGACTTTTGGAAGATGGCCTGGTGTCAAGAAGGGCAGCAAAGAAGCCACTTCTCTCCAAAAAAAACCCATCAGGGACAGACTGATTTTCTGCAGAAATTATGGTGAATGGACTGCTGAGGACTGGGGCAAAGTCATATTCTCCGATGAAGCCTCTTTCCGATTGTTTTGGGCATCTGGAAAAAGGCTTGTCCGGAGAAGAAAAGGTGAGCGCTACCATCAGTCCGGTGTCATGCCAACAGTAAAGCATCCTGAGACCATTCATGTGTGGGGTTGCTTCTCATCCAAGGGAGTGGGCTCACTCACAATTTTGCCCAAAAACACAGCCATGAATAAAGAATGGTACCAAAACACCCTCCAACAGCAACTTCTTCCAACAATCCAACAACAGTTTGATGAAGAACAATGCATTTTCCAGCACGATGGAGCACCGTGCCATAAGGCAAAGGTGATAACTAAGTGGTTCGGGGACCAAAACGTTGATATTTAGGGTCCATGGCCTGGAAACTCCGCAGATCTTAATCCCATTGAGAACTTGTGGTCAATCCTCAAGAGGCGGGTGGACAAACAAAAACCCACTAATTCAGACAAACTCCAAGAAGTGATTATGAAAGAATGGGTTGCTATCAGTCAGGAATTGGCCCAGAAGTTGATTGAGAGCATGCCCAGTCGAATTGCAGAGGTCCTGAAAAAGAAGGGCCAACACTGCAAATACTGACTCTTTGCATAAATGTCATGTAATTGTCGATAAAAGCCTTTGAAACGTATGAAGTGCGTGTAATTATATTTCACTACATCACAGAAACAACTGAAACAAAGATCTAAAAGCAGTTTAGCAGCAAACTTTGTGAAAACTAATATTTGTGTCATTATCAAAACTTTTGGCTACGACTGTACATGAGGCCTAAGACTAAGGACCATATTTATCAAGACCTCAACAATTTTTTTTACATTTATGAATTTTCCCCAGGTTTTATAACACATACACATTGCTTTTAATTTACAGATGTATTAAAGATATAAACCACTTTTCCAGAAGTGGCAATGAACTACATCAGGTAGAACCTGACATAGCTCTGTAGCTATACCATATTCGACATTTACACACATACATCTGCTCAGTGTTCAGGTACATAATGCATGGTATAAATCAAAATAATATAATAATATAATAATATAATAAAAATCAAAACTGATTTTCTGCTCAATAAACAAAGCGCTCATACAGACGACCATATGTGTTTTGTGGTCCACAAACTGTGGATCTGCAAAAGACTGATTCTGGCCATGTGCGTTTCGCATTTTGTGGAACGCACACGGCCAGCCTTATGATAGAAATGCCTATTCTTGTCTGCAATTGTGGACAAGATAGGACATGCTCTATCTTTTTTGCGGGTCCGTTCTGCAAAAAACAGATAGGGATACATAAATACGGTCATATGAATGAGCCCTTACTGTTAAATTTGGGTTGACAAGATTGAGTCTGACGAATCGCTATTCTATTAACAACAAGGAACTTGCAAGATCCTATGATTCATAAATTAGTTTTGGTAACGTAGCTGCAATTTGAGCATACTATAGCAGTACCGAAAACTGAAATTTTATCAGTAACATTGCTTCTAACTGCACTATTATATTTCTGGTAGGGGTGTATATATGAGTCGTAAACAACAAAAGGGAACATGAATACAAATATGTATGTCAAATACACTGCCCGTCCAAAAAAAAGATGCCACCAAAAATATTTCGTTGGACCTCCTTTAGCTTTGATTATGGCATGCATTTGCTGTGGCATTGTTTCGATAAGCTTCTGCAATGTCACAAGATTTATTTTTATCCAGTGTTGCATTCATTTTTCACCAAGATCTTGCATTGATGATGCTAGAGTCTGACTGCTGCGCAAAGCCTTCTCCAGCACATCCCAAATATTCTCAATGGGGTTAAGGTCTGGACTCTGTGGTGGCCAATCCATGTGTGAAAATGATGTCTCATGCTCCCTGAACCACTCTTTCACAATTTGAGCCTGATGAATCCTGGCATTGTCATCTTGGAATATGCCTGTGCCATCAGGGAAGAAAAAATCCATTGATGGAATAACCTGGTCATTCAGTATGTTCAGGTAGTCAGCTGACCTCATTCTTGGAGCACAAACCTAGACCTGACCAACTGCAGCAACCCCAGATCATAGCACTGCCCCCACATGCTTGTACAGTAGGCATTAGGCATGATGGGTGTATCACTTCATCTGCCTCTCTTCTTACCCTGATGCGCCCATCACTCTGGAACAGGGTAAATCTGTACTCATCAGACCACATGACCTTCTTCCATTGCTCCAGAGTCCAATCTTTATGCTCCCTAGCAAATTGAAGCCTTTTTTTCTGGTTGGCTCACTGATTAGTGGTTTTCTTACGGCTACAAAGCTGTTCAACCCAATCCCTTGAGTTACCTTTGCATTGTGCATGTGGAAATGCTCTTACTTTCACTATTTAAACATAGCCCTGAGTTCTATTGTTTTTCTTCGATTTGATTTCCCGTTCAAGTGATCGTCGATCACTATCATTCAGGATTTTTTTCCCGCCACATTTCTTCCTCGACTACGATGGGTCCCCACTATCCTTCCAGTTTTTAATAATGCGTTGGACAGTTCTTAACCCAATTTAGTAGTTTCTGCCTTGTTAATGGTTCCCAGGGCTGTCATAGCAAACTGCCACTATGGTATGTCAGAAGTGCAACTTGGCAGTCAGTCCATCAGGAACCCATAGATTACAACAGTTTTCTATTACAGACCAAAATGTCCAAACCATTAAAATATCAAGCAGCTTTTCCTGTATAGTGTATGCCCTAATGAAAAAGTGATAAAAAATGGCATACATACCCCAAAATGGTACTAATAAAAACTAAAAAAAATTTAAAGTAGTGTGGTGATGTGTACAGTATAAGTGCTGGGAGGTGTGTATATCCCACCCAGATACCTCGGCTGGGTGAGATAACTGAAATCCAGAAAGCTGCAGTGGTTTCAGCAAAGTTTAGCGACGCCTACAGAAAGAGGGTTACACGGTCAGTGTCGGGAGGACTTCTGGACCATCTCCCCCAAGGGTGCCTGGAGACCACTGGCATACATACAGGGGTCGCAGTTGCGACCGGGCCTGACCCCGCCCGCCCTGCAGTAGTGCTGTATGGTAGTACCCGGGGCCCACCCTTTTAATATACTTACCCTCCACGGCCGGCGCTTTACTGTCCTGAGCGCGTACAGCATCAGGACGTAGTGCACGCACTATGACCTGATGCTGCACGCTGTCAGGTGACAGTGCAGCGTCGGCCGGGAAGACAGAGGAGCGGGACTTCTGCTGGAGACCCGGAGAGAAAGAGTAGCCGTGGTGCAGAACAGGTAAGTATGTTGGGACCTCGGGATCACTCTGTGGGCTGCTGCCGAAGATTGATCAGAGCCGATGGGGGCTTAGTGGGGGTCTGATGGTGATGGGGGTCTTTGGGATGATCCAAGGTCTGATGGGGGCTTAGCGGGCTGATTGGGGGGCTGAGTGGGCTGATCTGAGGTCTGATGGGGGCTGAGTTGGCTGATATGAGGTCTCTCTGCAGTGGCAGAGAGACTCACTGAGGCCAGCAGCAGCCATTTTAGTCAGATTACAGCCACTCTGCAGCTTTAGCTCTAATCTGACTGAAATGGCTGCTGCTGTCCTCAGTCTCTCTGCCACTGCTGCTCTTAGGGTGACCAGACGTTCGGTTTTTAGACTCCTAGTCCCACGCAAGGCCAGGGTGGACGGCCAGAAGTCCCCCTTTTTTGTTGTTATGCATGGTGGGATGGCGGGTCCGGCTCAGGCATGGTCACTTTAAGTACCAATGGCAGGGGGCAGGGCCTGGCAGCATGTCCGGATCACACTGCATACTTACGTGACATCACAAAGTTATCAGCGCTGCAGGTCCAGCAGGAAGTTTGGAACAGAGGAGCACGGGAGCCACTGCTAGTCTGCCATTGCCAACTTGCCCAGTAGTCTGACTCTATACTACAGTCACTCACCCCACCTTGCCTCGTTCTCTCTCTCTCTACCAGACATTTCTGCCAGCCTCAGCCAGGCCCAGGAGCAGCACTCATTCAGCCAGTCAGAGCCCACACTGAGCCCAGCCAGCCTCCAGCATTCAGCCTTGGCAGTTGCCACTGACTTTCAGCGGGTCGATTGAGCAGCTTTCAGCCTGAGCCAGCCCAGCAGGTAATAGTTACTATCTGGCCTTGGTATGTTCTGTATATTATTATATGTGAGCTGGCCTGGTATAAGTTATACATCTTCTGGTATATTAAGATGTATAACTTATACCAGCTGTACATATATAATAATATAAGGAGATACCAGGTTATACCAGCATGCTCCATATCACTATATACAAGATGTATAACTTATACCAGGTGTACATATTGTAGGAAGGCGCAAGGGTCCGTCATTGACGGAAGGTACGTGTCACCGAGGTTCCTGGCCTCGGTGAGATAAGAACCGGTTATTTTATGTGTCAGCCGCAGCTAGTGCTTGCTGACACTGTTTATTCTTAGTGTGGCTGAAAAGCCGATCCGGGCTGGTTCTTATTGGGAGCAGCCAAAGAGCAGGGTGGGTGGCTGTTCCCCACGTCCAGGCCAGGTTTTGGGCTGGGGTTTAAAAACCCAGCCAGCAGCTCAGCTGGGGTGGATTATCCTCCATGGCAGAGGAGCTGAGGAGTCTGTGGTTTGAGACACTGAGGCGTTTATTTGTGAGAGCCATAGGCTGGGGAAACAGGCCTCTAAAGCCTGCTGCGGACTGTGGGTGAAAATCATCTGCTGATCAGGTGAAGTCTTTTTGCACTGTGAACTTTGTGTGGTGTGAACAGGCACCAAAAAATGAACACTTACTTTTGGCTTGTTTTCTTTCTGTGTGAGAATAAACACTGAACTTTGATTTACAACCTTGTTTTTGCCTCTGTACTGCGTCCGCTTACCCTGCCTACCAGAGCGAATCCCCACAATATATAATATTATACAGGAGATACCCAGGTTATATCATCAGCGTGGTCCACTATATCACTATATATAAGAAGATGTTATACCATATATCATCCTCTTATATATAGTGATATATACAGTTGCAAGAAAAAGTATGTGAACCCTTTGGAATGATATGGATTTCTGCACAAATTGGTCATAAAATGTGATCTGATCTTCATCTAAGTCACAACAATAGACAATCACAGTCTGCTTAAACTAATAACACACAAAGAATTAAATGTTACCATGTTGTTTTTATTGAACACACCATGTAAACATTCACAGTGCAGGTGGAAAAAGTATGTGAACCCCTAGCCTAGACTAATGACCTCTCCAAGAGCTAATTGGAGTGAGGTGTCAGCCAACTGGAGTCCAATCAATGAGATGAGATTGGAGGTGTTGGTTACAGCTGCCCTGCCCTATGAAAAACACACACCAGTTCTGGGTTTGCTTTTCACAAGAAGCATTGCCTGATGAGAATGATGCCTCGCACAAAAGAGCTCTCAGAAGACCTATGATTAAGAATTGTTGACTTGCATAAAGCTGGAAAGGGTTATAAAAGTATCTCCAAAAGCCTTGCTTTTAATCAGTCCATGGTAAGACAAATTGTCTATAAATGGAGAATGTTCAGCAGTGCTGCTACTCTCCCTAGGAGTGGCCGTCCTGTAAAGATGACTGCAAGAGCACAGCACAGACTGCTCAATGAGGTGAAGAAGAATTCTAGAGTGTCAGCTAAAGACTTACAAAAGTCTCTGGCATATGCTAACATCCCTGTTAGCGAATCTACAATACGTAAAACACTAAACAAGAATGGATTTCACGGGAGGATACCACAGAGGAAGCCACTGCTGTCCAAAAAAAACATTGCTGCACGTTTACAGTTTGCACAAGAGCACCTGGATGTTCCTCTCCAGTACTGGCAAAATATTCTGTGGACAGATGAAACCAAAGTTGAGTTGTTTGGAAGAAACACACAACACAATGTGTGGAGAAAAAGAGGCACAGCACACCAACATCAAAACCTCATCCCAACTGTGAAGTATGGTGGTGGGGGCATCATGGTTTGGGGCTGCTGTGCTGCGTCAGGGCCTGGACGGATTGCTATCATCGAAGGAAAAATGAATTCCCAAGTTTATCAAGACATTTTGCAGGAGAACTTAAGGCCACCTGTCCACGAGCTGAAACTCAACAGAAGATGTGTGTTGCAACAGGACAACGACCCAAAGCATAAAAGTAAATCAACAACAGGATGGCTTAAACAGAAAAAAATACACCTTCTGGAGTGGCCCAGTCAGAGTCCTGACCTCAACCTGATTGAGATGCTGTGGCATGACCTCAAGAAAGAGATTTACACCAGACATCCCAAGAATATTGCTGAACTGAAACAGTTCTGTAAAGAGGAATGGTCAAGAATTACTCCTGAACGTTGTGCACGTCTGATCTGCAACTACAGGAAACGTTTGGTTGAAGTTATTGCTGCCAAAGGAGGTTCAACCAGTTATTAAATCCAAGGGTTCACATATTTTTTTCCACCTGCACTGTGAATGTTTACATGTTGTGTTCAATAAAAACATGGTAACATTTAATTCTTTGTTATTAGTTTAAGCAGACTGTGATTGTCTATTGTTGTATTGTAGATGAAGATCAGATCACATTTTATGACCAATTTGTGCAGAAATCCATATCATTCCAAAGGGTTCACATACTTTTTCTTGCAAATATATACAGTACAGACCAAAAGTTTGGACACACCTTCTCATTCAAAGAGTTTTCTTTATTTTCATGACTATGAAGGCATCAAAACTATGAATTAACACATGTGGAATTATATACATAACAAACAAGTGTGAAACAACTGAAAATATGTGATATTCTAGGTTCTTCAAAGTAGCCACCTTTTGCTTTGATTACTGCTTTGCACACTCTTGGCATTCTCTTGATGAGCTTCAAGAGGTAGTTGAAGTTAATTCATAGTTTTGATGCTTTCAGTGTGAATCTACAATTTTCATAGTCATGAAAATAAAGAAAACTCTTTGAATGAGAAGGTGTGTCCAAACTTTTGGTCTGTACTTTGTGTGTGTATATATATATATATATATATATATATACACACGTGCGCAGCGGAGGGTGAAGGCAGGTTGGGGGGGGTGGCGGCGGGGAGGGGGCCCCATGGATCAGTTTCGCACCGGGGCGCCATGGATTGTGTACGCCGCTGCTGGACCGTATATGGCTTAGGAATCCGGATCTAATCCTGTGTGTGAACGGCGCTCTATAGGTGTATTAGGTAGAGCCCAGATGGGCAGGTGTTTATTTTTGATGTTTATGTGTGTGATGGTGCTAAAGTGCCAAAATAAAGCACTTTTTGGACTTGAACCCCGTTGTCAGAGAAGTCTGTGATTGCGACCCGCTGAGAGAGAGTGATCCCTTACAGTAGTAAAAAACATAATAAAAGCTATACAAATTTGGTATTGTCGTAAGTGTACTGGCCTGCAGAATAAGATTGTCATGTCTAGTGCATTGTGAATGCCATATTTACAAAACCCAATAAAAACACATTGTGGAATTGTACCACAAAGAATTTATTCTCCCCATTTCCCATTCTAAGATTAGTAAATTAAATGGTTCAATTAGAAAATAAAACTGTCACCGCCGGCCCTGGGAGAGATCTTAGAAGTTCAAATAGATGGAAGACTCAGTCTATTTGACAGATCTCCTGTTTTCATTGTTGCTGACTGGTTTCCACCCCTTCGCAGATGCTGCTCATTATCAGTCAGGTGGCTATTTATATGTTCCGCCTCTCACTTGTTTCCTTGCGGCTGATAGCTCTTCTGTGGAGTGCTCTGCTTGTGTGGTGGTTCTCCTGTTCCAGTTACATCTCAAGCTAAGTCCTTTCCCTTTTCTTGGTGTGTCTGTCCTGACTAGGCCTCAGGGAGACACTAGCTCCTTCAGTTTGGAAGGAGCCGATTGCCTCTTTCCCTGTTCCCTAAGCTGAGGGTTTGGTGCAGTGTTTCAGCAGTCTCAGGTTCCTGTGCATTTCTACCATTGAGATTTGCACATGTTGTTAGCAGCTTAGGGAGAGAATCAGTGATTGCTAGGAGGTGACCTCTTTATTTCCTAGGTTTGGGGCCTAGTCTGTCATTGTTTAGTTGTGGTTCCCTTTGGTTGTCTTTCCTTCCCTGTACTTCCCGTGACAAAAACATGTCCCACAAAAAAAAAAAAGCATTCATATGTAAACAATAAAAATTAAAAATGTTGTGGCTTTTGGAAGGTAGAAAAGAAAAACTAAAAATGCAAAAACTAAAATTTTCCCAGTCCTTAAAAGGTTAAAAAAAAAAAAAAAAAAAACTCTGTTGTGCACTGCCCCAGGTTAGGCCCACATTTATACAGACCTAAAAGCAGACATGCAGTTCTGGAATATATTGGATAACACTGACATAATGCTGTCAGTGTTATACAATACATTCCATAACTGTAAGGGTTATATAGCATCATAAATCAATATAGTGCTATGTAACCCCATCAGTGCTGGGAGGACAGGATGGGAGCTGCTGCATACTAACGCTGCGCGTCCCATGCCTGGAACTCGCTTGTCTGAAAGGGGCCTTAAAATGAGTGCAGGAATGGGAGGGGGGGTAGTACAATGTGCAGATGTGGTAACAAAGAGATTTTCCTGCTCTTCTGGGAAGTCGGAATGTCTTTTTCCTGGAGTCTCACAGACATTTCATTAGAGTAGTGCAAGTATAGATAAAAGTTATTGCACAAACCAAGGCATCATCTACATTGTGTGGAATGGTATAGTCTCTTCCTTTTTGAATTTTAGCTTCCTTTGATATATGTTTAAACTTTGATCTGCATGGTTGTCATCTGTGCAAATCTGCAGTGATACAACTTTGAATGCTTGCCTATGTAATGGTCAAGTAAGGTCCATGTTAGCAGCATATTGCAACAGATAAATCATACATTAACCCCTTAACGACCCAGGACGAGAATGCTCGTCCTAAATCGCCGGCACTTAGCGCTAAAGGACGAGCGTTCTCGTCCTGCATTCGTTCCTCCCCCCCCGCATGCGGTCCCCCGATCAGCAGCGATAACGCTGATGCCGGTTGATTAACACCTCATATGCCGCGGTCAACGCTGACCGCGGCATATGGGAGGTTTGCGCTCCCTCACCTCACACATCGGGTCCCCGCGCTGCTGTGGCGGGGACTCGATAGTTGCCATGGCAGCCCCAAACCATTCCAAGGCTTGGGGCCTGGCATGTACGGAGGCTTAGGAGGCCCAGCCCCCCGGCTGGGTCTCCTAGGCAACTGTTAGCATCTTACAGTGTAAGACACTAACAGTTCAATACAGCACAATACAGATGTATCGTGCTGCATTGAAACAGGGATCAGACCCTGTAATGTTGAAGTCCCAGAGTGGGACAAATAATAAAGTGAAAAAAAAAGTTAATAAAATTTAAGTTGAAAAAAAAATTATTTAAGTTTCAAGTAAAAAAAATATATAAAAAGCGTCCTTTTACAAAAATAAAGTAAAAAAAATTGTCCAAGAAAAATAGGGAAAAGACATATAGACATATTAGGTATCGTCACGTCCGTTGCAACCAGCTCTATAAACATATCACATGACCTAACCCCTAAGATGAACACCGTAAAAAATAAAAAATAAAAACTGTGCTAAATAAACAATTTTTTTGTCACCTTACATCACAAAAAGTACAACAGCAAGCGATCAAAAAGGCGTACGCCCACCAAAATAGTACCAATATAACAGTCACTTCATTCCACAAAAAATGAGCCCCTACCTGAGACAATCGCCCAAAAAATAAAAAAAAACTATGGCTCAGAATATGGAGACACTAAAACATCATTTTTTTTGTTTTAAAAAAGCTGTTATTGTGTAAAACTTACATAAACAAAAAAAAGTATACATATTAGGTATCGCCGCATCCGTATCGACCGGCTCTATAAAAATATCACATGACCTAACCCCTCAGGTGAACACCGTAAAAAATAAAAAATAAAACTGTGCTAAATAAACCATTTTTTGTCACCTTACATCACAAAAAGTGTAATAGCAAGCGATCAAAAAGTCATATGTACCCCAAAATAGTGCCAAACAAACCGTCATCTCATCCCGCAAAAAATGAGACCTTACCTAAAATAATCGCCCAAAAACTGAAAAAACTATGGCTCTCAGAATATGGAGACACTAAAACATGATTTTTTTGGTTTCAAAAATGAAATCATTGTGTAAAACTTACATAAATAAAAAAAAAGTATACATATTGGGTATCGCCGCGTCCGTGACAACCTGCTCTATAAAAATACCACATGCTCTTGTTACCTTGCCTCACAAAAAGTGTAATATACAGGGTGGGCCATTTATATGGATACACCTTAATAAAATGGGAATGGTTGGTGATATTAACTTCCTGTTTGTGGCACATTAGTATATGTGAGGGGGGAAACTTTTCAAGATGGGTGGTGACCATGGCGGCCATTTTGAAGTTGGCCATTTTGAATCCAACTTTTGTTTTTTCAATAGGAAGAGGGTCATGTGACACATCAAACTTATTGGGAATTTCACACGAAAAACAAAGGTGTGCTTGGTTTTAACGTAACTTTATTCTTTCATGAGTTATTTACAAGTTTCTCTTTGTTTACAGCCATTGACATGTCGCCGAGGTTAACACGTGAGGAGCGGATAGAAATTGTGTTGATGTCTGGTGAACGCAGTAACCGGGTCATTGCAGCAGATTTCAATGCAAGAAACCCTACGAGACCACCCATCTCCCATGCTACAGTTAGCAAACCGCTTGCTAAGTTTCGTGAAACTAGTTCAGTGTTGGATTTGCCAAAATGTGGACGCATGAAATCTGTCTCTAATGAAGAAACATCAGTGGCTGTCCTAGCTTCATTCAGCAAGAGCCCACAGCGTAGCACTCGCCGCATGTCACTGGAGAGTGGCATTAGTCGAACATCCCTTCGGTGGATATTAGCTACTCACAAATGGCACCCTTACAAACTCCAGCTACTGCAGCATCTCAACGAGGATGACCCAGATTGGCGCACTGAATTTGCAGAATGGGCAAAACAAAAATTGGAACAGGACCCTCAGTTTACGCAGAAGATTTTGTTCAGTGATGAGGCAAACTTTTATGTGAATGGTGAAGTTAACAAACAAAACCACCTCTATTGGTCTGACACTAACCCACATTGGATAGATCCCTCCAAGACTGTTGGAACAAAAAAATTGATGGTATGGTGTGGTATATGGGGTACAAAGATAGTGGGGCCATTCTTCATCAATGGAAACCTCAAGGCCACTGGATATGCGAAATTGCTACATGATGATGTGTTTCCCTCTTTATGCACTGAAGCTGGCACGTTCCCTGAGTTTTTCCAGCAAGATGGTGCACCACCACATTATGGGTGTCAGGTCCGAGCATTCCTAGATGAACAGTTTCCTGGAAAGTGGATTGGTCATCGTGGGCCAGTTGAATGGCCCCCAAGGTCTCCCGATCTGACCCCCTTAGACTTTTATCTTTGGGGTCATCTGAAGGCAATTGTCTATGCTGTGAAGATACGAGATGTTCAGCACCTGAAACTACGGATACTGGAAGCCTGTGCTAGCATTTCTCCTGCGGTGTTGCTATCAGTGTGTGAAGAGTGGGAGAAGAGGGTTGCATTGACAATCCAACACAATGGGCAGCACATTGAACACATTTTATAAGTGGTCAGAAACTTGTAAATAACTCATGAAAGAATAAAGTTACGTTAAAACCAAGCACACCATTGTTTTTCTTGTGAAATTCCCAATAGGTTTGATGTGTCACATGACCCTCTTCCTATTGAAAAAACAAAAGTTAGATTCAAAATGGCCAACTTCAAAATGGCCGCCATGGTCACCACCCATCTTGAAAAGTTTCCCCCCTCACATATACTAATGTGCCACAAACAGGAAGTTAATATCACCAACCATTCCTATTTTATTAAGTTGTATCCATATAAATGGCCCACCCTGTAGAGCAACCAAAAATCATATGTACCCTCAACTAGTACCAACAAAACTTCCACCATATCCCATAGTTTCTAAAATGGGGTTACTTTTTTGGAGTTTCTACTCTAGGGGTGCATCAGGGGGGCAAATGGGACATGGTGTCAAAAAAAACAGTCCAGCAAAATCTGCCTTCCAAAAACCGTATGGCATTCCTTTCCTTCTGCGCCCTACCGTGTGCCCGTACAGCAGTTTATGACCACATATGGGGTGTTTCTGTAAACTACAGAATCAGGGCCATAAATATTGAGTTTTGTTTGGCTGTTAACCCTTGCTTTGTAACTGGAAAAAAAATATTAAAATGGAAAATCTGCCAAAAAATTGAAATTTTGAAATTGTATCTCTATTTTCCATTAAATCTTGTGGAACACCTAAAGGGTTAACTACGTTTGTAAAATCAGTTTTGAATACCTTGAGAGGTGTAGTTTCTAGAATGGGGTCATTTTTGGGTGGTTTCTGTTATGTAAGCTTCACAAAGTGACTTCAGACCTGAACTGGTCCTTAAAAAGTTGGTTTTTGAAAATTTCTGAGAAATTTCAAGATTTACTTCTAAACTTCTAAGCATTGTAACGTCCCCCAAAAATAAAATGTCATTCCCAAAATGATCCGAACATGAAGTAGACATATGGGAAATGTAATGTTATAACTACTTTTGTAGGTATAAATATGTATTATAGAAGTAGAGAAAGTGAAATTTTTGGCAAATTTGGTATTTTTTATAAATAAAAATGAATTATTTTTTTTACTCCATTTTACCAGTGTCATGAAGTACAATATGTGACAAAAAAAACTATCTCAGAATGGCCTGGATAAGTCAAAGCGTTTTAAAGTTGTCACCACCTAAAGTGACACTGGTCAGATTTGCAAAAAATGGCCTGGTCCTGAAGGTGAAAATGAGCCCAGTCCTTAAGGGGTTAAAGAGAACCTGTCGCCGGGATTTTGGGTATAGAGCTGAGGACATGGGTTGCTAGATGGCCGCTAGCACATCCGCAATACCCAGTCCCCATAGCTCTGTGTGCTTTTATTGTGTCAAAAAAAGATTTGATACATATGCAAATTAGCCTGAGATGATTCAGAGCTTGAAAATATGACTCTTCTCTGGTCACACAAGTAAGATATGACTCTTTTATGTTAATTTGCATAAATGGCGGGAAGTACAAAAACACATAATACTTTTTGAATTCGTCTGCAAATGAAATTAATAGTGTAACTTATATGTTTAGGGTAACACAATGAACATTTAGAAACGCTCAGTGAGGGTAGCATAGTAGAGGTGACAGGTTCCCTTTAAGCACTTGCTGTCAAATACTGTAATTTGAGAGATCAGATGAAGTTTAGTCTCAGTCTGTCCCTGCAGTCTCCAGGATGACATACTGCACCTGTCAAAAGTTTAGACACACCTAACTGTTAGCTTCTCTTGATTTGAAGACATTTTAAACTAAAGGCTTATGGTTTAAATGCTTGAAATTATTGCATTACATAAATATAAATATTGTATTGTCTGTCTATGAATATATTTTATACTCTTTTTCTTTCATAAGCAGTCATTTTATTTTGAACGTCAGTGACATTTAAAATTGGATGGAAAATTTTAGGCCCTAACTTTTCAGTCATTATTTTTTAATCTTTCCCTCCCTAAAATATATATATATATATATATATATATATATATATACACTCACCTAAAGAATTATTAGGAACACCATACTAATACAGTGTTGGACCCCCTTTTGCCTTCAGAACTGCCTTAATTCTACGTGGCATTGATTCAGCAAGGTGCTGATAGCATTCTTTAGAAATGTTGGCCCATATTGATAGGATAGCATCTTGCAGTTGATGGAGATTTGAGGGATGCACATCCAGGGCACGAAGCTCCCGTTCCACCACATCCCAAAGATGCTCTATTGGGTTGAGATCTGGTGACTGTGGGGGCCATTTTAGTACAGTGAACTCATTGTCATGTTCAAGAAACCAATTTGAAATGATTCAATCTTTGTGACATGGTGCATTATCCTGCTGGAAGTAGCCATCAAAGGATGGATACATGTTCTCATTCTGTTTACGCCAAATTCGGACTCTACCATTTGAATGTCTCAATAGAAATCGAGACTCATCAGACCAGGCAACATTTTTCCAGTCTTCAACAGTCCAATTTTGGTGAGCTCGTGCAAATTGTAGCCTCTTTTTCCTATTTGTAGTGGAGATGAGTGGTACCCGGTGGGGTCTTCTGCTGTTGTAGCCCATCCGCCTCAAGGATGTGCGTGTTGTGGCTTCACAAATGCTTTGCTGCATACCTCGGTTGTAACGAGTGGTTATTTCAGTCAACGTTGCTCTTCTATCAGCTTGAATCAGTCTGCCCATTCTCCTCTGACCTCTAGCATCCACAAGGCATTTTTTCCTTTTCACACCATTCTTTGTAAACCCTAGAAATGGTTGTGCGTAAAAATCCCAGTAACTGAGCAGATTGTGAAATACTCAGACCGGCCCGTCTGGCACCAACAACCATGCCAGGCTCAAAATTGCTTAAATCACCTTTCTTTCCCATTCTGACATTCAGTTTGGAGTTCAGGAGATTGTCTTGACCAGGACCACACCCCTAAGTGCATTGAAGCAACTGCCATGTGATTGGTTGACTAGATAATTGCATTAATGAGAAATAGAACAGGTGTTCCTAATAATTCTTTAGGTGAGTGTGTATATATATATATACATATATATATATATATATATATATATAAAAATATGGAAAATGAGGATGCAGCACACTAGCATTAGGGTGCAAAATCAGGCCAACACGAACCGGCACCAAGGTCCAATTCAATGGAGAAAAGTAAAAAAAAAGCCAGCAGCACTCTGATGTAATCAAAAAGTGAACATGGTTTATTCACCCAGTGTCAAATAGCAGCAACGTTTCAATCGCTTATTGCGGTCTTTCTCAAGCTATACAGACATGTGTTACAACAGTGATATATAAAGGTGTAGCAATTCATTACACTAAATCATCCAATGTTTACATTTTGCGATCTGGATCATGTGACTGCGATCACATGACCCTGGTTTGGGTGGTAACTAATGCTCAGACATGCACACATGTATCAGCCTTCAGTATCGGCCATCTTTGATGAGGTTCCTATAGAGTCTTTTTGCGCTTGAGATATTGTGAGATCAATCTGATCTCGCGCATGCGCATAAGCAGAGTGTGGATGCTCTCGGGACCTTAGTGCTCCATCGACACTGAGTTAATGTAACACTGGTTTTGTACGTTTTTAATCAACACATTACACATTGGTAACACATGTGAATATTTAATTATCAATTATACCTGGTAATGCACTTTTATTATGTAAAATGTATTTTGAACTAGGCACTGACACAATTTGACACAATTTTTTTCGCATATAATTGCACATTGTTGTTGGATGGTTTTGATTACTGTACATCGGAGTGCTGCTGGCTTTTTATACTTTTCTTATATATATATACACACACACACACCGGTATATTAACATATATAAACCAGAGATTTTTTTTTTCCGGCTCAAGCCACTTTTCTAAAGTGGCAAGAAAAGGGGGCATGGCATGGTGTGGAAGAGGGCGGGCCAGCAGGCATAGCTCATTTATAATTTTTGAGTGGAAGATGGCTTAAATGTACAACAGTAAGGATGCTGCTGGTATAGATTTTAATCTGTTGCACAACCTTCTGGAAGAAGCGCCAAATTTAAGTTGAGGCCCGTGCCTCTACATAACTTAGGCGCTTCCTCCAGCAGCACAGAGGGACTTAAGACCAGAGTGGAAGATGCCGGTCTTAATAAATGTAGCCCGATATATAAAGGGTTCTTAAAGTTAATTTGTGAAATTTCTTTCCACTTTAATGGCCAATGCTAGTCAGCAGCTTCAACAATGAAGAGCTCTATTTGGGTCTCTCTTTTTAAAGTAGTCCACAATATTACTAGAACAGCTCAACTACAGAAAAAAGAAAAAGACAATCTATTATTCTTCTAATAAGTGCAGGTCAGTCAATGTGAAAAAGTGAAGAGTGATAAAACAGATCCTAACAAGGACCGTCACAGGGAAGACAGGTCAATGTTTACCTCTATTGCATAGGACAAGTACATTTGAGTCACCAGATTAGAGACCAATTGAATGCTGAGAAGTGGCGGACAAATCTCAACTGTTCTACTGAGACTTTGTAAATCAGGCCTACACAGTAGAATCACTACTGAGGGTGACCAAAAAAAAAAGAAAAACACATGACACTTACTTGGGCCAAGGAAATCCAACCAGTAGAAATCTGTCCTTTGGTCTCATGAGTTCAAATTTGATATTTTTCAGTCTAACAATAGGTTAATAGATGAACTGATGATGTCAGGATGTGTGGTGTGAGGTTGTGATAGGTGTACTTTGTTGGTGATACAGTTGGCAATTAATGCAGAGCTCAAGCCACACTTTATCATCATAACTATCAGAGCATTCTAAAGTCATTCCATCATTGATTTTTAGCCGAATAATGACCCAAAGTACACCTCCAGGCTGTGTAGGTTATACCTGACAAAAAGGAGAATGATAGAGTTCTGTGTCAAATGATTTAACTTACAGTCATGTGAAAAAATTAGGACACCCTTTGAAAGCATGTGGTTTTTTGTAACATTTTTAATAAATGGTTATTTCATCTCCGTTTCAACAATACAGAGAGATTAAAGTAATCCGACTAAACAAAGAAAACTGAAGAAAAGTCTTTTCAAGATCTTCTGTAAATGTCATTCTACAAAAATGCCTATTCTAACTGAGGAAAAAGATAGGACACCCTTGCCCCTAATAGCGAGTGTTACCTCCTTTGGCTGAAATAACTGCAGTGAGACGGTTCTTGTAGCCATCTAACAGTCTTCGACATCGGTCTGAGGAAATTTTACCCCACTCCTCAATGCAGAACTTTTTCAGCTGTGAGATGTTTGAGGGGTTTCTTGCACGTACAGCCCTTTTCAAGTCACCCCACAGCATCTCAATGGGATTCAAATCTGGACTTTGACTTGGCCATTCCAGGACTCTCCATTTCTTCTTTTTCAGCCAATCTTTGGTTGATTTACTAGTATGTTTTGGGTCATTGTCATGTTGCATGGTCCAGTTCCGCTTCAGCTTTAATTTTCTAACTGATGGTCTCACATGTTCTTCAAGCACCTTCTGATACACAGTAGAATTCATCGTGGATTCTATGATGGTGAGCTGACCAGGTCCTGCTGCAGCAAAGCAGCCCCAAACCATGACACTTCCACCTCCATGCTTCACAGTTGGTATGAGGTTCTTTTCTTGGAATGCTGTGTTTGGTTTACGCCAAACATGTCCTCTGCTGTTGTGTCCAAATAATTCAATTTTGGACTCATCTGTCCAAAGAACATTATTCCAGAAGTCCTGGTCTTTGTCAACTTTATCTCTGGCAAATGTCAGTCTGGCCTCGATGTTTCTCTTGGAAAGCAAAGGTTTCCTCCTTGCACACCTCCCATGCAAGTTAAACTTGTACAGTCTCTTTCTGATTGTAGAGGCATGTACTTCTACATCAACAGTAGCCAGAGCCTGCTGTAGTTCTCGAGATGACACTTTAGGGTTTTTGGAGACCTCTTTTAGCATCTTGCGGTCTGCTCTTGGGGTGAACTTGCTGGGGCGACCAGTCCTGGGCATGTTGGCAGTTGTTTTGAAAGCCCTCCACTTGTAGACTATCTTCCGGACAGTGGAATGGCTGATTTCAAAATCTTTTGAGATCTTTTTAAATCCCTTCCCAGACTCATAGGCTGCTACAATCTTTTTTCTGAAGTCCTCTGACAGCTCTTTTGCTCTCACCATGGTGCTCACTCTCACTTCAACAGTCAGGAGCACACCAAACTAAATGTCTGAGGTTTAAATAGGGCAAGCCTCATTCAACATGCAGAGTAACGATCTACTAATTATGTGCACCTGGTGTGAGATCTGAGCCAATTTAAGAGGGAATACATGTGAGGGTGTCCTATCTTTTTCCTCAGTTAGAATAGGCATTTTTGTAGAATGACATTTACAGAAGATCTTGAAAAGACTTTTCTTCAGTTTTCTTTGTTTAGTTGGATTACTTTAATCTCTCTGTATTGTTGAAACGGAGATGAAATAACCATTTATTAAAAATGTTACAAAAAACCACATGCTTTCAAAGGGTGTCCTAATTTTTTCACATGACTGTACATAGTCCCCTGACCTAAGCCCAATAGAGATGATTTGGGAGGAGCTGCATCAGGAAGTCAAGGAAAAGCAGCTGACATGCTCAGCTTATGTTGGAACTTCTTTAAGGCTTTTGGAAAAGTATGGTTGCTAACTCCGTAAATTCGAGAGAATACCAAGCATACCAAGCTGTCAAAGCAAAGAGTGACTATTATGAAAAATCTAAAATATAAGATCATGTTGAATTGCATTTCCTTTTCTTGCTCACTGTATAGTTCCACATTTGTTATAAAATGTGCATTTCTAGTAATGCACTTGGTAGACAATGGCAATTATAATAGTAAACGAATAGGATTATAAATACTTGATTATGCTAAGAGTTAATATTCTGAATAGCAAGGTTACTTAAACTATTGTACCCACCACATTAAATTATATACACTCAGTGAGGAGCATTTATCAGGCTATTACACCCCTATTAAGGTTTTGGAAAAAAAAGTCACAAATTACGATGCATGGCATATTTGTGCCATGATTTGTAATTGAGGTTTTCATAACTATTCTGTTGAACTGCTCTGAGGACATTTTAAAATCTGAATGGGGCTATTAAATATTGAAAGCTCTTGGAGAAACTTAGAACTGACACAAAATAGTGATGAGTTTTCTCATGAGAGCAGTGAAGGAAAAATATGTTTACGCTGGTAAATATTATGCTATGTGAGTATTTCATGTTTAAACTATAGGGGTTAAAAGGTGCTCCTAGACAAACTTTTCTATCCCTTCCCACTAGTTAAATGTCATGTATTCAAGTTATCACATTATTACTCAGTAAAGGAAAAAGGCAAAGCATGACCAGTATTCATTGCTATAACTGACTTGGACCAGTTACAATCTTAATTAAATCCATGTTGGAATACCATTAAACATGCCTTTAATATACCACATTGTGCTGCTGTTAGAAGTTTTTAACCCCTGGGCGCCACTCTGCCCAATGATATAGTTAGTTTTTAGTTTGTACACTAGTGAAAGGTCCTCTTTAAGGACTTGGCCATTTTTTGCAAATATGACCAGTGTCACTTTAAGTGCTGATAACTTTAAAACGCTTTTACTTACCCAGGCCGTTCTGAGATTGTTTTTTCGTCACATATTGTACTTTATGACACTGCTAAAATTGGGTCAAAAAAGTTAATTTTTTTGCATTAAAAAATACCAAATTTACCCAAAATTTGGAAAAATTAGCAAATTTCAAAGTTTCAGTTTCTCTACTTCTGTAATACATAGTAATACCCCCCAAAAATGTGATGACTTTACATTCCCCATATGTCTACTTCATGTTTGTATCATTTTGGGAATGATATTTTTTTTTTTGGGGATGTTACATAGCTTTGAAGTTTAGAAGCAAATTTTGAAATTTTTCAGAAATTTTCCAAATCCCACTTTTTTTGGACCAGTTCAGGTTTGAAGTCACTTTGTGAGGCTTACATAATAGAAACCAACCAAAAATTACCCCATTCTAGAAACTACACCCCTCAAGGTATTCAAAAATGTTTCTACAAACTTTATTAACCCTTTAGGTCTTCCACAAGACTTCATGGCAAATAGACAAAAAATTTAAGAATTTAGATTTTTGGGAAAATTTTCCAATATAATAAATTTTTTCCAGGAACAAAACAAGGGTTAACTGCGAAACAAAACTCAATATGGGTTGCCCTGATTCTGTAGTTTGCAAAAAACACCCTATATGTGGTCCTAAACTACTGTTTGGCCAAACGGGAGTACATAGAAGGAGGGGAACGCCATATGGGTTTTGGAAAGCAGATTTTGCAGGACTGGTTTTGTTTATCCCATGTCCCATTTCAAGCCCCCCGTTGCACCCCTAGAATAGAAATTTCAAAAAAGTGACTCCATCTAAGAAAGTACACCCCTCAAGGTATTCACAACTGGGTTTACAAACTTTTTTAACCCTTTAGGTGTTCCACAAGAGTCAATGGCAGATGGAGAAACAATTTAGAAATTTCAATTTTTGGGAGAATTTTCCATTTTAACCCATTTTTTCCAGTAATAAAGTAAGGGTTAACTGCCAAACAAAACTCAATATGGGTTGCCCTGATTCTGTGGTTTGCAAAAACACCCCATATGTGGTCCTAAACTACTATTTGGCCAAACGGGAGGACATAGAAAGAGGGGAACGCCATATGGGTTTTGGAAGGCAGATTTTGCAGGACTGGTTTTGTTTATACCATGTCCCATTTCAAGCCCCCCCTTGAAATATCTTATCTGTCCTTGAACCAATACCGATATTCTCAGATATTTTTGGTGATCCTGATGTATGGGTATATAAAAATATGAGTCTTTTAGGTCTGGTTACCGTGGATTCCATTTTGAACTTTTTGTATCATATTGATTTGTTATATTTTGTTAGATTTATGATCATAAGAGTTTTTCCGTTTTGTTTGGCTACCATGGAAATGGTGAAGTAATAGCCTAGACCCAATTGATTTATCGGTACTGGCACAATGACTTCCATCTGTACTAAGTCCTGAATTCCCTGCTCCAAACAGAGCTGAAGGGGTTAGGAACTCTGAACCTGAGTGACCACAAAATTCGTGGGAGAAACATTGAGAAAGGGAATCCTGTAACCTTGAGAAAGAATATTTATCAACCAAGGGCTTGGAGAATTTTTTTTTGAGGATTCTACAAACCTTCTCATTCTTCCCCCACTGAACCGCTGGTGTCATTTTTTGGAAGAATCGGCATTCTGAGGATTGAATAGAAATACTTTCCCTTTACTCTGCTTGTTGGACCTCCATCCTTCCGTTTTCCCACATACACAGGAAAATATCCACTCCAATGGTTTACCCTGACACTGAGAGACATGATGACAATACACAATATATTAAAAACACATCTTAATAAAATTTCCACAACAAATCATAAGTCAATTCTGATGGGACCATACAGGCCTTACAGCTGAGGCAGGTAGCCAGAAGAAACCGGTCTCTTTTGTCAAAGTGTTGGTGTGGCACCATGGATGATCTAATCTGATGCATCAGGAATTGGTGGGTGGAAATCCTGGCGGATCCACTCCTGAATCATCTTGACAAAGGTCACCCTCTTCACATTTTGGGGTGGACAGATGAGTTCTTCTTGGGGTAACTCCAGGGCAAACTCACCAGTTGCGGCCACAAATCCAGTTTGGCTGCTCAGTAGTCCAGTGGACCTGCTGGTTCAGGTTCTGCTCTATGTCTAGCTGCTGGTGAGTAGTTTCTTCACTATGCGGGTGAAGAAAGCTGCTCATCAGCATCTGTAGACAAAGGCTGCTGCTGATGGAGCTGGTACTGCTCCTGCCACCCCACCCCTCCCCAGCAGCCATGGCAGTGGAACGTAAGCGCAGAGGGCCCCCCAGTCAAACCTGCGAGAGAATGGACGATGGCGCACATAGGCAGCGGCCAACTGACTACATAGGATGTCTCCTATAGCAGTTCAGTTTGTCCTCCCTCCCTATTGTTCATCACACTTTTTTAGTTTTTAGTTTTTTGCACACGTGTTTCACTTTCACTGGGCACTTCACACATGCACTTCTTTTGTACTTTTGTCTCATGTCACCTTATGTGTGTTTTCTTTGATAATCTTGATAACAATTCATTATTAAACATTATTTTTATGAATTTTTTATACATACATTTAGTCTTATGTAATACACATGCAATTATTTGCATCATTATATATTATATTAGGTTTGATGGTTACCATCATCTTATTAACACAATGTTTATGACCGTTGCCACCACAATTATTTGTCTGGGTTTTTAACATGGATTCTACTATAATTGGTTATTATATATATATATATATATATATATATATACACACACACACACAGTATAGCACTGTGTGTATATTTTTTTATCTTTATTAATTAAAGGACTCCTTATTGCTATTAGACTTCCTCTATACCCAGGGAATTACAGAGCGTTATCCATTCCCCTGGGATGAGGGGACACAAGGGTTAATGGGCGATAACATGCGTTGCCCTGAACATGTGCTCATCTGCATTCCTAAGAATGATGTGGGTGGGTTCTCCTTCTGATCATGTGGGTTGGTCACATGACCAGAATTACGGTCATGTGAGCATCCACTTGACCATGATTACACTGAAGGTCCTGCTGTTTATTTATATGTCGGTGCAGATATTTTATTTGCAGCGTGACCCAATTGGACCTAATATAGGAGTTCTCGCCCCCTAGATACCAATTGGTCCCATCTTTTGAACAATTGTTCATTTGCACCCCTGAAAATGATGTGTATGTGTCCTTCTTTCGATCATGTGCTTTGGTCACATGTGTGGAATCTCGGTCATGTGAGCATCCACGTGATTATGATGATACTTAAGGTCAGACTGTTTGTGTGCCTGGGCAGATACTTTACTTGCAGTGTGATCCAATTGGATCTAATATAAGATACCCCGCCCCCTGGACTAACCCCCCGCTTCCCCCCGGGTTAGTATGGCACATCAATTTATATCTATTTTTGTACTTTTGCATTGATTATGGCTGCACCAGTAGACTGTATTGATCACTACTTGAATTATGATACCCGTATGGGCCAACTATTGTGGGTTCAACCTTTTACTCAGTTGGTAGTCTGAGTTGTTTTCCCTACAGTAATTCCTAGTTCTTGCCATTTTGCACTGGTCACTTTATCTAATATTGGATGCACTTTACTGGCCAAGTGGGGTCTCTATCACAGTAATCATCTGCATGATTTTATATATGTGTGTATTGTCATTGTTAAATTGTGTTTCAATAAAATTATGTTTTGTTATATTACATGTGTGGTCTATGTGATTTGGTAGAGAGGCTTTTATGTGTCCACACATGAGTGATAGGGTTATGCTCCTGTTGGCGATTATGTTGGTTTTTTTACTTTCTGGGCAGGTAGGCTCCTGCGAATCAGGTGGTCTACCCCAGGCACGTTTGGCTCCCGCCCTCCCACTGCAGCCACCCTGCTGATTCCCGGCCACACTAGCCACTTGCTGGCTCCGCCGCTGCCACCCTCTTCTCCTGATCATTATGAAGCCCCTAATTCACCCGGCTCCCAAGTGCGATCAACTACATCATCATCATCATCTAGTACTGTCTGCACGTCACTGAGGTCCTCCTCAACGGTTTCTGGGAAAGGGAGCTTGCAACACCAGCTCCCACGCCACTCTCCTCATCACAACTTGAACTCCTACCGGAGCAAGCGGTGGATGTCTCCTCCACATCTTGGCTGGCCAGTAGCTGCTGACTGTCCTCTAGTAGCTCGCCCTCAGTGTATAGTGGAGCTGAGCCCACAACATATAATACTTCTTTGGCTGAGGGAACAAAAAAGGACAGAGGCAGGATGAGCACAGAAGAGGGCACAGGGCCTGCTCCTGGGCCATGCCAACTAAGGGTTGTGTCTGACAAACCCACCAACTCTTGGCTGGGGGTGTCTGATGTCACTTAGGACGAAGTGGATGACCGAGTCAACCATTCAAGAACCGCTGGGTTGCTGGTCAAGACTCGACCGCTAGATCATTCAACCAACAAACATGAAGGTCCCTCAGGAGGTTGCGACGCTATATCTAATATATTGTAAGGTTCAAAGGTCTCTAGTACCTAAGCGTAGCATTTTCATACCTCTCTGACTAGTGATATACAGTATAAAACATTATTCTTTATTGTATACTCTTAAAACCACATATAACTCTTGGGAACTGATTTAAAATTCCTCAGGAAGGATAGGAGGGAATTTATATCTTTATGTATTATTATTGTATCATGTGTTCAGATACACTGTATCTAGGTGGAACACCTGATCCTTTTTCAGGTCTCTCACCCCTGCTGTTTTATTCTATCAATCGCTATCTAGATAACTTTCCCACTAAGGGGTCCCTACCTATCTATCCTGAACTAAAATCTTTGCCTGCATCCCTACATGTTTCGCCGTATAATTCGGCGTCTTCAGGGGATGCAGGCAAAGATTTTAGTTCAGGATAGATAGGTAGGGACCCCTTAGTGGGAAAGTTATCTAGATAGCGATTGATAGAATAAAACAGCAGGGGTGTATATCACTAGTCAGAGAGGTATGCAAATGCTACGCTTAGGTCCTAGAGACCTACGACCGCTAGATGACACAGGGAGATCAGGCCTCTCGCTGCGACTCCTGCTGGAGGAGGATATTCGAGCACAAGCAATGTGTAAGGAAATTAGTGGTTTTTTCTACACAGGTGACAGGAGAGGAGGAGAAGGAGCAGCCAGAGGAGCTACAGGGCGATGGCAGTATGCAGTGGAGATGGAGGCTGGGAGTCCTTCTGAGTTAATTGCTCAAATGGTCCGATGCATGCTCACTTGCTTGCGTAGTGACAGCCGAATTGTCACAATTCACCAGAGCGATGACTACTGACTCTCCACCATGTTAGACCCTCGCTACCAGTCCAAATTGGGGGGCTCTTTTACACCCGCTGAGAGGGAGGACAAAGTGAACTACTATCGAGACATCCTATGTAGTCAGTTGGCTGCTGCCTATCTGCACCATTGCCCATCCTCACGCAGGTCTGCCTGGGGGGGCCCTCTGCACTCACGTAAGACTGCCATGGCTGCTGGGGGATATAGAACAGAGAAAAAAAGGGGAAGTTAATTCAGACCCGTAGGGATCACGACGTATCCCAAAGGAATAAAAAATTCGGGCGCCGACAGGTGTGGTAGGGATAAGGAAAAAGAGAGGGAAGGGAGGGGGAGGCAGCTCCAGAAAGTGTTTGTGGTTACAGACACTTAACAAGATAGTATATGCGTGTGCAGGGTGATATATCTACAGTGTTGGCTGCTGGGGGGCGGGTTGGGCAGCAGCAACTTAAGTCTAGAGTCGCTGATGAGCAGTTTTCTTCACCCGCCTACTGAAGAAACCAGCAGCAGCAGGTAGATATGGAGCAGAACCTGAACCAGCAGGTTGTGGCATACTTTGAGTGCACCCTGCCACCCTCCATTGAAGATCCCCTGGACTACTGAGCAGCCAAACTCGATTTGTGGCTGCAACTGTCCGAGTTTGCCCTGGACAAGCTTTCCTGCCCGGCCAGCAGTGTGGCATCAGAGGGGGTGTTTAGTACGGCAGGGGCCATAGTTACCCCAAGGAGAACTCGCCCGTCCACCCAAAATGTGGGGAAATTGACATTTGTGAAGATTAATCAGCGTGGATCAGCCAAGATTTTCAAACACCAGTGCCTGATGCATCAGACTAGATCATAGGTGCTCCTACTGCCAACCATCTTCAGCTGGTACTGGCATTGCCCCCCACCTCACCAATCTGTCACTGTGCCACTGTGTTCTCCTCGTAGCTGCTGCTACCTCAATTAACTAAAGAGGAGATATAGAGGTTTGCTTCTATCAATGTGTAAGAACTTCTTAACTTTATTATGAGAGAGCTCAAAAATAATAAAAAGAAAACAAAAAAAAATGTAATCAGTTAAAATCCAGTATGTAAATGGCTGACTGCCTATGTTAGATACAACAATGGGGAGGCTACATATATATCTAATTTCCTAACCGAGTCATAAGCAACGCATTTCCTTGCTGTACCACGCCAATAATTCATCAGGAGTAGGCACTTGTAAAGGAACAAAATAACAAATCCAATAGATGCTGCACGCCTCAGATGAGGTGCGTGCAGCTAGTGTAGCCACCGGCACTATGATGGCTGTAGCACGGCCGCCCTGTGCCGCTCCTTAGAAGCAAAAGGCAACTCCCCCCAGGCGGAGCCATCCAGCAGAGCATCCAACTGGACTAGGAGGTGTGTAACAATACTCCTCCCCCTGCTGTCTTTGTAAACGCTAGGTGCCGGAGGGTAAGAATAGATATGAAAATTCCATAGTGAAAAAGACTGCGGCTGTATAATGTCACCTTGAGGACATTTTAAAATAACACACCGGGTATTAGATCAATTTAAGTATTCATCACCTGAAAGCCTGCCGCCCGATGAACGATCAATAATACATTGTGATGACTGCATAGCTACATATGTTACCTCCCAAAGTAGTAACATTGTGTATACATATAACATAATTTGTACATGTGGTGTATACACATCTGGCATGGTCAAAACATGGCCTGCTACATAAAAGGAGTAAACATCAATGTGGGGAAAATAAATAAATCAAGAACATCATTGAGAATGACACTGTGCATGCACAAATAGCATAGTGAATGCACATTCTATGTACACATAGATCTAATAAAGATGTGGCCAAATATCGAAGCATAATAGGCACCAATATAGAAAAAATTAATAACTCAATATCGCAAATTATCACTGTATAGGCAAATAGCGTGGCCAGATAAACAATAAGCCCACATCTATAAATAGAAGCAGGAATTTGCAGGCATCAAGTAGAGAATAGAATAGAGAATAGAGGTACACAATGTAAGGAAAAGGGGGAGGAACCTCTCACAAACCCTGGATCCTACAAATTAATCAGTTTTAACCTAGGAAGGTGCATTAAGAATGGATACACCCCTTTCCTATAACCGATATCATCATAATGGTTCTCATATGAAGCAGGTGTATGATATAAACTCATTTAGTCCATTCAGTTTTACAGTATGGAGTCTAAACGTCCACTCTGTGTCACAACCAGACAGTTGAGAAGCTCTGACAGGAGCTTTCCAGATCCTCCTCCTTGAGTTTCTTTGTTTTGGTTAAGTTCCTTATCTCGTTAGTCTATCTCAGCTGTCATGCAGTTGGACTGATTGCTTCCCTTTAAGTTCCTCCCCATGATGCATTAGGTTGCGGCTTATACAACTTCCTGGAGTGTGTGTGCTTGCTGTTTCTATTTCCCAGTCCTCTGCAAGATAAGTGCTGTTCCTTTATTTGTGATTATCTGTCTGCTGGATTTTCAGGTGACCCTGACTCCCTCCGTGTCTAGTGTAGGGAGCCGGTGGTCGTGTCCCCTCACTATTGTAGGGTCTTCAGGTAATAGATAGCCGAGGTACGTGGATATGCGCCCATCCACCTTTGGGGTGTTCGCATAGGCTGAGCAATTAGGGAGAGTGGCAGGTCTCATGTAGGGGTCTCCCTTTTGTTCCTTAGTTGTGGATCCAGTGAGTCATTATTGTATTGCATTGTCTTGTTTCCTGTACACCATCCGTGACATTATAAGCCGCCAAAACCGTCTCAAGCATGGATCCGGTTTTACTTTTGGCTGAGCGCTTCCAGGGTCTTTCATTGGAGGTAGCTGATCTCCGTAAGACTTTTTCTCAGTTTCAAGTGACCGGTTCAGCTTGCGTTCATGGAGTTTGTTCTGAGCCTAAGATCTCGCTCCCGGATACGTTCTCCGGGGGTAGTGAGTATTTTGTGCGTTTTAGAGAGGCTTGCAAACTCCATTTTCGCCTTCTTCCCCATTCCTCTGGTGATGAAGAACGGAGGGTGGGGATCATTATATCGCTGCTCAGGGGTAACGCTCAATCCTGGGCCTTCTCGCTGCCGGAGGGGGCACGGCCCCTCCGTTCAGTGGATGAATTCTTTTTAGCCCTGGGTCAGATATATGATGATCCGGATCGTATTGCTCTGGCTGAGTCTAGACTACGTCTGTTATGCCAGGGTAAACAATCCGCAGAGATATACTGCTCAGAATTTCGGAGATGGGCAGCTGATACTGGTTGGAATGATGCTGCACTCCGAAGTCAATTTTGCCATGGTCTTTCAGAGGGATTGAAAGATGCATTTGCCTTTCATGAGAGACCTACCTCCTTGGATTCTGCTATGTCTCAGGCCATTCGTATTGACAGGCGTCTTAGAGAGAGAGGAGAGATCTCTCCTTCCTGTCATACTCAGTCCCGGGACAGTGCAGCGGTCTCTTTCTGTGCGCAGGGGTCTCAGTCGCTGTCAGCCCCTTCTGAGCAGGAGCCCATGCAGCTGGGGTTGATTGCCTCTGACAATAGAAGATTCAGCCCGCATGGGAGGGTTTGTTTTTGTTGTGGAGGTATAAATCATTTGGCAAATGTTTGTCCCTCTAGGAGATTCAGGCAGTCTTCTGGGAGTAATAAAGAAACAAAAAGGAAAAAATCTTTTAAAAATGTTCCGTCTGTTACTATTGGCAGGGTTGAGGCGGAAATTGAAGGTTTTCCGTTTGCTTGTAGTTCCCGTTTTGTCCTGCCTGCTAGGGTGGCGCTAGAGAGCAAGAGCATTTTTTGTGAGATTTTTGTGGATAGTGGAGCAGCTGTCAATCTCATTGATAATCAATTTGCAATAACTCATGGTTTCCAGGTATGCACTTTGGGAAAGGATATTCCTGTTTTTGCTATTGATTCCGCTCCACTTTCTCAGAAATCATTAAAGGGCATAGTTCACAATATCCGTTTAATTGTGAGTGATGCTCATGTTGAGGATGTGTCATGTTTCGTCCTTAGCGGTTTGCCTACTCCTCTAGTGTTGGGGCTACCCTGGCTCACTAAACATAACCCCACCATTGATTGGCAAGCGAGGCAAATAAATGGTTGGAGTGATTTTTGCAGAGAGAATTGCCTCATGACATCTGTTTCTGAGGTTTCTACTAAGACTGTACCACCTTTCCTCTCTGAATTTTCGGATGTCTTCTCTGAGAGTGGAGTTCATTATTTGCCCCCGCACAGGGAGTACGATTGCCCTATTAATCTCATCCCAGGCGCCAAACTGCCTAAATCTCATTTATACAATCTTTCCCAACCTGAGAGGGTCGCTATGCGTGCTTATATCTCTGAGAGTCTGAGAAAAGGACACATACGACCCTCGAAGTCACCTGTTGCCGCTGGTTTTTTCTTTGTTAAGAAAAAAGATGGTTCTTTAAGACCTTGTCTGGATTTCAGGGAGCTGAACAGTATCACTATTCGTGACCCTTATCCGCTTCCTCTGATCCCGGACCTGTTTAACCAGGTTGTTGGGGCTAAAGTCTTTTCCAAATTAGACCTAAGAGGGGCATACAACCTGGTCAGGGTCAGAGAAGGAGACGAATGGAAGACGGCTTTCAATACCCCTGAGGGCCATTTTGAGAATTTGGTTATGCCTTTTGGTTTGATGAATGCCCCAGCCGTTTTTCAGCATTTCGTGAACAGCATTTTTTATCATTTAATGGGAAAATTTGTATTAGTGTATTTGGATGACATTTTGATTTTTTCTCCTGATTTCAAGACTCATAAGGAACATTTACGTCAGGTCTTGCTCATCCTGCGGGAGAATAAATTATACGCGAAACTGGAAAAATGTGTGTTTGCGGTTCCAGAAATTCAATTTCTGGGGTTTCTTCTCTCCGCTTCTGGTTTTCGCATGGACCCCGAGAAGGTCCGTGCTGTGCTTGAGTGGGAGCTTCCTGAGAATCAGAAGGCGCTGATGCGTTTTTTGGGCTTTGCCAATTATTACAGGAAATGTATTTTGAATTATTCCTCTGTTGTTAAACCACTCACTGATATGACCAGAAAGGGGGTAGATTTTTCTTCCTGGTCGGTAGAGGCGCGTAAGGCCTTTTCTAATATCAAGGAGAGTTTTGCTTCCGCTCCCATCCTGGTACAACCTGATATTTCGTTACCCTTCATAGTTGAGGTTGATGCTTCTGAGGTAGGGGTGGGTGCGGTCTTGTCTCAGGGTTCCTCTCTTGCCAAATGGCAACCATGTGCCTTTTTCTCGAAGAAACTCTCCTCCGCAGAGAGAAATTATGATGTGGGAGATAGGGAATTGTTGGCCATCAAGTTGGCTTTTGAGGAATGGCGCCATTGGCTAGAGGGAGCCAGACACCCTATTTCCGTGTTTACTGACCATAAAAATCTGGCCTACTTGGAGTCAGCCAAGCGTCTGAACCCGAGACAGGCCAGATGGTCTTTGTTCTTTTCAAGGTTTAATTTTGTTGTCACGTTCCGCCCTGGGGTTAAGAATGTGAAGGCAGATGCCCTGTCACGTTGTTTTCCGGGAGGTGGGAATTTTGAAGACCCGGGTCCCATTTTGGCTGAAGGTGTGGTGGTCTCTGCTCTTTTTCCTGAATTGGAGGCAGAGGTGCAGGCAGCCCAGTCAGAGGCTCCTGATCTTTGTCCTCCTGGGAGGTTGTTTGCGCCTCTCGCTTTGAGACACAAGATTTTTAAGGAACACCACGATACAGTCCTTGCTGGGCACCCGGGGGCAAGAGCCACACTGGATCTCATCGCTCGGAGATTCTGGTGGCCTGTGCTTCGTAAGTCAGTTGAGGGTTTTGTGGCAGCTTGCGAGACTTGCGCTCGTGCCAAAGTCCCTCATTCACGGCCATCAGGTCCTCTCCTTCCGTTACCCATTCCTTCCCGTCCTTGGACACATCTGTCCATGGACTTCATAACGGACTTGCCTCGTTCCTCGGGGAAGACTGTGATTCTGGTGGTGGTGGACCGTTTTAGCAAAATGGTGCATTTCATCCCTTTTCCTGGTTTGCCCAATGCTAAGACGCTGGCGCAGGCATTTATTGACCACATTGTCAAATTGCATGGTATTCCTTCAGACATAGTCTCTGATAGGGGCATGCAGTTTGTTTCCAGATTCTGGAAGGCTTTCTGTTCTCGCTTGGGGGTTCGGATTTCATTCTCTTCTGCTTTCCACCCACAGTCGAATGGCCAGACAGAGCGCGTCAATCAGAATCTGGAGACATATCTGCGCTGTTTTGTGGCGGAGAATCAGGAGGATTGGTGTTCTTTTTTGTCCCTTGCTGAGTTTGCTTTAAATAACCGTCGTCAGGAGTCCTCTGATAAGTCACCATTTTTTGGTGCATATGGGTTTCATCCGCAGTTTGGGACTTTCTCGGGAGAGGGGTCTTCTGGTTTACCTGATGAGGACAGATTCTCCTCGTCTTTGTCATCTATTTGGCAAAAGATTCAGGATAATCTAAAGACCATGAGTGAGAGATATAAGCGTGTGGCAGATAAGAGACGTGTGCCTGGTCCGGACCTGAATGTTGGTGATCTGGTGTGGTTGTCTACCAAGAATATCAAATTGAAGGTTCCCTCCTGGAAGTTGGGTCCTAGGTTTATTGGGCCTTACAAGATCCTGTCTGTCATCAATCCTGTTGCCTACCGTCTTGATCTTCCTCAGACTTGGAAGATCCATAATGTTTTTCATAAGTCCTTATTGAAACCTTATGTTCAACCTATTGTACCCTCTCCTTTGCCTCCTCCTCCGATTATGGTTGATGGAAATCTTGAATTTCAGGTCTCTAGGATTGTGGATTCTCGTCTTGTCCGCGGTTCCCTCCAGTACCTCGTTCATTGGGAGGGTTATGGTCCTGAGGAGAGGATGTGGGTCCCAGTGACGGACATTAAGGCCACTCGTCTCATCAGGGCTTTCCATAGGTCCCATCCTGAGAAGGTGGGCCCTGAGTGTCCGGAGTCCACTCGTAGAGGGAGGGGTACTGTCACAACCAGACAGTTGAGAAGCTCTGACAGGAGCTTTCCAGATCCTCCTCCTTGAGTTTCTTTGTTTTGGTTAAGTTCCTTATCTCGTTAGTCTATCTCAGATGTCATGCAGTTGGACTGATTGCTTCCCTTTAAGTTCCTCCCCATGATGCATTAGGTTGCGGCTTATACAACTTCCTGGAGTGTGTGTGCTTGCTGTTTCTATTTCCCAGTCCTCTGCAAGAAAAGTGCTGTTCCTTTATTTGTGATTATCTGTCTGCTGGATTTTCAGGTGACCCTGACTCCCTCCGTGTCTAGTGTAGGGAGCCGGTGGTCGTGTCCCCTCACCATTGTAAGGTCTTCAGGTATTAGATAGCCGAGGTACGTGGATATGCGCCCATCCACCTTTGGGGTGTTCGCATAGGCTGAGCAATTAGGGAGAGTGGCAGGTCTCATGTAGGGGTCTCCCTTTTGTTCCTTAGTTGTGGATCCAGTGAGTCATTATTGTATTGCATTGTCTTGTTTCCTGTACACCATCCATGACACTCTGCTTCTTTACGTAGCAGGTGGTTGTCAATGTCCACTCCTCTTTGTGACAACTTGACATGTTCAATCCCTTGAAAACTTATGCAATCAGACCTTCCTGCATGATATTTTAGTATATGTTGTGCCACCGGGATATAATCCTGTTTGGTGATGTTTGATAGGTGTTCCCCTATGCGTCTTCTAAATTCACTCTTAGTTTTACCTACACATTGTATTTGACCAATGCAGGTGGCCACGTACACTACACCTACTGTTTTGCAGTTGATAAATGATCTAGTGCTGTAGTTATGTCCCGTCACAAAGCTGGTAACTGTATAGCCTTTTTTGATAACCTTACATGCAATACAGTTGCCACATCTAAAGGTGCCACATGTTTTTTTTAGGGAGCCAGGTGTTATTGATGGGGGTCCTGAATGTACTCTGGACTAATCTGTCCCTCAAATTGCCCCCTCTCCGGTAGGTCATATTTCAAGATACCCCATGAGTCCTGCAGTATCTCGCGTACCTCTTTATGTGCCAAATTGAATGTTCCAATAATTCTCATTTGCTAATGTCCCATTTTTTCGGATATAACAGACTCTCCCTCTTACAACCAGCCACGGGCTGGTAAGCCCTCTTAAGAGAGGACAAAGGGTAGCCTCTTTACATAAACCTTGCTGCCGTCTTAAAATCTGCCTATTCAGAGCAATTCCATCGGGCCCTTAAATATTGGCCCATGGGAATTCCCTGTTTGAGCGGGGTCTGATGTCCACTATTACAGGGAATTGTTAGCTGTGGATTTACGAAACATCTTAGTGACTATTTTCCTGGACTGATTTATACTGATTGAGAGGTCTAAAAATGTGAGGTGGGTATTAGAGATGAGTGAATCGAATCCCACGAAGTGGAATTTGATCCGAATTTCAGGAATTATTCGATTCGACTAGAAGACAAATTTCCTCGTGCTTCGTGTCAGCGAATTGATTAATCCTGAAATTAAAACTTACCGCCTCCATTTGCGTATGAAGGGCCGCCAGCCACGGCTGGCGTAATGACATAATCTCGCGCCGCACATAATTTCGGACAAGATCTTCAAGCAAGATGGCGGCGGCCGGCCCGTCGCACGCAAATGGACACGGTAAGATGTAATGTTTATTTACTGTTAATTTCACACTGTTTGTACACTCAGATGCCATAATGTATGAACGCGGCATCTGAGGGGTACAATGATGGGGCGGCGCTATCGCAGCTCCCTGTCATTGCACCAGCTACTTACAACAACAAAAAATGCGCTTTGTTGCGAAGTGATTCGCCACAAAGCGAATTTTGTGAAATTCGGCGAATCAGCTGAATCGAATTTTCAAGAAATTCGCTCATTTTACACTGATTTTGTATGTGAAATATAATCCCAACTCATTAACATTTAGCGAGGAAACAAATCCCTCAAACTCCACTTTAGCACCTCTCCACAAGATGAAAACATCATCAATGAACCTCTTCCATAATACAATGGACGAGGTCCATTGATCCATCACTTCACCAAACACAATCTCCTTCTACCACCAGCCCAGGTACAGGTTGACATAGTAGATAAGTATGAAAGGCACACTCTCATTAGTTGCTGCACGGAATAAATTTGGAGACGGTGATAGTAATAAAATGGTATATTTTTATTTTTATACAGTATATTAAAAAATTTGGTCATGAAATTTGGTAAAAACTAAAATAATTATTTTTTGGTCAAAAATTATGATAGGGGTGGGGAGTCTTCTCTTCGTGTTGGATATCTGTGTTTGGATTTATGACGTATATTCGGCTAGGATGTATGGAATTGTAATGTGTTTAGTTACAATTATATGTCATATCCACCTTTGCTGAATACATCAAATACATAAAGTGCCAAGTGCTCAATATAGTGCTGAGTACATAGATATATAAAAAAGATAAACTTATGCTGAATACATAGAGTGCCAGATTTTGGCTGGATACAAAAATGTGTATACGCTGAATAAAGTGCCAAGTGCTTAATATAGTGCTGAGTACATAGATATGCCAGGTACATGGATATATAGACTTATGCTGGATACATGAAGTGTCAAATCTTGGCTGAATATATAAATGTTGAGTATCAATTCAATGCTGAATATAAATTAAACTTTAGTAAAAATATATATAGGCTTTGGCTTTTTGGGACAGTACACTTCAAATATTTCCCGAAGGTGTTTGGCCTGTTTGAGTAGTAGTAGAAATCGTACAAAAGTCATATAAAAGTCAAATAAATCCTATAGGTAAAAAGTTATAGAGCAAAAAATAGTTCCACTTTGAATCGATTAAAATGTTGAATTTTTGGTACTTTACCACTCTGCTGTATGCCTCTCTCTTTCGTTCGATCTCTTTTTGCCCTGCAAGGACCTACGCGGCGTCCCACGTGGTCCATTGTGCGTATGTCGTGGCCTCCCACGTGACAAGACGGGGCATCACGTCTGTCACGGCCTATGGTGTGTGCTGTAACACTGTTGCTACACTTGCGGTTGCCTGCGCAACGTGTTGGTGTGTGTGCATGCGGTGGCAGTGTCTTGGCCTTCTGGGCGATTGCCGTGACATGGTTGCCTGCAGCAGCGTGTAGCTTTCTATGCTTGTGTATGCACTTCCCCTTTTAGTGGCTTCCTTCCCTTGTCTGGTGCTGGAAGGGTTAATTCCTTCCTAGTGTTTTGTTAACACTGGGTTTATGTGTGTGTGGGTGTGGCTGCTTGGGCTATTTAGCCTCTGCTCGATGCCTGAAGCTGGGGGGTACTCCAGCCATGGTGTATGCTGGAGCTATCCTCCTGGTCTTCATACTCCATCTGTCCAGTGAGGGCCACACTTGTGGTCATAGATGTTTTTATGGTGTCTCACGTTTATTGCAGCTATGGATGTCCTAGGTTCCTGTGTGATTTTTGGTGTGTGCTGTGTCCTTTACTGTTGGTGGGGAAACCAGCACTTGTGCACGGGTTCCAGTCAGTGTGTCTGTGGCAGGTAAGTGTGTTACTGGTTTCACTTACCTGCCATCTCCTTATAGCTGTATGTGTTTCCCTCTCCTTGCAGCCTGGCCTCATATAGAGACTCCTGTTCCTCCATGACTGGGATGAACAGGTTGTCTCTCCCCTGCTCCTAAGTGAGGGATTACCAGGGCGACTTAGGGTCTATAGGAATCCTGAGTATGAGTCGTTCTATCATCGGGGTCCGCTCATACGGTGAGGAGTCAGGGAGAGGATTAGGGATGTTGTAGGAGGTGACCTGCTCCCTTATTAATCCTTTTGGCCAGGCTGATCCCCTTTACCCTTTGACACCGCACGGTGGGGGGTTTTCCCCACTCCCCGTCGTGACAACATCACTCCTGGAGGTGGTTGTGATTCGTCTTTAGTTTCAGGGCGGAAGTTCACTTTTGGAGTGTCGAATTGCGATTGGCTTTTAGCTCTTTAGTCTTGAGGAAAAGAGGCAAAAACAATATTTTGAATAATTTCTAATAATTTCTGCGGTAATCTTAACTTGTATAACCCTCAAGTTCCTTTCACCAAACGCGTTTCGGAGCCTATTACTGCTCCTTCCTCAGTAGCTTATAGGGTAGGTCCTGGCAGGGCAAAAAGAGATCAAACGAACAGAGCGGCATACAGGGGAGTGGTAAAGTACCAAAAATTCTACATTTTTTGCTACTATAAATTTTTACCTATAGGATTTATTTGTGACTTTTATATGACTTTAATACGATTTCTACTACTACTCAAACAGGCCAAACACCTTCGGGAAATATTTGAAGTGTACTGTCCCAAAAAGCAAAAGCCTATATATATTTTTACTAAAGTTTATTTAGCATTGAATTGATACTCAGTATTTATATATTCAGCCAAGATTTGACACTTTATGTATCCAGCATAAGTCTATATATCCATGTACCTGGCGTATCTATGTACTCAGCACTATATTAAGCACTTGGCACTTTATTCAGCGTATACACATTTTTGTATCCAGCCAAAATCTGGCACTCTATGTATTCAGCATAAGTTTATCTTTTTTATATATCTATGTACTCAGCATATCTATGTACCCAGCACTATATTGAGCACTTGGCACTTTATGTATTTGATCTGTATTCAGCAAAGGTGGATATAACATATAATTGTAACTAAACACATTACAATTCCATACATCCTAGCCGAATATCCGTCATAATTCCAAACACAGATATCCAACACGAAGAGAAGACTCCCCACCCCTATCACAATTTTTTTAACAAAAGCTAATTTTATTTTATTTTTTTACCAAATATCATTACCAAATTTTTAATTATATAAAAATATACAATTTTATTACTATCACAGTCTCCAAATTTATTTCGTGCAGCAACTAATGAGAGTGTGCCTTTCATACTTATCTACAATTTTTTCTCCTACATCTAACGGTTTTTGGGTGTGCCGATGATAGAGCACCTCACCCCTAGAGATCACGATTGAAGGAGAAGATGTTGTGTCTCAAAATAAAATCCAGCAACTCCGCCTCAAACTCGTTGTGCATCAATAAATGTGTGCCTCTTTCTGCCAAAAAAGCGTAACTCCACTCGCTCACAACCCTGACAAGCTGAGAGAGCCTTTTCACTGCTCCAGTGAAACAGAGCTTCATCAGCCTGGTAGACTGCCACCAGTTCCTCATTCGATATAAGCTAGGTCCGCTAACGGGAATATATAGGGTGAGACCCCACCCCGCAGTAGCGTACAACAATGCCGAAACACAGATGTGGGGATTTGTGATAGAGATACAAGGACAGCACAAGATTAAATTATATATTTAATTGCCTTAAGGGCGCACTAGACAATACACAATATATGCAGAGACTATATACAGTGGTCGGATGTGCAAATACAGGTGGTATGATGCAACAGAATTAAACAGAGCAAGGGTCAGTTACCAGATGGATGAGTAGTCCTATGGGTTACGATGAGTTCTGGGGTACTGTATTGCTTGGCTGTAGTCACATGGGGGCAGTGATGTCAGCAGTTTGTCCACGATCCCTCCAAACATAGTACTAGAGGTGACCCCCTTTAGAGAAAGACGCTAGTCTCTGCCCTGCATACGCATTTTCACCTGTAGTTGGCCACTCCCCTCCCTGCCTCTGGCAGGAGTCGACTCGTCCTTCCTGGTAGGCAAATACCTACAAAACTCATTAGGGCCCATAGCTCCAGATCAGAAGGTCACAGGGAGATGATTCTGGGACCAACGGGTCCGCCTGGGTTCCGGCTACAGTTAGAGACCAAACATTGCGCCATTATTAGGCACCTGACCCCAAACTACGACCAGGGGCATGTCCGTCTTGGCCCTAGGGTCGCAGATATACAGTTGCAAGAAAAAGTATGTGAACCCTTTTGAATGATATGGATTTCTGCACAAATTGGTCATAAAATATGATCTGATCTTCATCTAAGTCACAACAATAGACAATCACAGTCTGCTTAAACTAATAACACACATAAAATTAAATGTTACCATGTTTTTATTGAACACACCATGTAAACATTCACAGTGCAGGTGGAAAAAGTATGTGAACCCCTAGACTAATGACATCTCCAAGAGCTAATTGGAGTGAGGTGTCAGCCAACTGGAGTCCAATCAATGAGATGAGATTGGAGGTGTTGGTTACAGCTGCCCTGCCCTATAAAAAAAACACACACCAGTCCTGGGTTTGCTTTTCACAAGAAGCATTGCCTGATGTGAATGATGCCTTGCACAAAAGAGCTCTCAAAAGACCTAAGATTAAGAATTGTTGACTTGCTTAAAGCTGGAAAGGGTTATAAAGTATCTCCAAAAGCCTTGCTGGTCATCAGTCCACGGTAAGACAAATTGTCTATAAATGGAGAAAGTTCAGCACTGCTGCTACTCTCCCTAGGAGTGGCCGTCCTGTAAAGATGACTGCAAGAGCACAGCGCAGACTGCTCAATGAGGTGAATAAGAATCCCACAGTGTCAGCTACAGACTTACAAAAGTCTCTGGCATATGCTAACATCCCTGTTAGCAAATCTACAATATGTAAAACACTAAACAAGAATGGATTTCATGGGAAGATACCACAGACGAAGCCACTGCTGTCTAAAAAAAACATTGCTACACGTTTACAGTTTGCACAAGAGCACCTGGATGTTCCACAGCAGTACTGGCTAAATATTCTGTGGACAGATGAAACCAAAGTTGAGTTGTTTGGAAGAAACACACAACACTATATGTGGAGAAAAAGAGGCACAGCACGCCAACATCAAAACCTCATCCCAACTGTGAAGTATGGTGGTGGGGGCATCATGGTTTGGGGCTGCTTTGCTGCGTCAGGGCCTGGACGGATTGCTATCATCAAAGGAAAAATGAATTCCCAAGTTTATCAAGACATTTTGCAGGAGAACTTAAGGCCATCTGTCCACCAGCTGAAGCTCAACAGAAGATGGGTTTTGCAACAGGACAACGACCCAAAGCATAGAAGTAAATCAACAACAGAATGGCTTAAACAGAAGAAAATACACCTTCTGGATTGGCCCAGTCAGAGTCCTGACCTCAACCTGATTGAGATGCTGTAGCATGACCTCAAGAAAGGGATTCACACCAGACATCCCAACAATATTGCTGAACTGAAACAGTTCTGTAAAGAGGAATGGTCAAGAATTACTCCTGACCGTTGTGCACGTCTGATCTGCAACTACAGGAAACGTTTGGTTGAAGTTATTTCTGCCAAAGGAGGATCAACCAGTTATTAAATCCAAGGGTTCACATACTTTTTCCACCTGCACTGTGAATGTTTACATGGTGTGTTCAATAAAAACATGGTAACATTTAATTCTTTGTGTGTTATTAGTTTAAGCAGACTGTGATTGTCTATTGTTGTGACTTAGATGAAGATCAGATCACATTTTATGACCAATTTGTGCAGAAATCCATATCATTCCAAAGGGTTCACATACTTTTTCTTGCAACTGTATAACTGGTTCATGCCTGTGATGGACGGGCAATTCATTATTCCTTCTGAATCCCCAGTTCCAGGATGGATTTGATTGATTCTGGGTAATGGCTGAGACCCCCTACAGGGGGGTTTTCCTGTAGGAGGAGTTGGCCTCCGTGCTGACTGAGTGAGGCGTGAATTTGTACACATGTGGCCTGCTTGAAGCCAAGACCCCTGCGGAGTTCACTCCCTCTGCTTCTGCCTCTTGAACTTGCACCAGGGCCTACATTAGTCTCAGGGACAGTTTTGTATTCAGAGAAAGACTGTTCTGTTTCACTTTTGTAGAGTGGTTTTCCCTCTTGTTCTGATGAAATAAAAAATCTTGCCCTCTCTAAAATCTTTAGTGTCTCTGACAAATTGAAAATGTTTTCTTTCCTTCAGGAAACTAGTAAATCTTTCTACCGTTTGTTGTAGTGCCACCCCCTTTCTATCAAAATCCGAGGCAGTGGAGAATTTTTTTGCTGCCTCCAAGCACTCATACAATTCTGTGGAGTTTCTTGCTAGTATCTCCCTTTCCTCCTCCAACAGAATTTTCATTAATCTTAGGGAGGACTTTATCAATTTTTTTCCCACTTCTTCATAAACTCATCAGATTTCACTCTCGCTGTTGGCAATATTGGACTTCTGAGCCCTCGCGGTACTATCCTATTATTTAGATAAACCTCTAGTGTCTGCACCTCCCACCATGATCGAACTTGATTTTTATACCCCCTGGTGAGATTCTTGAACACAGATGTTATACTTAGGAGGTTAGAATGCACAGGTAGATCTTTTTCTGTGAAAATAGTTCCTTTGGATTATCCAGCCATTTATCTGAACTAATGTCCCCTGACAAAAAGCCTGCCATCACTTATACGCTATCAGATACAAAACAATTAACTAAAGAGTTGATACAGAGGTTTGCTTCTATCAATGTGTAAGAACTTCTTAACTTTATTATAAGATAGAGCCCAAACATAATAAAAAGAAAACAAAAACTTTAATCAAATCTTTGATAAAAAACAGTGTGCAAATGGCTGACTGCCTATGTTAGATACATCAATGGGGAGGCTACATGTATAACTAATTTCCTAATTTCCTTGCTGTACCACGCCAATAATTCATCAGGAGTAGGCACGTGTAAAGGAACAAAATAACAAATCCAATAGCTGCTGCACTCGTCAGATGTGGTGTGTGCAGCTAGTGTAGCCACCGGCACTATGATGGCCATAGCACGGCCGCCGTGTGCTGCTCCTTAGAAGCAAACAGCCACTCCCTCCAGGTGGAGCCAACCAGCAGAGCATCCAACTGGACGAGGAGGTGTGTAACAATACTCCTCCCCCTGCTGTCTTTGTAAAAGCTAGGTGCCGGAGGGTAAGAATAGATATGAAAATTATATAGTGAAAAAGACTGCGGCTGTATAATGTCAGATTGAGAATGACACTGTGCATGCACAAATAACATAGTGAATGCACATTCTATGTACACGTAGATCTAATAAAGATGTGGCCAAATATCGAAGCATAATAGGTGCCAATATAGGAAAAATGAATAACTCAATATTGCAAATTATTACTGTATAGGCAAATAGCGTGGCCAGATAAACAATAAGTCCACATCTGTAAATAGAAGCAGGAATTTGCAGGCATCAAGTAGAGAACAGAATAGAGAATAGAGGTACACGATGTAAGGAAAAGGGGGAGGAACCTCTCACATACCCCAGAGCCTACAAATTAATCAGTTTTAACCTAGGAAGGTGCATTAAGAATGGATACACCCCTTTCCTATAACCAATATCATCATAATGGTTCTCATATGAAGCAGGTGTATGATATAAACTCATTTAGTCCATTCAGTTTTACAGTATGGAGTCTAAACGTCCACTCTGCTTCTTTACGTAGCAGAAGGTTGTCAATGTCCACTCCTCTTTGTGACGACTTGACATGTTCAATCCCTTGAAAACTTATGCAATCAGACCTTCCTGCATGATATTTTAGTACATGTTGTGCCACCGGGATATCATCCTGTTTGGTGATGTTTGATAGGTGTTCCCCTATCCGTCTTCTAAATTCCCTCTTAGTTTTACCTACATATTTTCTTTGACAGATGCAGGTGGCCACGTACACTACGCCTACTGTTTTGCAGTTGATAAATGATCTAGTGCTGTAGTTACATCCCGTCATAGAGCTTGTAACTGTATTGCCTTTTTTGATAACCTTACATGCAATACAGTTGCCATATCTAAAAGGTGCCACATGGTTTTTCAGGGAGCCAGGTGCCACTGCTGCTACATCAACACTATGTCTCTGGGCCACTCTGTGGTCTCCTCCTGCTGCCACATCACTACTCTGGTCTCCTCATGCTGTTCCCACCCTCCCCACTTCCTGACTGAGCTACTATTTAGCATTTTCTGATCTGTCAGAAGGAAGGAAAAATGAGACGCACAACGGATCCTGTCTGTATAGCAGATGTAAGTCCTGTATGACATGGTTCCATCAGAATTGGCTTATGATTTGGTAGCCAAAAGCAGGAGTGGGTACAAAACACAGAAGCCATGCAAATATTCCATTCACGTGTCATCTCTGTTTTGGATCCACTCCGGTTTTATTTTTTTTGGCTTTAGCAATACTAATGGATTACTGACTAAATGCTGACCGAGTGAAGGCGGATGCTCCACAGACATGATACGTTTTTTTGGGGGTTATTGTTCAGAAATCTATGTGGAATCTGCTGACGGTGTAAAAGGAGTGCACTTCTTCTTGACACTAACATGGACCTGTAAAGCTGAGTTCACACTTGAGTTAGTCAGTTTTGGCCCCGTGACTGCCCAGATAAGTGAAGTGTGCAGTGATTCTAAGAGCGACGCCTGTCATGTGCGTGTTATACTGACTCACAGTATTGTTTCACTACCACAGCAGACTCCCTATGCGTGTTACTACAAGGCACAGTGTTCTCCTCCACTATAAAGGCTCTCTGCAGCGAGGGAATAGGCGTTCTTTAATGCGACTCGCCACAAATACATTCGGATGGAATTGAATCTTTTCGGAAAATTCGGCGAACCGACCGAATATTTTTTTTTTTAAGTTCGCTCATCTCTAGTAGTGACTTATGACGTCACCACGCCAGCGTAATGACATAATGTCGCGCCAGATCTTCAAGCAAGATGGTGGCAGCCAGCCCGTCGCAAGCAAATGGAGCCAGCAAGTTTGACTTCATATTTCTTTTATGTAAATTTTACACCATTTTTACACTCAGATGCCGCCATGTATGAACGCGGCATCTGAGGGGTACAATGATGGGGGAAGGGGGGCGGCTCTATCGCAGCTCCCTGTGATTGCACCTGCTACAAAAAAAAAGCCTTTTTTTGTGAAATTCGGCGAAGCAGCCGAATGGAACTTTTCAATAATTTGCTCATCTCTAATCTTTATCTACTTTTCTAAAAATCTGATGTCGTTTCAGGTCAGATTTATGCGGAAAGGGTTCAAACATTTATGGCCTCTGGTTAATGTACACAATAGGGGGTATATTTACTACTGAAAATGCAGCAGAATTTTGGTGCAATTTGCTCCAAAAAAAATTGCAAATGTGCTTTGCACCACATGCTCTTAACCCCCGCCAATCTGATATTGATGACCTATCCTGAGGATAAGTCATTTATAGTAATAAGCGGACAACCCCTTTTAAGATTGTTTAAGTTTACACTTTTTACTTTTAGAAAGCATCAGTAAACCTATATGCACACACAGAATATGTTGTTCAGTAAAAAATATTCTGCATTTTTAAAAGCAACACTTGGATCTTAATACTTTTGTATTTGCATATCATTTAATATAGACTGTAAAATCTATCTGTATAGCACCACCTGCTGTATGCTCTTTTCCTTATTTCCCAATTTATTTGATCCGTACCATTCTTGAACTGCCACCAGCTGTATCTACTGTTAGAAGCTGTGACCATTACAAGGAGAAAGCTGCAGCAGAAAGGAGACACTCCCTAAGGCCTCTTTCACACGAATGTGTGTGCTCCGTGGCCGTATTGCGTATCGCTGTTCCATGGGCATCACTTGAATGGGTCCGCAAATCCGGAGATGCGGAATGGTGCAGAACAAAAGCACGGAACTGAACCCCTATGGAGCGCTTCTGTGGGTTACGTTCCGTGCCTCTGCACCGGCAAAAGATATAACTTGCTCTATTTTTGCGGAACAGACCCCATTCAAGTCAATGGGGTCACAATCAGCATGCGGCAGTCCCATGGCAATTTGCGGTCCACAGCACGGGCACGGAGGGGCAACGGTCGGGTGAACAAGCCCTAAGAAAGTAAATGTCCCCTGAGGTGGGACATGAAGAAAGCTGCAGTAGAAAGGACTCTCTCCCTGAGCTGTGATAAGGAGGGAGTTGTAAAAGATAGGACATGCCCCATGATCTGCCAGTTTGAAAGAAATCTAGTAAGTAGAGCAATTGGAGCAATGAATGGGGAGATCTTTGGATCCATCTGAGGTTCAAGGCTGGTTTTACCTTTGTTAAAAGAAAAAAAAATTCATGTACTATATGATATTTTTTACATTATTATGGTATATCCCCTTTAAACAGATAACTGATGAATACAATTCAGTGGTATCCATGACCCATGAACACACTGTAGTCCCATGAAAAATATTTAATTTTAAAAACACCTAGATCTGAATACTTAACACTGTAATTGCACGTAATTAAGAATTTAGTATAGCCAGAGTTATTCAATCATATCTATCTGCATAGGGCCACCTGCTGTTTATTATTTTCCTTACTAGACATTATGCCCGTTACAATAACGGGCGCTAGAACAGTAGTGCATAAACATTAGTAGGAACAGTCTATTAAATGGCAAGGGAACTTGACCACACTGACTGCTGGCACTGACTGAGACTGCTGGCACTGACTGGTGACTGTGACTGGTGGCCCAGATTAGTGGCTGTGGCTGAGATTGCTGGCTGTGGCTTGTGGCTGAGACTGCTGGCACTGAGTGGTGGCTGTGGCTGAGACTGCTGGCTGCGGCTTGAGGCTAAGACTGCTGGCACTGAGTGCAGGCTGTAATTGAGAATTCTGGCACTGACTGGTGGCTGAGACTGGTGACTGGTGGCTGACACTGCTGGCACTGTGACTGGTGGCTGTACGACTGGCACTGACTACTGGTGCTGAGACTGCTGGTAGCGATTGGTGGGTCAGACTGCTTGACAGGGGCTCCTCTCTATATGGCTGATAGTGCTGTGACTGACCAACAGAAATGGCGGCTGAGACTGACTAACAGAAATGGTGGCGCTCCGACCTGCGCACAGGTGTGGGCGGTGCAGGCGGCATGTGGAGTGCCGTGTCCTGATTGGTCGGTGCGGTGGTGTGAGCGGTGCGGAGGGCGTGTTATTATTAGGGTTATTCCTGCAGTATAGAAATCTTTTGCTAGAGGTAGTTGTGCATTGTGTGTGTATATAACTCATTTTATGAGGCAAGGTAACCAAAAAATGGCTGTTCTGGCACAGTTTTTATTATTAGTTTTTTTACAATGTGACAGAGTAGATAATGTGATATTTTTATAGAGCAAGTCCTAACGATGCAGCGATACCTAATAAGTCTATTTTTTTTTTTTTTTTGGATTTACACAATAAAAATGTTTCTGAAAAAAATCATGTTTGTGTTTCCATTTTCTGAAAGCCATATTTGAAAAAAATTTTGGGGTGATCGTCTTAGGTAGGGTCTCATTTTTTGCTGGAAGAGATGATGGTTTGATTGGCACCATTTTGGGGCACACATGAATTTTTGATCGCTTGGTATTACACTCTTTGTGTTGTAAGGTGATAAAAACAAAAAGGATTTTTTTGGCACATCTTAATTTTTTTATGGTGTTCACCAGATGGGTTGGATCACATGCTATTTTTATAGAGCACGTCATTAAGGACATCGCAATACCTAATATGTGCATTTTTTGTAACTATTTCACTCAATAAAATCATGTTTTTCTTTTAAAATCATGTTTTTGTGCCATATTTATTTTTTATTTTTTGGATAATTGGCTTATGTAGGGGTTCATTTTTTTGTGGGCTGAGGCATCGGTTTAATTGGTGCAAATTTTGGATACATATGACTTTTTGATTACTTTTTATACTATTTTTTGGGGAGTGCGGTGGGCAAAATTGCAATTCCATCATAGTTTTTCATTTTTTTTATAGTGTTCACTGTGCAATAAAAAGTAACATTAAACACATGTTTAGTGTTTTTCAATTTTTTCCATTTTTAACTAATTATGTGTGGATATAGAAAGTTGTTTTTTTTCCCCAATTTTTATTTTTACATTTTTTGGACCCAGACCCACTTGGTTCTTGAAGATCCAGTTAGTCTGATGGCTTACAATACACTATATAGTGTACTGCAGTGTATTGAACTCACACAAAGGAGCCAAGTGGCCGTTCTGCGGGCCGCAATGCACGAACACCGACCGTGAGGCAGCCGCAAGGGAAGTACGGGACGAAACCCCTCCGTAGTGCTTCCGTGGGTTTCCGTTTTGCAACATTTCGCATCTCCAGATTTGCGGACCCATTGAAGTGAATGGGTCCGCATCTGTGATGCGGAATGCCCACGGAACGGCGCCCGTGTATTGCGGATCCGCAAATGCGGACCGCAATATGGAAACGAGCAGCACATGTTCATGTGCAATAGGCCTAAGCCTAATCAGGCTTAGCTATACCACGGCAAGCTGGATGCCTGTGAAGGTGTCCGGTTACCATGGTAACCATCGGGATGCTGCCACAGCGCAGCGGCCCGATGGGGGAGGGAGCTCCCTCCCTCGGTTTAACCTTCAAGCATCGGCCACTGCCACAGCAGAGCAGCGGCCCGATGGTTAGCCCATCCATACAGCGGTCCCTAAGGACCACGGCATGGAAGGGGTCAAGCAGAGTGTTACCTGGACATTACAGCTAGCACTCTACCCCCACTGCCGCTCTGCCATCCTGAAAAGGGGGGGTGCTGCATGCTCTGCATCTCCTTCACGGCCGCTGTGGCAGGAGCAGGGAAACTTGTGTGTAGCGCTGTGTCCTGATTGGATGCCGCGCATGCCCAGTGCAAAACTGGTGACACACACACACTGACACAGAGCACTCACACAGGGATTTTATTATTATAGATTACTCTTTTTTTTTATCAGTTCCATTATTTAACTGCCACCAGCTGTTCCATTATTTAACTGCCACCAGCTGTACCCACTGTTACAAGTTGTGACAGTTACAGCAAGAGAGCTGCAGTAGAAAAGACACTGTCCCTCAGCTATGTTGGGGAGAGAGTTGCAGCAGAAAGGACATACATAACCCTGACAAGGACACACCCAATGATCTGCCAGCTTCAAAGAAATTTAGCAGAGCAAATGGAGCAATCAATAAGTATCTATGGAGCCATGTGAGGTTCAAAGCTGGTTCTAGCTTTGTTAGAAAGAGTCTGTCATGTACTTTAGGTCTATTTTTTACATTAATCATGGGATAACCCCTTTAAACAGATGAATGATGAATGCCATGCAGTGGCATCATGTCCCATAAGGATCCAAATGGACATCACAAACACGATGTGATTGTAACCTTCAGGGCTCATTCACATGACCATAGGCCGTCCGTGCCTGTACTACGAACCGCAAACAGCGGGTAAGCAATATATGGGCACCGTTTGTCTGAATCCCATATCATGGATGCAGACTGAATGGGTCGCAATGCGCAAGACACAACACCGCGTGGAATGGAGGTACTACGAAGCGCTTCCGTAAGTTTTCAGGTTCGTGCCTCCACAACAGCAAAAGATAGGACATGTCCTATCTTTTTCCGTTTATTACGGATCATGGACCCATTCTAGTCAATGGGTCCGCGCCGCAATACAGGATTACTAGTTTCAAATGACCCACTAACCCAGGAGATCAATTAGAATATTTCAATAGTCAGCTGACTATAATTCCTGTTTGGACCTATTAGGACATCAATCAACAGGGGGAAGCAGAATGATAGGTGAATTACAAAGTGAGACCTACCTCTCTAGAATAAAGCTTTTGAAACAGGAAGCACTCGTGTTGACAGTAGCTCCATTCCCCTGAAGACGCCGCGTAGCGGTGAAACATGTTGGGGGAGCTGTGTTTCTAACGTCTTTTAAAAATTATGGCAGGGCTGAAAAAGGTCTAGGGATAGGCGACCTGCAGGCGCCGAACCCACTGAGTGTTAGTTCGGATAGGAGAGTACTGGTAGTACAAAGACTGAGAGATTACCATTTAAGGATACATGTATACGATTTAGGGAAGTCCTTTAGGAGAATGATTAGCCAATAAAGGTGCGGCTTAGATGAATAATGCCTAGTGTCGGCTGACACTAGGGATCAAAAGTGTATAACACAGGGTAGACACAAGTGTATCAATATAGATGGATACAAATAGCCTGCACTTGGCTTTTAGTGATACATGGTTCGCTTTATCCGAAATCAGATGAACTGCCTCTAAAAGACCAGCCCTCCATATGTATTTTTAATAATACACTTTATGTTTTTGTGGTATATTGTTTATTAAAAATAGAAATAAAAGTTATATTTTAATCGCAATACAGGATTCACACAGCCGGTGCCCGGGCATTGCAGGCCGCAATTTGCAGTCTGCATGGGGCACACACGGTCGTGTGAATGAGTCCTAAAATGGAGGATGATGATTCAAAAGATTTGAGAAATAGACATATAGGAATACATTTTAGATGGTAAACTGAAGGAAACTAGAAAGCCTTGTCTAAACTAAACCATAAAAGTCTTGCTTTCTTGTAATCTGATCAGGATGTTTTACGTTTTCCCTTGAAGCAAAGGAATCTATAAATCATGCAGTGCTTGCGCACAGAAAATTGATGTTGTCTCTAAAGATTTTAAATAGTATTGCTTAACAGCACACAAAACTCCTTAGGGCTGCAACAGGGTATGAGATAAAATAGTGCTGCGATTATCATCGACACAGCATTAATAAATCAGTGTAGACATGCTTCTAATGACTTGTGATGAAAGGGAGGCAAATTGGCGGTGATTATTCTATTTACACTTCACCGATATTTGTAACAGAACCTAACGCTGGGCCTCTTAATGAAGCAAATACTTCCCATGAATCTGCCAATAGTATTGGATATAAGGATAACAATTACTTGCTCAACAAGAATAGCCAATAAAATAGTATCATAAAAAAAACAGCAGTATTATGTCACAAGTCATACACTCTGGGAAGTTGTCAAAAAAAAATTGGATTTGTAAGAAAGAGAGAAAGTGAATGGGCAAACCAACACAACATTCCCCTGGGGAAGAGATTTGCAAATCAATTTTTCTTACAAATGGAATGGAAAATGGATTGCTTCACACCATAAAGTATAATATAGCTATTGTGTGGGGGGGGGGGGGGGGGGGGTGAGGAAAACATTTGTGGGATTAAATTGAAGGGAAAAAAAGAATTTCTGCCATGGGAAGGGGGGGGGGGGGAATTGTGTTAAAATGAAATGGCACCCTAAGGCTAGGTCTACACGACGACATTTGTCGCGCGACAATTTTCGTAATGGTAGTCTAAAAACCCATTCAAGATGCAGTGCAACACCATAGACTACCATTATAAAATTTGTCGCGCGACACATGTTGCAGAGTAGTTGTGTCATGTAGACCTAGTCTTATTCCGCAGGTCAGTACGATTATGGTGATGGAAAATGTGTATAGTTTGTATTAGGTTTCAGTAGTTTAAAAAATAAAAACATTTGTCTTGTCATTTTTTGACACCCATAACTTTTTTTTTCTTTCCATGTACAGTCGTGGCCAAAAGTTTTGAGAATGACACAAATATTAGTTTTCACAAAGTTTGCTGCTAAACTGCTTTTAGATCTTTGTTTCAGTTGTTTCTGTGATGTAGTGAAATATAATTACACGCACTTCATACGTTTCAAAGGCTTTTATCGACAATTACATGACATTTATGCAAAGAGTCAGTATTTGCAGTGTTGGCCCTTCTTTTTCAGGACCTTTGCAATTCGACTGGGCATGCTCTCAATCAACTTCTGGGCCAATTCCTGACTGATAGCAACCCATTCTTTCATAATCACTTCTTGGAGTTTGTCAGAATTAGTGAATTTTTGTTTGTCCACCTGCATCTTGAGGATTGACCACAAGTTCTCAATGGGATTAAGATCTGGGGAGTTTCCAGGCCATGGACCCAAAATGTCAACGTTTTGGTCCCCGAGCCACTTAGTTATCACTTTTGCCTTATGGCACGGTGCTCCATCGTGCTGGAAAATGATTTGTTCTTCACCAAACTGTTGTTGCATTGTTGGAAGAAATTGCTGTTGGAGGGTGTTTTGGTACCATTCTTTATTCATGGCTGTGTTTTTGGGCAAAATTGTGAGTGAGCCCACTCCCTTGGATGAGAAGCAACCCCACACATGAATGGTCTCAGGATGCTTTACTGTTGGCATGACACAGGACTGATGGTAGCGCTCACCTTTTCTTCTCCGGACAAGCCTTTTTCCACATGCCCCAAACAATCGGAAAGAGGCTTCATCGGAGAATATGACTTTGCCCCAGTCCTCAGCAGTCCATTCACCAAACTTTCTGCAGAAGATCAATCTGTCCCTGATGTTTTTTTTGGAGAGAAGTGGCTTCTTTGCTGCTCTTCTTGACACCAGGCCATCTTCCAAAAGTCTTCCCCTCACTGTAACTGCAGATGCGCTCACACCTGCCTGCTGCCATTCCTGAGCAAGCTCTGCACTGGTGGCACTCCGATCCTGCAGCTGAATCCTCATTAGGAGACGATCCTGGCGCTTGCTGGACTTTCTTGGACACCGTGAAGCCTTCTTAACAAGAATTGAACCTCTTTCCTTGAAGTTCTTGATGATCCTATAAATTGTTGATTGAGGTGCAATCTTAGTAGCCACAATATCCTTGCCTGTGAAGCCATTTTTATGCAACGCAATGATCGCTGCACGCGTTTCTTTGCAGGTCACCATGGTTAACAATGGAAGAACAATGATTTCAAGCATCACCCTCCTTTTAACATGTCAAGTCTGCCATTTTAACCCAATCAGCCTAACATAATGATCTCCAGCCTTGTGCTCGTCAACATTCTCACCTGAGTTAACAAGACGATTACTGAAATGATCTCAGCAGGTCCTTTAATGACAGCAATGAAATGCAGTGGAAAGGTTTTTTTGGGATTAAGTTAATTTTCATGGCGAAGAAGGACTATGCAATTCATCTGATCACTCTTCATAACATTCTGGAGTATATGCAAATTGCTATTATAAAAACTTAAGCAGCAACTTTTCCAATTTCCAATATTTATGTAATTCTCAAAACTTTTGGCCACGACTGTACAGAGCTGGCCGAAGGCCCATTTTTTGCACTGTAGTTTTTGATGGTACTATCTTGGAGTACATTGGTACCACTGTTTAATAAAAAAAATTCTTATATTTTAATAACTTGAACATTTTCGGATGCGTAGATACCTGTGATGTTGAATTTTTCGAAAATTATTTTCACATGCAAAACTGATGCCATTGCTCCTGATGAAGGGACGTGCCTGTCCTGAAACGCGTTGATCCGTATATACAGTATACCCTAATAAAGACAAGTGAACAGAAGCACCCGTGTGATTGGCTGCCTTTATCTTGTAAGATTTTAGAAGCGATCCAGGCTGGGGGGGTGTTTGGTTTACAGGTGTATTATGCTTATCCTGGTAAACCACCCCCCTCGTGAAGTGAGTAAAGAAGTATACGATACTTTAGTATTTTTATGATACTTGTATCCTTTTAAAACAAATTTTACTTATTTGTTTTAACTTGTTCGCTGTACTAATCCACTACACATTGGCGTGTATGACATTACAGTTAACAGTCTCCCAGGCACTTGAGAACCAGTGTAGTTTGTTTATGTTCATTTTTTTCTGTATTTCTAACAAACCTACACCACACTAAAACACCTTCTCACCGACCAACCACTATTGGCGCTCACAACGGGTTTCCAGAAATAGGCGGAATTGAGGTGTTACCAACACCCACCGGTCCTCCTATTTCCCTCTACTCTATTTATCTTACACAAGCGGACACTTTAGTCTGCTTGGCAAACCCTTGAGCAGCCTATCCACCACTCTGTCTTCTCCACATTACTCCCACAAACCCCTGGCGCCTCAAGTTTTTCAGATCCGGTGGAGTCCATTCCATCAGATTTGACTAACCCTCAAACTTTCTCTCTCGTATTATACAGAAGGCACCCACCATATTTGGAGAAAGCTCAACATGTGATCTCACACCATACATCCCCTTAACACTAATGACAGGTACAGCATGTTTATAGGGGATATTTTAAATCAGTTTTATTCAGTAAGGCCTCATGCACACGACCGTTGTGCATCCATGGCCGTTGTGCCGTTTTCATTTTTTTTTCGCGGACCCATTGACTTTCAATGGGTCCGTGGAAAAATCTGAAAATTCACAGTTTTGCAGCCGAGACCGTGATCCGTGTATCCTGTCCGTCAAAAAAATATGACCTGTCCTATTTTTTTGACGGACAACGGTTCGCGGACACATTCAAGTCAATGGGTCCGTGAAAGAACACGGATGCACACAAGATTGGCATCCGTGGCCGTGATCCGTGGCCGTAGGTTAGTTTTTATACAGACGGATCCGAAGATCCGTCTGCATAAAAGCTTTTTCATAGCTGAGTTTTCACTTCGCGAAAACTCAGAACCGACAGTATATTCAAACACAGAGGCGTTCCCATGGTGATGGGGACGCTTCAGATTAGAATATACTAAAAGAACTGTGTACATGACTGCCCCCTGCTGCCTGGCAGGTGCTGCCAGGCAGCAGGGGGCAGTCCCCCCCCTGTAGTTAACACATTGGTGGCCAGTGCGGCCGCCCCCCCCCCTCCCTCCCCTGTAGTTAACTCATTGGTGGCCAGTGGGCCCCCCTCCCTCCCCTGTAGTTAACTCATTGGTGGCCAGTGGGCCCCCCTCCCTCCCCTGTAGTTAACTCGTTGGTGGCCAGTGGGCCCCCCTCCCTCCCCTGCAGTTAACTCGTTGGTGGCCAGTGCGCCCGGCCCCCTCCCGCCCCTGTAGTTAACTTGTTGGTGGCCAGTGGGCCCCCCCTCCCTCCCCTGTAGTTAACTCGTTGGTGGCCAGTGGGCCCCCCCTTCCTCCCCTGTAGTTAACTCGTTGGTGGCCAGTGGGCCTTCTCCCCTTCCTCCCCCTCCTAATTAAAATCTCCCCCCTATCATTGGTGGCAGCGGAGTGTACCGATCGGAGTCCCAGTTTAATCGCTGGGGCTCCGATCGGTAACCATGGCAACCAGGACGCTACTGCAGTCCCGGTTGCCATGGTTACTTAGCAATTTGTAGAACCATTATACTTACCTGCGAGCTGCAATGTCTGCGATGTCTGCGTCCGGCCTGGAGCTCCTCCTACTGGTAAGTGACATGACCTGTCACTTACCAGTAGGAGGAGCTCCCGGCCGGACGCAGACATCGCAGACATCGCAGCTCGCAGGTAAGTATAATGGTTCTACAAATTGCTAAGTAACCATGGCAACCGGGACTGCAGTAGCGTCCTGGTTGCCATGGTTACCGATCGGAGCCCCAGCGATTAAACTGGGACTCCGATCGGTACACTCCGCTGCCACCAATGATAGGGGGGGGATTTTAATTAGGAGGGGGAGGGAGGGGAGAAGGCCCACTGGCCACCAACGAGTTAACTACAGGGGAGGGAGGGGGCCGGCCGCACTGGCCACCGATGAGTTAACTACAGGGGAGGGGGGGGCCACTGGCCACCAATGAGTTAACTACAGGGGAGGGGGGGGCCGGCCGCACTGGCCACCAATGAGTTAACTACAGGGGAGGGAGGGGGGGGCCGGCCACACTGGCCACCAATGTGTTAACTACAGGGGGGGGCTGCCCCCTGCTGCCTGGCAGCATCTGCCAGGCAGCAGGGGGCTGTCATGTACACAGTTCTTTTAGTATATTCTAACCTGAAGCGTCCCCATCACCATGGGAACGCCTCTGTGTTAGAATATACTGTCGGATTTGAGTTTCACGATGTAACTCAAATCCGACGGTATATTCTAACATAGAGGCGTTCCCATGGTGATGGGGACGCTTCAAGTTAAAATATACCATCGGATTGGAGAAAACTCTGATCCGATGGTATATTAACTCCTGACTTTACATTGAAAGTCAATGGGGGACGGATCCGTTTGAAATTGCACCATATTGTGTCAACGTCAAACGGATCCGTCCCCATTGACTTGCATTGTAATTCAGGACGGATCCGTTTGGCTCCGCACGGCCAGGCGGACACCAAAACGACTTTTTTTTCATGTCCGTGGATCCTCCAAAAATCAAGGAAGACCCACGGACAAAAAAACGGTCACGGATCACGGAAAAACGGAACCCCGTTTTGCGGACCGCAAAAAAATACAGTCGTGTGCATGAGGCCTAAAAGGGATAGCCTGCACTTACATCAGACCATGCAGAAAGCAAATCAGATGTCTAAATTTAAACATACAATGTGAGCACAAAGGGTATAGTAATCTACTACATATTATTCTTCTATACATTGTTCAAGAACTCAAAAGATGAAAATACTAAAAAAAAAAAAAAAGAGAATAAACGTCTAACACTACAAACTGCATTCTGTTCTGCGTGTGCTCAGAGCTCCAGAGAAACGTCTTCTCAGCTTGTGATAAGCTATGCAATAAATAACTCTTTTCTTCAGAAACATTCTCTTTGGATATCAAGATTAAATGTACCGTTAATGGATAAATGTTTTGGTACAGATACAATTTACTACTATCCTGTATTGATAGAATCTTTAAATCAAAGTTCATTCAATCTGGAAGACTATCAAGATTGCTGAGAACTCAGACTCTGTATCAAACATCTCAGCAGCTACAGCAGTGAGGATGTATGATTTAGCAGACTTTAAAGTTAAAGAGGACCTGTAACCTGACATGTCCATTTTAGCAATTATTTGCATTCCCCATTTTATAATTCTGGAGAATGTACTCTTATGATTATTTGTATTTCTTTTGGAAATTATGAATGAATTATTAGTAGTTTGCAATGAAGGTCAAGATGGGTGTTACCAGTTGAGGGTGTGTCTGCCACAATCCAATCAGTGCTGTCAGTGTGATAACACCTATCTGGGCTTTAAATGGAAACTGCTAGCAAATCATTCATAAGTTCTTGAAGGAATGGTAGATCATAGAGTCATAAGAATAGATGCCCCAGAATTATTACATGTGGAATGCAAGTAGTTACTAAGCCAGATATCTCAGGAGAGGTGACAGGTTCTCTTTTAGGATGATGTCCCACATAACAGCGATTGAACAGCCATGATGTGGACAAAGATCTGTGTAGACTGCTAATGAAAAGTGTTAAGTCCTTGTTTGTTAATGAACATGTGGTTTTTAGCAGAACGGGACTTGAATGGAATTAAGCTGCAACAGCGGGAACAGTTGCTACACAATGTATTCTTCTGTGCCTTGTATACTATGAAGAATCAGGTTCCAGAAGTCAGATGCCCACCTGATATTAAAGCAAATCTCCAGTTAAAAAAAAAAAAATCACATAACCTGGGGAACAAAGAGAACACTTACTTGCTGACCTCTAGAGATGAGAAGTTCTTAAAAGTTTGATTCAGCTTTTTTGCCGAATTAAAAAATTAATAAAAAATTTGCTTTGTGTCGCTCATATGGGGTTGCTCATAAAAAAACAAAAAACGATTTAATTATACTAATCTCATCCATTTGAACAAGAGGCTGGCACGTCCATATTGCTTGAAGATCCAGCGCAAAGTTTCATTTAGGATATTCAAGCAAGATGGCCATGGCGACCTCTTCTTGTTCAAATGGAGTTAAGTATGATTTTTTATTTAATTTTTCCGCCATTTCTGGGGGAAGAAAATAAAAAATAAAAATCGATTAATTACCATGAAGCACGAGGAAATTTGGCTTTGAAGCAAATAAAATTTTTCCTGAAATTCGGATAGAAGTCCACTTCATTAACTTCGATTCGCTCAACACTAGTGACCTCCTTTTCAGCTACAGCTCTACAGATTCCTTGGTTCCTCCTCTGTCACCCAAGATGGTTGCACTGTTTCTCAGACTACGTAATGTACACTGTGCATTTGGTAATCCAAGACACTTTTTGCTTGTCCAACCCATGTTATGAGAAATCCAAGACACTTTTTGCTTGTCCAACCCTCTTATGAGAAGTGCTGGCCAATCCAAGGGCAGCAGGAAGTGTCTTGGACTACCAAACGCACAGGAAGCACCAGATAGTCTGAGAAGCAGTGCCGTCATCATCGGTTGTGGAAAAGGGACCGGAGGAATCACCAGACACGCAGCTGAAAAGATGAAAAGGAGGTCACCGTGTAAATGTTCAGTTCCTTTCCCCAGTTGATATAAATTATTTTTCTTGAGCTGCAGCCTCACTTTAAGGACCTAACTTGAAGATAGGTCAGTGTTGAACTCCCATAGTAAAACCCCTTTATACATTCAGTATTCCCTTACTCTATAGCTGATATTTTTAGAATTGTATTCATGGGTCTCATTTGTAATGTATGAGAGGCACCTGGGAACAATGTTTTATTTCTGTGCAGGACATGCATTATTATAAAGTGCTTCTAATTTGGTGTGTAATTTGCTTGTCAGCAAGTCACTATGAAAGGATAAATGAAACATGCGGCTTGTACTGTATTTATGATTACAGTATTTATAGGCATTGATTGAAGCAAAATTATTTTTGACTACATTTTCTTGAGTTACTTCATGTGAGAAATAGGCACCTAATTTTTGCCTTATGTTCCAAACTTATTTAATAATGATACAGAAGGTTTATTACTTAAGCCTTCTTCAGATGGCCATATGAATGAGTCTGCATCAGTTTCGCAATTTTGCATTCATTCATTTCAATTGGGCCACAAAAGATGTGGACAGCACATTGTGTGTTGTCCGCATCAATGGTTCAGTTTCACTGCCCCCCAAAAAAAGATAGAGAATATCCTATTCTTGTCTGCAATCGCGGACAAGAATAGGCATTTTCTATTATAGTTGCTGCCAAGTGCGGTCCACAAATTGTGGAACTTACATGAGCCAGTATCCGTGCTTTGCGGATTTGCAATTTGCAGATCCGCAAAATGCTACGGTCGTGTGAACGCGCCCTAAAGGCAGGTTTACACAGGCCAAGCTAAAGCCAATCGTCGGGAAGGAAGCATTCCTTGCCAACAGTTGGTTGCTTGTTCAGTGGGGGTGAAGCACTGCGTTTACATGCAGCAATCTCCTTCACAGTACAGATGTAAATGCATTAAGCAAACACCTTCAATTGCTTTTCAATGGCTTTTGTTTCTAGATAACGTGACGAGTTAAGAAATTTTAGTTAAGAGCTTGTGTTAACCCTGCTACATCTTTTTGGGAACTAGGGATCGCTATTGCTATCGCTCGTCCCCATACAGCTGCACTGTTTCACTTGAATGGGTCCACAATCCGAACTCCATGGTGCTTCCGTGGGGTTTCTGTCCGTGCCTCCGCACCACAAAAAAGTAGTCATGCACTATTTTTTTTGCAGTGTCGACCGTCGGATGCGGATCGCGGACCCCATTCAAGTGAATGGGTCCGTGTCTGCATGTGGCGGCCCTATGGTTGGTGCCTGTGCATTGCGGGCCGCATGCACAGGCCCTGTTGGCACACATTTGTGCACATGAGTCCTAATACAAATGATGACTAATACAAGTCTTTAGCCAATATATTGATGTGAACTAATAGCATTCGGTGGAGGACCTCAAGACCTTTATGGGATGTTTGAATAATAACATAGTAACATACCGTGTTTCCCCGAAAATAAGACATCCCCCGAAAATAAGACCTACCTCTAGTTTTGCCTATCGCTGTAATGTAAGGCATCCCCCCAAAAATAAGGCCTACCCGATAATAAAGCATCCCCCGAAAATAAGGCCTCCCCGATTATAAAGCATCCGCCGAACATAATGACTACCCGATTATAAAGCATCGGCCGGACATAATGCCTCCCCGATTATAAAGCAAGCCACCCCAGAATGTAAGGAGCTCACTGATTGGCCGCAGCCGCCGCCAGGACAAGCTGCCCCCTTCTTCCGCCCGCTGCTCGCTATGCCCTGATGGAGTCTCACAACTTGGCTGGCACGGACACACAGGGGACGGGGTGACAGGTAGGGGGGGGATATCTGATGGAAGGAGGGGGATGTCTGGTGAAGATGGGGGGGAGACTAAAAACGTTAATTAAAATGACACAGGGTGATCAGAGGGGGGAATCAAAATGACACAGGGTGATCAGGGTGGGGAGGGGGATCATTTAAAATGACACAGGTGGATCAGAGGAGGGAATCAAAATGACACAGGAGGATCAGAAGGGGGTACTAAAATGCTATAGTAATCCCCCCCCCCCTGAGTCTCCTGTACCATTTTAATTCCCCTTTCTGATCCCCCTGTGTCATTTTAAGTGATCCCCCTCCCCACCCTGATACCCCTGTGTCATTTTGATTCCCTTCTCTGATCACCCTGTGCCATTTTAAGTGATCCCCCTCCCCACACTGATTTCCTTTTTTTTTGTTCAACAATAAATGTGTACCGTATTTTTGTTCATGGAAAAATAAGACATCCCCTGAAAATAAGACCTAGCGCATCTTTTGGAGCAAAAATTTATATAAGACACTGTCTTATTTTCGGGGAAACAGGGTAGTAACATAGTACATAAGGCCGAAAAAAGACATTTGTCCATCCAGTTCGGCCTGTCATCCTGCAAGTTGATCCAGAGAAGGCAAAAAAAAAACTGTGAGGTAGAAGCCAATTTTCCCCACTTTAGGGGAATAAAAAAATTCCTTCCCGACTCCAATCAGAATAACTCCCTGGATCAACGACCCCTCTAGTAGCAATAGCCTGTAATATTATTACGCTCCAGAAATACATCCAGGCCCTTCTTGAATTCCTTTATTGTACTCACCATCACCACCACCTCAGGCAGAGAGTTCCATAGTCTCACTGCTCTTACCGTAAAGAATCCTCTTCTATGTTTGTGTACAAACCTTCTTTCCTCCAGACGCAGAGGATGTCTGTCACCGCCAGACATCTGAGAAGCTCTGACAGACGTTCTTTAGAACCTCCTGCTTGAGGTTCTTTTGTTTTGCTTTCGTTTGGTCATCTCGTTTCCCTCTCTCAGCTGTCATCTAGTTGCCCTGATTGCATCTCTTTAAATCCCCTCCCATACTGCATCACTTTGCGGTTTATACAACTTCCTGGAGTGTGCTGATGCTAGAAGCTGTTACTGCTGCATCCACAAGATAAGTCTGTTTCTTTATTTCTGTTTTCCTGTGGGCGTGATCCTAGGTGACCCTGACTCCCTCTGTGTTAAGTGTAGGGAGCCGGTGGTGGGGTCCCCTCACTATTATAGTGTGTTCAGGTGTCATACAGTCGAGGCACGAGGGTATGCAATTTTCTACCATTGAGATTTTTGCATAGGCTGAGCAGTAAGGGAGAGAGCTAGGGTTGTTACAGGGCTTACCCTTTTGTTCCTTAGTTTTGGATCAAGTCAGATGGATCTTCATTTGTGTCTTCTAGTTTTCTGTAACACCATCCGTGACAATGTCCCCTCGTCACAGTCACAGTCCTGGGGATAAATAGATGATGGGATAGATCTCTGTACTGACCCCTGATATATTTATACATAGTAATCAGATATCCCCTCAGTTGTCTTTTTTCTAAAGTGAATAAGCCTAATTTTGATAATCTTTCAGGGTACTGTAGTTGCCCCATTCCAGATATTACTTTAATTGCCCTCCTCTGGACCGTCTCCAGCTCTGCTATGTCTGCCTTGTTTACAGGAGCCCATAACTGTACACAGTACTCCATCTGTGTCTTCTAGCCTTCTGTAACACCATCCGCGACATTATAAACCGCCAAAACCATCTTAAGCATGAATCCGGTTTCAACCTTGATTGACCGCATGCAGGGTCTTTCACTGGAGGTAGCAGATCTCCGGAAAACTGTCTCTCAGTTTGAGGTGACCGTTTCTGCTTGCGTTCATGGAATTTGTTCTGAGCCTAAAATCTCGCTTCCGGATACGTTCTCCGGGGGTAGTGAGAATTTCGTTTGTTTTAGAGAGGCTTGCAAACTCCATTTTCGCCTACTTCCCCATTCCTTTGGTGATGAAGAGCGGAGGGTGGGGACCATCATGTCGCTACTATAACGCTCACGGGATAACGCTCAGTCCTGGGCCTTTTCGCTGCCGGTAGGGGCACGGCCCCTCCGTTCAGTGGATGAATTTTTTTTAGCCCTGGGTCAGATATATGATGATCCGGATCGTATTGCTCTGGCTGAGTCTAGACTATATCTCTTATATGCCAGGGTAAACAGTCCGCAGAGATATACTGTTCAGAATGGAATGATGCTGCACTCCGAAGTCAATTTTGCCATGGTCTTTCAGAGGGATTGAAAGATGCATTTGCCTTTCATGAGACCTACCTCCTTGGACTCTGCCATGTCTCGGGCCGTTCATATTGACAGGCGTCTTAGAGAGAGAGGAGAGATCACTCCTTCCTGTCATACTCACTCCAAGGACAGTGCGGCGGTCTCTTTCAGTGCGCAGGGGTCTCAGTCTCTCTCAATCCCCTCTGAGCAGGAGCCCATGCAGCTGGGTTTGCTTGCCTCTGACAATAGAAGCTTCAGCTCTCAGAGGAGGGTTTGTTTCTGTTGTGGAGGTATAAATCATTTGGCAAATGTTTGTCCCTCTAGGAGATTCAGACAGTTTTTTGAGAGTAATAAAGAAACAAAAAGAAAAAAATCCTCTAAAAACGTTCCATCTGTTACTATTGGCAAGGTTAATGTGGAAATTAAAGGTTTTCCATTTGCTTGTAGTTCCCGTTTTGTCCTACCTGCCAGGGTGGCGCTAGAGAGCAAGAACATTTTTTGTGAGATTTTTGTAGATAGTGGAGCAGCTGTCAATCTCATTGATAATCAATTTGCTATAACACATGGTTTCCAGGTATGCACTTTGGGAAAGGATATACCTGTTTTTGCTATTGATTCTGCTCCACTTTCTCAGAAATCGTTAAAGGGCATAGTTCACAATATCCGTTTGATTGTGAGTGATACTCATGTTGAGGATGTGTCATGTTTCGTCCTAAGCGGGTTGCCTACGCCTCTAGTGTTGGGGCTACCCTGGCTCACTAAACATAACCCCACCATTGATTGGCAAGCGAGGCAAATAAATGGTTGGAGTGACTTTTGCAGAGAGAATTGCATCACGACATCTGTTTCAGAGGTTTCTACTAAGACTGTACCATCTTTTCTCTCTGAATTTTCTGATGTGTTTTTTGAGAGTGGTGTTCAGGAGCTGCCCCCTCACAGGGAGTACAATTGCCCTATTAATCTCATCCCAGGCGCCAAGCTGCCTAAATCTTGTTTATACAATCCCTCCCAACCTGAAACGGTCGCTATGCGTGCTTATATCTCTGAGAGTCTGAGAAAGTCACCTGTTGCCGCTGGTTTTTTCTTTGTTAAGAAAAAAGATGGTTCTTTAAGACCATGTCTGGATTTCAGTGAGCTGAACAGTATCACAAGTCGTGACCCTTATCAGCTTCCTCTGATCCCGGACCTGTTTAACCAGATTGTTGGGGCTAAAGTTTTTTCCAAGTTGGATCTAAGAGGGGCATACAACCTGGTCAGGGTCAGAGAAGGAGACGAATGGAAGACGGCCTTCAATACCCCTGAGGGCCATTTTGAGAATTTGGTTATGCCTTTTGGTTTGATGAATGCTCTAGCCGTCTTTCAGCATTTTGTGAACAGCATTTTTTATCATTTAATGGGGAAATTTGTACTAGTGTATCTAGATGACATTTTAATTTTTTCTCCTGATTTCAAAACTCATAAGGACCATCTACGTCAGGTCTTGCTCATCCTGCGGGAGAATAAATTGCACGCTAAACTGGAAAAATGTGTGTTTGCGGTTCCAGAAATTCAATTTCTGGGGTTTCTTCGCTCCGCTTCTGGTTTTCGCATGGACCCCGAGAAGGTCCGCGCTGTGCTTGAGTGGGAGCTTCCTGAGAATCAGAAGGCGCTGATGCGTTTTTTGGGTTTTGCCAATTATTACAGGAAGTTTATTTTGAATTATTCCTCTGTTGTTAAACCACTCACTGATATGACTAGAAAGGGGGTAGATTTTTCCTCCTGGTCGGTAGAGGCACGTAAGGCCTTTTCTAGTATCAAGGAGAGTTTTGCGTCCGCTCCCATCTTGGTACAACCTGATATCTCGCTGCCCTTCATAGTTGAGGTGGACGCTTCTGAGGTGGGTGTGGGTGCGGTCTTGTCTCAGGGTCCCTCTCCTGCCAAATGGCGACCGTGTGCCTTTTTCTCGAAGAAACTTTCCTCCGTAGAGAGAAATTACGATGTGGGAGATAGGGAGTTGTTGGCCATCAAGTTAGCTTTTGAGGAATGGTGCCATTGGCTAGAGGGAGCCAGACACCCTATTACTGTGTTTACCGACCATAAGAATCTGGCCTACTTGGAGTCAGCCAAGCGTCTGAACCCGAGACAGGCCAGATGGTCTTTGTTCTTTTCAAGGTTTAATTTTGTTGTCACATTCCGCCCTGGGGTTAAGAATGTGAAGGCGGATGCCCTGTCACGTTGTTTTCTGGGAGGTGGGAATTTTGAAGACCCGGGTCCCATTTTGGCTGAAGGTGTGGTGGTCTCTGCTCTTTATCCTGAATTGGAGGCAGAGGTTCAGGCAGCCCAGGCAGAGGCTCCTGATCTTTGTCCTCCTGGGAGGTTGTTTGCGCCTCTCGCTTTAAGACACAAGGTTTTTAAGGAGCACCACGATACTGTCCTTGCTGGGCACCCGGGGGGTAGAGCCACAGTGGATCTCATCGCTCGGAGATTCTGGTCGCCGGCGCTTCGTAAGTCGGTTGAGGGTTTTGTGGCAGCCTGCGAGACCTGCGCTCATGCCAAAGTCCCTCATTCACGGCCATCAGGTCCTCTCCTCCCGTTACCCATTCCTTCCCGTCCTTGGACACATCTGTCCATGGACTTCATTACGGACCTGCCTCGTTCCTCGGGGAAGACTGTGATTTTAGCAAAATGGCGCATTTCATTCCTTTTCCTGGGTTGCCCAATGCTAAGACGCTGGTGCAGGCATTTATTGATCACATTGTCAAATTGCATGGTATTCCTTCAGTTATAGTCTCTGATAGGGGCACGCAGTTTATTTCCAGATTCTGGAAGGCTTTCTGTTCTCGCTTGGGGGTTCGGTTGTCATTCTCTTCTGCTTTCCACCCACAGTCGAATGGCCAGACGGAGCGCGTCAATCAGAATCTGTAGACATATCTGCGCTGTTTTGTGGCGGAGAATCAGGAGGATTGGTGTTCTTTTCTCTCCCTTGCTGAGTTTGCTTTAAATAACCGTCGTCAGGAGTCCTCTGATAAGTCACCATTTTTTGGTGCATATGGGTTTCATCCGGAGTTTGGGACATTCTCTGGAGAGGGGTCTTCTGGTTTACCTGATGAGGAAAGATTCTCCTCGTCTTTGTCATCTATTTGGCAAAAGATTCAGGATAATCTAAAGAGCATGAGTGAGAGATATAAGCGTGTGGCGGATAAGAGACGTGTGCCTGGTCCGGACCTGAATGTTGGTGATCTGGTGTGGTTGTCTACTAAGAAGATCAAATTGAAGGTTCCCTCCTGGAAGTTGGGTCCTAAGTTTATTGGGCCTTACAAAATCTTGTCCGTCATCAATCCTGTTGCCTACCGTCTTGATCTTCCTCAGACTTGGAAGATCCATAATGTTTTTCATAAGTCCCTATTAAAACCTTATGTCCAACCCATTGTACCCTCCTCTTTGCCTCCTCTTCCGATTGTGGTTGATGGTAATCTTGAATTTCAGGTCTCTAGGATTGTGGATTCTCGTGTTGTTCACGGTTCTCTCCAGTACCTCGTTCATTGGGAGGGTTATGGTCCTGAGGAGAGGATGTGGGTCCCAGTGACGGACATTAAGGCCACTCGTCTCATCAGGGCTTTCCATAGGTCCCATCCTGAGAAGGTGGGCTCTGAGTGTCCGGAGTCCACTCGTAGAAGGAGGGTTACTGTCACCGCCAGACATCTGAGAAGCTCTGACAGACGTTCTTCAGAACCTCCTGCTTGAGGTTCTTTTGTTTTGTCATCTCGTTTCCCTTTCTCAGCTGTCATCTAGTTGCACTGATTGCATCTCTTTAAATCCCCTCCCATACTGCATCATTTTGCAGTTTATACAACTTCCTGGAGTGTGCTGATGCTAGAAGCTGTTACTGCTGCATCCACAAGATAAGTCTGTTTCTTTATTTCTGTTTTCCTGTGGGCGTGATCCTAGGTGACCCTGACTCCCTCCGTGTTAAGTGTAGGGAGCCGGTGGTCGTGTCCCCTCACTATTATAGGGTGTTCAGGTGTCATACAGTCGAGGAACGAGGGTATGCAATTTTCTACCATTGAGATTTTTGCATAGGCTGAGCAGTAAGGGAGAGAGCTAGGGTTGTTACAGGGCTTACCCTTTTGTTCCTTAGTTTTGGATCAAGTCAGTCGGATCTTCATTTGTGTCTTCTAGTTTTCTGTAACACCATCCGTGACAATGTCCCCTCGTCACAGTCACAGTCCTGGGGATAAATAGATGATGGGATAGATCTCTGTACTGACCCCTGATATATTTATACATAGTAATCAGATATCCCCTCAGTTGTCTTTTTTCTAAAGTGAATAAGCCTAATTTTGATAATCTTTCAGGGTACTGTAGTTGCCCCATTCCAGTTATTACTTTAGTTGCCCTCCTCTGGACCGTCTCCAGCTCTGCTATGTCTGCCTTGTTTACAGGAGCCCAGAACTGTACACAGTACTCCATGTGTGGTCTGACTAGCGATTTGTAAAGTGGTAGGACTATGTTCTTATCACGGGCATCTATGCCCCTTTTGATGCAACCCATTATCTTATTGGCCTTGGCAGCAGCTGCCTGGCTCTGGTTTTTGCAGCTTAGTTTGCTGTTTATTAAAATTCCTAGATCCTTTTCTATGTCAGTGTTACCCAGTGTTTTACCATTTAGTATGTACGGGTGACTTGCATTATTTCTTCCCATATGCATAACCTTACACTTGTCAGTGTTAAACCTCATCTGCCACTTCTCTGCCCAAGCCTCCAATCTATCCAGATCCATCTGTAGTAGTATACTGTCCTCTTCAGTGTTAATTACCTTACACAGTTTAGTGTCATCTGCGAAAATTGATACTTTACTATGCAAGCCTTCTACAAGATCATTAATAAATATATTGAAGAGAATAGGGCCCAATACTGAACCCTGAGGTACCCCACTAGTGACAGTGACCCAATCTGAGTGTGTACCGTTAATAACCACCCTCTGTTTTCTATCATTGAGCCAGTTACTTACCCACATACAGACGTTTTCTCCCAGTCCAAGCATTCTCATTTTATATACTAACCTTTTATGTGGTACAGTGTCAAATGCTTTGGAGAAGTCCAGATATACAACATCCATTGATTCGCCGCTGTCAAGTCTAGAACTTACTTCCTCATATAAACTGATTAAATTAGTTTGGCATGACCGATCCCTCATGAAGCAATGCTGATATGGCGTTATTTGCTTATTTCCATTGAGATCCTCTAAGATGGCATCTCTTAGAAAACCTTCAAACAGTTTACCCACAACAGATGTTAAACTTACCGGCCTATAGTTTCCAGGCTCTGTTTTTGGACCCTTTTTGAATATTGGCACCACATTTGCCATGCGCCAATCCTGTGAGAAATTCCCTGTCAGTATAGAGTCCGCAAATAGCAGAAATAAGGGTCTGGCTATGACATTATTTAATTCCCTTAGGATACGGGGGTGTATGCCATCCGGTCCAGGTGATTTGTCCATTTTAATCTTTTTAAGTCTCTGTTGTACTTCTTCCTGGGTCAGACAGGACACTTTTGATGGGGAATTTATTTTTACATTCTGTTTGTCATCTGAAAGTTTATTTTCCTCAGTGAATACATTGGAGAGAAAAATATTTAACAGCTTTGCTTTCTCCTTGTCGCTCTCTGCGACTCCCCCCTCATTACTCTTTAAAGGGCCGACACCTTCAGATTTATACTTTTTAACATTTAGATAATTTAAGAACATTTTAGGGTTAGTTTTACTCTCTTTGGCAATTAATCTCTCGGTCTTTAGTTTGGCCGCTTTTATTTGTTTTTTACATGTTCTATTTTTTTCCTCATAGTTTTTCAGCGCTTCCGTGCTACCCTCATGGTTTCTTTTTGTTCCTTAACCTTTTATTCCCATACGGTATGTACCTTTCACAATGAGATTTTAAGATGCTTTTAAAGATATCCCATTTTTTGGCAGTATTTTTCTTTTTGAGGACTTTGTCGCAGTTAGTTAGGCCTATGGCCTCTCTTAGTTGACTAAATTTAGCTTTTTTGAAGTTTGGTATTTTTGTTCCTCCCTGTAGAAACGCTCTTTTGAATGGTAATTGGAAGGTTATTACTTTATGGTCACTATTTCCCAGGTGTCCCCCAACCTGCACGTCTGTTGTTCTGTCAGGCCTATTGGTTAATACTAAGTTCTGTATGGCCGTCCCTCTAGTCGGGTTCTGAACGAGTTGGGAGAGGTAATTGTCTTTGGTTATTGCCAAGAACCTGTTTCCTTTATGAGATATACAAGTTTCAGTTTCCCAGTCTATATCTGGGTAGTTGAAGTCCTCCATAATAACCACCTCATTATGATTTGCCGCCTCATCCATCTCGTTATGTAGTAGATTTTCTGTGGACTCTGGTATATTAGGTGGTTTATAGTAAACTCTTATTAGTAATTTATTATTGTTTTTAGCTCCATGTATCTTTACTCACAGTGACTCCACATGTTCATGTCCCTCACTTATATCTTCACAGAGTGTGGGCTTTAGACAAGACTTTACATAAAGGCAAACCCCTCCCCCTCTCCGGTTTTGACGATCCTTTCTAAACAGACTGTAACCTTGTACATTAACTGCCCAGTCATAGCTATCATCCAGCCATGTCTCAGTTATTCCCACCATGTCATAGTTTTCCTCACACATCACTAATTTCAGCTCCCCAGTTTTATTAGTCAGGCTTTTGGCATTAGTATACATACATTTGAGAGGTTTATGTATATTTTTTTTTTACCCTACACCTTTCCTTCTGAACTGTTCTAGTCCCATAACCAACTCATCAAACTTACCTACAAGAATAGTAACTAGAAAATCCATTTAAAAGGTGTCCATTCAGATGACGAGCAAGATTATGTTAACTACTGATGTATTTAAAAAATAAACCTTAATTCATTGTTGCACACTAGAGCCTTACATCCTAAGCATCTCTTTGACAACATACCCATAGGATAGCTCATGAGAATGAGGAGGATTTGTTCAACTAATGAGACTTAAGAGATCATCTGCTGATCTGTCCAACAGATCCTGACAACGTGGATCAACTATAGAAGCATAATAGCTGGATAGGAGAGCCAAATATAGTACTGATTTGAGTACTTTTAGTAGGACACCAAACCAACTGAAAAATGGTAAAGAAGTGAGATTTATCAGTACGTTTATAAACACAAGCCACCAATATGTAAGAGCTGCCATTCAAAAATATTTAGCAGCCCTATTGACCAATTACTCTGGTATGACCACTTAGAGGGCCTTTGACGATCAAGTACAAAAATTGGATTATGCTCCTTGTAGGAGTAGTGGCTTGCCCAAATACTTTGACAACTGAAATCTTTTAAAATTCTCAGGGAAAAAAAAGTGATAACAGGATTGCTCATCACCTCAAATGTAATACAGCTTGGGGAGGGGGGGGGGAAGTGGTCAGATGCTGAGTAGAGAGGACGCTTAAGTGAGGAGCTCCACACCAAGCTGTCAAGCAGCACATATATTATATATCATTGCAGACAGTACTTTCCACGGCCAAGTGTGATGCAAACCAACCTTGGCAACACCCGGGCACTCTAGCACCATGACAAGAAGGGAGGAAAAAAGGTGCAAGTCCATCTCAACTCCCCGCCTTCTTCCAGCCTGCACAGGCAAACACACAAGATGGCATTGACTCCTGCCAAACAGAATGCACCTCGTCATCTGTGGTCACCCAGAGCGTCTCTCCCTCAAAGGTGCCTCCGAAAGCGTCTGAACTCTCCACAACAGCGCTTCTTAAGCATACATGAATCGGCTCCTCAAACTGAGTAACCCTATATCCCTTCCTCACACTGTACAATGGGCTAATCAGGAATCCTCACCAAACTCACAAGTCCCCTTACAGGAAGTGAAATCCATGTTTCAAGAGTTGAAAAACTCCATACATCAAGATACAAAAGACGCCATATCTGCTACACATGTAGACCTGGTAGCAATTGGGGAGCACACTGCGCATTTGGAAGACAAAATGGAGGAGTTTGTCGTAGCCCATAACAACTTAGTTGTTACCAATAATACCATGGAAGACGACATTGCAGCTATTAAATGAAAACTAGCTGATCTGGAGGACCGCTCAAGGTGGAATAACATCCGCTTCAGAAATATTCCTGAGTCAATTCTGGACTCACAGTTAAGTGGCCTACCTACCTAAATCCTCAGACAAAGATCTCATTATAGATAGAGCACACAGGGTCCCCAAACCTACGACTTTACCATCTCATATTCCTCGCGATGTCCATTATTACCATGTAATAGAAGCACTTTTGAAGACAGTGAGTAAAAAAAAAATATATATATCAGACCGCTTTCAACCATCTCTTTATTTTCAGACCTGTCTCCTGCTACATTGTTGAGACGCAGAGAATTTGCAAGCCACACTGGAATCCTAAGACATCACAACATATACTACAATTGTGGTTTCCCTGTGAAGCTGATTGTATGCAGAAATGGATCCACATATACATTCCTTTCTCTGAAAGAAGCAGAAACAGCCATCAAATATTGGGCACTTGATAGTCCAGAAGAGGGCGATATTTCTCTATTCAAATCTCCCCCTAAGAAGAGACCTGCACCTCTTTCCCAAGAGTGGATGAAAATTGGATCATCGCCCAAAACCTGATCACATTTTCTCTTTTTATTATGCTCTTTATATTTTTCCTCTTCATCTGCTGCTAACTTGTCTGCTGATATGTATAATCTGCTCAAATGGCAACAGCTTGGTGTGAAATACTACCTCAAAATACTGCACCCAAGTGCTGAGGCTCTCTTTGTTCACATCAGAGCTCTTTATCCACTTTCTCCCGCTTCCCTTATATGAAGCTGATTCATATAAGTTACTTTTTTTGTTGTTTGGACTTTGTTGTTTCATTTGTACCTTTTTTTCTTTCTAGCATCCATGACAACAGTTGATATCCACACCTGGATTCAGATGCCTGACCTCAGGGACCCATTATGTTGAGACAACCTGGTTCCTGTTTTCTCAAGCCATAACTGGAGGACATCACTGCAGACTAATGGACTTGAGCACCATAATGTTTTTCTAATTTTAGGTTACCCTTCACACTATTTGATAAATGGTGATGGGTCTGTCACACAGCCTCCCCTCTTTTAAACAATATGGGAATCAAGATACTCTCCTTTAATGTAAAAGGGCTTAATAGCCCCTTTAAAAGATCTCTAACCTGGTTTGAGATTAAAAAAAAAAAGAAAAAGCAAAAATGTGAAATGTTTTGCCTACAGGAAACTCACCTCAATAGCACTGATACTTAACGCCTACAAAACCCAGCGTTTCCCCATGTCTACTAAGAAGAAAGGGGTGGCTATGGGACAGTGGCGTACTAAGGGGGGGGGCCCGTCCTGGGTGCCGGCTCTCAGTGAGGGGTGCCAGAAGCAATGAGCGCTTCCATCAATACAGGTGGAAGCGCTCATTGCTGGAGTGCTGGGAGCTGCGGTCCTGTCACTCACCGCTCAGCTCCCAGACCCCTCCCTCCTTTAGGCCAGCGGCGCACAAAATGGGGAAGCAGGAAGACTTCTCTCTGCTCCACTATTCAGCCTGCAGGCACAGATCGGGCTGCCGGCCTGTGTGGGCAGAGCCTGCAGCCTGGAAATCTGCATAAGCTCCGCCCACACAGTGCTGCACAGCGATCTGTGCCTGCAGGGAAGAGAGGTATGTGAGCTTCAGGAGCGGGACAAGGTGAGTACCGTAGTTACTGTGTTTTTTTGTTTTTTAATACAGAGGGGGCACAGAGAGCATTTCTACTATGGACGGGGCACAGAGCCAAAAGGCATTACTACAATGAATGGGGCAAAGAGGGCATTATTACAGTGAAAGGGCACAGTGGTCATTATTACTGTGAAGGGGCACTATGGGGATTTCTACTATGGAGGGGGCACAGAGGGCTTTACTAGCACAGTGGGCATTACTACTATTAAGGGGGCACAATGGACATTACTACTATGAAGGCAGAACAATGGGGATTTTTACTGTGAAGGGGTACAAAGAGGGCATTTCAACTGTGAGAGGGCATAACTACTGTGAGGGGGAACACATCTGTACAAAACTCACCGGATAGCCCCATCTGATCAATCTCTCTTTTAGCTCGCCTGCTTGCTTCACAAATCCCTCGTCCGTATTGTTGATACTTCTGAGCCTAATGAACTGCCCATAAGGCACTGACTCCTTTATGCTGCGTGGGTGAAAACTGTCGTGGTGTAGAATGGAATTGGTCGCAGTAGGTTTACGAAAACTTTTTGTGATAAGATCACCATTGCTAATACTGACAAGAACATCAAGAAACTCCAGGAACTCACCCCCAAAATTTAGGGTGACTCTCATGTTCATGTCGTTAGTGCAATTAAGGAAGGAGACAAACTCCTCACAGTGCGCCTGAGTTCCAGACCACACCACAAAAATGTCGTCCACGTAGCGTATAAATAACTGTATGCTCTTGAGGTAAACAAACTTATCCTCAAAGACTCGGTCACTGACCCAATCCCCGCCACAATAGGCCATCCGGGGGTTGGGTCAGTGACTTCTGGATCTTTGGCACAAAGTACCACGTGGGCTTACTCGAACATGTGGGAACCAATTTGTCAATCATATTCTGAGCCAGAAAAATCGGCCTCAATGTACTTCTGTAATAAATCATGAAGTTGCAACAATATGGTAGGGGTGGGGTCACTAGTCAGTTTTTCATAGACAGCTGTGTCACCTAGCTGTCTGTTAGCCTCCCATTGGTAATACTCACTTGTCATGAGAACCACATTGCCCCCCTTGTCCGCTGGTTTAACAATAATATCATTACGTTTACGTAACCATTGGAGTGCCACCATCTCGTTGGCACTAATATTACGGGGTGCTCGGGGATAAATCAAAGCTTTGACATCCCTCAACACCCTTTTATGGAATATATCAATACTGCTGCCAGTGGGCATAGGGGGTCAAAATGTGGATCTAATACCTCGACTGAACCTACCATAATCCTGATCCAATACTGTATCACCCAGTTAAAAACTCAAGGCATGAAATTTCCATATCACTAAACTTGTTATTAACACTGAAGCCCAAGTAATCAACATTAATGGGGATCTCGCCCTGCCTAATCAATGAGGGATGCTGGGGGGTCTCATGAAAAGCCTTACAGAGATATAGCTTGTGAATAGATTTATAAAAAGGTCTATTTCAAAGGCGGCTCTATCGAATTGCTCAACGAGACTGTAACTCAGTCCTCGATTGAGGACCGAGATACAGTCGGGAGGCAAATTGTAGCCGGTCAGGTTGATAACCAAGTTCTCTTCAGGTGGATAACCCACTAATGTCTCCATTAGACTTGCTTCTTCGTTCTCCTTCCACCTCTCCGGGTCTTTCCCTTAAAGGGACTTTACTCTGCTTTTGCAGAGTTTAAGTAATCGGGTCATCAGAAACACTTGAATCTGAGTCGGTTGTCCAAAAGTCACTTTTCATTTTCCGCTGGGGACGTCTTTTAATTTGTCTTTTTTTATTATTCCATTCAAAAACTCTTCCTGTGTCATAATTATATTTGTCCCTTAAGAATTTGTCTTTTTTCTTTTCCTTGATCTCGGTTTGTGTAAGCCTATTGCGACCAATTCCATTCTACACCACGACAGTTTTCACCCACGGAGCGTGAAGGAGTCAGTGCCTTATGGGCAGTTCATTAGGCTCAGAAGAATCAATAATATGGACGAGGGGATTTGTGAAGCAAGCAGGCGAGCTAAAATAGAGATTGATCAGAAGGGGCTATCCGGTGAGGGACTTGGATCAAGCAATGCATAGAGCGCAGTCATATATGCAGGAGGAACTTCTTCAGAGAGGTAGAAGGAAAGGATCTAGTACTAGCAGTGAAGGTAGGTTCGCGTTTACATTTAAGTTTAGTCCAGTATCTGACCTGATTAGTCAGGTCATTTGCAATAATTGGGACATACTCAGGAATGAACCTAGCTTGAAAGACTATGCAGCAAAAAGACCGTTGGTAGCCTTTAAGAGATGTCACACACTGAAAGATATACTAGTTAGTAGCCGTTTGATTGAGAACAAGGCAACTAATTGGTTAACCAGTAGAAAACCGGTAGGAAACTACAGCTATGGTGACTGATCGTTCTGTAGTCAGAATCAACAGAAAAAGTTTCTCACTCTTGGAGGGGTTAATCACAGGGTAACTCAATTCATTACCTGCAAGACCAACTATGCTGTGTATGTAGTCATGTGCCGATGTGGAGCTTTTTACATAGGCAAAACTATAAGACCTATGTTTGAGATGTTTAGCGAACATTTGAACTCGGTGAGGACGGGAAAAGAATGCCCCCGCCTAATCGATCATATACTGTATGTAAAGTACATGGGGGAAATGTTAGATATTTGAGTTTTGCAGGCATTGAGGTCGTTCCTCCAATGGTACAGGGAGGTGATAGACACCGCCTGTTGCTCCAAAAGGAAGCGAGATGGATAATTCGCTGTGATGCTGTAGGCGCATTAGGACTTAATGAGAGGAACGATCTCGGTGCATTTATTTTATAGCTTAGTAGTGCTGCGTGTAGCGTGAAATTCCTTTTGTGTTTTGGTTTTAATATGAATTGTAGAGTCATATGTTGCTATGTTAATTGCAAGTGATGACGCTTAAAAAGGGCGCAGATTCAGGGCCATGAGAGTGAGTCCTCCCCAGCCCTGTTTTTATCTCCATCTACAATGATGAATAAAGAAGGATTGATGATTTCAGTGGTGAGTGCCGCCTGTTTATTCTATGTCTACAATTAATTGCTGTACCTTCTTTGGGGTAGTGCACCACGTACACTGTGTTCGGGGCCGTTTCTTGGACCGGGCGGGCCGGGTGGCCGCCTGGGGCGCTGTCAGAAGGGGGGCGCCGGCAGGGCACAGCAGGCGATGAGCGCTGCGCTTCCATTGTGGAAGCGCTCACTCCTCTCCACAGTCATCTGTATCGCCTCAGGACTGCTATACAAATGTCTGTGCTGCGGCAGGGGAGGGAGAGGTGTGTCCCCTCCCTGTTCCTCTGATGGGCTGCCAGCACTAGGCCGGCAGCCTATCAGAGGCCGGTGCAGGCAGCGCGATGATGTCATCACGCTGCCTGAGCCAGCGAGGGACACAGGCTGGAAGAGGCCTGCATCGCATCGCTGGAGGTGGTAAGTATAAGTTGTTGTTTTTTTTTTTATATATGTTCAAATTACAATACTGGCACATAAGGGGGGCTTCTGGCACATAAGGGGGGCTACTGACACAGACATAAGGGGGACTACTGGCACATGATAGGAGGCTACTGGCACATAAGGGGGGCTATTGGCACTTGATAGGGGGACTACTTGCACTTGATAGGGGGGCACTCTGGCTACTGGCACATGATGGTGGGGGGGCTCTTATTACTGGCACATGATTGGGGGGCATCTATGGGGGCTCTTATTACTTACATGATTAGGGGGCATCTATGGGGGCGCATCTTACTGGTACATGATTGGGGGGCATCTATTTGGGGCACTTATTACTGGCACATTATTGTGTGGCACTATAGGGGCATCTACTGAGGCTAAAAAGAAGGGGTATTTTATATGGGGGGCTCTGTATAGGGGCATTTTATACTGGGACACATTATAGTGGGTACTATGGGGAAGGGGGGAGAGGAGCACTATGAGGTCATCTACGGGGGCACTGAGATGGGGTATTTTATATTGCTACATTATGGGAACATTAGCTCAACTGGGGGCATTACAAGTGGGTATGTTTTGCACATTATAAGGAGAATTATTTCTATTGGGGGGGGCATTAGGGTGGGCTTTATTACTCCCCCATGGCATGACCCCCTAGTAGAAGCACCAGCCTCTCTCTGCTCTGCTATCCCTCTGCCCTTTCTCCAAATCCTTATTATGAAATCTTTCTCAATAGGATAAAGCACAACATCAGCTCCACCGAGCCCGCGGCCAAAGTGGTGTTCGAGATCCCCAAGGGCCAAGCCAAGTAATTGTAAGTTTTCATGTGGAGTATGTTTATGTTATACACATATAGCCTACACCAGTGATGGCGAACCTATGGCATGGGTGCCAGAGGTGGCACTCAGAGCCCTCTCTGTGGGCACCCACACCCTGGAAAAAGTCTATGGTGTACCAATATGCCTTAGACTTTTCCTGCCATTCAGCAGCGCAGGGCGCACTATGAACAGCAGCGCACTGAATGTAGGCAGGATATTGTAAATAAATGATAAAGTACATGGAAGATATTCTATATTGGCCTGTAGTATTCAAGGTAAATTGCTGTGTTGGCACTTTGCGATAAATAAGTGGGTTTATGTTGCAGTTTGGGCACTCAGTCTGTAAAAGGTTCGCCATCACTGACCTACACTACCACACAATATACAGTATACCTCTACACTGTGTAGGGGTTATACTGTTTATTGTACAGCATGGCACAGAGGTTATATTGTCCGGCATGGTGTAACCTCCATACATTTTATGTACAGTATACAGTAATCCGCCTTGCCATCTATGCTTTGAATCTGGCTTTATATGTTACTTGGTTTTTGTACATTTACTTGCGTGTGCTAGTTGAGACCTGCTGTGATTGGGTTTTAATTAGTTATTAAATGCTAACATGACAGTTTTTTGGTTTTGCACATTATTGATGATTGTATTTAATGACTACTCTTCTAAGGGTATTGCCGTCCTTTATACTGCAGTTCTCCTGTGCCACTCTGCCTGCGACTTTTAGCAGTTTAAGCAGTAATTCATGATTTTCTTTTGCTCTCAATATATCTTGTGTTAAGCCTAAAAAAATAAAAAATATATATGGTGAGACGGTTGCAAGTACTCTTCTGATATGATTTCATCAAGCAGTTTTGATGGGGAAGGGGGGGGGAGTTTTTTTTGACACTTGCCCTGAGAGACATTTTACCTAGAAACTGCACGGACTGTGTTACACAAGGTATTGGAAGTCACAGTCTCAGTGTTGAAAGTACCAAGAGGTGCCGCCTGCGGCTTTTCTGTTTCTACATGTTGTAGATTTATAATTATAGTTTGCTCCCTGAATAATGTACTTTTCACTATAGTAAATATATATGCTCCCAACTCAAATCAGATACGTTTCATTAGGAAGGTTTTGAATCTAATCACAGAGATTAAACAAGGCTCCTTCTTAATTTGTGGGGATTTTAATATTCCCCTGATCCTATATTAGACAAAAACCCTTCTCACACCATTAAAGGCATTTCAAATTACAATCTCTCTTCCGTACTGAAGGCCTGTTTGACATCTGGAGGGTCTTATATGTCAACGAAAGGAACTTTACTTTCTTCTCCAACCCTCATAAATCTAGAATAGACCTATTTATATATGACAAATGGCTGTTACAAAAAGTATCTGAAGTCTCTATTTTCTCTATAACTTGGTCAGATCATGCCCCTATCACACTAAACTTACATGAACAATTTAGTTCCCCATACACCTCCCCTTGGCATTTAAGCAACTCTCCTGACCAATACCTCCTTCCAAGAATTAAATACTTCAACTTTATCGGAATACTTCCAAATGAACGATAACAGCATGGTCTCTGATACTACTCTTTGGTGTGCTCAAAAAGGCCACTTTTATAGCCTCTATTCAAAAAAGGAAGAGATTGGAGATCACTGACTCCCTAATAGCAAACATCAATGTGTTAGATAAGGAATTCCAAAACACCTTTCAGAATGATATCCTATTAAAACTTAAAAAGGAATGCTACCAACTATACCTATGGCAGAATAACAGAAGAAAATGGAGCCAAAAATGCCAGATGATAAATAGTATAAATGTAGACTTTTATTACAATGTAACAAGACACAAATAAAAATGCAATTACATGCATATGATGCCAGAGGACAGGGAACAAAAAGGAACAGGGAAGGAAAAAACGGCGCCACCCTGGGAGGGACACACTGGTCAAGAATACATAAATACAGAGGATCAATAGGGATGTGTATGGTATGATAACCTACCCTAGGATCACAAACATATACATGATAAATGGTGAGTCACTAATCAACTGCAAGGAACCAAAGAATAATGAAAATAAAGTAAGTAAAACAAGCAGCTATAGTGGATAGCCGCACTGAATGCAGACCTGGATATCGGTGAACATCCAGGAAAGAAAATTCAAGAGGGTAAACATGCAGGAGGGACTCACCAAAAATGGACCAGAAGTGCAACAACCAGGATGGCGCTACCCCAACGCGTGTTTCAGCGTGCCTTCGTCAGGGGGTAACGCCATCACTGTGAATCAAATGTTTTAAAGTCTCTCTGAGCCAATCAGGAGCCAGTACTTACTTGTCCCCAGGTGTGTATGCTGATCGGCGCGCGCGCACTCCAGCACAAACATGTCCGGCTACCCCGCAGCCGGCGTCCCGTCGGGCCACGCCCACCCCACGTGACGAGTCACATTATTGGGCGGAAATGACGCAACTTGAGGACGCACAGGCACGGGGCGCTGGAGGCGGCACCAGATGACGCGCGCACGCATCACAACGGGGGAGGAGCAGTAAACATCCACCTATCTGATTCTAAAATCGGGACATCTCCATCTGATATAGAAGTGAAATAACAAAGAAGGAGGGGACAAAGAAAACAAAACAAAAAACGGGTGTGACCGCACATATAAATATATAGCTTAATACCCATTATCTCATGCAGTGTATCAGAAAAGGAACGAACCATGAGATACATATGTGTAATATATACAATAAAGTGCAATTTAATAAATATAACAATATATCCAATACTTGATAGGCACGTATATATAATAATACAGAGTACAAGAAGTAATAAAAATAATACAATTATACAGAGGAAAGAGTGCAAAAATACAATTACACAAAAATACAAAGATACATGATTATTCATAAATACACGAATACATACACAGAAATAACAACATGATTAATGATTCTCATATACATCATAGTTGTGATATTCAATGAATACATGATTGAATAAATACATAAATACATACGGTAGCACCGGAAAAAGTAATGATGAAAAATAATGATAATAATAATTAATGATGGGAAAAGTAATACTGATATAATGAAAAGAAATGATATGAATGAACATGATGGGAATGAAGAAGCGTAGAAATAAGGAAGCGTAAAAATGAAAAAAGTGAGGGTGCATGTGTAAAGATATGCATATATGTACATGAACATATAGATCACATAAATACATGCATATTAGATAAAGTGAATATATATATACATGTGTTGAGATGACATAAAATACCATGTATGGTAAGAGGTCTATAACATTTAGAGATTTGTATAGAAGAAAGCAACACAACAGGAATTACAAAAGATATTGCTAGTTGCAAATAAAGTGCAAAGTGCAAAACCCAATACAAAGTGCTGGTGAAGAAACAAGACCGGTGCAACTATACCTACACCTTCAAAATAACTATGATTTTCACCTTCGCAGAACCAAAGCCATAATAGTCAAGGAAATAGAGCAAACAAGCAAGTCAAATCCAAGTAGGTTAAGTCTAGAATCAGCTTTATATATGACCAGATATACCTATACAAAAAAGATGAGTCTAAGAAGGCCTCAAATAAATAATGATCTTTATTAAATATATGTATAAAACATGATCAGAGTAGAGACAAAAATACATCAAGACAAAAAGTGCAGTATACTCCTGAGGGAAATTGTTCACTGGTAGAACTCTCATATATAGGGGAGGGGATATAAAAGGTAGTAAACACCCATAAGCTACAAATGCATAAATAGTCAAAGCATAGAAGATAAATGCTAGTGCATCACAGTAAATATAATTATACATAAAAAACACCCCTCATATGAAATGTAACATTAATATATCACATACCCATCAATAGGGAAGTCACCTCAGGAGAACTGCATGCTTACTTTTTATATGACCAGCACAACAATAAAGTTCTCAACCCCAAACTAATTTCTGAGGAATTTGCTAAATATTACCATGATCTATAAAATCTTAAAACATCAACCGCTGATCCACATCCAGATATCACTAACATAAATAGGTTTCTGGACTCCATTTCTCTTCCCAATGTAACTATTCAACAATTAGATTCACTCAATAGAGAAATATCCCCTAGTGAAATAATGCAGTCCATCTCATCCTTAAAACCCCCGATCCCGGTGGCCTCACCAATGAGTATTCTCAAAACTATGCCCATATACTTAACCCTTATCTACACCGAACCTTTAACCAAATAACACAACTAGGACACATTCCCCCTGATATGCTTCAAGCTCTAATTATAACACTTCCTAAACCATGCAAATCTCCTGATAAACCCCTCAAACTTCAGGCCAATTTCATTACTTAATACGGATTTAAAGATCTACTCCAAAATATTAGCCTCCCGATTGATTGACATTCTCCTAAATATTAGTAATAAAGATGAGCGAATCGAACTTGATGAAAAATTTGATTCGCACCGAATCCGAATATCCTTACACTTCATGGTAACGAATCACATTTTTTCCTAAAATGGCTGCTGCACATGTTAGGACATGGAGCAAAGAACTCTGGGAACAAGGGATCACCCACAATGCAATGCATGCAGCCAATCAGCAGCCAGCTAGCCCTGGGATGTCACAGCCCTATAAATAGCCTCAGCCATCTTGGATTCAGCCATTTCCTGTCTACCAGAATGAATCCCCACACTGAATAGAAGTACAGGAAAAGATCATTAGAAGTGTAGGGAAAGAATAGGGAGGAATTAATCCACATTATAAAAGGAGAAGAGGGTCCAATAGGGGAGTGTACAGCCTGGGTAATAGAGCAATACTATTACACCTTGCTGCACTGACTGGGGATCCAAATTGCCATTATACTGCTGCTTTCAGGTTTGCAATAGATGATATTTCTGTAATTCCAGCAAACCGTTCTTTTTATTGGGGAGCAAGTGCTGTGTGATACAGACATTTACAGGGTGCATTACTAGGAAATATTTCTATGTCTTATTAGCCCTTGTGCGGTACAGTTATGTTCTAAAGCCTATTTTGGCTTGTATAAGTGGGGGGAAAAAAAGGGTCTATTTGCCGTTCAGTTATATGTTCTAAAGCCTTTTGTGGCGTGTATTAGTGCCAAAAAAAAAAAAAGTATTATTTGCCATTGTGTAATCTAACAGTATGTCAGAGAGAAGTGACAGGCCCTGCACAGGTTTGGGGCAGAGGCCTAAATGTTTCTGGTGCAGGCACAGGTCACAGCAGAGTAAGGGGGCGAGTCAGCAGGGGTTACTTCCAGAGGCCTGAGCTCGCAGTGTCAGCTAGCGATCGTGTCTTGACCAGCAACCCAGCGGTTCTTGAATGGTTGACTCGGGCATTCATTTTGTCCCAAGTGACATCAGACACCCCCAGCCAAGAGTCGGTGGGTTAGTCAGACACAACCCTTAGTTGGCATGGCCCGGGAGCAGGCCCTGTGCCCTCACTTGTCCTTTTCTGTTCCCTCAGCCAGAGAAATATTATATGCTGTAGACTCAGCTCCACTATACAGCAAGGATAAGCTACTAGAGGACAGTCAGCAGCTACTGCCTAGCCAAGATCTGGAGGAGACAACCACCGCTTCCTCCGGTAGGGGGGCAAGTAGTAATGAGGAGAGTGGTGTGGGAGCTGGTGTTGCGAGGGGTCAGGCTCCTGGCTCAGAGACCTTTGAGGACGACATCAGTGAAGTACTGGATGATGATGTAGCTGATCACAATTGGGAGTTGGGTGACGAAGGGGCTTCATCATCATCATCAGGAGAATAGGGTGGCAGCTTGCGCGTGAGGCAGTGGCGGAGCCAGCAAGTTGGTAGCGTGGCCGGGAGTCAGCAGGGTGGCAGCAGGGGGAGGTCGGGAGCCAAACGTGCCCGCAGTAGACCACCTGCTTTGCAGGAGCCTACCTGCCCGGAAAGTAATGGTGCAGGGGTTTACAGAGGCAGCTGCGGTAGCAGTCAGTGCAAAGTGTTGGGGGTAAAATTACCTACTCGGCAGTGTGGCAGTTTTTTATTAAGCCGCCAAAGGAGGTGAACATGGCCATTTGTAGAATAGAGATGGCCTCGTGGTTTGCCCGGCGGTTGTTTCGCAATGCCATATTCTTTTGCATTGTGCCAAACATTGACCCATGACACATCCTTAAGGTGGGACAGGACAGTCAATTGAGACGTTTCAGCACATGGACACACCCCCTACCCTATAAATAAACCCAATCTGGCAGCCATTTTACATTGTTTTTTGCCAGTGTAGGGAGAGGTTGCTGTGTGGAGCAGGAACAGACTATTAAAGACACCAAACGCTAGCTAATAGGGCCACAAAAGTCCTTTTAAGGGCAGGTGTTGGTGTGCTAGCAATAGGTGTGATATACTGTGGGGTGTGATATACTTATAATATACCTTCTAACATAGAAAGTATATTATAGTGCATTTGTATTGTGCAGCAGTTGAGTGTGGTTCTGCTGAGATACCGCAGCTAGATAGAGGGACAAGCGCTATTGGAATAACTAATTTCAACTTGTGTGATATACCTGTTGCCCCACAAAAAACTGATTAACCCCTTAAGGACTCAGCCCTATTTCACCTTAAGGACTTGGCCATTTTTTGCAAATCTGACCAGTGTCACTTTAAATGCTCATAACTTTAAAACACTTTGACTTATCCAGGCCATTCTGAGATTGTTTTTTCGTCACATATTGTACTTCATGACACTGGTAAAATGAAGTTAAAAAAAAAAAAAAAAATCTTGGCACACAACATGTCGGTGCCAAGATATATCTGACCACAGACACATGGTCTAGCAAACACGGGCAGGGAAAGTACATAACTTTTACTGCCCACTGGGTGAACCTTCTGACGGCTGTCAAGCATGCAACCCGTGGCACCCGTGGGGACTTGGTGTTACTGCCACAGATTGCATGTAGGCCTGCCTCTTCTTCTCCTCCTCCTCCTCCATTCTCTGTCTCTTCCTCAGCTTACACCTCCTTTTCCACTGCACCCCCCCAGCTCCCCAGAACCTATTCGACGTGCCAGGTGAGACGTTGCCATGCTGTGCTGTGGCTGTTGTGCCTGGAAGCTAAGAGCCACACTCTTCATCAGTCATTCCATCAGCAATCAATCACCGAAGCTATTGCCAAGAGAGAACAGTATGCGTGCACTCATCCAATGGCACAGAAGCTGAATGTGCTCCTGGCCAAGTTGCTGGTGCTGCACTCCCTCCCTTTCCAAGTGCTGGACTCTGCACCTTTCAGAGAACTGATGGCTTGTGCCGAGCCGAGGTGGAGAGTCTCAAGCAGTCATTTCTTTGCCAAAAAAAAATAAAAAATCAGTACCAGTCCTCCACACGTATGTAGACCAGAAGGTGGGCCAGTCCTTGAGCCTGTCGGTGTCTGCCAAAGTGCACGGCAGCGCCGACATGTGGAGCTATAACTACGGTCAGGCACAATACATGTCCTTTATGGCCCACTGGGTGAATGTGGTTCCTGCACAGCCACACCAGCAACTTGGCCAGGTGACGCCTCTTCCGCCTCCACGTTCTCACGCCTTTGGTCCTGCGCCTTTGGTCCGCCTACTCATCCTCTACCGTGTCGTCAGCCTCCACTGCCGGGATAATTCACAGTGCCCCTCCAGCATAATACATGTGCAGGGCTCGGCAGGGGCACGCTGTTCTGCACCTCGTTTGCCTGGGCGAACGGAGTCACACAGGGGAGGAACTGCTCCGAGCGACGTCATTCCACTGCTTCATGTCCTGGAACAGATGCTGGTAAATCTGGCTGGTCAGGGGACTGGAGACGTGGCACCTAGATCTCATGGCCATATGAGCCTTGTGGGGGCTGAACTGGAGGAGGAGGACATTGGAGCACAAGCAATGTTTAGCAAAATGGGTGGTTTTTCTACACAGGTGACAGGAGAGAAGGAGCAGGAGCAGCCAGAGGAGCTACAGGGTGATGAGGAAGACTAGGCAGAGGACCCAGACACACTGGATATGTGGCCGCAACTGGCAGAGTTTGCCCTGGAAAAACTGTCCTGCCCCGCCAGTAGTGTGGCTTTAGAGCGGGTGTTTAGTGCGACGGGGGCCATAGTTACCTCAAAAAGAACTCGCCTGTCCACCCAAAATGTGGAGAGACTGATCTTTGTCACGATGAATCAGGCGTGGGTCAGCCAGGATTTCCACCCACCAATGCCTGATGCATCAGACTAGATCATCCATGGTGCCACGCCAACACTTTGACCAAAAAAAAAAAAAACGGTTTCTTTTGGCTACCTGCCTAAGCTACTATTCTGATGCTGCCACCCGTCTGATGCCACACATCTGATGCCAAGTGCTCCTTCTTTCATCCACCATCTTCAGCTGGTACTGGTGTTGCCACCCACCTCCCCACTCTGTCACCGGGTCACTCTGTGGTCTCCTGATGCTGCTGCCTCCTCCAAACTATGTAACCTTGCCACTCTGTGGCCTCCTGATGCTGCTGCCATCTCCACACTATGCCACCTTGCCACTCTGTGGTCTCCTGATGCTGCTGCCACCTCTACACCATGTCACCTTTCCACTCTATGGCCTCCTGATGCTGCTGCCACCTCCACACTGTCATTGTTCCACTCTGGCCTCCTGATGCTGCTGCCATCTCCACACTATGTCATTGTGCAATCGGTGACCTCCTCCTGATGCTGCTGCCACCTCCAGATTCTGTCATTGGGCCACTCTGTGGTCTCCTCATGCTGTTACTACCCTCCCCACTTCATGACTGGGCCACTATTTTGCCTTTCTGCCTGGCTGACATCATCATTTATTTGACCCTTCTTCTGATCTGTCAGAAAGAAGGAAAAATGAGACGCACAACAGATCCGGTCTATGTAACAGCCGTAAGGCCTGCATGACATGGTCCCTATTTTGCATCAGAATTGGCTTATGATTTTGTAGCTAAAAGCAGTAGTGAGTACAAAACACAGAAGACATGCAAATATTCCATTCACGTGTCATCTCTGTTTTGGGTCCACTCCTGTTTTTTTGGCTTTAGCAATACTGATGGATTACTGACCAAATTAAGGCGGATGCTCCACAGACAGGATCTGTTTTTTGGGGGTTATTGTTCTGATGGATCAGAGGAAGGGCAAAATAATCTGTGACGTCAACACAAACTTACTGCTGACACCCTCTCCTGTTGGGGGGGGGCTCTACTTGTATAAGCATTTAATAGAACAGATTCTGTAGACATCTATGTGGAATCAGCTGCCGATGGTGTAAAAGGAGTGCACTTCTTCTTGACGCTAACATTGACCTGTAAGGCTGAATTCATACTTGAGTTATTTGGTCAGTTTTGGCCCCGTAACTGCCCAAATAATTGAAGCATGCAGTGATTCTAAGAGTGACGCCTGTCATCTGCATGTCATACTGACTTCACTACCACAGCAGACTCCCTTTGTGTGTTACTGCAAGGCACAATGTTCTCCTCCACTATAAAGGCTCTCTGCAGCGAGGGAATAGGCGTTTTTTAACTCTATTCGCCTCAAATAAATTCAGATTGAACCAAATTTTTTCGAGAAATTCGCTCATCTGTAGTTTTAAAGTAAGAATGCTTTCAACGATAGTAGTACTAATAGTTGAAATTTATCTGCAGCAGGACAACAACACCAAACAATGACAAGTCATTAAGAGCCATCTCTAGCATAAATAAAAAGAAGAAGAAGGAGTCCTAGAAGTGTTGATATGGCCCCACAGAGCGCTGATCAACATCATTGAGTCTGTCTGGGATTTCCTGAAGAGATAGAAGGATTTCAGCAAGCCTACACTAAGATCTGTGGTCAGTTTTTCAAGATTCCCTTCAAAAACTGTGTGCAGGTGTACCTAGTAAATTACTGATTGAATTCAGATTTCTCTCTTGTTCATTAACTTATGCATTTTGTTAATGGATAAAAAATACTATTTACACTTTTATTTTTGAAAGCATTGTTACTGTGCAACATTTTCCCCACATCTGCCTAAAACCTTTGCACAGAATTGTATATTGGTTTAACATCTAGAGAACTGAGGAGATGAACAAGACTACATTTGTTGAGGATTATGGATACAAAAGAGTGTGAGGAAATTGATAAATTGAGGATTATTTCCCATAATTTCAAGAAATATCACAACTGTGACTCATCTGGCCTCAAGGTAACAGGAATTGACAGAATCTACCAAGGCATAAGGAGTGGTGATATGAAAAAGATTTTGACCTACTGCCTCTAATTACCTACACCATATTGAGCCTGTGCCCTGTGTTCGTTTTCACTCCTCCAGTGCTAGACTGAAGATGTTATTACATGGCTTTGCAGCACATTCTTACCACTTAAAGGGGTTGTCTCCCTTCAGCAAATAGCATCAATTATGTCGAGAAAGTTAATGCAAGGCACTTAGGGCTGTTTCACACAAGCGAGTCCATTGCGGGAATCACGCTCTGTGTGTGAGTGTGACCCTCCGCTTTGGACTTGCAGGAGCGCACGACATTATCATGATTTATAATGCTATGTGTTTCTGCATGGCCTTTTTTCCACAGAATCATAGTGACATAAAGGTCAAGCAGAGGCACATAGCCTTATAAATCATGATAATGCCGTGCGCTCCTGCAAGTCCACAGCGGAGGATCACACTCACACACAGAGCGTGATTCCCGCAATGGACTCGCTGGTATGAAACAGCCCTTACTAATGTATTGTGATTGTCCATATTGCTTCCTTCGCTGGCTGGATTCATTTTTGCAAAAGGACCCCCTAGAGGGGGAGGAGTATCACTGTCTAAAATATAACTTTTAATTCAATATGCAACTAAAACACAGCACATTGATGCAATATCTAAAAAACATATGGGGTCCAAGCCTGGTACCCCAGTACTGGTAGAGAAATAATAAACCTGCTCCACCTGGTGAAGGTGCGAGCAGTCTTACCAGACCAATGAAAATAGTGGGATCAGCGAGGGTGTCCAGGTAGATGATTCGAGGATGTTAGGTATATACTGGATACAGGGTCACACTGTGGGCTGGGGTCTGTAAAGTTGATGCAGAACTGTGCCCTAAAAGACCCTATGAGAGGGGAAGGGGGCTGGTTTCATTCTGCCTGTCTATACAGAGCACCCGCCCCGATAGGGGCGACCCCGTCCGGATACCTGTCCCTACTTCGGACCTGATCCCTAAATCTAAAGAGTGAGTAGCCAGTTAGTAAATTCCTAGTGATCTCCCGACATGGCACGTTTCTGTCCGTGTCGACTCTTCAGGGTAAAATTGCAACAAGGAAAAAAGGAAAACTAAAAGCCGCAGGTATTCACCCTGCGGTAGTAACTGGATCAAAAGATAAATAAATAAACTTGCATTTTCCACCCCTGCGTGCTGGGACGCAAATCTGCAAAGGAGATGGTATTCCGATGCTGGTCGGTTAAGAGGGTATGATAATCCTCTATATGGCAGATCCCCTATGGTTGGGGGGAATAAACAACTCAATGATCTACCAGCCGCCTTGGATTGATTTTTCCCATCCCATTATACACTGCTCATTTCCATGGTTACGACCGCCCTGCAATCCAGCAGCGGTGGACGTGTTTGCACACTATAGGAAAAAGCAACAGCTTATGTGCACTTCCACTGTCCCGGCCACCAGAAAGGCTGGAACATTTTCCTATAGTGTGCAAGCACGGCCACCGTGTAATTCTAATGAAATGATAAAGTCAAACTGACTGCCAGCAAATGCGGCGTACCAGACACACTTTGCGCAAGCCGTCACACTCTGAACACCCTTGAAGGCTGGGGTTCTCTTCTACCGTGACACTATGCAATGGTCAATAGGGAAACACAAGAATGGTCAGTAAACATAAGCCAGGGCACAAAAACCAGAAGATACCAAAAACCAAAGCCAGAGTCAATAACCAGAGAAACCACTCTCCAGATAGCTTCAGATCTAGAGCCAGGGAAGCAACTGAATAATCAGCAGTGAGTGAGGGAAAAGACCAGGTTTAAATATCCCTCCACATATCACCTGACACTACTGAAGTCACACCCAATATCCACCCTCAGACCAGGGAAGTACAGGTGAAGGCTGAGAGTTTGCAGAGGAAGGAACCTCCCACCACATGTCCAAGTCAGGAGACATGACAACAGAGGTTCCATGGCAACAGCTGACGCTAGGGGTTCCAGCGTTCCAGGACCCCTGACCAGCGTCAGCGCTAGGAATGACGGCGTCTCCCAGGAGCACAAAGATCCAGAGTGGATCCCACAGAGTGACGTGTGTGTTCATAAATCGTGAACCTTTACTTGCTCCGCCCTGTGGAGGCGACACACCGCTCCTCGTGGCCAGCAAAGTATGAGGGACGTCCCGCCGGAGGGCCAGAGACCCTCTGGGAAAGTGAGAGACACGTCTTCGTGTGGTGACATGCTTCCGGTGAGACTGCGTCTGTCTCCCTGGCTGCCTGACACACCGCTGATGGACTTCAGGGTAGTCTGAGGCAATATGGATAATAACAATACATTAGTAAGAGCTTTTTAAGCCTGGCTCTGTTCACATTTGCATTCCATCAGGCTTTGAGTCAGAATTTTTGAAGTTTTTGACCTCACGTACAGCATCCTTTCTTTTAGTCAAAAACATTAAACCTCTGGCCTAAATTCTGATGAATGAGCTGCGACCAATGGCCTGGGGGCACAACTCACCCACATTTTGGAATCTTCGTGAGGGCAATATAAATGCCAGTTGCGAATAGAAAATTCTAAATGGCATTGAAAAGTCATAAATGCAGTGGATTTGTGACTTTTTAATGCCCAAAACTGGCATATGGGGAATGATACATTTCCCCCTATGGCTTTACAAGAGATCCACTCACAATAATATATGTGCAATGTGTAGAAGAAATAAACTTGCGGCACTCACAAGTTTTCTTTGCAACTTGTTTATTCAAGTTTAAAACATGGTCACTGGTGCGGGCACGCTATCCGCGCTTCGTCTGGCCTCCCACGTGATGGCATCAGTGCGCACATCTCTTTTTGCTGCGTCTGACGTCATCACTATGGCAACGATACACAAACATGTATTTAAAAACAAGGCACCGTTCCATACATTATTAAATGAAAACTGCTAAGTCGTTCTTGTCATTAAAGCCTAGAGGCCCCATTGCGTTTGTCTTAATTATCCAAGAGGCTTCTTTTGAAGAAGTGCACGATGTCTATCGCCTCCATTTATTAGTACTCCCACTGTTTCTATTCCTGCACACGTGAGGACGTCACCTTACTCCCATGTGCTTCTCTGATATGTTCTATCAATCTAGGTGAGCCAATTCCTGTCTCAATGCTCTCTGAATCTTATATATAGACATCTTATGGTTTTTCCTATATAAAATCTCCCACATGGACAAAATATAACATAAACCAAAAACTGTGTTTTACATGAGATAAACTGTCTCACTGTATGTTCTACTCCTCCTATATTTAAATACCTAGATTTAATCATAAATCTGCAAGCTGTACATTGATCACATTTAAAGTTTCCCTGTGGTATACCCTTTTCCAACCAATTCTTTTATTCTCTCAAACCTACTCCTTACTATCTTGTCTTTAATGGTCTGACTTCTTCTGAAACTGATCAAGAGTGGATTCTTAGTTTTTTCTTTTAAATCTTCATCATAGGCAAGTATTTTCCAATTATTTAGGATTACTATTTTTATGGTCATAGCTATAGGTGCATATTTAAAGGTACACACTGCTCTCTTTTTTTCTTTTTTACTGAGATAGACATCGTGCACTACTTCAAAATTAAGACGAACGCAATTGGGTCTCTAGACTTTAAGGCCCCTTTCACACGGGCGAGTATTCCGCGTGGATGCGATGCGTGAGTTGAACGCATTGCACCCGCACTGAATCCTGACCCATTCATTTCTATGGGGCTGTGTACACGAGCGGTGATTTTCACGCATCACTTGTGCGTTGCGTGAAAATCACAGCATGCTCCTCTTTGTGCGTTTTTCACGTAACGCAGGCCCCATAGAATTGAATGGGGTTGCTTGAAAATCGCAAGCATCTGCAAGCAAGTGCGGATGCGGTGCATTTTTCACGCACGGTTGCTAGGTGACGATCGGGATAGGGACCCGATCATCATTATTTCCCCTTATAACATGGTTATAAGGGAAAATAATAGCATTCTGAATACAGAATGCATAGTACAATAGCACTGGAGGGGTTAAAAAAAAAAAAAAAAATTTAACTCACCTTAATCCACTTGTTCGCGCAGCCAGCATCTCTTCTGTCTTTATCTGTGCTGTGAGCAATAGGACCTTTGATGACGTCACTACGCTCATCACATGATCCATCACCATGGTGATGGATCATGTGATGGACCATGTGATGAACGCAGTGACACCATCAAAGGTCCTATTGCTCACAGATAAAGACAGAAGAGATGCCGGCTGTGCGAACAAGTGGATTAAGGTGAGTTAAATTATAATAATAATTTTTTTAACCCCTCCAGCCCTATTGTACTATGCATTCTGTATTAAGAATGCTATTATTTTCCCTTATAACCATGATATAAGGGAAAATAATACAATCTACAGAACACCGATCCCAAGCCCGAACTTCTGTGAAGAAGTTCGGGTTTGGGTACCAAACATGCGTGATTTTTCTCACGCGAGTGCAAAACGCATTACAATGTTTTGCACTCGCGCGGAAAAATCGTGCATGTTCCCGCAACGCACCCGCACCTTTTCCCGCAATGCCTGTGTGAAAGAGGCCTAACCCTTCAGAACCAAGCCATTTTCCATCTTTCTGACCAGGCCATTTTTAGCAAATCTGACATGTCACTTTATGTGGTAATACCTTAAAAACGCTTTTACTTATCCAAGCCATTCTGAGATTGTTTTCTTGTCACATATTGTACTTCATGACAGTGGTAAAATTGAGTCCAAAAATTTCATTTTTATTTATCAAAAAAATAAAATGACCCAAATTTTTTGAAAAATTTCACATTTCAATTTCTCTACTTTTATAATAGATAGTAATAACTCCAAAAATAGTTAGTACTTTACATTCCCCATATGTCTACTTCATGTTTGGATAATTTTGTGAATGCCATTTTATTTTTGGGGGATGTTAGAAGGCTTAGAAGTTTAGAAGCAAATCTTGAACTTTTTCAGAAAATTTCCAAAACCCACTTTTTACGGACCAGTTCAGGTCTGAAGTCACTTTGTGAGGCTTACATAATAGAAACCACCCAAAAAAAAAACATTTTAGAAACTACACCCTCAAGGTATTCTAAACTGATTTTACAAACTTTGTTGACCCTTTAGGTGTTCCACAAGAATTAATGGAAAATGGAGATGAAATTTCACTTTTTTGGCAGATTTTCCATTTTAATAATTTTTTTTTTCACTAGCAAAGCAAGGGTTAACAGCCAAACAAAACTCAATATTTATTGTCCTGATTATGTAGTTTACAGAAACACCCGTAAACTGCTGTACAGGCACACAGCATTGCGCAGAAGGAAAGGAACGCCATATGGTTTTTGGAAAGCAGATTTCACTGGGATAATTTTAACCCCTTCACATCTGGGCTATTTGCCCCCTTCCTGACCAGGCCTAATTTAGCAAATCTGACATATCTCACTTTATGTGGTAATAACTTTGGAATGCTTTTACTTATCCAAGCCATTCAGAGAAAATTGCCAAAACTCACTTTTAAAAGACCAGTTCTGAAGTCACTTTGTGGGGCTTACATAGTGGATACCCCCATAAATGACCCCATTGTAGAAACTAGACCCCTCAAGTTACTTAAAACTGATTTTACAAACTTTGTTAACCCTTTAGGCGCTCCACAAGAGTTAAAGGAAAATGGAGATCAAATTTAAAAATTTCACTTTTTTGGCAGATTTTCCATTTTAATCCAATTTTTTCTTTAACACATCGAGGGTTAACAGCCAAACAAAACTCAATATTTATTACTCAGATTCTGCGGTTTACAGAAACACCCCACATGTGGTCATAAACTGCTGTATGGGCACACAGCAGAGCGCAGAAGAAAAGGAGCGCCACATGGTTGTTTGATGCCATGTCCCATTTGAAGCCCCCCGATGCACCCTTACAGTAGAAACTCCCAAAAAGTTACCTAATTTTGGAAACTAGGGGATAAGGTGCCAGTTTTATTGGTACTATTTTTGGGTACATATGATTTTTTGATCATTCATTATAACACTTTATGGGGCAAGGTGACCAAAAAATTTGTTGTTTTAGCACAGTATTTATTTATTTTTAGAGCATTTACCTGAGGGGTTAGGTCATGTGACATTTTTATAGAGCAGATCATTACGGACGTGGCAATACCTAATATGTATACTTTGTCTTATTTAAGTTTTACACAATAATAGCATTTATGAAACAAAAAAATGATGTTTTAATGTGTCCATGTTCTGAAAGCTATCGTTTTCTTTTCATTTTTTAAATGATTTTCTTATGTAGGAGCTCATTTTTTGTGGGATGAGGTGACAATTTTATTTGTACCATTTTATGGGACATACGCCTTTTTGATCACTTGGTGTTTCACTTTTTGTGATGTAAGGTGCCAAAAAGGTGGCTTTTTTTTTTTACACAGTTTTAATTTCATTTTTTTACAGTGTTCACCCGAGGGGTTAGGTCATGTGATATTTTTATAGAGCTGGTTGTTACGGATGCGGCGATGCCTAATATGTATACTTTTTATTTTTATTTCACTTTAACACAATAATAGCATTTTGTAAACCAAAAAAATTATGTTTTAGTGTCTCCATGTTCTGAGAGCTATAGTTTTTTTTATTTTTTGAACGATTTTCTTATGTAGGGACTCATTTTTTTAGGAATGAGGTGACGGTTTTATTAGTACCATTTTGTGGGACATATGCCTTTTTGATCACTTGGTGTTGCACTTTTTGTGATGTAAGGTGACAAAAATTGCTTTTTTCATGGTGTTTATTGGACTGGGTGGATCATGTGATATATTTATAGAGTTGACCGTTACGGACGCGCCAATACCAAATATGTCTATTTAATTTTTTCTATTTTTAAATTTTTTTTTTATTCCTGTTTTATTTTAACACTTAATTTTTTATTTTTTTATTTTATACTTTTCATCCCCCATAAGTTCATATGTCTTGTATGACCTTATGAGGGACATTTATCTTCACTTTTTTTTTTTTTTTTCACTATTGATTTCTCCTGTAACTGGGGCTGACATAGTGGCCCCAGTAACAGTGGAAATATACCCCCAGAGAAGCTGTACAGCACTATACTGTGCTGTGCAGCCTCAGTGCAGGGCTGATCGAGGTCTGTGAAAGACCCGACAGCTCCTGCACTCTCCCGGCCCCGGCGGTCACATGACCCCCGGCCGGCCCCGGCGGTGAGCACTGTGTATACAGTGATCTAGAAGGCAGGGACACCTGGGCACTGTCCCTGCCTTCTCTAAGGGTTGTCCTGCTGTCACTGACAGCGGGCAACCTGATCTGCAGCTGCACAATTAGCGTGCAGCTGCCATCTTTGAATGGACGTTCCAGAACGTCCATTCAGAGATGGAGAACCACCTCCCGGATATTTAAAGTCAACGTGCGGACAGGAGGTGGTTAAGCTGCCATGTCACATTTGAAGACTACCTGATGCACCACTAGGGTAGAAACTCAAAAAAAATTACCCCATTTTAGAAACTACGGGATTTGGTGGCAGTTTTGTTGGTACTATTTTAGGGTACATATAATTTTTAGTTGCTCTATATTACACTTTTTGTGAGGCAAGATAAAAAATAGCTGTTTTGGCACCGTTTTTATTTTTTGTTATTTACAATGTTCATCTGACAGGTTAGATCATGTGGTATTTTATAGAGCAGGTTGTTACAGATACGAAAATACCAAATATGTTTTTGGTTGTTTGTTTCAGTTTTACATAATAAAGCATTTTTGAAAAAAATCATGTTTTAGTGTCTGCATATTCTGAGAGCCATTTTTTTTTTTGGGCGATTGTCTTAGGTAGGCTCTCATTTTTTGCAGTATAAGATGAAGTTTGATTGGTACTATTTTAGGGTACATATGACTTTTTGATCGCTTGGTATTACACTTTTTGTGATGTAAGGTGACAAAAAATTCCTTTTTTGGCACACTTTTTTTTATTTTTACGGTGTTCACATGAGGGGTTAGGTCATGTGATACTTTTATACGGCAGGTTCTTATGGACGTGGTGATACCAAATATGTATATTTTTTTTATGTAAGTTTTACACAATGATATCATTTTTTAAACCAAAAACAATCATGTTTTAGTTTCTCCATAGTCTGAGAGCCATAGTTTTTTCAGTCTTAGGTAGGGTATCATTTTTTCGGGATGAGATGACGGTTTGATTGGCACTATTTTGGGATGCATATGACTTTTTGATCGCTTGCTATTACACTTTTTGTGATGTAAGATGACAAAAAATTGCTTTTTTTACACCGTTTTAATAAAAAAATTTACACTGTTTTTATTTTTTATTGTGTTCACGTCACGGTTAGGTCATGTGTCATTTTTATAGAGCAGGTTGTTACGGACGCGGTAATACCTAATATTTCTACTTTTTTAATTTTTTCTACATTTAACACAATAAAAGCATTTATGAAACAAAAAAATCATGTTTTAGTGTCTCCATAGTCTGAGAGCCATAGTTTTTTTTTCATTTTTTGGACAATTGTCTTAGGTAGAGGCAAATTTTTTGTGGGATGAGGTGACGGTTAGATTGATACTATTTTGGGGAGCATATGCCTGTTTGATCGCTTGGTGTTGCAGTTTTAGTGATGTAAGGTGACCAAAAAAATGTTTTTTTTAGCACAGTTTTTATTTAATTTTTTTGACGGTGTTCACTTGAGGGGTTAGGTCATGTGATATTTTTATAGAACTGGTCGATACCTAATATGTCTACTTTTCTTTTATTCCCTATATTAAAAAAAAAAAATTTTACACTTAATTTTTTTTCCCACTCTGGGACTTTAACTTTTGGGGGTCTGATCCCCTTTACAATGCATCACAATACTCCTGTATTGTGATGCATTGGCTCTAAGTGTATTACCAGTGTAATACACTTACAGCCTGCTTGCCTAAGGAAGGCATCAGGCTGCCTTCCCTGCGATCGGGTCCCCGTCACGGCAGCACGGGGACCCGATGGCCACCCCGCACATGTCTGAAGTCCGCACGTGCCGCGGTCAGTGCTGACCGTGGCTGTGCAGGGGTTAATGCGCTGGCATCGGTGATTTCACCAATGCCGGTGCATGCAGCAGTGGTCCGGCTATCAGTGACTGCCGGACCCCTGCCGCGGATCGGGTGGGCGCAGCTCCTGTACCCGCCCGATCAGCGCACCGTACATGTACGGAGCTGGGCGTTAAGTCACGTCCGATTGTGGCGTACATGTACGGCGCTGGGTGTTAAGGGGTTAAAATCAAGAACGACTAATGTGTGTAATGGTGCTTTGTTTTTAAATACATGTTTGTGTATCATTGCCATAGTGATGTAGATGTAGATAGCTGATCACTAATAGGAAGACTAGTTTAAATACTCAGGTGGTGGAGACATACTGGAAATTTTAATAATAGGTATTATAGTAGTTATTATAAGCATTACCAATTAAAGGTTAAGTTTTACGAATAGGAAGTGTAGGACAATAGGTGTAAGGCAGTCCTAGGGACATTAATAGATAGGTTTATTCGATAAAAAAACACATCCTAACACTATAAGGGTAAATTTAAGCAATTGAAGTGATGACGTCAGACGCAGCATAAAGAGATGTGCACGCTGACGCCATCTCGTGGGAGGCCAGACGAAGTGTGGATAGCGCGAAACGGACGTTGCCTGTAGCTGAGTGAGTGCCCGCAGCCGCGACCATGTTTTAAACTTCAATAAACAAGATGCAAAGAAAACTGGTGAGTGACGGAAGTTTATTTCTTCTACACATTGCATGTCAATTTAGTCGATATTGCTGAGAGTGAGCACCACCCATGAATCACACGTGAAGTGCATGAACTCCAAGTGTATCCCAAAAAGAGGCAGCAGAGCCGACACCAAAACTATCCCTAATATACTATAACTTCGCAATAATATACAGTTGCAAGAAAAAGTATGTGAACCCTTTGGAATTATATGGATTTCTGCACAAATTGGTCATAAAATGTGATCTGATCTTCATCTAAGTCACAACAATAGACAATCACAGTCTGCTTAAACTAATAACACACAAAGAATTAAATGTTACCATGTTTTTATTGAACACACTATGTAAACATTCACAGTGCAGGTGGAAAAAGTATGTGAACCCTTGGACTTAATAACTGGTTGAACCTCCTTTGGCAGCAATAACTTCAACCAAACGTTTCCTGTAGTTGCAGATCAGACGTGCACAACGGTCAGGAGTAATTCTTGACCATTCCTCTTTACAGAACTGTTTCAGTTCAGCAATATTCTTGGGATGTCTGGTGTGAATCGCTTTCTTGAGGTTATGCCACAGCATCTCAATCGGGTTGAGGTCAGGACTCTGACTGGGCCACTCCAGAAGGCGTATTTTCTTCTGTTTAAGCCATTCTGTTGTTGATTTACTTCTATTGAGCTTCAGCTGGTGGACAGATAGCCTTAAGTTCTCCTGCAAAATGTCTTGATAAACTTGGGAATTCATTTTACCTTCGATGATAGCAATCCGTCCAGGCCCTGATGCAGCAAAGCAGCCCCAAACCATGATGCCCCCACCACCATACTTCACAGTTGGGATGAGGTTTTGATGTTGGTGTGATGTACCTCTTTTTCTCCACACATAGTGTTGTGTGTTTCTTCCAAACAACTCAACTTTGGTTTCATCTGTCCACAGAATATTTTGCCAATACTGCCGTGGAACACCCAGGTGCTCTTGTGCAAACTGTAAACGTGCAGCAATGTTTTTTTTGGACAGCAGTGGCTTCCTCTGTGGTGCGCTGTGCTCTTGCAGTCATCTTTATAGGACAGCCACTCCTAGGGAGAGTAGCAGCAGTGCTGAGCTTTCTACTTTTATAGACAATTTGTCTTACCGTGGACTGATGAACAGCAAGGCTTTTGGAGATACTTTATAACCCTTTCCAGCTTTATGCAAGTCAACAATTCTTAATCGTAGGTCTTCTGAGAGCTCTTTTGTGCGAGGCATTATTCACATCAGGTAATGCTTCTTGTGAAAAGCAGGGCAGGGCAGCTGTAACCAACACCTCCAATCTCATCTCATTGATTGGACTCCAGTTGGCTGACACCTCACTCCAATTAGCTCTTGGAGATGTCATTAGTCTAGTGGTTCACATACTTTTTCCACCTGCACTGTGAATGTTTACATGGTGTGTTCAATAAAAACATGGTAACATTTAATTATTTGTGTGTTATTAGTTTAAGCAGACTGTGATTGTTTATTGTGGTGACTTAAATGAAGATCAGATCACATTTTAAGACCAATTTGTGCAGAAATCCATATAATTCCAAAGGGTTCACATACTTTTTCTTGCAACTGTATGTTGTATATCTTGGAATTAAAGGGGTTGTCTCATCATAGACATACTGCTAGGATATGCCATCAATGTCAGATATATGTGATATGCCACCAATGTCTACATAATACTGAGCATATATTGTACTTGATGCAGTTTAGGCAATATTTATGTAATATTATTTCTCTTTATTAACTATATTAAAAGATGTACAGTAAATGGGAAAAAAGCTTCAGTCATTAGTGTCACGCAGCCTTTATACATAGCTCTAAAACATCTGTGGACCCTACAAAATGAGGAGTTGGGCAAAAATTAAGGGAATATACGCCTTTAACAGAAAATGTGCTAATAATCCTTCTATACTGAATTATACAATAAGAACAGTAAGGTCATTAGGTGATACTTTACCGTGTGCTCTACTGGCTCAGCTCACCTTCAGCTACTTTAGAGTGTGTTCTACTAACATTCAGTAGCATGTATACCAGCTCAGTATACTTCAACTGTAACAAAGGGGTTGTCCTTTGAAAAATACTTTTCATTTTTCAAAGTAGCACCTGGATCTAAACATTGGTCATTACATGTAATTAAAGAGTTAGTACAACCACTTAGTGAATAAAATTTATCTGTATAGCGCCACCTGCTGTTCTTTTCCTTATTTCTCTTTCCATCTCACTGGGGGTAAATGCACATGCGCAGTTCCATCTTGCAATTGCCACTAGCCGGATCTACTGCTACAAGCTGTGACAGTTAGGGCTCATGTACACGACCGTATGTATTTTGCAGTCCACAAAAACACGGATCTGCAAAAAATACAGATGATGTCCATGTGCATTCTGTATTTTGCGGAACGGAACAGCTGGCCCCTAACAGAACAGTCCTATCCTTGTACGTAATACTGACACTAATAGGACATGTGCTATCTTTTTGAGAAACGGACATACGGAAACGGAATGCACACAAAATAACTTCCCAAAAAAACTAAAAGAAAATATGTTTGTGTGCATGAGCCCTTAGAGAGAGCGGTGCAGCAGAAAGCGCACCCCCACCCCCTCTCCTGATTTTCCAGCTTGAAATAAATTTAGCAGAGGAAATAGAGCAATGAATGGGGAGATCTCTGGATCTATATGAGGTGCAAGACAACTCATGGATCCAGAAAAATTGCCATGTATTATAGTATGATTGCTTTTTTTTTTTTAATTAATCATGGGCTAACTCCTTTAAAGAAGTTGTGCAGTGTCAGCATATTGATGAGAGGTCCTCAGGTTATACAACAGATCGGCAGGGGTCATCTTCAATGTTCACCTGCATGCAGTCTACAGGGTGGGCCATTTATATGGATACACCTTAATAAAATGGGAATGGTTGGTGATATTAACTTCCTGTTTGTGGCACATTAGTATATGTGAGGGGGGAAACTTTTCAAGATGGGTGGTGACCATGGTGGCCATTTTGAAGTCGGCCATTTTGAATCCAACTTTTGTTTTTTCAATAGGAAGAGGGTCATGTGACACATCAAACTTATTGGGAATTTCACAAGAAAAACAATGGTGTGCTTGGTTTTAATGTAACTTTATTCTTTCATCCTTGTCAACACAATGTACATGCAGTCTATCTGAACATCTAGATCTCCTCACTGCAATTTAAAAAATACGATTAGTTAATTAGAAAGTAGACGACCCGATAAGTGACAAAACAAGACGAGGAAACAGCTCTCATTTTGTGAACACTGTATTTGTGTAAATGAATTTAAATGATGTGAACTGACATTCTGCTGTTTGGCCCAAAGAGGCCGCTGTTTCCTAAGCACAGCTAACAGACGGCATACTTCTATATTCATGAGAGGTAAAACTCTCAGAGCTTGAGTTACAAAGCCTGGAGAGGAAGTGATACAGCAGCCATCTTAGAGTGAGCCTGGGAGAAGCACACAGGAGCTGTGTGAGGAGAGAATCCCTCAACATCCAAGTGTGAGAGCATCCTTCACGGACCAGAACTGCAGCCAAGTGGAGCTGATCATGTCTATGACCCTGATCTTGTCCAGAGGAAGGGGAATTGCTGACAGAGATGCAGATAAGAGTTGAAGACTAAAGCCACATACAATGCTGTACCGCACACTTGTTGGAGAAACCCTTGTTCCGTCCACAGTCACCAGCTTATACAAAGAAGACCCAAGTTAGTAAGACTAATCGTGCATGTAGTTCATTACAGTTTTGGCGCCTAGGATCCTAGAGACTGAGACCAGGCCTGTAGTCAGTTACTCATAACAAGGACTGGGTGTATGTAAATTTATTCATGTGTAACCAGCATCTGTGGTCACGTTCATTACCACGTTTAAGTAAAAATACAGTTTTGGGAAAACTGGTGTTTGATTTGCTTTCCTCGTTCATAACTTCTCTGTATCCTGGGGAGCCCACCCCGGTACACGGCATACAGAAGTATAATATATCATATCTTTTGCTCGTAGGAGAACATACACACTGCAAAAGTGCTAGATAGCTACACCTTTTTATCCCCTCACAAAAGAGCATTTTTGTACCTGAGTGGGCTTCCTCGGCTTCTGATCCCCATAGCTGCTCCTGGGGTCCATGCTCCTGTTCTCTCCATATCTTCATCCACTGAAGCCTAGTTTATTATACAGCCAAGTGATTGTAATGGATCCTGCACTAAGAGGACTCTTATGACATCATACAGTATGATATATTGGTTAGCATTGCCAATTGAAGAGCAGGGGACAAAAGGAGAACTACGCTCACAGTGGTGCTGCAGCCTGCTCAACTTTTCCTGGGCCAGTGACGACACATTCATCTGTCACGTGGCCTAGGATCAGCTCAGCCCCATAGAAGTGAATGGAACTGAGCGCGATACCAAGCACAGTCGATGTACGGCGCTGTGCTTGGTGAGCTAAGAGAAGGTCGCGGTGCTCACAGGAGCACTGGTGCCTTTTCCAACAGCTGATTGTCAGGGGTCCTGGGTCTCAGATCCCCACTGATCAGATACTGATGACCCATCTTCAGGATAGGTCATCAGATATAAAGTCTTAAAAAACAGATTTGTGTCACAATAAAAAAGGTACATTTTTGGGCGCCCCATTTTTGAGCTAAATTTACATCTTTTCTTGCCTCCTGCCACATTCAAAAGTGGTGAGTAAAGTAGCAGGATTCACTGGGAGGAGGCAGGGCCAGTTAGTGTCAGACAGATTTATTGTTAGTAAAGAATGAAAAGGTGTATATTATGGTACAAATCTGCTCCCACTCATAGCATACCTGGATTATTATTTTTTTTTTTTAGGACAGCCCAAGATTTTAGAGACATGCACATTTAATTTCTGACAAATACCAGTTTAAGTTTGTTTGTGATACAAGTTTTAATAAAACAACCTCTTAGGGTATGTTCAGACAAAGCCTTGGATTTCAGCCGGGAATTTTCATTTTTACATGTTGCAGATCCTCATGTGCATTTAGCCCCAATTAACTCAATAGGACACATTTTGAGCTGCTTTTCATGCACATTTTAGAATGAAAAAATGTTCACAAATCCTCATAAAAACCCACCTTGTGAACATTGCCTCGGGGTATAATCACACAACGTCGTCAAGATGTGGTCAGGGAACCACATGCAGTTACTGCTGCTTAATCATGTGTTTAAGGCCTCATGCACACGACCGTATTTTTTTGCGGTCCGCAAAACGGGGTTCCGTTTTCCCGTGATCCGTGACCGTTTTTTCGTCCGTGGGTCTTCCTTGATTTTTGGAGGATCCACGGACATGAAAAAAAAGTCGTTTTGGTGTCCGCCTGGCCGTGCGGAGCCAAACGGATCCGTCCTGAATTACAATGCAAGTCAATGGGGACGGATCCGTTTGACGTTGACACAATATGGTGCCATTTCAAACGGATCCGTCCCCATTGACTTTCAATGTAAAGTCAGGAGTCCCTTTTATACCATCGGATCGGAGTTTTCTCCAATCCGATGGTATATTTTAACTTGAAGCGTCCCCATCACCATGGGAACGCCTCTATGTTAGAATATACTGTCGGATATGAGTTAGATCGTGAAACCTCATTTACGACAGTATATTCTAACACAGAAGCGTTCCCATGGTGATGGGGACGCTTCTAGTTAGAATACACTACAAACTGTGTACAAGACTGCCCCCTGCTGCCTGGCAGCACCCGAACTCTTACAGGGGGCCGTGATCAGCACAATTAACCCCTCAAGTGCCGCACCTGAAGGGGTTAATTGTACTATCATATCCCCCTGTAAGAGATCAAGGCTGCCAGGCAGCAGGGGGCAGACCCCCCCCTTCCCAGTTTGAATATCATTGGTGGCCAGTGCGGCCCCCCCGCCTTCCTCCCTCTATTGTAATAATTCGTTGGTGGCACAGTGTGCGCCCCCCGCCCCCCCCTTCCTCCCTCTATTGTAATAAATCGTTGGTGGCACAGTGTGCGCCCCCCCCCCCTTCCTCCATCTATTGTAATAAATCGTTGGTGGCACAGTGTGCGCCCCTCCCTCCCTCTATTGTAATAAATCGTTGGTGGCACAGTGTGCGCCCCCCCCCCCTCCCTCCCTCTATTGTAATAAATTGTTGGTGGCACAGTGTGCGCCCCCCATCGGCCCCCCCTCCCTCTATAGCATTAACAACATTGGTGGCCAGTGTGCGGCCTCCCATCCCCCCCCCCCCCCATCATTGGTGGCAGCGGGTTACTAGCAATAGTACAATAGTAAAAGATTCATACTTACCTGGGAGCTGCGATGTTCGTGTCCGGCCGGGAGCTCCTCCTACTGGTAAGTGACAGTTCATTTAGCAATGCGCCGCACAGACCTGAGGCTGTCACTTACCAGTAGGTGGAGCTCCCGGCCGGACACGAACATCGCAGCAGCAGGTAAGTATGAATCTTCTACTATTGTACTATTGCTAAGTAACCATGGCAACCAGGACTGTAGTAGCGTCCTGGTTGCCATGGTTACCGATCGGAGCCCCAGCGATTAAACTGGGACTCCGATCGGAACTCCGCTGCCACCAATGATGGGGGGGGGGGAGATGGGAGGCCGCACACTGGCCACCAATGTTGTTAATGCTATAGAGGGAGGGGGGGCCGATGGGGGGCGCACACTGTGCCACCAACGAATTATTACAATAGAGGGAGGGAGGGGGGGCGCACACTGTGCCACCAACGAATTATTACAATAGAGGGAGGAAGGGGGGGGGCGGGGGGGCACACTGTGCCACCAACGAATTATTACAATAGAGGGAGGGGGGGTCTGCCCCCTGCTGCCTGGCAGCCCTGATCTCTTACAGGCGGATATGATAGTACAATTAACCCTTTCAGGTGCCGCACCTGAAGGGGTTAATTGTGCTGATCACGGCCCCCTGTAAGAGATCGGGTGCTGCCAGGCAGCAGGGGGCAGTCTTGTACACAGTTTGTAGTGTATTCTAACTAGAAGCGTCCCCATCACCATGGGAACGCTTCTGTGTTAGAATATACTGTCGGTTCTGAGTTTTCACGAAGTGAAAACTCAGCTTTGAAAAAGCTTTATGCAGACGGATCTTCGGATCCGTCTGTATAAAAACTAACCTACGGCCACGGATCACGGACACGGATGCCAATCTTGTGTGCATCCGTGTTCTTTCATGGACCCATTGACTTGAATGGGTCCGTGAACCGTTGGCCGTGAAAAAAATAAGACAGGTCATATTTTTTTCACGGCCAGGAAACACGGATCACGGATGCGGCTGCAAAACGGTGCATTTTCCGATTTTTCCACGGACCCATTGAAAGTCAATGGGTCCGCGAAAAAAAACGGAAAATGGCACAACGGCCACGGGTGCACACAACGGTCGTGTGCATGAGGCCTTAGGTGCGTTTTTTTTTTTTTTTTTGTCTGTCACTGTTAGAATTGTGAATTTTCCAGTTTTTTTAGCTTTCTGATTAACTTCAAATAATAACACATTTGGTAAAACTTACACCACAAACGGCTACTCAACTGTATATCGCATGCAATCAGCAGCCGGACAAGTCTACTGTGCGGTCAATCAGGTGCAGTCATCACAACTTGGAAAGTGCCAGATCTATCTAAGAAACCTACTTTCCCATTGACTTCTTTTGGGAAATGAGATGCCTCGGTTCCTAACAGCATCATGACCACGCCGTGTGGTCGAACCAGATTTGATTAGATTATTTCAGTTTTGGTGCATTTTTGTGTGGTTTCTTAGCTTTTTTTTTTGCACATTTTGGTGCAGATTTTCTGTTAATGTTAAGCCCAATTCCATGGGGAAAATCACTCTACATAAGGTGTGTACTTGCACAAACAATTGACATGCTTCAGATTTTAAAATCTGCATGACAGGTCAATTTCTGCACGTAGGGAAAAAAAACTAAGTGCACATGAGATTTGTCTAATCTCATTCACTTTGCTGGTACTGTATTACGCTACACAAAAATCTGCACAGAAAAATCTCAAGTAGTCTGTAACGTGGGCAGTTTTTTATTTATTTTTGCTGTTCTTTTAATCCCTTCCTGACACATGATGTAATAGTACGTTATAGCGGGAGGTGACTTCCCGCAATTTGATGTACTATTGTGTCATGCTGATCGGGCTGGCACCGCTCCTTGTATCCGCTGGCATCACTGTAAAAGAAGCTGCCGGCAGATTAACCCCTTCTATGCCACTGTCAGCGCTGATAGGACCCAATGGGTTAGAAGACCTGCCTTCTATGAAAGCCTAGGAGATCCAGCCCCAGAGTGGGACAGAAATAAAGTAAAAAAATAAAATAAAATAAAAGTATTTGTAATAATAAAAAATAATGTTTCAAGTAAAAAAATAAAATGCTCCTTTACCCTGATTTTATAATAAAAAATAGAAAAAACACACATAATAGGTATCGCCGCGTCCGTAACGACCGGCTCTTACAAAAAGTAATAGTGCCAAACAACACTAAAGTACAACATAAATGTTTAGATGTGATAGTATAAATAACATGTGCAGATATTACATGTTCAGGTATAAAAATATAAACCACATATGCAGAAGAAACCAAGAACCGATTATAATATACAATGAAGCCTATTGCACACGACCGTAGGTGTCCCGTTGCCGTATTGCCGACCGCATATGCGGATCTGCAATACACGGGCACCGTTCCGTGTGCATTCCGCATTACGAATGCGGACCCATTGACTTGAATGGGTCTGCAAACCCGGAGATGCGGAATGGTGCGGAACGGAAGCACATAACGGAACACTATGGAAACACTACAGAGTGCTTCATTGGGGTTTCGTCCCGTACTTCCGTTCCGCAAAAAGATAAAACATGTCCTATATTTTTGCGAAACGGGCGGATCGCTGCGGCTGCCCCACGGTCAGTGCTACTGCATTGTTCCTTTTTAGCTTTTCCTGTTCCAGCTTGGCCACGGGGCGCACACGTTCGTGTGCAGGAGGCCTTAGACTGAGTTCACACTTCAGTTATTTGGTCAGTTATTTCCATTAGTTAGGTCTCATTCACACATCAGTGTTTGGTCAGTGATTTTCATCAGTGATTGTGCGCCAAAACCAGGATTGGAGCCTCCACAGACATAAGGTATAAGGGAAAGATCTGCACCTGTTTTCTGTGTTTAGAGCCGCACCTGGTTTTGGCTAAAAAAATCACTGCTGGATATCACTGATGCGTGTAAGGCATTACTGTGAGTCTAAGACCTCTTTCACACGGGCGTCACGTGTGAGAGCCGGACAAGATGCGGGTACGTTGCGGGAAAATGCAGTGCAGAGTGCAAAGCGTTTAAATGCGTTTAAATGCGTGTGAGAAAAATCGGCATGTTTGGTACCCAGACCAGAACCCGGACTTCTTCACAGAAGTTCGGGTTTAGGTTAGGTGTTCTGTAGATTTTATTATTTTCCCTTATAACATGGTTATAAGGGAAAATAATAGCATTCTTAATACAGAATGCTAAGTATAATGTCCATTGAGGGGTTAAAAATAATAAGCAAATTTAACTCATCCCATCCACTTGGTTGCGTAGATCTCCTCTTCTTTCTACTTTCTTCAGGACCTGGCTAAAGGACCTTTGATGACGTCACTGTGCTCATCACATGGTCCATCACCATGGTAATGGGCCATGTGATGGACCATGTGATGAGCGCAGTGATGTCATCAAAGGTCCTTTAGCCAGGTCCTGAAGAAATTAGAAAGAAGAGAAGATCTGCTAAGCGACCAAGTGGATGGGGTGAGTTAAATTTGTTTATTATTTTAAACCCCTCAATGGACATTTTACTAAGCATTCTGTATTAAGAATACTATTATTTTCCCTTATAACCATGTTATAAGGGAAAATAATAAAGATCGGTTCCCTATCCCGATAGTCTCCTAGCAACCAAGCGTAAAAATCGCACCGCATCCGCACTTGCTTGAGATTTTCACGCAGCCCCATTCACTTCTATTGGGCCTGCGTTGAATGAAAAACGCACAATATAGAGCTTGCTGTGATTTTGAAAATCACCGCTCATGTGCACAGCCCCATTGAAGTGAATGGGCATGGATTCAGTGCAGGTGCAATGCGTTCACCTCACGCATTGCACCCGCGCAGAATTCTCGCCCATGTGAAAGGGGCCTAAGGCCCCTTTCATACGAGCCAGTTCCAAGCATTAGACTCGCAGCATGTTTCAGCAAGAACACTCGTTCTGACAGGTCAATTAGCATTATATTGATTTATGACGCTATGTAACCCTTACAGTTCTGGAATGTACAGTATAACACTAACAGCATTACTTTAGTGTTATCCAATACATTCCAGGTAAGGCTTACATAGGATCATAAATCAATATAATGCTATGTGACCCTGGCAGTGATGGAAGTTCGGGACGGGAGCAGCGTTGCTAGTCCGGAGTGTGACACTCGCTCGTGTGAAACCAGCCTATCTCTGTGTAGGCTTTATTACTAGTTTTGGATCACAATAAGGGCTCATTCACACAACTATATGGTCGCTGTGGGTCCACAATCTACAAAATACGGCAAAAGATAGACACATCCTAACTTTTGCGGTGTGGAAGTACGGACCCGAAAGCCCACAGAAGTGCTTCTGAGTGTTTCCATGGGCGTCCGATCTGTGACTCCACTCCCCAAAAGATAGGACATGTTCACATCTGCAGCACTGAGTGCACACGGCCAGAGCCCTTATGTTTGTGTGAATAGGCCCTAACTGACCAAATAACTGAAGTGTGAACTCATCCTATGGCTACATTCACATGACCGTATGTGTTTTGCAGTCCGCAAAACACTGATCCGCAAAAAATACGGAAGATGTCCTTTTGGCATCCGTATTGCACCCTTTTTTTTGCTAAGCCATTGTAACAATGCCTATCCTTGTCTGCAAAATGGACAAGAATAGGACATGCTCTATATTTTTTGCGGGGCTACAGAACAGACATATGGATGCGGACAGAACACGGCGTGCTGTCCGCATTTTTGGTGGAACCATTAAAATGAATGGGTCCTTATCCAATCCGCAAAAAAACCAGAACGGACACGGAAACAAAATACGTTTGTATGAATGTAGCCTAAGGGCTCATGCACACAAATGTATTTTCTTTCCGTGTCCGTTCCTCACAGTAATTTGCCCAGGATTGTGCCTCCTTGCAGAAATATGCCCAGCTGTGCCCCCTCAGAAATATTCCCACTGTGCCCCATCAGAAATATGCTCAGCTGTGCCCCCTCATAGAAATATGCCTAGCTGTGCCCCCTCACAGAAGATAATAAATAAAAAAACTCCACATACTCACCTCCTTTAGCAGCAGGAAGATGCACATCGGCTTCACTGGTCTATGTAGGAGGAGGAGCAGAGGCTGACTGCTGGCTCCGCCCCCTGCACAGACTAGCAGTGTGGAGCGCCGTCAGAGGGGAGGAATGATGGAGCAGGGAGCCTATGTGTGGGGCACCGCAGCAAATTTTATCTGCACTAGGCCACACTTCTAACTCCGCCCAAAACATAGCTAAACACCTAATCCCACCCAGTCCCCTAAATTCCTCCACATAGTAATTACTCCCCCTTTATACCACCACACAGTATTTATGTTAGCATTGTGCTCCCTTCACAGATTATTTCCAGATATGTGCCCCTTCACTGTAGTTATGACAGATATGTGCCCCCTCAGAAATATGCGCAGCTGTGTCCCCTCAAAAATATGCCCAGCTGTGCCCCCTCACAGTAATATGGCCAGGATTGTGCCCCCTCACATAAATATGCCCAGCTGTGCCCCCTTACAAAAATATGCCTAGCTGTGCCCCGTTAGAAATATGACCAGCTGTGCCCTATCAGAAATATGCCCAGCTGTGCCCCCTCACAGAAATATGCCCAGCTGTGCTCCCTCACAGAAATATGTCCAGCTGTGCCCCCTCACAGAAATATGCCCAGCTGTGCCCCCTCAGAAATATGCACCGCTGTGCCCCCTCACAGTAATATGGCCAAGGATTGTGCCCCCTCACAGAAATATGCCCAGCTGTGCTGCCCCTCAGAAATATGCCCAGCTATGCCCCTCACAGAAATATGTCCAGCTGTGCCCCCTCACAAAAAATTATGCCCAGCTGTGCCCCCTCATAAATATGCCCAGCTTTGCCCCCTCATAAATATGCCCAGCTGTGCCCCTTCACAGAAATATGCCCAGTTGTGCCCCTTCAGAAATATGCCCAGCTGTGCCCCTTCAGAAATATGCTCTCTGCTTCATTATTACAGGCTGCCGTCTCTGCTGAAGCAGGGACAGCTGCCAGTGAGCAGGACATACCTCCCTGTACTGGGGCCGTGGGACAGCCACTAAAATCCGGGACGGTTGGGGGGTATGTATTCGGGGCTTGGACCCTCGATGTTTTGCCCTCTTAGGCCACTAGACCTCAAACCTATGAAGCAACAAAGCGCCGCAAGCAATTGTGAAGTTATGACCTTAAAGTAATAGTAAGGGCTTCAGGCAGTGCAATGATGTCATTGCAGCCACATGCATCAGGATGCAGGCAACACAGGCCGCTGGCTGGAAGAGGCTTGTGGCCTGCATCGCAGGTGTTGAAGCATGGATTCCCTAGTGTTTTTTTTTATATAGTTTTCTTTTGAACAGCTGAGCGCAGGTCTCCTGCTGCCCATGCTTAATTTTGCTGCTGCCTGAGTGGTTTTCTGGCTTTTTGAGTGGCGCTAGAGCAGGGATGCTCAACCTGCTGCCCTCCAGATGTTGCAAAACTACAACTTCCAGCATGCCTGGACAGTCCTCAGTCTAAAGCAGGGCATTGTGGGAGTTGTAGTTTTACAACAGCTGGAGGGCCACAGGTTGGGCATCCCTGTGCTAGAGTATTTCTGGAGGTGTTTAGTTTTTAAAGAAATTGTGTGGTCAAGCTATCATATGCAGGTGGATAGGGATGTCAACATCCAGCAGCTTGACACCTTAACTGCTCTATCAGCTATTCATTAACAACCAGTAATACAGTATGCAGAGCATAAGCAAGTGTGTCAGATGAAACTGGAAGCTTACCGCCTTTAGGCCCCCTGCACAAGTCCGTGGGGCAGCTGCAGCGGATCGCGGACCCATTCACTTGAATGGGTCCGCGATCTGGCCGTTCCGCAAAAAGATAGGACATGTTCTATCTTTTTGCGGAACGGAAGTACGGGACGAAACTTCCGTAGGGTTCCGTTCCGTTCCACACCATTCCGCATCTCCGGATTTGCGGACCCATTCAAGTAAATGGGTCCGCATCCATGATGCGGAATGCCCACGGAACGGCACACGTGTATTGCGGATCCGCAAATGCGGTCCGCAATACGGCAACGGGAAGCACACGTTCGTGTGCAGGGGGCCTTAAAAGGAGATTGCAGTCTAACGATGAATATGCACCGATTGTTCAGAACTGAATGTAACTGCTTTATGTTTCAGCTATTCGCCTTTGACTATTCGCGTCTCTCTTGGCTACCTCTGTTCAGGTTTGAATGATCTCACACTTTTGTTATTGCATTATACAATGCCAGCAGGTCTCAGGAAAATATTGCATTGTCTGCAAATGGTAAAGAATAAAGTGGCATTTTTGCTGACTAAGCATCTTGCTGAACTCATTGTAGAAAATGGTTCCATATTGGCTTGTTGACATGAGATTAAATATAAAGCTATAACCAAGGTCTGGTTTCTTAAAAGAACATGTTCTGAATTTTAGTAGAAACATATGTACAGTAGAAAATGCGTTTATGATCACTGATCTTGTCACATCTGGACGGGCAACATATTGCACTGTAATGGAATGGCCCTGACGAAGTGAGTTTTCTACATTTCCCATCTCCTAGTGACTACTGATATAACTGATCTTAATAGCCCATTAGTGGCAAATTGTTCCTTAAAAACTGTAGTCTGTAATCTTTTAAGCTACAGAGGCATTCATGTCTATCCTTGAACATTATTATTATATTTTTATTCTAAAGAGTTCCAAAATTCATTGCTGATTAATTTGTTAATATAGCTTACTTGAGGCTGGAACTGCTATCAAGCTCAAAATTCCCCACAGATATATAGATATAGCATGATGTAATAAAATGCTGTACCTTACCGCACACTGCTCACATTGGACTTAGGCCTCATGCACACAGCCGTTGGGCGGGTCAGCAATCCACGGCCACCGGCTGTGTGCACCCCGCATCACGGATGCGGACCCATTCACTTGAATGCATTCGCAATTCCAGAGATGCAGAAGAGTCATGGAACGGAACACCGAAATCACTAGGAAGTGCTTCTCTGGTCTTTCTTTCCGTGATTCCGCACTGCAAAAAAAAAATTACGTAATATTTTTTGGCGGTGCAGTGACCAGGAAACGGGTACGCTGATGCCACTTTAATGCAGTGGCTGGGACAAGTGGATAATAGTCTGTATTTTGTTTGTGACGCCAATTGCAACGTGTGTAGGGTATTATCACAGTGCCCTCCCAAGGTGTTATAACGCACGTCCCAGGTTAGGAATGCCAGAGTGGTATAATGGCCTATAATGTCTCCATAGGTGGTGGTAATTGTGTCAACGGTGTCTCCTACCTGGGTATGGCTGGACTCCTGGCTCCTGGCTCACTTGCAATAAATTTGAGTGTAGTGATAGGAGGAGTAATAGAGGAATTCTGCAGCAGAAATTATGTCCAGACCTTTAGATGAAGTTCAAACTTTTCTTTACTGAAGATAACTTGCAATCAAACAGTATGCAGCTTTGGTCTTTGGTCCCAGCAGGTTTTGCAATCATTGGCAGGAATAAATGCTTCCGCTTTGAACTGTACCTTCTGCTTTGTGGGGACAGACTAGCTGAGGAGGAATAGCTTCTCCTAGGTCTCTGGACTTGACTCACAGTTATATTCTCAGGGGATGCTTTCTTCCTGGAACTGGAGGTTGTCTGCTTTCTTTTCATCCAGTTGAGCTGCAGGGCTCTGACTGGGAATCTTATCAAGTCTCAGACCGAGACTTGGTCCTTGTTGTCTTCCCTATGCAGGGGAAACTAAAACTGGATCTAACTGTTTATTTCCTCCCTTGCTGCAGGAAGATGGAATCCTCCACTTCTCCTCAGCAGGGGGGCAGAATAGAACAGTATCGTTCCACTCTGAACAGCCATAACATTAAAACTATCTCTACCAATGATGCTGCCACCTGCTGGTGGACCTGTAAAATTACAAGGAAAAAATTACATTTAACATGGTTTAGATGCACATTTGTGGAGACATAATACAAATTATATCTGATGACAATATAAAAGCTCTTAAAGGGCAGTAGCGGGGTACAGGTGTGTAGTAACACAACTCTGGGATGTTACACATACCACGGACCCATTCAAGTTGAATGGGTCCGGCCTGCTGCACGGATGTTGCCCAACGGCCGTGTGCATGAGGCCTGAAAGGGATTCTGTCACCAGATTTAACCCTATTAAGCTAGCTGACATTAGCGATGTGCTAATGTCAGCTAAACCTAACTAGCCTATTCCTACTTTTATCTATGCCCCCGTTACGCCAGAAATCTAACTTTTATAATATGCTATTTAGCCTCTAGGAGCGGGGGAAGGGGGGGGGTAAAAAAACACCCATTTTGTGGCAAGATAATGCATTTGCGGCCTTTGCTGCATTTCTGACAGTCCAATACAAGCGTCAGATACTGCTGTTATATTCTGGTATTAAAAAAACACCCATTTCATTTTGGGCAAGATAATACATTTGTGGCCTTTGCTGCATTTCTGACAGTCAAATACAAGCTATAAATACTGCAGTTATATTCTGGGTTTAAAAAAATACCCATTTTGTGCAAGATAATACATTTTGGGCCTTTGGTGCAGATGTGACAGTCAAATACAAGCGTTAGAGACTGCTGTTATATTCTGGTATTAAAAAAACACCAATTTTGTCGCAAGATAATAAATTGCGGCCTTTGCTGCATTTCTGACAGTCCAATACAAGCTTTAAATACTGCAGTTATATTCTGGGTTTAAAAAAACACCCATTTTGTGCAAGATAATACATTTTGGGCCTTTGCTGCATTTCTGACAGTCAAATACAAGCGTTAGATACTGCTGTTATATTCTGGTATTAAAAAAACACCCATTTTGTGGCAAGATAGTACATTTGCGGCCTTTGCTGTATTGTGACAGTCAAATACAAGCTTTAAATACTGCAGTTATATTCTGGGTTTAAAAAAAACACCCATTTTGTGCAAGATAATAAATTTTGGGCCTTTGCTGCATCTCTGACAGTCAAATACAAGCGTTAGATACTGCTGTTATATTCTGGTATTAAAAAAACACCCATTTTGTGGCAAGATAGTACATTTGCGGCCTTTGCTGTATTGTGACAGTCAAATACAAGCTTTAAATACTGCAGTTATATTCTGGGTTTAAAAAAAACACCCATTTTGTGCAAGATAATAAATTTTGGGCCTTTGCTGCATCTCTGACATTCAAATACAAGCGTTAGATACTGCTGTTATTCAGGTTTAAAAAAAACACCCATTTTGTGCAAGACCCTACATTTGTGGCCTTTGCTGCATTTGTGACAGTCAAATACAAGCGTTAAATACCGCTGTTATATTCTGGTTTTAAAAACTACCCGTTTTGTGCAAAACCCCACATTTGGGGCTTTTGCTGCATTTCTGACAATCAAATACAAGCTTTAAATACTGCAGTTATATTTTGGGTTTAAATAAACACCCATTTTGTGCAAGACCCTACATTTTGTGCCTTTGCTGCATTTCTGACAGTCCAATACAAGCGTTAGATACCGCTGATATATTCTGGTATTAAAAAAACACCCATTTTGTGGCAAGATAATACATTTACTGCCTTTACTACATTTCTGACAGTCAAATACAAGCTTGAAATACTGCAGTTATATTCTGGGGAAAAAAAAAACACCCATTTTGTGCAAGACCCTACATTTTGTACCTTTGCTGCATTTCTGACAGTCCAATACAAGCGTTAGATACTGCTGTTATATTCGGGTTTAAAAAAACACCTATTTTGTGGCAAGATAATACATTTGCAGCCTTTGCTGCATTTCTGACAGTCCAATACAAGCGTTAGATACTGCTGTTATATTCTGGTATTAAAAAAAACACCCATTTTGGGCAAGATAATACATTTGCGGCCTTTGCTGCATTTCTGACAGTCAAATACAAGCTTTAAATACTGCTGTTATATTCTGGGTTTAGAAAAACACCTATTTTGTGCAAAACCCTACATTTTGGGCCTTTGCTGCATTTCTGACAGTCAAATACAAGCGTTAGATACTGCTGTTATAGTCTGGTATTAAAAAATCACCCATTTTGGGCAAGATAATACATTTGCGGCCTTTGCTGCATTTCTGACAGTCCAATACAACCAGTCAATACTGCTGTTACATTGTTGGTTGACAAATTAAAACATTTTTGTGACCGTGAAGTAATTGGATAAACGTCGCCTGTCACACTATTGTGTGACCTCAAGATATTTTTCCTCTTTTTGACACCTTCACTGCCTTACTGTCAGTGAACTTAATTGTTGACTATTGGCGGTTACATTGTCGCCTGACAGAAACAATCTGTTAGTTTGGTGGGTGAACGCAAAGAATGAGGAGAACGTCAAATAAGGGACGTGGCCCCGATCGTGGTGCTGCTGGTGGAGCTCTTGTTGCAGGTAGAGGACGTGGTCGATCTGTGCCAGCTACACGCACAAGTGAAACACCTTCCTCAGGTGCGAGTAGGCGACAGAACCTTCGGCGGTATTTGGTAGGGCCGAATGCGGCTCTATGAATGGTGAGGCCAGAACAAGTACAGGCGATAGTAGATTGGGTGGCTGACAGTGCCTACAGTTCCTTCACATTGTCTCCCACCCAGTCTCCTGCTGAAAGATCAGAGTTGGCACCTGCAGCCGATGTCCATCAGTCTTTCACCTCCCCCCCTTGCAAATCAGCCAAGCAGTCTGAGCCCCAAGTCATGCAGCAGTCTCTTCTGCTTTTTGATGACTCTGTTAGCAGGGTTTCCCAGGGCCAACCACCTAGCCCTGCCCCAGAAGTGGAAGAAATTGAGTGCACCAATGCCCAACCACTTATGTTTCAAGATGAGTACATGGGAGGACCATCGCAGCACGTCTCGGATGATGACGAAACACAGGTGCCAACTGCTGGGGCTTTCGAAAGTGTGCAGACCGACAAGGAGGTCAGGGGTGAAGGCTGGGTGGAAGATGATGTGGAGGACGATGAGGTCCTCAACCCCACATGGAATAAAAGGTAATGCGAGTGACCTGTGTAGTTCGGAGGAAGAGGCGGTGGTCGCACAGTGCCACCAGCACAGCAGAAGAGGAAGCAGGGTGCAAAAGCGGAGAGGCCGTCCACTAGACAGTATGCCTGCTACTGCCCACCGCACCAAGGGACCGAGCACACCAAAGCCAGCTCCAAGGGGTTCCCTGGCGTGGCAGCTCTTCAGACAATGTGCTGACGACAAGACATGAGTGGTTTGCATGCTGTGCAATCAGAGCCTGAAGCGAAGCATAAACGTTCTCAACCTGAGCACAACCTGCATGACCAGGCATCTAAGTGCAAAGCACGAGCTGCAGTGGAGTAGACACCTCAAAAACAAAGAAAGGTATCTGGCTCCTCCTGCTTCCTCTTCTGCTGCAGTCTCGGCCTCTTCATCCCCCTCTGGAGTGACAGTGGCACCTGCCACCCCACAAACAGAGGATCTGCCTGCAACGCCACCACCTGGGTCACCAAAAATCTCCACAATGTCCCACGGAAGCGTTCAGCTGTCTATCTCCCAAACACTGGAGCGAAACAGGAAGTACCCCCCTACCCACCCGCGATCCCTGGCCCTGAATGCCAGCATTTCAAAATTACTGGTCTTTGGAATGCTGTCATTCCGTCTGGTTGAGACAGAGATTTTTAAAAGCCTTATGGTGGTGGCTGTGCCACAGTACATTGTGCCCAGCCGCCACTACTTTTACAGGCGAGCCATCCCTTCCCTGCACAACCAAGTGGGGGACAAAATCAGGTGTGCACTGCGCAACACCCTCTGTGGCAAGGTCCACCTAACTACGGATACGTGGACCAGTAAGCACAGTCAGGGACGTTATATCTCCCTAACAGCACACTGGCTAAATGCAGTGGCGGCTGGGCCTGAGGCGGATAGCAGTTTGGCGCATGTCCTTCCACCGAGGATTGCAGGGTGCTTCTCTTTGCCTTCTGTTGCTTCCTCCTCCTACTCCGCTTCCTCATCCTCTACCGCCTCCTCATCTGGTCAGTGTAACACCTTCACCACCAACTTCAGCACAGCCAGGGGTAAACGACAGCAGGCAGTTTTAAAACGTATCTGTTTGGGGAACAAACCCCACACTGTGCAGGAGCTGTGGACGGGCATGTAACAACAGACCAATGAGTGGTTGGTGCCAGTGAGCCTCAAGCCCGGCCTGGTGGTGTGTGATAATGGGCGAAATCATGTAGCATCTCTGGGCCTAGATGTTTGACGCACATCCCTTGCCTGGCGCATGTGCTGAATTTGGTGGTGCAGAAATTCCTTAAAAATTACCCCTATATGTCAGAGCTGCTGCAGAAAGTGCGTGCCGGCTGTGCGCGCTTTTGGCATTCTCACCCTGCTGCTGCTCATCTGTCAGCGCTGCAGAGTAACTTCGGCCATCCCGCTCACCGCCTCATATGCGACGTGCCCACAAGGTGAAACTCCACCTTGCACATGCTGGCCAGACTGTGCAAGCAGCATCAGGCGATAGTGGAGGTTCAGCTGCAGCACGCACGGGTGAGTCGCTCTGTGGAACAGCACCACTTCACCACCAATGAGTGGGCCTCCATGCGAGACCTGTGTGCCTTGTTGCGCTGTTTCGAGTATTCCACCAACATGGCCAGTGCCAATGACGCCGTTCTTAGCGTTACTATCCCACTTCTATGCCTCCTTGAATAAACGCTGCTGGCGATGATGGAAGAGGATGTGGCACAGGAGGAGGAAGAGGGATCATTTCCAAGGGTTTCAGGCCAGTCATTCACAAGTGGCTCTGAGGATGGGTTCCTGCACCCACATACACCAGGTACAATATTGTCCAGCCAGGGCACAGATCTGGAGGATGACGAGGTGGAGGATGAGGAGGAGTAGATGGAGGAGGAGGAGGAGGAGGAACCATGTCCACAGCAGGGTGGCACCCAAACCATCTCATGGCCATCACTGGTGCGTGGCTGGGGGAATACAGAGGACACAGACGATACACCTCCCACAGAGGACAGCTTGTCGTTGCCTCTGGGAAGCCTGGCACACATGAGCGATTACATGCTGCAGTGTCTCTGCAACGACCGACGAGTTGGCCACATTCTAACTTGTGCTGATTACTGGGTGGCCACACTGCTGGATCCCTGTTACAAGGACAACGTACCGTCCTTAATTCCGTCACTGGAGTGTGATCGTAAGTTGCGCGAGTACAAGCGCATGCTGGTAGACGCGCTGCTGGTGGCATTCCCACCTGACAGCAGGGGCACAGTGGAAGCACAAGGCGAAGGCAGAGGAGGAGGAAGAGGTCTCCAACGCAGCTGGGGCACTGCCAGCACGTCAGAAGGCAGGGTTAGCATGGCCGAAATGTGGAAAAGCTTTGTCAGCACGCAACAACAACCAGCACCACCAGCTGATATGGAATGTCTTAGCAGGAGGCAGCATTTCAGCAACATGGTGGAGCAGTATGAGTGCACACTCCTTCACGTACTGAATGATGGGTCTGCCCCCTTCAACTTCTGGGTCTCCAAATTGGGCACATGGCCTGAGCTTGCCCTTTACGCCTTGGAGGTGATGGACTGCCCTGCAGCCAGTGTATTGTCTGAACGTGTGTTTAGCACTGCAGGGGGGCGTTATCACAGACAAGCGCAGCCACCTGTCCACAGCCAATGTGGACAAGCTCACGTTCATTAAAATGAACCAGGCATGGATCCCACAGGACTTGTCCATACCTGGTGCAGAATAGACATGTATACTGGCCTTACCCAATCATTGTTATACTTGCTCATTGTTGAATTTCTGATATTTCCCACTCTTTTGGGGTGTACCCTAATTTAAACAAAAAGAATAAAAATAATTAAAACCAAAAACCAGTGTTGGCTACCTCCTCCTCCTCCACCGCTGCTTCCACCTACACTGCTACGTCCACTGTCTCCTCAACCTCCTACTCCATATAAAACTCCACCTCATAGATCAAGATTATTATTTTTTATTTTTACGTATTTTATTTTATTATAAGAAATTTCACAAATTTGTCTGATACATTGTCGGTGAAATTCCCAAATTTTTGGCTGTGATATACCCCTGCTCTACATTGTGGACAGGGAAATACATTTCACTAATTTGTCTGGTACATTGTCGGGTGAAATTCACCAATTTGTGGCTGTGATATTCCACTGCTCTACTTAGTGGACAGGGAAATACATTTCACTAAGTTGTCTGTTACATTGTCGGTGAAATTCCCAAATTTTTGGCTGTGATATACCTCTGCTCTACATAGTGGAAAGAGAAATACATTTCACTAATTTGTCTGTTACATTATTGGGTGACATTCACCAATTTTTAAGCTGTTATATACCCCTGCTCTACCTAGTGGACAGGGAAATACATTTCACTAATTTGTCTGTTACATTGTTGGGTGACAAATGCTCATCTTTTGCGCTAGAAAGTACATTTGCGGCCTACACTGCATTTAGGACAGTACGAATGGTGAGGCCAGAACAAGTACAGACTATAGTAGATTAGGGGGCTGACAGTGCCTACAGTTCCTTTGCATTGTCTCCCACCCAGTCCCCTGCAGAAAGATCAGAGTTGGCACCTACAGCCCATGGCCATCTGTCTTTCAACTCACCCCCTTGCAAATCAGACAAGCAGTCTGAGCCCCAAGTCATGCAGCAGTCTCTTCTGCTTTTTGATGACTCTGTTAGCAGGGTTTCCGTGGGCCATCCACATAGCCCTGCACCAGAAGTGGAAGAGATTGAATGTGTAACATCCCAGAGTATGTCACTAAAACTCTTTCACCCTGCTACAATAATGTCAAGTGTTAATGTATTGTCAACTAGTGTGATATAACTGTGCATTGCCATTTCTATGACTGTTTAATATGTATTTGCTGTAATTTCCATGTACACCAGCAGGTGGCAGCAATATGTAGGCAGAACAATATGTAGGCAGCTAGTTAATAGATCTAGACTGGAATAGACCATTCCAGGCTAGCTCCCCCCTATCTGAGGAGGAGTGGAATGTTCACACATCCTACTTCAGGGGGAGGACAGAAAGTTCTAGGCAGTGTACCAGCCACCCCCTGTTGGGGTAGGCTGTGTGAATAGGAGCTCCCAGAAATAGGGACCCCAACCAAGGATCCAAGCCTCCCTGAGGCCCAAGATCAACCTTCCCAGCCTGAGTCCCTTACCTCAGCTGGATGACCAAGGAAGCAGCCAACTTCAGAACTATCAGATCTCCAGGAAGAAACATCATTCCCTGCGAGCAGTCCTGTAAGTACAGATTCAAATACAAGGAGAAGATAAGTACCTCCACAGTTAGTCAGGCCCGAATCAAGCAGACCTCAGACAGAGCAGAAGACAGATACCTGCCAGATTCTTAAAGGCGTATGTACTAGATGCAGAATATATATAGATAATTCCTGCCACATATTGCCAACACCTGCTGGGATCCTAGACTAAAGCTGTAACATTGTATGGATCAAGAGCTGCATATATAATAACATCAAGTAAAGACAAGTTGGACCCTCTTTTCTGTGTGGAATTCCATCATTCCTCAGTTACTCCTATTTACAGCACTCAATTTTGTTGCATGTGAGCCAGGATACAGGAGTCCAGCCGTACTACAGGTAGGATACACCGTTGACACAATACAGAGACAATCTCCCCCTCTGGCATTCCTTACCTAGTACGTGTGCTCATACCATCTTAAAGGGCCCTTCTACAGTACCCGCGCAAGCTGCAACTGGCGTCACAAACTTATACACACCTAAATCTGACCCACTGCATAGCAACCCCACTGACCCAGTGTCCTGCTCATTGCAAATGCACTGATGCCCAACCACTTATATGTCAGGATGAGGACATGTGAAGACCTACACAGCACGTCTCTGATGCTGACAAAACACCGGTGCCAACTGCTGGGGCTTTCTGCAGTCTGCAGACCGACAAGGAGGGCAGGGGTAAAGATTGGGTGGAAGATGATGTGGAGGATGATGAGGTACTGACCCCACATGGAATCAAGGTCATGCGAGTGACCTGTCTAGTTCTGAGGAAGAGGTGGTAGTCACACAGATGCACCAGCACAGCAAAAAAGGGAGCAGGGTGCAAAAGCATCTGTTACATTCTTGGGTGACATTTTACCATTTTTGCCATGAATAAACCCCTGCTCCGCATAGGTGACAGGGACCTAAATTTAAAAAAATCATCTGTTACATTCTCAGGTGACATTTTACCATTTTTGCCGTATACAAACCCCTGCTCTGCATAGGTGACAGGGACCTAATTTTTGTAAAATCGTCTGTTCAATTGGTGGGTGACATGAACACAGTTTTGCCATGAACAAACCCCTGCTCTGCATAGTTGACAGGGACCGAAATTTTTAAAAATCGTCTGTTCCATTGGTGGGTTACATTAACCCATTTTTGCAGATGAAAAACCACTGCTCTGCATAGGTGACAGGGACTTAAATTTCTAAAATTCGTCTTTAATTGATGTGCGCCACCTCCTTTCATTCGATTTTTCCGCTTTAATAACTTGTCCCACATTTCCGCTCAATCCCATTTCAGCCATTGACCTCCCTTGGATGTGGTATCCCTTTTTCAGGCTCCCTCTCCAGCGTGGAACCCTGATTACCCGCTACCAGTGATCTCCATGGTAGGCGCAGAAAAGAACAACAAAAGTTGATAGAGAAGATATCCAATTGTATTGTGAATGTCACGGGGACGTGCGACATGGTTGAGGAGTATGTGTGCACACGCCTACACGTACTGACTGATGGGTCTGCCCCCTTCAACTTCTGGGTCTCCAAATTGGGCACATGGCCTGAGCTTGCCCTTTACGCCTTGGAGGTGCTGGCCTGCCCTGCAGCCAGTGTAATGTCTGAACGTTTGTTTAGCACGGCTGGAGGGGGTTATCACAGTGTTATCCAATGTTTTGGGGTCTACCCAAATTTGAACAAAAAAATAAAAATAATAAAATAAAATAAAAAACAAAAACCAGTGTTGGCTACCTCCCCCACCGCCGCTTCCACCTACACCGCCACATCCATCGCCTCCTCAACCTCCTACTCCATATGGACCTCCTCCTCCTAGATCAAGATTATTATTTTTTATTTTTACGTATTTTATGTTATTTTAAGTCATTTCCCTATCCACATTTGTTTGCAGAGCACTTGCCATGTTCTTAACCACATTTTGCTGCCATTTGCAGCCCTCTAGCCCTTTCCATGACTTTTTTAGAGCCATTTTAGTGCTCCAAAGTTCGGGTCCCTATTGACTTCAATGGGGTTCGGGGTCAAGTTCGGGTCAAGTTCAGGTCCCAAAATCGAACTTTTTTGTGAAGTTCGGCTGAACCCGTCGAACCTGTACATCCAGGTGTCCGCTCAACCTTAATTCTGAGCAAAACTGATCCACTGCATTTAGTGATAAGCAGAGCTGTACAGTGATCTGAACTCTGCTTCAGTTCTGAGGTACCACTCAGAACCAAAGCGGAGTTCAGATTCAAGTTTTAAAAATCAAATATCAATGCTATTCAACAAAGTCTTGCAAATAACTAACTTCGCCTCATCGGAGACCGTACATTTTGATGCTGTGCGGAGACGGATCCCTGTACAGTATTAATCCGAAGTTTTGAACGAAGTGACTTTGACCGTATGATTCACTAATTGTATTATGCCTACTGCAAAGCTTGTGACTGGGCAGCGCCTGGCACAGAGAGTCTCTCTTTGTGTTCTGTATCTGTTCATGTCCTACAGTAGGCATAACACTATTTATTTTCCTTTAAAATCTCAATTAATAAATTAAATGCATTTAAAATGTCTTCAATTGGGGGGGGGCGTGGCTAACTGCCGACATGGCCGGACGTGTCTGAGAGCTGCTCCGGCTTCATAACTCCATCCTGAGCAATCCTGAGCTGGTAACAAAGCTATTTTCACTCTAACCTGAGCCAAAGAACCCCTAGAGACCGCACACCCTGGTCATGGGTCCTAGCAAGGCACAACAGGTGGCGGATCGCCTGAAGGAATTTGCCCGCCAAGAGTCGCAACATGGCGCCGCCGCTGCCTCCTCTCCTCGTGCACTGCTAACCAGGGGACAAGCTGGACAAGCCCCAGCGACGGAGACAGAGGAGGAACCCGAACTTACCCTGCAGACATCCCACAGTCAGCTGATGGCAGCTATCATGGGATGCCAGTCGTCACTTACAGGCAAGATAGAGGAGGTTAGAGTGGACCTGGGCCTCTTGCGCCATGACGTTCAGCAATTGAGGGAGCGGGTTCGGCTCACAGAGGAAAGGGTGTCAGAGCTGGAGGACTCGACCAGACCCTTGACAGCTAGGGTGTCTGCTGTAGAGGGAGCGGTTGAAATGTGGCGTCAGAAATGTGACGACTTAGAAAACCGCTCAAGAAGAAATAACATATGCATATTGGGAATGCCTGAGAGGTCTGAGGGATCCGATCCTGCTTAATTTTTAGAGGGATGGTTCAGATCAACGTTCCCGGACGCATCATTCTCGGCGGCCTATGCAGTGGAGAGGGCTCACCGGGTCCCGGCTCGGATGCCCCCACCTGGGGCTCCTTCAAGACCGCTCCTTGCCCGCATGCTTAATTGGCGGGATCGCGATCTCATCCTTTCCAAGGCAAGAATCAAGCAAACCATCACCCTCGGATCTGCTAATATCTCCTTATACCCGGATTTCTCAGCAAAGCTACAGAAGAAGAGGGCTACGTTTATATCTATAAAGAAACGTTTGCATGACCTTGATTTGCAATATTCAATGGCCTATCCGGCCCGTTTGAGAGTCCTAGATGGCGGGAAATCGCATTTCTTTAACAACCCTAGGGAGGCCGAGGACTGGCTCCTAGTGAGGCCCCGGAATGCGCCCCAGAGATGAGGTGACACCTCAGTAGAAGCAATAATATATGTTCTGGATCCGGGTCGGGACTTGATCATCATATGTTTCTTCTCATTATGAGCGTTGGGGGTTCTATTGGACTACCATAAGAACATTACATCTGTCAGCAAACAGGTGCGAGAGTCCCGTGGGTATGTCTGACATATGTCTCAGGTTATGTTTAAGATGCATTAAAGGGTTTCTGTCACCCCATTAAACCGTTTTTTTTTCTTTAATAATAATCCCTATAGTGCGATCTCATGATACATAATCAAATTAATAATTTTGGTTCAGTAGATTTTGCTAAAAAACGATTTTTTAAATATGCTAATTACCTTGCTACCAGCAAGTAGGGCGGCTACTTGCTGGTAGCAGCCGCCTCCTCCGATGGTAATGACGCCCCCTCGGCATGCTGATTGACAGGGCCAGGGAAGGGAATCCTTCTCTGCTGGCGCTGTTAGAATTTGAAATCTCGCGCGTGCGCCGTACCTGGCTTCAATCGGCGCAGGCGCACTGAGAGGCGGCCGCTCTGCTCGACCGCTCCATCCTCAATGCGCCTGCAGAGCGGCCGCCTCTCAGTGCGCCTGCGCCGATTGAAGCCAGGTACGGCGCACGCGCGAGATTTCAAATTCTAACAGCGCCAGCAGAGAAGGATTCCCTTCCCTGGCCCTGTCAATCAGCATGCCGAGGGGGCGTCATTACCATCGGAGGATGCGGCTGCTACCAGCAAGTAGCCGCCCTACTTGCTGGTAGCAAGGTAATTAGCATATTTAAAAAATCGTTTTTTAGCAAAATCTACTGAACCAAAATTATTAATTTGATTATGTATCATGAGATCGCACTATAGGGATTATTATTAAAGAAAAAAAAAAAACGGTTTAATGGGGTGACAGAAACCCTTTAAGCTACTGACCATGCTTATAATTAATATTGGGAGCTTGCTCTTTCACCTGCACTTGTTTATATCATCTCTACACTGTGCAGGTCCCCCACTATCATGGTCACAAATGTTCCATTCTTCAAATATGTTTACTGCCCGGTTCGCTGGGATTTAATGTTTAGTTTTCAGTTTAACTGTTTATATGTCAATTGGTGCATCATCTATTGCTATAGTATACACTGCTGTGGTAGGCTTACTGCATGTGAATATGGGTTTCCTGGCCTATTTTATTCAATGATATCTATACAGAACAAATGGCATCTGTAATATGTATGTCCTGGAATGTGCGTGGTTTGGGATGTCCCAGGAAGCGTATGGCGGTATTCGCACAAGTCCGTATATATAATCCACACATACTATGCCTCCAGGAAACCCATATCACAGCCGAAACAGAGGGCAGATTGCATAAACCATGGGTACAATGGGCAAGAAGTGCATATGGTACGTCATATTCTAGGGGCGTGTCCTTGCTGGTTCACCGATTAGTCAGGTGGGAGGTACAACAGGAGGTGATAGATCCTAAAGGCCAGTATGTCTTTGTATTTGCACATTTGAAGGGCGTGCCCTATGTTATACTAGGTGTGTATATACCTCTTCCTGCTAGCCTCTCTGTTTTACAGGCTGCAGCGGGCTTTGCAGCTCAGTTCCCATTTGCCGGGGTATTGTGCATGGGGGACCTTAATTTGGTAGGAGACGAGACATTAGATAGATTTCAGGCCAACCCCCGTGTAGACAGCATACAAACGGGTGATTCGCGACTTAAACGTTTCATATCGAAGTTGGGGTGGCTAGATGTGTGGAGGGAAAGAAACCCGTCTAATAGAGAGTTCTCTTGCTTCACGCCCTCTAAGGGGGCGCTATCCCGCATAGATTATCTGTTATGTGATGTACAAGCTTATCTCACAATCTCTGATGTGAAGTATGTGCCTCAGAGACCGTCTGACCATGCGCCCATTGTGGGGACGCTGCTCTCATCTGATGGGGGGTCACGTGGCCACAGTCTTCGCATTCACCCATTCTGGCTGTCCCTGATGAACATAAATGACTGCATACCTGACCAGTTGAGAGTGTTCTTAGATCTTAACACAGAGGGAGATAGCGATGTTCTTATACTATGGGATACCCTGAAAGCTTTTATGAGAGGCTGCGACAAATCGTCCATATCCTACATCAAGAAAACCGCGAGACTTAAGGAAGAGGAGCTGTGTGCAATGTGTAAAACAGCAGAAAATGCATATGTTTCTGACCCCTCTGAAGAGAATAGACTAGATTGGATGCAGAAAGGCAGGCAATATATGTTATGCTTGCAAGAAAAGAGCGACCACAGGATCTTCTTCCTTAGACAACAAGCTTTTGAGCAGGGTAGTAAAACAGGGAAGGTCCTAGCACAGGTTGTCAGACGCAACACTATGGCTCCTCCGATTATTCGCATTCAGAATGAGGATGGAACCGTAGTGGAGGGCCCTGGTGGAATATTAAACAGATTTAGAGAATTTTATAATGAACTATACTCCTCAAGAACTCAGTATACATTGTCTGATTTACGAACGTACTTGGAGGAGGTGGCTCATCCTCAATTATCCCCCTTGGATAGGGGGCTTCTTGACGAAGAGATTACGCTAGAGGAGGTAACTGCTGCGATTAAAGGTTTAAACTTGGGAAAGTCCCCAGGCCCAGACGTCATCCCCCTGGAGGTATAGTCTAAATATGAGGATATCTTGGGACCTCAGCTGCGAAAGATGTATGCTGCTTCTCTGGACAGGGACCAGTTACCAAATACACTACATGACGCCTCTATTGTGGTTCTCCTAAAGCCAGATAAAAATCCCTTAGAATGTGGGTCTTATCGCCCAATATCACTATTGAATCTAGATTACAAAATCTTGACTAAGCTTTTTGCAAATAGATTGAATGGAGTGATAGCCTCAATTGTTCATGAGGATCAATCTGGGTTCATACCAGGTCGTTCCACCTCTAGCAATATCAGGAGAGCCCAGGTGGTGGCGCAGGTGGGATGTATAGACGACAGAGTGGGCCTTGGCATCCCTAGATACAGCCAAGGCATTTGATTCAATTGAGTGGGCGTTTCTATTGCATGTCATGGAATGTTTCGGCTTTGGTCCCACTTTTATTAAATGGATAAGGGTACTCTATCACCGGCCTACGGCCAATATTATGGTCAATGGTTCCTTGTCCTCTACTTTTCCTCTGAACAGGGGAACCCGGCAGGGATGCCCACTATCTCCACTGCTATTTGCAGTGGCAATTGAACATTTAGCCATTAGAATACGCCAAGACAACATCTTTAAAGGGGTGTCAATGGGAGGCAGGGAGGATAGACTGGGGTTGTATGCAGACGATCTTATTCTGTTCATGGACTCATTGATTTATCCCTGCCAAGGGCAATTGATCTGATCGATAGATTTGGTAATTTTTCTGGCCTACGCATTAATTGGTCCAAATCGGCCCTCATGCCCTTATGGTCCCCGAGCTGGCCCCCTGTATATCACAATCTTATGGGGGTGGAACATTTCAAATATCTGGGCGTCATTATCACCAAGGACCCAGCAATGTCACACCAACTTAACATTGTCCCTATTGAATCTTATGCTGTAGACAAATTCAAGTCCTGGACTACATTGCCTCTATCCATAATGGGCAGATTGAACATTATCAAGATGATTCTATTACCCAAAGCATTATATTTATTAGGACATGCATGCACCCCAGTTCCGAGGAGTTTCTTTATACGGCTACACTCTGCTATAGCGAGATTTGTGTGGGGAAAGGAGAGAAGGAAGCTGGCCTTTGACAACTTGCAGAGGGGGTGGCAGCAGGGAGGAGCAGCCATGGCAGATTTCTTTATTTTCTGGCAGGACAGCTTAGATTTCTGACCACTTGGGTTTCGCAGACTCCCTTGCCAAATTCTGAATTTTAGCTGAAATGTCATTTGGGTCTGTCAACATTGTGGCCGGGTCTGGAAAACTTACAAACAATAGACGGCCGAATACTACCCATACACAGGTTAGCTCATCAGGTTTGGGGGGCTGCTAAGCTTCAGCAATACCAGGACCTTCCTGAAGATGTAGTATTATGGAACAATCCTATGTTTCCACACTTGCAGCACTGCGAAGGGAAAACTATATGGGTAAACTATGGCGTGCTCACATTGAGGAATCTGTATGAGAAGGGCGTTCTATATTCTTGCTCTCAGTTGCAGGAGAAGTTTATAGTTCTGAGGCCTCACTTCTACAGATTTCTGCAGTTACGACATGCTCTTCAGTCTCAATTCCATGGGATAACAAGATGTATCTCCAAATACCCATTAATAGGCATACTCAAGACACAGGGTCCAGGTGGGATGATCTCGAATCTTTACACACACCTTCTTGATCTCAAAGTACGATCCAAACCTTTGTTAGTGGAGGCTAGGTGGAAGGAGAAGGTGACACAAATCACTGATGAGGAATGGGATGAAGCTTTGAGTGTGCCATCAACTGTGTCGCCTTCACTCAACAACAGGCTTATCCAACTATTCATTCTTCACAGGAGCTACTTGACACCCACCAGGCTACACAAGATGGGTAGACTAGACCACACGAGATGCCACAGATGCGCTCAAAACAATGCAGATTTTTGGCATCTTATCTGGGACTGTCGATACGTACAACCCTTTTGGAAAAAGGTAGTGGATACTTTATCCACTTTAATCACAGAGGTGATCCCATGTTGTCCTAAAATCTGCCTTCTGGGGGTAGTGGATAGTGATAACGTTCCCTGTATGTTTGCATCTTTTTAAGAGAGACCCTATTCCTAGCCAGGAAAGCTATAGCTCTACGTTGGATGGCGGATAGACCACCGACCATAGGTCAATGGAAAGCACTAATAAACCAGATATTGCCCTATGAAAAAATAATGTATGGCAATAGAAAATGTCCTCAGAAATTTGAAAAGATTTGGGGTTCTTGGTGTTCTTCATCAGCTACTGCAATGCCATCCCATATGCTCTTGGTGCAAAATGCATAATAGAATCTACCTCAGTACTTCATTGTTTGTGTGGGGGAGAGGGGGAGAGGGGGAGAGAGGGGATTGTACTTCATCTATAGATACCACTTGTTGTGTTCCTTCTTTTCTCTATGTCGCTTTCAAATGTCCTAATAGAGGAAATGTACCTCATCTAGATTGTACCAGGTGACTCCATTGAGGAGTTTGTTTATTCACGTGTATGTAAAATGATATTGTCACATATGTAATTGTACCAATTTTCATCTCTTATTCTCAATAAAATGAGTTTAAAATGTCTTCAATTATGAAAAAGAGCATTTTCAGTTATTAATACATTACCAAATGGAACCCTCCCCCAGCTTCATACAGGGGCTGCAATCAGTATCATCCATTTTGTTCCATATGCTAAAGAGCCTGTGTGGCCATTATTACATCTCTTGCCAGCTTATTTTGCAAAGAAACATCGGAAGCAGGTCTGTTGTGTAGGCGTTCTTGAAAGGCACCACTTTGTCTTTTTTCAGTGAAGTAAAATAGGCGAGGATGACGGCACAAACAGAAGGCAGCCTTATACTGACCGAAACTGAGGACATACTGTACACATGAAGTGTTTGGTATAAATTAGCTGTCTCCTTTGTATTCAGCCACAATCCACTATTTGCACAAAAGGGAATCAAGAAAACCCTCCTCATTTTTACTAATTTTAATGTGCGGTATGTGTTACACTTGCTATTTTCAATCTGTTTCTGCTGACCAACAGTTCTGTCAACCTGCATAGGATGGATGTATTCTCATCATATGTTCTGTATTTATACTAAATACTGAAGAATTACTCTTATGAAATACTTTGCTCAACAAAAATTTCTTTCCTGGGATTCTGGGAACCTTGTTCTATTTATAAAAATGTTGTCCAATCGTCACCTTTAACCCCTTCCAGACACAGCCATTTTTTATCTTCCTGACACAGCTAAATTTTTTAAAATATGCTTTGTTTTACTTTATGTGGTAAAAACTTCAGAATGATTTTACTTATCCTTATGTTAGCTGTACATTTGGGTAGACATGTTTAACTTTTTTATTTATAAAAAAAATACCAAATATACAGAAAATGTGGAAAAATTAGCATTTCTCTGCTTTTAAGACAGACAGTGATATCTCAAGAATAGTTATTTAATATATAAAGCTGAGTGTATGTATGTGTGTGTGTATGTATGTATGTCCGCTAAAGGAATTCGCACCGTCGCATTTACAATCACGAAATTTGGCACACAGGTACATCAGGTGTCCTGAAAGGTTTTAGACCGGGTCTCAGCTCTCTAGCACGTACCATTCCTGAGATATTCACAAAAAAATTAAAATATGGCACATCACATGACCTACATTAGCCAATAGAAGCTCGCAGGCCCTTAGTCTCCACATACACACAGTTTTACACCAGGTTTCCATAAAAACCCAACCATTTTTCTTCACTGCTGCAGGTCAGCTTAAAAGGGGCAGGGCGCTGTGGATGACATTGTTAAGAGGGCAGAGTGCTGTGGAGGTCACAGATCAGGGACAGGTAGGGTGGCCATTTAGGCCACCCTCAAAAGACGGACTTAAAACCCCGACCCCAGGTCCTGCTAAGCCACACACCCTCCCACTCCGCAGCCAACGGGGATTGAAAAAATTAAGGCAAAAATCAACTTCTGTCAGCTGCAGGGGTGGGAGGTAGGGTGACTTTCTTCCTGCAGTTCACGCTCAGACAGCACAGTGCTGCTGTCTGAGAGTGAAATGTTCAAAAGGATATCCCTGTGTCCGTCCAGACCCTGCACCGGACCGAGGACAGGGAGTCTGAAAGCCAGATTGTCCGGCCTAAAACCGGACCTCTGGCCACCCTATAGTCAGGCTGCTGTGGAGGTCATAGTTAAGGGTACAGTCCACTATGGAGGTCAGTGTTTAGGGGCGGGGTGCTGTAAAGGTCACTGTTAAGGGGGTGGGGTGTTGTGGATGTCACATTTTAAGGAAACAGAGCTCTGTAGATGTCACTGTTAAGGGAGCGGGTTATTGTGGAAATCACTGTTAATGAGACGGGGTACTGTGGAGGTCATTAATAAAGGGGCGGCCGCTGTGGAGGTCACTGTTAAAGGGGAGGGCACTGTGGATGTTACTGTTAAGGGGCAGGCCACTGTGTAGGTCACTGGTGGTTACTGTCGATATGTTAACGACACACACAAACATTAAATGAAATAGATTAAATATACCCGTGCAAAGCCTAGTCCTTCTGATAGTTAATTAATATTCACCAAATATCTACTTTATGTTGGCATCATTTTGTAAATGTTATTTATTTATTTTTTGGGATGTTACAAGGCTTATAACTTAAGAAGCAATTTTTCAAATTTTTAAGAATTTCCACAACCCACATTCTTCAGGATCAAATTAGTTCTGAAGTGATTTTGAAGGGCTTACATAATAGAAACCATCCATCATGCACTGTAACATACTCGTACGTCACAGTGGCTCTATACAGGCTCTCAGCCCCTGTGACGTACGAGTATGCCAAACAGGGACAATAGTGCCTCCTGAGTGGGGAGGGTGGGAAACGCATGAGGAGTCAACACAGTGGCCTTGTCACAGAGTGGTAAGGGTGGCAAACGCATGAGGAGTCAACATAGTAGTCAGTCACAGAGTGGTAAAGGTGGCAAATGCATGAGGAGTCAACACAGTGGCCCAGTCACATAGTGGTGAGGGTGGCAAATGCATGAGGAGTCAACACAGTGGCCCAGTCACAGGGTGGGGGCGCACCGAAAGTGGCAGTAACAGCACAAGATGGTGGGTAGCAGTAGGAGAACATGGCAGCAGAGGCAGTAGGTGTGTGGCAGCAGGCAGGTGGCAGCATCAGAATAGTGGCTGAAGCAGGTGGCCAGAAGAAACGTGTCTCTTTTCACAAAGCTTGGGTGTGGCACCCAGAATGATCTAGTCTGATGCATCAGGCACTGATGTGTGGAAGTCCGGGCTGATCCACCCCTGATTCATCTTCACAAAGGTCAGTCGCGCCACATTTTCGGTGGAAAGCTGAGTTCTCCTTTGGGTAACTATGGCCCCCAGCCACACTAAACACCCATTCTGATGCCACACTACTGGCCAGGCAGAAAAGCTTGTCCAGGGAAAACTCGGCCAGTTGCGGCCACAAATCAAGTTTGGCTGCCCAGTAGTCAAGGGGATCTTGGATGTCGGGTAGCAGGGTGCAGTCTAAGTATGCCACCGCCTGCTAGTTCAGGTTCTGCCCCATGTCTTGCTGCTGCAGGTGGGTGGTTTCTTCAGTAGGCGGGTGAAGGAAAGTGCTCATTAGAGACTCCAGACTTAAGTTGCTGCTGATGAGCTGGTGCTGCCCCTAACCCCTCACCCCCCTCCAGCAGCAGTGGAATACGAGCACAGAGGGCATCACCGCTCAGACCTTCATGAAGATGGAGCACATAGGCAGTGGCCAACTTACTACATAGGATGTCTTGGTAGTAGTTCAGTTTATCCCTCCCTCTCAGTGGAAAAAAGGCCCCTATTTTGGAGCAGTAGCGAGGGTCTAGCATGGTGGAGAGCCAGTAGTCATCCCTCTGCTGAATGGTGATAATACGGCTGTCACTACGCAAGCAAATCAGCGTGCATCTGGCCATTTGCACAAGGAACTCGGAGGTACTCTCTGCCTCCATCTCCACTGCATACTGCCACGGTGTGTCGGGGTCATCTGCCTGGTCTTCCTCATCACCGTCTACCTTCTCCTGCTCTTCTGCTGTCACTTGTGCAGAAAAAACACCCATTTCTGTATACATTGCTTGTGTGTGAATGTCCTCCTCCTCCAGTTCAGCCCCCACAGGGCTGAGGTGGCCGTGAGATGTAGGCGCCACATCTCCTGTCCCCTGGCCAGCGATATTTAGCATCATCTGCTCCAGGACGTGAAGGAGTGGAATGACGTCATTCATCCCATAGTCCTGGCGACTGGCAAATAAAGGGTTTCACGCATGAGCTGCCACTGGCTAACGTCAAAGTTAAACAGGGGAGTGCTCCTGTCCACCTGCATCATCAAGAAATCGTTGATGGCCTTCCTTTACTCATATACTAGGTCCAACATGTGGAGGGTGGAGATCCAACGGGTGGAAACGTTGCATATCAAGCGATGTTGGGGAACACTATTCTGCCTTTGCAGCTCAAGAAGGCTTTGCAATGTAAGAGTGGCTGAAGTGCATGCATTTTTCCTAGCCATTTTCAGGATGTCTTACAGTTGGGTGGAAATCTTCAGGAAATGCTTTACAACCAAAATGCTTTACAGACGTGCGCCATGCAGGGCGCATGGGTCAGCCCTCCTTGATACAGCGCTGACACAATGTTCTTCCCGTTGTCGGTAACCATGGTTCTGATCTTAAGATGGCGAGGAGACAGCCAGGATTCGATTTCCTCTTGAAGGATGTGGAGCAGTTCCTCCCCGGTGTGACTCTGTTCACCTAGGCAAACCAAGTGCATAACATTGTGACACCGCCATACTCTGCACATGTGGTATGCTGGAGTAGCACTCGGAATTGTGCCTGCAGTGGAGGCTGAGGACAAGGTGGAGGATGAGGAAGCAGAGGAAGACACTGATGAAGGACCCACAGCTTGACAACGCGGTGGTGGCAGTGCAGTCACCTGGCCAAGTTGCTGGTGTGGCTGGGCAGGAACCACGTTTACCCAGTTGGCCGTAAAGAACATATATTGTCCTTGACAGTAGTAACAGCTCCACACATCGGTGCTGCCATGCACTTTGGCAGACACCGACAGGCTTAAGGACTGGCCCACCTTCTATTCTACATATGTGTGCAGTGCTGGTACTGCCTTTTTCGCAAAGAAAGGACGGCTTCGGACTCTCCACCTCAGCTCGGCACACGCCATCAGTTCTCTGAAAGGTGCAGAGTCCACCACATGGAAAGGGAGGGACTTTAATACCAGCAACTTGGCGGGTGACACGATGACGTAGGAGAAGCACGTCACGCTCTCTCCTCCTCCTCTCGGGGCTCGGCTTCCTCCGCTCTCCCTGAGTGTCTCTGCGGCCTGCGGTCTTTCTCCTCCTAGACCAGGGGAACTCGATATGTAGTGATCCCCGTTGCTATTCTACCCCTGCCTCCCAGCCTGTACCCTCCTCTCCCGCTTCACCTACTCCATGCAAGACCTCCAGCCTCCTCTTGAACTTTGCACCCTGTCTGGACGTTTCACCTGGGTGCCGGCTCTGCCTCGCTCTGTGCGTCCCTCTCCTGCCCGTGCGGCGCTCCTTCCGCTGGATCCATGTCCGCCCTGCGTCTGGACTGTCTGTGTGCCCTGCTGCTGCTTGGGCCGGCTCTCCCTCCTTGCGGGCTGCTCCGGCTGAGTCCAGTGTCTACGGCCCTACTCCCCTATTCTCCTGCGGTCTGCGGCTGTATACTGGGTCTCCGGCTCCGCCTTCCTGTGGTGGGATCCTTGGCTGGCGTCCCCGGAGTGGTTGGCTGGTCTGGTCTTCCTGGTGGCTTCTCTCGGCCTCTGGCTCCTCTCCTGGCATCCGTGATTTCCTGGCCCGACGTGGAAACGGGTGAGACGATTCCTTTCTCCCTATGTGTTATTTCCCAATCCACACTCTATATATGGAGTAGTATTAAGGGAGGATAAGGATCCAGAGATAAAAAAGAAAAGGAAGAAAAAAAGAAAAAAAAAAGAAAAAAAAAAAGGAGAGCAAAAGGAAAGGAGAAGAAAGGAAAAGAAAGGTTTTTTTAAAAAAAAAGGGGAGAGGAGGAAGGAAAAAAAAAGGATAAGAAAAAAAAGGAAAAAAAAAAAAGGGGGGGGAAGCAGGCAAGGAAAAGAGACACACGGAATGGCTCCAAAAACTAGCAGGCGGTCGGCAGACCTCTCTGCTCAGAAACCTGCCACTAAACCCTTTGAGGGGATAAAAATAGATCAATTTCTAAAGTCCCCAAGGGTTAATACCAGAGGCGGTCAAAAGGACACTAGTTCCAAAAGGACTGATAATATTGAGGTGATGGAAACAGAACTACAAAAATCCTCTGGGTACCCCCAAGGGGAAGGGGAAACAGAGGGAGGAGAAGATACAATTAAGGTCAACTCCACCTCGCTAAAAAAAATATTAATGGCAGTGAAACAGAACGGCGATTTAATACAAGGCATTACAACACAACTTGGGTCAATCCAAGCTGAGTTGGGACTGATTAGAGACAATCTCTCAAAAATCCGGGATAGAGTTAATAATGAGAGCTCTATGGTAATAATGCAGAATGAATCCCAAAAAATAAATACCGAGGTCTCTACCCTGAGAATAGATCTCAACCTTCTTAAAAAAACGGTAGTGGACCTTGAAGATCGGTCACGAAGATACAATGTGAGAATATTGGGGGTCTCAGAAGGGGCGGAAGACAACAACCCTACCCAATTTATACAGTCCCTGATCCTGGAGAATTTTGGAAGGGATTTTTTCTCAGCAATGTTTATGGTGGAAAGAGCCCATCGTGTCCCGGTGTCACGAGGGTATCAAGAGCCACGTCTGACTCCGTTATACCCGGGGTCAGGAAGTCGCAGCGGGTGGCTGCGCGCTCTATAGCTAAAGATCATGGTGTTTCTTAGTTATTGTTTTCTGTGTTTGCCTTGCTATCCTTTTTGTCTCTCTCAGGGATCCGTAGCTTCTCCTCCTCAGCTGTTTCGTGTCTGCCACTCCCTACCTCCTTATATTCTCCCCTCACACTTCTCTAGTTGCCAGTTATAGAGCTTCCTGCCTGGACATCTATACTGACCCACTGGAGTGGTTAATCCTGGTTGTTGTTCCTGTGTGCTACCCTCCGGATCCCTGTTGGGCTTATTGTTGTCTCCTGTTGTCACCCACCTGGGATTATATGTTGAGTCTGTGTTGTCTGTCCTTCCCTTGGTGTTTTCCCTTAGAGCTAGTGGTGCGGACTAGTGTTCCCATCGCCCTGTTCACTACCTAGGGCTCTGCTCAGGGAAAGCCAGGGCTTTAGGCACGAGATCGGCGTACGGGTGAGGAACCCGTCTAGGGACGTCAGGGCAGCCAGGTGCCAGCCGCCAGGTGAGTCAGGGGTCACCATCTTCCCTCTCACTTGGGCAGGGCCTTCCTTGTTCCCTCCCTCTGTGTCACGTATGTGATAGCCACGCCGACCGTGATATTATAACTGGCCCTTACTTTTTGAGAAAAAAAAAAATAAATTATATAATTTTTTATTTGTTGTTTTTTTTTTCTCTACTTAGAATCCAATATGGATCCTATTGATGCCTTGGCAGAACAGCTTCAAAGCCTGTCTTTGGAGGTGGCAGGATTGAAGGCGTCTGTTCTCCAACAACAGCAGCAAATGCAGCAGACCGCACCCCCAGCGGTTGCTATGGGTAACCAGGTTGTCACTGAACCCAAGGTTGCTCTTCCCGACAGATTTTCTGGGGGAAGGGACAAATTTGCAACGTTCCGTGAGGCCTGCAAATTATATTTTAAGTTGCGCCCTTACTCCTCAGGTCATGAAGAACAGCGGGTTGGGATTGTCATTTCCCTGCTTCAGGGGGATCCGCAATCCTGGGCGTTCTCGTTACCCCCTGGTTCTCAGGCTCTTCGGTCAGTGGAGGGATTTTTTGGGGCTTTGGGTCTCATATATGATGACCCTGACCGAGTCGCCCTGTCTGAGTCAAAGTTACGGAGACTCCTACAGGGAGATCGGTCAGCAGAGGAATATTGCTCAGAGTTCCGTAGGTGGGCTACGGATACTCAGTGGAACGACCCGGCTCTCAGGAGTCAGTTCTGCTCTGGGTTATCTGAAAGGGTTAAGGATGCACTGGCGCTGTATGAGACCCCCCTTTCCCTTGATGCTGTTATGTCCCTCTCTATCAGAATAGATAGACGTCTTAGGGAGAGATCGAAAATTCCGGAGCAATTGGTTACCTCTCCCAAGCAACAGTCAGTCTGTACTGACTTAGATGAGCCTATGCAGCTAGGCGGAACTTCTCGTCAGGTCCGTCCTCCCGAGGTTCGCCGTAGGGGGGGGGCTTGTTTTTTCTGTGGGGGGAGGGGTCATTTCATTAATGTCTGTCCCTCCTTTCTCAAAAACAAAAGACCGTCGGAAAACTACTAACCCCGGGCTGTGCGGAGGATGTCAGCCGGGGGGTATACGTTTCCTCCATACGAACATCTCAATTTGTGTTACCAGCGGTCATTGTTTTTGGTGTTAAGACGGAGTCTATTTCTGTTTTTCTAGACAGTGGAGCAGGGGTAAACTTGATTGATGCCCATTTTGCCCGCACTATGGGTTTGTCTCTCTGTACGCTGCAGAGACCTATTCCCGTATTCGCTATAGATTCTGCTCCTCTGTCTCAGAGAAACCTCACCCACATTGTTCGTAATTTACACCTTCGGGTAGGGGACCACCATAATGAGTGTCTTTCATGTTACGTTCTGGAGGGCCTTCCCTCTCCGGTGGTATTGGGTCTTCCCTGGTTGGTAGCGCACAATCCAGTGGTGGATTGGCAGGCCAGGGAGATATTGGAGTGGAGTGAGCATTGCAGAGAGAATTGCTTAAATAACAATTGCTTAATCGCCTCCATAGCTTCCCTACCTACATTTATTTCGGACTTTGAGGACGTTTTTTCTGAAAAGGGTTGTCAGAAACTACCACCTCATCGTCCTTATGATTGCCCGGTTAACCTGATTCCCGGGGCAAAATTACCCAAGTCCAGGTTGTATAATCTTTCGGGTCCCGAGAGACAAGCCATGAAAGATTATATCTCCGAGAGTCTGGCTAAGGGACACATCAGACCCTCTTCTTCACCCGTGGCTGCAGGGTTTTTCTTTGTTAAAAAGAAAGATGGGGGCCTGCGTCCTTGCTTAGATTTCCGTGAGTTAAACCAGATAACCATCCGTGACCCATACCCTCTTCCTCTCATTCCTGACCTTTTTAATCAGATTGCGGGTGCTAAGTGGTTCTCCAAACTTGATCTTAGGGGGGCCTACAATCTGATTCGTATCAGGGAAGGGGATGAGTGGAAGACAGCTTTTAACACCCCTGAGGGGCATTATGAAAATCTTGTTATGCCTTTCGGTCTGACCAATGCCCCTGCTGTCTTCCAACATTTCGTTAATGATATTTTTAGTCATCTCATCGGCAGGTTTGTAGTCATATACCTAGATGATATCTTAATTTATTCGGCTGATCTGAAAACACATGAGGTGCATGTCAGGCAAGTACTGCAGGTCCTACGGACGAATAAATTATATGCGAAAATTGAAAAATGTGTCTTCGCTGTTCAGGAATTACAGTTCCTGGGATATCTATTATCTGCTTCAGGTTTCCGCATGGATCCTGGGAAGGTCCAAGCAATTTTAGATTGGGATCTTCCTGAGAACCTTAAAGCCCTACAACGGTTTTTGGGTTTCGCTAATTTCTATAGAAAGTTCATTAAAAATTATTCAGTGATCGTTAAACCCCTTACCGACATGACTAGGAAGGGGACGGATTTTTCCAAATGGTCTGACGCCGCTAAAGATGCATTTTCCTCTCTAAAGGAGAGGTTTACCTCGGCACCTGTTCTAATTCAACCTGATGTCTCCCAGCCTTTTATTGTCGAGGTAGATGCGTCAGAGGTGGGAGTGGGAGCTGTATTGTCTCAGGGTCCGTCTCCTGGCAAATGGCGTCCTTGCGCTTTCTTTTCCAAAAAATTATCTTCTGCAGAGAAGAATTATGATATTGGAAATAGGGAACTGTTGGCGATTAAACTGGCGCTTGAAGAGTGGCGTCACTTCTTAGAGGGAGCAGTCCACCCCGTCACGGTGATTACGGATCACAAGAACCTTCTGTACCTAGAATCGGCTAAACGTCTCACCCCTAGACAAGCTAGGTGGTCGCTATTCTTTACCAGATTTAACTTTGTAATCACCTATCGTCCTGGGGCAAAAAATACCAAGGCAGACGCATTATCTCGTAGTTTCCCTGGAGGGGGTAATGTTTGTGATCCGGTACCTATTTTACAAAGAGGAGTGGTTGTCTCTGCTGTACACTCTGTTCTAGAGGGAAAGGTGTTAGAGGCTCAGGGGGACGCCCCGGCCTCTTGCCCCTCAGAGAAATTGTTTGTACCGTTAAACCTGCGTCTTGAATTATTAAAAGAACATCATAATTCGGCACTTGCTGGACACCCGGGTAGTAAAGCAACCTTGGAGCTTTTATCTCGTCGTTTTTGGTGGCCAAGGTTGCGTCAGGATGTAATGGATTTCGTGTCTACTTGTTCTACTTGTGCACGCGCGAAAGTCTCTCATACACGTCCAGCAGGGTCTTTATTGCCACTTTTCATTCCCAATAGGCCATGGACACATCTGTCTATGGATTTCATCACTGACTTACCGTTGTCGGTGGTAGTAGTAGACAGGTTTAGCAAAATGGTACACTTTATTGCGTTACCCGCACTTCCTAATGCTAAAACTCTTGCTCAGGTGTTTATCAGTGAAATCGTGAAGCTTCACGGGGTCCCTTCTGATGTGGTTTCGGATCGGGGAACCCAGTTTATTTCTAAGTTTTGGAAAGCTTTTTGTTCCCGTTTGGGGGTTCACTTGTCCTTTTCCTCAGCTTTCCATCCTCAGTCGAATGGACAGACTGAGCATACCAACCAAAACCTAGAAACATATTTAAGGTGTTTTGTGTCTGAAAACCAAGAGTTGTGGTCATCATACTTACCGTTAGCTGAGTTTGCCATAAATAATCATTATCAGGAGTCCACCGGCAAGTCACCATTCCTTGGTGCATACGGTTTTCATCCCCAATTTTGTACTTTCAAAGAGGGGGGGTCTTCTGGGGTTCCCGAAGAGGAAAGGTTTTCTTCATCTCTTTCATCGGTATGGCAGAAGGTGCAAGTTAACTTGAAAAAGATGAGTGGTAAATATAAATGCATGGCCGATAAGAAACGGTCGCCAGGTCCAGACCTAGGAGTGAATGACTATGTGTGGTTGTCTACTAGGAATATTAAGTTGAAGGTTCCTTCTTGGAAACTGGGTCCTAGGTTCATTGGTCCCTATAAAATAGTAACCGTCATTAACCCTGTGGCTTTTCGCCTGGAGCTACCTCAGACTTTTAAGATCCATAACGTCTTCCATAAATCGTTACTCAAGAAGTATGTTCCACCTCTAGAACCATCGCCGCTGCCACCTCCTCCTGTTATTGTGGATGGTAAACTGGAGTTTCAAATAGCCAGAATTGTTGATTCTCGTCGGGTCCGCCGCTCTCTTCAGTATCTTGTGCATTGGAGGGGTTACGGTCCCGAGGAAAGAATGTGGGTTCCAGCGTCAGAGGTAAACGCCAACAGGTTAATTCAGACTTTCCATGCCTCTCATCCGGAGAGACCTGGTCCTGAGTGTCCGGAGGCCCCTCGTGAAAGGGGGGGGTACTGTCACGAGGGTATCAAGAGCCACGTCTGACTCCGTTATACCCGGGGTCAGGAAGTCGCAGCGGGTGGCTGCGCGCTCTATAGCTAAAGATCATGGTGTTTCTTAGTTATTGTTTTCTGTGTTTGCCTTGCTATCCTTTTTGTCTCTCTCAGGGATCCGTAGCTTCTCCTCCTCAGCTGTTTCGTGTCTGCCACTCCCTACCTCCTTATATTCTCCCCTCACACTTCTCTAGTTGCCAGTTATAGAGCTTCCTGCCTGGACATCTATACTGACCCACTGGAGTGGTTAATCCTGGTTGTTGTTCCTGTGTGCTACCCTCCGGATCCCTGTTGGGCTTATTGTTGTCTCCTGTTGTCACCCACCTGGGATTATATGTTGAGTCTGTGTTGTCTGTCCTTCCCTTGGTGTTTTCCCTTAGAGCTAGTGGTGCGGACTAGTGTTCCCATCGCCCTGTTCACTACCTAGGGCTCTGCTCAGGGAAAGCCAGGGCTTTAGGCACGAGATCGGCGTACGGGTGAGGAACCCGTCTAGGGACGTCAGGGCAGCCAGGTGCCAGCCGCCAGGTGAGTCAGGGGTCACCATCTTCCCTCTCACTTGGGCAGGGCCTTCCTTGTTCCCTCCCTCTGTGTCACGTATGTGATAGCCACGCCGACCGTGATACCCGGGGGGGAGACCAATCCCAGGGTGACAACCACGAACACTCCTTGTTAAGATGCTCGTCTCAAAGGACAGAGATATGGTATTAAGAAGGGCGAGGGAATGCTCCCCTGTTTTATACGACGGGAACAGACTGGCCTTCTTCCTGGATTTTTCAAAGGATATCCAAGAAAAGAGACGCTCATTTTTGGCTGTTAAAAAGAGGCTAAGAGAAAGGGACATTAAATATTCACTCATTTTTCCAGCAAAACTTCGAATTATTTTATTTATTTTTTTTAAATAACATTTTATTAGTGTTTCATAAAAGCATGTCATTTCAATAAAATCTTTGACATCATTTTGGTATAAATGCGCTTATAAAAATACAAATCAACATACAATCTCAGTGATATTTCAAATTATTTTTAAAGATTCCACTTTGTTTTTTGACACCTCGGATAAAGCCGCGGACTGGCTTGACAACAACAATATGTGATTTAACTACAGATGGATTGGCTGGGATGCATAATAATATTAGAGCGAGCTTATAGTTTCCCTTTCCGGGCTTTCCTAGTAGGGAGGTTCCGAGCACGGGGGGGAGGATGGGAGGGATGGTCACAGGTGAGAAATCTGCTGCAATTTGTGGTGGATTACTTGTATGGGGGGGTGGGTTGGGTTGGGCTGCGATGCGTGTTTTTTTTTTTTTCTCAACCATAGGTGATAATGTCTATCAGAATCTTAACCTGGAATGTTAGGGGTCTGGGAGACAAAAGAAAAAGACATGCGGTTTTTGACATGATGCGAATACATCTTCCGGCGATTGTATGCCTGATAGAAACACATCTTACGGGGGAGACCCTGAGGGTGGTCACCAGGGAATGGGCTGCGCATACGTATCATTCGACCTTCACTAGTCCTTCTAGGGGAGTGACAGTCTTTATTCATAAAACAATAGATTTTTTTTGCGAGGTGTCTTCTGTTGACCACCAGGGAAGATTTGTCTTTTTATATTGCAAGTTGGCCGGAAGGATGTGTATTCTGGCATTTGTTTATATCCCACCTCCATTCTTGTTCTCAGTGCTTAACTCCCTGTTAACATTTATTGACAAATGGCCAGAATCCCCTACATTGATTATTGAGGATTTCAATTGTGTTATGAACCCGACAGTAGACAGGGTTGCTTTGGGTGCGGAGGGAGATGCCCCTGTTCAGGGATTCCCCCTGGCGCACTTCTGTTCCGAGGCCGGGTTTGAGGATGTCTGGGGAGGTCTGGGTCAAGGGAAAAGAGTCTTCTCATGTATTAGTAAATCAGGTAGATCTATGTCCAGAATAGACCACGCATTGATTAATAAAAAATATGTACGACATGTAACACGAATGAAGTACGAAGCTAGGTCTCTTTCGGATCATCTACCAATACTCCTTGAATTTTGCCTGACCCAGGCGAAACAAATAGGGAGGTCTCCCTTTAGACTAAATCCATATTGGCTATCATTAATAAAGAATCATGAAATAATACAAAAGGAAATAAACCAATTTTGGCTAGCTAATTATGGGTCAGCTAAAATCTAATTGGTATGGGATACTTTTAAGGCCTATATGAGGGGTATAATGGTCAGTCATATTGCAAATTTGAGAAAGGAGTACAGGAAAAATGAGAAAAACTTAAAAGAACAAGCGTCCTCAGCTACACAATCTTTTTATATAAATAGGACAGAGGAAAATAGGGAAAATATGCAGAAGACTGCACAAGCATAGTCCGACTTCCTGCTGGATAAGGCACAACAGAGCCTATTCTTTAAAGGGCAAAAATACTTTACTGAATCAGGCCGCCCAGGGAAACTCTTATCTAGGGTGATCTCTAGTCAGGAATCCAAAAAAGATATTGATAATATACGATTGCCCCATGGGAGGATGGCTAGAGGATACGACTCCATAGAGAAGGCCTTCCTTGATTACTTTTCAGACCTCTATAGAGCCGATTGTAAGATCACGGATCAATTGATGGACTCATATCTGGATGGTATAGCTTTTCCTACCATCACTCTGGCGCAGAGGGAGGTACTTGAGGCTGATCTCTCTATCCAGGAGCTGGAAGGTGCAATCAAGCTATGTGCGGGTAACTCCACCCCCGGCTCAGACGGACTCCCATATGAATTCTATGTTAGATATAAAGAGGATGTTTTCCCCAGATTGTTGGAGGTCCTTGCTGAGTCAGTGGAGGAGGGGAACCTGCCGGGTTCAATGATGGAAGCGGTAATAATACTAATTCTAAAAAAAGGCAAGGACCCCGTAGATATGGGTTCCTACAGACCGATTTCGCTGCTGAATGCGGACGTAAAGCTCCTGGCGAGGATATTGGCCACAAGACTTTCCGGGGTAATCGCCTCCGTTGTCCACCCGGAACAGAACGGGTTTATTCAAAACCAAGGTACACACCATAATCTTCACCGGCTCTTTGCCAACATACAGGCCCCTGGCGGGTCTGCTCGCTCCATCCTGTCGCTAGATGCCTCTAAGGCCTTTGACAGGGTGGAGTGGCGGTTTTTGTGGAGGGTTTTGGCGAGGATGGGCTTTAGGGAGAGATTTATAAACATGATTAAAACACTCTACAGATCCCCTACGGCCAGGCTGAGTCTCAACGGGAGCCTTACTCCTAGTATTGATTTAAATAAAGGTACCCGGCAGGGCTGCCCACTATCCCCACTCTTATTCAATATCTACATTGAGCCCCTGGCCTTGGCTGTTAGGCAGGATGCTCAAATTAAAGGTTTTGGAATACTAGGTGAGGAAGATTGTATTTCTTTATACGCGGATGATGCTCTCTTTTTTGCAGATAATACAGAGATAACTGTCCCAAGAATTATCCATACTGTTAAACTATTTGGTGAGGTATCAGGCCTAGATATAAACTGGTCAAAGACTATCCTGATGCCAATAGACCCAGTGTCTCAAGAGGGATCCTTGATAACCCAGTTAGATCTTGTTGACACCTTTCAATACTTGGGTATGACGATATCCCCCAAGGTTGAAGATTTGGTACATCTTAATCTGACCCCATTGATAACAAAAACGAGGGCAAAAATAGGGACTTGGCTGAGACTTCCCCTATCCAGAGCGGATCGAGTTTCACTGGTTAAAATGGTAATTCTACCCCAATTCCTCTATGTTCTTAGGAATTTACCTATCTGGATAGAGGATAAATATTTCAAATTAATGGAAAGAATAATCAATGATTTGATCTGGGGAAGAAAAGGAGTGAGACTTAAATTGGAATATCTTTATAAGCCTTTGGACCATGGGGGTTTAAACCTCCCATGCTTTAAAGGCTATTTCATTGCCGCCCAGTTATGGACGTGCAGCGAATGGCCAAATAGTACTTTTCTAACCAGCCTGGTAAGAAGTTCTGCACATAATAATATTTTTGCGCTTTTGGAATCTGGGTCATTGACTAATAGGGACTGGGGGTACAAAGGCACTATAAAACTGCTATTGAAAATATGGTCTGCTACTAGAGAATGGTTGGGGGTAAAGGGATCACTCACATTCACGCCTCTTTGGCATAATACTCACTTACAGATATTAGATGGTATAGCAAAGGATCAATTCTGGCAAACGAATGGGATTTTTTTTTGGCACAGGTTGTTAAAAACTGAGAAATTAAGTCATTTGTGGAATGATCACATAGTGTAGAGAATCTGTCATGGGTTCGGTATTTTCAGCTTCGTTCGGCACTTTTTAGCTTCGATAACAAATCACTTTTAGAAATAGATAATTCTTCCCAGTTAAATGAGAGGTTTGGGAAGACACCAGCAAGAATGAAGATTTTGAATATATATAAATTATTAATTAGGTCACGGTTTTCTGAGACACAATCACCAGGGCAAAAGGCCTGGGAGAGAGACTGCCCAAATATACAAAGTGTAGGGTGGGGGAGTATTTTCACTAATCCAGATGTACTTTCTCAAAACTTTAATCACGTTCTAATACAGTTTAACATTTATCATAGATTATATGTTACCCCTACTTGGTTAAACAGGTGTGGAATAAGAGCTTCCTCTAATTGTCCTCGATGTGATACTGCTGGTGCGGATTACCTACATATAATCTGGGCATGCCCAGAAATCGGGGCATATTGGAGTGGTATTAATAAGTTCCTTATTTATAAATTAAAAATACGGATTCCTCTTGAGCCACAATTGTTTTTACTGAACGATCTTCTCCTTACTTTTTCCAAGAGGGGTTGGGGGGGGAGGTTGGGGTGCACGCATCACATGCTGGGGGGGATAAAGGGGTTAAGGGGGGGAAAAGAGATAGGGGATAAGGAAAAAAAAAAAGAAAGGGGGTTGAAAAAATTTGTACTAACTTCTAATTCTATTTTGTGTAATGTTTTCTATACTAATAAAGATGTTAAATAAAAAAAAATAAAAAAAGAAAGAAAAGAAAATACCAGCAACTTGGCAAGGAGCACGTTAAGCTTCTGTGCCGTTGGATGAGTGCACGCGTACTGTTGTCTTTTGCAATCGCCTCGGTGATCGATTGCTGACAAAACAAATGATAAGGAGTAGGAGGAGCAGGAGCATCAGGAACAGTAGATGATGGGAAGGAAATACAGCTCCCTTTTGGTGGAGCCTTGACTGCAGGAGTTGTGCGGGCCATGGGGTGATGCAGCAGTTGCTGTGTCCGGCTGTACCACTACATTAGTGCCTCGGTTTTCCTAGGCCACCTTATGGTGATGTTGCATGTGTTGACACAGGGGCGTGGTGCCAATATTTGCACTCTGGCCATGCTTCATCTTCTGCTACAGATTCTACAAATGGCCACGCTGACATCTTCCTGCAGCTTGAGGAAAAATTCCCACACCGTCGAATATGGCATTTCCCCCCACCACCGATCCGTGCTGACTGCCTGCTGCTGCTGCCTCTGCAAACCCGTGCAGTGCACCACTAGTTCTTTACGGACAGGTAGGCTCCTGCATAGCAGATGGTCTACCTCGGGCGCATTTGGCTCCAGACCTCACACTGCTGCCACCCTGCTGACTCACGGCCACGCTACCACCTTGCTGGCTCAGCCACTGCCTCACGCACAAGCTTCCACCATCTTCTTCTGATGAAGATGAAGCCCCCCCTTCAACCATCTCCCATGTACGATCGTCTACTTCATTATCCGCTACTGTCTGCACGTCACTGATGTCACCCTTACCAGTCTCGGGGCCATGTGCCTGACCGCTTGCAACACCAGCTCTCACGCGACTCTCGTAGTTGCTAATTGCCCGCCTACCGGAGGAAGCAGCGATTCTCTTCTCCAGATCTTGGCTGGGCAGTAGCTGCTGACTGTCCTCTAGAAGTTTGTCCTTGCTAAAAAGTGGAGCAGAGCTGACGGCATACAATACTTCTCGAGCTGAAGGAACAGAAAATGACAGAGGCAGGTTGAGGACAGGTGGGGCATAGAGCTTGTTCCCGGGCAATGACAAATAAGCGTAATGTCAGAAGAAACCACAGACTTCTGGCTGGGGGTTTCTGATTTCACTTGCGATGAAGTAGAACCATTCAAGAACAGCTGGGTTGCTGGTCAAAAAACGACTGCTAGATGACACTGGCAGCTCTGGCCTGATGCTGCGACTGCCGCTACCACCACCCCCCCTTCTTCTGCTGCTACTCCTGCCAGCTGCAGATTTTTTTTTTCCACTGCCTGTTCCCTTAGAAGGGCCTGTCACCTGTCTATCCAACATACGTAACTTTACTGTAACTGTAAGGATAAAAGAGCAGTAGTGTCAGGCCACAATTTCTCACCAAGTTCACAACTAGGGATTAACGGATATATTTACGTGTAATATAATTTGAGCACCCTAAAATTTGTAGTATCAGACTGCAATTTTATCCCAGAATCAAGGATAAATAGATATACTTATATATAAAATAAATACACCCCAAAACTGGTTGTATCAGACCACAATTTCACACCAATAATAGAATCAAGCATTACTGAAATTACTGATGTATCAAAGAATGCAAAAAAAACTAAAATCTATAGTATTAGATCACTTTTTGTAACCCCAATTAGTGCAGCAAGGTGTAATAGAATAGCTCCTATTACCCAGGCTTTACACTGTGCAATTGGTCCCTGCTCTCTCCCTACAGTGTGGAGAATGCCTCCCTATTATATCCCTACACTATGAATAATCTTTCCCTGAACTGCTCAATAGTTATTTTTCCACAATAAAGCCTTTCCTAATCACTGTCCCTAGTGCCTGTAACATCCCTCCCTGCACTAAGTTCACTGGAAGATGGCAGAGACCGAGCAGGGTGAGGCTTTTTATAGGGCTAGCACCAAGACATTAGAAATAAAGATCACCCAGTTAGCCGATAAAGAGATACGGCTGTTTTAGTTGGTCAACTCCCTGAGATCGTATAAAGACAGTGGGAGAGTACCGCGAGGCTTGCACGTGTATAAAGAGCTGGCGCAGTATGAAGACAATGCGATTTTTCACTTAGAATGGAAAAAGTTACACATGGACTTCTCCATGCAAATATTGAATACGGTTTTACGAAGAAATGAACAAGAGTACGAAATAGTTAATGACGCTCTGCTAAAAGCGAAGGAAGAATTACGCACACGCCTAACAGAGAGCCAAGTAGCAACTTTTGAAAAAAAGCTGAACAGAAAGTTGGTGATCACACAAACAGAAATAAAGGAAAACAAAAAAGATAAATTCCTATGGGACAAGAACGATTATGAGAACGGGAAAGTGTTTGATTGGGGAAAGAGGAGACAACGCAGAAGACGACCACAAAGAAGGAACAAAACAGATTTCTGGACAACTGACTCAGACTCAAGTGCTTCGGATGACCCGAGTGTATCAACTGAGAAAACATAAAAAAACTCTGCAAGAGGAGAACAAGGAGAGGTGGACGGAGAAGGAACAAACAGAATTCGGAAGTCCGTGAGGAGCAGAAAGCAAGTGTCCTGGAAGCAATAACGGAGACTGACTTAGTAGATGAGGATGACTTAGTCATTAATTTGTCCGGAGTTAAATCGCCCCCAGACTGCACCTCAGCCCTGAACAAAGGGCTGGGGTTCAGTCTAGTTGAACAATTTCGACCGGGTCACTTTTGAGATTGATTTATATACGTCCATCAGAAAAATATATTTGCACAAAGCATTTCATGATACCCCTGCGGTTTCTGTCCCCCCGAAACAGGACGAGATCCCTGTGACGGTTGGACATGAGAGCAACATGCTTAAAACTATTTTTGATGACTCCGAAATTACCTGTCTAGAGATTCTAGTAAATAAAGAGTTTGAGGGGAGCGAAGAAGGGGAAGGTAGATGGAAAAGGTTCAATGGTGGGATCAAGTCTGCGTATTACCCCCTATGCCTGCATGTAGTGGTATAGATACCTTTTACAAAAGGATACTTCGAGATGTCAGGGCATTGATATACCCTCGATTCCCCTTTAATGTTAGTCCAGGGGAGTTCAAGGCTGTACGTTGGTTGCGTAACCACCCTGACATCATAGTTAAACCTGCCGACAAGGGGGGCAACATTGTTTTGATGTCCCTCGAGTATTACAAATCAGAGGCCCTGAGACAGCTCGATGATGTAGGAACATACCAGAAACTACACAATGACCCAGTCCCCACCCTACAACTACAACTGAGAGATTTACTGCAAAAATACATTAACATCGGCTTCCTAGCTGGCAACAGTATGGATAAGCTGGCCAAGAGGCCATCTTGGTATTTTTTGCCGAAGGTACATAAGTCACCCACCCGACCCCCCGGCCGCCCTATAGTGGCGGGGATCGGGTCGGTGACTGAGCCTTTGTCGAAGTACCTGGATTGGCTCTTGATACCAGCCCTGAAAAAGTCAGTTACCTATCTAAAAGACACCAAGGACTTTCTTCTGGCACTGGAGGGACTCCAGTGGCAGGGAGACTGGAACCTGGTGTCACTAGATGTAGAGAGCTTATATACCTGCATTCCTCAGGGAGCGGGAGTAGGGGCAGTCGTGGATATGTTGATGTCCACTGATAAAGATGAAACGTATATCCAATTTGTTGAGGAAGCGCTGATATTTGTGTTAAGCAATAATACTTTCAGATTTGGTCAACAGTGGTACCGGCAGGTACACGGCATGGCGATGGGGACGCCAGTGTCGTGTACCTTTGCCAATATATACCTTAATAGTCTGGAGAGTAGATATGTATTCAGCGCAAAAAATCCCTTCTTGGCCAATATTCAGATGTTCTTGCGCTACGTGGATGACGTCTTCATGGTGTGGAGGGGAAGTCGAGCAGTATGCAAAGATTTTGTTGCCTATTTAAATCGCGAGAATGACATGAACATGTATTTCACCCTAAATTTTGGACTTTTTGGATGTTCGTGTCATTATACGCGATGGCGAAATTATTACTGAGGGATTTCGAAAGCCCACCGCCTCGAATTCCCTTCTGCACCATGGAAGCTTTTATCCACGGAGCGTGAAGGAGGCCATACCTTATGGCCAATTTACGCGTCTAAGGCGCATCAACAGCTGTAATGATGGGTATAGGAGACAGGCTACTGAGCTAAAAAATCGCTTATTGAAAAGGGAATATCCTTTGAAAATGCTTGATGAGGCTTATAATAGGGCAGGTACAAACACACAAAGGGAATTATTACACCAGAGTAAAAAACCTGAAGAAGAGAATCGATTTGTAAGTACAGCCCAATGGCTGATGCAGTCAAAAAAAATCATTAATGATAATTGGGATTTATTAAAAAGTGAAAAATGTCTAGATTAATTCACAGATAAAAAAACCCTCATCGCCTTTCGAAAAACACATACCCTTAGAGATCAATTAGTTAGTAATCGCATAAAGTGTGAACAGCACCCTAACCAATGGCTAGGCATGACAAAACCCTCAGGAAATCATCTGTGTGGTAATTGCTCCTTCTGTGGATACTTGCTCCGGGACAAGGTCCTCTTTTTTGGGCATGTGTCACACAGAATGAAACAATTCTGCACATGCAAAACCGCATACGTTGTGTATGTGGTCAAATGCGAATGCGGAGCATTCTATATAGGCAAAACAATAAGACCTATGCTGGAGAGGTTCCGTGAACACCTCAATTCCATCAAAACAAGGAAGGGCTTCCCCCGTCTTATAGACCATGTATGGCAAAAACACAGGGGAAATAAAAAATGCCTGGGTTTCGCTGGAATTGAGGTGGTTCCACAAATGAAACAAGGAGGTGGTAGACATCGCCTCTTATTACAAAAAGAAGAACGATGGATAATTCGCACGGATGCCATGGGACCCCTAGGTCTGAATGATCGAAATGATCTCAGTGTATTTATATGAAAATGTTCTAATTGTTTTGACTGATGTTCTATTGTACACGCACACAGGTGTTGCCTAATTTGCGCTGAGAATTACATACCCCACAGGGGTTAAACTCACGCTCCTCCTTAAGTAGGCTGGCACACCTGTCTGCGTAATTCAGGTAGCCGGAAGAAGAACAAGTGTGCGAAACGGCCGTCGCTGCCACACACCGCCAAGGCGGTTTTGGTTTCAAGTAAAAGGCTTGTCCGCCCCAGCCTTGCATAAGCACGTACCTGTTATCGCAATAAAGTGATGATACGGTTGAAAGGGATTTTTCATAAATCTTACTTTTGATACATCCCAGAGTAGACATAGATTATACAAACCTCATCTCTTGTGGAATGCAGTACCTCGAATTTACATATCTCACACCCTGCCAGTGCTGGACACAATAGCAGGTTCCCTGAACAAAAGGCTATTTAACATCTCACCTCACATACAATGACAGAAAACTATTCTAACCTATTCAACTTATTAGCATGTAGAGAAAAACCTGTTCAATGTAAGATAACCCTTTTCATGTATTGTATATAGCAGATACCAGTATTGTTTAACAAAGTTTCAACTGTATCTTGACAAACATGTTCCCAAGGCCTGCTAAGAACTACCAGGATTGTTCCAATTGGATCTTGAGAGACAATATGCGCCCACCCCCAATAAGCCCTATAAATATGTGCTGGGAAATAAAGATTTCAGATATTTAACAAAACTGTTAGCGGTTTTTCTCAGGCAGGTTTATGCTGGCATATGATGAGGCATCAGACCTCCAACCCGTGAATATTTCCCTGTGCAACGAATATCCGGTTTGCTTCTGATCAGGAGATATTTAACAATCTAAGTTCAGTCTGGGTTGAAATTTATCTCCCGATCAGAAGCAAACCGGATATTCGTTGCACAGGGAAATATTCACGGGTTGGAGGTCTGATGCCTCATCACATACCAGCATAAACCTGCCTGAGAAAAACCGCTAACAACGTTGATACTCTGCAATTGGTGAGTGCCGCAGATTTTCTTACTTTCTCGATGATATACCGATTATTGTTACTCTACGAAGCAGGCACCACCGGTTTATTCGCGTGCACCCGTTGTACACAGAGGACGAAAGTTTTGTATTTGTGTGAATCAGCGATATACAGGAGAGTGGTGCCATCTGAATTCTCTGCAATCTTGGTGAACATTACAGGGGTTGCCTATCTGCTGATTGGCTGGTTGCATGCATGGCATTGTGTGTGATCCCTCGTTTCAAGGCTTCCTTCTTCCTTGTTCTAACATGTGCAGCAGCTATTTTAGAAAAAATCTGATTCGTTACCACGAAGCGCAAGCAAATTCGACTTCGGGATGAATCAAATTTTTCCTGAAATTCGGATCGAATTCCACTTTGTTAACTTCGATTCGCTAATCTCTAATCTCTGTCTTCAGGAAACCCTTTCTTTTTATCCACTGCCTTTACCAGAATTTTATCAAGAACTGGGCCAAACACATATTTCTCCAGAAAAGGGAATAGAACAAAGTTTTGCCTTAGACATTTTATCCCCCAACCAGGATTTCATCCATAGGGCCCTTGTTACTGAATTAGAAAGAGCTGCATCTTTCACAGCAAATCGCACAGATTCTGCAGAAGTGTCCGCTAAAAAGGTAGATATAGCAGATTTCAACAATAGAATGAACCATAAAATCTGATCTGTAGGCGTTTTATTTATTAAATGACTTTCAAGTTCGTTAAGCAAGAGATACTTAGATCTGGCCACGAAAGTAGCAGTAATATTTGTTTTTATTCCAAACATAGAGGTCTCCCAGGATGTTCTTAAGAGAGAATCTGCTTTCCTTTCCATGGGATCCCACAGCTGTGATGCATCCTCAAATGGTAAGGTGGTCTTTTTCACCACCTGAACATCAATTTTAAGTACATCATCAAACAATTTAGAATCAAACAGAAGCTGATTCCTAAACTCCTTGGAGACCCCCCCCCCGGTCTTTTTTCAGGATTTCACCACTCTTCTAAGATCATGTCTTTAATATTTTCGTTAATAGAGAAACCGATAGCTTTTTTAGCACATAGACCCCTAAACATTTCATCTTGTACAGAGCGTGGTTTTTGAACATCCTCAATCCTGATGGATTTTGCTGCTTTAATTAAGTTGTTCATTTCCTCTATAGAGAAATAATATTTTTTATCATCTTCAATAATTCATAACTAAATTCCTGGATGAGAAGACATCCTCTTCCAATTCCTTCAGATCCGAGGAAGAAGGAGCGGGAAGCCTGGGGCATTTTGGAGGTACAGGACTTGGGACCTGGTCTTTCAGAGCGGCAAGTGAAGATTTAACTTCTTCCTGAATTAAAGACCTTAAATCATTGAGGATAGATGGTTGCTCTTCTTTGATCACATTAGAAATAGGTTTTGCATAGTTTCTTCTTATATGATTCAGGCAATCTTTTTGCACAAGTGGCACATTTCAGGGATTTTGCTTTGACACGCAATTCTTTAACCCCCTAATGGAAAAGAGAGAGCAACCATCAGAGACCCCATAAAACACGAGGAGTACACTTATCCCCACCAGGGAATTCACAGAGGGTGCAGCTGAAGGAGGGTCAGAGACATCCATTCTAGCAGAAGGAGCTTCCATGGAGGGTGTACCAGCACCAGACATCCCCAAGATGAAGGAGAAGCAAACCTCAGATGATCCCCTATCAAGGTTGGATCTGCTTCTCATATACCCGACGGCCCTCTGAAGGCATCTGACCTCATTTCCCATACTTCTGGGTTCCCATGCAGTACTAAGACTCCCTCCGTGGTTACATTAGACGCTGAAGCATTAGATGTCACCACCCAACAGAATGCCGTGTTTTCCTTCTTAGGGAAAGAAGGTCGGCACAACATGGCAGCACACAGAGACCTGCTAAACAGGTACAAGCGCGCAACAGCTTTGGAGGGAAGAGGACATACCCCTGGTAAAAACCCCATAACGGGGATAGTGCAAGGAAGGCAGGGAGGCCCCCATGACACTACTTAGGGGAACGATCCGATCTGCAAATTGTTGAGTTCTTTTTACATCCTCTAGTGGAGGGTCTTCCATCATACTTAAAGAATACCATGGATATATTGAAGAAAGTGGAGGATATTCAACTTGAACCTGATATGATCATTGCAACTTGTGATGTCGAGTCACTGTATACCTTAATTAGACATCCAAACGGCCTGAAGGCTGCAGATTTTTTTCTACAAACTTCCAGTATGGATAGTAATAAACGTAAGTTTATCATGTCTCCACTAGAATTTGTTTTTACCCACAATTTCTTCCTCTTTGCGGGATCTTTCTTCCTACAGCTCCAAGGGACTGCAATGGGGGAGTCATGTGCGCCCTCATATGCAAATTTGTTCCTGGGACTGTGGGAAAAGGAGATCATCCAGACTGATCCCCTGCCTATGGCTAGTAGAGTCCAATACTGGGGATGCTGCATTGATGACGTTCTGGTCATTTGGCAGGGGACAGAGAAGGAATTTGGGTCTTTTATACAACAACTTAACAGAAATTACATGAATATCAAACTTACTTTCAATACAAGCCGGACCAGTCTGGACTTCCTGGATGTGTGCTTTCGAGTCGATGGAGAGGGTCGGATCATGACGGATCTTTATAGAAAACATACAGTGAATGCCCTATTACATGCGGAGTCAGCTCACCCAGGTAATCTTATTAACAGCATACCAGTTGGACAGTTCCTGCAGCTTAGGAGAGTTTGCTCAATTGAGCAGGCTTTGAATTTCAGGCTGAGGAGCTCTGTCAGAGATTCCATGAGAGAAGGTACAGTGCACGATCCATAGAGGCAGGGTATCAGAGGGCTAGTAGTTCTAGAAAATCAGACCTACTCCACAAAAAAAGGAGAATAAAAATGAGGCTGAAGAGATACAATTCATCACCGGATACAATACATGATGGAGGGACCTTCATGGAGCATTAGTTAAATACTGGGAAATATTGAGGATTGACCCACAATTAGGCAAAATAATAACACCTTACCCATCAATTACTTATCAGAGAGCCAAAAATTTGAGAGTCCATATGGTCAAAAGTCATTATTCCGTTAAGAAACCCAGGCTGATTGGCACAAAAGGTCCCTATTTTAACTAGGGAGGTCATCCAGATTTTTGGATTATTATGACAGTATTTTGGCCTGATCATTCCCCTATTATAAATTGATGTTTATGACAATGATAAGGTGTTGGGGATTGGATTATAATACTACTTCTCAGTTAATATGGCACTGGTGTTAGTGACAGGGCCGTCTTTAATATTGATAGGACCCCGGGCAAGAATTTACTTAGGCCCCGTGGATCCCGCTTTCCCACACCCTACCATGCAATGCGCTGAGGCGCGAAATGGCCATCGCCACGATCCTTGTTGCCTGCGCTATGCCAAGTCCGCTCCATGTCTGCAACAATAATGTTTGATGTCTGCAATAATGATGTCTGAATAAAGAAACTACTTTTTTGGCGAGTGACACCCACATTTGCTTTCTCCTTTGTGACATAAGTTGTTGTGATTTGGAGGCAGAGCACCATCTGTAGTGAGGAAAACCCGGCATTGGAGGTTTTTTATGTCTTGGGAGAAAGTTTTGGGCACTGCAGTGAATTGCAGTGCAGTGAATTCAGACATTAGTGCCGGCCGCACCACAGATCATCCAACGCTATATATTTATGTATTGTATGTCTTTTTGGATATGATATAATAAAGAGTAAAGAGGATTTTTGTATTATATGTGTGGTTTTTGTAATTTGGTTTTGTAGTCATGATCCCACCCATGATTTTTTTAGTTTACGGTCTGTTTTCGTTTGGCTTTCTGAAATGGAAAAAGTTGATAATTATGTTAGGCATATTCTTAGAGTATGATGGTACCTGGGGTATCTGTGTATTCAAGCAATTAGGGATTGTGGCACTCCCTTTAGATGTGTCCTGTCTGAATATATGTGTCACACACCCCTAGCTGAGCAATAGATATCCAGTTTATGTTGTAAAATAACCATAATTAGTTTATGACAAAACAGAAGCTGTCTCAAAATAATCTTGTATGGTATATCATGGAATAAATTGGCAATCGAGGTTTCCAGCAACAAAGAACAAACCATGGACATTCTTTTCGTTTACACAGTGCTGCAGGTGGTCAGTTTATCAGTGTAGACTAGTGTTGTGCAAATAAATTGACTTCAATCCGAATTTCAGAAAAAATTCAATTTGCCGCAAAGCTGAATTTTCCAGATTCCAATTTTCCATAACTTCGTTCATATCTAGTGTAGACAAAAAAATCCCCCAGGACTTATGGACAGGGTGTCAATTGATGCTGTGTTTAAATTAACTTCTCTGATACACTGTAGCTAATAATTCCATGATGCAGCTAAATCTGATCCTATAAAAAATTATGGACACTGCTGCATGCTTGGCCAAACACTTGAAAACATTGGATCGGTTAACAGATGTCCCTCCCTACTCTCCCAGACACATATCTGCTTGGCTAGGTTGAGTGCATGACTTCTGAATGGGAAGAGGGGAGAAGGCTGTGTAGACACCTAGTGGTGGCTTATTTCCTCTGAGAACAAAAGATCAGGCAAGTTGAAATCCAACATTTGTTGCTACCAGTTCAAACAGCTTATAGGTGAGAGTGCCAGAAGTTGGACCTCCACCCTTTTGATACTGGTGACCTTTCCTGAGTATAGGTCATAAACAGCATTGCACTGCACAACCCCTTTAATGAAGATCTCAAACTTAAGAGCAATAAAAGCAATGATGAAGTTGTATACTTACTTCAAAAACTGTGCTATAGCAAAGAATCAGATTGTAAAGAAGAAATAAAGTGCACGGATCTATACACCTAAAATTCCAGGGAAATCACAGGTTTAACGCTCATATATAAACCACTTGTGTGATTTAACAAGATGATGATAAATTAATGTCATACAACACTAGGGGGAGCAAGTTTATTTCTTTCCATACCAAGTGGCTTATTGCAGCATTTCAGATATGTGAGTTCAGTAGAGATCAGAGTTGATTTGCATTTCAGTCACACACAAGACATGTCTTTAGATCGCTATGTTGAGTATACAGTAAAGTAATATGCTTACTTTCTGAAATGCATTAAAAAACAACACTTCTTTGCCTTAGTCAGCATATTCTAAACTGCTGAAAAATTGGATATTAACTAGGTGAAGTTTAAAACCTAGAAAAGCTTGACTGATTGCAGGTCACTTATAAATAATTTAGCAGTCACATGGAGTGAATATCATGCTATGTACAAACCGGATTCCAAAAAAGTTGGGACACTAAACAAATTGTGAATAAAAACTGAATGCAATGATGTGGAGATGGCAAATGTCAATATTTTATTTGTAATAGAACGTAGATGACAGATCAAACGTTTAATCCGAGTAAATGTATAATTTTTAAGGAAAAATACGTTGATTCCAATTTTCACGGTGTCAACAAATCCCAAAAAAGTTGGGACAAGTAGCAATAAGAGGCTGGAAAAAGTAAATTTTGAGCATAACGAAGAGCTGGAAGACCAATTAACACTAATTAGGTCAATTGGCAACATGATTGGGTATAAAAAGAGCTTCTCAGAGTGGCAGTGTCTCTCAGAAGCCAAGATGGGTAGAGGATCACCAATTCCCACAATGTTGCGCAGAAAGATAGTGGAGCAATATCAGAAAGGTGGTACCCAGCGAAAAATTGCAAAGACTTTGCATCTATCATCATCAACTGTGCATAACATCATCCGAAGATTCAGAGAATCTGGAACAATCTCTGTGCGTAAGGGTCAAGGCCGTAAAACCATACTGGATGCCTGTGATCTCCGGGCCCTTAAACGACACTGCACCACAAACAGGAATGCTACTGTAAAGGAAATCACAGAATGGGCTCAGGAATACTTCCAGAAACCATTGTCAGTGAACACAATCCACCGTGCCACCCGCCGTTGCCAGCTGAAACTCTACAGTGCAAAGAAGAAGCCATTTCTAAGCAAGATCCACAAGCTCAGGCGTTTTCACTGGGCCAGGGATCATTTAAAATGGAGTGTGGCAAAATGGAAGACTGTTTTGTGGTCAGACGAGTCACGATTCGAAGTTCTTTTTGGAAATCTGGGACGCCATGTCATCCGGACCAAAGAGGACAAGGACAACCCAAGTTGTTATCAACGCTCAGTTCAGAAGCCTGCATCTCTGATGGTATGGGGTTGCATGAGTGCGTGTGGCATGGGCAGCTTGCATGTCTGGAAAGGCACCATCAATGCAGAAAAATATATTCAGGTTCTAGAACAACATATGCTCCCATCCAGACGTCATCTCTTTCAGGGAAGACCCTGCATTTTTCAACAAGATAATGCCAGACCACATTCTGCATCAATCACAACATCATGGCTGCGTAGGAAAAGGATACGGCTACTGAAATGGCCAGTCTGCAGTCCAGATCTTTCACCTATAGAGAACATTTGGTGCATCATAAAGAGGAAGGTGCAACAAAGAAGGTCCAAGACGATTGAACAGTTAGAGGCCTGTATTAGACAAGAATGGGAGAGCATTCCTATTTCTAAACTTGAGAAACTGGTCTCCTCGGTCCCCAGACGTCTGTTGAGTGTGAAAATGGGCTTGTCCCAACTTTTTGGGGATTTGTTGACACCATGAAATTCTGATTCAACATATTTTTCCCTTAAAATGGTACATTTTCTCAGTTTAAACTTTTGTTCCGTGATTTATGTTCTATTCTGAATAAAATATTAGAAGTTGGCACCTCCACATCAATGCATTCAGTTTTTATTCACAATTTGTATAGTGTCCCAACTTTTTTGGAATCCGGTTTGTACTAATTTATAATGGGCAGCACCTAAACAGTGCGTTTGTAAGAATGCTGTAACCTAAATTATAATAAATGTGTTGAATTATGGGAGGTGACACCTCCAACTCTAAGTCCCACCCAAAAATCTGGAGGAAACTGGTGTACAACATTTGATTAATTTCCCCATTGAATATGTCCACATTAATGTGCCATTATAAAATATTAGGTGAACACAACATGCCAAATTACCAGCATTGGCAGATTTGCAATTAGATGCACAGTAAGGGTTAATAGATTTTTAGTGTTGTTTTCACGTCGATTCGCTGTAAGTGAATTACCATTATGGCCACTGGTGGGCCAATCTTAAATCTATTCGTAGATTGATCAGCAATCAGCTGGATGAATTTGCTGCCATGTACATTACAGCAGTGGAATCTATTTTGGGGGTAAATTGAGATTATTAATATGTGTATCTGACAGTATGGCCTTTACAAGCTGAAATTGAAGAAATGGTATATCCCTTTCTCTAGGGCTTATATCTCTTCTCTAATTCAAGAAGATAAATAATAGCATGCTTGACCTTCTGTGCTCCTCATCAAAGTCAAGAGTTTTATTAATGCATTGTACCATAGTAAGCCAGGAACTAAGAAACCTTAGCGATAATGAATTATATTATAATTGGGAGCTCTACATAATGTGCATATATTTTTACTGACAAACTTCTTAATACAAATTGTACATTTGACTTGCATGTGGCATTTGTCCATAATCATTGCTAGCATCTGTCAATCATTTAAAAATGGAGAGATATCAACACAATTGGTAAATGAGAATTGTGTTTTAAAGGGGTATTCCCTTGGCCTTTCATGGCTGAGTGATGAACGAGTCATTTCTTGGTGTAGTGAATGTTTCAACTATGACCCTTTAGACGCATCAATTATTGTTCACAAAATCATAATTTTGATGGCATATTCCATTGTTTATAAAGCAGACAATTGCATATGCACAAAGCAATAACTTGAGTGGTGCGCTTAAACCCACTCACGGTGTAACTGTCTGTACCTCGTGTAAAGGTACCTTGAGGTACACCAAGTCTATCTGTAAAATATAAACTATGAATGTTGCAGCAATTGAACAAAATGCACGCGGCGATTACACTCAACCTGCGGTTTCCCTATGCTCTCTCTACAGTCTCAAAACGATCTCCCGGCACTGTTCCTGCACTCTCTCTAACCAATATTCGTCTTTTAATAGTTTTCATAGTTGCATATCATTGTGGTGCACCTTTTGCAGGGTTTTAATAGTTTTTTGTACCTAGTGCATAAGCACTTGTCACGTCTCTCCCTACGCTCAGCTCACAGTGAAATGGCAGAGACTGAGCCGCATGAGGTTTTTATAGGGCTGTGATATCACAGAGGGATGGCGATCTGTGGATAGTCTGGATGCATTGCATTATGGGTGATATCTCGTTCCCAGGCTTCTTACTTTCACTGTGTAACACGTGCAGCTACCAGTTTAGAAAAAAACTGATTCGTTACCACGCAGCACAAGGAAATTCTGATTTGTGGCTAATTTTTCTTAAGCTTTGGACCGAATTCCACTTTGGATGCTTCAATTCACTCAACACTACTTAAGATGCACCAATATGCTTCAAAATTTCACCAAAATTGTGGCACAAATAAAGGCCTCATGAACACAGCCGTTGCACTACAGAGTGCTTCCGTGGGGTTTCTGTCCGTGACTCAGCACCGTGTCCGTGCAGACGGACCACGGCCCCTTTCAAGTTGTATGGGTCTGGATCCGTCTGCGGAATCCGCAAGCATGTTTCGCATGCATTGGGGACTGCAAATTGCCGCGATCAACAGCCGTGTGCATGAGGCCTTGGCCAAACAATAGGTGGTGAAAGCTTACAGAAAGGTACTGGTGTAAGGCCTCTTGAACACGATCGTGTGTGCCCCGTGGCAGTGCTGCGGCCTGCAAATTGCGGGCTGCAATGCACGAACACCCACGTGGGGCAGCCGCAGCGGATCGCGGACCCATTCACTTTAATGGGTCCGCGATCCAGCCGTTCCGCAAAAAGATAGGACATGTTCTATCTTTTTGCGGAACGGAAGTACGGGACGAAACCTCACGGAAGTGAATGGGTCTGCATCCGTTATGCGGAATGCACATGGAACGGTGCCCATGTATTGCGGATCCGCAAATGCAGTCCACAATACGGTCACGGGGCGCACACATTCATGTGCAATAAGCCTAATTCATGACAGTTTTCTGGCATGAGTAAAGTTACATTTGCCCATATCCCACCTACTTTTTAAGTCTTTTTCAAACTTCTTGGCACCACTGGTGCAGAGATTTGGTAAATTTCCTTTTTGAAGATTTCAAGTTTTAACCATTTTTATAACTTTTTTTTACATTGAAGTAAAAGGGATGACATATTGCTAAATCAAAGCAGTAAAAAAACTTATCTTATTTGTCACATCCACAGTTTTTTATTCTAATACCATACAGTTTATGTAATTTTAAATGATCAAATAAAATGACAATGATCACAGATGACAACTGATGGGGTGAATTTTTCAATTATTTCATCAGCTTTGATTCTTTTATAAACTATAGACAGGATAGATTAAAGGGGTTGTCTCATCTCTTCATTACTTAGGCGAGATGAGACGCAGTCCCGACCCCTTCACGACCAGGAAACAGCAGAGCTCTTATTGCAGTGCATGGGAGCTACAGAAACCGTGTAGCACAACAAGCTATATTGTTCTGTTTCTCTAACTCAGAAACATCATAGCTTGTTGTGTAGCTGGCCAGCTAAGACCTGTCATAGGTTGCTAATATGCCTTATATGTGTATACAGCTAAACCTGCTAATAACCTTAATACAGTTCCTATGTTTATGTGTTAAAGACAAAAGCAGAGTTATTTACTGTGACATCATGTTTTGGATGTCATATAACTGTTATATTTTGTGTTCACAGAAGCAGAAAAAGATAATATGCCTTCAAGATTCATTTTGTAATGTAAGGTAAGCTCAGTGACACAGCAGAAACAACAGAAAGCATAGTGTTAATCTGTTGTTGCTGGGAAGAAGTCTAGACCAATTACAGCCAGATTCTCACACAGAAAGAGTTTTCAGCAATCACAGCCATCCTAACACACAGCCTGTCTGGGAATTCTCCTAGCAGGAGCTGCTAGAATTATTACTCACCAGAGAGAGGAGCTGAACAGAAACACAGTTCCAGTCAGAGTCCAGTTTTATGGGAACAAGAGGCCAAAATAGGTATTTAAAACAGTTATATAATGTTCCTACTGTTAGTATAGCGATTAGAACTGTATACTGAACCAGTTATATGTGTGTTTACTTACAGTTCCACCAAATTGCAAGCATACAAACCAGATTCCATACAAATTGCAAATTTAAATTGGAAATACAAATTGCAAGCATACAAATTCAATTGCAAACTAAAAAGTTCACAATCCAAATTAAAATTCCAAATTGAAATACAAATTGCATACAACCATACCAGATCATACTCAACCAATCTTCAAATAGTTACTGCTAGCTGCATACTGCAAATTGTGACCCAATTCAGCAAGTGAACTATTAGTTAGACCTCAGATATACCTCTCAGAGAGATCATAAAGTGTTTAAATAACTTAAAGTGAGAGTACAGATACTAAAGAGAGAAATATATCCACCATTTTAGTTAAATGACAAGATTGAACAGTTGAACCACCATCCTATGCATACCGCCATTTTGTGATATCTTTTCAACACGTTTTATGTACATGGACTATCTGCTGCGGAGGCGGCAGTGTTATATGAAGAAAAGTTGAAGTTAATAAAGAAGTTATTTCAAGCATTTGGTGTGCTCTTTAAACCTACTGTTTCCATAGAACGGTGCTAGAGGAATTAAAGAGTAATAGACAGTCTGGTTAGACTAAAAGTAGAGATATCAAAATTCTTCTAATGCCACAGCTCAAATAGCACTTCATAGTGCTGCGCCTGCCACAGTGGAACTATTATCCTCAGAGGGCGAAGCGATAGCACTCCTCAACTTGCACAGTAAAAAGCACACTGGAGCAGCGGAGCGCCAGCATATACTGCCGCACAGCAACTGTTCCCTGAGTGAGCAAGCAAAGACACCTCAGCAGAGCTACCATAAAGGCCATAGAACGTGCGAATTAGTCAAACTGCAGCCGACTCTTAAAGTGGCAGAACAGCAAAGGCAAGATAGTCAGAGAAAGAGCGCCAACCCTCCTGCGATCCCTAGAGAGAGAAAGAGACGCATAGTGGGAGGCCAAAGTCTAGAGCTAGAGTGCCTGCACTGCTATCCATGGAGAGACCATGTACTGCAGCCAGCTAGTTTCCCGCCACTAGGCCCAAAGCCTGCAGCAGCGTATCCAAGCCAGCGCATCGCAAATCAGCACAAAGCATTGCAAGCCTGCACAGAGCATCGCAAATCATCACAGAGCATCGCAATTCAGCGCAAGCATCACATCACATCAAGAAAAGACACCTCTCCCTTAAGATTGCCATTTGTTCCTGCTCTTCAGAATAAGGTCAGAGCTTTCCTTTTATTACTTATCAATGCATATAGGCTTTGGCATAAAGAGACATTTTTTGTGTTAAAAAATAAGAGACTTTAAATAAAAACAAAGGACAGTTTGTAGTACACTGACTCTAAAGCATTTAAAGTGAAAGTCATTTATTGCCTGCATTTATCGCTGTTGTATTTAAAGTGACAGTCATTTATTTCTTCATTTGTCAGTATTGCATTTAAAGTGAAAGGACTCTTAATATTCATATTGATTGTCAGTATTGCATTTAAAGTAAAATGTCTGAACCTAGTATAACCATGCCACTGATAGAGGATACAAAGATAAATAGAGTAGAGGGGGAAGAGCAAGAGAACCTGTCTGAGGTAGAAGAGTCTAATGCAGCATTAGTCCTGCCTCAATTTTTTTTTATGGAAACCATACTTAAGGAGAGGATTGTGGAACATCTAAAATCCCATAGATTGAAAGATGAAAAACAGCATGGGTTTACTTCAGGGAAATTATGTCAAACTAATCTTATTGATTTTTTTGATTGGGTGACTAAAATAATAGATGGCGGAGGTGCAGTAGACATCGCTTATCTAGACTTTAGTAAGGCTTTTGATACTGTCCCACATAGTAGGCTAATCAATATATTAGAGTATTTGGGTTTGGACTCCCATATTGTTGAATGGATTAGGCAGTGGCTGAGGGACAGACAACAGAGGGTTGTAGTCAATGGAGTATATTCAGACCATGGTCTTGTTACCAGTGGGGTACCTCAGGGATCTTTGGGGTCTTTTTGCTGATGACACAAAGATTTGTAACAGGGTTGATGTTCCTGGAGGGATACACCAAATGGAAAAGGATTTAGGAAAACTAGAGGAATGGTCAAAAATCTGGCAACTAAAATTTAATGTTGATAAGTGCAAGATAATGCACCTGGGGCGTAAAACCCCAAAAGCAGAATATAAAATCAGTGATACAGTCCTAACTTCAGTATCTGAGGAAAGGGATTTAGGGGTCATTATTTCAGAAGACTTAAAGGTAGGCAGACAATGTCATAGAGCAGCAGGAAATGCTAGCAGAATGCTTGGGTGTATAGAGAGAGGCATTACAAGTAGAAAGAGGGAGGTGCTCATGCCGCTCTACAGAGCACTAGTGAGACCTCATTTGGAGTATTGTGCGCTGTACTGGAGACCATGTCTCCAGAAGGAAATTGATACTTTGGAGAGAGTTCAGAGAAGAGCTACTAAACTAGTATATGGCTTGCAGAATAAAACTTACCAGGTAAGATTAAAGGACCTTAACATGTATAGCTTGGAAGAATGGGGAGACAGAAGGGATATGATAGAAACTTTTAAATACATAAAGGGAATCAACAAGGTAAAAGAGGAGAGAATATTTAAAAGAAGAAAAACTGCTACAAGAGGACATAGTTTTAAATTAGAGGGACAAAGGTTTAAAAGTAATATCAAGAAGTATTACTTTGCTGAGAGAGTAGTGGATGCATGGAATAGCCTTCCTGTAGAAGTGGTAGCTGCAAATACAGTGAAGGAGTTTAAGCATGCATGGGATAGGCATAAGGCCATCCTTCATATAAGATAGGGCCAAGGGCTATTCATAGTATTCAGTATATTGGGCAGACTAGATGGGCCAAATGGTTCTTATCTGCCGACACATTCTATGTTTCTATGTTTCTATGTTAAACAAATATAGCCCAAGCAGATGAATTAAGACGTTCATCATATGCCAGAAAACCAACCCCAAATATGCTGGAAAATATGGAGCAAGAAGCAGCACTGAAAGGAAGCATATGTCAACCTGCGGTCGTTTACGACACCTTCCCAGGATATTGTAAGGAACATGGACACATGTACTGTGGTCACTAAAGATTTAGTAAAGCTCATGAGAGAACTATCATCTGCAGAAAACTATGATGAAGTTAAAGCAAGAAGTAGAATGAATGAGCTTTTTATGAGAGACTATGCTAGGTCCTTAGGTGGTACCACAATCTCAAGTGTGACTTCCTTTGCTAGCAGAGTCCTCAAATACTTCTGCCAAAAAAAAGGAATTAGCTCAACAACTTGCTGTCAAGAGAGCAGAAATGAAAAATGGAAGCTGCCATTGAGGTGCAGCGCCAACTGATGGCTAAAAAGGAAACTGAAAAGAATGCACAACGCCATCAGATGGAAGCTGAAATGGAGGCACAGCGCCATGAGATGGAATCTTAAATGGAGGCACAGCACCATCAAATGGAAGCTGAATTGAAAAGTCTGGAAAGGCAAAAAGAAGTTAAAGAGGACCTTTCACTTTTAAAAACTATGTGAACTAAGTATGCTGCCATGTAGAGCGGCGCCCGGGGATCTCACTGCACTTACTATTATCCCCGGGCGCCGCTCCGTTCTCCCGTTATGCCCTCCGGTACCTTTGCTCCTTAAGTTATAGTAGGCGGGTCTTCCCTTGTCCTGTGGGCGTCTCCTTCTCCTAGGCTGTAGCGCTGGCCAATCGCAGCGCACAGCTCACAGCCTGGGAGAAAAAACCTCCCAGGCTGTGAGCTATGCGCTGCGATTGGCCAGCGCTGCAGCTTAGGAGAAGGAGACGCCCACAGGACAAGGGAAGACCCGCCTACTATAACTTAAGGAGCAAAGGTACCGGAGGGCATAATGGGAGAACAGAGCGGTGCCCGGGGATAATAGTAAGTGCAGTGAGATCCCCGGGCGCCGCTCTACATGGCAGCATACTTAGTTCACATAGTTTTTACAAGTGAAAGGTCCTCTTTAAGATCATAGAAGCCAGACTTAGAGTACACGAAGAGGATATGAATCAGAGTAGTTATAGGTTCAATTCTGTACTAAGTGAAGAAGCAGGCTCCTACTTTCCTACATACTCCCAGGAGAATGGAAGGAAATCTCTAGCACTTAGTGAGAAAATATGTCATTATCCTTCCATCCCTTCTCAGAAAGACAAAGAGAGGCCTAGTCCAGTGTTTGGAAAAGGTGTGTGGATTTACCCTCTATCTCTGCCGGAAAAGATGAAGAAAACGACTCACTTAATTCAGAAGTAAGTGAGAAAATAGACCCGGTTGATTCTATTCCTAGATGCCATGGCAATGCTCAGGAAAATGTTACAACCATTGTCCCAGCAAGACCACAGAGAACAGTTCTAGCTAGACTTCCCATTCCGGAACCTACTGTATTTTCAGGAGACGTACTGAAATTCAAAGAGTGGAAGGCGAGTTTTGAAATAATCATTGAGCATCATTGCTTTAGTCCAGTTGACAAGTTATTCTACCTTCAGAGATATGTTGGCGGAGAAGCCAAGGAAGTTCTTGAAGGTAACTTCTATAGAAAAGACGAAGAAGCCTACAAACAAGCTTGGGAAAATTGAATGCAAGATATGGTCATCCTTTCTTAGTACAAAGAGCCTTTAGAAAGAAACTGAATAACTGGCCTAAAATAGGTCCTAAAGAACACTTCAAACTCCAAAAGTATGGTGACTTCCTGCAAGCATGCAGCAATGCCATCCCACTTGTATGAGGACTAGAAGTACTAAACGATTATCTAGAAAACCACAGGATGCTAACTAAGCTACCTGAAGAAGTGGCTTCTAAATGGAAACGCTATGTGACTGAACAGTTAGATCTAGGTAAGGACTTCCCAAGTTTTAAAGAGTTCTCTGAGTTCATCAATAAGGAATCACGGATAGCATGTAATCCAGTAACAGCATCTTACGTCTTAAAATCCTTAGAAGAAAAGCCTGTGAGAGCTATAACACGCGCAAGAGGAACTAGCTTTGCAACCAACACAGCAGCTAAAGGTCCAGATACCTACGAGAGCAAGTCCAAAGTCACTACTAGGATCAGTAGAGAGACAGATCCAACAAATCTTCAGACTACCCTCATAGGTATGTTCCGTGGAGAGAACCACTCTATACACAAGTGCCAACAATTGAAGGAGAAGTCCCCAGATGAAAAGAAAAGGTTTGTACTGGATAACCAAATAAACAATAAAGGACAATATTCCTTGTCATGGGTAGGCGTCACTATAACTCAAATTCAATGGCACAAAATAGTGATAATTAGTTGTACTAAAACATAACTTTTACTAATGTAATTAAAAGATAGGCCCTAAATTCGAAAAATCATACAAAATGGTAAGATCAAAGAGCGACGGTAGTGAAAACCAATGTGCACGGTGGCACCCAAACACTTGATTGTAAAGTAAAGGTGCACAGCGGCACCTGGGGTTGATAACCGTACTCCTACCGCTCTGTCGTCAACGTCCAGGGTGCAGTCTGCGTCCTGATGACACCGGAGCTATGGGCTCCAATCGGACCATTGGCTACTCAACGCGGCGGGGTCAGGACAAACACTAATATGACCCTGTGGTATAGCCTTGAGCTTGCCCTGATAAGTAAATTCAGTAGCAACCTCACCACAAGGCACTCGTCCTTAGAAGGGCGAACCCGTCAGGAACCTCTCCCTGTGAACTGGCCCTGGTTGGTCCTAATCTAGTCCCGCTCCCTACATGCACATTTCATGTCTCAGAAATCATCAGGGGAAATTTAACTAGGACTTTTAAAACAAAGACGATCGGGTGATACCAGTTATAACACACCCGTATGATGGTCTGTAAAATCTATGGCTTAGTGGAAGAAGGAGTGCTGGATAAAGCTCCTCTACCACATGTACGGGCATCTGACTAGTCGCAATCTATTGCCCAGTACAGTATGTTTTAATACAACTAATTATCACTATTTTGTGCCATTGAATTTGTACTGGATAACCAACTGTGTTTCGGATGCCTAAAAAAAGGCCATTTTACTAAGGAGTGTAAGAAAAAGGCCACATGCAACGTTTGCAAAGGACACCATCCTACACCACTACATGAAGAACGTCCAAAGAAAGATAAATCCTCAATACCTAAAGATACTGAGGAAGGAAAGAAAGTATCAGTATTCTCTTGCAGAGTGAGGGAAGGAGAAAGCAATGGAACATCAATGGTTGTACCAGTGTGCATATTAAATCCTAAAAGGAGGAACAAGAAGGTATACGCCTATGCGCTACTGGATGCCCAGAGTGACATCACCTTCATTGATCAAGAAAACTGCAAGAAATTGCAAGTGGCTACAGAACCAGTGACGCTCAAACTCACCACAATGAAGGAGAGAGACACATTAGTGAACAGTCAAAGGGTCAAAGGACTGAGAGTTAGAGGACTTAATTCAAACTGCACATTAGATCTACCTCCAGCTTAAACAAAAGACGATATACCTCTAGATCAAGATCGCATACCTACCTGTGAAACAGTCAATGAATGGGAGCACCTATCTGTCATATCTCATGAAATATCCCCGCTGAAGGAGTTTGGTGTTGGACTGTTGATAGGCTACAATTGTCCCGAAGCCTTGGTACCACGAAAGGTAATCACAGGAGGAAAGGGTGAACCCTACTCTGTTCAAACTGATCTAGGATGGGGAGTTGTTGGAGGAAAACAGCAGATCGCAAACTAAAGACAGGTGACAGGATTGTGTCATCGAATATCTGTCCAAGAGTCACCAACTGTAAATCAAGCAAAAGTAATCAAGATCCTTGAATCCGACTTTGCAGATATAAGTTCTAAAGAAAAGAGTGTATCCCAAGAAGACATAAAGTTCGTACAAACTCTAGAAGAAAGTATTCAGCAGAATGAACAAGGTCATCTTGAAATGCCCTTACCTTTTAGAGAACGGCCTTGTCTGCCAAATAACAGAAATCTCTCCCTAGCAAGATTGAAATGTTTGAAGAAAAAGATGGGAAGATATCCCAAATTCAAGCAGGATTATTTGAAATTCATGGAAAGCATCCTTAAAGAAGAACATGCAGAGAAAGTTAATAATCAGCCTAAAATAAGGAGAAGTGTGGTACATCCCACATCAAGGTGTTTACCACTCAAAGAAACCAGATAAGATTAACCCCTTAATGACCCAGGACGAGAATGCTCGTCCTCAATTGCCAGCACTTAGCATTCGAGGACGAGCATTCTCGTCCTGCAGTCGTTCCTCCCCCCGCGTGCGGTCCCCTGGATCAGCAGCAGAGATCTGGCGGTTACTGACAGCCGGATCCCTGCTGCATCTACCACCATCGGCGATAACGCCAATGCTGGTGGATTAACCCCTCATATGCCGCGGTCAGCGCTGACCGCGGCATATGGGAGGTTTGCGCTCCCTCACCTCATACATCGGGGACTCGATGGTTGCCATGGCAGCCCCAAGCCATTCCAAGGCTTGGGGCCTGTCATGTACGGAAGCCTAAGAGGCCCAGCCCCCAGGCTGGGTCTCCTGGGCAACTGTTAGCGTCTTACAGTGTAAGACACTAACAGTTCAATACAGCACAATACAGATGTATTGTGCTGTATTGAAACAAGGATCAGACCCTGTCCCATAGTGGGACAAAAAAGAAAGTGAAAAAAAAAAAGATTGTAAAATTAAAGTTTTACCAAAAAATTAAAAGTTTCAAGTAAAAAAAAAAGGGTCCTTTTCCAAAGATAAAGTAAAAAAAAAAGTAGAAAAAAATAGGGAAAAGACATACAGACATATTAGGTATCGTCGTGTCCGTATTGACCAGCTCTATAAACATATCACATGATCTAACCCCTCAGATGAACACCGTAAAAAATAAAAAATAAAAACTGTGCTAAATAAACTATTTTTTTGTCACCTTACATCACAAAAAGTACAACAGCAAGCGATCAAAAAGGCGTACGCCCACCAAAATAGGACCAATATAACCGTCACCTCATCCCGCAAAAAATTAGCCCCTACCTGAGACAATCGCCCAAAAAATATAAAAACTATGGCTCAGAATATGGAGACACTAAAACATCATTTTATTTGTTTTAAAAAAGCTGTTATTGTGTAAAGCTTACATAAATAAAAAAAAGTATATATATTAGGTATCGCCTCGTCCGTATCGACCGTCTCTATAAAAATATCACATGACCTAACCCCTCAGGTGAACACCGTAAAAAAATAAAAAATAAAAACTGTGCAAAATAAACCATTTTTTGTCACCTTACATCACAAAAAGTGTAATAGCAAGCGATCAAAAAGTCATATGCACCACAAAATAGTACCAATCAAACCGTCATCTCATCCCGCAAAAATCATACCCTACCCAAGATAATCGCCCAAAAATTGAAAAAACTATGGCTCTTAGACTATGGAAACACAAAAAAAATATTTTTTGGGTTTCAAAAATGATATTATTGTGTAAAACTTACATAAATAAATAAAAAGTATACATATTAGGTATCGCTGCGTCCATATCGACCGGCTCTATAGAAAATATCACATGACCTAACCCCCTCAGATGAACACCGTAAAAAATAATAACTGTGCTAAATAAACAATTTTTTTACACCTTACATCACAAAAAGTGTAATAGCAAGCGATCAAAAAGTCATATGCACCCCAAAATAGCGACACTCAAACCGTCATCTCATCCCGCAAAAATCATACCCTTCCCAAGATAATTGCCCAAAAACTGAAAAAACTATGGCTCTTAGACTATGGAAACACTAAAACATGATTTTTTTTGTTTCAAAAATGAAATCATTGCGTAAAACTTACATAAATAAAACCAAAGTATACATATTAGGTATCGCCGCATCCGTATAGACCGACTCTATAAAAATATCACATTACCTAACCCCTCAGGTGAACACCGTAAAAAAATAAAAAATAAAAACGGTGTAAAAAAAGCAATTTTTGTCATCTTACATCACAAAAAGTGTAATAGCAAGCGATCAAAAAGTCATATGCACCCCAAAATAGTGCCAATCAAACCGTCATCTCATCGCACAAAAAAATTTGACCCTACCTAAGATAATCGCCTAAAAACTATAAAAACTATGTCTCTCAGACTATGGAGACACTAAAACATGATTGTTTTTGTTTAAAAAATGAAATCATTGTGTAAAACTTACATAAATAAAAAAATTGTATACATATTAGGTATCGCCGCATCCGTGACAACCTGCGCTATAAAAATACCACATGATCTAACCTGTCAGATGAATGTTGTAAATAACAAAAAAAAAAAAAACGGTGACAAAAAAGCTATTTCTTGTTACCTTGCCTCACAAAAAGTGTAATATAGAGCAACCAAAAATCATATGTACCCTAAACTAGTACCAACAAAACTTCCACCCTATCCCGTAGTTTCTAAAATGGGGTCACTTTTTTGGGGTTTCTACTCTAGGGGTGCATCGGGGGGCTTCAAATGTGACATGGTGTAAAAAAAAAAGGTATAGCAAAACCTGCCTTCAAAAAACCTTATGGCATTCCTTTCCTTCTGCGCCCTGCCGTGTGCCCGTACAGCAGTTTACGACCACATATGGGGTGTTTCTGTAAACTACAGAATCAGGGCCATAAATATTGAGTTTTGTTTGGCTGTTAACCCTTGCTTTGTTACTGGGAAAAAATTTATTAAAATGGAAAATTTTCAAAAAATTGAAATTCTGAAATTTCATCTCTATTTGCCAATTTCTCTTGTGGAACACCTAAAGGGTTAACGACATTTGTAAAAATCAGTTTTGAATACCTTGAGGGGTGTAGTTTCTTAGATGGGGTCACTTTTATGGAGTTTCTACTCTAGGGGTGCATCAGGGGGGCTTCAAATGGGACATAGTGTCCAAATAAACAGTCCAGCAAAATCTGCCTTCCAAAAACCGTATGGCATTCCTTTCCTTCTGCGCCCTGCCGTGTGCCCGTACAGCAGTTTATGACCACATATGGGGTGTTTCTGTAAACTACAGAATCAGGGCCATAAATAATGAATTTTGTTTGGCTGTTAACCCTTGCTTTGTAACTGGAAAAAAATTGAAATTTTGAAATTGTATCTCTATTTTCCATTAATTCTTGTGGAACACCTAAAGGGTTAACAACGTTTGTAAAATCAGTTTTGAATACCTTGAGGGGTGTAGTTTCTAGAATGGGGTCATTATTGGGTTGTTTCTATCATGTAAGCTTCACAAAGTGACTTCAGACCTGAACTGGTCCTTAAAAAGTTGGTTTTTGAAAATTTCTGAGAAATTTCAAGATTTACTTCTAAACTTCTAAGCCTTGTAACGTCCCCCAAAAATAAAATTTCATTCCCAAAATGATTCTAACATGTAGAAGACATATGGGAAATGTAAAGTAATAACTAGTTTTGTAGGTATTAATATGTATTATAGAAGTAGAGAAATTGAAACTTGGAAATTTGCTAATTTTTCAAAATTTTGGGCAAATTTGGTATTTTTTTATAAATAAAAAAGATTTTTTTTTTTTTTACTCCATTTTACTAGTGTCATGAAGTACAATATGTGAGGTAAAAACAATCTCAGAATGGCCTGGATAAGTCAAAGCATTTTAAAGTTATCACCACATAAAGTGACACTGGTCAGATTTGCAAAAAATGGCCTGGTCCTGAAGGTGAAAATGAGCCCGGTCCTTAAGGGGTTAAAGTAGTATTTGATTGCTCAGCAAAATACAATGGTGTTGCATTGACTGATCATCTACTAAAAGGACCAGATCTTACAAACACTCTGCCTTGAGTACTCTGTAGATTCAGAAAGTATCCCGTAGCGGTCGTGTGTGACGTTGAAAAGATATTCCACCAGTTTCATGTGAAGAATGAAGATAGAGACTTCCTAAGGTTTCTATGGTGGGAGGATGGAGATGCAGATACAGAGCCAGCAAAATACAGAATTAAAGTACACTTGTTTGGAGCAGCATCATCTCCAGGTTGCGCCAATTATGGTATGAAGTACCTGGCTAATCAGAATGAAAAGGATTGCCCATCAGCAGTAAATTTTTTGAAGAAAAACTTTTATGTAGATGATGGTCTCAGAAGTCTAGAGTCTACAGAATCTGCAATCAAACTAGTGAAAGAAAGCCAAGAGTTATGCGCAAGAGAGAACCTGCGCCTTCATAAATTCATCTTAAACAACAGAGAGGTACTGGAATCCATCAGTGACTCTGAACGTGCAGCAACAATGAAGAATGTAGATCTCAATTATGATCATCTTTCAGTTCAGAACGTACTTGGATTGGGATGGAATGTAGAGAACGACAAGTTCTTCTTTGAAGTATCTATTGAAGAGAAAGTTGCAACTAGACGAACCATTCTTTCCGCAGTGGCTTCTATATTTGACCCATTGGGATTCTTGGCCCCAGTAATCCTCAGAGCAAAATAAATACTGCAAGAATTATGCAGTCAAAAGTTGGGATGGGTTGAGCCCATACCTGAAAATTTGAGGCCAAGGTGGGAGAGTTGGATAAGAGACTTGCAAAACTTGAGAGAAGTTCGGATACCCAGATGATTTGAACCTCATGATTTCGGAAAAGAAAATAGAACTTCATAATTTTTCAGATGCCAGTAGTTATGGTTATGGTTAGTGCTCCTACATCAGAGTAATAGGAGAAGAAAAGATACACTGTGCCCTGGTTATGGGGAAGATCAGAGTTGCACCTACCAGTCAATACAAGACTTGAACTGACAACAGCCGTAGTTTCAGCATCAGTAAGCAAGTTTCTGAGAGAAGAATTGGAATTGAGAATAGATGAAGAATATTTTTGGACAGACTCGCAAGTTGCCCTAGGATACATAAACAACGAAGCTCAAAGATTCCATATCTTTGTCACCAACAGAGTTGAGAAAATTCGGGAAATAACAAATCCGGAACATTGGCATCACATTGACACAAAGCATAACCCAGCAGATCATGCTTCAAGAGGCCTGAATGTAACAGAATTGAAAAATTCTAATTGTTTCACAGGCCCAGAGTTCCTTTGGGAAAAGGAAATCACTCCCAGTAAAGGTTACACAGAATTGTCTATGGGTGATCCAGAAGTAAAAGTTGTACAAACATTGAGCACTGCTGCCAGGTGTCAAGATGACATACTTGAAAGACTAGCCAGATGTTCAAAATGGAATACAGTCAAATAAACGTAGTAGCTCGAATTCAACATTTTGCAAAGGGAATCAGAAAGAAGGAATTGTTGAATGTAGAAGAAAGAATGAAGGCTGAAGAAACAGTCATAAGACTCATTCAATAGAGATTCTACAGTGAAGAGTTGAAGACAGAGACTTAGTCAAGAACTGAAAAGGCTTCCAAAAAACCACCCATTGTACAAGCTTAATCTTGTTCTGCAGGATGGTATACTAAAGGTGGGAGGGAGACTGGAAAATGCATCGTTACCTAGCAGAGTGAAGCATCTAGCAATTCTACCCAAAAATTCAACATTCACAAGGTTATTGATCACTACCATAACATATCCTTGCATCAAGGAAGAAGCTTTACCCAAAGCTGTTTGAGAGAAGGTGGTTACTGGATTGTGAAAGGAAGCAAAGTTATAGCAAAGTATATAAGTAAATGTGTAGTCTGCAGAAAGGCATGTAGACCTACAGAAGAACAAAGAATGGCAGATCGTGTAAACCCATCACCACCATTTCTTTATAGCGGAATGGATTGTTTTGGCCTATTCATCACCAAACAGAACCGCAAGGAGTACAAGAGATATGGACTAATATTTACATGTCTGAGCTCCAGAACAATTCACCTGGAAATGTTAGAGGATATGTCAACTGACACATTCATCAATGCCTTAAGATGTTTCATAGCCATTAGAGTTACTGTCAGAGAGCTTAGATCTGACCAAGAATCTAATTTTGTCGGAGCAAAGAATGAATTGAAGAAAGCACTAAAAGAGATTGATAAAGAAAAAGTAACTGAGTATTTGTTAAAGAAACAGTGTGATTTTCACATGAATGCTCCACATGCAAGCCATACAGGAGGAGTTTGGGAAAGACAAATCAGACCTGTGAGAAATGTGTTAAGTTCAGTGTTGAAAAAGAACGCCGGAATAATAGATGATCCAAGGACCCTATTCTATGAAGTAATGTCTATTGTTAACAGTCATCCACTTACAGTTAATAACATCAACGATCCAACAAGTTTGGACCCTTTAACTCCCAACCATCTACTTCACCTTAAGTCGGATTACATACAGCCACCGCCTGGCAAGTTCACCAAAGAGAATTTATATGCTAAAAGGAGCTGGCGAAGAGTTCAATATCTATCAGAACAGTTTTGGAATAGATGGAGGAAAGAGTACTTAGCCAATCTTATGCTAAGAAGTAAATGGCAAACACCCAGAAGAAATGTCCAAGTTGGTGACATAGTGGTAGTAAAAGAAGAAGATTTACCTAGAAGTCAATGGAAATTGGCCAAAGTTCTAGAAGTTCAAAAGGATGAAGACAAACTAGTAAGAAGAGTGTTGTTACAAATAGGAGACTCAAAACTTGACAAAAAGGGAAAACGTCTCACTACTCCACTCAAGTTTGAACTCCCCAGAAGTTAGTTGTTCTACTTGAGAGTGATAAAAAACACTTGAAGTTGAGAACCTGATGGAAAATTCCTCAAATTCATGTTCAAGTCCTACCACTTAGAACATAGAATTATAGGTAATTTTTGTGGGAGTGTAGCTGGCAGATAAGACCTGTCGTATGTTGCTAATATGCCTTATATGTGTATACAGCTAAACCTGCTAATATTAATACAGAGGAATTACAAAGTAATAGACAGTCTGGTTAGACTAAAAGTCAGCGATATCAAAATTATTCTAATGCCACAGCGCAAAAGGCACTTCATAGTGCTGTGCCTGCCACATGTTGTGCTACACGGTTTCTGTAGCTCTCATGTACCGCAATAAGAGCTACTGAAACAGCAGAGAGCCGGAAAGTCTGCTGTTTCCTAGCCGGGAGGTGGTCAGGACTGTGTCTCATCTTGCCTAAGTAACAGCAAGATGAGACAGTGTAAACCGCCCTTATATATAGTATTATAATTGGTGTGGAGATCAAAGACACCAAAAAGTGGTTTTCTGAATTTTATCCTTCCAAACTACTAAAAGCATTACTGTTGGAGATGTACATGATTCATTTGACATATATACTCCCTTTTGGCAGGCTTATTTACTAACTCAGCCATTTTCCAAAACAGTTTTAAATTTTATCAAAATCTGATCAAGAATGATCCATTAACCGTCTTGTTATTCATTCTATCAAGCACATGTCTTCATCAGTATTTTGCAGCTAGGAACATAATAACCCACCATTGGGAGCACCTTCTAATTGTAAGCATTTTTTTAAAAATAGAAGGCTAAAGGTACATTCACACAACCGTTCGCAAAACACAGGGCCGGCGCTACATAAAAAAATGCCTATTCTTGTTTGCGATTGCAGACAAGAATAGGATATACTTTATCTTTTCTTGCTGGGCCGCAGAACAGAAATACGGATGCAAATAGCACACTGTGTGCTGTCCGCATCTTTTAAGGGCCCCGTTAAAATAAATGGGTCCGCACCCGTTCTGCGAAATTGCTGAATGGACCCATTCATACAGTCGTGTGAATGAGCCCAAAGAGTGGTGAGAAAGAAACAACCCCTCCATCCCTATTAACCCCATTGAGGAAAAGTCCACTCAAGTAATCACTGGCCAAGTCGATCACTTGGCTGTAGTGGTAACCCACCCCAACCAGTGACTGGGTGCGTGGGAATAAAAAATAATAATAATTAACATTTTACAGCACATAGTATTATTTAGGCCTCTTTCACACGAGCGTGACGGACTAGGTCCAGATGCGTTCAGGGTGTGTTCAGTGAAACTCGCACCATTTTGCAAGCAAGTTCAGTCAGTTTTGTCTGCAATTGTGTTCAGTTGTTCAGTTTTTTCCGCACGAGTGCAATGCGTTTTGATGAGTTTTTCACACGCGTGATTAAAAACTGATGGTTTACAAACAACATCTCCTAGCAACCATCAGTGAAAAACGCATTGCATCCGCACTTGCTTCACTTAAGCCCCATTCACTTCTATGGGGCCAGGGCTGCGTGAAAAACACAGAATATAAAACATGCTGCGTTTTTCACGCAACACAGAACTGATGCGTGAAAAAAAAACACTCATGCACACAGACCCATTGAAATTAATGGGTCAGGATTCAGTGCAGGTGCTATGCGTTCACCTCATGCATTGCACCCGCGCGGAAAACTCGCTCGTGTGAAAGGGGCCTTATATAGATGCCTCTTATAGAGAATGTTCCAAGCTCTCATGCATTTTAGGAACCACTCTGCAAATCCTTATCTTCTATTTAGTAATGTTTGTGTTGCTACTTAAACATTTTTTTTTACTCCCAGCCCTCCCAAAGCCAGTTTTTATTTTTTCATTCACATAGCTGTATGTATGAGGGCTTGCTTTTAGTGGGACAATACATACTTTCTAATGGCACCATTTGCATACAATGTGGTTGCATCACTTTTTATTCAATTGGGAGGTGAAGATTAATCAATCATTTTGACTTTTTTCCTTTTGGTTGTTTGTAGTATGGGATAAATATTTTTATACTTAAATAGTATGGGTGTTTTTGCACATGGTTATATCCATGATGTAAATATTTTTTTGTTATTTATGTATTTTAATTTTAATTTTGGGAAAGGGGTGGGGGTTATTAGAATTTTTAATTTCTTTTTAAATATTTTTTAAAAATGTCCTTCTTTTTACTTTTTAATAGTTCCCCTGGGGAATTACAACAAGCAATCATTAGCACTGGAGTTTACTAGAATTATACTATGTTCCTATGGAGCTTCCAATCCTCTCCGGGGGTGAGAGGGTACATGGGCTGGAGTGCACGCTCCTGGTCTTTAACCTCCCAGATACTGTGGTCACATATGACCATAACATCTGAGGGGTTAAATGTATACGATCAACGTTATCGTCGATCGCATAATGTCACGGATGGTGTTACAGAAAACTAGAAGACACAAAATGAAGATCCGACTGACTTGATCCAAAACTAAGGAACAAAAGGGTAAGCCCTGTAACAACCCTAACTCTCTCCCTTACTGCTCAGCCTATGCAAAAATCTCAATGGTAGAAAATTGCATACCCTCGTTCCTCGACTGTATGACACCTGCACACCCTATAATAGTGAGGGGACACGACCACCGGCTCCCTACACTTAATACGGAGGGAGTCAGGGTCACCTAGGATCAAGCCCACAGGAAAACAGAAATAAAGAAACAGACTTATCTTGTGGATGCAGCAGTAACCGCTTCTAGCATCAGCACACTCCAGGAAGTTGTATAAACCGCAAAGTGATGCAGTATGGGAGGGGATTTAAAGGGATGCAATCAGTGCAACTAGATGACAGCTGAGAGAGGGAAACGAGATGACAAAACGAAAGCAAAACAAAAGAACCTCAAGCAGGAGGTTCTGAAGAACGTCTGTCAGAGCTTCTCAGATGTCTGGCGGTGACACATACTTTAGCCCCAGGTGGCCCTTGATCAAAACAGCAGGCACCCAGTGGCTATGGTGCCCGCTCGCGAGCAGGTTCCCATTTTTTTTAAATGCCTGACCGCCGATGTAAATTTTTGGGGGGTTGGAAAGGGGTTAAAAAGGTCAGAATGTCATACTCTCCTTACCACTCCCCTCAGTCACCAGCTGAGCGGTGGCACGTATACTGTACTGGCTGTGCAATTCCTGTAACTGTTGTATCTGAAACAAATAAATAAAGTGGCCGAAATTGACATTGTAGATTTATAACTTTTCTTCTGCATATGAAACATGAGCAGTTCGGAAATAATATTATATAACTGGGGGAGAGAGAGCAGTTAGATTTACAGCCTCACGTCATTGACAGCTTGGACACTGAGGACCATAGGGCATGACTGGACAGCTACTAAGGATTTATAAAGTTACTTAACCTTTTATATTGACTGAAAGAGCAAATATCAAAATTGATCTGTTAATTTGTATAGAAAGACCCAGTCCCCAAAAATATTCTTGCACACTGTGCAACTAGTGCTACTAGTTACCAAACATGGCATGTTCATTGCATGTTCTGCATAGTTGAATGGACCTGTTTTAGTATTTGTAGTATATACAGTGCATTGTCATACATGGTACAATATTTCATGTGACTAATCAAAGACAGTGCACGTTACAAACTAATACTTGGCAATGTGCCAGTAAAACAGGTTGTATTATTCCATCCACACAATCTGTCAGACTGCATTCAAGTTGATTTTATTATTCAAATGACGCTTGTGTATTCAAATGGGATCATCTCAACTATCAAAGAAAGTCGTAAACATAGCTCTAATCCAGGGATTAGCAATCTCCACAACTCCAGCTGTTCTGAAACTACAACTCCAAGAATCCTCCTTTCACTTAAATGGGAGTTGCAAGAACTGCCTAGTAAGTCTGCATGCTGGGAATTGTAGTTTCACAGCAGCTGGAGTGCCGAAGGTTGTTGATCCCTGTTCTAGGCCATGTTTGCAAAGTCTTAACCTCTTAGGGACACAGGGCGTACCTGTACGCCCTGTGTATTTCCAATCACCGCTGTGTGGCGGGCGGTGATCGGAACAGAGTGCCTGCTGAAATCATTTAGCAGGCACCCTGTGACAATGCCGAGGGGGGTCCAGTGACCCCCCCCCCCGTATTGGCGATCGCTGCAAACCTCAGGTCAATTCAGAACTGCGGTTTGCAGCGTTTACGGGTCATTCCAGCGGCGATTGTGGAAGCCATCGGGTCCCCGTGCTGCTGTAATGGGGACCCGATGGCATGGAAGGCAGCGCGATGCCTTCCTTAGGCATCGGGGCTGCCTTACGGTGAAGAGCAGCCCCCTGGATCTCACATGCAGGAAGCTGTATGAGTAATACACACTGTATTACTCATGCAGCCAATGCATTCCAATACAGAAGTATTGGAATGCATTGTAAAGGGGATCAGACCCCCAAAAGTTGAAGTCCCAAAGTGGGACAAAAAATAAAGTGAAAAAAAAGTTGAAAAAATAAAGTTTTCCCCCCAAAAATTACAAGTTTCAAGTAAAAAAAAAAAAAAACGTCATTTCCCCCAAATAAAGTAAAAAAAATTGGTAGAAAATAGGAAAAAAAGGAAAAGTAGACATTAGGTATCGCCGCATCCGTATCGCCGTGTCCATAATAACCTGCTCTATAAACATATCACATGATGAACCCCTCAGATGAACACCTTTAAAAAAATTTAATAAAAACTGTGCTAAATAAACAATTTTTTTGTCACCGTACATCACAAAAAGTACAACAGCAAGCGATCAAAAAAGCGTATGCCTGCCAAAATAGTACCAATCTAAACGTCACCTCATCCTGCAAAAAATGAGCCCCTACCTAAGGCAATCACACAAAAAATTTAAAAACTATGGCTCAGAATATGGAGACACTAAAACATAATTTTTTTTGTTTTTTGTAAAAGTTAAATAAATTTTAAAAAATATACATATTAGGTATCGCCGCATCTGTAAGAAACTGCTCTATAAAAATATCACATGACCTAACCCCTAATTGTGTAAAACTTACATAAATAAAAAAAGTATACATATTAGGTATCGCTGTGTCCGTAATAACCTGCTCTATAAAAATATCACATGACCTAACCCCTCAAGTGAATACCGTAAAAAAATAAAAATATAAACGATGTAAAAAAAGCAATTTTTTTGTCACCTTACATCACAAAAAGTGTGAAAAAATAGCAAGCGATCAAAAAGTCATACGCACCCCAAAATAGTGCCAATCAAGCAGTCATCTCATCCCGCAAAAATCATACCCTATCTAAGATAATCGCCCAAAAACTGAAAAAACTATGGCTCTCCGACTATGGAGACACTAAAACATGATTTTATTTTGTTTCAAAAATGAAATCATTGTGTAAAACTTACATGAATATAAAAAAGCAGACATATTAGGTATCGCCACGTCCATAATAACCTGCTATATAAAAATATCACATGATCTAACCCCTCAGGTGAATACTGTAAAAAAATAAAAATTTAAACGGTCTAAAAAAAGCTCACCTTACATCACAAAAATTATAGAAATAGAGGTAATTGAAACTTGGAAATTTGAAATTTTTTTACAAATTTTTGGTAAATATAAAGAAATTTTTATATACATTTTTTTGGGGCAAATATAAATAAATAAAAAAAATTTACTTCATTTTACCAGTGTCATGAAGTACAATATGTGATGAAAAAACAATCTCAGAACGGCCTGGATAAGTCAAAGCGTTTTAAAGTTATCACCACTTAAAGTGACACTGGTCAGATTTGCAAAAATGGCCTGGTCCTTAAGGTGAAATAAGGCTGGTCCTTAAGAAGTTAAGGGGTTAAAGTCCACAGTTTAGATAAGGGATACATTTATATATATACCTGATAGATGCAGTTCACTTCCAGGACTTCCATTGGGATAATGAAGGTCCCTGCATGTATCCAGTTCTCTCTATTATAGATTATAAGGGTGGTAATACTCCCATAAAACTACAATGAAGATAGCCACATGGATGCATGGTCAGGACACCCCTATTCTTATATATGGGCATCCCAAAGATGGTCACACATGGCATCATTAGTAAACCACGCTACGTTCCACTGCTCTGCTACATGGAAAATACATGTGAGGAGACAGAAAAGTGTAACCAGGTGGTGCAGGTTGTACTGTTGATGCTATATCAATATGTTTCTTCTTATGAGGTATTAGCCATTCTACATGAACAAATAACTAGACAAGCAAAGACTACTGTGGAAAGCACTCCAGGATTCTTTTTCTTTCCATACAGCATACCTTACATAACCATTTTTTGGTTTTTATTCTTCTTTTTTATCATTATTAAACATAATTTTATCATAATCAAGGTACTCATTATTCCATTTTTTACCACATGTGAGTGTGCCATCACATCTTTATATATTGAATTATCATTACTACACGGTCTCTGGGTGTACCGGTGATAGAGCACCTCTATCCATAATACCTATTTGGTGAGCCCCTGAATAACTACATTGCAGATTCTTTTTCTTGCCTATATAATTTAAGTTATTAAAGAACTAGACATTGTGCCCGTTACAATAACAGGCGCTAGAATTGGTCGGCGCGCAGAGCTATCATCACACCGCACTCTGATCGATCAAATGCGCCCCCCACACCGCCCGCACCGCCCACCGTCCACACAGACCACACCCCATACGGCGAAGGCGGCGCTGGGTGGCACTGGACAGCGGCAGGGGAACTGTGGCAGGAGGCGACGGTGGCGGAGGAGCTGCGGCCTAGCTATAGGGTGACACCCTGCAGGGAAACTTGTGTGTAGCGCTGTGTCCGTGTGGAGTGCTGTGTCCTGACTGGATGCAGCGGCGCGCATGCCCAGAGCAAAACTGGTGACACACACATGGACATAGTGCATTAAAGAATAAGATAGAGGGTGTTGTCTAAGCCTTGTGTATACCTGTGTAATTTGCGGATTGTAAGCCATCTTGATTCCTTCTAACCCTCAGATATGGTTTTCCTACATTTCCCATAATGCCTGGCTTTGCAGAGATGGAGGGGGCAGAGTGTGAACACACTGCACTGTGTAAAGGCAATGATTACACTGACCTGTTGTCTCCTCACACTGCAGGGTCTCCATGTATTCCTATGTGATATAGCTTGAGCCTGTCTGCCTTGTCATCTTTCTCTCCCCTGTCAGCTCTTACATGTAGGAGGGTTGAGGAGTGTGAAGCTACATCCCACAGAACTACACTGGAGAGTCAGCACACACAGATGGTACAGACAGTGTAAGGCGATATTACCGCAGCTAATACACTCACCTACTATGTATCTCCATTGGGCCATTAGATAGGGAACGCATATCTTCAACAGAATACAGGAATATACAGAGGACCTGAGAGCTGCCAGGAGGAATTTGATTGGTGATCATCCCATAGTTTACAGGAAGTCAGCCAGGGGGATAGACTGAGTTCTTGTTTACACATTAGAGCAAACAGTCAGACTTGAGATCCCATGACCAGGTTCCCATAACAAAAAGATTCAAACAAAGATTCATGTATAGATACAACTGAGTTAGGCTGCAACAAATTACACCACTAGTATACTTGTGATGAGCTAGTAATGTATGTAAACTTTAAAAAAAATGGAGTCCTTCTTTAATAAATCATAGTCTCTCAATTTTCTACTTTTCTGAGGATCTCGGCAATCTATACAAGCTACTTCAAGCTTCATATTATGTTTGAATCTTACAAACAGCCCTAACTTTTGAAGTTGAAGCTTTGAACAGATTAAGTATGTTGAAGAGGATACATGATATACAGTCGTGGACAAAAGTTTTGAGAATGTCACAAATATTAGTTTTCACAAAGTTTGCTGCTAAACTGCTTTTAAATCTTTGTTTCAGTTGTTTCTGTGATGTAGTGAAATATAATTACACACACTTCATATGTTTCAAAGGCTTTTATCGACAATTACATGCCATTTATGCAAAGAGTCAGTATTTGCAGTGTTGGCCCTTCTTTTTTCAGGACCTCTGTAATTCGACTGGGCATGCTCTCAATCAACTTCTGGGCCAATTCCTGACTGATAGCAACCCATTCTTTCATAATCACTTCTTGGAGTTTGTCAGAATTAGTGGGTTTTTGTTTGTCCACCCGCCTCTTGAGGATTGACGACAAGTTCTCAATGGGATTAAGATCTGGGGAGTTTCCAGGCCATCGACCCAAAATATCAACGTTTTGGTCCCCGAGCCACTTAGTTATCACTTTTGCCTTATGGCACGGTGCTCCATCATGCTGGAAAATGCATTGTTCTTCACCAAACTGTTGTTGGATTGTTGGAAGAAGTTGCTGTTGGAGGGTGTTTTGGTACCATTCTTTATTCATGGCTGTGTTTTTGGGCAAAATTGTGAGTGAGCCCACTCCCTTGGATGAGAAGCAACCCCACACATGAATGGTCTCAGGATGCTTTACTGTTGGCATGACACAGGACTGATGGTAGCGCTCACCTTTTCTTCTCCGGACAAGCCTTTTTCCAGATGCCCCAAACAATCGGAAAGAGGCTTCATCGGAGAATATGACTTTGCCCCAGTCCTCAGCAGTCCATTCACCATACTTTCTGCAGAAGATCAATCTGTCCCTGATGTTTTTTTTGGAAAAAAGTGGCTTCTTTGCTGCCCTTCTTGACACCAGGCCATCTTCCAAAAGTCTTCGCCTCACTGTGCATGCAGATGCGCTCACACCTGCCTGCTGCCATTCCTGAGCAAGCTCTGCACTGGTGGCACTCCGATCCCGCAGCTGAATCCTCTTTAGGAGACGATCCTAGTGCTTGCTGGACTTTCTTGGACGCCCTGAAGCCTTCTTAACAAGAATTGAACCTCTTTCCTTGAAGTTCTTGATGATCCTATAAATTGTTGATTGAGGTGCAATCTTAGTAGCCACAATATCCTTGCCTGTGAAGCCATTTTTATGCAACGCAATGATGGCTGCACGCGTTTCTTTGCAGGTCGCCATGGTTAACAATGGAAGAACAATGATTTCAAGCATCAACCTGCTTTTAACATGTCAAGTCTGCCATTTTAACCCAATCAGCCTGACATAATGATCTCCATCCTTGTGCTCGTCAACATTCTCACCTGAGTTAAAAAGACGATTACTGAAATGATCTCAGCAGGTCCTTTAATGACAGCAATGAAATGCAGTGGAAAGTTTTTTTTGGGATTAAGTTAATTTTCATGGCAAAGTAGGACTATGCAATTGATCTGATCACTCTCCATAACATTCTGGAGTATATGCAAATTTCTATTATAAAAACTTAAGCAGCAACTTTTCCAATTTCCAATATTTATGTAATTCTCAAAACTTTTGGCCACGACTGTACAGTAAAGGCAGAGAGGGTGGCCCAGCCTGTGATGGCTCCATCCCCCCCTTTCCCACACAACATGAAATTAGTTGTCACATAACTCTCATATGACAGGACATACAGTTCTATCTGAATATATATGAAGTGATATTTTAAGTTGCATGGGTATAACTTCTCTAAAGCAGGTAGTAGCCATAGGTGTTGATTCCTCATGTTTAATGAGTAGTAAGGTAACCAAGATGCAGAGACAAAGCAAGTGATTTCGTTTCCACTCATGTATCAGTATTGGCAGTGAAAGATACACTTTTCAAATCTTCAACCTTAGAAGTAGAGGCCACGATCCTCCATTTTTTTGCATTCAGTGCAGACAATGTACATTCATTGGACTTAAGCAAGTTTTATTGGGAACCCTTCAAGTTAAAACAAAAAACAAAAAACAGGTTATAGAGCAGGTAGTAGGTTCAAATATGACCAAGGACAACTTCTGCATGGAGTTTGTATGTCTCCCATTTTTGTGTGGGTTTGCTTCCACACTCCAAAGACATACTGATAGGAAACTTAGATTGTGAGCTCCACTGGGCATAATAAATGATGATAATGTCTGTAAAGTGCTCCAGAATATGTGGGTGCTACATTAGCAGATAAACTAAAGAGTAGGAGGAGCTGTGCAGATTGATATACGTCTTTGTGGGGAAATATTTAGAAGTCCAGGTCAACTTCACCACTCTGAGATCATGACTCATAGTTCACTGTGTTAGTCTCTGTTCCTCTGAAGAATCCAAGGCTACCACAGCAATATTTCCTATGAAGCCCTACAAGTATACGGGGCAAGCAATCTAGTGATCACTGTTTGAGTCCGTCATGTATATATATATAAAAAAAATATATATATATATATAATCAAATAGAAAGCAGGACTGCACTCCAAAATGTGATGAAAAAATCAAAGCTGTTTATTCACCCATGTTATGGCAAAGGCTCGCAAGAGCTGAAACGTCGCATACTTTGCCATAACATGGGTGAATAAACAGCTTTGATTTTTTCATCACATTTTGGAGTGCAGTCCTGCTTTCTATTTGATTATACTATTGGGGATTGCCGTTGCCCCCTTTTGGACATTGCACCCGCTTGTCAGGTTGGTGCTCCCGTTGGACTTTCTTTTTATATATATATATATATATATATATATATATTCAAATCACCCCCTTTTCCCATAATAAAAATAGGCAATAAAAAATAAAGATAATTTGCATTGCTGCATCACAAATTGCCTGTACTAGTAAAATATGAATGCATTATCCAGTATGGTGAACGCCGTAACAGGAAAGAAAATAAAAATGGCCAATTTGCATAGTTTTTTTTTTTTTTGCAGGTGCTTTCACTCCCCCAAAAAATTTAATAAAAAGTTTTTAAAAAAGCATACACACTCCAAAATGGTATCACTGAAAACTATACATCGCCCCACAAAAATTTAGCCCTCACGCATCTCCATAGACATACGTTTTTCTTTTTTTTTTTAGCATTAAAACACAAAATAAACTATTTAAATCTGGTATTGCTATAATTGTACTGACCCAGAGAATGAAGGTAACAGGTCAGTTTTACCGTATAGGGAACGCCGTTGAAACTAAGCCAATAAAATTGTGGTGGGTTGCATGTTCCATTGCCACTTCCCACTAAATAGTATGCAATATTAAATGGTGCCATTTAGAACTTACTACATCCAACAACAAAAAATAAAATAAAAATAAAACAAGACCTCATACAGTTATGTGAATGGAAAAATAGGAAAATTATGGCTCCGGGAAGGCAGGGGGTGAAAACCGAATGAACCCCTTGACCTGAAATTTAATATATTTCATATTTTAGAGCAGGAATGCCCAACCTGCGTCCCTCCAGATGTTGCAAAACTACAACTGGGAGTTGTAGTTTTACAACAGCTGGAGGGCCGCAGGTTGAGCATCCCTGTATTAGAGCATATTAAGTCTTGACTGTTTTGTTGCACTGTACTAATGTTGAAATGTTGGGATGCCAGTGACTGTCTAGCTGGGGTATTTCTGGTAAAATCAAGAATAAAATTGGCTATAGGCATAAATATCCTGTGAGGGTCCCTAGAGCTGACACCTTGATCGCCATTCTTTGTTACAGTAGGCAATAAATATTCATCATGTAGTGCCTGCTGGGACTGTAGTATATCCTGTGGCATGCACATTCCTCATTGAAGCTTTGCAAATTTATTCAGCCCACAAGAAATCCCCATCTACAAACTGTACTACACCTGACAGATATCCAATACGGCTGTAGGGAGGAACATGGTTTGGCAGCTGATTTTCTGTAAAAGCAGTAACATGTACGGCACTGCCACATATTTCCATGTATATAAGCAGATCGTTTATATTTGCTTGACAAGTACCTGTAGACAGATTTCACATATCTTTAATGTGATTGTGGTTACTACAATGTTGGTCATAAAACACTGCCATTAGTTAGAATATCAAGCATTATTTTATTATGTTATGTTCTTAGTGATTTTCTGTGGCAGGTGTACTGGACTTATTCACCAACATATACCTCCAACTTACTGCAACGTATAGGTGTACAGTGACTTATCTTGGCCATTGACTACAGTTGTTATTGCAACATATAAATTAATTATGAACCATTTTTTGGATAGGAAAGACTACACATAAAAAAAAAAAAGTCATAGAATGATGCATACCAGCCCACTGGATGGCAAAGGGACACTTTTTGGGCATATGCTGAATGAAAAGGAGCCTATAGGTACTTTTGATTTATATGCTGGGAGTTTTCCAAAACTTATCCTTAACACACTAACATAATGAAATATGAACTAAGCTTCAAAAACATATTTTCCCTAAAAAAAAAGAGAGAATCGGAAGCCTTGATGTGATTTCCCAGGTGGGTCAACTCATCCGGCGAAGTGTGACCTCCTCAGCACCTTAGTGGAAGTATAGTCTGTAAATTATCTGTAGACCTTACAATAAAACAGTAACATCCCATTGTGATGCAATAAGATTTCATATTTCTAGAAAAAGGTAAATCCTTGGAGTAATACTGTATATCTTTGTGATTGCTCAAAACCTCTGCTTCCTCAACAAAGCCTGTGTGGGGATTTCATCATGCTGCAGTATGTATGGAAGTAGCTGAATGCTTCTGACCTCTACTTACTTACATTTTTATGCCAAATCTACTGTTTTTGCTATGAATAAAAGCAGGGGAAGGGATTGCTATCATACCCAAGAAGTTAATACATATTATTTTACTACTTATTTACTCATTTTTCTTTTACGCTTACCTTACTCCTACTGTAAACCTGTAATATGTGTTCTTCAGAGGTCTAAGTCAGGATTTAGAGAGGTCAGAGAAAAAAATTGAAAATCTAATCCTAAAGAAAACATTCTTGTCATCCCCACATATGAAGGAAGAATTTATCTTTTTCCTATGGCTAAAATAATAGAGAATTGGAAAGTCAGAATATGACTCTAAGCTAAACATTTCAAAGGAACAGCTCTTCCCAATAATGATAAGTCCTGTCATAGACAATATATGGAAAATACATTTCATTGTGCCAGTTGGCAAAATTATCTTTTGGCTATGGTTTAAGAAACAATGTTAGTCTTTTCTTTCTTTGTTTCCAGGGCTGCCTTCCTGAACTTGAAAGGACATTCATAAAGCTGTATGAATGACCTTATCAGGTACTGGTGCACATATAGATGATGAGAAAGTTAAATTATGCTGATAACGCTGCAAAGATAGCTTACTTTGCTCACTGAAGGAAGCAAAGGTCCCCAGCTCTTCTAAAGGAATGTCAAAAAATGACAGAATGACAATACCACCGTGCATATAATACTTCCACTAAATGGTTTCAGAAGATCCTTAGTAGATATTAAAACACATACAGTATCTAGATATCCCAACATACCATTTGTTAAAGGTAATTGAGAGAACCTCATGTTCCAAAGTGGGATTTGTGACTCTTCTCAAGAGGTCATTTGAAACCTGTGTCAGATGCAGTCTGTGTGTTAGATAAGGGTTCCTTCACATCTTCAGTAACCTGTTCCAGCAGGGAAATGTCTGCCGGATTTTGGCATGAAAAATTGTTCCTACCTAGTATAGATTTCAGCATCTAGAGCACGGACAGCCAGAGATGGCATTGACTATAATAGGTTTCATCTATGGACTACAGCATTTTGATGGTCAAAACACTACTGTCTGCAGTGGTATTTTGTCTTTTATTTTGCAGGGATCTGCATGAAGACTCCTACCACAAACTCTGATTCAGATGTGAACCTAGCTTTAGCTACCGGGAGTGAGACATCCATACTTCCTTTTATTATTTCAGAAAAAAATCTTAGCTGATGTCTACAGGAAAAAAAAGAATTGGAAGAGTCAAAAATAGATGTACTGGGGACATAATCTAGGTTTCCTATAATGCTGTATGGCAAAATGTACCTACCAGGTCTATAGAACAGTCATGGACAGCAAAAACTACTAGTTGTAATTTTTTTACAGACAGTCGGTGTGGACCCACTGTGCCCACTAACCAAATTGGCTTTGGGCTAAATCTATGGGCGTTGTCCTGGTGGTTTCCTGGTATTCACCCTTTAACCCCTGTGCAGAAATCTGGACTTCGACGCAAGGAACCAACCAGGCCGCTACCTCTTGGAGTAGTCCTAGTGGACTTGGCTGCGATGCACCAAGGACACAGGCAAAAGTGTAGTCTGAACACAGTTCACTAGTCAGGGCAGGCTGAGTACTTGCATATTCCAAATAGCAGTTCCAAGGTAAGGGCAGGCTGAGTACAAGCGTAATCGAGGTCACAGTTCCAAGGTTGGGGAAGGCCACAAGGAGCAGATTCGGAAGACAAACAAGGTTCGGTACATGGATATCCAGATGAGATCACTCTCACTGGTTACTAGCAAGGAATAATCTCAAAGCTCAGGTGAAGAGGTGGATCCAAAGTCCATCTTAATAGGGAGACTGATCAGCAACTTGACCAGCACCTGGACAGGGCAGGGAGAGAGCTCTAATCCCAATTCACACAGGGAGAGCAGTGCGACAATTGCGCCTGCCCAGTACAGCAAGACTGTGGCAGGCATGGACCGCGAGCATGCAGGGGAGGATTGGGAATTTAAAGTATCCCTGGTAAAAGAAACTAACAGTGGCACTATGTTGCGGGCGGGCCCAGATTGACAGAAGGTGGGGCCAATAAGTAGGTGGGGTCAGAAATACCACAGAGGGAGCTGTATATCTTGCCGCAATTTTTTATTTGGCTCAGTGCAGCACAATATACTGCCCCAGTATAACCTCCATAGAATCTGCCCCTCTGTGGTGGCCAGTGCCAACTGCCATGTTCTGTCATCCTCCTTTTCCTCCATATCTAATTAAGATATGGAGAACAGGGGTGAAGACTTAAAACACAGGCAATGTCACAGAGCAAGTCCAACCTTCAGAATTCTGACTGGTTGTCACGGGTAGAACGGGGAAGGTAAGACAACCAAAGGGAATCACAACAAAACAACAGACTAGGCCCCAGATCTAGGGAACAAAGAGGTCACCTCCTAGCAATCCCTGATTCTCTCACTAAGCTGCTAACAACATGTGCAAATCTCAAAGGCAGAAATGCACATGCACAGGAACCCAAGACTGCTGAAACACTGCACTAAACCCTCAGTTTAGAGAACAGGGAAAGAGGCCTCATTCCAAACTGAAGGAGATAGTGTCTCCCTGAGGCCTAGTCAGAACAGACACACCAAGAAAAGGGAAAAGGACTTAGCTTGAGAAGCAACAGGAACAGGAAAACCACCACACAAGCAGAGCACTCCACAGAAGAACTATCAGCCGCAGGGAAACAAGTGAGAGGCGGAACATATAAAGAGCCACCTGACTGATAATGAGCAGCATCTGCGAAGGGGTGGAAACCTGTCAGCAACAATGAAAACAAGAGAGATCTGTCAGATAGACTCCTTAATCTTCCGTCTATCTGAAGTTCTAAGATCTCTACCAGGGCCGGCGGTGACACTGGTCTTTCATCATTACCATACATACAGGAGAATACAGCGTCACATACCTCTTACATCCAGTGACTCATCCTCTGATGTAGATATTCTCTTTGCTCATCTTTTTCATTAGGACCATACCACACATAATGACATCTTCTAGCCGTGTTCCATCTTTGCAGCGTATGACACGCAAACATCGTAGTGTCCTCAAATTTCCATCATATTCCCCACCATGGTGCCCTAACATTGTCATCCTGCTGTTACCTTCAATATGTGCCCACTGAGCTCTCCAATGCCCCCAAACTAATATACTGTATAAATAATAATGCCCCCTATAGTGCCCCCAGTTACAATAATGCCTGCCCCCAGCAACAACAATGCTTCTGTTGTCCTTCCAGTATTAAAAATGCCCCCTCCAGCAATAGTAATGCCCCTACAGTGCCCCCTATAATTCCCCCAGCAATAATAATGCCCCCACAGTGCCCCCAGTATTAATCATGCCCCGGTATTAATAATGCCACCTTAGTGCCCCCAGTAATAATAATGCCCCCAATAATAGTGTCTCAAGCTATAATAATTCCCCCACAATGCCCCCTATAATTACCCCAGTAATAATAATAATGCCCACACAGTGCCCACAGTAATAATAATGTCCCCACAGTGCCCCCAGTTTTAATTATGCCCCTGTAATAAAAATGCCACCTCAAGTAATAATAATGCCAGCAGTATTAATATTATGTATAGTATTGTGCCCCCCGTAATAATGCCCCATATTGTGCCTTCAGTAATAATGATGCTCCCAGTATTGTCCTCCCCCCTTGCACTCCAGCAATGTCCTCCCTTCCCCAGTAATGTCTCTCTAATGCCCCCAGTAATGTCCCTATTGCGCCCACAGTAATGTCCTCCCTGACCCAGTAATGTCTCTATAGCGGCCAAGGTAATGAGATCTCAGCAGGGCTGACTGCAGCCTGTAATCTGTATTGTAGGGCAGGCGCCGGGCCGCAGCTCCCCTGCTGTAATCTTATCATCATAATAACACATTGTTGAAAATGAAGGTGACGCTGGCCCCGAGCATACTGTAGGCAATCGGCCTACCGAGAAGTTTCCCGGTAGAGTACATTGCCAATCCGCCTCTGCCAGCATGACATAACTATAAAGAGGGCAAAACAATTTTTTAAGTAATCTAGACTAGAGGTCTGGACCACCTCTGGGACCCGCACCTACAACAAGAATGGAGCGAGGAGAGCTGTGGCTGGAGGACCCTGGATTTCCTGGGGTCCGTCCACCACCAAGCGCTGCTCCCTGCTGCTTCCATAGAAGTGAATGGGAGTGCACCCCGCATGCGCAGCCCCTGCTCCCATTCATTTCTATGGGGCAGACAGAAATAGCCGAGCACGCTTGGCTATTTTCGGCGGCCCCATCGAAATGAATGGAGAGTGGCTGCGCATGCGCAGTGCGCCCTCCGTTCATTTCCCCGCTCCGTTCTCATTGTAGGTGCGGGTCCCAGAGGTGGAACCCGCAACTATCAGACAATGGTGGCATATCCATATCCTAGCATTATGCCCCCATTGTCTGTGATGGGAATACCCCTTTAAGAGGATCATTGTTAATGGCACAAATAGTACACTATGTGGTCAGGAAATTTGGACCACTGAGAAACCAGAACTTTGGCAAAGTACAGTCTAATAGTTAAGAATGTCATTAAAATATAAAAGGTGCACAATAATACTACATGTCGAATGATAAATGGGTCCAGAATACACATGAGTGATGCTCTTTTTTACCATCTTTGCCCTGGACACCAGAATGTCTTATTCCTTCACAGTGTATGTCTTTATCCGATTAAATAAGGTTCATTTAAACTGCTTGCAGAACAAAGGCAGCTTTTCCTATAAATAGTAGTCAACATTAAAAATGTCCAATTGATCCCCGGAAAGGCAAAGCATTTGACTGTACAGAAATTGAGCTTCTAGGATAGAGATATAGTGCTGTGTCTGCTGTGATCTGTCCCAGCAGTGATTGGGGCCAGTCTCTATGGGTATTTCCTGGAAAATGAGGGTCATTTTATGTGCACAAATTGTGCGTGGTGATCTAATGTTTTAATTATACCAAATATTTAAGAGAGTGCTTCACCATTATCTATGCTTGTACTTATTCTGCCCCATTAAATCCCATAATAAGTAAACTATGCACTGTCAGCTATCTAGTCAATAGTCTCTAGACTAAGAGCATGTCAATGTAACCTACTCTGTTTCAGGTAAATTAAATTTTTCTTTAAATTTAATGAACCATTCACAATTGTAAGGTTTCATTTATATCTCTTTTTTTGTAAATTTGGTAGTCTGCTCTGGTACTAAGAACTTGACCGGAACTCCAATCCAGAACAGCATTATGCTTATGAAAGCAGCCCCAAGAGTAGAGGACAAGACAACTTTAGAAGCACACGTAGAGAAATCTTCTCTGAGTGGGGCAAACCCACTTACAGATCCAAGGTCACAGTGACAATCTGTATGGATCAACAAATGTCTCTCCAAAGCTGCCTGCCGAACCATATTCCAGAAGGGCCAACACAGTCAACGGAGCACCACCACAGGATAATGTCACTAGAAAAGATAGTAAACCAGGGTTGTCCCTCCTACCAACCCTAGACTCTAGAGCATGGGTGTCAAACATGCGGCCCGCGGGCCGCATGCGGCCCGCAATGAATATCTTTGCGGCCCGGCAAAGATGCAGCATCGCAGACTGCTATGTATGAGCCGGGAGAGAGGAGGGGCTGGAGTCCGTAACTAGGGGCGGGGCCCGGTGCAGTCACTGTACTCTTACACCGGGCCCCGCCGCTCACCAAAGTATTTATAAACATGAATCCTTATCCTGTTATTAAGTTGAACTAACGCTGTGCTCTCCCATGTTCCCATGTTCCCCTGTATCCCCATAGCACTTACTTAAGCTTCAATAGCAGGCAGAGGGGACGGCAGCAGTAACGTCACTCACTGACGTCGAGCGCCTGCTCCGCCCACTTTATGAATGAAGCAGGCGGAGCAGACGCGCGACGTCAGTGAGTGACGTTACTGGTGCCGTCCGCTCTGCCTGCTATGGAAGCGTGTTCGTAAGTGCTGTGGGGATACAGGGGAACATGGGAACATGGGAGAGCGCAGCGTTAGTTCAACTTAATAACAGGATAAGGATTCACGTTTATAAATACTTCGGTGAGCAGAGGGCCGGTGTATTGGGGGACACTGTTATGAGGGGGATCTGTGGATGACATATAGCAGTGTCATCCACAGATCCCCCCCATAACAGTTCCATCCACAGATCCCCCCACCTCATAACAATGCCATCCACAGATATCCCACCCCATAGCAGTACCATCCACAGATATCCCACCCCATAATAGTTCCATCCACAGATCCCCCACCTCATAACAATGCCATCCACAGATCCCCCCACCCCATAACAATGCCATCCACAGATATCCCACCCCATAGCAGTACCATCCACAGATCCCCATAACAGTGCCATCCACAGATCCCCCATAACAGTGCCATCCACAGATCCCCCATAACAGTGCCATCCACAGATCCCCATAACAGTGCCATCCACGGATCCCCCATAACAGCACCATCCACAGATCCCCCATAACAGTGCCATCCACAGATCCCCCATAACAGTGCCATCCACAGATCCCCATAACAGTGCCATCCACAGATCCCCCATAACAGCACCATCCACAGATCCCCCATAACAGCGCCATCCACAGATCCCCCATAACAGTGCCATCCACAGATCCCCCATAACAGTGCCATCCACAGATCCCCCATAACAGTGCCATCCACAGGTCCCCCATAACAGTGCCATCCACAGATCCCCCGTTATTGGGCAACGGGATGTTGGGGGTCAGCAGTCATGAAACAACAATGTTGTTCTATGAAAATGTACGATTTTTATTTTATTTTTTGATGCGGCCCACATAAACTTAAATTTTGTTTTTTTGGCCCATGTTAGCCTTTGAGTTTGACATGCTTGCTCTAGAGACTTATCGCTATTTAAGGACAACTGGGGGTGAAATTACATCTCTCCATGGTATAAACACAGACTGTTTGCACGTCTGTGGTTACACTCCACTTCCATCAACCTTATTCTATCCACCTGCATAGGTTCTACAAGATAACTGGTAAGGAGTTCCTGGGATATTGGTATTTATCTGAATGGTCTAATCTCTTTTGCCACTTCCTTGGCACGCTCTTGGAACCGTGAGTCAACTTGAGTAGCTAAAATTATCTGAGCATCCAGGGAGGTTGGGATGTCCTTCCCAAAAAGCTGAAACCAAGGCCTCATTATTCCAACCCAACTCCAGGCCAAGGTTTGGAATTGGATTGCATAATGGCCAACTGTAAGTGAGCCTTGGTGTAACCATAATAATGAGGCCGCAGAGGAAGCAAATGAGTAAAAAAAAAATTGCTAGTAACTGGTCCATTCTACTCCTATTTAGGGCTTGCCTCGACAGGGCCTCTCCAGTTATATGGAAAATAATAAATGCCACTTTGGCTTGTTCAGATATTTATGTGGCAATAACTCAAAATGAAGGGTGCATTGATTTATGAAACCACTTAACATAACATGGGGGTGGAGACAGTCTGGGAGCGGTTCCTCTAGAAGAAACAAATTGCCGACTGGCTACAGTAGCGGTTAGGGAATCTAGACAGTCGGATAACCTATGAAGATAGAATAATATTTGATCCTGACTTGCACATTGATGATAGAGCTCTTGCCAAATTTCTGGCAGGTCCATTTGGGATAAGCCATGGTCTGAACTTGCTTTTATGGATCAGCGAGTGTGGACCCACTGTCCCAACTAACCGGTTTGGTGTAGGGCTAACCATGAGGGCGTTATTCCTGTGCTTCCCTGGTATTCACCCATTAACCCCTGTACAAGGATCTGGCCTTCACTGCAGGGAAGCAACCACGGACCGCTACTCACCAAAAATGCAGGATTAGTCTTAAAAGTCACTAAAGCTTAAACACAAATTAATAGATCTGGACTGCACTTAGATATTGTAGATGAATGAAGACACAGGACTAACCAGCAGCCTGGCTGGTAGAGAAGACACAGGCAGGGCAGGCAGGCTGGGTACTTGACAAGAACATAAACAAGGCAGACAAACATGGTTAACTTAAAAATGAACAGACCTGAAAATGAAACTGGAGTTGTAGGAGCACACAGGCAGGTTGAGTACAGGGCTAGAGCCCAAACAGTAACAGACACAATAAAACAGAGGAGAATCGAATAAACCCTAGACTTTAAAACACATTTACTAGTAATGAGGGAACCTTAAAGCTCAGGCACTCTCTGCATGAAGACGGCACCTTAAATACCCAGGAACCCCTAGCCATTGGCTGGGTAAGTATTTGGAAATTCACACAGTGGCCCTTTAAGAGACCAGAGGCGGGAACAGAGGGTGGAGTACTAGGCAGCAGCATAGTGAATACCATAGAAGCGGCAGCCATGGGCAGCTGTCCTAACAAATATTTGAATTACTTATGGACAAGACCTTTTTGCCTCCATCTTTATCTGCTTGTATTTTACTCTCCTCTGTAGAAACCTTTTTTTTTCTATTTTGGCTATCAAGAATATATGGCTCTGGGTAACTTTATCTTTCTGGCTTTTTGTATATTTTAATAACTCTAGAATATATCCTTTCTGATATCTATTTCTTTGGGAAGCTTAAAGAGATCCTCCAATCCTCCAGGCTCCCCTTTAATATGAATAATTTATCTTGGGGTATATGTGCCAGTTACCTTACATAATTACATAGTTGATAAGGTTAACCCCCTTCAATACCGAGCAATTTACAGTTCTTCCATTTTCGTTTTTTTACTCCCAGCCTTCCCAAAGCCATAACTTTTTTATTTTTTCATTCATAAAGCTGTATAAGGGCTTGTTTATTTGCAGAATAAAGGTGGGTTCACATCAGTGTTATGTATTCCGTTATGGCTTTCCGTTATAACATGGTTATTATGGAAAATAATGGAATCCATAAGACGGAAGTCAGAACGGAAGCCTTTAAGAGGCATTCCGTTTTAATCTGTCATAATGGAAGTCTATGGTAATCATAACTGATCTGTCTGGTTTCCGTTATGCAAGACAGAAAACAAAGTCCTGTCGTCAGGACTTCTTTGTCCGTTCTGCATAATGAGAACCAGACAGATTCGTTATGATTCCCATAGACTTCTATTATGACGGAATGCAAAACGGAATGCCTTTTGAAGGCTTACGTTTTGCGTTCAGTCATAATACAAGTCTATAGGCAGCATAACAGATCCGTCCTGGTTTCTGTTATGCAGGACTAAACTCCTGCATAATGGATCTGTTATTCTGCCCATAGACTTGTATTATGAAGGATGAAAACGGAATGCCTCTTAAAGGCTTCCGTTTTGACTTCCGTCTTATGGATTCCGTTATTTTCCGTTATAACCATTCCACAAAACACAATTCCGCCACAGTGTTATGGGTTTTGTTTTTACAGTGTGTTACTTTCATTCTCCGGGTCAGTATGATTCAAATGATGCCACATATCTATAGTTTTTCTTGCATTTTAATACTTGGAAAAAAATAAAAAAACTGTAGAAAAAACAATTTTTTTTTATTTTAATGTGTATGGAGCTTTTTTTAATACTTTATAACATAACATGCAATCATTAGATTGCTTTTTTTTTTATCATAGACCCCAATGCATTAGCGTTGGATTCAATTAGAATTGCACTAAACTCCTATGGAGCCCTGCCACAGGTAGGCTTTCCATAGGAACTAATATTGTTTAGTACATGACAATAACTTTGTAACAAAGCTACATTGTTCATTGTTCTGGTACATTTATTTCAAGCTGGCAACTCCGGGGATGAGTCCTTACTGCTACGGCTCTCTGTCCATCTCAGCTCCAGGGGGGTTGTCTTTTCTGCTGTAGCTCTTTCCCTGTAACTGCCAATCAGAGCTCAGATAAGAGCCCCAATATAAATAAGACCTAAGATCATCAGCCCCCAATACCTCAGATCATCAGCCCCTCCATGCCTCAGATCATCAGCCAACCCATGCCTCAGATCATTAGCCCTCCATGCCTCAGATCATCAGCTCTCCTTGCCTCAGATCATCAGCCCCCCATGCCTCAGATCATCAGCCCCTCCATGCCTCAGATCATCAACCCCCCTTGCCTCAGATCATCAGCCCTCCCATGCCTCAGATCATCAGCCCCCCATGCCTCAGATCATCAGCCCCTCCATGCCTCAGATCATCAACCCCCCTTGCCTCAGATCATCAGCCCCCAATTCCTCAGATCATCAGCCCCCAATACCTCAGATCATCAGCCCCTCCATACCTCAGATCATTAGCCCTCCATGCCTCAGATCATCAGCTCTCCATGCCTCAGATCATCAACCCCCCTTGCCTCAGATCAGCCCTCCCATGCCTCAGATCATCAGCCACCCCATGCCTCAGATCATTAGCCCTCCATGCCTCAGATAATCAGCTCTCCATGCCTCAGATCAGCACCCAGCCTAAAATCACATAAAATAAAAAATCCACTTACCTCTCCTGCACTGGACGCCGCCGCTCCTCACCTCCAGCACAGGTGCGCACAGGAAGTGGTGAGTACAGAGCCGGGGAGCGCTGCAGTCACCGCTTCCCATAATCGAAGCGCTCATTAGTATTTGACCCATAAGACGCAGTGACATTTTTCCCCCACTTAGGGAAAAAAAAGGGTGTCTTATGGGGCGAAAAATATGGTAGTTGTGTCTGTGGGTGACGTAAAAAGGTCTCCTCTTTTCTCAATTTTTATACTGAAATACAAGTCCATGGGGAGTTCTTCCCATGGTGTGTTTTATATGTTCTCCTATTAGGCATCCATTTTTTTGGGAAGCTTTACCTTTTTCTCTGCAAGTTGTATTTTGTATCTGCTATTAGTTCCTTTGGGGATTTTTACCATTCACTCCACTTTGAAATTAATTTGAAATGTTTGCTTATTCGAAAATGGGAAAAACCGGAATATCAACCTGCAAACCTTACTAATGTTTTTGAAATTTCCAGTAAAAGGATGTCATAAAGGTACAGAGAACCTGTCACCACAAAATGCGGTGTAATTTGTAGGCAGCATGTTACAGAACAGGAGGAGCTGAGCAGATCAGTATATAGATAAAGTAAAGCTTTAAAGAGGACCTTTCACCTGTATAAACTATGTGAACTGAGTATGTTGCCATATACAGCGGCGCCCGGGGATCTCAGTGCACTTACTATTATCCCCGGGCGCCGCTCCGTTCTCCCGTTATAGGCTCCGGTACCTTTGCTTTTTAAGTTATAGTAGGCGGGTTTTCCCTTGTCCTGTGGGCATCTCCTTCTCCTAGGCTGCAGCGCTGGCCAATTGCAGCACACAGCTCACAGCCTGAGAGAAAAAAACCTCCCAGGCTGTGAGCTGTGCGCTGCGATTGGCCAGCGCTACAGCCTAGGAGAAGGAGACGCCCACAGGACAAGGGAAGACCCGCCTACTATAACTTAAAAAGCAAAGGTACCGGGGCCTATAACGGGAGAACGGAGCGGTGCCTGGGGATAATAGTAAGTGCAGTGAGATCCCCGGGCGCCGCTCTATATGGCAGCATACTCAGTTCACATAGTTTATACAGGTGAAAGGTCCTCTTTAAACCTCTGCCCTTTTATGCATCGGAGTCGTGGGCGGCGCACTCAGTGATTGACGGCCAACGCTACATGATTAATTATACCGGGTAGACTGTCAATAACGGACTAGGACAACCCACATCACTCTGATTTATATTAAAGAGAAGATATTAGAAAGAATAAATTGCAAGTTTTACTGAATCATTTCCCATAAAACTATGTCAATCTGCTCAGCTCCTCCTGCTCTATAACAAGCTGCGCTGCATCTCATGGTGACAAGTACATTCCCTGTAATGTAAGTCTATGAAGCGTAAATGGCAGATTTTGCAGCTGTTTTCGGTCTTGACCACAGAACAGTGAATGCCTTCGTTTCGGATGGGCTTATGTAAAAGGCGTTTAGCCCACAAAGATCTCCACCCCCAACTTAGACTGGTGGTTGCACCTGTGCCTAAGGACGCCAGCACAGACATGTAGATGCACAGTGAGGCATGTGAAGGAAGGGGAAAGGAAAGTGCTGCTGCCTGGGTAAGGAGGAATGTGGCCAGCTGCTTCTCCCCCACAGCACAGTGTTAACAGCTTCTGTTCATTTCCCCACACCCCCCTCCTCCACTCCCACATCAGCCTGTATGTCAGCAGCAGCACCAGGAGAAGGACTGGAGCTGCAGGCTGCACAGGGACAAGTGACTGACTGGCAACCCCTTCCTGCTGTCACAGAGTTGCTGGATTCTCCTGGAAAAGTTGTTGAAGTGCAGCTGCCTGGAAGTGGTGGTCTCCAAGCCTCTCGCAGACCATCATGCATGGAGTTTCAGCTGCCTGGAAGTGACCTCCAGGCTTCTATGTATGAAGGCACAGTAGACTGCTGGGAGCTGCCTGTGTGGAGGCTGAGCAGCCTGCTGGATGCAGAGAGCTGTGTGATCACTGGCCCCTCCTGTACAGAGAGCAGCAAGGGAATCTCCAGGAGTGACATCAGCTTCTAGGATCTGAGCTCCAAGTGACCCTCACATGCTTCTTTATGCATCACAGCAAGGAGATTGGAGCAGTTGACAGCCGGGCTCTGGCTGGAGGCAGCACTTTGTGAAAGGGTGTCACACAGGTTGTCAGGGGCTGGCAGTGGAGAACATCTTGGTGTGTAACCTGGTGTCACTGTGCTGTACAAAGGATCCGCTGGGCATGGTGCCTCCACAGAGGGCAGGGAATCAGATTGACTGAGGAGGGCTTGTACTCTGGAGAAGAATATGTGGCTGCATGTGACAGAGCAGAGGAATCGCACAGAAGAGTGTGTGGATGAGGATACGTCGTGTCTCCAGGAGCTCTGCCCCTGACATCTCCAAGTGACAGACACTGGACCCCCCTGGCAACCTGCACACAGAGCCTTCCTGTATGTAGGGCTGGTGCCAACTTGTGATCTGATCTGACAGTCTGAAGCCAGGAAGCGCTGCCACCTTGTTGTCCCCAGGTCTGCTCTGTGCATGCACCCAGAGCACCTCGCTCTGCCCTCTGTGCCCACGCCGGTGATGCCATGCCCCGCAACCATAGTGGAGGCGATGAGGGAGGCTCTGGGCTCTGGATAAAAAGCAGCTCTGGAGGGAGAGGCAGGGGCAGGGACCGTTACTACGGCATGAAAGATGTGGAGTCGGGTCGGGGCAACAGGGTGCTGCTGAACTCCAGTAGAGGGGACGGGCTGCTTCTCCTGGGCACCAGTGACACTGGCAGGGGCAGCGGTGTGGGGCCGGGAGGGGGCTTGCAGGAGAGCCGCCGGGGGAAGCAGGGAGCTCGCATGAGCTTATTGGGGAAGCCGCTGTCGTACAACAGCAGCCAGAGCTGCCGGAGGAACGTGAAGTACCGGAGGCTGCAGAACTACCTGTACAACGTGCTGGAGAGACCCCGGGGCTGGGCATTCGTCTACCACGTCTTTGTGTGAGTACCGGACACCGTGCTGCTGTGTATAATGCACCACCACATGTGGGCACAGCCCTGGCATCCAATACATATCAGGGAGAGCTATACTGTGCATGATAAGACTGTATGTAAACTAACAGTATACACTATATAACCCTGACAGCCTGTACAGCCACATGTGGGCACAGCCCTGGCATCTAATACATATTAGTGAGAGCTATACTGTGCATGATAAGACTGTATATAAACTAATAGTATATACTAAATAAACCTGACAACCTGCACCACCACATGTGGGCACAGCCCTGGCATCTAATACATATTAGTGAGAGCTATACTGTGCATTATAAGACTGTATGTAAACTAATAGTATACACTATATAACCCTGACAGGCTTCACAGCCATATGTGGGCACAGTCCTGGCATCTAATAGGGCATTGTATATCAGTGAGAGCTATACTGTGCATTATAAGACTGTATGTAATCTAATAGTATATACTATATAACTCTGACAGCCTGCACAGCTACATGTGGGCACAGCCCTGGCATCTAATACATATCAGTGAGAGCTATACTGTGCATTATAAGACTGTATGTAAACTAATAGTATATACTACATAACTCTGACAGCCTGTACAGCCACATGTGGGCACAGCCCTGGCATCTAATACATATCAGGGAGACCTATACTGTGCATTATAAGACTGTATGTAAACTAATAGTATATACTATATAACCCTGACAGCCTGTACAGCCACATGTGGGCACAGCCCTGGCATCTAATACATATCAGGGAGACCTATACTGTGCATTATAAGACTGTATGTAAACTAATAGTATATACTATATAACCCTGACAGCCTGTACAGCCACATGTGGGCACAGCCCTGGCATCCAATAGGGCATTGCATATTAGTGAGAGCTATACTGTGCATTATAAGACTATGTAAACTAATAGTATATACTATATAACTCTGACAGCCTGCACAGTCACATGTGGGCACAGCCCTGGCATCTAATTCATATCAGGGAGAGCTATACTGTGCATGATAAGACTGTATGTAAACTAATAGTATATACTATATAACCCTGACAGCCTGTACAGTCACATGTGGGCACAGCCCTGGCATCTAATAGGGCATTGTATATCAGGGAGAGCTATACTGTGCATTATAAGACTGTATGTAATCTAATAGTATATACTATATAACTCTGACAGCCTACACAGCTACATGGGCTTTCTTATGTGGGCACAGTCCTGGCATCTAATAGGGCATTACATATGAGCGCTATGCATTATAACACTGTATGTAAACTAATAGTATACAGTACATAACAGAGCCCTGACAACCTGCACAGCCACATGGGCATTCACATGTGGGCACAGTCCTGGCATCTAATAGGGCATTATATATGAGAGCTATGCCATGCAGGATATAAACACTGTATGTAAACTAATAGTATATGCTACATAACATAGCCCTGACAACCTGCACAGCCACAAGGACTTGGTGTAGGAACAACCCTGGGATCTTATAGGATTTACATACTTTGCACTATAAATAAGAGCAATTGTGTATACTGTACACATATACAGTACTTATACTGTACACATATATACGGTACTTATACTGTACACATATACAGTACTTATACTGTACACATATATACGGTACTTATACTGTACACATATACAGTACTTATACGGTACACATATATACAGTACTTATACTGTACACACATGTGTATATATATAGTACTTATACAGTACACACATATATAGTACTTATACTGTACACATATATAGTACTTATACTGTACACATATACAGTACTTATACGGTACACATATATACAGTACTTATACTGTACACACATGTATATATATATAGTACTTATACTGTACACATATACAGTACTTATACGGTACACATATATACAGTACTTATACTGTACACACATGTATATATATAGTACTTATACAGTACACACATATATAGTACTTATACTGTACACATATATACAGTACTTATACTGTACACATATATAGTACTTATACTGTACACATATATAGTACTTATACTGTACACATATATACAGTACTTATACTGTACATATATACTGTACTTATACTGTACATATATAGTACTTATACTGTACACATATATACAGTACTTATACTGTACACATATATAGTACTTATACTGTACACATATATACTACTTATACTGTACATATATACTGTACTTATACTGTACATATATATAGTACTTATACTGTACACACATATACAGTACTTATACAGTACACACATATATACACATATATAGTACTTATACTGTACACATATATACAGTACTTATACTTTACACATATACATGGTACTTATACTGTACACATATACAGTACTTATACGGTACACATATATACAGTACCTATACTGTACACACATGTATATATATAGTACTTATACAGTACACACATATATAGTACTTATACTGTACACATATATAGTACTTATACTGTACACATATACAGTACTTATACGGTACACACATATACAGTACTTATACTGTACACACATGTATATATATAGTACTTATACAGTACACACATATATAGTACTTATACTGTACACATATATACAGTACTTATACTGTACACATATATAGTACTTATACTGTACACATATATAGTACTTATACTGTACACATATATACAGTACTTATACTGTACATATATACTGTACTTATACTGTACATATATAGTACTTATACTGTACACACATATACAGTACTTATACTGTACACATATATAGTACTTATACTGTACACATATATACTACTTATACTGTACATATATACTGTACTTATACTGTACATATATATAGTACTTATACTGTACACACATATACAGTACTTATACAGTACACACATATATACACATATATAGTACTTATACTGTACACATATATACAGTACTTATAATGACAGAGCACAGGGACAGTACTGCCATCTTATAGAACATTGCATAGTATTGCTCCATGTTTTATGAAAACTATGTAAACCTATATGTACAGTATGCTTTACATGATATGTGATATGCTGTATAAGTCTGATGGTGAAGACCCTTATACCATGTTTATTTGCATGGGCTTGCACAGGTACAAACAGGCCTGGCCTTTTATGGGGAATTGTATAGTACTGTACAATGTGATTAGCACGTACTGTATGTGAACCTATATGTGATTTTAATGCTACACTGTATAACATGCATTATAGGCCTGACGGAGAGTGCCATGATATGTAGGTATATGTAGTCATACATCTATATTTGTCATTTGTTATTATGGAGAGGAGCCTGCAGTCATATGGGCTTTCCCATGTGGGACCATTGATGTCATCTTACAGGATGCCAAGTACTAATGCAGTGTGCCCGCTCAACAAGTCATGAATTGTGCTCTGAAACTCATTAGATCGAAGATGAGTATGTGCAAGTGAAGCCTGTTACATGGCCATACATGGTGTTATTTTTCTGACAAGTCAGTGAAGATTTGATATTTTCTCACAATGTTTCTGTTGGGCTATTCTGATTGTGGAGTCTTATGGTCGCCAGTCATTTGCTTTGCATATTCAGAAAGTCTTCTAACATCACCGGTCACAATGGAAAATAACCATTTACTTTGTTTAAATCACCTTTTTATGTTATTTATTCCTTTTGTTGGAGTTTTTTTTTGGGTTTTTTTTTCATGTCGCTCTATTAAAATTGTATATAATCCTGCAATTTTCACATTGGCCACTAGGCCTCCAATATGTTAAGACTCCCTTTCTTTTGAGAGCAGCTACATGGGCTGTAGATGGAATGGATGGGGGGGACCCCATTGACTTCTATGGGAGAGTGTTCTAGGCATGATCTGTGGCCTGTGCAGAGGGCATTGTACAAGGAAAGAATAGATACTGTAAGCTCTGGCAATCACCTATTGTGATCCTGTCTTATCTACTGTATACAGAGGTGTTATTGTCAGTAATTCTGTCTGTTATGATACCGGTAATGGCTAATGAAAAGTTGCATGAGCAGGAAATCATGGCCTGTTATTAGACCTAATGGCCTGCGTGAAAATTGCAGGATTATATACAATCTTATTGAATATTGATGGTGACATGAAAAAAAACCCTCCATTTTAAAAAGATATGTTAAATATAAAAACGTAATTTAAACAATAGGTCGTTTTTTGATGACACATTCCCCTTTAGGGTTCATGCACACAACTGTATGTATTTTGCAGTCCGCAAAACACAGATCTGCAAAAAAAACTAATGACATCTGTGTGATGTCCGTGTTGCTTCCATTTTTTTGCAGATCCATTGTAACCATGCCTATCCATGTCTGCAAAACGGACAAAATTAGGACGTTCTATTTCTCTTTACGAAAAGGAAATACAGACACGGAATGCACACTGAGTCATTTCAGTTTTTTTTTTCAAGACCCAAAAAAAGTAAATGGTTCTGCATATGGTCCTGTAAAAAAAGGGAATTGCAATGGAAAAAAAATACCTTTGTGTGCATGAGCCCTTAGCAACATCTGTCTCCACTGACTGGCTACCGAGAAGCTTAAAGGGGTTTTCTAATCTCAGACAATGGGGGCATATCGCTAGGATCTATATCGAGAATGGAGCCCCGAAAGGGAAAGAGAGTGCGCTGCGCATGCGCAGCTGGCCTCCATTCATTTCTATTAGGCCACTGAAAATAGCTGAGCGCTGGCTCGGCTATTGCCGTCTGCCCCATAGAAATGAATGGGAGCATGGGCCGCGCATGCGCGGCACGCTCCCATTCTCTTCTATGGGAGAGGCGGGGATTAGCGCTTGGTGGTGGACGCACTTCGGGAGATCTGGGGTCCTCCATCCACAAAGAGCTCCCCGCTCCATTCTCGATATAGGTGCGGGTCCCAGCGGTGGGACCCGCACCTATCAGACAATGGGGGCATATCCTAGCGATATGCCCTCATTGTCTGAGATGGGAATGCCCCTTTTATAATATTGGCGGTTTTCGTGACTTAGAATGATCACCTGCACTATTTCTATTTGCTGCTATTGATTGCTGTATCTTATAAAGGTTCTCCAGCCTCTTGCCCACAGTGGGTGCTGTGTTGCTCAATCTGGTATCACATGACACCTTCATGTATCTATCTATACGTCCATCCATCCCCTCCTCCCCATCTATCTTTCTATCTACATCCATATTTGGACACAGATAGAATATATACCAAAAAAAAAAAAAAACACGCAATAATTTTACTGCTAAAAATGGCACCATTCTGGGGAGTTTCCGAGGTAGTGGTTTGGCGGTAGCTTACTGTGGACCAGAGATGAATGGAGATCACTGCAGACTTGTTTGAGACAAGTGAGATAAGTTTCTGAAATAGTAATGGGCGGGTTATTATCCAGGGCATAATTAGATTTCTGCTCATGGCTGAGAGAAGGAGGAAACCACAAACTGTTGCTGGTGGGCTCCGTCTGTGTGACTCACGCTGTACTTTTATAGGTCGAGAAAACCGAAAGCTTTCATTATCATTGCTCTCATGTTACACCAAAGCTCGCTATCGGTCTTCTATCATCCATGTTGGTCGTGGAACACAATTGTTTCTAGTGCTCTGAAGCTAAATCTGTACCATTGCATTTGTAGTGATACTGAATAAGTGTAGCCATACTGTATAGAAGTTATATATTGCATTGATTTTTTAACCTAACCCCTTCCCTCCAGCCCTACTGTCAAAGACATACAGAGCTACAAAACATACAGGATAATACAGAGCCACATACTGTGCCTGCTGTGCTTCTCAATACTATGCTGCAGAAACAGATAATCCCCCTTCCGCTGCCCCCTCTTGCCCCTACCTGGTGCTGCCTGAGGCATTCGCCTCACCTCGCCTCATTGGTGGTGCACCCCTGTACTGTATATATTTATCTTGATACCAAGGCCAGCAACTGACTTATAGTTGGAGGTTTGCGGTGAGCTTCAGTCACTTTCTACCCATGTAGAATTTTCTAAAGCATTCACTGGGGTGGTCTTTGATAGTATTGTACGCGACAAATTCAGTTCATGTATTTAGTCTCCATTATTTCTATATCTCATATTCTACTGTCTTGTGCATGGAAGGCTCTTATTCATATCGGCCGCTCTCTCTAATAATCTCGTTTTCTTATTGCGGGCCTAGAAATGAATACATACCCAACACATCACATGTTCATATTCTTCTTTCACTTTTATTCAGTCTTTCATTATCGCGTTGTAGCAGATGATTGTATCCCCTGTATTTATTGTATAGTTGCTACATTCACCTACTATGTATATGATGAAGCTTCATCTATCATGTATGTTACCAATGCCATCAGTTTCCAGTTTTGGTTCCTGTATGAACGCCACCCTCCAGTTCAAGAAAAAAAATCAAATAAGGAACGGACAGAACACTTACCTGGTGACCTCTTTTTGACCTCAACTCTTCCAATTCCAGGGCTCCCCTTGTCATCTAAGGCTACTTTCACACTCGCGTTTTGTGCGGATCCGTCATGGACGGATCTGTTCAGATAATACAACCGTCTGCATCTGTTCAGAACGGATCCGTTTGTATTATCCTTACCATAGCCAAGACGGATCCGTCTTGAACACCATTGAAACTCAATAGAGGACGGATCCGTTTTCTATTGTGCCAGATTGTGTCAGTGAAAACAGACCAGTCGCCATTGACTTACATTGTGTGCCAGGACGGATCCGTTCAGATAATACAACCGTCTGCATCCGTTCTGAACGGATCCATTTGTATTATCTTGTCGCGGTAAGTGGGCCTATGCGCTTTGATCAAACTGTATACTAATTGTCTCTTTATAGTGCACAGCAAATGATTGATAGCATCGCTGTATAGCCATGTTTTATCATAAGAAATGCTGATAATTGAAAACAGTTGTATATCAGAAGCATAGGTATGAGGATGTGCGATTTAGAGATTCTCTCTACATATCCATATTATCTATAACATAGCCAAGACGGATCCTTCTTCAACAACATTGAAAGTCAATGGAGGACGGATCTGTTTTCTATTGTGCCATATCGTCCCCATTGACTTACATTGTGTGCCAGGACGGATCCGTTTGGCTCAGTTTCATCAGACGGACAGCAAAACTCTGCAGGCAGTGTTTTGATGTCCACCTCCAAAGCGGAATGGAGACGGATCGGAGGCAAACTGATGCTTTCTGAGCGGATACTTATCCATTCAGAATGGATTAGAATGCAAACTGATCCGTTTTGGACCTCTTGTGAGAGCCCATGACGGATCTCAGAAACGGAAAGCCAAAACGCCAGTGGGAAAGTAGCCTTACATGGATGATGCATGATGTGCATTTGATAGTCCAGGACACTTCCTGCTTGCCCAGCCGTGCCCTTGGGTTTGCCAGTACATGTGCAGCAGGAAGTGGCATCGAATACCAAATGCACAGTGAGCATCAGGCAGTCTGAGGAGTGGTGCAGCCATCTTAGATGGTGGTAGAAGAGTAGCCTGGGAATTAGTGGATCTGCAGCTGAAGAGATAAGGAGATGGTTATCGTGTAAGTACTCTGTTAATTCCCCAGTTAATGTGAATTTGTCTTGAACTATAATGATTTCAACACAACCAACTTGGACATTCACTAAGAAATAACACCGCAAATCCTTTCTGTGTGACGACAGAAGGACCATTTCTAATCTCCTGGTGCTTTACAGCTTTACTCGGCCATCTTTGTATAACAATCCTACTTGGCATGTGAGTACGATCCTCGGGAGTCTGCTTCTAGTAACTGTTTGTCTGTTGAACTGCCAAAAGACGATCTCCTTAAATATATAATGTTAGAAGTTCAGAAATTCTCTGAAACATATGCAATATTCATATCCTGGAGAAATAGTTGTTATGCATGAGCGCACATTCCCCCATGACTGCTTAGACCTGACTGATTCATACACTGCATGGGAGAGACAAGGCCGGGATTAGCATGACATCTCAGGGCCAATTTCATAAGAAGCCAGTGAACTTGGAGGGTGCTTTTGTAATGTGTCTTTTGGTGGTCTTTTATGATTTACTTTTATATAGTTAAAGGAATTATCCCATGAAAAGATTTACTATGCAATGTATAGGGCATTTCAAATGAGAGAAACTGGGAGGGGGAAGCCACCTATGCGTTATAGATTCCTATTAGGGTATATGGAAAGGAGTTGTCCTCATAAGGTTTATTTCATTCATATTTAACTCAAGTTATCCCTGCTTTAGGCCTCCTGCACACGACCGTTGTGTGCCCCCATGGCCGTTGTGCCGTTTTCCGTTTTTTTTTTCGCGGACCCATTGACTTTCAATGGGTCCGTGGAAAAATCGGAAAATGCACCGTTTTGCAGCCGCATCCGTGATCCGTGTTTCCTGGCCGTGAAAAAAATAGGACCTGTCCTATTTTTTTCACGCCCAACGGTTCACGGACCCATTCAAGTCAATGGGTCCGTGAAAAATCACGGATGCACACAAGATTGTCATCCGCGTCCGTGATCCGTGTCCATGATCCATGTCCGTTTTTTTCTATAATTTCAATGGCAAACTTGACGGGCACGGATCACGGTACAACGGAACCACATTTTGCGGGACGTTAAAAAATACTGTCGTGTGCAGGAGGCCTTACTAGGCGGTTGTGACAGCCGATGCAGATAGCTGTCCGCTTATTGCCTCTGAATCCCCCATACACATGCACACTTGGTTCAGGGGGGGAATTCTCCCTTGAGAACAATAGGGACAGGTATGTTAAAATCTAAAGCCTGACCTTCTCTCCTCTGACATCTGCATTCTCCCATGCAAATTAGATGGTAGCTGATTCCTCCAATATCAGCAGGTTTGACTCTGTTCTAACGTATATGGCCATCTTAAAGATGTTATTCCATGACTGGTGTAAAAACTGAAAATCAGACAACATATAGTACACGGCAATCTTTCTAATAAAGCTAGCAACAGTCTTTTACCTCACTTGGATCCAGAACCCCCTTTGATTGTTCTGTTGGCTTCTGTTTAGGCAGGCAGCTCAGGGGTGTGTCCTTTTTGCAGGGAGTGTGGCCTTTCTGCTGCTGCTTTCCCTCTTAATATCTCGGTTTCTATGGCTGGTGGCAGCTGATGGATGGAACTGAGCATTTGCAAACACCTCACTTGGTTGACATGCACATTACTGTACAGATTAAACACCAGAGGGTGCCATTATAATGAAATAAAGAGAACATCTTAAAACTGGAGTATTTTTGTAACAGAAACTACATTTGTAAAGTAACAAATGTTTCATGCCAAATGATAATAAAATCTAATTTTAAATTAAATTTAATAGTGGCACAACCCCTTTAAAGATCTGTATGAGGGAACTGAGCATGCGGCCTAATGATGAAGAAGTATTAGGATTGAGAACATCAGATTTTTTTCTGATAGCTCCATTATCATCAGCATTCTTCATTTACAATCAGCATATGCAAATTCGTACAGCAATATGCTCAGCTGTATGTGAACTAGATGTTGCAGTAAAATACCTCTAGTAGCTAGCATAGACTAGCTTTATCAGTGCTGAGGGGCAGTAAATAGTTGCAGGCTTCTGTAAGTTGGAAATGAGAGAATTGAGGATTGGCAGACCATGTGCTTAGCGCCATACGGCAGCTGCTGAACGTCTCATCACAGGCTGCACTGAGCGAATGCTGTTTACCAAATCGGATAGATTTTCTCGGTTAAGATAAATTTTCCGTTCACAAGAAAAAACTTTTTGGGGCCGCTGCTATTTATTTTCATTGCTGTCGCCTTTGGAGCAATCCTATGCATTCACATGTCGGTGGAAGATTTAGGCCCAGTTGAATAGGTATAGATACAAGAGAGTCAGATGTAGCTGGGCTAAGTGTGTCTGTAATGGATCAGTGGCAGATGTGGAACCACTGTGCTAAGTGACTGGTTTGACTTTGGGACAAACCCTAAGCCCCCTTGCAGACAAGCATGTCAGGATTATGTCCGGATGCGTTCAGTGAAAACTGCGCGATTTCGCAAACAAAGCCATTCAGTTTTATTTGCGATCGCGTTCAGTTGTTCAGTTTTTATCGCGCGGACGCAATGCGATTTACTGCGTTTTGCGCGCGTGCGATAAAAACAGAATGTTTACAAACAACATCTCTTAGCAACCATCCGTCAAAATCTCATCCGCACTTTCTTGCAAATGTGATTTTCACGCAGCCCCATTCACTTCTATGGGGCCTGTGTTAAGTGAAAATTGCAGAATATAGAACATGCTGCGATTTTCACGCAACGCAAAAGTGATGCGTGAAAACCACCGCTCATGTACACAGACCCATTTAAATGAATGGGTCCGGATTCCAAGCGGGCGTTATGCGTTCACATCACGCATTGCACCCGCGCAGAATTCTCGCTCGTGTGAAAGGGGCCTAAGGGAGTTATTCCGGTTCTCCCCTGGTCTTCACCCTTTAACCCCTATACAGGGATCTGGTCTTCGCCGCAGGGGAGTGACCGGATCGCTACCTCCTGAGATGGTCCCAGCACACTTGGCTATTTGCCTGCAATGAAACAAACAGCTTTGTACCAGCGGTCCAGGCATATTTTTAAACATACATAAAAGGCAGTCTAGCAGAACAGGAGCTCAAACAGAAATACAATCATAGGACACTGTTCACACAGAATAACAGGAATCCTGAACATACCAAACAATGGGCAAGGCAGAACTGACAGACATAAGACCAGGCTTCAGGATCACAGACAAGGCAGAAACAGACAGACAAAAGACAAGGAAACTGAACAGGTTTCAGAAATGCAATGCACCGTTGCACAGCTAGGGTCTGGATACAAACAGAAAACAGGTTTCCAAAAATACCTAGGCTTAGACAACCCAGGAACTAAATAGGGAAACAGGTGAGGCAACAGGTGACTCAGGCAAATACAAAATCATAAAGGGGAATTTAACCCCACAGGGACCAGACAAAACGAGACACTCACCCTTCACAAACCAATCCACCGCTGCCAGTACGCATGGACCGGAGAGAATATGCGCTGCCGCGCAGAAACACTGCCCTAGACACACATTCACACGACTAGAAAACAGTGGCAGATGAGGCAGTTATAATATTTACAAGTGATCCACTGGACCCAGGAGGTCAATTATTTCGGTTCCAATAGTCAAGGACTATAATTCCTGTTTCTGGCCTTTTCACTAATTGTTAAAATATAACCTTTATTTCTCCTTTAATAAACAATATAGCCACAAAAAACATATAAATTAAAACAACATATGGAGGGCAAGGCTATTTGGGGGCTATAGGCTTTGCATCCTCTGCTTATCTGTAGGTGAGCTAAGATCTCTATTTATCTTTTGCAAATTATTATAGAGTACGTGTCTGTAATGTCAGCCGACATCAGACACCTTGCCGCTAAAACTCTTGGGATTGTTGCCCAACTACAGTGCAGTATATATTCAAATAGGGTGTCTTTTAACAGGTATTCATAGCGGCTCTTGCCGCCCGCATTGCCTAATTCCTGCCCGTATACTATATGTCTATAAGCGGCGTCTGCAGATCACCGTCCATTTATTCATTCCTTTGCCCTACCATAATCATTAAAAACTAATAGTGCGGCTCCCCCGACATGTTTCACCGCGAGATGCGGCTTCTTCAGGGGGGTAAGGAGCTACTAACAACCCTCTGAAGACCGCAGCCAGCACACACGTCACCAGTAGTGTTGAGCGAACTTGTGTTTGAAGTTCGGCGTCTAAAGTTCGGGTTCGGGTTATCGAAGTATCCCGTTATGGATTCTAAATTCCGTTATGGTCTTTGGTAGCGGAATCCATAACGGGATACTTCGATAACGCGAACTTTAAACGCCGAACTTAAAACACAAGCTCGCTCAACACTAGTCACCAGCAACCGGGACACGGAAAGAGGATGTGTGCTGCCATACTGACACGCGACTATAGACACACATCCACACAACTCCACAGCCATTATGCAGTAGCGCCAGCAGACAGCCTACATGGCAACACTGTGTCACAGTGAACGCACCGTGACAGTGTCATTTGGCTTACAAAGAAAGTTCATCTGCTCGCCTGCCATTCAGAGTAGCTTTATGCACGGACGTCAGGGCTGGCTGTGAGAAATATTTGACTGCAGCAAAGTCTGGCACAACAGTTAAAATCCAACATTTTTATTAAACGTAGGACATGAAGGACATGTTAAAACAACATTGCTTTTAACGTGCCCATTGCATCCTGTGTTAATAACAGTTTGGGATTTTAACTGTTGTGCCAGACTTTGCTGCAGTCAAATATTAGGACTCATACATACAGCCAAAAGTGATAGGATTGTGATCTTGTCTGCGCAAATTCCCAGAACCAAATTTTTGGCAAAGATCTTCCTGGGCTGTCCTAACAAAATAATTATCACTAAGGGAGGATTTTATCAAGCTCTACAGTCCAGGGCTGTGTCTTCAAAATGGGCTTTTTTGCAACTTTTTGTTATTTTACACCACTCACTACAGTTTTGAATGGTGGATGTGGGTCGCTATGTTAATGAGGTGTAAGCTAGATTTAAAGGGGTTGTCTTGTTTCAGCAAATGGCATTTATCATGTAGAGAAAGTTAATACAAGGCACTTACTAATGTACTGTGATTGTCCATATTGCCTCTTTTGCTGGCTGGATTCATTTATCACATTATACACTGCTTGTATACAGGGGTTAAGGCCATTGCTGCAACACAGATACGTGGAGTGGCTGTTCATGAGTGCCTATGTGTACTCCCACGATCCTGGCCCCCACAGTGTGCAAGCACGACCACCACTGATGGATTGCAGGATGGTCATAACTCCTTGAAACGAATAGTCCATAATGTGATGGGGAAATGAATCAAGGCAGCAAAGGAGACAATAAGGACAATCACAATCCATTAGTAAGTGGCTTGTATTCACTTTCTCTACATGATAAATGCCATTTGCTAATGTCAGACAACTCCGTTCAGGTGCTAGAAAGTCGCACGAATGTCATTCACATGTCAAAAGTTCACTTCAGAAGGGGGGGGGTGGCATACAAACTGGGTTAACATCTCTAGAAATATTTAAAGATGCATCAAATAAAAAAATACTTGCAACATTTGATAATTTTTGATTATGTTTTGCAAACAATGGCAATTCAGACTGACTTCAAAAATTCCCCTAATGATAAATCATCCCCCCCCCCTCCCAATTTTTATACTATGGCTGTTTTTATCTTGTATGCCTCTGTATGACGCTGGATGCATACAAGTCTATGGCTTAGCTGCCCATTGCAACCAATCAGATTCCACCTTTCATTTTCCAAAGAAGCTCTGAAAAATGAAAGGTGGAATCTGATTGGTTGCTATGGGCAACTAAGCCAGTTTTCCTTTACTCCAGTTTGGCTAAAACTCCCCCTATGAAGACAATATTATGGCTCCGTTCAGAGGTTGCTCATGACCTATTAGGCTGAGTTCATACATTATAGGACTTGCTGCTTCTCTTTTTTTGCATTTTGGTGGCGAACTGTGGTTTTCACATGCTGTGCCCAGTTAGCATTTTCTATAAAACGTTTCTAAGAACATTTCCTAGAACTGCTTCACCACAAAACACCAAAGCCTTAACAGACCACAAAACGTGAACTCGGCTTCTCTCGGAATTAGGGTGCATGAAACATGCCCAACTGCAAACTGTTAAATGACAGATTCAGCTCTGCTACATGTGTATGTTTCATTCCTGTTCTGATAGGTGATGCATTCTGTCCGCTGCCTCCCGGAGGCGCGATTTCTGTAGTCCGCTGTTAGTATGCACGATGACCTGTGGTTAATGTTACCTCCTGGCTGCCACAGGCCTGTCTCTCACAGCCAAGAATCTTACGGCTGAGCTGTGAGTGTAATGTTAGCATGTTGGTCCTCCTCATACAGTGGAGATTTCACGAAGAAAACGCTTGGTTGAACCTGTGTAAACGGATGCAGGTCTGAGAGTTGTCGGACTGCTGTTGGTAGAGCCAAGGACATAATGAGCGGCTGATTGAAAACAAATGTTTGCTTTGCCCCGAAGACTCAAATGTTTCCAGTGATTCCAAGGGGCTGCTACTGTTTTCCCACAGCGTTTGCTTGTCGTATTATGCAGTTTGCGGTTAGAATTAATGTCCTTTTTGACTGTGGACTGGTAATTTTGTTTTTATTGGACATGTTTCCCTTTTCTACGCAAATCACATTTCATTTATTCTTTCCTCCTTTTAGCACATCAGAGATAAATCTTTTTGTCTTTCATCAAGCGGCGCGCTCGCCCATCTTGTAAAGTCATGAAAACGGCAGCGTTTATATATTAAGATGCTCAAATCTAAATGATGGCTGGCGAAAATAGGGGGAATTTACCAATGGCTAAAATTTCTGCAACGGGTACCCTTCGAAGAAATACATTTCGATTTTCATTCTACAAAAGCAACTGGCTACTGTGTTTTGCTTAACCTTTAGGCCTTGTGCACACGAACGTTGTGTGCCCGTGGCCGTATTGCGGCCCCCCTTACGGCGGGTTCACAATACGCGGGCACCAACCCGTGTGCATTCCGCATTACGGATGCGGTGAATGGGTCCGCAATCACTGAGATGCAGAACGGAAGCATGGATCGAAACCCCATGGAAGCACTACGGAGTGCTTCCGTGGTCTTTCTGTCCGTGCCTCCGCATTGCGAAAAAAATCGAACTTTTTTGCGGTGCAGATGGATCACGGATGCACAACGTTTGGGTGCAAGAGGCCTTAGTTGCATTATACAAATACAGGGTCACATTTATCATTTAAGACAGGATTGAGACAGGTCTTATTTGAAACAGGTGAGTGAGATTTACCAAGAGTTGCACCTTATTGATAAATTTGTTGCAAATATACATGTGAGACTTTTCCACTCTGCACCTATTAAAAAGCGTCCAGGTTAGACCACATCACTTCACACTTCCACACAGACATGGCACATTATGGAGCTGATCCACAGCACATGGTCAACCTCTTAACTGAGTTTATAAAAAAAAAAATGGGAAGCCAAGAAAACTGTGCCACAAGATCAAATTCGAAGAGTACAGCCATGCCAGCTCTTTTGGAAACTGAACAGGGTTTCATGCAAGGAGGGAGATGCTTAGGTAAGGGGGGGCAGTCACATAATTTGCTGTGGAGCACATCACCGTGTCTGTTAAAATATCAAAATATTTATCCTATAAGGCGAATAAAAAATAAAAAAATTACCCCAAAAAATTGAATAAAATGTGATCAAAAAGTCGCACATGCTCCAAAATGGTATCAATAAAACTACAGATTGTCCTGCAGAAATGAGCCCCCACAGAGTTCCCCCAGGCAGCCCCCCTGATATAAGCATCGGAGCCTTTCATGCTCCTATTTTGCCCTGCTCTGAATCGCACAGGGAAAAGGCTTTTTTTTGTATATCCGGTGGCGTATTGGTCTCTCCATGTGGAAAGCTAGGCCGAGGCTTCCGTCTAGCAGTGAGCCCGGTGACGTCACTGGCACTAATGGGTGGGCTTTAGCGATGCCCCAGCCTGTAAAACGGGCAAGGGAGAGCATCGGAGCATTTCATGTCAGAGGAGCCTGAGGGGTGAAAATGGGGATATGCTTGGGTTCAGCTCAACCCCTTTAACTATTGAAAAGTAATGGGGGTCATAATATGGTGATGTAAAAAGATATTTTTGATAAGTTTAGATTTTTTTAAAAGTATTTAAAACGCAAAAAAGTATACAAACGTGGTATATTTGTAATCATACTAAACCCTGAGAATGAAGGACAAAGGTCGACTTCCCCTGACGAAGCCATCAGGCGAAACGCGTAGGGTAAGTGAAGGACACTGGGATGGGTGATGCGGCCGCCATTACGTTTTCATGACTGAGTGAGTAGCTACATGTGTTCTCCGGTTTTCCTTGGCACTATTGATATGCACTTTACATAGCTAGCAGCCATTATGTGGAAACCCTTTTCTGTGTTTTCTTTCCCCATTCTTTGTAAGTACATTTGGGGTTATTACCTTATACATACCTTTATGCTAACTATATTTATAGTATCTGCTGCTCCTCCTATGTATATTAATATCTACTGGCCCCTCCCCCCTTTTTCCCAGTAGTTCCTCTCTTATGTTCGTGTTACCCCATGGAATTTTGTATGACTCCATTATATGTGTTTTATTGAGTTGTTTCAATAAAGATTCTATTTTTGCTTACATATGGTTGCTTGCATTTTTGCGATCTGGGTTCGCACATATTGTTTGCAGGTTTAGATGGTATATTTATACGTGGCCCTATTAGGTCGTTTTTTTAGGCATTTATTAGAGTCTTTATACTAAGTTAAATGTAGAGCTTCAAATAGCAGACTTTAAGTGCAATCTTCTCTCTGGCACCAGTAAGGATATGGAGGCAGGTTGGATGGCTGCAGTTTCGCACTTACGTTATGCTGCCTTTTGGAGAATATTTTTTGTGAGAAGAAAAATATATCAACAGCACTGAAAATGTTGCCTTTTTCCTTATAAAGCTATTTGTGAATGTACTCTAGATAAAGTAATAACAGGATTAGTTTGTAATGTTTTGATGGCAAACACGCCTTGTTTATTGAGTACACTAAGAAAGTTGTACGGTGTCATTGTGGAGTGGTTTCTTAATGTTTTCATATAAACATTAGGACCTACATGTCTGTTACTTCTGGCACAATAGTACGGCTTTATATACTGCTACATTATTATTATTATTGTGTAATCCAACTACAACATTGCAGTAGCAGAAGCTCTCTCGATCCGGCATTGCCGTATGTTACTCCCATTAGAGTCAATAGAGCCAGTGGGCATTGCGGTTATATCTGGCAGTGATGGACCAAGAGAGCTCTAGCAGGCTGTTCTCTGCCAGAATAAGCACGTTAGTATAAAATAGCTTAAAGGGGTTATCCAACCCCTGAAATGCTCCACCATACGTTCGGGCCCCTCACACACAATATACTTATCTTGCTCCCCGCCACTCGCTTCGCTCCTGATCCCCGTACACGGATAAAAACATCCAGTGTCGGGGGGGCGCAGCCAATGGCAGGCGGCGACAGGGACGAGCCTCCCTACCATCGTGGGTGACGCTAGGGAGGCTTGTCCCTGTCACCTCCTGCCATTGTTTCTCCCCCCCCTCCCTTCCCCAACACCGGATGTTTTCATCCGCGCACGGGGAGAAGCAACGGCTGTGCAGGCGTCAGACGCGGGTGCTCGGAAGTGAGGTAAGTATATTGTGTGTGAGGGGCCGGGCATATGGGGGGGAATTTCAGGAATCTGATAACCCCTTTAAGGCTATATTCACTTGTGGCAGACTGTCTTTGAAGCTTAAGCTTATATTACACTGGCAGACTGTCTGCCATATAATCGCTAATAAGTGTTCATAGGAACGCTCGTTAGGGTGGGTTCACATCTGCGTTCTGGATTCCGTTATGGCGTTATAGCAGAATCCATAAGACGGAAGTCAAAATGGAAGCCTTTAAGACACATTCCGTTTTGATCCGTCTTCATAAAAGTCTATGGGAATCATAACGAATCCGTCTGGTTCCCGTTATGCAAGACAGGACTTTTTTCTCCGTTCTGCATAATGGAAACAGGAAGGATCCGTTATGATTCCCATAGACTTTTAAAGGCTTCCGTTTTGCATTCCGTCATAATACAAGTCTTCGGGCAGTATAACGGATCTGTCCTTCTGTCTTATGGATTCCGTTATTTTCAGTTATAACCATGTTATAACAGAAAGCCATAACGGAATCCAGAACGCAGAGATGTGAATCCACCCTTAGCGATTTTATGGCAGTGTAATACTGCCGCCAAATACCCGATGATCGAACAAACGTTCATTGAGCCATTGTGATTTTTTAGGATGCTTAAAAATGGCTTGCTGGCAGCAGATTGTGCTGTGTAATAATTGATTGCTGCCAGCAAACAATAAGTCAGGAGGAGATTGCTGCAGCAGATTGTCAGGAAGGAACGCTTCCCTCCCGACAATCTAGCTTAAGTTATCACAGCAAAATCAGCGGCAGAAAAACGAGTGGCAGATCAATAGCAGATTACTAGCTGAAAACAGGTCGCTTTTGGTTGCAGATTTGTAATTTGGTGGCGGTCTTAGAGGAGTATTTACAAGCTTCAGAAGTGGTTTTGGTTGAGGTTTTGGAAGTGTTTTTGGCACCATTTTGGCAGCATTGGGTGATAGAATGCAGTTTTTGGTGGCGAAAACTCTGCTAAAAAGTCTAATAAATTGTTTTTAAAACTGCCAGTTTTTTTTTTCTGTTTCCACATTGACCTCCACATTTTTATCAGGATATGTTATTCTTGGACCATAATATGGAGCTAATGTTCAGTGGGTAACCGTCACATGAGCCACGGTTGGTCTGGCAAACAGAGGCAGTTTTTATTTTGATGGGGGGTTTTTTGTACACGGTTTTTGATGTGGCTTTTGATCTGCCCATTTCAGTGGGAAGTTTGGATGTGGATTCAGCAGGGAATCTATACCAAGAAAAAAACAAAACAGTGCTGTGTAAATTAGTAAGTGGTTTTCCCATTGAAATCAATAGAGTCGATTTGCTAACGTTTTCAGCGCAGTTTTTGGATGTGGAATCTGCACCAAAACCCACTGAACAATAACTGGATGAACCTACCCTCAGTGCCCTAGTGTATCCTCAAAGCTTCTGTTTGTGATGTCTTAATTCATCTAGGAATCTGTAAGGCCCCTTGCAGACGAGTGTGTCCGGATTAGGTCCGGATGCGTTGCGAATGTGTTCAGTGAAAAATGCGCGATTTCGCAGGCAAAGTCATTCAGTTTTGCCTGCGATCGCGTTCAGTTGTTAAATTTTTATGGCCCGGATGCAATGCGTTTTGATGCGTTTTGCACGTGCGTGATAAAAAACTGAAGGTATACAAACAACATCCGTGAAAAACACATCACATCTGCGCTTGCTTGGGGAATGCGATTTTCACGCAGCCGCATTCACTTCTATGGGGCCAGCGTTGCGTGAAAATCGCTGAATATTTAACATGCTGCAATTTTCACGCAACGCACAAGTGATGCGTGAAAACCAACGCACATGTACACAGCCCTATTGAAATGAATGGGTCAGGATTCCCTGCGGGCGTAATGCGTTCGCATCACGCATTGCACCCGCGCGGAATACTCGCTCGTGTGAAAGGGGCCTAAGAAGATGTGCTCCTGGTGCTTGCTTGTAATAAAATATCAAGGTGTATTGACCACTTAACCCCTCAACGAGAACATGAACACGAATCAATTCTGAAAGCGGCGTATTATGTTTAATGTTATGATCTATGATATGCTTTTGTAGCTAATCTGCACAAGCCCACACTCAGCATCGGAAGGGGGTGAGGAAAGCAAATGTGATGCGAGTACATCCTGGTAAACAAGGGTAATCGCCAACCACGTTTAAATTGTATGGAAAGGGAGCCAATTTAAAATTGCAAATAGCATATTTGGCAAGTAGAAATGGCAAAAGAGCTGAGAAAAGCAGATTACTTTCTTAATGCATTTGCCTGAAATGTGGATGGTAGGTGTATTCTATCCTGCTGTTCTTGCTAGATGATAGGCAGTATAGTAGAAACACTTCATGTTACAACTAAAGTACAAGTAAGGATTACTTCATCCCAGTACTCATTTCGCTTAAAACTATAAATCACAGTTCTAAAAATGTTGCAGTATAAATCACCTCCTGGAGGATAGTCACAAAAGTTGAGCCAAGTAGACAACACTCTGTATATTTTAGTTGGAAGATTTCTAATCATTTGGCCATGCTAGTATAACTGGCTATTACTAATGTGCTCCTCTATCTATAATAATGAGTAATATAGATGAATGCCTTACTTTCCATTTTATTTGGCAGATTCATTAACCTCTGTTCGGTAACTAGAGAACATTTCAATATTCGATCTCAATCTTCCTTTAAGCTTTTCAGCAATATGGCTGTGCAGCTTCCAAATTCCACTTGCTCAGGGAATGTCATCTGCGGAACGGAATTGTGGACCTATTCTTTTCTATGGGGCCGCACGATGTGCTGCCCGGATCCGGAATTGCGGATCCGCACTTCCGGGTCCGCAATTCCTTTCCCGAAAAAAATAGAACATGTCCTATTCTTGTTCGCAATTGCGGAGAAGATTAGGCATTTTCTATTGTGCCGGCGATGTGCGGAACGAACATTACCGGTGTCTGTATTATTATGACGGAAGCTTTTTTGCTGATCCATGACTGATCTAGCAAAAACGCAGATGTGAAAGTAGCTTAAGGTGGATTTACAATGCCCGAATATCAGGCAGATTATCAGAAACTAACGTTCCTGTGAACGCTCATTCCCAGCAATCTGCCTGTGTAAGGCTACTTTCACAGCAGCGTTTTGAGGTCCGGCAGGGTATATCAAAACCACAGCCAAACACTTCTGTCCTAATAATACAGCTGACAGCATCTGCTCAGAACAGATCCAGTTTTATTATATCGAAAAACGGATCTGCACCAAAAATCACGTACCGTAAGTCAATGCTGCCAGATCCGGCTTGTTCTGTTTCTGATTTTGTGTCCGGCATGGGAACACAACAGTTTGTTGTGCTACTGTTTTGATAGCCTGTGCCAGATCTCAAAACTGGACAGCAGTCAGCACAACGCAGATGTGAAAGTAGCCTTAATATGTCGCCGATCACCCGATGAACGAGCAAAACGCTAGTTCATCAGTGCTCATGCTGTTCATGCAGGCACCGAAATTATCATTTCTGGGCAGCAGATTGTGGTGTCTAAACAGCGATCTGCTGCCCAGAAAAAATTATTCTGTATGGGGAACAAGCAATCACAATATCGACCCCCTGGTCCTCCTACTATGAAGGAGATCTCTGTATGTACAGTCGTGGCCAAAAGTTTTGAGAATTACATAAATATTGGAAATTGGAAAAGTTGCTGCTTAAGTTTTTATAATAGCAATTTGCATATACTCCAGAATGTTCTGAAGAGTAATCAGATGAATTGCATAGTCCTTCTTTGCCATGAAAATTAACTTAATCCCAAAAAACCTTTCCACTGCATTTCATTGCTGTCTTTAAAGGACCTGCTGAGATCATTTCAGTAATCGTCTTGTTAACTCAGGTGAGAATGTTGACGAGCACAAGGCTGGAGATCATTATGTCAGGCTGATTGGGTTAAAATGGCAGACTTTACATGTTAAAAGGAGGGTGATGCTTGAAATCATTGTTCTTCCATTGTTAACCATGGTGACCTGCAAAGAAATGCGTGCAGCCATCATTGCGTAGCATAAAAATGGCTTCACAGGCAAGAATATTGTGGCTACTAAGATTGCACCTCAATCAACAATTTATAGGATCATCAAGAACTTCAAGGAAAGAGGTTCAATTCTTGCTAAGAAGGCTTCAGGGCGTCCAAGAAAGTCCAGCAAGCGCTAGGATCGTCTCCTAAAGAGGATTCAGCTGCGGGATCGGAGTGCCACCAGTGCAGAGCTTGCTCAGGAATGGCAGCAGGCAGGTGTGAGCGCATCTGCACGCACAGTGAGGTGAAGACTTTTGGAAGATGGCCTGGTGTCAAGAAGGGCAGCAAAGAAGCCACTTCTCTCCAAAAAAAAAACATCAGGGACAGATTGATCTTCTGCAGAAAGTATGGTGAATGGATTGCTGAGGACTGGGGCAAAGTCATATTCTCTAAAGCCTCTTTCCGATTGTTTGGGGCATCTGGAAAAAGGCTTGTCCGGAGAAGAAAAGGTGAGCGCTACCATCAGTCCTGTGTGATGCCAACAGTAAAGCATCCTGAGACCATTCATGTATAGGGTTGCTTCTCATCCAAGGGAGTGGGCTCACTCACAATTTTGCCCAAAAACACAGCCATGAATAAAGAATGGTACAAAAACACCCTCCAACAGCAACTTCTTCCAACAATCCAACAACAGTTTGGTGAAGAACAATGCATTTTCCAGCACGATGGAGGACCGTGCCATAAGGCAAAAGTGATAAGCACATGGGGAGCAGTCTATATGAGAGGGCAGCAGGAAGAGAGGTTTGTGTAAGAGGAGCACATGGGGAGCAGTCTATATGAGAGGGCAGCAGGAAGAGAAGTTTGTGTAAGAGGAGCACATTGGGGGGCAGTCTAAGAGAGGCAGCAGTGGAGAGTGATCTGTAACAAAAATACTATTGTGGTAGAAGAATACTCTTAAAGGGCGGTAAAGCCAGTAACGCCTGGCCTCATCTGCTTCCACAAAATGAATAAATGAATTCTTACCACCATCATACTTTTACTTCTACTCAATGGTGGTAGCAATGTTTGCCATGCATTTTAAAAAAAAACTATACAGCTGAATTCAGCAAAAAATATTCTTAAAGGCTCTCTAACGAATGACTGCAAACTCCTTTTTTTTTTACTGGAGTTTCCCTTATTAAATATTTTACATGGTCACTTTATTATTAATGTACAATACGTATGCCAACTCGATTTTAAAGTTGTGAAAGATCTGCAGTACAGTCGTTCTGAAGATATGGCTTCAACAGGGAAGCTAATTTTCTGCATAGTGTATAGGTTTGAAATCAGCACTTTTTTTTTGCATTTAATGGAATAACACTTGCAGATGAATGGTTCCATGCTGACTTTTGTAAATGAAAATTTACATAAATCCCTTCATCCTTACATTATTCGGCACTTGAATTACAGTTGGGTAGTTGCCATGCAACTCCCAAAGTTGAGTTTTTTTTTCCCATTTGATCTTTTCGCCAAGTATGAACCACTTTCTGGCTCTATTGGACAACCTTATTTCCACTCCAAGTAACAGCAGGTAGAAAAGTGAATGTTTGAAGTAATGAGCACAGCACTGAGGGACATGCGGTGCAGTAATTTTCACCTAAGTGCGTTTCAGTCACGGAAAATTCAGTGATATTAAAGCCTGATCGTTATAAGATTCTGTATATATTTTCAAAGCTGAAATTTTACATAGACTATAACTTGTCTAAAATGTATGTAGATCCCGGATACCTTAAAGTGTTGTGCTGAGGTATAAGGCCGTTGTTGTGTTCCGTTCCACAAAATGGGGTTCCGTTGTTCCGTGATCCGTTTCCGTTTTTGTTTCCGTGTGTCTTCCTTGATTTTTGGAGGATCACCAGACATGAAGGAAAGTAAAAAAAAGTCTGTCAAGTTTGCCATGCAAATGATAGGAAAAAAACAGACGCGGACGCGGATGACAATCTTGTGTGCCTCCGCGTTTTTTCGCGGACCCATTGACTTGAATGGGTCCGCGAACCGTTATCCGCGAAAAAAATAGGACAGGTTATATTTTTTTTACGGACTGGAACCACGGATCACGGACGCGGATGACAAACGGTGCATTAGCCGAGTTTTCAACGGACCCATTGAAAGTCAATGGGTCCGCAGAAAATCACGAAAACGGAACAACGGACACGGAAGAAAACAACGGTCGTGTGCATGAGGCCTTATATTGATGACCTATTCTCTGGGGATCGCACAAGCAGCTGATTGGCACGGGTGCTGGGAGGCAGCCCACTGCCGATGTTATATTGAATATTACGTCACTGCACAACCTGATTAAAAGCGGAGTTCCTCAGTTACAAGTCAAGTATACAGGATGTTGTCATGAGGAATGACCGGTTATTTTAATAATATAATCCCTGTTTTGTTTTTTACTAGTCCATGGATTCTAATTACTTTAATGGGTTATGCCATGATTGATGAAAATAATTCCTCATTTAGTACTTGACAATCTATTTCTAATAAAACTAGAACCACCCTTCACCTCACGTTAATCCAGAGCTCTCCCCAGTCATTGCTCCAGCTAGATTTATTTCCGGCTGACTGGTGTGTCCTTCTCAGGGGAAGTGTCCATTCTGCAGCTCTTTACCTCTAAAGCCTCATTCACTCGTCAGTGTTTGGTCAGTGATCTCCATCAGTGATTGTGAGCCAAAACCAGGTGCGGCTCTAAACAGAACAGGTGCAAATCTTTCCCTTATACCTCATGTCTGTGGAGGCTCCAAGCCTGGTTTTGGCTCACAGTCACTGATGGAAATGAGTTAATTTAAGCCTCATTCACACATCAAACAGTGGATCTGGCTGGTGGCAGTTGAAGAAGGGAACTGAGCATGTGCGACCACCTCTGTAGGTGGACGTTCACATTACTATGCAGATTAAAGACCGGGGTGCGCCATTATAATGAAGCAAAGAGAATATCTCACAACTGGAGAATATTTGCAGCAGAAAGTATTTTGCAAAGATGACTAGTTTTTCATGTCAATTGCCACAAGCCCAGAAGGAGTGGAGCAGAGGATGGGTGTGTTAGTGGTTCTGGCAATCATAATTGTTTAAACAAATCACACTGGCAATCCTCACACCAATGCTCGCTAGGGCCAGGCAGTGACAGGAGGGTACACATTATTTTCCCTTGGGGAACACTGATCTGAGTTTGGGGCTTCTGCCTTATGGTAGTTGGCGTGCCCTTAGTGTTAAGAGTTTTGCAAGGTTGCAAAGCAGGAGATATAAGTAACCAGGCCAGTGTTAGAAAATAAATAAGTCTCTCTTTGCTAAAATGCAGAATGGGACTTGTAGTCCATCCAACGGTATTAAAGCACAGTTACAAACAAATCATAGTGCAATTCTTCCCTGATAGCAATGTATGAATAACAGCGATGATGGAGGTTGTACTACTCCTTCCTTCTATCCTTCCAAAGTCTCTTTTTGCAGACTCTAAGGCTGGCAATAGGGTTCTTGGAAATTTGTCTGCAATTTCCAGGCTGAGGAGTATCAGATTAAGATACGGCAGGCCAAAATCATGTCAAAGTGTAGAAGAGTTTATTGGCAATGTTTCCTTTCACAGCAGCAAAGTCTCTGTCGGCCTTAAACAAGCACAATACCTTGCTGACTGTCTGCAGTGCATGGTCTTGCAGATTCAGGACCTTCTAGTATTTCTTTTTTTTTCTCTCAGGAGTACTTTAATGTAGCAATGGCTTTCTTGCTGTAGATGTCTCGGATATGATGGTTTCCTGGGACTAAGGGCTAGTTTTCTGACAAGTGAGCACATGCAGCTCCTCTCTCTTCCTCAGCTGGTAGACAACAATCTCACTGTTCTAGGGGCAGACCTAAGTCCATTGCCTAGCATCCCAAAAGGGACTGAGTCAGGGTAGTTAACCCTGACCTATCCATACGGAACTATTGAGTGTACAATACAGTAAATCAGATAGTTACATTAAACTGATAACTATGACAACAAACCCTTTTGCAGGTACCCTGTTCTGGGGTACTGCATGATTTATATTACAATAATACGTAATTTTGTCACAGCCCCATTAAATGAACATGCTTTAATATTAACTGGTGTTCATGGAAGTATGCAGTACTATACAGTATTAGATTAGACTGGAGTGGACTGGAAATAGTGAGGATATGTATATTAAAAAGCTCAAAACCCTGTACAATGAATAAAAAAAACTAACTTCAAACAAAAGGAAACATTTCAGCTTCCGTAGTTCCATTTTTATAATATATACAATATTTAGTAGAGTATATATTCAGCTCTTTAGTTTCTCTATGTTTCTTTTTGCTAAATTTGGATACTGAGCAAAACCACTCAATTCCCAACATAACCACATGAAATGACACATACACATGCATACACTATCATGTATGTTTTCAGCCTGGCCTACATATTCCCCAGGGATATGTACCTTGCCGCTTGGGGCGGTCTTTGCATTGTTCTCATGCTGTGCTTTTAATATGTGCAGTACTATGTATAGTCAAGGCCTTGGGGTATATTTACTTTGAATTAATTTGAGTAATGGGTACTTGGCTTAGGAAGATGTTGAAACACAGCACTAACACGCACAGGTATACACTCAAAGAAATGTATTGTATGTACATTAGTGACATTATAGGGCTAACAACCTCTGCATATAACTTGATGCCAATAATAATGGCTGGCATGTTGAGCACTGTGATATACTGCAGAATAATACCAGTCCGGTGCTCAGACGGGGACTCCAGTATTACAACTCGAGTGCCTAGAGATCTGTAGACGTTGCAGAGCTCTCATTGCTTTTCATCATTTGAAAGCAGGGTTGACTCAGAAAGAGAGAGACTGAACTTCTAAAGAGGGACTTGTAACCTTTTGGTGAGCAATGAGCGGAGCACATAGAGAAGGGAGGAGTGTGGACAAGGTGCTTTTAACTGCATTTTGGTTACATCTAGTTCATAGTAACTATTCAGATCACCCTTCTACTAAAGTGGATTATAAATTAAAGGTGTAATATGATTTCAGAAAATGAATGTCAACTAAACTTAAGCATTTTCTGGTATATCTTCTTGATCAGTAACTCGTGTTTTAAAGTTCTCTTCCTGCAGTCATTAAGTAGGCTAATTAGAAGGCACAGCTCTGATAAGTGTCCTATAACAGTAGAAACCTGAGCGCCTGTGAGTCTAATAAATACTCAGGACAGATTGCTATCCAATGGAAGTAAACATTAAGGGACACGTTTATTTAGACCAGCGTTTTAGATGCCAGTCTTAATAAAGCCCTGCGCTGGCGGTGGATCCGCCGGAGTTATGTAGAGGCGCCATCTCTCCCCACTATTCTTTAGACCTTGTAATTTGCCATAAATCCTTGGGAGAAATTCAGACCTCTTTTCAGTGTGTCAATGTCATAAATTTATATTTTCAAATTCTTCTAGATTAGATTTTTTTGAGATTTGAAATTGCCTTTTAATATGACTACTTTTATTTGTTCTTCATTTTGTCCTGGGCTAAAAAATGCTTAGCCATGGGAAAATGGACCATTTTCTTCTTTAATTGTGTGACGATGAGACTTCATCCTTGCTTAAAGTTGCTTTCCTGTTTCTCCAACACACAGACCTCCAATAGGACATTTAGTGACGAGAATAAAGTACACAACATTGGATGTAGAACACGGGAATGTCCCAGGGGTCTTATAGTCCTGCTGTGTGTTGGAGATCTGGATCTTGCCTGTCATTACATAGGAACAGGTTTCGCATCTCCTTACATTACAGGGATAAGATACTTTTTTTCTACTACACGGCTGATGAACTGCTGATGAGAACATTTCTCATATTTGGAGGTTGTCCTAGCAAAGGAGGGTCTAGGAATATAGCTTTTTTCTGATCATCCTTGTGTAGGACCTGATTGTATTTGCAGGTTTCCTCAGTACTTCTAGTTGTGGGTTGTAGGTCACTACTAGAGGTACATGACGGTCTTTCTTTTTCTTGTATTCGAGAAGTTAACTTCTGGGTATTCTGATGTCTCTTGTGAATTGATCTTTAATTAAAGCAGGATGATAGCCCTGATGTAAAAATGTCCTTTTCAGATGGTATAAATGTTCAATCCTGTCTAATAGGCTGGAGCAGATGCTATTATACCTGATGCCCTGACTGTAGATGATGGACTAACGTTTTAATGTGTTTAGTGTTTTAGCTGTCCCATTTGAGGTATGTAGGCTGATTGATAGGTTTTCGAAACAGGAATGTCTGTATGAGCTGTTTTAAAGTTTTATTGTGGCGTCCAGAAAGCTAATTTCAGCATTTGAATAGTTTAAAGGGTTTTCTGAGATTTTACTTCTTGGTATCCCGTCCCATCAAACCCTTGGCGTACTTCCATTTCATTGATGATATCCTAATTATCTGGAAGAAGTTTTCCAAGATTTTACTACTAATGACCTATGGTCTGATCAGTATCTGATCAGTGGGCGTTCGACACCCAGGACTCACTCCGACTAATTGTTTGAGAAGGCACTAACACTTCTGTGAGTGCTGCGGGCTTCTAGCAGCTTACCAAGTGCAGCGCCTTACATTGTATGGTCAATAAGTTGGTGGTGTCCTACAGATAGCTTGTTGTATTCCTCGGTACTAAGTCTAAAAGTTTTGTGGATTCTGAGGGCAGACTACTGATGACCTTTCTTAACTCTCTCAAATATTTTTGAGTTGATTCTTCCTTCATTTTGATGTAGTATTGTGTGCTGTCAGTGCGCTTCTTTTTTAATGTAGTCCTGAGCCAACTTTTATCGGCAGGTTTTATGGTGCTCTCTGGCAGTTTTATCGGCAGTATTGTAGACTGTATGACATTTCTAAAAACCCACAACTAGTGGTACTAAAGAAAACTGCAAAAAAATGACATTGTGTCCTAAACAAGGGTGACCAGCTAAAAACTGACCCTCCCTTGCTATATTACAGACAATCTCCAATCTGAAAAATTTGCTGATAAGACGTTTATTGCCTTGTACTACACACAAAACAGCTGATCCCTGTAATGTAAGGAGATACAAAACCTGTTCCCATGTAATGACAACAGACAAGATCCGAATCTCCAACACACAGCAGGACTATATGGCTCCTGGGACATTCACGTGTTCTACATTTTTGTAGCTCAGAACACAATTCAGAACATTAGTCATATTAAAAAGCTATTTCAAGTCTAAAAGAGCCAGAAGAATTTGGGAATGTAAATTTATGACACTGTTTACAGGACTGAATTTGTGCCAAGGATTTATGGTATATTACAAGATCTAGAAAGTCTGCTATAGACATAGTGGGGGGCAACAGGTCTCTGAGATAACATTAATTTAGAGACCATAACATACAGCTTATATGAGAGCTAATTAAGGACACATTCTCCAACCATCTTTCTGTTATTATGTTGTTTTTCAAATGTCCATTTATTACACCATCTATGAATATAGAATCAGAAAAAAATACACGTCACAGAAGGTACACACCATAAGTATGTAAAAGGTAGAGCTTTGTTGGACAAAATTTACTTAAAACCACATAGAAAAGAGTGGGAGTCCCAATAAAATATGGGACCTGAACGTGCTGCCAAAAATATGTCCTAAAAATAATATAGATGATAGGAGATCACCCATATATCCTAGTGTATAAAAAGTGTATATACTTAATGATACACACACCAAAGAAATGTTTTCAAAAACATTCCAAATAAAATAAATAAGTCCAAGCAAAAATAAATAAATAAAAACCAAGCTAAGGCTACTTTCACACTCGCATTTTGTGCGGATCCATCATTAACGGATCCGTTCAGATAATGCAACCGTCTGCATCCGTTCACAATGGATCTGTTTGTATTATCTTTAACATAGCCAAGATGGCTTGAACACCATTGAAAGTCAATGGAGGACTGATCCGTTTTCTATTGTGCCAGATTGTGTCAGTGAAAACGGATCCATCTTGGCACACAATGAAAGTCAGTGGGGACGGATCCGTTTGGCTCAGTTTCATCAGACGGACACCAGAACGCTGCAAGCAGCGTTTTGGTGTCCGTCTCCAAAGCGGAATGGAAACTGAACTGATGCAAACTGATACATTCTAAGCGGATCCTTTTCCATTCAGAATGCATTAGAATGCAAACTGATCCGTTTTGGACCGCTTGTGAGAGCCCTGAACGGATCTCACAAACAGAAAGCCAAAACGCCAGTGTGAAAGTAGCCTAATTCCCAATATAGCAAATAGAGTCTATCAAAGGATATACACATATTTATGGTTCAATAAGATTTTATTATCTTTTATAATCTATACACATATTTATAAAGAGAAATGAAGAAATGTCCTGTGTTAGGAATGAAAAATTGCTGTTTATAAGTGAATAAAGTACTCTTATTTGCACATTATTTGAGCATCTATTCTATAAATATAAACCAAATACAAGGCTATTAGTTAACAAGAATTAAAAAACATAATTAATAATAGGAGATCACATGAACTGAGTGTACAAAGAAAATGTACAATATGCAATATATAGAGAGATAGCAGTAAGTATAAATAAATACAACCTCTCAGAATATGAAATAATCGGAGAGCTGTGGGTATTTGTAACTTTGTTTCTTTGTATGATTCATACAACAGTAACCAGTATCTAGCTCCTCTTATAATTATTGTTTCCATATTTTTACATTTGTATTTTTAGCAAATACCTACATCCTGCTGCGATGCTGCATCCCAGCTTTTTATCTGGCCTGTGTAAACAATTCAAACATTTCCTGGCTTCGCATTGACTGAGATAGTAAAAGTGCCTTCTTCTTTCAAGTTTGTATGTTCTCTCCATGTTTGTATGTGTTTCCTCTGGGTATTCCATTTTCCACATTCCACATATTCAACTCCCACACCCAAAAAATATACAAATAGGCTTCCTACAAAATTGACCCTTGCGCATGTTGGGTTTCACGCACCTATATGACAGCCACTACCTTCCCAGGGTGTCCGTTACCCCATCCACACAACTATCACTGTGCTTTGAGTCCCTATGATTAAAGTGCATTTCAAATATTTGTCATTTTCATTCTTTGTTATGGGTGGAAATGGCATTATTGTATTAAAGTATGCTAAAGCAAAGGTTTGTGGCCTTTTTGTGCCATAGACTCCTTTGCAGTAAAAGGTGAAACATACCATTATGAAATGGTACAATGCCTAAATTTCATATTACAGGAGTATTCTATTCTACAAGAGAGTATGGTGCCTCATTTAGGTACCATCATGGGGCTGTGTTGCATTCCTCTGCACAGAGAGTAGCTTTAAGCACCACTTTTAAGGAGAAAACAAGAAGAGATATCAGACCAGCACAAAAGGAGTACATGTTCTCCCTATGGAGATCCAGATGGTGTAGGGAGTCTAACAGGCAATTCTCTCTTGGACAAGTATGCAAATGAGTTCTCCTCCAAGAGGAAGAAACTTGTCTCTCTACTAGTGTCACCTCTTGGTGGGTACCCTGTATGTCAATGTCTGAGGCATTACAAAGCCTTGAAATGTGGCTATCACCCAAGCCAGAGACGGACAATGACTTAAAGGGTGCTTACCTATAGGTGGCCTAGAAGTCTATCCTCAGATACTGTTGACATTACATGCACCTATAAACAGGAGTCATGTATAACATTTGTTTTATTTATTTTTGGTATGAAGAACTATGAAATATTTGTGAAAAGGGTTATTGGCATCTTCTTAGATTGTTGCATCTTGATTTGGCTTGGAAGACTGTACGACAGGCCTGCTGTGTAAAGGTGATTTTTTTTTGTGACAAATTACTAATATGAGTACAATGTATTGGTTCATGTGTAGCAATTTAATAATAGTACGTAATGCACTTGAACATGTTAAAGATACTTGACCCCCAACATATTCACAACTCCTCTCCTATAATGCTGTAAGAATATTGGAACATTTAAAATTGTAAATCTATATGGAAATATATTATTACCGCAGCATAATAGCCAATTTCGACAATTCTTAGATTCTAACTCCCAATTCTGTTGTGCATTATAATTGCAGTGACTGATGTTATACACCTGCATGAGCTCTTTCAAACAATGGCATTATGCGTAGAAGTACCCAGGATTATAGGTTTTTATGCATTTGGCTCTAAAGAATTGGCGTTATATTTTACCTTTTGTTTTAATGTCTATAACATAGTCTCAGATAGGCAGGCATTTTAGAATTGTGTTCCAGCGTGTGTCCCACTTCCTTAGTGTGTACCTCAAAACACCCACTCACTCACGTTTAAGTGCACAGCATGATCAGTACATGTGACACCTCAATAAAACCATCATGCAAAGACAGAACACAGTACAAACAAAAGGATTGAGTGAGTCATGTGGTGTGTAAAATGCAGATTTCTCTTTTTAGTCTTTTGTAATTTCCCTAATGCAGGTTTCATACTTTTTTGAAAAGGAAAAAGAGTGGGCACCACTAAGAGACATGCAGACTAACACATAACCTCAAAGTATAAACTAAATACAGCAAACGGTAACAAATATATCCAAAATAAATACACTTCAGTAAAAAAAAATTAAATAAAAAAAAATTAAAACAGCGCATTTTTCAAATTTGTTTTTCTTAAGGCCAGGGAGTGTGTTCCAGCAGTGTAATCTATCCAACTGTATTTTGTTGTGTGTGACATGGCCTGACCATGGGGTTAACTAACCTGAACTCACATCATCATATATTCTTATGGTGCAGTGAGTTCAGGTTTACAGCAATTAACCCCTTAAGTACCGGACCCATTTTTGGCTTTGCATTTTAGGTTTTTTTTTTCCTCCCCACATTCCAATAGCCATAACTTTTTTAAAGTTTCCATTCATATAGCCATATGAGGGCTTATTTCTTGCGGGATAAGGGTACTTTCACATCTGCGCTTTTGCTGTCCGGTTTCGAGATCTGGCATCTCAAAACCACAGTAAAACGCTTCCGTTATAATAATGCAACCAGCTGCACTCATTGTGAACGGATCCGGTTGTATTATATTGAAAATAAAGAAACCAGATCTGGCACCAAAACCATTCATTGCAAGTCAATGGGCCCCGGATCTGGGTTTTTTGTGTCTGTAAAAAACGGATCAGGCACCATTGACTTACATGGGTTTTGGTGCTTTTTGATCACTGTTTTTGATAAAAAAAAATAATAATATTTTAATAGTTCAGACATTATCATACGCGGCGATACCTGATGTTTATTTTTTTATTAATATATTTTTATATGTCAAATAGGGAAAGGGGGGTGAATTAAACTTTTAATATGTTCATTTTTTTATTTTTATTTTTTTATTTAATAACCCTTGGGATCTTTTGATCCCCTGTCCTATTCACCCTAATAGTATAATCACATACTGCCTGCTGCGCTGTGCTTTGTGCGCAGAGCAGCAGGAAACTTACCATGGCAGCCTGGATGGCTTCACAAGCATCCAGGCTGCCATGCAGGGGCATAACTATAGGGGAAGCAGGGGAAGCGGCTGCTTTTGGGGCCCACCCAGGATTAGGACTAAAAGATTTTGTCAGGGCCCACTCAACAGTATTATACACTGACTTTTTATACAGTAACAGTACATACAGTTACATGACATCCAGTATATACCTGTAGGAAATGGATGGAGTGGCTGCCGGGACTGGTCTGAGAGAGCGATCTTGACTAGTAAAAGGAGAGGGGGTTGCATGGGAGTAGGGTGTGCGAAAACATTGCCGGAGTGGTGCGGGGGGAGGGGGGAATTAAAAAATTTGTTGTGAGACCCGGTCATTTCCAGCTACACCACTGCGGCCATAGTAACCGATCGGAGCACCGCTTTTACTGTGGGGGCTCCAATCGGAAGGCAGAGGTAGCTGCATCCCTCAGCCTTACCTCACAGGTGCTGCGATCAACACTGAGGGGTTAAATGACGGGGTTCAGTGGGATCGCCATTCCCAGTCATTGCAGCCAAGTGCCTGCTGTATGATACAGCTGGCACCCGCTGTGTATGGAGCGGGCTAACTGCAGCAACCCGCTCCATACATTACCTCAACCACTGTGACATACGGGGACATCACTGTGGTTGAAGGGGTTAAAATTTATATAGTTGCAAGATGAAGTATGATTGCATGTTTGTCATGATGAAGTATCTGTGACTTTTTAATTAATGAGACATAAGAGATACAGAGCCGGGGTAATAGCTTACTTTTTGGTACATTTATTAAAGGAATTTAGTTATTCACTGACCTCATCACCCACAAGGACAGCTACATGCTCTATTAAACTTTTCTGAGGTTTTATCACAGCATCTCTGGCAGGATTCAGTTAGGATTTTGATCATGTAAACTTATACTACTTTCAGGCAAGTAGTAGCTCTCCATGTGATGGCTCCATTTCTCAGACTGAATATAGCTCCTCTAACCCGAACTCACAGCATCAGAATGATTTGATACAATGAGTTTGTGTCCAACCACAGGTCTGCTGTACTGTACTCACATAAGGGTCCATTCACACGTCCGTGGTGTATTGCGGATCCGCAATACACCCGGCCGGCACCCCCATAGAACTGCCTATTCCGGACCAGAAGATCGGGGCCGCGCTACGGAAATGCGGATGCGGAGAGCACACTGTGTGCTCTCCGCATCTATTTCTGCCCCATTGAGAATGAATGGGTCCGCACCAGTTCCGGATATTGCGGAATGGATGCGGACCCATTCCACGGACGTGTGAATGGAGACTAATGCTGCGAGTACAGTGCAGGAGACCCACAGTCAGGGAGAAACTAAGCAGTGGCATGCCTAGGGTGTTTGGCACCCAGGGCGGGTCCTTTCTCTAGCCCAGGTTCCCCCTCACAGTAGTATTGCCCTCATTGTAAAACCTTCACAGTAGTTTTGTACAGATGTGTGCCCCCTCACAGTAGTTATGCCCACATTGTTAAGACCTCTGTGCCCCCTCCTCGTACAGGAGAACAAATACCTATACGTGTTTTTTTTACTTACGACAGTAAGTTTGTCATTTACATTCTTAAATGCCCTTGTGGCTTACTTTATGTCGGCGAAACGTCTACCCGTATGAGGGATAGGTTTTCTAAGCATAAATCGACCGTCAGTAAATTTAATTTGTTATTACCCCTCCCACATAATTTTCATCAGAAAAAACACACTACTGCACAGTTGCGTTTTCAGATTATAGAGTGTGTACAACAGCCTTGCCGTGGAGGCGATAGGAGCAAACTACTGGTGAAGCGTGAAGCTTATTGGACCCATCGGCTCCAAACATTGGAGCCCATGGGCCTTGATCGTCGTGACTATGGTCTGAATAGCTTTCTATGAATTATTTTGATTTTTGTATGATTATGTTGTATACATACCTGATTCATTCATATCTGTTTTACAGTGCAGTTGAAGCATTAGGAATCGCACTATAACACAGAGATTTCATTTGCACATTGAGGCATTTGAATGCGACACCTGTTTCAAATTTTTTTCTTCTCTTTTTCAGTTTTTCCCCTCTATATATTGTTTTTCATTGGGTGTGATTGCTGATTAGTCACGTCATGTGACGTCAGCTATCACGAGTTGGGCGGGTTATTTAAATGTGATTGTATTGGTGTATTTTTACTGTTTGATAAAGGCACGGTGTGGTGTCGAAACGCGTCACAGTCATGTGGCAATAAAGAAGTACTATTTGCAAGGATATCAAGATTGAGTGCCGGTCCTTCTTTTGATATATTAGTGTTTGATGCTGCATGATAAATTTGCCACTTTAGACCTTTTTGTTTAAAGGGGTTGTGCAGCGATTTATCTCTTAAGGATAAGTCATCAATATTTGATCAGCGGGGGTCCAACATCCGGCACGCCTGCCCATCCGCTGTTTGATGAGGAGGCAGCGATTGCTGTTTCCTGGAGCACAGCCTTCTCTTCGAACAGCTGATATAGATGACCTATCCTCAGGATAGGTCAGTCAATAAATTGCTACACAACCCCTTTAACTAAACCCCACATGTTGGCTGACTTTATTGATTTTGGGGCAGAAATTTGGCGCACCGTGTTGCATTTGAGCTGTGGTCCCTTTCACTGAAGCCATGCCATGCATTTTCTGGTAAGCTACACCCTCTTACTGAGCGAGGCGGAATAAAAGTATAAAACAATATATGTGGCTTACAGCTTCATTTCAGCCAGAACTCGGCCGGATTTTCATTAGTAAATATGCCTCAGTAGGTCTTGTATTGTCGATAATGTTCTCTCAAATGGACTGGAGCATTTCCATGTGTTGTATATGACATAATGATTGATGTCACTCTTGGATATTTTTTTACCTTCCTACTCTCCCATGATTACAATGTTTGGGTAGTCATCAGTATTCACTTTAAAGAGAGAGGGAGAGATAGGAGAGAGAGAAAAAAAACTTCAAGGTGTAGGCTAGCATGAGTTCTCCAATGATCTGCTGATGGCAACCCATTATTTAGGTGTCCGCACCAATGATTCTATTACCAAATAAACAAGAATTTCGCACATTCATGGGGTAATTGGCGGCACCTTTACACCGGCAGATTAGTGCTATCGAGCATAGGTACAAACAGTCATTTGCAATAATCTGTCCAACAGTAGGACAGTGTATAGAGGTCTTAAAGGGGTTTTATCACTTCAGCAAATTGCATTTATCATGTAGATAAAGTTAATACAAGGCACTTACTAATGCATTGTTATTATCCATATTGCTTCCTTTCCTGGCTGGATTCATTTTTCCATCACATTGTATACTGATTGTTTCCATGGTTACGACCACCCTGCAATCCAATGCCCGTGCTTGTACACTATAGGAAAAAGCACCGGCTTCTCTGGTGGCCAGAACTGTGGGAGCACGCATAGGCTGGTGCTTTTTTCTATAGTGTGCAAGCGTGGCCACCGCTGCTGGATTGCAGGGTGGTCGTAACCATGGAAACAAGCTGTGTATAATGTGATGGGAAGGAAAGACATTTGAATAATTACAATACATTAGTAAGTACCTAACTTTCTCTACATAATAAATGGTATTTGCTGAAATGACACAACCCCCCCTTTTAAGTATAAGATTGTGTTATCTTTTGTATTATGCTTATTTAAGGACACAGTTTTATACTCTTACAGAGGTTTTCCAGTTTTTGAAACTGGACTTGTATCCTAAGTATAAGTGACTAAACAGTGGAGCTGTAGCACTACAATTGGCATGGGATGGAGTTGTAGTTTTTGTATGAGCTGGAAAGCCACAGGTTGGAGGCCACCTATGTGCCATTGTGGTGCTGCAGATACCAAAGGATGAGAAATCTGAAGGAGTTGTGCTCGCTAAAGCTAGTTTCACACTAGCGGTAAAGAGATCCAGCAGGCTGTTTCGGCAGTGGTATTTGTCTGGTCGATTCTTGCCATACTTTCAAGATCACCGCCAGTCTCCATTAGTTAATGGGGCTGGTTGGCATTCAGGTAGAGTCTGGCAATGATGGATGGTACCTTAAACTAGCCTAAGGATTGAAGATCAATGTTATCCTGCTACACCGGAGGACAGCAGTACAACAAATGGCATGTGATATTTATGGGGATCATATTGTAGACACAGGAGTTTATTATACCGCTGGATAGTTTATAATTAGGCCGGGCAATAAGTCATCCTACTATATAACCACGGTTGGAATGGTATTTTGTGGGAGGTTTGTGTATGTACATTTAGCTAAGGCTGACTTATGTTGTAGAGATAGGTTTCAGTGATCGCGCAAACTCATGTCTTAGTCTCTCATCACATAGAGCTTTGCTGTAAGTATAGAGGAACAGTATGCTTATCAAAGTTACTAAAAAAATAAAAATCACACAATAATTCTGCTTTTGAAGACTTTATTATTTTTTCTGTTTTGCTGATCGCCTTTTAAGCTTTCGCTTACAATATGTAAATCCTAGTAAATCGGTTGGGCACAGTCATAGGCATTTGAGTCACTTTGCATATTTGTGTGTTCTCTTTGTAAATTAGATCACTCCGGTCTGCTATTACTTCCCGTGGATGCAAATACTGTTCTGAAAACCTGTGTTGTCTGTTTGTTAAAATACTTAGCTAGTTTTGCCTTGAGACTCTGTTTCCCAGCCAATAACTACAAATCATAGAATTTATTATAAGCGAGGCATGTTTAGTAGACGCTTACCTTCATTAAAGGTCATCAGTATCTGATTAGTAGGGGTAACCTTATGGGTCATGCTTATCTATTAGGCAGAGAGCACTTCTTGGGGGTAAATAAATAATATCATAGAAAATATTACCATAGAGGCAAAAGAGACACTGGTACTTTGAGCCTATGGGCAATGGGCAATTCAGCCATCTGCTAAGCAGGGGCAGGTACTATAAAGTATACCACAACACTGGTATTTATTTAGGTGGAGTCACTGAGAGTTTGCCTATTGCTAGGAACTGGAAATGATACTATGGAGTGTAAACCGGCCATCAACCATATTGATCGGCTGAACGATCATTTGGCAGAAACCTATCTCTTCTGATTCCCTCTCTCGCTCCCACATACACATACATGTTTGGTTTGAACAAACATGCATGTGTATTCCATGGAGAGAGAGGCGAAAGCTTCTGCTAGACACTTCTGGTGGCTGCTTATCTCCTAGAAGAGCAAAAGGATTGGGTGAAAACATTCACTTTGCCCAAACCTTCTCACACCCTGACAACATCCATTGGGGGTGGGGTGGGGGTGTCATCATGAGCTCGCTATACCCTTTGGATGAACACGGGTACTGTGTACTGGGGCCTTTAGTATATTATTCAATTGAATTCAAGACTCCATTACTGTTTCTATATTTGGACAATAGATCAAAAATGTGAAATGGAAATATCCAAATTTTCTTATGTATTCCTAGACAGGTTCAGGAATTGAGCCCTTTTTTTAAATAAATCAGCCATGTGAAATATATTCTTAAAGGGAATCTGTCACCTATTTTGAGCCTATAATACTGTTAACATAGCAATGTGCAATAAAGTACCTTCATTCCTGCATGTGTCTTCTTTCTTTTATTCAACTTTTCATTCAGATGAAAAAGCGATTTTTCTGATATTCAAATTAAGCTTCAAGGTGCCCAGAGGGGTGTTATTACTCTGCTCTAGTGCCCAGTAACGCCCCCCTGCAGTGCCCAGCCCGCCTTTCTTCCAAGCCCAGCACGCCTCCTAAGAAATAAATGTACTCCCACATACTTGCCGAACGGCGCCGCCCCCTCCACTACGTCATTTAATTTATTCACTGCACCGTCCTTGCTTCCTCCTCTCTTGGCCTCCGAAATCCCGCGCAGGCGCAGTATCGCTGAGTGCCTGCGCCTGTACGATACTCCTGCTCCAGAGGGCAACAGCGCTCTGATTACGTCACTGGGCTCGGCGCATGCCTAGTGACACTATTGAGGCTGTTGCGCAGGAGTATCGTACAGGCACAGGCACTCAGCCATACTGCGCCTGCGCGGGATTTCGGAGGCCAAGAGGGGAGGAAGCAAGGACGGTGCAGTGAATAAATTAAATGAGGTAGTGGGGAGGGGGCGGTGCCGTTCGGCAAGTATGTGGGAGTACATTTATTTCTTAGGAGGCGTGCTGGGCTTGGAAGAAAGGCGGGCTAGGCACTACAGGGGGGCGTTACTGGGCACTAGAGCAGAGTAATAACGCCCCTCTGGGCACCTTGAGACTTCATTTGTCAATATCAGAAAAATCGCTTTTTCATCTGAATGAAAAGTGGAATAAAAGAAAGAAGACCCATGCAGGAATGAAGGTACTTTATTGCACATTGCTATGTTAACAGTATTATAGGCTCAAAATAGGTGACAGATTCCCTTTAAATCCATTGCAACCAAGTTATTGTTAGGTCCCTAAATAAGCCTAAGCAGCCTGTAGTTGTAGATTGGTTTTTAATTAACTCTGCTGGTTAATAGAATGATTTACTTTCAAGATGGTCTGTTACACGTTATTTAGCGGAACATCTTGCTTCATTGGATTTGCCGTGTCAACGCTCTGTTTGTGTTGAAGAAGCTCGCGGCTGTTATTTTTTTATGACTTTTCATCACCTTTTGAAAATATAATTGCATGTTTCAGATAGATCAACCAGAGGACGGACTGGCCTAAATGCACTGTTTATGTATGACTGGATTTAGGATAGGTGACCTAGAACAAATCATTCAACTCTATTACAGAAGAAATGTTATTACTTAGACAGTAACTGGAATTTTACTTGTACAGATTTTATAAGTGAATGAATCCATCTCTAGTCATAGGACAATATACCCCTGAAACCACCCTGAATCATATAATGGACAAGCTGAAGTAGCTGCATCACATAAACTCACAGCTAATTTGAATTCCTCTGGTTGAAGCCCCCGACTCTAATTTCCATTGGACAACTGATGCTCTTAGGGTGAGACCACATGGTGTAGCTGACAGCATATAGCCAAGACATGTCTACCTGCATCAGGCCGTGGCCACACAGTTTCGCATTAAAATTGTTTGGCCATTGATTGCTGTGGTGGGGGGAGCTTGGCCGCATGCGGTCAGCCTCACTGTATGTCCTAACTTTAGGAATCGCAGATACTTTCCTGCAAATTCATTTAAAGCAACTGTCAAGGAAAAGGGCCTGATGGAAGAGGTGAAGGAACTGAGAGAGGGGTAGTGCATGACACAAGGATTTTCTCTGTGGGGGAATGTATCAGTCTTCCAGGTGGCAACATTACCTTTATTTGTGGAAAATGTTTTAAAACGTTGCACGAAATGAAAAAAAAATTTGTTGACTCTTTGAAGGGTAACTAAACCTGTGATGAAAAAACCAAAGCATTGGTCAAACCGCTGTGCCCCTTTGGCAGTCATTGACTCAGCTCTGCTTTTTTGGAGTTTAGATTACGGATCCATATTATTATTATTATTATTTCTATTATTTTTTATTATTATTAAAGCTCCATTCATTCCATGGCACTGTACATATGATAAGGGGTATACATACATAGTACAGACAATTGCACTAAACATGAACAAGATGAGTTACAGACTGGTACAGAAGGAAAGAGGGCCCTGCCCGTGAGGACTTACAATCTACAAATCCATAGAGAGTATATGGGATCTGTACTCCATATGGTCAAAAAGCCAAGCAGTATCTATACTATTTTCTGTTCTTTGCTGAGTGTATACGTTGCCTTCAGGATCCAGCTGGGGATAGGCCACAAATCCCTATATCAAAGTCACAATGCAAAATATTTCTGGATCTGCGCCGATTCTCTCTGCAGCGGTCTCTAAAAGGTAAGTGTATTCCCTTCTCTGTGAATCCAGCTCCTTCTCCTGAGCTTTTTTTCCACCTTCCAAAGTTGTTCTGTCACCCATTCAATGGAGCGCCATTAACAGCAGAAAAGTATCTTCATGCAAAATCCTTCAGACATATCTGCTCTGAAGGATTTTGCATGAAGATACTTTTCTGCTGTTGATGGTGCTCCATTGAATGGGTGACAGAACCACCTTGGAAGGTGGATCAGACCGGGAAAAAAAAGATCAGGAGAAGGAGCTGGATTCACAGAGAAGGGAATACACTTACCTTTTAGAGACCGCTGCCGAGAGAATCGGCGCAGATCCGGTAATATCTAGTGATGAGCGGCAGGGGCTATATTCGAATTCGCGATATTTCACGAATATTTGGGCGAATGTTCATCATATATTTGCGAATTTGAGATTATTTTCTTCATTGCAAAAATCGGCAATGTAATATTTGCGTAATGCAAGCGAATTACAGGCGTGGGTCACTTTTGCTCCATTTTCCAAGCTGCTAGAAGTTTAATGAGACTGGAGAAAATAGCTTTATATGCAGTTAGAGTGCTCCAATATATTCGCGATTGCAGAAGTCGGCACTAATGATGCGAATATTTTGGCGCAGTACGTGAAACTTCACATTTTAGCAGGTCTGCATGTATGTATGGACAGCAGAACCTATCACACTACCTAACACACTGCACTGCAACAGCTACACTATATCAGGATATAACCTACACTGACTATCTGTATTATATATATAAGTTATCTAACTATCTATCTACTGTAGTGTGGAAAGCACAGAGCACAGTAATGACACTGCTGTCTCTCTCAGAACTTAAAAAAACTGTAGAAAATGGCTGCTGGGGAGGTTCTTATATAGTAAGGGGTAGGCAACTTTCCTATTGGTTGCTAGGGATGTTGCTAAGCGCAGACAAAGACATTGCAGCCTTCTCATTGGCCCACAAGCAAGAATGGAGGTTAATAATGAGAAAAAAAATCTAGAATATTCGAAATTACGAATATATATCACTATATTCTAAATATTCCCGAATTCTCAAAGTGCCGAAATTTGTGATTAATATTCGCAATTCGAATATTCGCGCCCAACACTAGTAATATCTTGCATTGTGGAAAAGCCGAGCAGAGCTAATGAAACCCGAGGGGACTGAGCGATCTGAGCAACGCTTCTACCACTTTGCTTTTTCATCAAAGGTTTAGTTATCCGTTAAATAGGCCTGAAGGTGTGTTTTTTTTTTAAATCCTGCTGAAGTGATTATGAGATTTCAGTCAACTTTTACAAAATTACTTGCATGGTGCAAATATTGAACAAAATGATTAGTAAAAGTGTCCCACGGCAGAAAAGATCATTTTGGAGTATAATGTGCCATAAAAGAGTTAAAAGAAAAAGGAAAAAGTCTGGTACCGTGTTAGCCAATATAAAACTAGTTTAGTGCTCTCATTAAGAGAAACAAAATAAGAGTATTGCAGGTTTGATACCTTTTAATGGCTAACAAAAATAGAAGTAATGATGTTACATAGCGAGCTTTCCCCCATGTCTCTGTTCTTATTGTATATATACTGATGTTTCTTCATATATTCTTGTAGTACGCCTGATGAAGGGACTGGTGAGGTCTCGAAAGCTCGCTATGTAACATCATTACTTCTATTTTTGTTAGCCATTAAAAGGTATCAAACCTGCAATACTCTTATTTTGTTTCTCTTAATGAGAGCCCTATAAAAGAGTTATAAATGTGAATTCAATTTGGGGCATTGTGTGTTTGAATCCTTGTGTCAAGCCCCACCTCCTTTGCTCTTCACAGTGCGTTTAGTATTTGGTCATGTTGATCAAGAAATTGATGAAAAAATAAAAATCCTGTGCGCTAATTCATTTGAGTACTTATCCTTGTTTGACTAAGCTAGCGTTGCCAACGTAATTTTTTCAGAACTTATCTAAAAATCACAGCCACATTTTTAATGATCGATTGGAAAACCTTATAGGGTTTTTCTGGGCGTTCAATATTGACGGTCAGTCTTCAGATCATGAGAAATTTATGATTTGTCTATAGCTCTGAATCTAATATGGAAACATTTTCAGCACCGACTTTGATGTGATGGCTGAAAATAATTCCGATCACTATAATCTGCCGTCTTCTTCTTCTTCTTTTTTTTTTGACACCCAGTGGTGTTTTTAGGGACTGTCCAGGAATTCACAGTACGAGTGGCTGGCAACCCTGCTGTTCATTGTTTTCTCATGTAAATGATGACGCTCTAGTGTGATATTTGATACAACAGTGAAAATGATGATGCTGTAGCATACTATATCTGTGTGTAAGTACTGATAGGAACTTGCTTTTCTGCTCCATGTATATACGTAATTACTAAACATGATCCTTTGTGTGAAATGAATACATATTCTATTTATTACCGTATGCTGTATCACAATAAGAATAGGGAACAGGCACCAAAATGACATGCTGCTACGTCCCAAAGCGGACTGTTAAGAAATGAATCATTTTATGCAAATTAGACAATTTACTTCATGTTTTTTGACAGTCCACCTAACATTTGAAAGAAACTTGTCATACTGTTCACAGATCTTTACGCGCTCGCCTCTGTAATGATAATGAAGCAGGAAAGGTAATGCTTGTGATCCATAATTTCTCTCGATGCTGAGGTGATGTCTACATGAGTTTCTTCGTGATTGATGCCCATTGTTTACATAATTCAGCCACATGAAAAGGAAGAAAAATAAATTTCGACATTACTGTAACTGCCTTTACTCCATGATTATACAGAGAGAAAGGCAAATCCAGACATGTGATAATGTATTAAGGCAGGGAAGAATGGCTTAAACCACTGAGTTACTTGGTATTGTTTGAGTTGACAGGTGAAGGATCTACGAATAAACTGCATTCATATGGTGGTTGCAACCAGACTGCTTTGTGTTTTAGCTTTATTTCTGGTGTATTATAGTCTTTATGCACATAGATCCTGAATACAGAGCTAACACACTTTAACATGACAATGCATATTGATATATAGAAATATGGTGGTATAGTGAAACACTTTATGCAGTGTCTCTATAGAAAATGGCAGCATGTCTCATCCGCAGCTGTATACTGGAGTAATTTTGTTCCTAGAAGCATCGATTTCAGTACTTTTAGGGGGAAACTAGGTCTATGATACCCACTCATGAAACCATACGAGAAGACAAATGGTTTAATAAGTAAAAAAGTTATATTTAGGAGAAACTTCTTTTCAGTTAAGCCCGGTTGTGTTAGTGCCTTTTGTAAGCCAGAATATCAACTTCTAAAAGGCAACATATGTTTGTATGTCTATTTCCATCTCCGTTCATTGATATGGAAACTTTAGCCATAAACTGCAGTAGCACACCATCAAGTTGTAGCTACATGGACAATGTGCACTTATGGGCGCTTGGCTGGTTTACTGGAAACTATAGTTTCTTGCCCCATTGACCAAGCATCATCATTTATACAGATTTCTTTCCTGCTAGAGTTTGTATGAAATGAAAACTATAGTAAGTTGTCTTTTCAGTCTGACAGATCGATGGGACACATCACCTTTGTTTTGGGTCAGGTCACCGTGATTATATCTGCACAAAATTACCTAATTATCCCATTTCCTTGCTTCTGGTTGTTGACCATAGCGGCATAGCCTGAAAATAAACCGAAATGTTATGGTAAGAACTATTAATTAGTCAGGTAGTTCTTTAGTTGTTCAGTGGAATACTCTTATTTACAGTGCACTGCAAAAGTATTCACCCCCTTGACTTTTTTTGTATTTTGGTGCCTCACAACCTGGAATTCACATGGATTGTTTGAGGATTTGCATCATTTACTTTACAGAACATGCCCACAACTTTGAAGATTTTTTTTTAATTTTTTTTTTATTGTGAAGCAAACAACAAATAGGACAAAATAACAGAAAAAATCTATGTGCATAACTATTCACCCCCCTAAAGTCAATACTTTGTAGAGCCACCTTTTGCGGCCATCACAGCTCCAAGTCGTTTTGGATAAGTCTCAATGAGCTTGCCACATCTTACCACTGGGATTTTGGCCCATTCCTCCTTACAAAACTGCTCCAGCTCCTTCAGGTTGGATGGTTTGCACTTGTGAACAGCAATCTTTAAGTCTGACCACAGATTTTCTGTTGGATTGAGATCTGGGCTTTGACTAGGCCATTCCAACACATTTACATGTTTCCCCTTAAACCACTCAAGTGTTGCTTTAGCAGTGTGTTTGGGGTCATTGTCCTGCTGGAAGGGGAACCTCCGTCCTAGCCTCAAATCATGCACAGAGTGGTACAGGTTTTGCTCAAGAATATCCCTGTATTTAGCACCATCCATCTTTCCCTCAACTCTGACCAGTTTCCCAGTCCCGGCTGCTGAAAAACATCCCCACAGCATGATTCTGCCACCACCATGTTTCACTGTGGGGATGGTGTTCTTTGGGTGATGTGATGTGTTGGGTTTGCGCCAGATATAGAGTTTTCTTTGATGGTCGGAAAGTAAAATTTTTGTCTCATCAGACCAGAGCACCTTCCTCCATACATTTTCGGAGTCTCCCACATGCCTTTTCGCAAACTGACAACGTGCCTTTTTGTTTTTAGCTGAAAGTAATGGCTTTCTTCTGGCCACTCTGCCATAAAGCCCAACTCTATGGAGCGTACGGCTTATTGTCGTCCTATGAACAGATACTCCAGTCTCTGCTGTGGAACTCTACAGCTCCTCCAGGGTTACCTTAGGTCTCTGTGCTGTCTCTCTGATTAATGCCCTCCTTGCCCGATCCGTGAGTTTTGGTGGGCGGCCGTCTCTTGGCAGGTTTGCTGTTGTGCCATGTTCTTTCCATTTGGTTATGATAGATTTGATGGTGCTCCTGGGGATCATCAAAGATTTGGATATTTTTTTTTATAACCTAACTCTGACTTGTACTTCTCAACAACATTGTCCCTTACTTGTTTGGAGAGTTCCTTGGTCTTCATAGCAGTGTTTTGTTAGTGATGCCTCTTGCTTAGAGGTTGCAGCCTCTGGGGCCTTTCAAAAAAGGTGTGTATATGTAATGACAGATCATGTGACACTTAGATTGCACACATATGGACATCATTTCACTAATTATGTGACTTCTGAAGGTAATTGGTTGCACCAGAGCTTTTTATGGGCTTCCTAATAAAGGGGGTAAATACATACGCACATGCCAATTTTCTGTTTTCTATTTCTAAACAATAGTTTTAGTTATATATTTTTCTCATTTCACTTCACCAACTTAGACTATTGTGTTCTGATCCATCACCTAAAATTCAGATTAACAAAACATTGAACTTAAGGCTGTAATGTAACAAAATACGAAAAAAGTCAAGGGGGGGTGAATACCTTTGCAAGGCACTGTACACCATAAAGCTTCCAATCCCCTCACATGTAGGTTAGAGAAACATCCTGCCAACACTTGAAGCTAGCTTGCACCAGAAATTTGCTGCACTGCAGTTCACCAGCCATTGTAAATTTACACAACTGTCCTCCTACAATAACAGACCGATGGTCTAAGGCCTCATGCACATGATATATGCTTTTTGAGGTTCGCAAAGTGTGGATCTGCAAAATACAGACCCATTGACTTTATTGGGGCCGTCGTCCGCATTTTGTGGGCAAGTATAGAACATGCTTTATAATTTGCGGAACGGACATATGGATGTGGAAAGCACCTTCAAGGAAGGTTACACAAGTGTCAGCCACGAAGAAGAAGCCTGCCCACGTCCACGACTGATGACAACATTGAGCCTAAACGTGTACTGATTCTGTTGGATAGATGAGTGACAGTCGATTATGTGGCAAATCATTTGCAAATCAGCCATAGCTCTGTGATGAAGACAATGGTGCATTTCTGGCTCGTAGCTCAGCCTAAAACGTGAATGAAAGCTTGCCGACAGATAGACAAAGTGTATTGAAAAGCAGGGATTGTCAAAATATGATGTTTCTTTCTGGAAGTCGATTCAGGTAAATTCTACAGCCAGATTGAGGATAATTTTTGGACTCACCCTCGTGCATATATTTCTGCCCTCCATATCACATGAATCATGTACATATTTTATGATGGAATAAAAAACTGCCAATGAAGATCACTTCATACAAGCAACTTATTTAATAGAAAGCTGCAAGCAACAAAAAAAAAAAAAGAAGGTATTTAGCTATCGTTACAGATTTTTTCTAGGTTAAATATAAAAGGATTATCGAGCCATTTTCCATGGTTTTCATGCTGCATTGACTTCTTGTGCCAAATAATACCTTGTAAGGTCTTTGTTACAGGATTAAATGTGCTAACTGGATTTTACGTAATAGGTTTGATACTGAACACTACATGAAAGTAAATATGACATCCCTTTCTTGTAATTCATTATAGCCATCAGAATTGGAGTCCAAGCAACTTCCATACAAAATATTTTGGATGTATGATCTACTACTACAGATTTTTTTTATTTATTATTCTCAATGCAGTCTCTGATCAGAGATCACCATGGAAACACCTGCTTTTTCCTCTGGAGCTGTGTCTTCCTAATTAAGTGTAGTTAGTATTTTCCACATCATTTTGGCCATGGTGCCCTGCAACTTATGGAGCTACACATTGAGCAGTGTCTTGCTGTATATATACACATTGAATAAAAAATGCATTAAGAAGGAGTTGTTGAAATCCAGTAAAACTTTCGATGTGTGAATGTAATGATATATGTAAGTGATTACAATATTAAAGTGAAAGTTTATTGAGGAAACTGTACAACTGAAAGGAGGCTCTAGTATCTAGGAGTATAGATACAAGTGCAGATATGGTTGGGCATGAAGGCAGTTGGGTCTGTAGATCCCGCCCTCTCGTAGATTGCCAAAGCTGGCACCCCAGCAGGTCCAATAAATGCTTGATTGGTGATAAATCTGGCAACTGGGCAGGCCTAGGATGTGTTGCAATCTGCCGAAGACATTCCTATGAAACCCTGGCTGTGTGTGGGTAAGCATTATCCTGTGAAAAATGCCAGTTGGAAGCTGTAACATGAGAGGCAACACATGTGGCTTTGGGATGTCCTGCACATATCGCTGAGCTTGTTAGGGTACACCGACACGGCCAGGTTTCTGCATGCAGTTTTGGAAGCCAAAACCAGGAGTGAATTCAAAAAAGTAAAGTCATATCTGTCCTGTATTCTTTCCTTTTATAATCTGCTTCCAAAACTGCATGCAGAAACCTGACTGAGTGGTCATACCCTTAGTCTCCCTCATATCACTACTAGGAGTGACCAACTATTGTATTTGATGGCTCCTTAGATCATAACTAGAGATGAGCAAAGTTATTGAAAATTCATTTAGACGGCTTTGCTGAATTTCACAAAGAAATTAGCTTTGTGACGAATTCTGAAGCGCATTTCTGTGTATGTCACTGGCGCAATGACAGGGAACGGTTATTCAGGGGTTCATCTGGTAAAAAATACAAAATATTCGCCTTATCCATTTGATCGAGTAGAGGCCGCCATGGCTATCTTGATTGAAGACACTGCATGAAATCTTGCACAGTGATGTGATGAGGTCATCATGGCATCCAGCATGGTGCGTCATACGTCATTGAGCATGAGATTTCGCATGGTATCTTCAATCAAGATGGCCGTGGCAGCCTCTGCACGTTCAAATGGATGAGGGGAGTATGAATTTATTTTGTTTTTGCCACCCTTTCAGGGAAAACTGATTTGTTACCACGAGGTACAAGAAAATTTTAACTCTGCGGCGAATCAAATTTTTTTCAGAAATTCAGATTGAAGTCTACTTCGGGTACTTCGATTCGCTCAATTCTAATCATCATACAAGCAGTTGGGGCAGTGTGTCCCTCCTCAGTAAAGGCAGGTTTGAAGTGCTCACAACAAAAACTCCATAGTCGAAAGCAACTGTCGTGGGATCCTAAACATAACCTGAATGTTTTGCTAAAGACGATATGGTTCCAGTCTATAGCAGTCCAGTTTACTCATTCACAAGACCACAGCAAACAAAGATGACGCCTAGCTTTGAATGGCAGGACATGTAATAGGTTTCGTGATAACAAATTTCCTTCTGTTAGAGACAGGTGCATGTAATAAAAGTGCAATCTGTGTCTGGATGATGCAAATGATACTGGGAGAGCTGCTCTTTCTTGTGCATTAAACGATTCTCTCTACTGGTTGTCTATCTGGGCTGTCTGGAGGCTGTTTGCTGTGTGGGCGTGTCCTCATGTAACATCTGCCAACAGCTACTTTACAACAGCCTAGATGGTGGGCAAGTCGTTGAAACAATCATCCGCGTCTCTCAGTTCAGTGATGTACCCCTTCTCAAACTCTGTCAACTGGTTAAAATGTATTTGAGTAAAAATTGTAGAGGCATTTCTAGCAGCCAAAGTTCTCACACCAAGAGGTACACTACCCAAAAGTAGCCTCTGAGAGACCTTTTATTGTACAGCGAGGAAGCATTTTTACACCTTCTTGTGGAGAAACCCAATGTCTAATCAGGCCACACCTGTAATCATTTAGATGTCTGCCTGAGACATAACAATGTGCCAAATTTAGCAGAAATCTGATATTTCTATATTTTAAAGAAATTGTTGGTTTCTAAAGTGAATCTCTACTTATGGGCTCCACTTTTTCCGATGAGTGGAGAAATAAGAGACAATTTTGTGAGATATCAGTATTATTTAGAGTAGATGCCTTGGTCTATTATATGTGGATTGAGAGCTGGCCAAAAAATAATAATTTTTGAAATTCCCATTGACTCTAATGCTTCTTGTGTACTTATTAGTATCTTGTTTTTTATTTTTTATTTTTATGACATCAGTGTGGTTCTATATATCTGTCTCAGATAACTTTTTGTAAAATGTCTATGAACAGCTGAGCTCTCAGGAAATCTGACCTACAACCTAAATAAAATTAATTTACATCTGCTGCCTTCCAAAAACATATTTACTTACATAACCTGACCTCTGATGGTAAAGACATATGAAGCAAAGTTATAGGTTATTAGGTTATATTGTCACTGTGATCTTATGATAATTAATAGGAAACTGCTGCTATACTAAAGTGCATTTTATTGTGCAAACAGATGCAAAATCTGTTCATGTTCGTACTACCTTTCATATGAAATTTACATTGCTATCCTCTTGTGGTAAGCTTAGGGGTCACTTCAGGCACCAGTTCTATGGTGTTACTACAACCTCTGTAATTCCACTTTTAGAGCCTACAAACTGCGCCATGTCAATAGTTTATGTTCACTTCAGTATATTCTGCATTTTTTTATGCTTTGTACGTATGAAATTCTGATTCTCCATTGTAACTGTTACGAAATGTATGTAAAATTTTAGGACCGAACATAATCCATTTTAATTAAGATCAAAGAGAACCTTGCCTTCAAAGCAAAGTACCTGCCACTACTCATGGATCGGATTACTGCATTGGTGTACATGTAATAAAAGATTAATGCGTAGTGTTAATGTGTAGAGATAAGCATAGTCCTTCTGTGTAAGCTCTCTTAAGAGAAGGAAGTAATTGTGGTTTCAGGATTGGGTCCAAATTGGCATTTGAAATTTGTACAACAATTATAAGTTTGATATCAGACATGGAAAACTTGTCAAATATTGGCTAACAAGGCGTTGGCTATTAAGCTACAATTTTGCTGAAGTTAATCAGTCATGTGGCCTCACATTGCATTAGGTGAAAAATGTATTCCTGCCTCTGGTTTTGTTTCAGATATTTTAAAGATATTGAAATTTTTCTCTCCTTAATAGAAAGGTTGCACAAGGCAAGTGTGTTTGAAAGTAGCTGCATTAATGGATACTCCCCTGATTTATTTTTGCTAGCTAGCTAATATGACATCTAACATGTTTTGTATTTTATCTTTGTTACAGTGTTTTATTGTTGTCACTTTTTCATTGTTTGCGTCTAGTTTTTGAAAACTAGAGAAAAGATTATTTTTGCTACCTGGAAATAATCAGGAGAGCTCTAAGTATTCTGAAAGCAGGTGTCCAGTGTCTACAACAAAGAAAAAAAAAACACCAAACACCAGTAAATATATTTACATAGAATATAAAAAAAAAACACTGATATATATTTGGTAAAAATACTGTATAAAACCTTTAAAGGGGTAGTCCAGGATGTTGATATTAATGACCTATCCTCTACACCCTCCTGGCATCTGCACAGGTCACATAGCATTCCATGGGAGTTAGGGAAGTTTGCTCCTGTCCATTGTATCTGTGGCTCATTCGGCTGCTATCAAAGAACAGGAAGTCTTGACATAATTTAAGTCTAGTGGCCAGTGTGAAAATTGCATAAGTTTAGGAAGGACACAGAAAAAAAATCAGCTTAACATAAAAATTTGATTTGAACAATAGTTCATTCTCTGATGACCTATTTCCTTTAAAGGGAATCTGTAACAAGAGATTTCACTGTTAAAACCAGGCACTGTGCTTTTTATGCTAGCTCAGCTGGATGTAGCTGTGCCTTTTCACATAGTGATTTGGTTTATTCATTCTGGAGAAACAGTGCCTTTAATACATATGAAAATTAGCATTTAAGTGCACATTTAAGTGCACTGAGGGTGGGCTTAAGCCACTATAGAAAGTTTCTCCTTGCTTCCTTTGCCAGCCCCTTCCTCTCCTTCTAGGTTGACTGGGCCAAGTTCCTGCGTAGTTATCTCACCTGGCAATGCGAATGAAGTAGAGGGAGGGACTGGCAGAGGAAGTAGGAGGAACAAGGGTGCACAGAAGCGCTTGGGCCTGCCCTTGGTGCATTGGTAAGTGGTTCTTACAGCTGAGCTAGCTCTACAAGACATTGTGCCTGGTTTAACAGTGAATTTCCTGGTGATAGATTCCACATTAATGTCTTAAATTCTGATATTGAAAGCTTTAGTTCAGCAACATATCTAAATCCTATAAGTTAATAATTTATATGTTGCCACTGAATTTACACGGACCATAAAATATTGTTGTCTACATGTCTTACTAAATTAACTAGGTTATGAAAATGTATACTTGTAAATATTTTTTTGCTGCAGTGATAAATCTGTGGTATTGCAGAATGGCAGATATAGGTCCAGTCTCTAGAAATATCACACATTAAAGATAAAAATGAGAAAACACAATGAACACGTCTGCAGAAGAGTTACACTGTTAGACCTTACCGAGATTGTGTGAAGAGTTTGCTGCAGTTTTATTATATATTACATTTTTTACATTGACGATCCATAACATTTTAAAGGTAAATTACCTTAGAGACTTTTTTTACTTTTGATTTTATTAATAAATAATACTTTGGGGATTTTTTGAACACTATTCTAGAAAATGTAATAACAGATTTTGGATATACTTAGCTTTTCTCCATTACTCAATAGGGGAAAACATAGCAGAAATAGCAAAAAATGGAATGGATGCTTGAAAATTACTGCATTAGTAGTTGACTCCTTGACAGGCTATACTGTGGCCTTCATGGATAAGTCACTGTTTTTGAGTTTTACATGCTTAGTAAGTTATAGCAGAAATTTGCTAAAGACCAACACACGCTGTCGTACATTTAGAAACTCTAAGGTCCCAGGAAATCAAGGCCATATGGGGTGGGTCCGCTGTGAAAAATCCAGCAGAAATAGTTGAAATCCACAGCTGCAAATATATGCCCAGTTGGATGGTTTTTGTGGTACCATTGCTGCTTTCAAAGTTTGCCTTGCAAATCCTTTAAGAGAAGTGTGTAGTTCTCATGTTTTTTGCTGTTTACCTGTCCCACCCACCACCCTTGTTAATTGCTCCACAGTAGGAACATATTACACATGTCAATGCAAGTCTATGGGAGTGGGAGGAGTGAGCAGGAGCACACAGAGACAAGCAGACTGCTACAGCTACATGGGCTGATATATAAACTTCCTAAGTGCTTTATTCACAACCATACAAGTCAGTGTCTCTCTATAATGTCCTCCATGATCCTGGGGCTGCTTGTGAGTAATTAAGAGAATGTTAGGAAGCAGATTCTCCTCTAATTTCTGTTTGCAGTGGATGGCACTTAGTCTCCACCCACCATCTCTGGGAGAACTGCAAACAAGACATTCAGCATGAACTGAGGGAAAAATGCTAAAAAATGCAAGTTCCAAGTTATATAGTGGCCATAAATAGTGTTATTCCTCAAGTACAGGTACACATATTGTACTATTGATTAATGCAAAGTTTGTTGAAATGTTAATTACGCATTACATTTTTTTCTTAAAGGGATTATCCAGAAAATGATAATGATGACCAATCCTCAGGAGCTATGCAGGCTTCCTGCGGCTTTCCAAGGACAACGTCATACATCATATAGTGCAGTGGTGGCGAATCTATGGCACAGGTGACAGAGGCGGCGCTCAGAATCCTCTCTGTGGGCACCCACACCCTGGAAAAAGCCTAAGGCGTACCAATATGCCTTAGACTTTTCCTGTCATTCATCAGCGCAGGGCGCAATATGAACAGCACAGGCAGCGCATTGAGAGCAGGCAGGCTATTATAGCTATATAATAAAGTACATGGAAGATATACTATACTGTACTGTAGTATTCAGATTAAATTGCCATGTTGGTACTTTGCGATAAATATGTGGGCTTTAGGTTACAGTTTGGGCACTCTGTAAAAGGTTTGCCAACACTATTATAGTGGCATTGACTTGAATGGGGCTGAGCTGCAACTAGGCTGCATAACCAATGTACAGTGATGTCACTGGCTTGGGAAGAGGTTGCAGTGCTCAAGGGCTCTTAACAGCTAATTGGTGGAAGTCCTAAGCAGATCTGATACTGAGGACCTACCCAGAGGGTGTCCTATTATATTTTACTGGATGAGCTCTTTAAGTTGTAACCAACTAGCTCCTAGGCTTATATGGCTATAGTTACACCAAGGATAGGCTGAAACCATTCTCTGCTCCCTTGCTCCCCATGGCAGAGAAAGCAGGGGGAGAAAGAGTGCAACAAGTGCCTAGGACCCGCCCCTGGTGCCTTTTACTGCTCTTTTGCATATGGGTTACATGGATATTTTCTCCAGAATGAAGCAATGGATAGTATCATCACATTCAGCTGAGCTAGCAAGACGTTATGCTTAGTTTATGCTGGCAACAGCCTCTTATTTGTAAGCCTTATGTCTCAGCTTATTGTGAGATGTCACAACACTCGTATGTGATGGCATCTTGAAATGTTGCACATATTGTGTTACAGACCCATTAACCTTCCTAATTAGCTTCCCCCCAGACAAACCTTGATATTCCTCTCTAGGTATGACCAAATAAAGCCTTAATGTGTGCCTGCATGGGAAAAGCAGTCCTGGATATTAGTACATTTTACGGCTGTCTAGTGTTTGTAGACCCCTATGCTTCTCTAAGGCTTTTGAAAACCTAAACAATCCAACTGCCTGATAGCTTTGCCTTCTGACAGTTCTATGCGCCTTAATGTATTTTCCATGCCTAGTGAGATACAGTTCATCAGATTTGAGTAAACATGATTCATATTTCATGGCTGATTTTCCTTACTCTGAATATTCTCTGATTTTGCACAATAAAAGCTTGATATTGAAGGGAAGTGTATATTAAAGTTTAAACTGCCAATATAATCGTTTTTATTCCTTTTCCCAACAAGTGGGTGAATACTTTATAGTTAAAGAAACTCTGTCACCATGATCAACCCTTGTAAATCAGGCATACTGCCTGGATAGGTTGATCATGGTGACAAAAATTTGCCATTTCTCTCTGCAATCAGTATGATCAATGCGGAGCAATTCCGATCCTTGGTTATATGCAAATTAGGTGATTGACTCACCAAGGGGCTGTCCTAGTCCCCCAGAGCTTTTCTTCATCTCTGCCTCTCACTATTGCCACTCCCACTATTGCCTGGCATCCTCACTGCTCTGATGCCTGGGCCTGAAGTCTTGCACATGTGCCAGTGAGTGGTTTCTGCTCTTCACTGTACATGCGCTGATAGTACCACCACTAGCTAATGCACAAGATATCAGGGCCAGGCCTGATATCCGGTATCCCATATCAGTGACAATTATCAGAGCAGTGAGGATGCTTGGCCCTCTCAATCTCATTGGGAGAGGGGAATCAATGCTCCGAGGGGCCAGGCCAGCCCCCAATGCTCCATGCGCCTCATAAACTAAAAATAAGAATTTATATACATTGATAATTCCAATTGCTGAGAGAGAGAGTACATTTTAGTCACCTTGATTAGTTCTACCAGGCAGTATGCCTGAATTAATGGGGTTGATCATGGTGCCAGATGCTCTTAAAGGCTAGTTCTTGGTTTTGATTTATTACGATTAATAGTGTTGTTTCTCATAAGTCTCTCATGATAAGTTAAGACATTTGTTGAAATGTGTATGGCATGATAATAAATGAATGGCATGTTTTTGTTTTTTCTATACTTAATATGGTACTTCCTTGATAATATAATAATTGTGACAATACTCTTTTCGCATATCTATTGTACTTCATGTTTGTACACCCATATCTAATGTTACTGGAGCTTAGAGTCTTCTATTACATGGTTAGGGTTGTTGCAGGTATCAAAATTTCGATTCCCAATCGATACTTTTGTCCCGGTATCGATACGATACCGGGATTTCCATTTTTTCGATACCGGGCTGCGCTGCTGCGCAGTCTACTTTCACAAAACATGAGCGCGCTGCTGTCAGCGCGCTCATGTTCCCTCAGCAGCACAGGGGAGAAGGAAGCAGTCTCTCCCTCCCCCTGTGCCGCGCTGCCAATAAAGAGAGAGGGGGGGGAGGAGGGGCGGGCGCACTGCGCCACTAATCATTGGAGGACCTTTTATGGGTCCCGACTTTGTTAAGTAGCAGGCTACATAGAGCGGCGCCCAGGGATCTCACTGCACTTACTATTATTCCTGGGTGCCGCTCCATTCGCCCACAGTGGCCCAGTAACCGTCTCCTGCTCCGTATGCTAATTACTACTATCGGAGCAATGGGGAGGAGATATCAACTTCTCTCCTTGGCGTTCCTTCTCCATGGCTCTAGCTCTGTCCAATCGCAACGCAGAACGTGAGAGCCAGGGATAAGGAACGCCCAGGAGAGAAGCTGATGTCTCCTTCCCATTGCTCTGATAGTAGTAATTAGCATACGGAGCAGGAGACGGTAACTGGGCCACATCGGGCGAACGGAGTGGCGCCCAGGAATAATAGTAAGTGCAGTGAGATCCCTGGGTGCCGCTCTATGTAGCCTGCTAACTTAACAAAGTCCGAACCCATAAAAGGTCGTCTTTAACTTTTAATACAGGAGGCAGGTGCCGGCAGCAGAATCACATAGCCGGCACCCTGCCTCTGACAAGGAGCTGCGATCAGCGGCAGTTAACCCCTCAGGTGCGGCACCTGAGGGGTTAACTGCCGCTGATCTGCCTGCACCCGCCTCCTGTATTAAAGGTTAATTATCATTGGTGGTGCAGTGCGCCCACCCCCATCAACCCCCCCAGTATTAAAATCATTGGTGGCGCAGTGTGCCCGCCCCTCTCAACCCCCCCAGTCTTAAAATCATTGGTGGCAGTGGCTACAGGGTCCCCTCCCCTTCTTATTAGTGGCACTGGCCACAGGGTCCCCTCCCCTTCTCATTGGTGGCAGTGGCAGCTTCTGATCCGATCCCCAGCAGTGTAATCCTGGGGCTCCGATCGGTTACCATGGCAGCCAGGACGCTACTGAAGCCCTGGCTGCCATGGTAATCTCCCTGCTGCTGTGTGTACAGAGCACAGGGCAGCAGAAAGAGTGTGAAGTCCTATTCACCCTAATAGATATCTATCAGGGTGAATAGGACAAGGGATGAAAAGATCCCAGGTTCTAGCTCCTAAGGGGGGAAATAGTTATTAACTAAAAAGTAAAAAAACAAAAAAAAGTTTAAAAAACCCACCAAATTATTAAGTATAAATCACCCCCTTTCCCAATTTTATATATAAAATATATAAACAATAAATAAACACATCACATATCGCCACGTCCAAAAAGTCCAAACTATTAAAATATAAAAAAAATCTATGCGGTGAACGCCGGAACAGAAAAAAAATAAAAATATATAAAAACTGCGCGATTCGCCATTTTTTAAAATGCCGAATGCACATGGCTTTTTTGGTGTTTTATTTTTTTCACGTGGTATCGAAATTTAATAAAAAATTTGGTATCGCAACAACTCTAGTTAGGCTATTGTATTGGAAGAAATAAAGAATTACAAAAAATAAATTAATGGCATGTTAAATTATGTCATTCCAATGGAAATGAATGCTGAAATTGTTGAAATAGGGTTGAATTTCTATGTAGGAGGATTACAATGCTTATTCTATGGCCTTTTTTGTTCCACTATAAACCATTAGACCATTCAGTAAATAAATTTACATCCTATGAATTAATATATACTATAGAATATTAAATAAAATTATTATATGGGTTGGAGAATGATTACTTGAATCTAGATATTCTGTAAAACACTGATAGCGAAGGAAATTTGTCTACACTGCAAACATCTGTCCACCATCTAGATACAAATTAAGACACAGCTTGGCAAACATAAATGCCAGTGGGATATACAGCTTCAAGGGAAGAAGAAGTTCATTTCTGAGCATTATTCATTGGGTGTTCTGGTACTTAGATATTGATGACCTATTAAGATGAAAGGTCATCAATAGTAGATTGGTGGAGGTATAACACCTGGCACCACCACTGATCAGCTGAGTCAGGCAGCCATCGGAAACTGTACAGTTCTTGTAGAGGTTTGTCCACCATGTAGGTTTTTGCATCGGCGTAGGGCAGTTCATCTCCCATTTACATGAATGGGAATACAGCTGCAGTTCCCTGGCATGGGCACTTCTCATTGAACAGAACCTAGTGCTTCTGGTGCTGTCTATTGTATAATTTCCTGTGCTGATGTCTGCCCGAAACAGCTGATACGTGGGGGTGCTGGGAGTTGGACCCCCACCAGTCAAATATTGATGACCTATCCTGAGAATAGACCATAATTATCTAATATGGAGAAGAAAAAAAGACATAGTACTGATTTACAGTTTTTCTTTTCTTTTCTTAGGTCAGCAAGCTGCTTTCTGCCAGGGACTGTTGGATTTTAATAGTGTTAATTCTCATGGGATATAGCAAACTTGCGACTACAATTTGAGCAACAAAATATAAATGCTTTACTTGAGTACCGTTCTTGTCTAGTAACATGTTTACCAGTAGCATATTTAGATATGCCCATGTTGTACTGATACCAAGGGTAGAATTAACAGTTTTCTCACAAAATATGCTTGTTGTTTGTTTGTTGTTATATTGTTGTTTGTACAGTGATTCTAGTAGATGGCTTTTTTTTAGTTTTAATAGCCAATCTGTGGACAGTTACCTAAAGATCAGCATATAATTGAGACAGAATTGTATGTTACAGATTTTAAATTGTTAGGGCCATGGTATGTGACAAGTCTTACACTTTTAAGCAGATGCAAAATTGACACCACAATAAGAACCGATGAAATAGTTAAACGTCCCCTTTAACATCTGTGTGTGAAATTCATTAACTCGTAAATGCTGCAATTGCCCTTTTAACTACCTTTCAAGTCAATGGCACATAATGTGTAATCTTGGTGTAATCGCAGCAATCAAACTTTAATGAAGCGTTCCCTTCCTAGCATATAAATACTTTCCTAGCATCTTATATTGCTTTTTAACCAAAACAAAAATGGAGAATGAATGGGACATATTAACATATATTTCCAGTTCAGATGTTCCCAATCTTAAGTTTGTGATAGCAGCCTGTAGGGAGCTGCCTTCTGGTCTACGCAGGTATTAGAATTATAGTGCGGTCATCCCACTACAGTACAGAGCTGGAACTGGTGCAGAGAATAATAAGGTCAATACTACGATATACTGCCCCAGTAGAACCAAATACCTCCCTAGAAGCTGCCACTCTATGGTGCCCGGTGCCAGCTACCACGTCATGTCCTTCTCTACTCCTCCACCTGTCTCTAATTCAAATATAGAGAATGGGGATGAGAAGGTGAAACTTAAGAAACATCACAGTACTACCTTCAGCATTTTGTCTGGTCTTTCAGTGCTACCATACATACAGGAGAGTACAGCACCACATACCTCTTAAATCCATTAATGTTTTCTCTGATGAAGATGTTCTCTTTCCTCATCTTCTCTGTTAGGACCAGACAATGCATGATGACATCTTCTAGCTCTCTGCAGAGTTTGACACACCGACATCTTAGAATCCTCAAATTTCAAATCATCCTTCCCACTATGGTGCCCCAACATTGTTATCCAGCTGCTACCTTCAATACTGTGCCTGCTATGCTCCCCAATGCCCCTAAATACTATACTGTAGGAAAAAAATTCCCTCAGTAATAATAATGCCCCCTATAGTGCCCCCAGTAACAATAATGCCTGCCCCCAGCAATGACTATTCCCTATTGTGCTTCCAGTATTAATAATGCCCCCAGCTGTGCTTCCAGTAATAGCAATGCCCCTAACAGTGTCCCTATAATTCCCCCAGTAATAATAATACACATTACATGCCGCAGTCAGCCCTGCAGTGGCATGATAATGAGATCACAGCAGGACTGACTGCGGCCTGTAATGTGTATTGTAGTTAGGGCACTGGGGCACGGCTGGCCCTTCTGTGATCTAATCATATATGAAAGGAAAGTCACTGCTGGCCCAGAGCATAATGTAGGCAGTCGGCCCACTGGGAATTTTCCGTGAAGGCTACATTGCCAGTCTGCCCCTAGGTGCAGGGCAGCTTCGCACATTTGTTAGAAAGTGGTAGTCAAGTACTTGTATAATGATTGATTTAAATTTTTAACATTAACCACCTAACTGTTTTTCCTGAGCTCAGCTCCAGTTGTGGGAAAAGTACCTAGCTGTTGTGCCTGAGCTTGGCTTGGGCAGAAGTGGAAGGGGGCGGCTTCTGATTGGTAGACGTATGGGCCTGGTCTTGTTTTAAAGTGACACCATTAGCCCAAGATAAGCAGGAAATATCACTGTTAGAAATCAAGTTATAAATAATTGTGGGTAAAACCTGCTTTTACTTTCACTTTCAGCTGCATTCACTGCATATTAATTTCTAACAATGATAGCTTCACATGTAGTGAAGATAATGCTGTCCGAACAATACAAAGCCCATTCTCTAGCTGGTACCAAATCAGAGATTTGAGCAGTTAAAGCAGCTGCCCCCCCCCCCCCTTTTTACCACAATGAACGCCGTAAATACATTTTACAAAATAATGTTAAAATTCCTTTTTTTTATTTTTATCTTTCCCCCTAAAAATAAAATAGTTATTTACTACCCTATATATATACACCCCAAAATGGTTCCTAAAGAAACTATTGCCACAAAATAAAATAAGAATTTAGAAGAAAAAAATAAAAAAGTTATGACTGTTGGAACACAAAGGGGGGAAATATTATTGGTCCTTAAGGCAAAAATTAATTAAGTCACTAAGGGGTTAAAATGCAGTTGTTTCTCCTGAGTTGTGCGCCAACAAGATTTACTGCAGACACACATTAAAAATCTGCAATATTTTTGGGAGAGTTTTTCCCAATTCTAATGTTACTGTTAGGGGGTTAGAGGGTTTGTGCCAATTTTATAAGTCCATAGGTTAGAGGATAACGACTACCATCACACACAAACTGGGATAGTGCAGCCCTAAATTGCCTGGACCCACTATCCATACCTACTTGCATGATCACCCTATGCAGTGACCCCACAACTGGATTACAGTCCCTATACTGCAATACCAAAACACGCCAAAGAGTCAGAACCAGGAGATCAATATGATAACAAAACACAATAAGCCAAAACCGTAGTCACAAAATCCAAGTCCGGAAATCCAAAGCCAGGGGAGTCTTCTATTATGCAAGGAACCAGTAGGGGAAATTCACCGGCACCTGCACAATCCAGTTGCTGGCCTTTTATACTAGAAGAAAGGCAGCTCCTGCTGGGTGGAACTGCTGCCCGTGCGCACCGCCTCATTGGCCCAGGGCTCCGACGTCAACGAGGGCCTCCCTGCATTCTGGGTCTGACTGCTGAGGCCCCCACTGATCATGAAAATGGGGCCCATTCTCATCCGTTTGAATGGAGCAACAGTCACATTAATTCATCTCTGAGGCAGACGGAGATAGCCAAGGTCATGTACAGTTGTGTTTAAAATAATAGCAGTCAGACATCACTAACCTGATCAATCACTGTTTTTGGTAGAAATGATATTTCTACATGGCAAATAATTTACTAGCAGATGTAGTAGAGTAATAGAAATCCAACAGACCCAACAGTCATGACATGCATGCTGCTTATTCTGTGTAATTGAATCACTTATTGAAAGGGGCATGTTCAAAATAATAGCAATGTGGAGTTCAATGAGTGAGGTAATTCATTCTTTGAAAAACAGGTGGCAATTATTGCCCTTATTTAAGGAAGGAAGGCAGCAAATGTTGTACATGCTGGTTTCAGGTTTCTCTCTGAAATTCTGAGGAAAATGGGTCGTTCCAGACATTGTTCAGAAGAACAGCATACCTTGATTAAAAAGTTGATTGGAGAGGGGAAAACATATAAAGAAGTGCAGACAATGATAGGCTGCTCAGCTAAAATGATTGCAAATGGCAAACCAAATCTGAAAGACGTGGAAGAAAGAGAAAAAATACCATTCGAATTTATAGAAGAATAGCCAAAATGGCAAGTACTCAGCCAACAATCAGCTCCAGGAAGATCAAAGAAGGTCTAAAGTTACCTGTGAGTACTGTTAAAATTAAAAGACGCCTATGTGAAGCCAAGCTATCTGAAAGAAGCCCCCGCAAAGTCCCACTGTTGACTGTTTGGGTCTAGTGGTCGGAGACAGTTTGTCAGACGACCCCCAAACACTGAATTCAAGCCACAGTACACTGTGAAGACAGTGAAGCATGGTGGTACAAGCATCATGATATGGGGATGTTTCTCATACTATGGTGTTGGGCCTATTTATCACATACCAGGGATTATGGATCAGTTTGAATACATCTGAATACTTGAAGAGGTCATGCTGCCTTATGCTGAAGAGGAAATGCCCTTGAAATGGGTGTTCCAACAAGACAACAACCCCAAACACACCAGTAAACGTGCAACATCTTGGTTCCAGACCAACAAGATTGACGTTATAGAGTGGCCAGCCCAATCCCCGGATCTTAATCCAATAGAAAACTTGTGGTGTGACATAAAAAATGCAGTTTCTAAGGCAAAACCAAGAAATAGAGAAGAACTGTGGAATGTAGCCCAATCATCCTGGGCTGGAATACCTGTTCACAGGGGCCAGAAGTTGGTTGACTCCATGCAGCACAGATGTACAGCAGTTCTCAGAAACAGTGGTTATACAACTAAATATTAGTAAAGTGATTCAAAGGAAAGCAAAATCTTCAAACATTTTTCAGTTTATATAGTAAATGTTTGAGTTTGTAAAGAAGAATACAAACACTGCTATTTTTTTGAACAGTCTAATATTCACTTTTCTTCAATTTTTTTTACAGGAACAACACAAATTTGATAAATTTTTCTCTTTATGTTTTGATTTGGAATAGAATGTGTAGTGTTCCCAATGCATTTGTGTGTATGGAAATAAAAGCTATTAGAAGGATTTTGAGCTTTATTCACTTTTTTAAACCCACTGCTATTATTTTGAACACAACTGTATGCAGCTATCTCTGGCAGTCCCATAGAGTTGAATGGAGCAGTGGACAATCGTGTCTGCAAGTCCATGCAAATGGGGAGCACAGGCCCCCATTCTGCATTGGTCAGACCCCTGCCGATCAGCCACTTATCACCTATTCGGTGGATAGGGTAAAGGTAGTATTCATGGGACCGCTCCTGAAACTTTATATCCAGAAGTTCTTATAAAGGATCACCTAGTTCTGACCAGTTGCCAACTTACAGCAATCTATTTCCGTCCCATAATCTGAAGATGAGGAAAAACGCATACATTCTTATCACTGATATTTTAATATAAAGCAGCCTGTTCTGCTGATTAACAATGTAGGTCTTTTTTTGCTGATATCTATATCTTCTCTTTTTCATATATTTTGATTGCCTTTTATCTTATTATTGCATTTATTCCCTTGGGTGAAAATGCATAAATTTTCTTTTTGGAGGCCTTTACAAAAATATGAAAATTACAGGGACATAATCTCTGGCATTTGGTAAACAACAACTGTATTATACACACTAATTAAACTTCAGCAGCTACACTAGCCTGGAATGAACGTCTTATATTGCCTTCAGCACAGTTGGCTTGTTATGCTGGGCTGAATAGATAGCGTGCGTAGATTTACCAGCACATTGCTAAATATTGATAAATTGCACCCGGAGTTGAGAAAATGCATTTAATTTAGTTGCTTTGTGATTGCTTTGCAGATGAATGAAAACTCTCATTTCAATTAACAAAGTAGACTGTGTGTTAATCAGACAGCAAGTAAGCATTAAAAAGCATGACTTATTAGGAGTAATTTATGTTCATTTTCAGCTTTCCAGACACATAGTGACTTTTTATGCAGTATAATTTTTCTCAAATAACATTAGCCTGGTTATATTCTGAGCTGTGGGTCCTTTATGCATTCAATTAAACGTGGAGCTAGATTTAGGAGCTGGGGACCATCGTATTGTTCAGGCTACTTTCACACTCGCTTTGTGCAGATATGTCATGGACGGATCCGTTCAGATAATATAGCCGTCTGCATCCGTTCAGAACGGATCAGTTTGTATTATCTTTATGGCTACTTTCATACCTGCATTCGGTGTGGATCCGTCTTGTATCTGCACAGAGGGATCCGCACCGATAATGCAAACGCTTGTATCCGTTCAGAATGGATCCGTTTGCATTATTTAAAAAAAAAAAAAGGCTAAGTCAAAACGCATCCGGGGGACGGATCCATTTTCAATTGCACCATATTGTGTCAGTGAAAACGTATCCGTCCCCATTGACTTACATTGTAAGTCAGGACGGATCCGTTTGGCTCCGCATTGTCAGGCGGACATCAAAACGCTGCAAGGCGGAATAGAGGCGCAACTGATGCATTCTGAACGGATCCTTAGCCATTCAGAATGCATTAGAGCTGAACTGATCCGTTTTGGGATGCTTGTGAGAGCCCTGAAACGGATCTCAGAAACGGACCCAGAAATGCCAGTGTGAAAGTAGCCTAAGATATCTTTCCATTGAAAGTCAATGAAGGACGGATCCGTTTTCTATTGTGACAAATTGTGTCAGTGAAAACGGATCCGTCCCCATTGACTTACATTGTGTGCCAGGACGGATTCGTTTGGCCCTTTTTTATCAGACGGACACCAGAACGCCACAGGCAGCGTTTTGGTGTCCGTCTCCAAAGCGGAATGGAGACTGAACTGATGCAAACAGATGCATTCTAAGATGATCCTTTTCCATTCAGAATGCATTCGAATGCAAACTGATCCGTCTTGGACCTCTTGTGAGAGCCCTGAATGGATCTCTCAAATGGAAAGTCAAAACGCGAGTGTGAAACTACAGTAGATTTACTCTGTAGCTTTACAGTTGGAAAGCAGTGCCAATACTGAGGCAGGTAAGAATTAGGGCAAGGCTAAAGAGGAAGTTCAAATATATCAACATCAGAATAGGACATAATTGGGGCCCAGGAGAGTGAAACAATGCTGATGTCTTGAACCAGTGTATACTCCTTTTCAATGGAGAGGTGGTCATATACAGAGAACTCTTTATTAACATTAATGAAAACTACTATAATAATAGATACGCGGATATTCTTTTTCTGTGGAGAGGTGGTCATATACATAGAACTCTTTATTAACATTAATGAAAACTACTATAATAATAGATACATGGATATTCTTTTTCTGTTTCTGCTTCTACGTGCTTACCTGCTGTGAGGGATACCACACCTCGTACCCGGTTGACGTCAACTACGTCGAGCTCATGAGATACGGTATGGTCACTGGTTACCAAGGCGTGACGTTACTCCCTCCTGGAGGAGCGGGTAAGGTCAGTCTTGGTACAGTTTTCACAGACTCCTCCTGTCCACACGGGCGCAGAGAGGCAAGAAGCTGAGAGAGCCTTTTCACTGCCCCAGTGAAACAGCTGTTCTCAGCCCGGAAAGACTGCCACCAGTTCCTTGTTTGATATGAGCCCGGTCCGCTAAGGGGATTATATAGGGTAAGAAACCAACCCGCGGTACCGTATAACTGGGCCGAAACACGGACGTGGGGATTCGTGATCGAGATACCAGACAGCACAAGATTACATTATATATTTAATTGCCTTAAGGGCGCACTAGACATAACACAATATACACAGAGAATATATACATCGGTCTGAGGTTACAAATACAGGTGGTATGGTACAAACAGGATTAAACAGAGCCAAAAGTCAGTTAACCAGATGGATGAGTCCTTTTGGGTTGTGATGAATCCTTTGCTGTAGTCACATGGAGGGCAGTGATGTCAGCTGGTTGCAGGTCCCTCTAAACACATGGCACGATGTGACCCTCCTTCAGAGAAAGACTCGGCCGCTTGCTGGCACAAGCCTTTTAAACTGTAGCCGGACCCTTCTCTTCCCACCTCTGGGAAGGGTCCCCCCCTCCATGCTGATCCTGGCAGCTCAATGACCCACAAAACCCTTTAGGGTTCATAGCTCCAGACCAGAAGGTCACAGGGAGATGGTTCTGGGACCAACAGACTCGCCTTGTAGAGTCCAAGCATGGTACTGTTATTTTGTTTCTGTGGGGAGATATGTATATCTCCTCTCCCTGGCATCCGACCTCCAACCTATGACCATGGGCATGTTCATCTTTGCCCCAGGATCGCATATATATATTCTGTAACGGATCTCCTAGCACCCCGACCAGGTACCTCCGTTTATAGATGCTCCTAGTGCTTCCCGAGGTCCCCAAGCACTCCACTTGACACTGTCAGCGCTGCAGACCCCACGAACCGCCGAACCTTGGTTGTGGTCTCACCGTCTCCTACCCACCCTGGACCTACGACAAGGCTCCAGGCTCCAGTGGGGGAACCTCTCCTAAATCCAGAGAGCAGGAACAGCTCTTACAAGAGCTAGTAGTTATAGCCAGGGGAGTATAACAAATCTTCAGCGTATAGCAATCCCCCAGTGTTGATCAGTTACCCAAACACCAGCCTCAACATGATGAAGGGTAAAAACAGGAACTCTTTATTTTAACACACAAGCCTTGATTTATACACATTTTCCACCAAGGTTACCACCCACAGGGTTTTGTAAAAACAGCCAATACCCACGTACAATACACTCAGACACTCCCACGCAATATCCTCCCCTCTGTCTGTGACACAACTACCTCACTCTGGGTTGATGCAATGATCACAGGCAGGAGAATACACAGTGTCCTGGAGACAACCGAGACATAATTCAATTATCTCTCAGGACAAAGGACATCGCCAATACACACAGAGAGACGATGGAACAGACCTCACTACTCATATATCAGATGTTGGATATGCCTCACTACTCAACGTATACAATGTCCCACCCTTTTCAATACACAGTCATTTAACATCCCAAAATGGCACGAATTAGACCAGGGGTTCAAGTTAGTACAAGTCCTTTGTGAACAAAGGAAGCCTGGCTGATGAGAGGGCCCATAATCCTGGGGCAAGAGGCTGGTAGCCAGGCCCCTCCAAAACCCAGTGGCGAGGTTGGTTTCGCCACATATTCCTTATGAACCGCCGGTTCCATGATGTATGGGGGGAAATGATAGATCTGGGCAAGGGCTGAGACCCCCTACAGAGAGGTTTTCCTATAGGATTAGCTTGGCCTCCGTGCTGTCTGGGTTAGGTGTGATTATGCCCACAGGTGGCCTCCTTGAAGCCAGAGCCCCTGTGGAGTTCACTACGTCCGCTATCTGACAAGCAGATGGTTGGAGTGAGAACATATTTTGCATGTACACAGGTGAATCAGATGAAAATCATGGCTGCCATTAAATAATGATCCATATTCCTCACATCTGCCAAATATAAACTGGGAAAAATTAGGTGGCCAATGAAAGGCAATAAGACAACAATATCAGATTGCACAGTGTTTGCTTGTTGAGTTATCATAGATGCATATAGGCCCAGATTTATTAATGTTTGTGTGCTTAAAATGTGATGGAATCGGGTACCATATGGTTTCTATTTTTTCCAGTCGCTTAAAAAGGGGTGTAGCTTTGCGAGAAAAGGTCTGAGTGCACCATTTTATGCCAAAATTGCACCATAATTTTGGTGTAAAATTCTGTCTCAAGATAAGCAAACAGTTGGTATAGAGGTACCCAAAAGTGCACCACATTTATCATCCAGCCTAGGCCCCTAGACAGCCTGCTAAGCTTAAAGGAAATGTGCTGCCAAAAATGTTATCTGCCAAAAATTGTATGTGTTAAAATCAGATAGTAGCATATCTCCTTTTTTCTAATCTGTTTTTATTTTCTGCTTGTAGATTTTATTTTATTTCCTTCATTCCTCATTATGGAAGAGGCACAAGAGCGTTTAATGCGCATGTGCCGGCCCGTACATCCCGATCTAGCCAGCCTTGTGCCTCTGCCCATAATGGGGAAGGAAGTGCGCAGGCGCTGCGAATCTGTTGACCGGCACGGGTGCTGGATTTCTCACTAAGAGGAGGACGTAATCAGAAGAACCTAGGGCGGGTGAAAGGAGAGGGGTTTAGTATGAAAAGCGACGAGGGGCCTGGGCAACGGCCGCATGAACGCCGCCCCTGGGCACCTTCAGAAGCTAATTAACATATTGAATAAAAGTGTTTTTCTGAGAAAATCACCGATGGACAGCAATATGGAAGGTAGCATTCTAATATGGGGAATGTAATGGAGATCCTGTTGTTAGTGTTCTATAATGGTGATTTTAGGTGAAAGACTCCCTTTAACATGAAAGGTTGTGGCTTTGTTCTTTGATATAGGGGTGGACCGTAAGATGCCATATTTTCCTCCACAATTGTGCTGCAATTCTGGCCTAAAATTCTGTCTCAAAGTATGGGCTCATGTACACGAATGTCTGCGGCCAGTCCCCGTATTGCGGCCCACAAACAGCGGATCCGCAATATACGGGCATCAAGCATATGCGCTCTCTATCATGGATGTGGACCCATTCACTTGAATGGGTCCACTATCCGCAAGGTGCGGATCAGATGCTCGGAGTGGAATCCCACGGAAACACATGTTCTATTTTTTTGTGGAACGGACTGATTCTTGTGAATGGATCCACATCCTCAAATGGCGAGCACACAGACAGCTGCACGAGTTCATTCACATGAGCCCTAAGCTGCAAAATAGTTGGTAAAGAGTTAGGCCCCTTTCAGACGAGCTTATTCCATGCATTGGACTCGCAGCGTGAGTATGCAGCAGCTCCCGCCCTGACATCCCAGCATTGATGGGGTTGCATAGCATTATATTGATTTATGATGCTATGTAACCCTTTGGGCTCATTCTTGCGACCATATCTAATTTGCGGTCCAAAAAATGCGGATCCGAAAAACACGGATACTAGCCATGTGCGTTCTGCATTTTGTGGAATGGAACTGCTAGTCCTAAGATAGAAATGGATATGTGCTATATATATATTTTTTTTTTTTGTGGGACCACAGAACGGAAGTACAGATGCAGACAGCACACTTTGTGCTGCCCACATCTTATGTGGCACCATTGAAATGAATTGGTCTGCATCCATTCCGCAAATATACGGTCATGTGAATGGGCCCTAGAGTTCTGGAATGTATTGGATAACACTGACATAATGCTGTTAGTGTTATACAATACATTCTAGACCTCTAAGGGTTACATAGCGTCTTAAATCAATATAATGAGCGACCCCGTCAGTGCTGGGAGGTCAGGGTGGGAGCTGCCGCATACTCACTCTGTGAGTTTTGTGAATTTAGTGCATGTCCATTAGTAAGGCTGCCCCAGTGCTTCCATTTGATAACTGTTATCAATGGTCTGTATATGGGGACATCAGGGAACACATAGAAAATCTGTTTCCATAGTAAATGCATTTATTTATTTCTCATAAATAATTACAGTCAAATGTAAATAAAAGGTTAAAAAATAAACATAAAATGTAAAAATAAATGAGAAAATGTGAAACAAAAGGGTAAACACTGATACCACAATTGAACGCATCCTGTTAATAAACGCACACTATTGTGACTGCCAAAATAGAGAACCACATATATACACATGATTTTAAAGAATAACTGTCATATTTCTATTTTATTTGCTAGTTTATTAGAGCTAGGCATGTATACCTGAGTTAGTCTGTCATTGATTGTCAAACAATCTGTAATTACCTTATAATAACAGCTTTCATTAATGTCCTCTGTCCCTTTCCACTGCTCCCTTAAAAGACAGTTGCTATGGCTCATCCGTCTCTGGTTAGGAAGACAGGAAGACAGAGGGGCGGTCCTTCACACTGCATGCCTGCATTGGGCTTCAGAGTGAGGAGGCGTGTCTCTCAGTAATCCAATCTGATTGGCTGGTAGGGAGCTGCTAGCTACAGCAAGTGTGTATGGGAAGTGAGGGAAAGTTTTTTTGGCCTCAGAGAACTGGCAGAGGAGCCATCTTGAGAAGGTCCTCATATTGTAAATGTTTAAACAGCTGTAACTAAGGGACAAACTCAAGGAAAACAGTGGTATGTGAAGAAACTAAAGATTACTTTATGCATAAGGCTGCTGCAGCAGTGACATATGCTACAATTGATTTTCTGATGAAAACATGACAGTTAACCTTTAAAGGGGTTGTCTCACTTCAGACATTGGGGGCATATAGCTAGGATATACCCCCAGTGTCATATAGGTGCAGGTCCCAGCTCAAGGACCCACACCTATCTTTAGAACAGAGCTTGCTAAATGATGAGAGGGTACACCATGCCTGTGTGACCGCCCTCCATTCATTCCTATGAGCGCTCCAAAAATAGTGCAGGTTCGGCTATTTCCGTCAGCCCCATAAAAGTGAATGGAGCAGTGGCCGTGCGTGTATGGTGCGCCGAAAATAACTGAGCACGCCGGTCGGAGGGCAGCCGTGCATGCATTGTGCTCCCTTCTTGACTTTCCGGGCTCCGCTCTTTAGATCGGTGCGGGTGCCTGACGTGAACCTGAACCTATAAGATGTTGGATATGCCTCCAATGTCTGAGCCCTTTAGCTCATTTTTAAGAGTCACATGTTTCAGAAATTATTACAATAAAAATGCAAGCAATAAATTTACACACTGTAATGCACACATCTTATATAACATTCATACTATTATGACATGACGACAGTAGTGTACCCTGTAATTACATACATGTTACAACATCATCAAAACAGAGCGCAATGTACCAATAAGCGGACTCGCATGATTATAGTGTTTCTTAAAATGAGTATTTATAGAGTAAAAAAAAATCATCTAATCAGCAGTTAGCAGCCTAGGGTAATAAAGGTCATTAAATTCACCTTTAGGGTCCATTCACACGTCCGTAGTGTATTGCGGATCCGCAATACACCCGACCGGCACCCCCATAGAAATGCCTATTATTGTCAGCAATTGCGTACAAGAATAGGACGTGCTCTATTTTCTTGCGGAGCTGCGGACTGGAAGATTGGGGGCGCTTTCCAGAAATGCGGATGCGGAAAGGACTTAGTGTGCTCTCCGCATCTCTTCCGGCCCCATAGAGAATTAATTGCGGACGTGTGAATGGAGCCTTAAGCATTTGAGACTTCTAAGTGAAATGGGGCTTGAAGTGAATTAATTTTCATAGCAATAAGTTATTTCCTAATAGAGTAAATGCTATTCGAAGTAAGGTTACTTTCACACTAGACCAGAAAAGAACTGATCAGTTTTATCTTAATGCATTCTGAATCGAGAGCAATCCGTTCAGTATGCATCAGGATGTCTTCAGTTCAGTCAGGGTACTTTCACACTAGCGTTTTTTGTTTTCCGGTATTGAGTTCCTTCACAGGAGCTTAATACCGGAAAAAAACTGATCAGTTTTATCCTGATGCATTCTGAATGGAAAGCAATCCGTTCAGGGTGCATCAGTTCAGTCCCTCTTACGTTTTTTGGACGGAGAAAATTCCGCAGCATGCTGCAGTTTTCTCTCCGGCCAAAAATACTGAACACTTGCCGGAATGCCCGATCCGGCATTAATTTACATTGACGTGTATTGGTGCCAGATCCGGTATTAAGTGTTCCGGCAAAACGGATCTGTTTTTCTGGATGACACCGGAGAGATGGATCCGGTATGTCGATGCATTTGTCAAAGGGATCCGTCTGACAAATGCCATCTGTTTGCGTCCGTATTGACAGATCTGGCAGGCAGTTCCGGTGACGGAACTGCCTACCGGAAACATCTGCCACAAGTGTGAAAGTACCCTTACTCTTACAGTATTTGACCGGAGAAAATACCGCAGCATGCTGTGGTATTTTCTCCGTCCAAAATTCCAGAACATTTGCCGGTATGCCGGATCCGGCATTATTTTCCATTGAAATGCATTAATGCCGGATCCGGCACCAAGTGTTCCGGCAAAACTGATCCAGTTTTCCGGTCTGCGCATGACACCAGAGAGACAGATACAGTGTTTTTAATGCATTTGTTAGACAGATCCGCATCCGCTTCTTTGTCCGCTCTTTTGTCTAGGAGGATCAAATGTATTCCATTCATTAGAATTGCATCTTGATTCTGTGTAAAAAAAATACATCCTTTTATTTTCATTCTACAGTAGAATGATATAAGGTATTTTCATACTGTGAAATCCCAGTGGCAACCTGAACTGAACTGAAATTGTGCTATAATCCAATTAAATCTCTTACAGAAACGGGCTGTGTGATACAGCCTATACCTATCACTTAAGGCCCTATTACACCTGAAGATAATATTTCAAATCATCGCTAATAAGTGCTCGTTAGCAATCATCTGGCACTGTAATACTGCCGCCGTTACTTTTAGCAGACTTAAAAATCCGCATTTGTCGGCGGCAAATCGTGCCCTATAATCACAATCTGCTGCTGGCAAACAGTGCTTCAGTATGGGGACGAGTAATGGCATTAGCGATCTCTTGTCCCCATACTGAGGAGAAGATCTCTGCATGTAATAGCAGCAGTCTCCTCCGCTAGCGAGCAAGCGATTGCCAAGAAAGAAAGCTTCCCTCCCAACAATTGGCTACTGAATCTGCAGGTGTAATAGGGTCCTTATATTAATTCAGTTGCATCAATTAGCAATACTAATGTTGCTGTGGTTACTACTAAATAACTATGAGGCCAAAACAATGGTTTCCCAAATTACTCTTAGTTATTCAGTGTAACTGTAGTTTAGGTGGCATGCTGTCGTGTATATTCCTAAATAATATTACACTATATATGACCATTTCATGGCTTGTATCCTCCTTTTATGAACAGTTTCCCTCTCAGCAGACTCCGCCTGTAACTGTTAGTTTTCCACAAACTCAGCTCCAGGAGGAACACATATTGAGGACAGAATACAGCATTATTGAACAGTGTAGTTGTGAATACAGCACTGGGGTGAGATAAAACACTGACTAGAAGCACCCTCTTTTCTATGTATATCACTAAATATGTTTCCGGTAAGTATACATTACGTTTTCCATTTACATTTTATCATTTATTTTTACATTTTAGGGGACATTTATTCAGACCAATGTATTCCAAGCCTGTCTTAAAGGAGTTGTCTCACCTCATGAATCCACTGTAAATCACTTACTTGTTGTCCAGTGAAGGTATCTTCAATATACATAAATTTTCAAATATGGCTGTGACTCCGGTAATTATCATTTTTATACCCCCCCAAATTGCATGCTCGTTTCTAGGGGTTACGGCCACCACTGTAACGTTCAGAGCGGTGGCCGCACAAATATCAATGCTCCGGCTGCTGCTGTGGCCGGGTTTCAGGGGAGCAAACGTGCACTTGCGCATGTGCATTCACTCCCGGCCACGGCCACCTCGTCTGAGCTCCATCCAAAATCCGTCCAAACTGCACTGATCAATAGCACAGCTACAGGGCAGGCGCATTATGTGGACATGATTACTGGGGGATGGGGCATGTCACGATCTTCTCTGTTATCCCAGAGGCTGAATCTCCTCTGACAGCCTCAGGAGCGAGCACGCATAACGCAAGGGGAGGGGTTACTTCCTCCCTGCCAGGCCTGCTGTGCTTTGTATCTCAGAGTTCAGCTCTGCCCTGAGAGCAGCGAGGCAGCCTGCAAATAGGGAGGTGAGACAACCCCTTTAAGTCCATCTGTGCTGCCGGAGCAAGCGTTAAAGTTAAGTAGAGGTGTTAAAGGGGTTGTCCAAGTTATATTTATTGATGACCTATTCTCAAGATAGGTCATCACTATCAGATCGGCTGGGGTCCGACACCCAACACCCCCGCCGATCAGCTGTTTGAAGAGAAGGCGCGCGCCGTGTCAGCGCCGCCTCCTCTTCACTGTTTACCTTCTCGCCGTTGCATCTGCAGCGGTGAGCAGGTGTAATTACACCCAAGCAGTCCCATTCATTTCAATGGGACGGATCGTTCCCATACACTTGTATAGGAGCGATCCGTACCATTGAAATGAATGGACGGCTTGGGTGTAATTACACCTGCTCACCGCTGCAGATGCAACGGCGAGAAGATAAACAGTGAAGAGGAGGTGGCGAGCAGGGGTGCCGGGTGTCAGAGCCCAGCCGATCTGATATTGATGACCTATCTTGACGATAGGTCATCAATAAATATAACTTGGACAACCCCTTTAAGTAGAGGTGCAGGCCTCTACACAACTTTGGCGCTTCCTCTGGCAGGCCATGCAACAGACTTAACTCTGTGCCAATTCCCATGCTGGCAAAGATGTTAAGCCATTTAAGATATATATATATATATACATCTATATTGAGTGCAAAATATAAAACTATTAGAAATATAATCAAGCAAATTCTAAAAGCAAAATAAAACAATTGTTTTAATGACTAGTGCTCCTGCACACAACTGGTCGCAGAAAACAGCCGTGAGCCTGCTGGCTTTTTTTTTTTTTTACTCCTTCTCAAATGTCCTATCCTTCTCCATAAAACGGACAAGAATAGGACATGGTCTATTTTTTTGTGGGGCCGCAGACCAATCGTATCGATTCACGGATGTACTCTCTGCATCTTTTGCGACCCCATTGAGATGAATGGGTCCACATCTGATCCACAAAAAATATGGCCGTGTGCATGAGGCCTTACAGGTTACAAACTACATTATTCTTATTGTTAAAATAACAAAATCTGCAAATGAATAAGTAAAAATGTCACAATGTTGTTTCAGAAAGTTTTTTTTACAGTTTTTTTCTTCTTTATTTATTACCACTTATATAGCTCCGGGCTGTTACTCTATGGGTGGACATATTATATGGGCAAACAGTGCACCTGTTCAGGGGCCCAGTAGGCAATATGGTCCACTGCCACCTTATAAGCAGATTCTGGCTGTCTATAAGATTGCATGCATGGGGACTACCCGTAGCTAATTAATGGTGGATAGAGATGAGTAAACTGATTCTAAACGCATCATATTCATTATGAATTTCGGTTTCAAACTAAAGAGAGTTACAGTTCAGAAGACAGAAAAGAAGGCATCTTTCAACAAAAGGGATCATTTTAGACTATTTTTTAATAAAAAAATAAATACCTGACATTGCAGTGTGTTAACAAACAGGCTGCTTTTTTCCACCGGATTCCATCCATTTACCCATAGCCACATGTGTTGCTGTTGCTTGCTGTCTTTGTGTTAGCGTATGGGACTGGATACACTCCTGGAAGACCTCAGAGTGTTATGCATGACTTTTCAGGACAATTGGAACACTTCCCATTCAGGCCAAATTTATTCAGACTGAACCTAATGTGGCAGCCAGTTAGACTGAATCAAACCTGAAAAGACCTGTGGTAAATTTGCTCATCTCTACTGCTGTTAGAGAGACTTGCCAGTGCTCAAGGCAAGCGTTGGGGTGCAGGGGGCACTGGTGCCCTTTGTTTTCTTTGTCTGTCTATTACAAAGTGCCATGTAAAGATTGCACTCTCATTCTGCAGTGTAGTCACACTTGTACAGTATTTCTAGTCTCCAAAACCTATCACAGTCTCTATAGCAAACATTAAAAGAATTCAACTGACCTAAGCATATTTCTAGAATGCTGGATGAGGTACCAGGAGGGAACAAAGCAGAGAACGGATGTCATCTGAGATGCTGTCCTGGTCAGATTCTAGTGCCCCTAATGCTAAGAGGTTCAATGGCAGTCCCTTGTTTAGGCTTCCACTGTTAAGTTTCTTGTGCTGTCCATGTATATTACTGTATGTACAAGGACAGCTTATCAGAACTAATCTAAGAATGGAGGACGATTATGTGACAGAAAGTTGGCAGTCTATAAATGCCATATGGATAAAACAAAACTGGAAAATTAGATTTTTACAAAGGCTGTTTGATCGCTGGACGTGAAGACTTTTAAAGGCTTAGTTTATTTGCAAGACAACAATTCAATAGCATGAATAGAGTGAAAATACACTACGAGCATCTGCCTTTCTTTAGCAAGTCATCCGACATCAGACAAGGATTAGTCAAGTTATGTCAGTGCATTAACTGGTTTGTGACACATTCTAATTAACGAAAAATATATCAGTGACTAAGAACTGGAGCATAATGTTGCTTCAACAACATATTCTCCCTTTGGAATACATAGTCAAACAAATCTTTAATGTGTACATCATGAGTAATGAAATGTAAAGCTTTGGAAGGTAATGCTATAGTTACTTAAGCTACATTGTCATGAACCACACTTCATGATAGCTTTAATATCCAGTTCGTGGTGATTCAGTCGGCAAGCTCCTCGTGACCTAGTTGTGGGTGACTTTGTCATTTGTCTTTTCCCTTTGGTGGTCCCTTCGGCACATGTCCTGACCTTATTGAAGGTATGAAACTTATTTCATGAATGTCATGTCCGTAGACTTATGTCTAGTCTATACCCATGCGATAACATCTTCCTGTGAACTTGGCTCATAAGCAAATATTTCCTAATGCTGTCTAAAATTTAGGCCAGGAAATCCTTCCTAATGCTGTATGATACATTTTGTACATTTTTTTTTATCCATGTTTAATACTTATCCTCTATCTGCCTCCCCTTCGTTGACTTTTACACATTTTGCATCTAATTTTGGTGCACATTTTTAAGTTATGACACCTTTCATCTAATTCATGGCCCTTTTCATGGCCACTCTGTCTGACAAGAGCAGAAAATGAAGCTATAATACGCCCATCTCTGTAATCAGAAATCATTCTTCATCAGTACAAATTAAGGTGGTCATTTATCAAATTGGTGTAAAGTAGAACTGTCTTAGTTGCCCATAGCAATCAATCAGATTTCACCTTTCATTTTCCAAAGGAGCTGTTCAAAATGAAAGGTAGAATCTGATTGGTTGCTATGGGAAACTAAGCCAGTTCTACTTTACACAAGTTTGATAATTGACACCCCCCAAGTGTTTTTTGCGAGTTCTTAGGTTACTGTATATTCATGAATGTTATACCAATAAAATGCAATTTGATTAAGGGCAAATGTATAGTTTGTAAAGCTGACCAGTACTTTAAAAACATTACCAGTTCCTACTGAATGTGATTGACTATTTATTAATCTAATAAATACTTTTTCTTTATGTTGTGTGGGGAGCAGCTGTACATTAGACAATATTATTTCATTTTGTGTTCTCTATGAAGGTAAATAGTCTATGCAAAGTCAGAAGTTGAAATAAACACACCAACAAATTGTCACTTGAATGTTATTTCTAGGGCACAGAAGAACCTTAAAAATTATATATATATAACATTTTTCTTTAGTCAGAGTAAGTGTGGAGCTTGCAATAAACAGTGAGTAGGTTTGATTTCTTAGATCTACTCTGGAAAGTGTTCAATGTCCTAATTGCCCTCCATGAAACAGAATGAGTGTAGGCTTCACATTCTCCTAATCACTTAGAGGGAAACTATCCAGTACACACTGTCTTTCAAAACACAATTTGTCATGTATTTTGTTAACTTGTCCAAAGAAAAATGGTTCAGAATACTCTTAAATTTCTATGCTGAAAAGAAATAGATTGTAAGATGAAATTTTAAAGCAATACTTCAGTGTGGTTTAAAATAATTTTGTTGGGTTCTTTAGGTTCTTTAAAATAGGATCTCCAATAACTGGCTTCATTTTAGCTTAATTTAATGAGAACATTTTCCAACTGAAATATAAAAACTGTGGGGCACTTTTATTAAGACTGGCGTTTTAGACACTAGTCTTAATAAAGGCCCATAGCTGGCGGTGGATCTTCCAGAGTTATGAAGAGGCGCAGGCCTCTCCATAACATCGGAGCATCCAGCGCCATTTCCAAATGTAAGACAGCTTCCTAGGTTTCTTATATGTAGACCATTTTTCTACGCCTAAAACAGGCGTATAAAATGGTAAATGAGACGGGCCTACCGATCCCTTCCCCACCCATGCCACGCCTACAATTTTAAACCTGGCGTGAGCAGGGAAAAGTCCTAGATAGCTGCGCAACTAACCGCCATCTGCGTCTGAAATATGCCTAATTTAGGCATATTTCAGATTACTAAATGACCCCCTGTATCTTTTTAAATCAGATGTTAGAGTGGGAAAAGTGGACAAATGGCTATCCTGTACATAAATTGTCTTGTATACTACAACATACTGTCTATTTATATTGATCTGAAATCTGTAATAATAAAAACGATAAATAAAAAAAATAAAAAAATAAAAAAGAGTGGGAAAAGTGAATGACAATTATTAGTCTCCAGTATAGCTGCATATTTACATAAGGTTGAAAAAAGACATATGTCCAACAGGTTCAACCAAAGGATGCGATACCAAATGGATGAAGAGAAAGAGTACTAAATGTTAGAACTTTGTCTCTTAGTCATCAAACTGTTTTTTTCTTTATTTTTGGGTAAATTGTGACTTTTCTGATGTTTTTATTCTAAGAAAAATGTAATAATAGTCTGCAACAGGCCAAAGTGGATTAAGTTGGTTTTTGGCCTTATTCATCCTAGAGGACAAGTTTTAAAAATTGTCTCAACTAACTGCTCCTCTCCTGACCTGCCGTAACTGTGGCAGTTGAAAATAAGTCATAATGTGGACAGCGTGATGCTAATGTCTGTAAAGCCCTGCGGATTATGTCAGCGCCATATAAGTGAGCATAATAAATAAATGATATGATAGTTTACTTGTGTTAAATTGAACAAGTGCTGTCTGTCACTTTCGCAAATTTGGCTCAGACCATTACTTTTACACAAATAGATAAATAAGAAGACTTTAAACTGCCCCTGTTGGTAAATCGGGGATTTTGGAAGGTAAAAACCAATAAGGCATGAGCCAAGTTACCATAAAATAAAATTATTTCCTCCTGATCCCAAGTGGTGAGCAGACTGGCTTTAACATTTAAAAGAAGATTTCTATACCTATAAATACCAGTTAATGTTATTTTGTTCTGAGAAAGCATCGAAGCTTTTTTGAAGCTGAGGTAGACTATTGTACAGATTTACAAGAATTCTTGTCACCTCTGGAGAGTGACCTTTTCAGATGGAAGTAGTGCCCCTTGTCTTTTGAGGGGATTTTAAAAGAAACAATATAAGGGTCCATTCAGACGTCCGTAGTGTTTTGCGGTCCGACATATTGCGGACTGCAAAACACTGACGCCGCACATCGCCGGCAATTAATAGAGTATTCCTATTCTTGTCCGCAGCTGCGGACAAGTGTAGGACATGCTCTATTTTTTTCCGGAGCCACGGACCGGAAGTTCGGGGCCGCGGACAGAAAATGCGGATGCGGGCAGCACACTGTGTGCTGTCCGTATCTTTTCCGGCCCCATTGAAAATGAATAGGCTCGCACGAATCCGGACCCATTCTACGGACATCTGAATTGACCGTAACAACAAAATTATTTATCTGGGTATAGAAAGCAGGCTAGTTAAGCAGGCTCTTGGTTTCCAAAGCAGCATTACTGTAGATTCCCATTCCATGTAAATTGACCTGCGCTTTGTCTTTCTTTGTGTAATTCATGTGATTCATATTTTTATCCTACTGTATGTTAATCTGAATGTGTTAGCTCATCAATTTGTGAATTTAAGTAATTGTTTCAATAATATAATCATGTGTTGCACTGGAAATTTGGTTTCTAGAAACAGTGCCACTCATACTCATGGGCTGTGTTTGAAATTGCACCTCATCTCCCTTTAAGTGAATGGGTCTTAATTGTATTATCTAGTACAGCCAATGGACAAGAGTAACACTTAATCATAGGGAATACAATTGTCTACAGTGGTGACAAGTCCTCTTTAACTGCATTTTTATTCAATAATTGAAACAATTGAACATGCTGATGTAAAAGTACATCACTTCCAATTCAGGCCCCCTTCACATATTCATGCATCAGTTGTGCCTGGCCAATTGTTTTATGCTGGAAGCCAGACACAACTGGCATTATTTACTGCACTTCAGTGCACAGGTCAGGGTTCCATACCAGTGATGGCCAGTTCGCATTGTTCGCCCGCGAACATATGCGGGCTGCCATCTTTTTTCACAAGTCCGGCGAGGCACAGGTAAACCCTTACCTGTGCCACGAGTCAGTCTGAAAACAAATGCAGCCATCGGGAGCAGGCAGTTACGAGAACAGCCCGATGAAGGCCCCCGGTGGCTGTTCTCGTAACTGCCTGCTCCCGCTGACCGCACTTGTTTTCAGACCGGCTCGCGGCACAGGCACAGGTAAGGGCTTACCTGTGCCTCGCTGGACTTGTGAAAAAAGATGGCAGCCCGCATATGTTCGCGGGCGAACAATGCGAACTGGCCATCACTGTTCCATACACTAATGCTGGACAGAAGAACATAGCATGCAGCTCTATTTAATATCTGGCATCATAAATGATGTACTGGATGTGTGTGAACCATCCCATAGAAAACTGTGGGATCACTTCACTTCAGTTTCCATGCAGCATTTTTTGCAATATTCTGGAGAAGAACTGAGCCAGATCGCCCCATGTATGTGAAGCAGGCCTTACTTGTCAGTTAGTAGATCAAGTTCCAAAAGATTTTTATGTTCAGTATGGGTGGGCATTGGCATTTCGAGCCAATTTTAGAACTAAGTTGAGTTACCGCTGGTGTCAGGTAAAATATGCAGGTATGTTTACCCATCTTCATTCATTTGTACTACTAACAAAGTTCGAAACAGCCTTTCTCAATGTAGAAGTACCATGAGAGAATCTACATGAAGGTGATGGGAATTTCAGTAAGTGATCAGAGCTATATCCAGCTGTGACAGAGGTTTAGAGAGAGAGGAGATACATAGTTACATGGACAGATAAATGAACATATAGATTGATAGATAAAATAGTGAAACATACAAGTTTCTAGTATGCATGTTTAAAAAATACTGCTCACATAGTATTATACCAATGCAGTAGACTCTTGTCACTTTATGGTAGAATGGTATAGTCTTGTGTAATGTAACCAAGAACTTACTGAAAACATGGCATCAGTTATATGACTCTCATGCCATCCCCAAAATTCAATTAGCAGATGTTTGATAGCAGAATTTTAAAAATTTGCATTTTGATAATTGCAAGAATGAAATTGGATGTTTAGGTTAAAGATGGCTTCAGAATATGTAACTTTGGCATAGATGTCCAGCAAAGCTTTCTACAACAAATTATTAAATCAAAGAAAGTCCAGTTAAGTGAGAGGATAATGCTGAAAAAATTGAATTATCTTAATAATTATGTTAATTATGATTGCTATCCTTGTATTCCTCCTGTTAAAAATTCTCCTCTAGACAACATTAAATTATAGCATAAAGCACTGAAGTGATCATTCTATTATTGTTGCATTATTTAGATGGGAGGATAGATTGATAAGTAGATAGATGGATTAATAGATATGAAATAAGTGGATAGATTGTTGATAAATGGATGATAGATAGATAGAAAGAATCGGTAGATAGATACGGTAGATAGATAGACAGATAGATGATAGATAGATATGGTAGATAAATAGATACAGTAGGTAGGTAGGTAGATAGATAGATAGATAGATAGATAGATAGACAGATAGATAGACAGATAGATGATAGATAGATATTTGGTTGGATGGATAGATATAGATAGGAAATAGATAGATGGATAGATACATGATAGATAGACTTATATTGTGCTGTCACTTGTCTTAAAAATTGAAATACCAATGTGTAGCCAGAATAAATGAGAAGAAAACGTATCTTTCTGCTTCATTGAATTCCCCGAGGTAGTGAACTTTCTGTGGCAAAGTGTTTACAATGAGAAAGACACAGTGCATTTTGAAAAGGGCAATATAATTCCATTGTAATGTATGGTTTTCTATTTATAAGCTTGGGAAACGTAAAGTGATGGCTTTAAAGTTTGTTTGATTAGTTTAATTTCCAGAATTGTCAAAACACCACCTGGAAATCAAAAATGCACAAAAATCTAAGGTTAAATATATCTGCATTGACGGAATGCTAATTACACAAAATAAATCAGTTTATGTGTGACACAAAAACAAACCCTCTGGTTGGGAAAATCAGCAGAAGACCATTATAATATTGATATCTATTAACTATTCACAACATTCTCTAGCTACTACTAATAAGGCATACTTTTGCTGAAAATGATTTGCAAAACTTATAACATACATAACATAAATACATGTGCAGATGTAGCAGAACTGAATTTTGCGATTTAATTAACTTAACTGGGTGGTTTTATCAAGATAACCTCTTGAAACAAAACTGTTCTGAAGATAAACTAACAGGTCTGGCTTCACTAACCACTGGTGATAACTGATCTGTGTAGCCACTCAAAAATGTAGTAAGAGGCGTGCCAATTCAAATGACCATCCTTGTAATAGACTAGATACAGAGCTCTGTGCTCTGGCCCATTCCATGTTTACTACTGGCAATGCCTGCTCAATGACGTGCAGAGGTATTTTTTGACTACTGCTTTATCTAGCAACCTAATCCTAAAAAGAAAACTTGTGTACAGTACATCCCCATTCTGGTTTGTAAATGGCATTCTCTGCTGTCCACTAATGGCTTTACTGTATGCACAATGTTCCAGACTTGTACATGCCGTATCAAGTTGCATCTAAAATGATGTTGGTGAAATGATGCTTGTTTTTATGTTTGCTTGTCTTCTTTTTGGAAATTTTAATAGGGTGAAACTGGGCATTAGGAGGAAGTCCTTGATGGAAGGAGGGTACCTATGTCTAATGTAGAAGAAAACACAGCACACTCCTAATGTCTAATGCAAAAACAGGTTTACCATATTGTTAAAATTGATATTCATCTTAGGTCTCAGAGGCTAAAAATATCTTGTGAGAATAATAGATTGCATGAAATATAAAAGTCACAGTAGGTGCACCTATTTCAAAAAAGTTATGGACCCTCCAAGACCTAAGTCCTATGGAGGCTGGAGTAGACAGTGCCTCCCAGTGCTAGTTATAGACATGTGTTATGGTCACTGGGTGTGGATCCACTATGCGGACTAACCAGTTTGGCTTTGGGCTTACCGTAAGCGCATCGTCATGGCGGTTCCCTGGTATTTACCCTTTAACCCCTATACAGGGATATGGACTTTGCTGCAAGGAACTAGCCAGGCCGCTACCCCCTGGAGTAGTCCTGGTGTAGTTGGCTGTTGACACGTGGGTCAGAGACATCGGTGGAAAGCACCAAGGACTTAGGCAAAAGAGTAGTCTTCAAAAATAAAATTAATTATATCACCACACTGGATAAATCTGTGGTGATATCTGATTACACCCAAATAATTATCAGATTCGTTTTGTAACTGGGATTACTTTAAAACATAACATTTACTAAATCATTTAAAATAATGGTTTCTGCAAGGTGATGGACAACAACAATATCTCCAATATACCACTTCAAATGCATGAAAAAGGGTGGATCTTACCCCATTCTGTGGGATCCACATTCAATGGAGAAATTTCCTGGTCTTGAATAGTACCAGGAACCGGTGTGACCAGGGTGCTTGCGTCGGTATTGGCACTGCAGATAACTCCTAGTAGGCCCTATTCTGCCTTTCCTGCCTCGTTAGGGGTCAGGGGCTACAAGCAGCGTCTACCTATCACACATGGAGCACCCGCCCCGACAGGGGCGACCCCACACCGAACCTTTCCCTCAGTATGGGTCTAGTGTTCTATATGGCCCTAATTACAAAGCCCTACATGCCATGTTTCTGTCTTTCTTTTGAGACATCATCAGGGGACTTCACACATGTATTCAAGGGCAGCTGGAAATAAAATCACAAACATACACTAAATACAGGTCACATATATTACTTCCTAACCGGAAGGTGAGGTATATAAGGATGAGGATAACAACTGTTGAGTGCTCACCCAAATCATTGCTGTTTGTGGTGAGACACTGGCTGTCATGGGACACTTCTCATTGTACAGCATGGATAGGAACAACTGAATATCCTGAGTGAAGACACGAGGCCAAAACCACCTTGATCTTTAGTAAGTAACCTGAGCCTGCTGATGATTATCTCATATGCGGTACTCAGTAATATATGTGACCTGTATTTAGTGTATGTTTGTGATTTTATTTCCAGCTGCCCTTGAATACATGTGTGAAGTCCCCTGATGATGTCTCAAAAGAAAGACAGAAACATGGCATTTAGGGCTTTGTAATTAGGGCCATATAGAACACTAGACCCATACTGAGGGAAAGGTTCGGTGTGGGGTCGCCCCTGTCGGGGCGGGTGCTCCATGTGTGATAGGTAGGTGCTGCTTGTAGCCCCTGACCCCTAACGAGGCAGGAAAGGCAGAATAGGGCCTACTAGGAGTTATCTGCAGTGCCAATACCGACGCAAGCACCCTGGTCACACCGGTTCCTGGTACTATTCAAGACCAGGAAATTTCTCCATTGAATGTGGATCCCACAGAATGGGGTAAGATCCACCCTTTTTCATGCATTTGAAGTGGTATATTGGAGATATTGTTGTTGTCCATCACCTTGCAGAAACCATTATTTTAAATGATTTAGTAAATGTTATGTTTTAAAGTAATCCCAGTTACAAAACGAATCTGATAAAGAGTAGTCTTAACACAGTAGTCAGGGCAGGCGGAGTACAAGCTTAATCCAGGTCACAGTTCCAAGGCTGGGACAGGCAGCAAGAAGCAGAATCAGAAGACAAGGTTCAGTACATGGATATTCCGATGAGATCACCATCACTGGTTACTAGCAAGGAATAACCTCAAAGCTCAGGCGCAGTACTAAAGGAAAGTTCACTGACCACTCATCCCAATTCACACAGGGAGAGCAAAGCGACATCCACGCCTCCCCACGACAGCAAGAAAGCGGTGGGCGCGGACTGCCAGAATGACAAAATGTCCTGTTCTTTTTCAAGCTAGAATTCTGGAGTGCAGAACTTTATATACCCTTCTTACCTCCCCCCACCCATATTGGTGGACCTTTAATTGCTAAAGTTTTATAATGATGGAGATTCAGTGAGAGTTCAGTCCTCCCTATTCTGTTAAAACCAAAAATAAGGCAGAGGTTAAACTGTGTTAGCTGCTCGGGTGTCATTAGCTTATATTTTCTTGTAAACTCTTGTAACCTGATACTAATTTAAAGTCAAAATATTAAAATGATAACCTTGAAAAGAATGAATACTTCAAGTTGACCAAAGTGACTCCAGTTTTCATCCATTCCTGTGGATTAGTTATCAACTTCCACATGCTAAACTTTTGATAAATTTTAGTTTTTTTCTTATTAAAGTATGTAGTGCATAGTGTATGTATAATAGTATGTATGTATTAGTGTCGTAAAGTGATCTGAGAAAGTTTGAACTTGATGAATGTGTCTTTTTGGACTTTTCGTACATCCACATGCTATGCATTAATCTATATTAGCTGCTGAACACAATTAACATCACTTCTCAGTGTAATAAATAGTATACAGCCACCTGTATGTACTGTACATGAGGCATTGGTATATGTTTTGTATTCCACTCGTCATGCCAAGGTTGCCTCCTTGATTGGGACTTACTCTAATTTGGCACAGCACCATGTGGCAACCACCGACGCTGCAGCACTGAACCAGCAGGCGGCGGGACTTAGCAATCAGACAGCACCCCTTCTGTCTGACAATGCCACCCAGGCACTGGGCCCCACTAACCCACCACCACAGCAACAATGGTAACCATGCAGTGCTGCACCATGTGAACAGATGTCAAAAACTCATCTGTCCACTAAGGTTGTCACGATACCAAAATTTTGATTTGATTTCGATACAATAAAAAAGTTTTGCGATACTCGATACCATTCGATACCACGCGAAAAAAAAAAGCACCAAAAAAGCAGCGTGCATTCCGCATTTTATGTAACATCCGGACCATAATCGAACAGTCCTATCCTATTTTTGGGGGGGACAAGGTGACTAACAAATGGCGAATCGTGCAGTTTTTATTATTTTATTTATGTTACGGCGTTCACCGTATAGGAGAATTTTTAAAATATTTTAAGAGTTTGGACTTTTCGGATGTAGCGATATGTAATATGTTTATTTATTTATTGTTTATATATTTTATATGTAAAATTAGGAAAGGGAGTGAATTATACTTAATATTTTTTATTTTAATTTTTTTTACTTTTTTTAAAACTTTTTATTTAATAACTATCTCCCCCTTAGGGGCTAGAACCTTGGATCTTTTGATCCTTGTCCTACTCACCCTAATAGAGCTCTGTTAGGGTTTATAGGACTTTAAGCTTTCCCTGCTTCCCTGTGCTTTGTGCACACAGAGGCAGGGAGATTACCATGGCAGACAGGGCTTCATTAGCATCCTGGCTGCCGTGGTAACTGATCGGAGCCCCAGGATTACACTGCTGGGGCGCCGATCACAACTGCCACTGCACCACCAATGAGGAGGAGGGGAGGGGATCCTGTGGCCACTGGCACCAATGATTTAATACCGGGGGGTTGGGGGCGCACTGCACCACCAATTATTTAATACTGGGGTGGTTGGGTGGGCGCACTGCGCCACCAATGATTTAATACTGGGGTGTTGGGGGGGTGCACTGCACCACCAATAATTTAGTACTGGGGGAGTTGGGGGGTGCACTGCTCCACCAATGATTTAAAACTGGGGGGTTGGGGAGCGCACTGCACCACCAATAATTTAATATTTGGGGGGTTTGGGGGGCCCACTGTGCCACCAATGTTTTTAAGTGATTAATACAAATACAGGAGGCGGGTGCTGGTGGCAGAATCACATAGCCGGCACCCGATCTTTATGACAGGGTGGCACCTGAGGGGTTAACTGCCGTGCATCGCAGCTCCCTGTCATAGAGGTCGGGTGCCGGCTGTGTGTTCCTGCCGCCGGCACCCGCCTCCTGTATTTGCATTATGGTTTAGTTATCATCATTGGTGGCGCAGTTGCCACAGCCTCTCCCCTCCTCCACCTCTCTCTCTCCTCATTGGTGGCAGCGGCACAGGGGGGAGGGAGAGACTCTCCTTATCCCCTGTGCTGTTGAGTCGAACATGAAGCGTGCTGAGAGCATTGCACTCCATGTTCTCTGATACTAGTCTGTGCAGTAGCGCAGCGTAGTATCGGTAAATGGCAAATCCCGGTATCGTAACGATACCGGTATAAAAGTATCAATTGGATATTGATAATTCGATACCCGGTGCAACCCTACTGTTCACGTGCTCTCAGGAACTCCAACTGAGAACTGGTAGGAATTGATTAACCCTTCTGCAGTCTCCTGCTAATTAAATCACCTTGGAAGGAGTGTCGATACCATGATAGAAAGAAAGACACTAATGAAATATCCCCCCTAAAAATGGATCCACATGATAGGTGCCCACTTGTAGATGCGTCCTTGGCATGGTGAGTGGGCCTATGCATTTTGATCAAAACAAATTCCTTGTGTACGCTTATATAGATTAGGGCTTGGTACACTATTATTTATGCTGAGAAGCAGTATGAATTGTGCTGAGAAGTAATAATAGATCAATGTATAGAATGGGGATGTGCGATAATACGTTATAATGTACAGTACAGACCAAAAGTTTGGACACACCTTCTCATTCAAAGAGTTTTCTTTATTTTCATGACTATGAAGGCATCAAAACTATGAATTAACACATGTGGAATTATATACATAACAAACAAGTGTGAAAGTAGCCTCCTTTTGCTTTGATTACTGCTTTGCACACTCTTGGCATTCTTTTGATGAGCTTCAAGAGGTAGTCCCCTGAAATGGTCTTCCAACAGTCTTGAAGGAGTTCCCAGAGATGCTTAGCACTTGTTGGCCCTTTTACCTTAACTCTGCGGTCCAGCTCACCCCAAACCATCTCGATTGGGTTCAGGTCCGGTGACTGTGGAGGCCAGGTCATCTGGAGCAGCACCCCATCACTCTCCTTCATGGTCAAATAGCCCTTACTTTCAAAGTTTTCCCAATTTTTCGGCTGACTGACTGACCTTCATTTCTTAAAGTAATGATGGCCACTCGTTTTTCTTTACTTAGCTGCTTTTTTCTTGCCATAATACAAATTCTAACAGTCTATTCAGTAGGACTATCAGCTGTATATCCACCTGACTTCTCCTCAACGCAACTGATGGTCCCAACCCCATTTATAAGGCAAGAAATCCCACTTATTAAACCTGACAGGGCACACCTGTGAAGTGAAAACCATTTCAGGGGACTACCTCTTGAAGCTCATCAAGAGAATGCCAAGAGTGTGCAAAGCAGTAATCAAAGCAAAAGGTGGCTACTTTGAAAAACCTAGAATATGACATATTTTCAGTTGTTTCACACTTGTTTGTTTTGTATATAATTCCACATGTGTTAATTCATAGTTTTGATGCCTTCAGTGGGAATCTACAATTTTCATAGTCATGAAAATAAAGAAAACTCTTTGAATGAGAAGGTGTGTCCAAACTTTTGGTCTGTACTGTATATATTGGTACATTTCTTATTGATGCACATTAACGCAAAGTTCAAGATTATCTGCTGGGTGCTACTATTCCCCTATCAATGTGGAATGGGACACAGTCTAAAACTGTCCAGTCAGTGATGACAGAGCCAGCCTGTGTAGGGGGATACACATTATTGAGCAGGGAAATGGTAAAGACTTGACAATTTGGTCATGCAGTTCTAGGAGGAAAAACAGGGAAAATCCTGTCTAAACTGCAAATTTGTATATACATCTTCTATCCTCACTTGTTCTTTCTCCTTTCTCACAAATAATAAGCCCTGATTAGGGTACTTTCACACTTGCGTTGTTTGTTTCCGGCAGGCAGTTCCGTTGCCTGAACTGCCTGCCTGATCAGGCAAACTGTATGCAAACGCATGTAATTTTTTCTGACTGATCAGGCATTTTTCAGACTGATCAGGATCCTGATCAGTCTGAAAAAACCCTGATCAGTCAGAAAAATGCATTGCAATATCGGATCCGTTTTTCCAGTGTCATCAGGCAAAACGGATCCTGTATTTATTTTTTTCTCATTTTTAAAGGTCAGCACATGCGCAGACCGGAAGGACGTATTTTGAATGCCGAATCCGGCACTAATACATTTCTATGGGGAAACTGGATCTGGCATTCAGGCAAGTCTTCAGTTTTTTTCGCCGGAGATAAAACCGTAGCATGCTACGGTTTTCTCTTTTGCCTGATCAGTCAAAATGACTGAACTGAAGACATCCTGATGCATCCTGAACGGATTACTCTCCATTCAGAATGCATAGAGCCCCTGTGACAGAACTCTATGCCGGAAAAGAAAAACGCTAATGTGAAAGTAGCCTTACTAATAGACTGTCTGTTTACATGCTTTTATGCCCCTCAGTATTTCTCATGTATAATACATTGGAAGTTCATGCCAATGTATAATACTGTAATACATGCATTTACTAAAACAAGTCTAGGTAGCAAACAAGTTCTCTTATAGAAATGTATTTAGAAATTTTGACAAAAGCACATATCCAAAAGAAGTGAATGGACCTATTGAGGACCAGTGGGGATCTGCCATCCATAAAAAAGAAAGCTAAAGATTATAGTCTTCATATTATAATAACTGTAGATGAGCTGTCAATGTAGGGATGTACAATGTGCTCTGACTACCTTGTTGTGAATTGCCGTTTCTAGCAGTGGTGTGTGTATTGAGTATGGGTTGCTGCTTTTAGTTACTATTATACATTATTTATATACTGCTATTCTGCACGTAATGTATTTGCTTGTGCCAGTTGTATACCTGCTGGCAGGTACTCCTCTTGGGGACCACAGTATTTAAAACAGATTGCTCTGTTCTTGAGGAACTTCTTTTTAACCCTACTTTCAGTTGTTTAGCCAAGTGAGATTATCATTGAAAGTGACACATATTTCTGCATTCCCTGTTTTCCATCTCTTCTGACAAATGCAAAGCATTATACTGTAAATTTGATTGCCCTCATATACTACCTATGTTAACTATGATTGTGATGCATACTTGTCTTCTAACTCCTTTTAAAGAATTTATATATTCCTATATTAGTTCCTTTTTTATTCTTTTAGTTTTTTTTGGGGCAGTGAGCCATCACTAGTAATAGCCTTTTAACTATCCGCCTTTGGTATCACTTATACTCTCGCAATGATAGATACAGAATCTTAATGGTCATGTGCTTCACTGACACTATCAATTCAGGTCTATTGAAAGAAGCTAAAGCAAATGGTATTTGCCAGATCGAGCAGATTGGCTGGTATAGAAAAAGCAATTACAGATAAAACCTTCATCAGAGGATGATCCACAATAAAAGAATGGCTTTATGAACCACATTTGTTGGCACCGAAATCCAAAACTTTATCAGCTGGCGCTTTAGAATGCATATGGGTCAGGATTTCTATGTACAATGTCATATTAAATGTCCCCAACTATTGTAAAAAAAAGTGAGATATTTATATATTCGTTTGCCATGCTTCCATGAGCATTGCAAACTAGCACTTATATTTATTCCCCAGTTATGCCCTGTAATATGAATTCAAAAGATTTGAGAATAAATAAGCTTACGTAGGCTAAGTGAAGCTAAGTGAATAAATATAAGGGCTCATGCACACGACTGTAAGCCCTCCGAGACATACGGTCCATGAGTGGGCCATATGTCCCGGAGCGGCATACATCGTGCGAACGGGAACGCACATCATCATAGGTTACTATGATACTGTGCGCATCGGGCCGCCTGCGGGACTACTCTCCTGCACTCATATGATCATGGCGGCCCGATGCGCACAGTATCATAGTAACCTATTATGCTGTGCGCTCCCGTTCGCACGATGTATGCCGCTCCGGAACATATGGCCCACTCACGGACCGTTTGTCTCGGAGGGCATACGGTCGTGTGCATGAGCCCTAAGTGTGATTAAATTTAAGATAACACAGACAAATCACATATTGAATAATAAAAAGTAAATAAACATCACTAGCTAAATATGCAATAGGAGGTAGGGTTCTGGTCGGGCATACTATAACATAATGGCTGTCTAGCACGTTATAATACATGACCGACACCCCAGGGTGTACAAGAAATAGGGTAACTCAGTACTCATTACATCCAAGTGGAATCCCCCCTAATTGTCAATGCAGACCACAGTCATTCCCACCAGCCCCTCCTCCAGTGTGCATCACGCATGTCTCTGAGATCACTCAGGAATGTAGCCTTATCAGCACAATGGGAGATGGGTACTATATTACAAGGAATTGCAAGGATTATCCTTAGAATACTAAAACTAATATAAAAGAGACAAAAAGGGGACATAACCAATTAGTACTTAAAAATACACTTAAAATACCCCCCAAAGTTCAACCACTACACACTTCAATCAGAAGTGACTAGCCACAGAGGTGTGGCTAGTCACATCACTTCTTTGCTAGAGGAGGTTTCTTTCAATACACATACCCTCTTGCTGTAGGGTGATCTTGCAGCTTGTGGTGAGATCACACTGTGCCATAGCTTCTGACAGGGATAGCATCTGACTAAGATAATATATTTACATCTCTAATTTCTTGCTATATATTTATTTTACTTGCTTATATAGCGCTGACATATTCAGCAGTGCTTTGTTATCTTTGCTTGCTATCCCCAATGGAGCTCACAATCTAAGTTCCTCATCAGTATGTTGTTGGAGTGTTGGAGAAAACCGACGCAAACACGGGCTGTTCATTGTCATGGGGAAACATTTGAATCTTATTGATTGCATTTGTGGTTTGCTGTATATTTTTGTAATTAATTGACATCATAACACAATAACTGAGGATACGCAATAAAATAAATTCTAGGAAATAGGCCATATACAGTAAAATTCCAGTCATCCACTTGGTGTCCAAATAGCTGTAAAACACCACCTCTGATGTTAATAGCAAAATTCAATAAATTTACACATAGTGACCACAGTGCAGCTGAAAACTGTGCCGACGTACGGTGTTAACAAAGATCAATACATTTTTCATACTGTCTGTCATGTCTGTGCATTTTTTGGGAAGTACCGATATTATCGTCCAATATTCAGGATTTGTACATTATCAGCATCTAACCTTGCCGATATACCGATAATGCGTATGAAGCAAATACTAGTGAGAGCTTATGAAAGCGCGCACTAGTATGCATTTGGTGCCGGGAGCGGGGAAGAAGCGCAGCAAGCGCTTCCGATACTCACCCTCCCTGGTCTTCTTTGATGGGGCCCGCACTGCACTGTCCTGACCTCGTACAGCGTCAGGACGTAGAACAAAGGGGAGCGAGACGCCGGACCTGGAGATTAAGAGGAGCCGCGGCGCAGGAGAGGTGAGGAGTTTTTTATTTTATTCATCTGAGGTCTGATAAGGGTTAATAAAGGTCTGATCTGATGTTTGATAGGGGTTAATAAAGGTCTGATCTGAGGTCTGATAGGGGTTTAATAAAGGTCTGATAGGGGTTAATAAAGGGATGATCTGAGGTCTGATAGGGGTTAATAAAGTCAGTGAGGTGTGGAAATTGTCATTTGGCATTAGTATATTATAAATGTAAATTATAAATTGACTACCAACTAAGGCTACTTTCACACTGACGTTTTGAATTCCGTTTGTGAGATCCGTTTCAGGGTTCAAAACTGATCAGTTTAGCACCAATGCATTCTAAATGGATAAGGATCCGTTCAGAATGCATCAGTTTGGCTATGTTCCCCCTCCATTCCGCTCTGGATGCGGACACCAAAACGCTGCTTGCAGCGTTTTGGTGTCCGCCTGGCGATGCGGAGCCAAACGGAACCGTCCTGACTTACAATGTAAGTCAATGGGGACGGATCCGTTTTCACTGACACAATATGGTGCAATTGAAAACGGATACGTCCCCCATTGACTTTCAATGTAAGTCAGGACGGATCCGTTTTGACTTACACTTTCTTTTAAAAATAATGCAAACGGATCCGTTCTGAACGGATACAAGCGTTTGCATTATAGGTGCGGATCTGTCTGTTCAGATACTAGACGGATCCGCACCTAACGCAGGTGTGAAAGTAGCCTTAGGGCTTTATTGATTTATAATTTACATTTATAATATACTAGTGCCAAATGCAAATTTCCACCACCTTAGTGACTACCAAGTAGTATAATATATATTATGAGATATAAAATATCGGTATAAATTTTCGGCTGTCGGCCTGAAAGTTCACAGATTATCGCCATCGGCTTTAAAAAATCAATATCGGTCGATCCCTAGTTTTATCAGCGCAATCTTGTGGTCATTAACAATGAAATTCAAAACCCTGCTGTAATGCAGTAAAACTATGTCAGTTCAGCCTTTGGCTATGCTGTGGCCATTACATTTAGAGTTTGCTCATGTGCATTATTACGGTGCATGTGTCGTTGGCAACACGGCTATCATCAGCAGTGTGTGTACATGCCAGTGCTCATATCTACAAATGGAGCCCTTCTAACCCCTTGCAGCCTAGCAGGACGAGGACCTCCATGGAGAACTGACAGCAACGGAACATCATGGATGCAACATTTCAACCTCTCAGCGTCTCTGTCAAACTTGAGGGGTTGAAACTTCTATGCTGTTGATTGAATGAATAAAAAAAGCGCTTCAGTTCGAAGTGCTGCAGTATTTCTTGATTTTTGTTTCCTGGCCATAATCTGGTAAGTTTCTAACCGATTATTGTGTCCACCCTTGTGAATGTTGTATCTAATACTAGGTGCTATATGAGTTTATTGCATTTAGAATATCATGTATAAATTGTTTATGATTTCTAAGAACTGTTTACCATAATCCCTTGTGTTAACAAGATAATTTCGCTTTACAGCACAAAATATCCCTCTTTAAACGGAATATACTAATGTCTTGTCTTTGAAGTATTTTTCTAAGAGAGAAAGGGAGAGGTTCTTATGGAAAATTGCTGCTTCTGTTATTCTAGGGGACTAGAAGATGGCAACCCTTGGAGTGTTCATAGCACTGACAGTGTTACAGTTACGTGGCCCAGTGATGTGACACATCACTCTTTTGGCCAGCAGTCATTCACTTTACCTGCTTCAAGCCGGATGTTGATGTAGGACATTATGGGACCTGCGGTGCCCAATGGGGAGAGAGCATTCTACTGCTTTTAGAGTTCTTTTATTATAAAATAAATGCAACCCTTATTTTTGTTAAGGGTAGTGAATAAGCATTGATATTGAATATATTAATATTTTTAGTTGTCGTCTAATCTAAAGTTAGAAGGAAATGGCCTACCGTAAAAATTCATTTTTTGCAATGGCTCTTTTACTAGCGGGTTAGGATGGTCTGGTACTTTTTGACCAAGCAGGAAACCTTCATAATAAACATTCAGTAAAACAGATGAACATAATGAAACAGCTGGCTTTATGCCTCATTAGCTTTTTAAGACGGATTCTCCTTATCCTTCAATAGGTGATGCTTAGAGGAAATGGGTCTGATTTATAAGTACTGTACAAACAGGATTTACAGGGCATTATTTTTCCTCTTAATGATGGATTAAAACTGTCTGTAGCCTGCATTTATAGGTACAGAAATGATCATTTTCAGGTAGACAGAGAACACTGAGCCACAGTTCAGTCCTCCTTTGCTGGAAGGGAAGTTCAGGTTCTATTTTAAGACCTGTTATTCAGTTGCAGCTAAACTAATTGTGGTTGACAGATATTGAAAGTGATATTTTTTTACTTGGGTTCTCATGAAAAGTCTAACGATAAACCACATTCCCAGCTTATATGTTGATCACAGTTGTGTAATTTATTGCTAGAGAAATGTTCATATTTCTGCGTGGAATCAAGAAATTCCCAGTTATTTTTGGCTTCTTTTTTGGAAAACTGCATTTGCGAGAATGTGATAGATGCCTGTGAAACCTCAAGATCCATGTTGCCTTAGGAAAAAACAGACCAAACACAGATAAAGAATTGTACTTGTCCAATGTGATATGTTTATTTTATATTATTTTTATTTGTATCAGGTTATTGCAAATTGAATTACTTTTGGTATAACTGTTCCTTGTCTACATTGCCATACTATTGGCAGGAGGCAGGAGATCGGTGAGACTTGCAACACGTGGCTTGACCTGACATGTTTTCTGTTTGGATCAAATGACGTCTGTGTTGTTTCTGGTGCTTGCCACACCTTCTTTCCCCAGGTGTGCCTATTATGGTCATTTAACCTTCTCTATTTATTGTTGTTTCTCCCACTATGCTATGAGGTTTATAGCTTCAGTTTGAGTTGTGGAAAGCTGGTGTGTGGATCTTGGCTGAGTTCCTGGTGCTGCCATAGCCACTTGAAGTTAAGTGTTTCCTTTCCCTTTTGTATTTTGTTTGAGTTCTTTTGTGTGTTGCATCTCCCTGTCATTTGTATTAAGGCCTGAGGGAGACGCCTGTTCGTCCGTCCGTCCTTTTGGAGGAACAGGTTGTCTCAGTCCTGACATTAGTACCAGGGTCCTATAGGGTGAGTTAGGACATTGGGTATTCCTGTGTATGAACTCACCTACCTCTGGGGACTGTTCATACTTGTAGTTAGTGAGGACTTTAATTAGGTTTTTACTAGGAGGTATCCATCTCTTTTCCCTAGTTTCCAGGCCTTATTCCCTCACCCCTTTCCTTCCTATGTTTGGTGTGGTGTTTCCCTCCCACACACGAATGTGACAACTATCTCCGCTAAGGGCTTGTTCACATCTGCGCTCGCCTCCGTTCTTCTACTCTGTTATACAGTGCCTTGCAAAAGTATTCACCCCTCTTGACTTTTTTCGTGTTTTGGTGCCTGATAGCCTGGAATTAACATGGATTGTTTGAGGATTTGCATCATTTAATATACAGAACATGCCCACAACTTTGAAGATGTTTTATTAAATTTTTTTATTGTGAAGCAAATAACAAATAGGACAAAATAACAGAAAAAGTCAATGTGCATAACTATTCACCCCCCTAAAGTCAATACTTTGTAGAGCCACCTTTTGCTGCAATCACAGCTCCAAGTCGCTTTGGATAAGTCTCTATGAGCTTGCCACATCTTACCACTGGGATTTTTGCTCATTCCTCCTTGCTGCTCCAGCTCCTTCAAGTTGGATGGTTTGCGCTTGTGAACAGCAATCTTTAAAGGGTTTTTGTCATGAGAAATATCGTTATGTAGCTGACTGACATTAGCGATGTGCTAATGTCAGCAGTACATAACAGTATGCTTTATAACTCCCTGCCTGCCGCCGTTCTCTTAAAATAAAGACTTTTAAAATATGCTAATGAGCCTCTAGGTGCTATTAGGGTGTTGCTTCAGCACCTAGAGGCTCGTCTACGCACCCTTTGGTAAGCTCAGGTCCAGTTTATTAAATTTCGAGTTCTCCTTAGTAACCCGTAAATCCCGCGCCTGCACCCACCAGTTTAGTATTCTGTGCAGGCGCGGTGAGTGAAGGACGCGCTCCTGGGGATTATCAAAAATGTGGATATTTTTTTATAACCTAACCCTGACTCGTACTTCTCAACAACATTGTCCCTTACTTGTTTGGAGAGTTCCTTGGTCTTCACAGCAGTGTTTAGTTAGTGATGCCTCTTGCTTAGGTGTTGCAGCCTCTGGGGCCTTTCGAAAAAGGTGTGTATATGTAATGACAGATCATGTGACACTTAGATTACACACAGGTGGACATCATTTCACTAATTATGTGACTTCTGAGGGTAATTTGTTGCACCAGAGCTTTTTATGGGCTTCCTAACAAAGGCAGTGAATATATACGCACATGCCAATTTTCTGTTTTCTGTTTCTAAACAATAGTTTTATCTATATATTTTTCTCATTTCACTTCACCAACTTAGACTATTGTGTTCTGATCCATCACATAAAAATGAGATTAACAAAACATTGAATTTAAGGCTGTAATGTAACAAAGCACGAAAAAAGTCAAGGGGGGGTGAATACTTTTGCAAGGCACTGTAGGATCAGAAGAACATAAAGGATGGATTAGTCACATAACTGAGCCAAAGGGAGCTTATGTGCTCCATAGACTATAATGGGATCCATTAGGTTTCCGTTCAGGGGATTGATTTTGTAGCATGCAGGACTTTTGTCTCTGATACCAAATCGATCCCCGTAACTGAAACCTAACAGATCCCATTATAGTCTGTGGGGCCCATAGCCTCCGTTCAGCTTAGTTATGTGACAAATACGTCCTTTTCTATCAGAATAATGGAAAGGCAAGCGCAGGTGTGAACTTAGCCTAAGACAGAGCAGTGGCCCCTTTCTAATAAGTTATGTGTCCTGGCAAGTCTAGTGTTAGATCATATCAGTGCTGTGGAGAACTTGCTCCTAATGCCACCCCTTATGGTGTACAAAAAGAATGCAGGGACAAGACCTTATACCATGCACATAACACTGACAGACAGTTGCCTGAAGTGAATAACATTTACATGGAATGAGGTAGCATCCTATGCATCTGCCTTTCCACAGATGTGGGCGCCAAGTATGAGAATACGTGTGAAGGTAACCAGTGCCCATGATATCAGGGGTAGTGGTATTCCTTCATGGCTGAGCAATGCCCCACTTCAGAGATTAACAAATTGATTCTATACAAATGAAATTTGTTATGAGAGTCCGGTGAGTGTAAGGCCACATTCACACTGTCAGTTTTTCATGGCCATTTTCTACCATTTTACATCCGTTTTTCATGGTCATAAAAAATGGATGAATTTAATTGTTTAGTTTTTTTAATTAAAGGAGTTTTCCCGTCTCAGACAATGGGGGCATATCGATAGGAAATGCCCCCATTGTCTGATAGGTGCGGGTACCACCGCTGGGACCCGCACTTACAATGAGAACGGAGCTGGGTAAAGAACGGAGGGCGCACTGCGCATGCGCAGCCACCCTCCATTCATTTCTATGGAGCCGCCGAAAATAGTCGAGAGCTAGCTCGGCTATTGCCGTCTGCCCCATAGAAATGAATAGGAGCATGGGCCTCGCATGCGCGGTGTGCTCCCATTCACTTCTATGGGAGCAGCGCTTTGTGGTGGACGGACCCTGGGAAATGCGGGGTCCTCCAGCCACAGCGCTCCCCGCTTCGTTCTTGTTGTAGGTGTGGGTCCCAGCGGTGGTACCCGCACCTATGAGACAATGGGGGCAAATCCTAGTGATATGCCCCCATTGTCTGAGATGCAAATACCCCTTTAAGTCCCAACCCCTGCAGTACCCTATAGTGGCCCCCAGCATAAATAATGTCTCCCATAGTGGCACCTACCTGTAATAATATCCCCGATAGTGGCTCCCAGCGGTAATATCATTGTAACGAAACGCCTAGCACCCCGACCGGGTACCTCCGTCGATAGTTGCTCCTAGTGCTTCCAGAGGACTCCAAGCACTCCACTTGACACCGTCAGCACTGCAGACCCCACGAACCGCCGAAGCTTGGTGGAGGTCTCGCCGTCTCCTACCCACCCCGGACCTACGACAAGGCTCCAGGCTCCAGTGGGTGAACCTTTCCTAAATCCAGAGAGCAGGAACCATGAACAAGCTCTTACAAGAGCTTATACTCAGGGGAGTATTGTGATATAGCAATCCCCAAGAGTGTAGTTATCCCATTCCCCAAACATGAGCCAAAACTTCATGAAGGTATAAAAACAGGAACTTCCTTTATTTTAACACACAAGCATTTTATACACATCTTCCAACAAGGTTACCACCCACAGGGTTTTGTAAAAACAGCCAATAACCACGTACAATACACTCAGACACTCCCACACAAAATCCTCCCCTCTGCCCGTGATAGAATTACCTCACACTGGGTTGACGCAATCATCACAGGCAGGCGAATACACAATATCCTCTGTCCTGGAGACAACCGAGAAGTAATTCAATTATCTCTCAGGACAAAGGACATCACCAATACACACAGAGAGACAAAGGAACAGACCTCCCTACTCAACGTATACAATGTCCCACCCTTTTCAATACACATAGACATTTAACATCCCAAAATGGCACGAATTAGACCAGGGTTCAAGTTTGTCCAAGTCCTTTGTGAACAAATGAGGCCTGGCTGATGAGAGGGCCCATAATCCTGGGGCAAGAGGCTAGTAGCCAGGCCCCTCCAAAACCCAGTGGCAAGGTTGGTTTCGCCACAATCATCCCCCATAGTGGCCCGCAATGCCCCCCTAAGTGGCTCCCGATGTAATTTTGTTTGTTTTTTGTTCTTTTAGCCGAAAAGAAAATTTACTCGCCTCATCCACTTGTAAGCGCAGAGGCAGTCGCTTCTTTCTTGATTCTGAAGGACCTGCCAGAGGACCTGCGCTCAAGCGTGATGATACCCCAACGTGCTCCCAGCATGATCGCATGGTGACGTCATCACGCTTGAGCGCAGGTCCTTTGGCAGGTCCTTCAGAATTAAGAAAGGAGCAACATCCTCTGCGTGTGCAAGTGGATAAGGTGTGTAATTTTTGTTTAGAGATGCATCACCAAAACTGCCATGTGTAAACACACCCTCAGAGGAGCTCACCTTTAACCCTGAATAAATGGGGTTTAAATGTTTAGTAAATAAACATTTATTTCGATCACTGACAAACATGTAAAGCTTCTTTAATTGCTTAGGTCAGTGGTCGGCAAACCGCGGCTCTTTAGCCCCTTGAATGCAGCTCTTACAGGTGACCTGTGTGATGGCGCTGCTAAGTTTTCTAACTCCGCTACTGTCGCTACGCTAAGCGCACTAATATGGAAAGGAGGAGGCCCCCCGCCGGCGGCCGCTCTGAGCCCCGCACTGCCTGCCTCTTTAAGAGACTCGACGAGCAGTGGCTGTGAGTGAGCATGCCGTGTCTGTCTGACATTGCCACAGCTCCGCCCCCAGAGCAGAGAAGAACCAGGGGCAGCCAGCCACAGCCCACAGACTCTGCCAGGGAAGGCCCGTGGCCCGCTGCCCACACACAGAAGACTCTTCTGAGACTGTGACAGGAGGCAGCCAAGTTTCAACAGTTACTGGTAGGTAGGTTGGTTAATTATAACAACTTAGTTATTGGAACCCATTCTCACCATCTCACCCGTCCCAGTAGTGCCAGCCAGTGTACTCTAACTAGCCCGCCCTGGTTCTATTTTTTGGACTGGAGAAATGTGCATTGGATTGGGGGGGGGAGTCATGAGAGAGATGTCTGTGCATGGGCTGGCACTGCTGGAGAAATGTGCCATGGGGCCGCGGCCACCCTGGTTCTGTTTGGACTGGACTGGAGAAATGTGCATGGGGGGGCCCCTTATTGTTTTTCGCCCCAGGGCCCCATTTCACCTAGAACCAGCCCTGCCTGTGGAACGCATTTGCGTTCTGCAAAGCTGGAGAGGGCGTATACATCTCATATCACCCATATTTCCTCCCACTATTATCATCACACAGGAAGCCGCAGTAATCGAGGGTGTACACACCTCCTTCCAAATGTCGGAACGTGCTGCGTCACAACAGGAAGTGACGAGGGTAGTGAAAGGTAGTGAAAAATTGGCTCTTAAAAGAAATGTCAATTGTGGTTTTGTTGATATTTGGCTCAGTTGACTAAAAAGTTTGCCCACCACTGGCTTAGGTTGTCAAAATGGAACATTAATGTTAGCAGCCAGAGAAAAATACATTTATTTGTCTTGAAATGCTTTATTCATTCCATTTTCCAAAATTGTTTCTTTCCAGCATATCTCATATAATTGAAAATAGAAGCATATTCATTTTTATTTTTTGATTGTAGATTTTATAAATATTATTTTCTGAACCTGATTATGAGGGCAGCCATTTTGCCTGAGCGGCTATTAATTGCATTTAGAGATATGCTTTACGGCAGCCACATGGGCACAGTGCACTGGAGATGACACTGACGTCCATGAGAAAGATTTACAGACAGGCTCTGTGACCTGCGTAGAGGTCATTGTACAGGGAGGGGGAGTATAAGAGCTGTGATTATCACTTATTATGAATGGCCTGATCCTGAGAGATAGATGATGTGATTCTGTGTTAACTATTTATAGATGTTTTGATAGATGCTGAAAAATGATCTGTACAGAACAGGACGTGTCAAAGTACTTAGTGTCCAGTACAAAAACACAAGATTTGGGGATTATTTTTTCATATAGATAGTGACATGGAAATTTAAAAATAATCACAAAAAAATCTTTAAAAATGTTTAGCATAAAAACTTTATTTATTATTTATTTAGATTTAATAAGTAGGTTGTTTTCTGATTCCTTTAAAGAGGTACTTCCAGATTTTTTTTCTTCTCATTTGTAAAGGTGCAGGTATACATGATTGTTTGTTTATCAAGTTTAAATATAAATTTAGCAATATATTTTCAGCCATAAAAGATTGGTTTGTTGGCAGATCTAATACATACAAGGGCTTAGAGGTATGTCACACCTGTGCCTAGGAAGCATAAGGGGTTTTTCCAATCTTGTAAATTAATGGCTTATCACTAGGATATGTTATCACTTTGAGTGCAACCTCTAGGACCACAACCAATGAAGGATTCAGTGCTGCTTCCCTTTCATTGTTTTCCCTGCACAGTTGTGCTCACGGCCATCTGACCGAGCAGGGAACAGCCTGTTCCTCCCATATTTATCTGGGATCCCATCAGTCATAAAGTGATTGCATATCCTAGTGATATGCTATAACTTTACACATGAAACTACACCTTTAAAGAGGTGGTAAAGTTCATTTGCCACATAAGAAAGCAACAGTGTTATAAATGCCACATGGTAGAGGCCTTGTTACAGATAGCTGTATAGAAGAGCAAGCCTGCTGGACCCTATTGACTACAAGGGGATGAGACAGGGATCCAGCCACTCCCCAGGATATATGCTGTGATTTGGCCAGACACAAACCATTGTGTGCAGCAATTTCTTTCTGTCCGAATCCCAGATAATAAGCTGGGGAGCGCTCAGATCCCAGGTGCATCACATTACAGTCAATGGGGTCTGGTGGGCACATGGCACTATCTGGCTATGTTCAATTTGGAGATCTTTGGCAGGTTGTTCTGTGCCAGAACAACCTGCTGGATTTCTTTGGAGCATAAGTAAAAGTAGCCTAACTTTGAGCTGCTGTTTATGTGCAAGTGTTTGCCTTTACCACAAGGATGGATATGTTAATTTACTACATATTATAGTTGTCTTTAGCTTTTTAATAAGCTGTTACATTCAATTGCTACCATGCAGCTGGGTAATGAAGGCATATTCTATTTCCCTTTTAGTACTAGGTTACATAGAAGATAATAACTCTGCTTCTGCAGCCGTTGTAGCTTTGTTCTGTATTGGTTGGTTTATTTTATTATTATTCTTTGAAATAGGAAGAATCCACTTTGTTTGTGGCTTCCCCTAGAGAGACGCTGTGTACATTGGTGACTGCCGAAATGATCTTTTATTCCTTGTGCTAATAAGAGTCTTGCACAGTCATAAAGGTGATCTATTATGTCATTTTTTTGAAAGGTTTACTTTATTTGGTTAGCTGGAGAATTAGATCTAATGTTGTATTGTAAGTCTGGTACAAGCTAGAGACCACTTCTTACAAGTGTGCTGACCCTTCAGTCTTATATAGTGTTATTAGATTACAATAAGTTTCCCTATAGTCAGTGGTTGCTAAGAGAAACATTGTTGATGCCAACTAATGAATACGCTGCCTATTTAGAGTCATGCCTACTTTATGAGCTAAATAAAGACCTAAATTGTAGAGAATGAAGCTGAGTAAATGTGGATGTAAGAACACAAGATTATTTAGCCTTTAGAACTACTCAAACTAATTTAAGAAAATGTTTTATTGCCATATAGAACAGCAAAAGGCTTTTTAGCTGTTCTAGAGTGGCTTCCAAAAATGTAAATTTCACCTGGAATGAAAAATGGAGTGCAATAGTCCTTATAAATAATAGTACATTACAAAACAAAAATATGGACTCTATAGACAAATGGCACATCCAGTATCCAAAAACACAGCAATCGTTATTAAAGCCCCCAAAAAGATTAAATTACTGTATCCAATAAAACAAAAACCCAGAATCAGAATCCGTTCCTGCATAAAATGTACTTCCTGTTCAGCTGTAAGAACAGCTATGCAAACCAGACATGATAGATAGATAGATAGATAGATAGATAGATAGATAGATAGAGCACTAAAACACATGGAATGTGTTTCTAATTTATTTCTTAATTTTATGGGTTTGCTTCAATTTGGTCTAGATGCCTTTGATCTGTTGAAAACCAGTTCCTGAGAAAAAATGGCCAACACACTGATACCACAATTAAATCAATGTAATGCCAAGCTGATAATGTATTTGAAATGAAGACTAGAGGGGTCTGGCTACCATACATTATTCCATCCCGCACCATAAACCCTGAGAGAATAAAACACATGGAATGTGTTTCTAATGTATTTCTTAATTTTCTGAGTTTGCTTAAATTTGCACTGGATGCTTGTGCGTCTTGTTTAGTGGCCACTGCAGCCATAGATTGCTCCATAGACGACACCTTCGCCCCCAGAGAAAGCAACTTGTTTTTTATATTATTGACCCCTGCCTTATAAACCATTTCTAATCTGGAGATATATGCCTCCATGTCATCTTTAGTAGGAATAGAAGTAATGCGGGCATGAAGGTCTCTCAGTTCTGTAAGGGCGGCAGTCCCCATATCAGGCTGCGTAGCAATGTTTGTCGCAGCCAGAGAAGTGCCCGAGGGGGAGACAGGGAATATTATGGGTGTTGGAGGGTTGGAAGCCTGACTATCATATATAGGAGAGTTCTCCCATTCCCCATCTCCCTACTCACTTGATGCTGCGGTAGTTATGATGGTTTCCCGCGCAGGCAGCACTAGGCCGCATGGCGATTGCGTTTGAGTGCCACGTGTCAGGATCTGCTCCGGACCCTCAGTCACCTGTTCCGCAGTGCAGGGAACCTCTATAGGCCCGGCTACGTCAGTGGGGCTCCGGGTATCTGCCTCGATGGAGAGGAGGTCGCGGGGGCTGCAGTCTGTTCATCAAAAGGGCCTCCAAGGAAGATGGTGCACGAGGCGAGTGCTGAGATCCAGGGGTAAGAAATCTCTTGATGCATTGCGAAGATGAGTTCTCTGGCTGGCTAGTGAGTGCCTGCATGCCCTTCTTCTTTCTAACTCCCATAATTTGCATATCAGTGATGTCTGTGCTGTAAATTAGGGTCTCTGTACTCGTCCAGGGACAGGAACCAAAGTGAATTGCATCTCTACAGCTTCATAGCCAGGCCCCCCACCTTGGTCAGCATGATATATAAAAAAAAATCAGGTACACTTAATAAAATGACAATGTGTGCCAAAAGTGCTGCACAATTTTGTCTCAAAATTATTATGTTAAATAAGCCCACTTGAGCCACTTAGATAAATCTGGCACATTTTTAGACTAAGTTTAAAATTTGCCATAGTATGTTTTAAAGGTTTTCTGGTTGCAGTTATGGCATTTTGAACATTTGCCCTATTTGAATGCCACAGGATGTATACCGTATATATGACCACACAATTCGAGAAGGCGGTGACAGATTCCTCATGGCCGTAGAATCCCCTTAAAGTGCCACTAAACGTATACACATCATGAATGTGAAGCTTATAAAAAGATTGCTATCTTATTTTTATTTTTGGAGATTTATAATGGGTGATATGTTAGATACAGTGCTCATTGTTGAATTGCTTTAATGTGATTGAGGGGTAATACAAATAGCCCTCCAGCCTGACATTGATTTTATGCTTGTGTATATTCATCAACTATCCACAGATCTCTTTCTGATGAGACAAAACTGAGCTGGTTGACTAGATAATGGTCACCCTATAGAGGTGCTTTTAAACAGTAACCGGTCTAGCAATCCATTATTAAATCAAGTTATTGTTTTTTTAAATTATTATTTATGGCAATTGGATTGACTTGTTATAAAGTTGTTGCAGAAAATATTAAATTAGCCTCGTATTATTCAAGGTACAATCTAGCTGGTATTTATGTCTTATTTTTGGATGCTTGTAAAGGAACAAATCCAATATTAGCTGGTTGCTAAAATTTATAGCAAGGCTGGGTTCAACTTGACCAATTGTGTATATAACTTTATGTGCACAGTATAGCTTAGGTACTTTACACTAGTGGTCTCTGACCTCTCCAGCAAAACTACAATTCTTGACATGCTAGCCAAGGACATACCCTATAACATTTTATCTTCATTCAGTAGTCGCAGGATTATCACTACTATTATTTTCACTACTGCATATAGTATTACATTTGTTATCATTGTATATTTGAATGTGCACATTTTGCTGTATTATACAATTTTTGATGTAATAAAATCCCAATTAGCTTCTTCAACTGCTTCTTCTAATAGCTGTTCTTATTCTCCTTGAAATTGAACTTTGGCACAATCTCTCCTTTCCCATGAAGACCTTGGCACAGTTGGAAATACTGTAGTTTGCCTTGCTTTTAAATTCTTGATGATAGTAATACTGCGTGAAGCATATTCCTTGTACAGTATTTATGATGCATTTTACAAAATGCCAGTGCTTAAAAGAGAACGCCACACAATTTATATTAAAAATGCATCTGTATAAATTAATAATATGCATCAACACTGAAATTGCCACTCCAAGAAGGAAAAGTTGTGGAATTATGGAGCAGGATCAATAGACATGTGTGATATGCAAGTTATAAAAATATGGAAACAAAATTTTCAAAATATCTAAATTTATTCTGTATCGAGTATGAGCCCCTTGTGCACAAATACGTGCACTTACACTCTTTGGCGTGATATCAGTAAGGTTATTGATAATGTTCTGAGGAATCTTCTGTCAAGCTGAATGCACTTGACCACACAAATCATAAAGATCCACTGCTGGCAGGTCACTTTGCTATTGCTGACTAATGCCTCCCTCATGTGCCTTGATGGCAGACAATTCTGGAGACTGCAGGCCATGTTAGCTCTCAGGTCATGCAGGCTGCTCATAGTAGCACAAGAAACTTGCAGCCTTGCATTGCTCTGTTGAAAAACGGTTCCTGAGACACAGAAAAAATGGCCATACCACTGATAACGCAATCAAATCAATGTAACGCCAAGCTGATAATGTATATGAAATGAAGACTAGAGGGCTCGGCTACCATACACTATTCCTCCCCCACACCATAAACCCTGAGAGTAGGACTGGTGTAGCATTACCTTATATAAGCCCTTCATGGTGTGACCACGTTGTCTCCAGATCAATCTCTGGCTATCACTGTATCTGAGACAAAAGCAGGACTCATCGCTGAAGAGGATAGACCTTCTTTCCAGCCTCCATTGCCATCTTGCTGTGTACCATGATAGCCTTAGACAGCAGTACCGTGAGGTCAGTGGATCACCTGTAACTGGACATCTGCCTCATAAGACAACTTGCACAAATGCGTTCTTTGTGTAGAAACAGTTTGCCGCCATAGGCTGGGATGTGGCATCCAGTTTCACTTTCAGTACAGAATGGATAAGTACGCACCATTCTTCTAATCAGACAATGCGTCCATGCAGAGGTTCACATCTGTGCACCTTTTGCTGTTATTCCAGTACATCATTGTTCTCCAACCACTGGGACTCACAGCATTAAATAGTTCTGACATCTTGGCCTAGGTCTGTGGTGATCTGCTGGAGTGTTAAACCAAGGTCTGTCATTTTAAGTATTGTGTGCCCCTCAGTTTGCGACAAGTGGTGATAACTGACACTCTGATGAACAGGAGGCATCGCACATGACTTGATACAAATTTTGAGGTTTCTTGTGGCTAAAAAAAATATTCTTTCAATATGGCTTTTATGCCCCCTCCCATGTGCCACAGGATGGGGCTAGGTGCTTAAAAATGTAACCATCTGCAGATTTTAGTGACACCTGCTTTTTCCTCAATTTGTATAACCTTAAGGATTGTCTTTCTTAGTATTGCAATTTCAATGTTGAGATAGATAATAGATAGACAGATTTAATTTAACAACGGAAATCAGGGCAGCATAATCAATAGCAAAGAAAGTGGAGTGCCAGCAGTTCAGATGTATCCAAACATCAACATTTAAATAAAAATATAAAAGACTGCGGCACGTCCATGAGGTGAAAAATGTGTAGTCTTTTTATTCACCCTACACATCTTTTTACCTTATGCAAGTGCCACAATCTTTTTTCTTTTTCTTTTCTTTTCTAGATAGTAACATAGTAACATAGTACATAAGGCCGAAAAAAGACATTTGTCCATCCAGTTTGGCCTGTCATCCTGCAAGTTGATCCAGAGGAAGGCAAAGATGTAGATACACTTTTCCGAGGTGGCGAAAAAAGAGGATGGGCCAGGAGGCCCATCTGATTCATCATTTTCTATGCCTGTTTATGGGAGCTGGCATAGATTTAAGCAAGCCGCACAGCTGCTGGTAACGTGCCTAAGTTAGGTAGAGGCCAGACCTGTGCACTATACCAACACATACATATATCATTTGTGGGCAAAACTTATGACATTTTAAAATAAAATTTTACATTTTAGTAGCCACAATTTACAAGAAAGACATATAGAAAAGGCATAGAAAATTTTCAGACAGAAAATTTTTCTAATTTTAAAGATGGGTAATGAACACCTTTTGAAAAATTAATTTTATTAGACAAAATTTACAGTTATTGTTAAGGCTATATTCATATTGTTTGACTTATACCTTATACCTGATGGCTGTAACAGATCCCATACAGTGGAATAGGGTTCCATTGTATAACAATGTATATGTTTAATGGACTCTGCAGGATGGAAAAGCATAGTTATACTACTTGCATTCTTTTTCCCCAACATATAGGTTAACAAAAACGTTAGGTGAAGACAGCCTTGTGTTGGTGACCCCAATATTTAAATAAAAACTAAACTATAAGGAATTTTAACATAATTACCAGTGGGTATTGTGGGAGTATGGTGATAAAAACAACTGTATCAACTCTCCTTAGATTGTCCTTACCAGTATGCATGGTTTTTGCATTGAAAAGAATTACTTGGCCACACAGGAACTTTCTCTTGCTGCTGTCCCTAGTATATCTTAACATAAAAAACTGGTAGAAGGCCTTTAGTACCAATCCTAGACTGTGCAACAAGAAAGTTAGGGTGTTTGCCCTGAAAAGGGTGGCCTGGCACCCCAGCAACCTGCACCTGAGCTTTCCCTAGTACCCTACTTCACACAAACAATAAGTTACCATGCCAGAGCTAAAGTGCTGATGGCCGTCTAGTGTTATCAAACTAATAGTGCCTGCCTTGTGGAGCATCACAAGAAGATGGCTGCCTGTTCCCGCGCTAAGCAGTTTATATACTGCCTGCCATCACTCTCTGCATCAAGAGTCCGTGCCATACATAAACAACATCGCAACAATGTAGGCACAGCTTATGTCAGGCCCAAATTCCTGCCCCATGGTTCCGCATTCTTCAGTTTTTCTCAAACTACCTAGCAACACTGCTGTGCAGGCTTCCTCCCCACTCCTCTCCAAGTATAGCTATGTTTGAGAGAAGCGGGGAGGCGCCTGCACAGCAGTGGATAGGGGTGGGAGGATATAAATTTAGTGGCCGGGGGTAGCTCTGAGTTATACCTCTAGGTACTCAAAACAGCCTTGCCACTCTCCTCAATCAGCGCCCTCCAACTACGAACGACGCTGCTGTACAAGCACCTCCCTTCTTCTCCAGTCTGGCACCTGCACAGTAGCATCGCTAGGTAGGTGGATCCCGGTAATCCTAACGTGCTCTTTGTTTAGACAAGCTAAACATATTATGTACGCTGTGCTTTTTTTTTTATCAGCAAGTGCTTTGTTGTTTTCTACAAGTTTATGTTCTTAAATCTTTAATCATTATTGATGTCTTTGTGTTTGCAGCAGTGCAGAACTTTTCTGAGTTAATGGAGCATTGTGGTTTTGTGACAAAGAAAATATCCTGCTATATTTTAACCAACAATATTAAATGTAATCCTAAATAAAGCAGCAAACATCGCAATGCGTAAAGCTTATAAAAAGAAAGATCAGCAAGTAAGGAAAACAGTTCAGTTGTTAGTGGATTACTAAAATATACTGGTTAGAATGATGGGGGTTTACTATGGCTCTTGTGGTGTTATGTAATATAGTATGTACAGTGAGCATTTATGTGCTGTATTCTAATGCGTGAATGATATATTATATACAGATTATAGAGGATTGCAAAAGGCATTCTGTGGATAAAAGCAGCTTCATTACTTTACATAGAATACAATGTGAAGCTTTAACATTCTTTTTATATACATAATAACAATAGTACATTGAAGAACTAAGTACGGTTTTGATTGATTGAAAAAGCACCTGTGTAAAACTCACTGAGTCCTTCTAATAGACGAATATAAAAGAATGCATACAATAATCCCTTTGAGCCACCTTTAAAGTGGTTATGTATCGCTAGAATATGCCACCAATGTCAGATATATGCGGGTTCCACATCTATCTTTAGAGCACACCGAGCATGCGCGGAATGCTCCCTATTCACTTCTATGGGAGTTCTCACTTCTCTACAGAAGTTTCATAGAAATTAATGGAGAGCGCACTGCGCAAGGGTGGTCATCGTTTCGTTTGCCTCTGTGGGACTGCTGGAAACCCTCGGAAGCCCTTAAATATTTTTGGAGCTCCCATTCAAATGAATGGAGGACTGCCACACACATGCAGCTGTTCTCCATTCACTTCGGAGGTTCAGTTCTGGGGATAGGAGCAAGTCCCAGAGGTGACAGTCAATCTGATATGCCACCAATGACTCAGATGAAACAACCACTTTAATGGAATTGTCAGAGCTGGGTATTACTTAATCAAAGGTGAGCAAGCTTGAGACAATTGATTTGTGGGGGGAAAAAAACAAATAACATAGTAAAATAATAAACATACGGTATGTAATTTCAATATTAGTTTCATATTAGTTTCCTTTTACTTCTCTGCATTAAAAGGCATGTCTGCAAGACCTTACAATCTACAAGGGATGGGAGAAGTATTCAGTAGTTAAGGGTAAAGCTGGTCATGGTGGTATAGTGGCAGCAAAGTTACTGTAGGTTGTAGGCTTGTCTGAAGAGGTGGCTTTTTTGTTTTTTTGGAAGGTTTCCACTGTAGGTGAGCATCTGATATGTTGTATAGAATTTCAGTATAGTTCCAGAGTATGGGGGCTGCACAGGAGAAATCTTGGAGGTGATTGTGGGAAGAGGAGAGTAGAGAAAAAGGTCTTTTGACGGTCGGAGATTGCGTGTGGTACGCTATTGGGAGATCAGGTCACCAATGTATGGAGGGGACAGGTTGTAGACAGCCTTGTATGTCATAGTAAGTGTTTTGTAGTGGATTCACTGGGCAATGGGGAGCCAGTGAAGGGACTGGCAGACGAAAGAGGCAGAGGAGTAACAGGGTGAGAGGTGGATTAGTTGGGCAGCAGAGTTGAGGACAGGTTGGAGGGGAGCAAGAATGCTAGATGGGAGGCCAAAGAGTAGGATGATACAATAGTCTAGGTGGGAGATAAGGGCATGTACCAGCATTTTTACACACTCTGGATTGAGGAATGTGCGGATTTCAGAGATATTTTTGAGTTGGAGGTGGCAGGAGGTGTAAAGGGCTTGGATGTGTGGTTTGAAGGACAGAGCAGTTGACACCCAAGACAGCAGACTTGGTTGACCATAGAGAATGTGCAACTATTGACTCTGATGTTGTTAAAAGGTGTAATGATGAGGCTGAGTGAGATGGGGAAAAAAATTATAAATTCTGTTTTGTGCATGTCAAGTTTTAGAAAGCGACAGGAGAAAGAGGCTATAGAGGACAGGCATTGTGGGATTCTGGATAGTAGGGTGGTGATATCTGGACCAGAGAGGTGGCTACTTTCACACTAGCGTTTTGGATTTCCGTTTGTGAGATCCGTTCAGGGCTCTCACAAGCGGTCCAAAACGGATCAGTTTTGCCCTAATGCATTCTGAATGGAAAAGGATCCGCTCAGAATGCATCAGCTTTCCTCCATTCAGTCACCATTCCGCTCTGGAGGCGGACACCAAAACGCTGCTTGCAACGTTTTGCTGTCCACCTGATGAAGAGAAGCCAAATGGATCCGTCCTGGCACACAATGTTAGTCAATGGGGACAAATCTGTTTTCTCTGACACAATAGAAAACGGATCCGTCCCCCATTGACTTTCAATGGTGTTCAAGACGGATCCAGCATGGCTATAGAAGACATAATACATCCGGATCCGTTCATGACGGATGCATGCAGTTGTATTATTTGTATTATTGTAAAGGAAGCTTTTTTGCAGATCCATGATGGATCCACAAAAAAGTTAGTGTGAAAGTAGCCTGAATAAAATGAGTAGTTTGTTAAATACTCAGTTTTTTTATTTGAACAGAGGTTGGTTGAGATGCTGTATGCTACATTTCTGTATGTAGTCCAATCAGTGTACTGTTCCATGTGTGATTTGGCTAGGGGTTGGAGACTAGGGTCAACCTGAGGCATTACTTTGCTTCCCCGTGTACCAGTTGAAACATGAATGTCACCCCTAGTGTTTACACCCCTAGCGGTTGCACATGCTCACTTCCAGCCTTCAGCTGCCACCATCTACTGTTAGCAGCTGTGACAGTTATAGGGAGAGAGCTGCAGCAGAAAGGACATGCCCCCTGAGAAAGAACACACCTCCCGAGTTGCTAGCTTGAAATAAATCTAGCAGATCAAAGAATGAAGGGAGCTCTGGATTCGTGAGAGGTACAGGGTTGGTTCTAACTTTCTTTGAAACATATTGTCACATACTATAGTATATATTGTCTTAGCTTCATTTTTTACATTAATCGTGGGATAACTCCTTGTACTTCAATTTCTCACAAACCAAAATCAATACAATATTGCGACATGCTAGCTAAACCCTTAAGGCTGGGTTCACACGAGCGTGTCCGGATTAGTTCTGGATGCGTCCCGGTGTGTTGCGGCAAACCCGCGCGAGTAGGAATGCAATTGCAGTCAGTTTTGACTGCGATTGCGTTCCGATGTTCAGTTTTTATCGCGCGGGTGCAATGTGTTTTGCACGCGCGTGATAAAAAACCGACTGTGGTACCCAGACCCGAACTTCTTCACAGAAGTTCGGGCTTGGGTTCGGTGTTGTGTAGATGTTATTATTTTCCCTTATAACATGGTTGTATAAGTACAGCACTTCTACTTAGTTTATTTTCCATTAAATTACTTTAATTGGATTGATGCTGACACCATTTATTTAAAGGGGTTTTCTCATTTTTAGCAAATGGCATTTATCATGTAGACAAAGTGAATACAAGTCACTTGCAAATATATTGTGATTCTCCATATTGCCTCCTTTGCTGACTCGATTAATTTTTCCATCACATTATACACTGCTTGTGTCCAGGGGTTAGGACTTGTGGCCGTGCTTGTACACCAGGACCTGGTGGCCAGGACTGTGGAAGCGCACATAGGCATGTAGCAGCTCCAATACTGTCCACCTTGTAACTGTGCTGCAGCAGTGGCCATAAACCCAGTGTCACGGCTGAGGATGGGGAAAACCCTCAGCCGTGCGGTATCAGAAGATGGATGGTCAGAGCATGGCCAGGACAGGAATAAGGGAGAAGGTCACCTCCTACACATCCCTAATTCTGACCCTGTCTCCTAGCCATATGAGCCGACCCTGATGGTGGGAGGGCTCATACACTGGAACCTGAAATTCCTGCTCGCCCTCAGGGTGGCCCTGGACTAGGAGCTGGGTAGACAGCCCGTTCCTCCTGGACACGGAGGAACAGGAGTCTAAAGTGGCCAAGCTACATAGAAAGGGGAACATGAACAGACATATGGCAGTGACAGGTAAGTGAGACAAGTACCACACTTACCTGCCACAGACACACCACCTGGAACCCACGTGCAAGTGCTGCTGTCCACAAACAACACAAAGGACACCGCACACACAGACATCACACGGGAACCCAGAAAACCATATTCTGCAATAAACAAAGACCAAACAAACATCTTCTAAACACCATACATAAACCTATGACCACAAGCGTGGCCCCCACTGGCAGATGGAATAACACATATAACACCCCAGCTAACCTATAATAGACACACCTATAAAAAGAGGTTGCCAGGTGCAATCGCATGCACAACATAGCTAGCTGCCACGATACAGCTCAGGCTGCTATGCTGCCACATAAATAATGTTGCCAGCGGCAACCACAGGCGAGGCACTAAACACCACAGCCCTCACCTGCGATTGACAACCAGACCAAACCGCCGACAACCGCATGCGACCACAAGAGTCACGACCATAAGCATGGTCGTGACACCCAGGAAACGAGCAGTGTATAAAACAAAAGAAAAATGAATCAACTCAGCAAAGGAGACAATATGGACAATCACAATACATTAGTAAGTGCCTTGTATTAAAGGGGTTGTCACATCTCAGCAAATAGCATTTATCATCTAGAGGAAGTGAATACAAGGCACTTATTAATGTATTGTGATTATCCATATTGCCTCCTTTGCTGGCTTGATTCATTTTTCATCACATCACATCACTGCTCGTTTCCATGGTTATGAGCACCCTGCAATCAAGCAGCGGTGGTCATGCTTGAACACTATAGGAAAAAGCACTAGCCTATTATGAGCTCCCGTGGTCCTGTGGGAGTCTTCGTTAACTAGGGCAACATAATCTATTTAGGTATTCTGATGTATTCAAACTGATCCATGATCTTTCATATGCAATAAATAGGCCCAACACCATGGTATCAGAAATCTCCCCATCTCATGATTTTTGCAACACCGTGTTTACAGTTTACTTTGTCTTGAATTTAGTGCTCAGGGGTTGTCATACATACAATCTGTGACCACTAGACCCCAAAAGAACAATTTTGCTTTCATTAGTCCACAAACTGTTGCGTCTTTTTTCTTTGGGCCAGTCAATGTGTTCCTTGACAAATTTTAACCTATTCAGGACATGTGTTTTTTTCAACAACGGGACTTTGCAGGGAGTTCTCGCATATGACTTGGCTTCACTTAAACATCTGAGTAGCAGTACTCGCTATTAACTTCAGATCTTCTTTGATCTTTCTAGAGGTGACCATTGGCTGAGCCTTAACCATTCTGGCTATTCTTTAATACATTTGAGCAGTTCTTCCCTACTTCCTTCTGCATCTTTCTGGTTTTAGTTGCCACTTCATAGCATTTGAGATCATTTTAGCTGAGCACCCTATAATTTATTACACCTTTCTGTCTGTTTTTCCCTTTCCAATCAACTTTTTAATCAAAGTATGTTCATCATCAGAACATTGTCTGGAATTACCCATTTCCCCAGCATTTCAGAAGGAAATGAACTATAACGAACATATGTAACATTTGCCACCCTCTTACTATAAATAAGAGCCAAAGTTAACACCAGTTATTCCACAGACGGAATGAATTCACCAATTTAACTCATCACTGCTATTATTTTGAACAAGCCCCTTACATTTAATGATTGAATTACTCAGAATGAGCGGTGTGTCCTAATTGTTGGGTCTGTTTTTTTTCTATTACTTTACTATACTTGAAAATAAATTATTTGCTATGTAGAAATATCACTTCTACCAAAAACACTGATTTATCAGGTTAATGAAGTTGGACCGCTATTTTTGGACACTACTGTATTTGTTGGCTCAATGAGTATTGGACAGACATGTATTAAAGGTGTATGGGCATCCTTAGAGTTGAATGTTCTTTGGCCTATGTTCTTTAACATAGAGTCTTCTTTCAGAATGATATAGGTAGCTTTAGACTACCCTTATTGGATGCCCAGGACTGCCGCTCCATCCCCATTGACTATAATGGGGCGGGGCGGAGTTCCGGAGGAGACACGGCAGCGCACGGTGAGAGGCTGCCGGAATAAAACTACGACATGTCCGACATTTATTCCGGCAGCCTCTCACCGTGCGCTGCCGTGTCTCCTCCGGAACTCCGCCCCGCCCCATTATAGTCAATGGGGACAGAGCGGCAGACCGGGGGCAAACGTTCACTAGCGGCAGGATGGATCTGACAGGCTGTTCACCCGACGGAACAGCCTGCCGGAGGTCCGTGCCGCAAGTAGCCTAATCATTAGAATTTCAAGTTTTGCTTGAAATACTATACGCATCGCTTGGCTGCAAAAAGTAAATTATATTCAATTATTCCTGGGATAATAGTGCTTTTACTTGGTAGCTGTGATTAAAGCAAGCATAACAGTAATATTTTCAGTAGCAAGTTGTATGATTATGATTGCAGTTGGTGCTGTAGTGTATTCATAGACTAAAGAGTAATTATGGCATCATAATCACCATGAGCAGACATAGGAATTACACTTGGCTCCCTATAAATGGACTTACTTTATATAAGTGCACAGGTTTATCACTTTATATGCAGAAATGATGCACATAGTTATAATAAAAAATGACGCAAAACTCACCATCTGTCTTCTTATTAGTCATAGGTTTTTAAAGTTTTATTGTACTTATTATAGATCCTGTTAGGTCATGTTGATCAGGGTCATAGCTGGAGGGGTGCAGAGAGGCTTTTGTACCGGAAAAAACTCAGTATTATAAATGGCACATGGTAGTTGGAGGATCATATTACAGATTTGGTATTGTGGCCTTCAGCTTCAAGAAAATGCATCTCTTACTTCAGAACACACGTTTGTTGAAGACAAAAGCCAGACCATTCCTTTGATTAACGTGGCCATGAGTCAAAGGGAATATGCAATCTAAAACCAGACAAACATTTTGATTTTGCACCAGTGGCTGTAGTGAACCCAGTTTGATTGTTCATAGGACATAAAGTTTGCTGTTGTGCTGTTGTGATCACAAAAAACTGTTAATCTTATGCTTTTAACAGCCCCATCTATCAGCTTCATGTGTATTAAAGGAGTAGTCCAGGATTTTACTATTGATGACCTATCCTAAAGAAGGCCCTCAATATCTGGTTGGTGGGGGTTAGAGATGAGCGAATTTCTCAAAATTTCGGCCGGTTTTCCCAATTTACCCCAAAAATGTGGTTCGATGTGAAATTATTTGTGGCGAATCAAGTTAAAAAACTGCTATTTCCTGGCTGCAGATTGCCTTTATAGTGGTGTAGAACACTGTGCCTTGCAGTAACACACATAGGGAGTCTGCTGTGGTAGTGAAACAATACTGTGAGTCAGAATGACATGTAGATGACGGGTGTCGCTCTTAGAATTACTGCACACTTCACTAATTTGGGCAGTTACTGGGGCCAAAACTGACCAAATAACTCAAGTGTGAACTCAGCCTTACAAGTTAATGTTAGCGCCAGGTATAAAGAACCATGCAGAGGCCCAAGATCCTACTATAGCGTGAAAGAGCGCACTCGTTTTACACCAATTCACTGATTTCACATCGATTTGTATAGAACCTGTTCTATTAAATGCTTATACAAGTAGAGCCCCCCCCGACAGAGTGGAGTGGGATTCAGCTGTAAGTTTGTGTTGACGTCACAGATTATTTTGCCCTTCCTCTGATCCATCAGAACAATAACTCCAAAAAAACGGATCCTGTTTGTGGAGCATCTAACCTTCACTTGGTCAGCATTTAGTCAGTAATCCATCAGTATTGCTAAAGCCAAAAAAAACAGGAGTGGATCCAAAATGGAGATGACACGTGAATGGAATATTTGCATGTCTTCTGTGTTTTGTACCCACTCCTGCATTTGGCTACCAAATCATAAGCCAATTCTGAGGCAAAATAGGGACCATGTCATGCAGGCCTTACAGCTGTTACATAGACAGGATCCGTTGTGCATCTCTTTTTTCCTTCTTTCTGACAGATCAGAAGAAGGGTCAAACAAATGATCATGTCAGCCAGGCCAAAAGGCTAAATAATAGCCCAGTCATGAAATGGGAACGGTGGGAACAGCATGAAAAGTCCACAGAGTGGCCCTATGACATAGTGGTGAGGTGAAAGCAGCATGAGGAGACCACCGAGTGGCCCAATGACAGTGTGGAGGTGGCAGCAGCATCAGGAGGCCACAGAGTGGTACAATGACAGAGTGTGGAGGTGGCGGCAGCAGCAGCATTAGGCGGATGGCCACAGGGTGGCATAATGACAGTGTGGAGGTGGCAGCAGCATCAGAAGAAGGCCACAGAGTGGCACAATGACAGTGAGGAGGTGGCAGCAGGATGCCGCAGAGTGGCACAATGACAGTGTGGAGGTGGCGGCAGCAGCAGCATCAGGAGGAGGCCACAGGGTGGCACAATGACAGAGTGTGGAGGTGGCAGCAGCAGCATCAGGAGGCAACAGAGTGGCACAATTACAGAGTGTGGAGGTGGCAGCAGCATCAGAAGGAGGCCACAGGGTGGCACAATGACAGAGTGTGTAAGTGGAAGCAGCATCAGGAGGAGGCCACAGGGTGGCACAATGACAGTGTAGAGGTGGCAGCAGCAGCATCAGGAGAAATAAGTGGTGAGGTGGCAGCAGCATCAGTAGACCACAGAGTGACCCGTTGACAGAGTGGGGAGGTGGGTGGCAATAACAGTACCAGCTGAAGATGGTGAGTGAAAGAAGGAGCACTTGGCATCAGATGTGTGGCTGCATCAGAATAGTATTTGAAGAAACTGGTCTCTTTTGTCAAAGTGTTGATATGGCACCATATATGATATAGTCTGATGCATCAGGCATTGGTGCGTGGAAATCCTGGCTGATCCATGCCTGATTCATCTTGACAAGAGTCAGTCTCTCCACATTTTGGAGGACAGGCGAGTTCTTATTGGGGTTACTATGGCCCCCGCCGCACTAAACACCCGCTCTGATGCCACACTACTGGTGGGGCAGGACAGATTTTCCAGGGCAAACTCTGCCAGTTGCGGACACAAATACAGTTTGGCTGCCCAGTAGTCCAGATGATCTTCAATGTGGGGTGGCAGAGTGCTGTCCAAGTATGCCACCACCTGCTGGTTCAGTTTCTGCTAAGGGTCTAGCTGCTGCTGCTGGTTAGTAGTTTCTTCACTAGGCGGGTGAAGAATGCTGCTCATCAGTGACTCTAGACTCAAGTTGCTGCTGATGGAGCTGGAACTGCTTCTACCCTGCCACAGCAGCCATGGCAGAGTAATGTGAGCACAAAGGGCCCCCCCAGTCAGACCTGCGAGAGGATGGACGATGGCGCAGATAGGCAACAGCCAACTGACTACATAGGATGTCTCTATAGTAGCTCAGTTTGTCCTCCCTTTCAGTGGGTGTAAAAAAGGCCCCCATTTTGGACCTAGTAGCAAGGGTCCAACATGGTGGAGAGCCAGAAGTTATCCCTCTTCCAAATGCTGACAATTTGCCTCCCTTGCCTGCCTCCATCTCCACTGCATACTGCCACGGTGTGTCTGGGTCCTCTGCCTCGTCTTCCTCATCGCCCTGTAGCTCCTCTGGCTGCTCCTCCTCTCCTGTCACCTGTGTAAAAAAAACACCTATTTTGCTACACATTGCTTGTGCTCCAATGTCCTCCTCCTCCAGTTCAGCCCCCACAGGGCTCATGTGGCTGTGAGATCTAGGCGCCACATCTAACCAGCCAGATTTACCAGCATCTGTTCCAGGACATGAAGCAGCTGTACTTTCCCTGAACTTCTATATAGCAAAATAAAAGTTTTAAAGTCTTTTCTACCACTGCCCCTAGCGCCTGTTGACGTCTCTTCCTGCACTAAATACACTGGAAAATGGCTGAATCCAAGATGGCTGAGGCCATTTATAGGTCTTTGATATCACAGGGCTGGCTGCTGATTGGCTGCATGCATGGCATTGTGGGTGATCCCTCGTTCGCAGGTTTCCTTGCTCCATGTCCTCACACGTGCAGCAGCCATTTTAGGAAAAAATTTGATTCGTTATCACAAAGCATGAGAAAATTTGGATTCGGTGCAAATCAAATTTTTCCTGAAATTCAGATAGAATTCCACTTCGTCAACTTCAATTCGCTCATCTCTAGTAGGGGTCTAACACCCTGCAATTCTTCTGATCAGCTGTTCTGCAGTAGCACCATCGCTGGAAGTCGGCATCAGAGCTCTGTCCATTTTGTAGTCCAATGCGTAGTGGACGGAGTTGGTTACTGCAGTGCTGCCCCCATGGAAGTGAATTTGTCAATTGGAGTGAATGAGAGCAGTGCTGATCAGATATTAATGGCCAATCCTGAGGATATGCTATCAATAGTGAAATCCAGGACAAGAGTAATAGTACCATAAATTAATAGAAGACGTGCATGAGGGGTAAACACAGATGAAGCCTAAAGGGGTTCTTATAGTTACAAACTAAACAATAATGTCTTCTTATGATAAATTGTGTTATATTGTACATCTGTGCCTGTGGAAATTTAGATTTACCCACTATGTGTAGGAGACATTGGAGATCATTTACTTTAGTGGTGTGTCAAAAAGCATCAATAGCTTATAACTCCATTAACTATAATACACTGTAGATGTTTACTACAGAAGAGTGAACTGGTTGGTTTCGGCTTTTAATGTTTGTGCCTTGTGTCATAGCCATAATAATGCTGCTTGATGACTTAGAACACCATAAGGGTCTATACCGGTTTTAATGATGGCACATACAATATATTGCTTTTAAAGTGCAATATCTTTTCTGCACTTTCCTCCAGGTAAATGTGGATACAGCAGTAAGACGTTAATGGAACAGCTTCAAGAGTTGACAGTTTTCCAATGCAAAGTAATTACTGGATTAGATATTTTATATAATGGACTTTTCACAGACAGGAATCCTGCAAAATTTGGTTTCCCTTAACACTGTCATAAAACATATTTATGGAGGAAAAGAACAGATATCTAATCATTCCAAGCAGGAGATGTTTTGAGATTTTTTTTTCTTTTAAAATGTAGTAAAATGATGTTAAAAATGATCATATAGTAATGATTAAAAATAGTGATGTTTAAACAGCTTTAATCCAAAAATTAAACCTTACCATTTTCTAAGTAGCCCATTTGGAAGGGAAGCATTTCATTTCACTCAACGTGAGCTTGGTCAAAAGTCAACAAATTCTCAGGAAAAAAGATAGAAAATATCACTAAATTACCAGGTAGGTTTGGTAATAAGACAACCCCCTTTAAATACTGGAGCATAAGAACTGAACTAACCACAGTATTAGGCCCCATTCACATGATCGTTTTTGTGGTCCGCATCTGATCCACATTTTTTGCGGATTGGATGCGGACCCATTCATTTCATTGGGTCCACAAAAAATGCGGACAGCACACCGTGTGGTGTCCCAATCCGTATATCCGTTCCATAGCTGCGCAAAAAAAGATAGATCATGTCCTATTCTTGTCCATTTTGAAGACAAAGATAGATATTAACGGAAAATACAAATGTGATCGCACACTACATCCAGCACTCTGCCCTGCCTCCATGCTGGATGAGACATTGGTGTACATTTTGGCCAAAGCGTAATAAGCCACTCACCGCATCAAGGTTGCCTCCATTTGAGTGGTCCCTAACGCTAGTTCCTACCTGTTTATGGGCCATGACCGCCACACAAAGTCCAGGGAATGCAGGTCAGCATGCAAGCCAAGCACACTCTGCTTTTAACCCCGTCCGGTGCCATTACAGCTTTCATCGGATCCAGGGATGCAAGTACCAACATGCATGCTGAGCCCACCATATACTTCTCCTGGAGCCAAATGGCTACTGGTAGGTTCTATATAAGCAGACTCAGTTTTATACTGACTTTAAAACCAGCCTCCAGGACAGATTGACTGGTCAGGTGTGCATGACTCAAAGGAGATCGCCACGCCTCCAATATATGCTACAAAGAAAAAATGTGGGGATTGGATGCGGACCCATTCATTTCATTGGGTCCACAAAAAATGCGGACAGCACACCGTGTGGTGTCCCAATCCGTATATCCGTTCCATAGCTGCGCAAAAAAAGATAGATCATGTCCTATTCTTGTCCATTTTGCAGACAAAGATAGATATTATTCAAATGGATCTGCCAACAAAACAGACTCAACATGGAAGTCACACGGATTTGCATTTTGAGGTCCTCAAAATACATACGGTCACGGAATGCACCCCTATTGTGCAGAATAGCAATGCTTTTTTTCACTGTGAATTTAAAGGGGATTGTCTGACATAGACAACCCTTCGTAAAACAGAAGCCGGCCAAACTTCTCTAACTCCTGGCAATCAGTTATTATTGCTAAAGGATGCCAAGCTTGGCTATACATTTCCGCTACAGTGGCTGTAGTATTACATGTAATGGATAGACATAATTAGTCCACCATAGCAGGTCTCTATTTTGGCTCATCTTATATATAAAGTCGAGGAAAATTACAACTTTTGGTACTTGTGTCTAAAGCAGCTCATGGTTACCTCCACGAATCAGAGGACAATTTATTTTCTGATCTTTTGTTACTACAATATCTCTACAGCCAATGACCATGTGCAGTGATGTATTTTCTATTAGAAACTAGGAAGTAGGCTTGCTACCTTTCAATTTCATATATTTTCCACTGTGATAATTCCTAACTTTCCAGACAAGTTCTGTATACTTTAAATTTGATAATGTGACATATTATATCGTGATCCAGTGCCATATGAGCCTAAATTTGCAATGTCACTTGTATTTCTATTGTAATTGCAAGTGGCCAGTGCAAAGACCCTGAGCAAAGATCAATATTAAGCTTTAAAGTACAGACACAAATATTGAATTTAGAAGTTTACAAAATTCACATCAGGAGATTAATATCTGTTACCTCCAAGATTCAATTGCATGGACTAAAACAGCATGAAGTCTCCCAAAAGGTGCTTATAATATAAGTAGCATTTTCTACTGTACTTATCCTGTAACAAAAGCATAAAAAATAAAGGAAAACCTCAGGCAGTGTTTGTAGGTCATTTCAAAGCCAGTAACATAAAGAGGTTGTCTCAGGACAGACAGTGGCGTAACTATAAGGATCGCAGCAGCCCGCAAGCCAGCAATCCATATGGCCCCTCACCAACTATTTGTTTGATCTCCCTTCTTATTTTCTTTGATGCTTGGAATCCAAAATATCATAAATTTGAGACACTGGAGTGGGGGGGGGGGGGGGGTTAAGATTTATGATGCTGGAAAACAGAGAAAAGAGAAGTAAGTATTCAGATGAGCTCATAGCAAGCTCTGCCTCTAATGCCACCAGATGTAAGGCGGCTATCATATATGTCAATGTTCAACCTTTTAAACAGGCCTTGAGACATGACTTGGAAAATAATTAAGCCAGTACCTCATCTGCAGACAGCTGTTTTAGGGGGAGATTGCCCCTCATCAGTGCAGAGCAGAAAGTACTGGCTTAACTGGGTGACAGTAATCACAGGGAACGACCTGTTTAAAACGTAGCCTTTAATCTAATTATAACATAAAATAACAAAACTCCCACAGACATACATAGAACAAGAACAAAACAAAAATATATCCTTGATGACATGGAAGATGATACTTGTAATCATTCAGAGGTGCGGGTCAGGTTAGACTGAGGGGATAGAGATGGAGTCTAGTCTGTCCCTATTCCTGTCCCTGGGCTAAATAGCCCTGCCTATGAACGGAATAGCCGCCCTGATAAGGACGATCCCGTATTCTGGAACCTCCTGGTGACCCTGGTAAGGCCCTGTGACCCTAGTGGATCCCTACTTAGGGCCTGCTCTGGGTACACAAAACAAAAACAAAGTATAGATAATCATTCAAAAAGCAACAAACCAGCCACCCCCTTGGATGCTCAGTGGCGTGGGTGGAAATGCTGCCAATAATAAATATGTCATAAGGAATATATAAACAACCAGAGATATGGCTGTCTATAAATGTGCATCATCAATAGACAATATCACTGTGTAAACCCCACACACCGGATACACTGTGTGACGTCAACACACCAAGATACGCCGTTAACATTTGTACATGTCAGTGTATAAATTAAGATGTATATACACGTTCGGCACCAGAAGCACTACATCTAGTATGCAATCAGATGCCGGAGTCCCAACGCGTTTCACCCTGATTGATTGTCGGGTTCATCAGGGGACGTATATCAAAGTACAATGCTTTAGTTAGGCATCAAAAAGAGGTAACCAATCTGGTGGCAAGGTCCTCAATTATGATGACACCGTTAGACCAGATCATATACTAGTCGCATTATGTTCATTCACTTAATAGCTTGAGATAATCAAATGCAGGGACCACATTAGGGGGCCTTTTGAGTGTGCTAAAAAGACAATCATTCGCCAGTGTGGTGATATATCCACATATATACCCCGGCGATGAGCCAACATAGGAATTCCCAATAGATAGTCAGAGTCACAAACTCCTACAGACAGTCACATATGCATGATGACATGTGTGGTCACATGGCAAACAGGTAACAAGATACTACTTGCGTGTCCATATACGGCCAAGAATGGCCCAGGCTGTCTGTGGAGATAATCATATGTCCACTCTCACTCCAACCATAGCCCGCGTCTGCACTGTTTAAGACAAAATTGGTAGTCAGAATTAAAAGCCAGATAAGGCCAGAAACTAACCTTATGTTGGTAGGGGGAGACAACCCCCTGTTCTCCAAGAAACTCACAGTTAGTGGTGCCTCACTAGTCCTGTATGTGAGGTCACCGAGCAGTGAAGCCTGCTTGGTTTAAATAGCCCGCCTTTGGGAGATGGAGCTGGGGGCCGGATGTTGCCCCGCCCCTCCCCCTTCATACCTAAGGTTAGGCGTGCGCCTATTGCCTGCTAACGCCTCCTTTGGGCGTACCTACAATGCTGGATGGATTCAGCCAAACCCCCTAGCCTCTGGTGCTCGGCCTGTGCAGGGTGCCGCCCCCATCCAGTCCCGCCCTTACGGGGTGTGTCGCCATGATGGGGGCGGATCCAAAATGCAAGTCGGCCTGCATGCAAGCCTCGTGGATGACGTCACCGGGCGCGCCCGATCACATGGCCATACTGTTGTGGCCTCCTAGTGCCGGGGCGCCGTCCGATGACGTCACCCATCACCTCCGATTATGTGCCTGCTTGGGAGATGGAGCAGGGGGCCGAATGTTGCCCCGCCCCTCCCTCATCATACCTAAGGTTGGGCGTGCGCCTATGGCCTGCTAACGCCTTAACTGGGTGACAGGCCTAGGTCTGAATTCGGGGAATACAATATCACTTCATGGAGAGCACCTATGTGTGAGGAGTCCCATAGGCCAGGCAACGCTCTTCTGGAATTCTAGAAAGAGGGTATACAACTGAACTCTCAGCAATCTCTGTCTGTAATGCCACCAGATGTTAGGCAGCTATCCTTTAAGTCAATGTTCAACCTTTTACACAGGCCTTGAGGCATGACTTGGATAATAATTAAGCCAGTACCTCATCTGCAGACAGCTGTTTTGGGGTGATTGCCCCTCATCAGTACAGAGCAGAAAGTACTGGCTTAACTGGTTGACAGGCCTAGTTCTGAATTCGGGGATACAATATCACTTCATGGAGAGCACCTAAGTGTGAGGAGTCCCATAGGCCAGGCAACGCTCTTCTGGAATTCTAGGAAGACGGTATACAACTGAACTCTCAGCAATTTCTGTCTGTAATGCCACTAGATGTAAGGTAGCTATCCTATAAGTCAAAGTTCAACCTTTTAAACAGGCCTTGAGACATGACTTGGATAATAATTAAACCAGCACCTCTGCAGACAGCTGCTTTGGGATGATTGCCCCTCATCTCTGCATACCCTCTTTCTAGTATTCCAGAAGAGCGTTGCCTGGCCTATAAGACTTCTCATGCCATTTAGGCACTGTTCATAAGGCGATAAAATATCCCCCAAATCCTGAGCTAGTCTGCTCACCCAATTAAGCCAGTGCTGTCTATTCTGCACTGTTGAGGGGTAATCACCCTGAAACAGCTGTCTCTAGATGAGATGCTGGCTTAATTATCATCAAAGTCATGTCTCAAGTCCTGTTCAAAAGACTGAATATTAACTTATAGGATATCTACCTTACATCTGGTGATATAAGAGGCAGAGCTTGCTAGGAACTCATTTGCATACTCTCTTCCCAGAATGCCAGAGGAGTGTTGCCTGGCCTATAAGCCTCCTCACGCCATTTAGGCGCTTTCCATATGGAGATATAGTATCCCCCCTAAAAGAGAAAAAGAGAAATGTACAGAGCTGCTAGTGTTTAGCAAGTCAGATAAGCAGGGATACTGGTAGAAGGGGTACATATAGCGAGGAAGGAGCTCGAGTAGTAGGAAGTAAGAGGCAGGCTTATCCCTGCCTTTGGTATGTTGCCCATAGTCATCTGCAGCGTTCAGTAGATCACTGAAGATGGACTCTCCTTGAGTGAGACTGTTTATATGATTGATTTTCTAGTTAAAGGAAACACCTTTCCCTAATAAAGAATATTACAAAAATGCTTGACAATCCCTGCATTATATTAAATTGAGTGCCCTCATGTTCTATTTTGTCAGCTGCAACACACATCAGTATGTATGTAATGGATTAACAACAAATAATAAACATCCATGTAGTGCTTTTCGGGGTAGTCTGGTTTGGTTTCTCAGTGTTACTTTTTCCCTTTTGCCAATAACTGGTTACTTTTTATTTCCAATTAAATAAAATAAATTAAAGGAGAATAGACTTTGTAGTAATTTTCTAAATATGTTGACGGACTTAAAATACTACTTTATAACTTACAGTATTTCTCCTGTCTTAAATATACATCTGATACATTGCTTGTTTTTAGAGATTAAACCATGAAAAGTATTACTATGCAAGGAGTATAGCATTTCTAATAATTTATTATTGCAGTATACATGCAATAAAAATGTTCTTTTTAAGTACATTTACCACTCTGGTAGCTCCCCTGTTGTTTTTTTCTTTTGGTCCATCTCCTGCATTTAGAGGTGGACTAACATGCTCAATAGTTTCCTTCTCTCATTGCCAGTATAGTGATCGGGTAGAGGAAACTGCTGAGACAACTTTCAGTCTTGGTCCATACTCATAAAATATCTAACTATATCTCTAGACAGAGGAGAAGGAAATTTGAGTGGTGGTGGTGGGAGGGGGGCATTGCATACCATGTGTATTTCTGAGGCTATGTATGAGGGACTCTTTTCTATACAGGGGAGGAAGGGGTTAACAAGAGCTAATTGCATTGTATCCTGTGAAATGCAGGTGCATGGTGAGCTGCTGCCAACCCACAAAAAAGGAATAAAGTCCTCCACATAATGTGAGTGAAACATTTTTTTAAATTCTTGGGTTAACCCATTTAGTAGGCCATTTGATGCTATATTTATAACCATGTACAATTACAGTGATACTGCAGTAGCAAGTTATATTGCTAAGAAAAGCCCATTGGAAATATTTAAGATGTTTTTCTTTCATTTTAATGCATAGATTAAGTTTAACATTTTACCCACGGCAGCCACTTTTGCTGTTTACATCAATGGACACATTTAATGTAATCCAAAATAAATCAGTGAAATTGTTTTGGCTGTGGAAACAGCTATGTGTTTCTAAAAGCAGAATCTGCTTTGTGCTTAAAGGATGACTAAAAAGGATGCCCTGCAGTAGTAATCACCATGTAATGCTACGTAGTGGTATTATATTAAACATGTAATATTTATGTAATAATAATATTTTTATTTGTATTTCACCGTTCTGCAGATAATTGAATCTAAGTGCACAAACACTGAATTTGGTCAAACAAGATAACGTTTATTTCATTTTGAACATGTCCTGTGGTTATAATGTAGTGATAAATAATATTTATAAGTCTATATATCCGTATATATATGCTGTAGGAAGGCGCAATGGGCCATCATTGATGGAAGGTATGTGTCAACGAGATTCCTGGCCTCGGTGATGTAAGAGCCGGTAGTTTTAAGTGTAAGCGGCAGCTAGTGCTGACTGACACTGTTTTTTGTTAGTATGGCTGTAAAGCCAATCCGGGCCGGCTCTTACTGGGAGTAGCCAAAGTGCTGGGTGGGTGGCTTCTCCCCACGCTCCAGGCCGGGTCTTTTTGGCCTATATAAAACCCAGCCAGCAGTCTCAGCTGGGTATGGTTTATCCTCCATCTGACAGAGAAGCTGGGGAGTCTCTGTGTTTTGGGACCTGTGAATTTGTGCTGTGCTAAAGGGTCCCTAAACCCTTTTATGGACTGCTGATGGAAAACTGCTAACCAGGTGAAGATTTTGTTCTATGGACATTGCATGGTGTGAACAAACACCGAGACTGTGAACGGTAATTTTGTCTTTCCTTATGTGTGAATAAACACTGAACTGTTTAAGTTAAAGACTTTGTGATTGCCTCTATACTGCGTCCGTTAGTCTGTCTACCAGAGCAAAACCCCACAATGCATATGAATCATCACTGGTAATGTAACATACAAAATGCATATAAAGACACCACATTACATAGACACTATGTACAAGCAGTCTGTCAAGGATTATTTTTGCGGGAACATCCTTCTATTGTGTCAGCTTTTTTAAAGAGGTTCTTCAGCAGCTATAGTGTGTTTTCCAAGCTGCAACCACAAGACAACTGATCTTCAATGCAGAAGACTGTCCAATTGAAAAAAAATGATAGATATTAATCAATCAAATCTTAAAGTAATACAAAAGGGGTCTATTTTCTCCTTAAGGACTTGGTCTAGTTTGGACCTTAAAGGAGTTTTCTGGTTTGCATCAACATCCTTTAAAAAATTTATGAAGGTAGCTATAATTTGGTAATATATTTATTTTACATTTTGTTGCTCCTATCTAGGGTTGTTTCGATACCAAAATTTTTATTCGGTTTCGATACCATAAAAAAGTATTGCGATATGCGATACCATTCGATACCATGCGGAAAAAAAAAAACACCAGAAAAGTAGCTTTCATTCTGCATTTTATGGAACGTCCGGACCATAATTGAACAGTCCTATCCTATTTTTTGGGGGACCAAGGTGACTAAAAAAAATTGCGAATCATGCGTTTTTATTTATTCTGTTATGACGTTCACCGCATAGGAGCTTTTTTTATACTTTAGTTTGGACTTTTTAGATGTGATGATATGTAATATGTTTATTTATTGTTTATATATTTTATATGTAAAATTGGGAAAGGGGGCGATTTATACTTCATAATTATTATTTTTAACTTTTTTATTTTATTTAATAACTATTCCCCCTAGGGGCTAGATATTTTAATCCCTTTCCTATTCACCCTATTCACACAGCAGCAGGGAGCTTACCATGGCAGCCAGGGCTTCAGTAGCGTCCTGGCTGCTATGGTAACCGATCGGAGCCACAGGATTACACTACTGGGGCTCCGATCACAAGCTTCCACTGCCACCAATGAAGAGGGGACCCAGTGGCCACTGTCACCAATGTTTATAATACTGGGGGGGTTAGGGGGCACACTGCACCACCAATGACTTTAATTCTGGGTGGTGCACTGCGCAACCAATGATTTTAATACTGGGGGGGAGGGCGCACTGCACCACCAATGATAATTAACCTTTAATACCCGCACCCGCCTCCTGTATTTGTATTAAAGGTTAATTATCATTGGTGGCACAGTGGCCAGGCACCTGCTATGCTGGCTGCTTGACTCTGGGGAGGACACTCAGGAGGAGAAGGCTGCTGCAGAGCTCACTTGCTCAGACCATGCCGCAGTGTATTCCCTCCCCATCCCGCCTCCTGCTTTAATTAATAGCGGAACATTCATTGGTGGAAGTGGTGCGGGCAGCTTCAGAGCCCGGGCACTTCAATGGGCTCAGCGAGGCCACGTCATAGGAGGGAGGGACTCTCTCCTTCTCAACTGTCTGCGCGTGCGCCGAGTGCCATAAGAGGAAGGGCTAGTTAGTATCGAAAAAATTAACATTCTGATACCAAATCGATATTGGCGTGTCACGGAACCATGAACCAGACGTACAACAAGAGATAAGAGAAAATAAGAAGGCTTTATTGAAAATAAAGCTGTAAAGCAAAAGTCCAAACGGATGGTGAAACCGAGCAGAGTCTTTGCGAAGCCAGAGGTCAGGAACCAGAAGGGTAGTCAGACGAAGCCAGGATCAGGAACCAGCAGGGTAGTCAGACGAAGCCAGGATCAGGAACCAGCAGGGTAGTCAGACGAAGCCAGGATCAGGAACCAGCAGGGTAGTCAGACGAAGCCAGGATCAGGAACCAGAAGCAGCAGCAGTCTTAGAAGCATGTGTACACAAGAGGACCAAGCAAGGAACTGAAGCCACAGACCTCCTATATATATGAGCTAGGCATCCAGCTCCTCCCAGTGGGAAGGAGGAGCCGCAGGGTGGAAGGCTACAAGAAACCCAGAAACCAAGATGGCCGCCAGCACATGTCAAACGAAGGAGAACAGCAAGAAGGTAAGACCATGACAGTACCTCCCCCTCAAGGGCCCCTCCTCCGCGGAGCACAAAACGGTTTCTGAGGGAAGCGTGCGTGGAAGGCTCGGAGCAAGGCAGGAGCATGGACATCTGCGGAGGGAACCCAGGAACGCTCCTCTGGACCATAACCACGCCAATGGACCAAAAACTGCAACCGACCGCGGACCAGGCGTGAGTCCAGGATATTGCTCACCTCATATTCCTCACGATTGCCCACTTGGACCGGACGAGGCCGAGGAACCGAGGAAGTGAAACGATTACACACCAGTGGCTTCAACAGGGAGACATGAAACACGTTGGAGATCCGCATGCCAGGAGGAAGCGCAAGGGCATAGGCTACCGGGTTTACCCTGCGAAGCACTCGGAAGGGACCAACAAAGCGAGGCGCCAGTTTGGGAGTGGGCACTCGAAGGTTGAGGTTGCGGGTGGACAACCATACACGGTCTCCGACCTGGTAGGAAGGAGCAGGCACTCGTCTGCGATCAGCCTGGAGTTTCTGGCGCTGCGCAGAGGCCTCAAGGGACCTCTGGATCTGTACCCAAGAAGCACGTAGGACGGAAAGGTGATCCTCCACAGCCGGAATATCCTGGGGAGAGAATACCTCCGGTAACACGGCAGGTTGGAACCCATAATTGGCCATGAAGGGAGACGTCCCAGAGGAAGAGTTCACCGCCGTGTTCCTGGCAAACTCAGCCCAAGGCAGGAGGTCAACCCAATTGTCTTGGTGGTCGGAGACATAGCAACGAAGGAATTGCTCCAAGGCCTGATTGGATCGTTCTGCGGCCCCATTGGACTGAGGGTGGTAGGCCGAGGAGAAGGAGAGATGAATCCCCAACTGGGAGCAAAAGGCGCGCCAGAACCTGGACACAAACTGACTCCCCCGATCCGACACAATCTCCTTGGGCAAACCGTGCAACCGGAAGACCTCCCTGGCAAAAATCGTGGCCAACTCTTGTGCAGAGGGTAACTTCTTGAGAGGAACACAGTGGCACATTTTGGAAAACCGATCCACAATCATGAGAATGACCGTATGGCCTCGGGATGCAGGGAGGTCCACAATGAAATCCATCCCCAGGTGTGACCATGGGCGCTCCCCGGTGGCTATGGGTTGCAGAAGGCCCAACGGAAGGTGCCGAGGGGACTTACTCTGGGCACAAACGGAGCATGCCGCTACATATGCGGCGATGTCGGAACGTAGGGAAGGCCACCAGAACAGACGTGAAACAGCCCAGGACAGCTGATTCTTTCCAGGATGCCCTGCGGTCTTGGAGTTATGGTAGGTACGCAACAACCGAGTGCGCAACTCCTCAGGCACAAAACATCTGCCGTTGGGTCTCCCAGAGGGAGCACCAGATTGAGCCGCCAAAATCTGCTCACCCAGGGGAGAGGTCAGGCTGGTGCGAATGGCGGCCAGGATCTGATTCGGAGGTATGACCGAAGTCGGAATCGACTCCTCCCTGGACAGCTCGGAGTACTGCCGTGATAAGGCATCCGCCCTGATGTTCTTGGAACCGGGTAGGTAGGAGACCACGTAATTAAAACGTGACAAGAACAGAGCCCATCTGGCCTGACGTGGTGTCAATCTCTTGGCCTCAGAAAGGTAGGTCAGATTCTTGTGGTCCGTCAGGATGAGAACCGGAACCACCGAACCCTCGAGCAAGTGCCTCCATTCTTTAAGGGCCTGCACGATGGCCAATAACTCCCTGTCACCAATCTGATAGTTGCACTCCGCGGAAGACAGTTTCCGGGAGTAAAACCCACAAGGAAGCAGAGGACCCTCTGGTGTTCTACGCTGAGACAGAAGGGCGCCTACTCCCGTCTCAGACGCGTCCACCTCGAGGACAAAGGGCAACCCAGGGTTGGGATGCGACAGAATCGGAGCCGACACAAAGGCGGACTTTAGGGCCTCAAAAGCTCGGATGGCCTCGAGCGGCCAGACCTGGGAATTACTGCCCTTCCTGGTCAGATCCGTGAGAGGCTTGGCCAGCATGGAAAAGTCCCTGATGAACTTCCGATAATAATTGGCGAAGCCCAAAAAGCGCTGCAGGGAACGAAGACCACTGGGCTGGGGCCACTGTAAGACAGCCGAAACCTTCTCAGGATCCATGGAGAACCCCTCAGCGGAAATGATGTAACCTAAGAAGGTTACCTGGGATCGGTGAAATTCGCATTTCTCAAGCTTACCGAACAGCTTGTTCTCTCGTAACCGTTGCAACACTCGTCTGACATCCAGAATGTGGACCTCCATGGATTCAGAATATACCAAGATGTCATCCAAATAGACCACCACACACTGCTGCAACAGGTCACGGAAAACATCGTTGATGAATTCCTGAAAGACTGCGGGCGCATTGCACAACCCAAAGGGCATAACCAAGGATTCATAATGACCGGTCCTGGTGTTAAACGCGGTCTTCCACTCATCGCCCGCCTTGATCCTTACCAGGTTATATGCCGCCCTCAGGTCGAGTTTGGTAAAGACCGTGGCCCTTTTAAGGCGATCGAACAGCTCGGAAATCAAGGGTATCGGGTAAGCGTTCTTGATCGTGATGCGATTGAGACCCCTGTAATCGATGCAAGGCCTCAACTCACCGCCCTTCTTTTTCACAAAGAAAAATCCAGCCCCTGCCGGGGACGAAGATTTGCGAATGTGTCCGCGTGAAAGCGCCTCCCTCACATACTCCTCCATGGCCTCATTCTCCGCTACCGACAGTGGATAGACTTTGCCACGAGGAGGAACGGCACCAGATTGTAACTCTATGGCACAATCGTATGGGCGGTGCGGAGGTAGGGCAACCGCGCGCACCTTATCGAATACATCCCGGTACTCCTCGTATTCAGGAGGCAACAGAGAGTCCGAGGAAGTACACAGCAACTTGACAGGCCCATGGATGCAACTAGCCCCACACTGCGGTGACCACGAGAGGATCTCGACCGATCTCCAATCGAAAGTCGGATTATGCTTCTGGAGCCAGGGGTACCCCAAGACCACCGAGTAGTGTGGAGACGAAATAACCTGGAGACAGACCGACTCTCTGTGAACGGCACCAATGGCTATCCCCACTGGAAGGGTCTCATGAGTCACGTGTGGCGGCAGAAGGGGTCTGCCGTCTATCGCCTCAAGAGCCAGTGGGGAACCTCGAGCCTGCAGAGGAATGGAATTGGCGGCAGCGAACATACTATCAATGAACAAACCACCAGCACCAGAGTCCACCAACGCCTGGGTCGTCACCGAGCCCCCGACCCAGGAGAGGACAACAGTGATCAGTGGTTTGTCAACACGGGAAACCGGGGACGAGGAGACTCCACCCAAGATCTGCCCCCGACAGGATCTCAGGTACGAGCGTTTTCCCGGACGGTTCGGACATGCCAACCGAAAATGCCCACCGAGACCACAGTACATGCATTGGCCCTCGCGTCTCCGGAGTGCCCTCTCCCCCTCGGACAGGCGAGCAAACCCCAGCTGCATGGGTTCACCCCCAGACAAGTCATCCCCAGGAGGCGTGGGAGGAGAGGGAGGCACGGGTGGGACAGCAAACGTAGGCACCAATCTGTTAGAAGACCTCCGCAGGTTCTCCTTAAAGGAAGGTCTCTCCCTGAGTCTGGTGTCAATCAAAATCAGGAATGAAATAAGAGACTCGAGCTCAACTGGTAGGTCCTTAGCTGCAACCTCATCCTTCAAGGCATCCGAGAGACCAAGAGAGAAAGCAGCGACCAGAGCCTCATTATTCCAGCCCACCTCTGCTGCCAGGGTACGAAACTCAATGGCGTATTCAGCTACGGATCGTGAACCCTGTCTGATGGACATAAGGAGCTTCGCAGCAGAGGCAGCACGAGCCGGCACATCAAATACCTTCCGAAGAGAAGCAACAAAACCGGAAAACTCGGCAACCACCGGATTGTTGTTCTTCCATAAAGGGCTGGCCCAGGCCAAGGCCTTGTCCGAGAGCAGCGAGATCAAGAAGCCCACCTTTGATCTCTCAGTAGGAAAGGCATGTGGCAGCAACTCGAAATAAATGCCCACCTGGTTAAGGAAACCTCGGCACTGAGTTGGCTCTCCCCCAAAGCGCTGTGGAAGAGGGGCAGAACCGGTCATACCCCGAAACACCGCAGGCGCAACAACAGGTGTCGGGGTAGACTCTGGCGCAACAACCGGAGCGGCAGTAGGAGCGAGCCCAGGAGCGACAACCGACCCATCGGCAACGGGAGCGAAATGAGCCGTGCGTTCAAGCAGGGTTTGCAACGCCACAGCGAACCGACCCAACAGGTGATCCTGCTGATCAAGTCTGGCAACCAGCGTGGGTAGCGAGGATGGCCCTGTACCGTCAGAATTCATGGCTTGGTCCTAATGTCACGGAACCATGAACCAGACGTACAACAAGAGATAAGAGAAAATAAGAAGGCTTTATTGAAAATAAAGCTGTAAAGCAAAAGTCCAAACGGATGGTGAAACCGAGCAGAGTCTTTGCGAAGCCAGAGGTCAGGAACCAGAAGGGTAGTCAGACGAAGCCAGGATCAGGAACCAGCAGGGTAGTCAGACGAAGCCAGGATCAGGAACCAGCAGGGTAGTCAGACGAAGCCAGGATCAGGAACCAGCAGGGTAGTCAGACGAAGCCAGGATCAGGAACCAGAAGCAGCAGCAGTCTTAGAAGCATGTGTACACAAGAGGACCAAGCAAGGAACTGAAGCCACAGACCTCCTATATATATGAGCTAGGCATCCAGCTCCTCCCAGTGGGAAGGAGGAGCCGCAGGGTGGAAGGCTACAAGAAACCCAGAAACCAAGATGGCCGCCAGCACATGTCAAACGAAGGAGAACAGCAAGAAGGTAAGACCATGACATGGCGTAAAAGTATTGATTGGGTATCGAAAGTTCGATACCCGAAACAACCCTTCTCCTATGTTCCTTTTTGGGCTGTAATCACATGACCATGTCCATGCAGGTCTTTCATATTTCCTGTGAGGTTATGTCCATGGCTGTGTCTACATAACTAGCAAGTGGTAGGAGCTAGGAGTCAATGGGGAACCGAACTTTTCGGCACTAAAAAGGCTGTAGAACAGCCCAGGAAAGAGCTAGAGGGCTGCAAAAGGCAGCAACATGTAGGTAAATCCCCTGCAAACAAATGTGGATAGGGAAATGAATTAAAATAAAAATAAAAAAAATAAAAATTAACCAATATCAATTGGACAGAGGTCCCATAGCAGAGAATCTGGCTTCACGTCAGCAAAAAATCAGTCTCTTCATGCCATAGCAGAGAATCTGGCTTCATGTCAGCAGAGAATCAGTCTTCATGTCATAGCAGAGAATCAGGCTTCACGTCACCCACCACTGGAACAGGCCACTGTCACATATTTAGGCCCAGGCACCTAGGCAGAGGAGAGAGGTCCTGTAACAGAGAATCTGGCTTCATGTCAGCAGAGAATCAGTCTTCATGTCATAGCAGAGAATCAGGCTTCACGTCACCCACCACTGGAACAGGCCACTGTCACATATTTAGGCCCAGGCACCCAGGCAGAGGAGAGAGGTCCCGTAACAGAGAATCTGGCTTCATGTCAGCAGAGAATCAGTCTTCATGTCATAGCAGAGAATCAGGCTTCACGTCACCCACCACTGGAACAGGCCACTGTCACATATTTAGGCCCAGGCACCCAGGCAGAGGAGAGAGGTCCCGTAACAGATAATCTGGCTTCATGTCAGCAGAGAATCAGTCTTCATGTCATAGCAGAGAATCAGGCTTCACGTCACCCACCAATGGAACAGGCCACTGTCACATATTTAGGCCCAGGCACCCAGGCAGAGGAGAGAGGTCCCGTAACAGAGAATCTGGCTTCATGTCAGCAGAGAATCAGTCTTCATGTCATAGCAGAGAATCAGGCTTCACGTCACCCACCACTGGAACAGGCCACTGTCACATATTTAGGCCCAGGCACCCAGGCAGAGGAGAGAGGTCCCGTAACAGAGAATCTGGCTTCATGTCAGCAGATAATCAGTCTTCATGTCATAGCAGAGAATCAGGCTTCGCGTCACCCACCACTGGAACAGGCCACTGTCACATATTTAGGCCCCGGCACCCAGACAGAGGAGAGAGGTCCCGTAACAGAGAATCTGGCTTCATGTCAGCAGAGAATCAGTCTTCATGTCATAGCAGAGAATCAGGCTTCACGTCACCCACCACTGGAACAGGCCACTGTCACATATTTAGGCCCAGGCACCCAGACAGAGCAGAGAGGTCCCGTAACAGAGAATCTGGCTTCATGTCAGCAGAGAATCAGTCTTCATGTCATAGCAGAGAATCAGGCTTCACGTCACCCACCACTGGAACAGGCCACTGTCACATATTTAGGCCCAGGCACCCAGGCAGAGGAGAGAGGTCCCGTAACAGAGAATCTGGCTTCATGTCAGCAGAGAATCAGTCTTCATGTCATAGCAGAGAATCAGGCTTCACGTCACCCACCACTGGAACAGGCCACTGTCACATATTTAGGCCCAGGCAGAGGAGAGAGGTCCCGTAACAGAGAATCTGGCTTCATGTCAGCAGAGAATCAGTCTTCATGTCATAGCAGAGAATCAGGCTTCACGTCACCCACCACTGGGACAGGCCACTGTCACATATTTAGGCCCCGGCACCCAGACAGAGGAGAGAGGTCCCGTAACAGAGAATCTGGCTTCATGTCAGCAGAGAATCAGTCTTCATGTCATAGCAGAGAATCAGGCTTCACGTCACCCACCACTGGAACAGGCCACTGTCACATATTTAGGCCCAGGCACCCAGGCAGAGGAGAGAGGTCCCGTAACAGAGAATCTGGCTTCATGTCAGCAGAGAATCAGTCTTCATGTCATAGCAGAGAATCAGGCTTCACGTCATCCACCACTGGAACAGGCCACTGTCACATATTTAGGCCCAGGCACCCAGGCAGAGATGAGAGGTCCCGTAACAGAGAATCTGGCTTCATGTCAGCAGAGAATCAGTCTTCATGTCATAGCAGAGAATCAGGCTTCACGTCACCCACCACTGGAACAGGCCACTGTCACATATTTAGGCCCAGGCACCCAGGCAGAGGAGAGAGGTCCCGTAACAGAGAATCTGGCTTCATGTCAGCAGAGAATCAGTCTTCATGTCATAGCAGAGAATCACGCTTCACGTCATCCACCACTGGAACAGGCCACTGTCACATATTTAGGCCCAGGCACCCAGGCAGAGGAGAGAGGTCCCGTAACAGAGAATCTGGCTTCATGTCAGCAGAGAATCAGTCTTCATGTCATAGCAGAGAATCAGGCTTCACGTCACCCACCACTGGAACAGGCCACTGTCACATATTTAGGCCCAGGCACCCAGGCAGAGGAGAGAGGTCCCGTAACAGAGAATCTGGCTTCATGTCAGCAGAGAATCAGTCTTCATGTCATAGCAGAGAATCAGGCTTCACGTCACCCACCACTGGAACAGGCCACTGTCACATATTTAGGCCCAGGCACCCAGGCAGAGGAGAGAGGTCCCGTAACAGAGAATCTGGCTTCATGTCAGCACAGAATCAGTCTTCATGTTATAGCAGAGAATCAGGCTTCACGTCACCCACCACTGGAACAGGCCACTGTCACATATTTAGGCCCCGGCACCCAGACAGAGGAGAGAGGTCCCATAACAGAGATTCAGGCTTCATGTCAGCAGAGAATCAGTCTTCATGTCATAGCAGAGAATCAGGCTTCACGTCACCCACCACTGGAACAGGCCACTGTCACATATTTAGGCCCCGGCACCCAGACAGAGGAGAGAGGTCCCATAACAGAGATTCAGGCTTCATGTCAGCAGAGAATCAGTCTTCATGTCATAGCAGAGAATCAGGCTTCACGTCACCCACCACTGGAACAGGCCACTGTCACATATTTAGGCCCAGGCACCCAGGCAGAGGAGAGAGGTCCCGTAACAGAGAATCTGGCTTCATGTCAGCAGAGAATCAGTCTTCATGTCATAGCAGAGAATCAGGCTTCACGTCACCCACCACTGGAACAGGCCACTGTCACATATTTAGGCCCAGGCACCCAGGCAGAGGAGAGAGGTCCCGTAACAGAGAATCTGGCTTCATGTCAGCACAGAATCAGTCTTCATGTTATAGCAGAGAATCAGGCTTCACGTCACCCACCACTGGAACAGGCCACTGTCACATATTTAGGCCCAGGCACCCAGGCAGAGGAGAGAGGTCCCGTAACAGAGAATCTGGCTTCATGTCAGCAGAGAATCAGTCTTCATGTCATAGCAGAGAATCAGGCTTCCCGTCACCCACCACTGGAACAGGCCACTGTCACATATTTAGGCCCAGGCACCCAGGCAGAGGAGAGAGGTCCTGTAACAGAGAATCTGGCTTCATGTCAGCACAGAATCAGTCTTCATGTTATAGCAGAGAATCAGGCTTCACGTCACCCACCACTGGAACAGGCCACTGTCACATATTTAGGCCCCGGCACCCAGACAGAGGAGAGGTTCATTCAACTTTGGGTTGCCCCGCAATATAATGGTAAAATGAAAATAAAAATAGGATTGAATGAGGAAGTGCCCTGGAGTACAATAATATATTGTTAAGGGGAGGTAGTTAATGTCTAATCTGCACAAGGGATGGACAGGTCCTGTGGGATCCATGCCTGGTTCATTTTTCTAAACGTCAGCTTGTCCACATTGGCTGTAGACAGGCGGCTGCGTTTGTCTGTAATGACGCCCCCTTCCGTGCTGAATACACGTTCAGACAAAACGCTGGCCGCCGGGCAGGCCAGCACCTCCAAGGCATAAAAGGCTAGCTCTGGCCACGTGGACAATTTGGAGACCCAGAAGTTGAATGGGGCCGAACCATCAGTCAGTACGTGGAGGGGTGTGCACAGGTACTGTTCCACCATGTTATTGAAATGTTGCCTCCTGCTAACACATTCCTTATCAGGTGGTGGTGCAGTTAGCTGTGGCGTGGTGACAAAACTTTTCCACATCTCTGCCATGCTAATCCTGCCCTCAGAGGAGCTGGCCGTGACACAGCTGCGTTGGCGACCTCTTGCTCCTCCTCTGCCTTCGCCTTGGGCTTCCACTGGTTCCCCTGTGACATTTGGGAATGCTCTCAGTAGCGCGTCTACCAACGTGCGCTTGTAATCGCGCATCTTCCTATCACGTTCCAGTGTAGGAAGTAAGGTGGGCACATGTCTTTGTACCGGGGATCCAGCAGGGTGGCAACCCAGTAGTCCGCACACGTTAAAATGTGGGCAACTCTGCTGTCGTTGCGCAGGCACTGCAGCATGTAGTCGCTCATGTGTGCCAGGCTGCCCAGAGGTAAGGACAAGCTGTCCTCTGTGGGAGGCGTATCGTCATCGTCCTGTGTTTCCCCCCAGCCACGCACCAGTGATGGGCCCGAGATGCGTTGGGTGCCAGCCCGCTGTGAACCTGCTTCATCCTCATCCTCCTCCTCATCCTCGTCCTCCTCGTCCTCCAGTAGTGGGCCCTGTCTGGCCACATTTGTACCTGGCCTCTGCTGTTGCAAAAAACCTCCCTCTGAGTCACTTCGAAGAGACTGGCCTGAAAGTGCTAAAAATGACCCCTCTTCCTCCTCTTCCTCCTGGGCCACCTCCTCTTCCATCATCGCCCTAAGTGTTTTCTCAAGGAGACATAGAAGTGGTATTGTAACGCTGATAACGGCGTCATCGCCACTGGCCATGTTGGTGGAGTACTCGAAACAGCGCAACAGGGCACACAGGTCTCGCATGGAGGCCCAGTCATTGGTGGTGAAGTGGGGCTGATCCGCAGTGCGACTGACCCTTGCGTGCTGCAGCTGAAACTCCACTATGGCCTGCTGCTGCTCGCACAGTCTGTCCAGCATGTGCAAGGTGGAGTTCCACCTGGTGGGCACGTCGCATATGAGGCGGTGAGCGGGAAGGCCGAAGTTACGCTGTAGCGCAGACAGGCAAACAGCGGCAGGGCGTGAACGCCGGAAGCGCGAACAGATGGCCCGCACTTTATGCAGCAGCTCTGACATGTCGGGGTAGTTGCGAATGAACTTCTGCACCACCAAATTCAGCACATGCGCCAGGCAAGGGATGTGCGTCAAACCGGCTAGTCCCAGAGCTGCAACGAGATTTCGCCCATTATCGCACACCACCAGGCCAGGCTTGAGGCTCACCGGCAGCAACCACTCGTCGGTCTGTTGTTCTATACCCCGCCACAACTCCTATGCGGTGTGGGGCCTGTCCCCCAAACATATGAGTTTCAGAACGGCCTGCTGACGTTTACCCCGGGCTGTGCTGAAGTTGGTGGTGAAGGTGTGTGGCTGACTGGATGAGCAGGTGGAAGAAGAGGAGGAGGAAGCTGAGGAGGAGGAGACAGGAGGCAAAGAATGTTGCCCTGCGATCCTTGGCGGCGGAAGGACGTGCGCCAAACAGCTCTCCGCCTGGGGCCCAGCCGCCACTACATTTACCCAGTGTGCAGTTAGGGAGATATAGCGTCCCTGGCCGTGCTTACTGGTCCACGTATCTGTGGTTAGGTGGACCTTGCCACAGATGGCGTTGCGCAGTGCACACTTGATTTTATCGGATACTTGGTTGTGCAGGGAAGGCACGGCTCTCTTGGAGAAGTAGTGCTGGCTGGGAACAACATACAGTGGGACAGTAAGTGACATGAGCTGTTTGAAGCTGTCTGTGTCCACCAGCCTAAATGACAGCATTTCATAGGCCAGTAGTTTAGAAATGCTGGCATTCAGGGCCAGGGATGGAGGGTGGCTAGGTGGAAATTTACGCTTTCTCTCAAATGTTTGTGAGATGGAGAGCTGAACGCTGCCGTGTGACATGGTTGAGATGCTTGGTGACGCAGGTGGTGGTGTTGGTGGTACATCCCATGTTTGCTGGGCGGCAAGTGCCAACGTCCCTCCAGAGGCGGGGGAAGAGGCCGAGGCTGCGGCAGCAGCAGAAGAGGCCGAGGCGGCAGCAGCAGAAGAGGTAGCAGGGGGAGCCTGAGTGACTTCCTTGTTTTTAAGGTGTTTACTCCACTGCAGTTCATGCTTTGCATGCAGGTGCCTGGTCATGCAGGTTGTGCTAAGGTTCAGAACGTTAATGCCTCGCTTCAGGCTCTGATGGCACAGCGTGCAAACCACTCGGGTCTTGTCGTCAGCACATTGTTTGAAGAACTGCCATGCCAGGGAACTCCTTGAAGCTGCCTTTGGGGTGCTCGGTCCCAGATGGCGGCGGTCAGTAGCAGGCGGAGTCTCTTGGCGGCGGGAGTTCTGCCGTATATGTCCAAAAAATAACCCCCCTATTGATGGTTAAATGCACTTGATGAAAGCTTGACCCTGATGTAGGATATAGAAAAAAATAACCACACTATTGATGGTTAAATGCACTTGGGTGACACAAGCTCAGCTTGCCCCTGATGTAGTATATGGCCAAAAAATAACCACACTATTGATGGTTAAATGCACTTGATGAAAGCTTGACCCTGATGTAGGATACAGCAAAAAATAACCACACTATTGATGGTTAAATGTACTTGGTGGTAGCTTGTGCTGGCGCATCACAAGCCACAAAATGGCCGCCGATCACCCCAGAAAAAAGTGATATAAAAACGCTCTTGGCAGCCTAAAAACAGTGAGCAATTGAATATCAGCACTTCAATGATCCACAGCTGTAGATCGATCACTGAATGAAGTCTTTTGGAGGAGTTAATCTGCCTAATATCGCCCTAACGTCGCTGCTGCAACCTCTCCCTACGCTTGTATCAGCAGAGTGACGTGCAGCGCTACGTGACCCAAGCTTATATAGAGGCTGGGTCACATGCTGCACTGGCCAATCACAGCCATGCCAATAGTAGGCATGGCTGTGATGGCCTCTTGGGGCAAGTAGTATGATGCTTGTTGATTGGCTGCTTTGCAGCCTTTCAAAAAGCGCCAAGAAAGCGCCGAACACCGAACCCGAACCCAGACTTTTACGAAAATGTTCGGGTTCGGGTCCGTGTCACGGACACGCCAAAATTCGGTACGAACCCGAACTATACAGTTCGGGTTCGCTTATCCCTAGTTTTAAAGTTATCACCACATAAAGTGACACATGTCAGATTTGTAAAAAATGGCCTGGTCCTTAAAGGGTTTCTACCACTTCGTTTTCACATAATTAGCTTTCAGACACTAGCGATCCGCCAGTGTCTGCTCTACCGAACCATCCTAATATAATAGATTTTGGGGCAGCCGTTTCGCTAAAAAAAGAACTTATAATGATATGCTAATGAGCCTCTAGGTGCTATGGGGGCGTCATTAGCACCTAGAGGCTCGGTCTACCTTCACAAACTGCCGCCGCCCAGCGCGTCCCTCCAGCCCGCCCATCTCCTCAGGAATGCGATCCTCCCTGTGAGCGTATGTATTCGGCGCATGCGCAGTGAATGTCTAACCGCTTCCCTGCACAGACATCTCCACTGCGCCTGTTCCTCGGAGCACTATGACGTCATCGGCGCAGGCGCAGTGGAGATGTCTGTGCACGTAAGCGTTCAGACATTCGGGCTGGAGGGACGCGCTGGGCGGCGGCAGTTTGTGAAGGTAGACCGAGCCTCTAGGTGCTAATGACGCCCCCATAGCACCTAGAGGCTCATTAGCATATCAATATAAGTTCTTTTTTTAGCGAAACGGCTGCCCCAAAAGCTATTATATTAGGATGGTTCGGTAGAGCAGACACTAGCGGATCGCTAGTGTCTGAAAGCTAATTATGTGAAAACGATGTGGTAGAAACCCCTTTAAGGTGAAAATTGGCAGGGTCCTGAAGGTGTTAATAATGGCAAGGTAGGAATCATGTATGAGGAGAAAACAACTGTGTTTTTGTTATTTGTCTGGTGTTTATCCTGCAGTATGAATAAGAGATCAAAAAGTTGCTTGTACCCTAGTGAAAGCCACAAGTAGAAAAAATCCTCACAAAATCCATCAACAGAAAAATAAAAAAGTTATGGGTTTTGGAATGAATGACAGAAAACATGTATGTTGTAAAAAAATAATAATAATTTCAATGGAAATACTTTTTTCACTACTTTTGCTAAATAAACATATATTTTATAATACAACATACATGTTTTCTGTCATTCATTCTGAGATTCATAACAGTTTTGTGGAGGGTATTTTCCTCTTGTGGTTTTCATTGGGGTACAAGCAATTTCTTGATAAAATTTTATTCCAGTTTTTGGGAGAGGGGGTGAACATAAAACAGCTATTCGGACTTCGTTTTTTTAGGGTCCTTTTGTATTTGTTTATGACATTCACCTCGTGTTATATTTATAAATAATGAGTTCATCAAGTTTCTATAGATTGGGCAATACCAGTTACGGTACATACAATCTTTTTTTAAATTAATTTTAACAGTGCCAGGTGTAATGCCAAAGAACCCTGGCAGATTTCCCACAAAGCACTTGTTGCGTAACCATTATGTGTAACTGCGATATGTCATTTCTAGAAATATTGCGTCATGCCTTCACAAAATATCACAATGCTGCAATTAAAGCTGTTGCTCCTAGCTTTGGTTGCCTTGATACATCTCTATTTTACGTATTACTCTTTCTAAAATAATGCAATAGTATTCCATGGAAATGAAGCCTTGCAAACTCTAGTACAAATAGGCTATGTGACCTGGATTCAATAAATGACTCAAGTTAAAGCAGAAGACACATAACGAGCTTTGATATATAAATCAGTTTATGACAGCAGTCTTACTCTTTGGCTAAATATCACTATAAAAATAAAAATGATTGATAGCCTTGTGTATAGTTATTCTGCATAATAGATAATATAGTTGATTGTTAGAGACATACATCTATTAATGTTTTCATTTGACAAAATTGAGGCTTCAGAATCCTCTTGGCTAAATGTGTTCACTAAAAACAAAGGCACTCATTATTAGTCCTACTTTGAATTTATTAAATAATTTTCAATTTTTACTGCGATATTTTAAGATGTCAGTCAGAAATAGAGTATAATGATGATTGTTTAGAGTATCTGGTAAGCTCAGTTTATCACGATCGACAAGCACAGTGCAAAATACCGTATCTCCAATAGTAAAATTACCTCTTTGGCGTCATTGATCCTGATACAGTGGTTGTGGTTGGATATACTATATATAATAAAACCAATATAAAACAATTGCTGTTACTATAATAGAAAGTCTGAGAAAGTCTGGCATTTCTGTTACCTCCTCTCTCATGATAGGTTCAAATAATTTCTTATTTTTGCTGGGTGATTCGTGCAGAGGGCGAAGGAGGTATCAGGAGAAATACGCGTCTTCCTGTCTGAATTGATGTTTAAAAATGCACAGGTAAAGCAGAGATAAAATGCTATAAAAATAACAGGTTAATGCTGGTCCATTGTTGGTGAAGGGTCCATTGTTGGTCTGTGTGTCCATTTTTTTTTTGCCCTCTATGTATTAGAGCATCTCTTACCCACTGTCAATGGAATAACAAGTATATGTGAATAAAGGCGGGTTCACATTAACGTTATGAAAATGGAAAATAACAGAATTCTTAAGATGGAATTCAAAAAGGAAACCTTTAGAGGCATTCTGTTTTGATCCGTCATAATAGAGGTCTATGGGCAGCATAACGGACGGAAAAGAAAGTCATGTCGACAGGACTCTAAGGCCTCTTTCACACGAGCGAGTTTTCCCGCATGGGTGCAATGCGTGATGTGAACGCATAGCACCCGCACTGAATCCTGACCCATTTATTTTAATGGGTCTGTGTAAATGAGCGTTTTTTTTTTTCACGCATCAGTTCTGCGTTGCGTGAAAAACGCAGCATATTCTATAGGCTACATGCACACGACCGTTGTTTTTGCGGCTTGGATGCGGACCCATTCACTTCAATGGGGCCGCAAAAGATGCGGACAGCACTCTGTGTGTTGTCTGCATTCGTTGCGCCGTTCCGTGGTCCGCCAAAAAAATATAACCTGTCCTATTCTTGTCCGTTTTGCGGACAAGAATAGGCAGTTATATTAATTGCTAATAGATAATAGAATAATGGGTGAGCACTCTGGCACTTGGACTTATCTAAAATTTTATTAAATCAATTTAATTGGTACATGTACAATTGTAAAATAGGTTAAAATAGGTAAAAACATCAAGGTGCTGTTGTCAGTGGAAAAACAATATGCTAGAATCTAACACTTCACATATACACAGTCCACACAATGTCCAACCAATGCAGACTGTCCAGATAGTGGTAGTTGGACGCGAAAATCCACTAGTTAGAATGTCAAATTTCTAATATGGACGTGGGTTCTTGTCCCGTATATATCAATCAATCCGCGTCAAAAGCAGGTGGATATCCAAAGCATAGTTATGGTAATGGTTGTTATCTCTTCCACAGAGTTTACAGAGGTATAGGTCTCTGATGTAATCACCAGCTTAATAGCCGTAGGTAATGTTTATAACCTCATGGGTCGGTCAATACTTTGGGAAGGAATAGCTCTCACCTTCCTTCTCATCCAAACGAAGGTTGAGCGGTGCGGGTGGATACCAGCGTCACGCTTCCAGCTTCTCTCGCCGGCTATCCCGAACTATCGCGGGAGTTGGCGCGGGACTTGGTTTGTCCGTACCTGTCACTCTTCCGGCATGGAACGAAGAAAATGCCTCTTTGGTCTGTGCTTTCTTGTTCCGATAATGTATGCTTTGTCTTGCAACTGCAATATTCGTAGCGTGGCCACGCTAATAGTACAGAGGTACTTCTCACAGGTGTCCGATCCGGTCCAGACGCGTTTCGGGAATTGTCTTCCCTTCCTCAGTGGTATTGTGACACCTGTATGCCTCCGTCTTTTATATCCCAGATAGCACCCAAAAATATGGAAAACTGGATTTTCATTTTGGAATGTGTTTTTTTGTCAGCGGTTTTTCTGCATGCGTTTTCCATGCAGTTTATTGAACACATATGCGTTTTTTTGTGCTGCATGTTGCTTATGTTCTTATAAACTTGGGGTATAAGTAGATTTGTAGTACCTAATTGCTTTACTGAGATATAACATTTTAAAAATTCTCCCTAACAGATAATACATTCTCTAATATCTGTATGGGTAGAATTTGGCATCTCTTATTCTAGCCATCACAGAATATGCTGAAACATCTAAAACATATACAGACATAATTGAAATATACAATGTGAATATAAGATATCAGATATATGTAAGCTGGTGATTACATCAGAGACCTATACCTCTGTAAACTCTGTGGAAGAGATAACAACCATGACCATAACTATGCTTTGGATATCCACCTGCTTTTGACGCGGATTGATTGATATATACGGGACAAGAACCCACGTCCATATTAGAAATTTGACATTCTAACTAGTGGATTTTCGCGTCCAACTACCACTATCTGGACAGTCTGCATTGGTTGGACATTGTGTGGACTGTGTATATGTGAAGTGTTAGATTCTAGCATATTGTTTTTCTATTTTACCTATTTTAACCTATTTTACAATTGTACATGTACCAATTAAATTGATTTAATAAAATTTTAGATAAGTCCAAGTGCCAGAGTGCTCACCCATTATTCTATTATCTATTAGCTATACCTGACCAGAGGGTGGGTGTCCCTCTAATTTGGGTTAGTAGCACCTGACTCCATAATCCGCTTGAAGTGAGCCACCATACTGCAATTTTATATTAATTGCTGCCCGCGCAGTTTCGCAAATTGCGGAACGCACACGGACGCCATCCATATTTTGCGGATCTGCAATTTGCAGACCGTAAAACACACACAATGGTCGTGTGCATGTAGCCATATTCTGCGTTTTTCACGCAGCCCTGGCCCGATAGAAGTGAATGGGGCTTCAGTGAAAAACGCATTGCATTCGGAAGCAAGTGCGGATGCAATGCGTTTTTCACTGATGTTTGCTAGGAGATGTTGTTTGTAAACCTTCCGTTTTTTATCATGCAGGTGAAAAACGCATCAAAACGCATTGCACTCTCTTAGAAAGAACTGAACGCAATTGCAGACAAAACTGACTGAACTTGCTTGCAAAATGGTGCGATTTTCACTGAACGCACCCTGAACGCATCCGGACCTAATCCGTCACACTCGTGTGAAAGAGGCCTAAAGGTTGAAAGTGTGAAAGCAGGAGAGCCTTCAGTGGCGCTTTAAAATTTCAATCTAATATGCAGATTTTAAATTTAACTACTCCAGCCAGCAGTGCAGAAAGCAGCTTCTTTTTGGAAAAAGATTGAGGAAGTGCCCCTTTTCTCTCAGGCTGGGGCTACATGTCGATCTTGAACGTGACACAGCACAACCAAAGATTACAATGCAGCCATTGAACTTAATGTGGTTGCAGCATGGTTTGAAAGTTGCTCTGACCCCAGAATTGTAAAAAAAAATTCCAACACTGCTGGATTTTTAGCGATTTTGGGGTTGCAAAAACTTGCGAGTCTTGCTGCAACCTCATTCAGTTCAATTGCTGCATTGTTACACAGCAATCTTTGTTTGTGCGGCAAATGTCATGGCACAGATCACAGTGTAGCCCCAGCCTAAATGTTGTGGAGAAACATATCAATGTTTAAATGGTAATTAAAGGGGTTTTATGAAATTTTGATGCAAAAGACCTATCCTCAAGTTAGGTCATCTGTATCTGATCATTGGGGGTCGGACACCCAGGACCCCCACCAATCAACTGCAGCTGAGCGCCGCAGTGTACCAAGCACATCGCAGTACATTGTATAGCGGCTGTTCTTGGTATCATGCCCAGCCTCATCCTGTCATACCCCTCTCTTTATAATGTCTACTGAAGCACTATAGTAACAGTCTGGGCATGCTGGGAGTCATAGTTATCTCCTATTATATCTCTCTCCAAGTAATGTCAACTGATTCCCCATAATAGCAGTCTGAACACACTAGGAATTGTAGTTATTTCCTCATATCTTTTTTCCTGTAATGTCCACTGATGCCCTATAACGGTCTCTCTTATACCTCCTCAATGTCTGCTGATGCCTTATAATAACAGTCTGAACATGCTGGGAGTTGTAATTCTATCCTCTTAGACCTGTCTCCCAGTAATGCCCTAGCCTATAATAACGTCCTAAAAATTCTGGGAGTTACCTATGTAGCACATGACCTGTCACTGCTGTGGATAGCCATTGGCCATTGGCTGCAGCAGTCACGTCCTCTGCATCAAAATGAATGTTGAGGCAGGAAGAAGCAGGACCTGCAGAGTTGGCAAGGATCAGGCAAGTATGATCACCACCTCAGGTCTGGTCAAGAGGTGATCCTACACCATGTGCAGCTGGTGCCTGCCGAGGTTGCAAGGAAGTTGATGGAGGGGCCAATCAAAAATTTGCAATGGGCCCGTCATTTCTAGTTACACCCCTTTTAGCCAGTATTTATTGCTTACTGTAAATCTCACAATATACAAAAAAGGAAACAAAAGGCTGCAACTAATTGCAAGCACACCAAATTTCCTTCTGTGTTCATCCCAGTAATATCTTAATAAAGCTGAAGGAGTTTCTTTTAAAGTTGGAAGACAACATGAATGTAATGATTTCTGAATTTGGATTTGTAGCTCCAGGGAACGTGTAATTAAGTATTACTATATGCAGAAATTTAATTGCAAATGAGCACTAATTTTGGCTCAGCTGCTCTATATATGAGCCATTTGCCAAGCTGTGAAGGTGTCAGATTTGCAGTGAGTTCATAGAGCTTGACTAACTTTGGCTGATTCATGTTTTAGGGAATAAAGACCTATTTGTCCCTACTTTCTTGATGATTATGTAGGCAACAATTTGGAGTCCATTCCATACCTTATGGCTATGTTTTTTGTTGATGTCCAAGTTTAACATGTGGTGACTGACTTAGTTTAATTGACTTGCTCTATGAGTAAGATCTGCTGTTTTATCAAACCAGTTAAAGGGATGTTTAATACAAGTAAGATATGATTTATTATACCTAGATAGGAAGAGTTTGTTTCATCAACACAATAGCACCATATTGTATATGATCCTACATAGGAGTGATCTTGAAAGTGTGGCTTTCCAGTTATTGGCATTGTACGTAATTTCATAACACTTGAAGACCACTGCTAAATAGGATTAAAAGTGTGAAAATGTATGTATTTTGCTGTCTTCAGCATATATGTGTTAATAGGGGCTAGTTAACTAGTGTAATGTGCATTGCACGTTCAGGGTGGGTCTACAATTAGGTTTTAGTAGTGTTTTTGTGCACTTTTGCATTATAGTGGTGTTTTTTGTAGCTGGTGCATTTTTTACAGTAAACATGCTAACTCCAGATGTTACTTGAATGGCTTTGGCTAACATACAGGACACTCGTCTTATTTGCTACCTGTTATTTTTTATGTTTATTAGGTTGTTTATTATTTATTATTAAAGTGCCATTCATTCCATGGTCCTCTACATATGATACATAATACACACAATTACAATAAGCATGAACAAGACGAGTTACATACTGGTACAGAAGGAGAGAAGGCCCTGCCCATGAGCGCTTTTTAGGGTCTCCTTTTGGAGCTTTTGGAGTTTTTTGGCCTTTTGACATCTCCTCTCTATAGGGAAAATTCCAGAAAGAAAGGTGGTTCACAAAAAAAATCATAAAAACATTCTTGAAATCAAATCTCTGTTACAAATTCATGTGTGTATGGAGTAGAGGTGAGCAAATGAATCACATTTAACCTAAATTTTGTAAAAGGGAGAGGGAAAAACTCATTTTTTTTAAGTGATAAAGAAGAGAGAAAAAATAGTCCTAGGAGACCTCGTTGTGTCATCCAAAAATTTTCAATCATCATAATCTGTTTTTACCCGAAAAGAATTGGTTGACAGATTCAGCCGAATTGAACACAAATTGAACTTTGAGTAATTTGTTCATCTCTAATAGGGATTCTTGGGGTGGTTTCACATGCATATATATATATATATATATATATATATATATATATACAGGGTGGGCCATTTATATGGATACACCTTAATAAAATGGGAATGGTTGGTGATATTAACTTCCTGTTTGTGGCACCTTAGCATATGTGAGGGGGGAAACTTTTCAAGATGGGTGGTGACCATGGCGGACATTTTGAAGTCAGCCATTTTGAATCCAACTTTTGTTTTTTCAATAGGAAGAGGGTCATGTGACACATCAAACTTATTGGGAATTTCACACAAAAAACAATGGTGTGCTTGGTTTTAACGTAACTTTATTCTTTCATGAGTTATTTACAAGTTTCTCTTTGTTTACAGCCATTGACATGTCGCCGAGGTTAACACGTGAGGAGCGGATAGAAATTGTGTTGATGTCTGGTGAACGCAGTAACCGGGTCATTGCAGCAGATTTCAATGCAAGACACCCTACAAGACCACCCATCTCCCATGCTACAGTTAGCAAACTGCTTGCTAAGTTTCGTGAAACTGGTTCAGTGTTGGATTTGCCAAAATGTGGACGCATGAAATCTGTCTCTAATGAAGGAACATCAGTGGCTGTCCTAGCTTCATTCAGCAAGAGCCCACAGTGTAGCACTCGCCGCATGTCACTGGAGAGTGGCATTAGTCGAACATCCCTTTGGCGGATATTAGCTACTCACAAATGGCACCCTTACAAACTCCAGCTACTGCAGCATCTCAACGAGGATGACCCAAATCGGCGCACTGAATTTGCAGAATGGGCAAAACAAGAATTGGAACAGGACCCTCAGTTTACGCAGAAGATTTTGTTCAGTGATGAGGCAAACTTTTATGTGAATGGTGAAGTTAACAAACAATACCACCGCTATTGGTCTGACACTAACCCACATTGGATAGATCCCTCCAAGACTGTTGGAACAAAAAAATTTATGGTATGGTGTGGTATATGGGGTACAAAGATAGTGGGGCCATTCTTCATCAATGGAAACCTCAAGGCCACTGGATATGCGAAATAGCTACATGATAATGTGGCTCCCTCTTTATGCACTGAAGCTGGCACGTTCCCTAAGTTTTTCCAGCAAGATGGTGCACCACCACATTATGGGTGTCAGGTCCAAGCATTCCTAGATGAACAGTTTCCTGGAAAGTGGATTGGTTGTCGTGGGCCAGTTGAATGGCCCCCAAGGTCTCCCGATCTGACCCCCTTAGACTCATCTTTGGGATCATCTGAAGGCAATTGTCTATGCTGTGAAGATACGAGATGTGCAGCACCTGAAACTACGGATACTAGAAGCCTGTGCTAGCATTTCTCCTGCGGTGTTGCTATCAGTGTGTGAAGAGTGGGAGAAGAGGGTTGCATTGACAATCCAACACAATGGGCAGCACATTGAACACATTTTATAAGTGGTCAGAAACTTTTAAATAACTCATGAAAGAATAAAGTTACGTTAAAACCAAGCACACCATTGTTTTTCTTGTGAAATTCCCAATAAGTTTGATGTGTCATATGACCCTCTTCCTATTGAAAAAACAAAAGTTGGATTCAAAATGGCCATCTTCAAAATGGCCGCCATGGTCACCACCCATCTTGAAAAGTTTCCCCCCTCACATATACTAATGTGCCACAAACAGGAAGTTAATATCACCAACCATTCCCATTTTATTAAGGTGTATCCATATAAATGGCCCACCCTGTATATATATATATATATATATATATATATTGTGACACAGTGAGAGGTTTGGTCTGGGAAAACAGGTGAGGTCAGGTGAGGTCAAATACCGGACCGGATTTTAAATGCCGGTCCGGGTTTTGTCAGCACCTGGTTTTCCTTAAATAGGCAGCTGGGCTCAGAAGCGAGGTCTCTGTGTTGGTATCTGGGAACCTTGTGTCTGGATGAAGGCTTGCTACCTGTTTGGCATGAAAACAGGTTGGTGCTGCTATCAGCAAGGACTCTTTGAGGCAGAATTGCCACATGGTGTGAATTACCACCAACACCGCAAGGTGACTTTTTGTTTGAATATGACTGCTTGTTTTGTCACTTGCCTAAATTGTAAATAAAACACTGAACTGTTTGATCCAAAGAACTTGTTGTTGCCTCTATACTGCGTCCGCTAATCCTGCCTACCAGAGCAAGTCCCCACAATATATATATATATATATATATATATATTTAATTTATTTAGAAAGCCAACGTGTTAGATTTTGATGCATTTTTTTTGTCCTACTCTAAAGTACAGTAGATTCAAAAGATATAAGAAATATAAAAAGGACTTCTGCTTCCTGCTGTGGACACTCTCGGCTTTGGCTCAGAAAAGTGCATAAAACTGTGGCTTAAAAAAATAAATGTGCAAAGGGGATATATGATAAATGTGTGGTAAGATCCTTTAAAATACAAGCCCCACCATAGTTCCTGTTATTTATCTATGTCTTTGTCATTTATTTTATTTATACTTGTTTCCTTGACCTTAAAAGAAGAGAAATCAATGGTTTTATGTTTCAGTAACAGAACTAACTGTTCTATGTAGGCTTGAACTAATCACATGTGACATTTTACATTTACGGTTTTTGTATGGCTTCTTATATTAAAGGTATGCTATTTAACAAAAGCAGGTTATAGCATAGGTAGCTGTCATGATTGTACCTGAGGAGTGGCACAAGTTCTGACCATTATGAGTTATATTTCCTACATTTTTTCAAAAGTTTTGCCCATCTGCAGGCTTCTTCTCCAATTGTCAGTTTTACCTCCGCTCAGCTGCAGAATGTGTGGACACTAGCTGCTATAATGTCTCCCATACACAGCACACATGAGATCCTGCTTTTCTGTCTCTCTGTAGCTGTCACGGCCACGGTTTTGGCCGTGACTCCTTGGGAGCCGCATACAGTTGCCCGCGGTTTGGGTTGTTGTTTCAACCGCAGCTTGAGGCTTGATGTTGTATGCCTCAAGTGCGGTTGCCGCGGACAACTGGTATGTGTGTGGTCCCTTTGGAGTTTGTGTGCGTGTATGTATGCACTGTCGTTTGTCTGTGTACACTCTGTGTAGTGTGTGGTGTGCACGGACACCTTTCCTGCACTGTGGTTGCCCGTGGCAACGTTTGTCGTTGTGTACATGTGGTGGCAGTGTCCCGGCCTTGGGGCTGACTCCCAGGACACGGTTGCCACCCATGTCGTTGCCTGCGGCAACAACCACAGTGTGTTTGTTGTGTTGGACACTTTCCCTTTAAGTTGGTGTTTTCCCTTTCCTGTGGTGCTGGAAGGGTTAACTCCCTTCCCAGTGTGTGTGATGTCACTGGGTGTGTCTGACCGTTGGGTGTGGCCTCTTAGGCCTATAAAGCCTCTCACTTTGGCATGGCTCAGTAGGTTGCTTCAGTCATGCTTTGCTGTTGCAGCCTCCTGTGATTTCCATCTTCTTGTAAGGGCCACCCTTCCGGTCATAAGTTCTAATACCGTGATGTGTTGTTGATGTCTTGTGCCTTTGGTTTTTGTGCAGCTATGGATGTCCTGGTCCCTGTGTGTCTTCATGTGTGTGCTGTTTACCTTTGTCTGTGTGGACAGCCTTTCCTTAGCACGGGTTCCAGTCAGCAAGGCTGAGACAGGTTTGTGTGGAACTGTTTGGTTCACCTGTCTTATCCATAGCCCTGTTTATGTACCCCCTTTTTCATGCTGCTTGGCCAGTGAGACTCCTGCTCCTCCGTGCCTAGGAGGTGTGGGTTGTCTTACCCTGCTCCTTAGCCCAGGGACCGGTCGGAGGGTAAGTCAGGGATCCGAGGTTCCTGCGCATGGGTCCTCCTACCTTCAAGGTCGGCCCATGCAGGTAGGAGACAGGGTCAGCGTTAGGGACACAACAGGAGGTGACCTGCTCCCTGATTCTGTGTTCCTGGCGAGTAGCGACTGGACATCTTCCATCATCGCACGGCTGAGGATTTCCCCCATCCTCAGCCGTGACAGTAGCCTATCCGCAGAAGCAGCAGCATGAAGGACATTATACAGCAGCAATAATCACTGTGAACCCAACACTGGATGTGACAATAACAGAAAATTCACTATAGTTCTTATTAAAGGTGCTTGTTGCATAATGACAACTCATTTTTAAAGTGAAGCTGTCTCACCGTCTCACCTAATTGCAAAAAGTCTAACATCCTAAGTGGCTTCTGTAAGCCACATCTAGATATATATTTCCCACAGTGGATGCTACATGAAAGTGTAGCATTAGATGCTGACAATACAAATTAATGGCCATCCATGTAATATACCAATGTGCAGGTTCACCAGAGTGAGAGCTGCTCTTACAGAGAAAATGGTTCTGGCTTTATAGAGAAGTTTTCCAAATAAAGATGGGGATTTTCATCATGATACTCCTTAAACATCAAGAAGGAACATGAAAATGTAAAAGAAAAATCATGTCCAAAGCTGTTGCAATTATGGTAGAAGCAGTTTTTGGAGTTCCCAAGAGAGGGGTCCTCTGTGATTATCTTGTCACTGTGGAGGAATGCAATAGAAAAAATACTTTGTTCAAATATAATCTAGGTCTGTTTCATTCATCCGGCTTTCTAGTAGTTCAGGAGTAAAATAAGGAACTTAAATAAGGAACTTATTTTAGGAAAAGTAGTCATTTCCACCGTTAACAAGTAATATATTGTGAAACCCATATTCTGTTTCATGTGCTGTAATCTGGAAATGTTATGAGATAATAGTTCAGCAGCTTTTTGTAATGGCTGAATTGCACCTCTCATAGTCCACAATTATCATAAAGAATCTCTTAGAATCACTATTAATTTGTGTATTTCCGTTTTGGGAATAAAAAAAGAAAGTTAAATGCCTTTTGCATCCCACTATAAATCTCTTCCAAGTAACAGGGACCTATAATATAGACATATTTGTAACATTTGTTACATATATTTCACCTTAAATGTATGCCACTTATGATACATTACATTTAAAAATCTCTTATTTTGAAGCATATTTTTAAAGTAAGTGCACTGTACTTTCTACGTATATAAATGTTAATGGGCTTATTTAGTTGCCTGTAAATGGTGGAACAAATGAATGTGGCATAAGGAAAGCTTTTGACACATTTCTGTGCTGATTCTAACTGCCACATACAGTAAATGACAATGTACAGTATGCAATACAGTCTTAAATAAACATATGCCACTGTTATCATAGTGTTATTTTTTTTGTAGAAAGCGGTTAGCTAGAAAACATTTATCAGTATTATTAAATGAAATAGTGCTTGTTCAGTGTTTTTCCACCAAGATTTATTCTTATCTAGAAGCTGATGTTCCCACAATGATCATTGTTTGCAGCTATATGAATTAGTTACGGTGGTCACAGCTCTCAGATGTATTAGGAAACTCTGTAATATAGCCAAATACAGAAAAATGCCTCTTTCTGCACTTACTAGATGCAGTAAGTACTTCCTGTGCGAATAGCACAATTACAAGTCACTGGTGAAATCTGACTTCAGCAAAGCATTGCTAAAGATGGATTATCAGTTCACTGAGAGATTAAGCTGCATCTTCTGCCAGTGAAAGTCTACGGAGAGGAGCAGGGAGCAGCTGCAAGGAGAGAGAGAGACACACACACATACTGCTTGTAAGTGTCCTATATCTCTGTTGTACTGGATTCACAGCTGTCTGCTCAGTAATGCTGTGTAATGTTCTCCATGCTGCTGCTGCTTGTGAGTTTGCCACAGAGAGAGGGAGAGAGAGAGAGAGAGAGAAGTATAATATCCTGCATGCTGTGTATGGGAGACATGAAAGCAGCTAATCTTCCCTTTCAGTGGAGTTCAGTGAAAACTGAGATGCAGAAGTGGAAAACTGGTAAACAAGGCATATAAAGTAATGGCCTGAAATACTGTTAGGAGAACAAGGGGAACTATAACAAGCAATCATAGATTTATTTTCTCATAGACCCCAATGCATTAGCATTGGAGTCTATTAGAAATACACTTTGGGGATCATTTATTAAGACCGACATTTTCTTTGCGCTACAATCTGCCCCAGACATACGCCTAATATTTCTGAATAATAAATGACCCCCTCTGTTCCAATGGAGCCCTGCCACAGGCAGGCTCTCAATAGGAACTAATATGTGGTAACCTCGGGTCACAAAGGGGGACCAAGGCTGCTGCACAGTACATTCGGCTCCCTGATCCTCGCTAGGGGGAGCTGGTGCATGGCTGGGAGCGTACGCTCCCAGTTTTCAGACCCACAGATGCCATGGTCACATTTGACAACGGCATCTGAGGGTTTAAATGTATGCAATTGACCTTATTGCCAATTGCATACATTAGCCTGGCAGCTATGGCTCTCGCTGCACTCGTGAGAAGACACAATAGATAGTCGTATGTATATAGTCATATGTATATAGTCATATGGTGATCATGAAGGGGTTAATATAATTTAGAGGATAACAAATTTGACATAAAAAATTTCCATATAAAGCATACATTTTAGCAATATAAACATAGAATTTTGCCCGCTGATTGCACACTAAGATATCTCACAAAAATGCTTTTATTTCAGTTAAAAGCAGCACATTTTCTACCATTTTCAGACAAATGTAGCTTCCTTTTTTGTGGCATATTGTGTTTGTCATTCTGAAATGCCATTCCTTATTTCAAGCTGAGCACAAATATGTCCAGACATATAATTTCCCTGTAATGGGCTATAACATTACTATGTCTGACTGCATACTAATTATTAGATTATTAGCACAGTACTAATTGGAAATAAATAAAACAAGAAAAATTTTACTAGGAATTACTTGCTTTGCATTGCTCAACTTGAAAACACAACTCTATTTCAAACATTTTTTATGATGTTTCAGTAAACAAAAATTGAAAATGTAAGAAGATTCTTCAGTTTTTTTCTTTTTCTAAACCTAATAGTGCTTAAAAGGAATGTTCTTCTTTTACAAATTAAAACTATCATGCTGAAATATGCCTAAATTAGGCGTATTTGAGGTGCAGATTGCAGTGCACCGGTCTGCGACTTATCCCCACTCACGCCAGGTCTAAAAAAGTTGACGGGGAAGGGGACAGGATGACAGGTCAGTCTCATTTATCATTTTCTACAACTGTTTCAGGAGTAGAAAATGATCTAAATGTAAGACTGCTCAGTAGCTGGCTTAGATTTAGTAGCAACGATGGATATCCTCAGGGATCCACCGCCAGTGATGGGGCTTTATTAAGACTGTGCCCCTAAATACTGAATTTTTTTCACACATTTGTTTTATCTGTGGATTGTATAATTTTTTGTTATATTTTTGTTAGATAATTATGAGGGCAGCTATTTTGCCTGAGCTACTGCAAATGCAGATATTTGTTGGCACCTTAATTTATTGATTTCTATGGGAGGATGGTGTGGGCACGCTCTGTTACATGTGCAGAGGTTACAGTGTAACAAAGAAGGTGGAGCTGAGCTGTCTTCATCACTTTTTGTCCGTAGTGTCCTCCCATGTTATTTGCCTCTAGTTTTAAAACAGAAGTGTTAACTTTCATTTAATCACACCTGTGATGATTAGATAATCTCTGATCATGCCCACTGTGTGAGCAGCACATTAAAATGATAGTAGTCTTCTTGATGTGTATTTAAACTACAACTCCCAGCATGCTCTATTCATTTCTGTGGAGTTCTAAGAACAGCCAAGCAAGTGTGCTTCTTGGGAGTTGTAGTTTTATCACAGCTGGAGTGCCAGAAGTTAGCCATCACAGAATCCTATAATATATATCGATTTTTTTTATTATATCCAAGCCCAAAAGGCAGTGTGCTGCATGAAATATTTAAATCTTACTTAGCCAATTTGAGATAATGTGTAATTGATCTGAATCAATGTTTTATTTTATCAAACAGATCAGACATATTGTTCGAAAATAAAATGCATTCATTGTCATTATCAAAATTCAGAATCTATTAAGCCATTATACACCTTTAGAATAATAATGGTTATGCATATTTCTAGGACAGCATTAAAGTAATTAGCTTAATGATACAGTAAAGAAAATAAATGAATGTTTAATGTGTAGTTACCGATAAACTTCCACTGGAAATTGAAGGCTAAAATGCTTTTAAATACAAGCTGATCGTAAGAATATGCTTAAAACTGGTGTTTTACACCCTACTGAACTTTCCATTACCTACATAGACATATGATGCAAATAGGAATAATATTCTATATTCTGTTTGTGGGAAATATATTTTCGAAATTGTAATTTATTGTCATTATACATTGGTCCACTATTTGGTCACTTTAGAATTTTTTGAAACCCTTCATTTATCTCTTGCTTTGTGGAACATTTATGGTTGTATCTAGCAGCCCCACCATAGATGGTATACTTTTCTTCACAAACCACTTATTATTTCAAAGTATTGAGTATGCTATCTTTTGGGGTACACTGATAACCCATTTATGTAACACAATGACAGATATTTATCAAGACTGGCAACATACCAGTTTTGCTCCCCTGTGCACCAGAGTGATATCCGCTTAATTTATTAATAGCTTAAGATCTCTGGCAGTCTTTGCACCAGAATCTGAAGTCTACGCCAGCTAGAGCTGGAGGCTGGTGTAGACTTCAAATATGACTTAAAACCATTTCTGAGGTAAGTTGTAGTAAATCTGGCGGGTGGCACAAAGCCCCGCTGCCTCCACTAGCCCCCTCCCCCTTTCACACCACTTATGGTGTAAATATGGTGTGCTCCATAATTTGTAACTTTTTTTCACACCACAATAGTGGCTTTAATACTTTAGTAAATATAACTCAATGTATTATTTATTTGAATCCTTCTTTAAATCACACAACACATTGAGGTGATTGTGCCAGTGGCATTGTGAAGAATGTTTTGTAACACTTAGAGTTGAGTGCCTTACGCAAATGTTCACACTAACTGGATCTCATTTTGGGTAGAATTGATTATGTCCCTAATTAGTCAACCCATTTGGCAGAATTAAGCTATAGAATTTTGAGCGATTTGCTCATCCCTATAAACCAGTGTTTCCCAACTCTAATTTTCAGGGCCCACCTACCGGTCATGATTTGAGAATATCCCACAGAATGAATACCTGAGGTAAATCCTTATGCATTGACACTAATTATATCACTTGTTGAATACTAATGAAATCCTGAAAACATGACCAGTAGATGGGCCTTGAGGACTGGAGTTCGGGAGCACTGCCAATAAACTATGTTGATGAATACAGAATGTGCTCCCTGCAATTTACATACTGGCTTACCGCCTCACGTGTTTCACGCTTTACTATTTGGTATGTTAGAAATGGGTTTGGTTTACTTAGAGGGTAGTGTTTTGATTTTGAATGGTATTCATTTCAGTAAATACAGTAGGTTGTGGTCTGCCGTCCATTCAAGGAATGCGTTCACACAATGTAGATTTGGTCAGTATTTAGCATTTGTATTTTTATGCCAAAACCAGGAGCGCAACAAAAAAAAAACATACCAATGTTTCCTTGTTTAAATTCCAGTCTTGCTTTTGAGTTTTGACTTAAAAACTCATGCACAACACTGACCAAATCTTAATTGTATCAAAGTGACCCCATCTTTTTACAAACCTATTTAAGAAATGTATATTTTGTCCACTGTTGTGTGAAAAGTTTTCATTTTCCTTTAGACCAATGGAAAACCAGTTAGTCCAAAGTGAGCTCTGCTATCCATGTAGTAAATAATAATGGCTCCAGCTGTCAGCAGGAGTTTAGGAACAGTCATAAAGTAAAGTTTATTGGCATGAAATGCACCAGATTTTTAAGAGAATGAGAAAATTAAAACCTTTTTTTGCCATTTTACAGCTTTAAACATAATGTCGGAAAGTAGTTGCTCATGCCCATCTGGTTGAACCTCCTCTACTTTTTTCATCACTTCTAAAAAGTGGTCAGAGGAGTAAATTTTCACAAATTATAGCCAAAATATGATTATTTTGTAACACCACAGAATTGGCACAAATTGAATACTAAATCTTGCCCATGTACAGTACAAACCCATGCAGGGCCGGTTCTAGGTGAAATGGGGCCCTGGGGCGTAAAACAATAAGGCCCCCCCACACACACACGACACTTGCTGACTTTAACGTCCCCCCATACTACAGAAATACAGCGCCCCATACCTCTTACATCCAGTGACGTCTCCTTTGATATATCCATCTGCTTAGCGCTGTTAGCCGGTAGAGATGTCGCGAACATAAAATTTTCCGTTCGCGAGCGGCGAACGCGAACTTCATCGAATGTTCGCGAACTGGGCGAACCGCCATAGACTTCAATAGACAGACGAATTTTAAAACCCACAGGGACTCTTTCTGGCCACACTAGTGATGGAAAAGTTGTTTCAAGGGGACTAACACCTGGACTGTGGCATGCCGGAGGGGGATCCATGGCAAAACTCCCATGGAAAATTACGTAGTTGACGCAGAGTATGGTAAGTTGAATTTACAATGCGATTAATATAACCTACATTAATTGCATTGCAAATTCAACTTAGAGCTAAGTTCCTAATGGTTGTATTGCTAGAATCGACGAATATAACGAATATAGCACTATATTCTCAATCTTCGTTATATTCTAGCAATACAACCATTAGGAACCCAGCTCTAAGTTGAATTCGCAATGCGATTAATATAACCTGTATTAATCGCATTGCGATTACAACTTAGATCTGAGTTCCTAATGGCTAGAATTGACAAATATAACGAATATAGCACTATATTCTCAATCTTCGTTATATTCTAACAATACAACCATTAGGAACCCAGCTCTAAGTTGAATTTGCAATGCGATTAATATAACCTGTATTTGTGACACTGCAGCTTCAGAATGAATCTAAGATGGATGCTGTCCTTGCTTTTTGATAGGAGGTGGGAGGGTCTGGGAGGGAGGGTATGCTGATTGGCTGGAATGTGTCTGCTGACTGTGAGGTACAGGATCAAAGTTTGCTTAATGATGATGTATAGGGGGCGGACCGAACATCGCTATGTTCACCGGGAACTGTTCGCCGGCGAATAGTTCGGGACATCACTATTAGCCGGCCGCAGCCCGCCATGGAAATATAGTTAGTTGCGGGCCGGCACCGCCCGGGGGCCCCTAAGGACTCGGGGGCCCGGGGGCAATTGCCCCCCCTTGCCTGTATGTAAGCGCCAGCCCTGAACCCATGAAGCACTATGTAAGGTGCGTGTAACTAAAAATATCCTTGCTTAGACATGTACTGTAAGTTTAAAGGTGAGTTACTTATGTATATGGCTATAATCGGTCCATCTGTATTATCTCTGCCACATTGACTGTTCCTTGTCTTCATCAGTCATCTATCAAAGTTCACTATAATTATGTTATTAACATCTGGAATATGGCTGATCCAATCTTTGGGTTATTGAAGCAAGGAGGATGATTGACAGCGCATTTAATAAGGCATACTTTTTTAAGATGATAACCTCTAGTATTACATGCCAGATTTATAATCTGTTATTTAAGAAAATCTGTGCAATTTCATTTTAGCTAATTGGCAGTAATAACTGGCAGACAGAAAATAATGCATGAGGAGTGTCGGGGGAAAACAGCCTTTTATTACTTTTATATGTGAACAGGCATTTTCATGTCTATGTAACTGCGCTTGTGTGGAATAGCTGTTTTCTTTTTATTCTTCTATTCTTATTAGAATGTGGTCTGCAACTTCTAACATCTTGCTAGTAGAGATGATATGAGAAAAGTTAACTCCCTGCAGCCCTGATCAGGTGAATGGAAGGGCCAAGGTACTCCAGAATGTGCCCTGTCTCCTTTAATTACCATGCCATACATTTTAGTTGTGGTTCTGTTTGGTGCCATAGCTCACTACAGCTCAGTCTCATTGTACCAGGTACAGTCACATCAGTGTGTACAGATGAAGCATTGGTTAACTTGCACTTGCAGTGCATTAGACAGTTGCAGCAAATGGTATCTTGATTCTCAATGGTTTTTGTTGCGTTAAAGGGTTATTCCCATCTCAGACATTAATGGCATATCACTAGCATACGTCATCAATGTCAGATAGGCGTGGGTCCCACATCTGGGACACACTCCTTACTGTAGAATAGGCCCTCCACCAAAGGAGTGAAAGAGTTCCAAAAATAGCCAGGAGCTGGCTTTGCTATTTCTGGAATTCCCATTGCAATGAATGGAGAGGTGGCCGTGCAATGCATAACTTAACTGATCTTTATAGGTTATGTAGATTCAATGGATATTTTCTGTGATATACTAGGTAAATATAGGATCCAGAGACGCCAACAAATGTTGGGGGAACAAATGTGTTGGATTATTGGAGTTTTACTATACTTATCATAGCCAAATGATTTATTTTTTTATAAAAAAAATTCTATTCTGATGGAGAATTCTTTTTTGTGTTTGGCTTGCGGGTTAGAATGGCACATTGCCTGTAGAAGTCTATTATATAACACAAATATTTCCAGTGTTTTCAATTTTAGGATGTAAAGATTATTATTTTTTTTGCCTCTAAAAAGCTATCTAAAACTCATTTCCCTGTGTTTTGTTAACAGTGATGATAAAAAGCTGAACAATTTATCACAAGCTTACAAACAACTAAAGATCCTGTCATTACAACATCATACTGTAGATTGCAGATACTGTACATTCCTCTCAATTCAATTTTCAAACCTGTAAAGCTTTAGAAAAGATGAAGCTAAAACTGGATGAATGAAAATGCCTTTCAAGTTCATCCAAGTGCCGAGATGTTTTGTAATGTGACAGTATGAAGACACTGAGCAAACTTGGTTTTGCACTATGTATTTCTAGTTAGAGATGCTTGATATATCACAAATATTCATAAAAACTCAACGACATTTTAAACTTTAATGTAATTTTACAGCCACTTAACCATTATTTGGTTACTTTAATAACTACAATTTTTTGCACTTTGTACTTGTCAAGTCCCAGCAGGGAGGAAATGGAAATATTTAAAATGTTAAAGAGAATTATATGGTGATATATTTTAAGAATCTACTGGAATTTTTGGGCCATTTAAAATATATTCAAATTAGGAATGAGCGTATCAATTTGGGCGAATGAACGAATTTACAAATATTTGTGCATGTGCCAATACTCGCAATAACAGCAAATTGACTCGCTCATCCCTAATACTATTTTCATTATAAGCGCTTACGTTATATCAGGTTTAGGGCTCATTCAGATGGCTGTATGCTATCCGCAAAAATGCGGATCCGTTTTTTTGCGGATTAGATGCTGACCCATTCACTTCTATGGGGCCCTTTTCTATTCCACGGTTCCGCAAAACAAATGAAACATGTCCTATAGGCCTCCTGCACACGGCCGTTGTTTGGGTCCGCATCCGAGCCGCCATTCACTTCAATGGGGACGCAAAAGATGCGGACAGCACTCCGTGTGCTGTCCGCATCCGTTGCTCCGTTCCGTGGCCCCGTAAAAAAATAGAACATGTCCTATTCTTGTCCGTTTTGCTTACAAGAATAGGCATTTCTAGATTGGACCGCCCGTTCCGCAAATTGCGGAAGGCACACGGGCAGCTTCCATTTTTTGGGGACCGCAAAAAAACTGAACGGTCATGTGCACGAGGCCATACTTGTCTCTGAAAATCAGGACATGGCCCCTTTGAAATCTATGGGTCCGCAAAAAATATCGCTAGAATATGCCATTGATGTCAGATGTATGCAGGTCCGAGTGAAGGAGAGCACATGTGCGGCATTCTCCCCATTCTCCCCAAAAGTAGCTGAGTGAGCGCGCTCGGCTATTTTCGGAAGTCCCATAGCAGTAAACAGCAAGAGAGCACCACGCATGCATAGCCGCCACTCCATTCACTGCTATGGGACTGGCGTAAATATCTGAGCATATGGTATGCATTATCACATAGTTTAGTTTATTTGGTAAGTTTCCTCCTTAAGATCATTATAGTTTGAAAACAAGTATTTAATAACGTGATGTGAATCTGATCACCAGAACAGTTAACCAGGTCCCCCTTTCTACCTAGCTGTAGCATTTATCACTTATCCAGTGGATAGTAGATACATGTTTTAGGCTGTAAAATGATTCCATATTTCATAGGAAAGTAATTTGTCATTTTTATAATATGTTTTAAGTCTTATATAATTCCTTTCTTTGAAAAACTCATTTCACTTATGGCACAAAGATAATTTTGCACTTTTTACATAATGTTTTTGCCTGCTGCTGTTTTTATGTTCTGTTTTAACCCAAAGTACCTGAAACATAATGTCTCCACATTGATTTCAAAGCAGCCAAAAGCAGCAGGATAATTTAAAGCTTTTGTAACTTGACAAATGTCACATGTTTCTTTTGCTTATCATGTTTATTCCTTAGCCCTTTTTCCCACTCAAGATTCCAGCAGGCTTTCATCTGGTCCCTGAATAATAAGCCGTTCTGCTTACTTACACGCGTCACACTGTTACACTGTTTGCCTACCCACTGGTCTCCCTGCTAATGACGTCAGCAGCGGTCTTTCCGCTCTCTTGACTTTTTCCTACTTGTATAAGGTATAGTCGTACATTTAGAGTTTGCTTCCAGCTGCAGTAATGCTACTGTAAATGTTTCTCTTTTCTTCCTAATTATAAAGCAGATCAAAATGGACTGCTATATGTGCCTTGACTACTAAAACGGTAAAAGCTAAATATTCAATAGGAGCAAAATAGTCAACCGAGTACTTGGAGCTGTTCACTCCCCATAATTTACATTCATGAAAATGGAGGAAGTATCAGTAATTCTGTACATGTTCCTTCACTTTTTGCATATTGTACCAATATTTAAAGGAAATGTATTTCAATCATATAATTTCATATACGATTGTTCAGGACGTTTCAGGCTGTGTAAAAGAACTACTTTTTTTTGTGAAATGGCAAGGTGTTACATTTCTCTTTATTCCGTTATGTCTCAGACTAATCTAAAATTGTAAAAATATGGGTGGACAGCACTCCTAAGTAATGATGTGTCGGGTGCTCGTCTCCAGGAGGGGTGGTAACAGGCCCCTAGTAAAGCAACTTGTAGATATCCAGAAAAATAAAAAAATGGAGACAGCACGTCCAAAAGGTGCAGAAGGTGGAATTTATTCCGGGTGCAACGTTTCGGCTGCGTATCAGCCTTTTTCAAGCTTGAAAAAGGCTGATACGCAGCCGAAACGTTGCACCCGGAATAAATTCCACCTTCTGCACCTTTTGGACGTGCTGTCTCCATTTTTTTATTTTTTATTTTTCTGGATATCTATAATCTAAAATTGTCTCAGGATAGTAATTGCTGTCATATGGCTTATCTTGAAGTAACATGACATAGTAGTAACATACATAAGACATCCATCTAGTTCAGCCTGTTATCCTACAAAGTTGATCCAGATGAGGGCAAAAAAAAGTCTCATTTCAGGGGAAAAAAATTCCTTCCCCACTCCAAACAGGTAATCAGAATAACTCCCTGGATCAACAACCCTTCTGTGAGAATTGCGCTAGGTATACACCTTGCCACGTAAACATTTATCACTTTGGGTTATAAACGTATGATTGTCAGGGGTCCAGCAGTTGATACCCATGTGCTTATGACATGCACAACCACTCCGAACAATCATACATTTATCATCTCTGACTCTGATTCTAATTGTGTAACCCCTTAGATCCCATAGTCAATGCAGATTATGATATATAGGAAAATTAGAGATTGAGGGTTTTTCACTGTACCCCATCGCCGTGCTCCCCTGTGATGCAATTGCAGTGTGCCAAGGGATTGCTATGGCAGCCGGAGTACACAAAATCTTCTGCTATGCACAGTTTGCAGTATTGCAGTTTATTTTATGAGTGATCAGCGTTACCAATGTTCAAGTTCCCTAATGAAACTTATTTAAAAAGCAAAAAACAAGCCCTCGCGCAGCTTTGATAAAGGTAAGATGTGGCAGTCAGAATATAACATAGAAAAAAACAACTAAGTGTTTTATTGTGTAAAAGTAGTAAAAACAATAAACTTGGCATTGTCATAATCGTACTGACCTACGGTATGATAAAAGGGGGAGAAAAAATCTCATGTGGCCACATTGATAGAATAAAAAAAAGTTTTGCCTCTAAGAATGAAAAAACAAAACAAAAGAACAAATGTCAATTTATAAAGGCAAAAACTGGCTGCATTAGTAACTGTCAGCTCCACTTGGCTTTTCCCAGGCTGTCACATGTTGGCCAATGATTAAAATGGTCCAGCTGTAAAGACAAGAGCCAGATAATGCTATTTCCAGTTTTCTGCTTCATGGTAGGAGTCATAGTGGTCTAGTCTTCGGCAAACAGATATTAGTAGCGTATGCTAGTTTGTGTCCACTTTATATATGAGCCAACCCCTTTAAGTAACAGAAAAAACTTCCCTCACTGATAGCACCATCAGCAAGTTGAGTTTTTGGGCTGAGGGGGCTGCTGAATTTCAAGGTGTCCAATTCTACTCTTTTGTCAGAAGATAAGCCACAACACAATTTGTCTTCCTATCTGCTTTGTAATAAACATGCTCGATACTGAGCAAAACATGTATCTTTATGCTGCCAATCAAATGAAAGTTCAGCCAACATTCATTTCTGGGTGCATTCACATGACCATGTTCATTTTGTGGACCACAAACTATGCATCTGCAAAACACAGACACCAGCCATATGCACTCTGCATCACTGTGTGGACCCATGGACTTCAATGGATCAGTGATCTGCATTTTGCAACCAAAGATAGGGCATGTCCTATCCTTTGCAGTGTGGCTGCACAGACCCAGAATCACATGGAAGCCCAATCTTTGGCTGCAACATGCAGATTGCAGACCCATTGCCTGTGTTTTGCGGATGTGTGATTTGCGGTGCGCAAAATGGACACGGTCGTGTGAATGCACCCATATATCAATGGTCAGCTTTAGTGCTAGATACACATATACTAACAAAAAGTTAGGGATATTTGGCTTTCGGATATAATTTATGGAAAACGTAAAAAGTTCATGCAACAGCGATGATACATCATGAAAGTAGGGCATTTAAGTAGAAGCATGCAATGGTGATTTCCTCATCTCAAACTATTTATTAAAACAAAAGCCAACAACAGTGGTGGGTATACCCCACAAAAATGTCAATGTCTCAATAACTTGTCATGTGGCTTTGAGCATCAATTACAGCTTGACAATGATGTCTCATGTTGTTCACAAGAATACTTAATGTCTGCTGAGGCATGGCATCCTACTGTTCTTGAAGGGCGGCCCTCAGGTCATTGAGGTTCTAGGGTACAGAGTTACAAGCCTCTACATGGCGACTCAGCTGATCCCATAGGTTTTCAATGGGATTCAGATCTGTAGAAAGTGCAGGCCACTCCATTTGAGGTACCCCAGTCTCCAGCAGCAGTTCTTTTATTATGCAACCTTGATGAGCTGGTGCATAGTCATCTATAAAGATCAAATTAGGCCTATATTGTTCATGCAGAGGCACAATGACTGGATTAATGATGTTATTCAAGTAGAATGGGCTTGTCACTGTACCATTCACAAAGTGTAGGGCAGTTCTGTATTGACTAGACACACCTGCCCATACTGTAACACCACCACCACCAAAGGTTTGTCTGGTGACAACAGTGGCTGATGCATAGCGCTCTCCTTGACGTCTCCAACATCATTGGAGGCCATCATTTCTGCTCAGTGTGAATTGACTTTCATCACTGAACAGCACTGTGGCCCACTGGTTCCTCGTCCAGTGTAGATGCTCCCTGTCCAATGCAAGACGATGACAACTGTGGTCAGGTACCCTTGCAGGTCGCATAGCATGCAGACCACGCTGATGTAAACGGTTTCAAATGGTCTGGTGTGACAATTGGGTGCCGTTCACCTCCCTTCAATGTGCCTGGTGTGTGGCATTCATCATCTGGTTCCACTGGGCATTGTTTACAATGAAGCAGCCGTCAGTGTGGGATGTGGCCAAAAGACGTCTACTTCTATGCCTTTCAGTGACTCTTCCAGTCTCTCTGTATATGTGTTGCTACCTGCTGATGACACTCTGTGACACTCTAAGCCCAGTGGCCTCTTTTGTCTGAGAACATCCTGCTTGAAGCCTCACGGTGAGGTACTGTTGATCAATTGTTGCATGTCGTCTTGGTCTCATGATGTCAAAATGTGAACAGCATCATGAGGAGGACTGTTTAAATACTGATTCTAATTGAACCAGAAATTTTTTTGGGCGATTTAGTCACATTAAGTTCACCTGTAAAGTTTTTTTTCCCTACAAAATGAAGCCTAATTGCAGAATATCTTAGTTTCAGTTTTACACTGGGTCCCGTCATATTTTTTGGACATATAGCCCTTATCTCCGAACCCCTCACAGCTCATAAACATTAATTATAGCTACATTTTTCTAACTGATGAATATGGCTTAAATAAGTGTTTGTGCTGTCAGCAATTCAGAGATATTATACACTATACATCCAGCCATCAGAACAGCAGCATGACGGGACTCATGCTGCTGTAAAACAGAAAGTGATAGTCTGCAGATAGGCAGAAATTTAACCCTGTTGGACAAAAACGTCTGACAATGTTTAATAAAGACAAACTGAAAAAAATTGCAACCAAAGGTGTTTATAGCCTTTAAATACAGCGTTAGTCATACTAATGAATATTACAGGAGTGTTTTTATACTCTACAGTAGGGTTAGTATGATGATCTTTAGCTGTGATAACATCCTTGCCTTGTATTTGTAGATTTTTTTTTAAACCTCTACTTTTCATATTAAACATGATAACAGGAAGTAGAAGCTCAAATTAGCTACAAATAAATGATTAGAATTTGATCAGTTTTCTTAGAGAACATAATTGCTAAGAATGTATCATTGTGATCACATTGTGAATTTTGATGGATATGCTTTGAATTTCAATAAACATGCATGTAGTTAGCACAACTGAGGAATCTTTTTGTCAGCTAAGGGTTTTTGACCTGCACCACCACCTGCTAGATGCTGGCATTATGCCATGCTCAGTATAAGATGTGGCTGCTGTTTTTCTTATCATAAGGAACATGTTTCTTTTGCATCATCGCTTACAAAGTGATTGCAATTTTCTGGGGACTTTAATAAGTGGCACATTAGATTGCCTTTGGTTTTTTGAAATAGAATAAATAGAAATAATATAGAAACTTATTTAAAGGGAACCGTCACCATGAAATACAGTGAAATCTGCAGGTAGCATGTTATAAAGCTGGAGAACCTGAGCAGATTAATATATAGTTTTATGGGGGAAAATTCTGTAAAACCTGTAATTTATACATTTAATTCTCTGCTCTTTCTGAATTCAAGACGGCCCATTTAGATGTCATCAGTGATTGATATAATTCCCTGTGTAAGGCCTCATGCACACGACCGTTGTGTGCATCCGCGGCCGTTGTTCCGTTTTCCGTTTTTTTTCGCGGACCCATTGACTTTCAATTGGTCCGTGGAAAAATCGGAAAATGCACCGTTTGGCTTCCGCGTCCATGGTCCGTTTTTCCAGTCCGTGAAAAAAATATGACCTGTCCTATTTTTTTCACTGACAACGGTTCACGGACCCATTCAAGTCAATGGGTCCGTGAAAAATCACGGATGCACACAAGATAGTCATCCGTGTCCGTGATCCGTGTCCGTGATCCGTGTCCGTTTTTCCTATCATTTTCAATGCAAACTTGACTTAGTTTTTTTTTTTCACTTTTCATGTCCGTGGATCCTCCAAAAATCAAGGAAGACCCACGGAAGAAAAAACGGTCACAGATCACGGAACAACGGAAATCCGTTTTGCGGACCGCAATAAAAACCGGTCGTGTGCATGAGGCCTAAGTGTGTGTACAGAGATAACTGTGAGCCACTGATAAGATGAGTTATTATACTGAGCTCAGAGAAAGCTGAGCCTTAGGCCTCATGCACACGACAGTTGTTTTTCTCCGCCTCCGTTCCGGTTTTTTTGCGGATAGGATGTAGACCCATTAATTTCAATGGGTCAGCAAAAAAATGCTGATAGTTCATCCATTTGTGTTCCGCGTCCGTTGTCCGTGTTTCCCTTCAGCAAAAAAAATAGTGCATGTCCTATTTTTTTCACATTTGCGGACAAGGATAGGCATTTATTACAAGGGATCCGTGAAAAAAACGGATCCTCCAAAAAAAACGGATGCCATATCCGTTTTTTTTTGCGGACGCAAAAAACAACTGTCGTGTGCATGAGGCCTTAAAGTGTATCTAAACCTTCACGCAAAGCACAGAAGGTACAGCGGCACTTCACAAATAATTTTGTACCTTCTGCTTGCCTCAGCTTTGCTTTAGCTACATGTGGAGTACAGATCCTATATACTTACTATGGATTCGTACTCTGCATGACACAAAGGCAGAGACAATGAAAGCAGAAGATGCAGATTGCTCTTAGAAGAGCTGCTGCACCTTCTATGCTTTGCTCACAATGTCAGAAGTGTACCTGGCCAGAATTCAGAACATGGCTGTGCTGGGAGGATGACCATGCTGACCAGTGGAGCCATGGTTTGTCAACCTATCAGTGAGGCTGGATAGCCAATAAGGTTCATCCAATCCTAGAGCTAGGAGGGGGATTTAAGTCTACTACTCAGTCTTGGCCAGCCGCTGGTAATTGTACATTTGTCCTTGCTTCTACTGATTCTCCCAGTACTCTGACAATGGCTAGTTTCTAGATGAACCCCTTGTCTGTTGCTTGACCCCTATCTGTTCCTCCTGGTTCTGATCTTGCTCATCTACTTCTCTTCACCCTTGTTGTTCTAGGAGGTCTGATTCTAGCAAGCTTCCTCTGGGTTTCTGCTAATGTACTCCACGGATGTAACATGGATCTGTGTAGCAGCTAAGTCCATCTGGCCTTGCAGAAGACTCTGGTGAAGAGGCTGGGGTTAGCTTTATCTTCATATCAAGTGGAGTCATTTAGGAAGACTGGTAGCAGTTTCTGACTTTCTGGCTATGGTTCTGGACGATGACCGTCTAAAACGCCGGTCTTAAAAATGTTGTGCCCCAAAGTCCCTGATATTTTCTTAGTGTTCTTTGTTCCTCCAAGAGAGAGGTGACACCAAGCCGCATAGCTTTTTCCAGGTCAGAAATCGGTACAGGGGCAGTAGAAACCAGATCTGTAGGGTACCCAGGACCCTGTGAAACAACGCGTTTCCTATTTGTTTCCCTATGCCGACAAAACCAATGTAGGGATGAGCGAACTTGGACCGCACTGTTTGGGTTCGTGCTGAACATTACAGTGTACGGGTACCCGAACCCGAACATGGATATTGGCATGAAAATCCGTGTTTGGAGTTTAAATAAAGAGCTTGTCGAACGGCTGCAGCTCAGCCAATTAACAAGCGTGGGCACTTGGAATCCTTAACAGTCTAGTATTGGCATGGCTGTGATTTGCCCATGCACCATGTGACCCTGCATGCATAAATGCCGGATCACGTGGTGCGCCGCCATTCTGATCGATCTGACTATGGTAGGGACAGGACGCTGCTGCACTGAGGGACAGTGTTAGTTTCTGCAATGTACAGACCGGCAAGAAGGGCAGGGGTGAGAAGTAGGTGGAAGATGATGTGGAGGATGACGAGGTCCTAAATGTCACATAGCATCTAGGTCATCTGAGTGACGTCTGCACTTCAGAGAAAGAGGTGGGGGTCACGCAGCGCCAGCCGCACAGCAAAAGAGGGAGCAGGGTGCAAAAGCAGAGCGGCTGGCCTCCAGCCAGTACACCTGCTACTGCCCACCCTGCCGAAGGACAGAGCATACCAAACCCAGCTCAAAGGATTTCCCTGGCATGGCAGTTTTTCAGGCGATGTGCAATTTCTCAATGTTTTGGGGCCTCCACAAAAAAAAAATTGTTGGCTACCTCCTCCGACTCCTCCTCCACTCAGACCTCCGCCTCCTGGGTCAGGATTATTATGCTTTAGATTGGGAGACTAGAGAGGTATATCGGCCACACCCAGGCATTGTTATACTCCAGCATACTTTGTGTGTTCTGTTTCCCAATGTTTTAGGGCCTACACAAAAAATAAAAAAATAAAAAGCAAAATAAAAAATAAAAATGCTGGCTTCCTCCTCCGCCTCTTCCACCTACACCTCCCCCTTCTCCTCCATTCAGACCTCCACCTCCTTGCTAAAGATTATTATGTCTTATATTGCAAGAGTAGAGAAATATACCGGCCACATCCCAAAAAATGGCTAAAGGCCACACACAGAATTTACAGATGTTTAAAAAAACAAAACAGAAACAGTGTTGGCTTCCTCCTCTGCCTCTTCCACCTACACTGCCACGTCCACAGTCTCCTCAACTTCCTACTCCACTTGGACCTCCGCCTCCTGGTTCGAGACTATTATTTTTTAGTTTTATGTATTTTGTTATTTTAAGTCATTTCCCTATCCACATTTGTTTGCAGGGCAATTGTACTGCTCTTACCCCCATTTTGGATCCTTTTTCAGCCCTCTAGCCCTTTCTATGACTTTTTTACAGCCATTTTTCAGCCCCAAAGTTTGGGTCTCCACTGTCTTCAATGGGGTTCGGTGTCAAGTTTGGAACCAAACCAAACTTTGAAACAATGTTTGGCCAAACCCATTGAACCCGAACAGCCGCCGGTCCGCCCATCACTATCCGAATGTACTAAAGGCATAATTTTGTCGTCTAAATTGTTAGGGGTAGGATAGCTGACACGTAAATATTTTAAGGCCTCAGAAAGACCACTGAGAAACTGACACCTTAATACGGGGTCATTCCATCTAGAAGCAATACACCACTTTCTAAACTTGGCACAAAACTCCTCTACAGGCCAACTACACTGTTTCAAACTGACCAGTTTACTTTCAGTATATGCTGCTTTGTTCAGTTCATAATACAACAGACCCAGAGCCAAAAATAAATTGTCAACCGAGCAGGTAAATTAGAGGTAACAGAGAATGCTCACTCCTGGGGGTTTCCTTGTAGCAACTAAATGAAAATTCCTACTTGTCTCTGCTCACCACCAGAAGAAAAAGGCCTGGAAAGCGTCAGAAGTAAAGTTTACAGCCTTCCTTAAAGGCAAAAAAAATAATTCTGTCACCCTCAAACTTCTCAGGAAGTTTCATTTTAGTTTCCATAGAAGGGGAAACAGAAGTACTGTCCGGCTAATCCTGAATGGTGTCCTAATTATGGACCCTCTGAGCTATATCCTGGATCATCAAGGATGGGCTCTGCATTTGTTCCACTTAATCACAGACAGCATTCATGATGTGAAACAAAAGGCAAAGTTAGGTTAGGCCAGGGATAGTGCATCCTTAAAACTGCCTGGACCCACTATCCTTATCTACTTACATAATTACCCTAGGCAGTGATCCCACAACTGGGTGGCAGTCCCTATACAGAAATAGGACAACACACAAACAGGGAACAACAAACAGACAAACAGAGTGGTCGTATGGTAAAGGGTCAAATGCCAGTCGAACAATGAAGTACAAAGTATTACAAGCAAACAAGAAAACCAAAAAGTCAAATACCAGGAGATCAATGCAATACCAATTCATCACAAGGCAAAAATGTAATAGAAAGACCAGCACTCCGTGATTTCTATGTTGAAAGAAAATTTCTTTATTCGTCACCCATATGACGAATAAATAAATTTTCTTTCAACATAGAAATCACTGAGTGCTGGTCTTTCTATTACAAGTATATGGGGATTCGACCTGCTGACCGCGCACCTGGACCCTAAAGGAAGCACAGTGCCGTCCATTTGTTCCTAATCAAGGCAAAAATGTAGTCACATACCAGTCCAGAAATCCAAGCCAGGGGAGTCTTCAATTACAACAAGGGAACAGTAGGGGGAGCCAGAAGACAAGAAATTCACATGCAGGAGCCAGCCTTATATAGCTACGCTGCGGTGTCCCTGCACACTAAATGGAGTGGCCAGCTGAGACAGCGGCGGCCGGGGGAACCATAACATTAGGCTTATGCTAATGTTAAGATTCAATCCTCAATCCACAAAATATCACACTATCTAGAAAAAAATAGTCTTGGAAATCTGTGATTCAGCTTATGCATTTGAGGATTACCTTCTGCTGTGATAGTATTCAGGTTGCTAGACAGATTTCTCAGGAACTTGCAAGCTAAGGACTCCTGGAAAGTTCCATCAAGTTTACATATTTTATGACAAGCATAGTAGTCTGTGGCCATGTCCTTGCTGTCAAATACTGTACAACTAAGCCCTGTTGGAAACCTGATAGTCCCCTATATTAGTCAATGGAATAAGTCAGGGTTGAAAATCAATGGCTCCTTTTAAAAAGGAAGTAATAAAGCTATTGTGAACAAAGGATATGATTGCTAACGACCCCTAGAACATATCTCAGGCAAACACAACAAGGCAAGCAATAAGACATAGCAAGAACCAAAACAAATGCTTTATTCACAAAGATACATACATGGCAGAAAACTGGACCTGCAGGTAAGGGACCAGTGGCAGGTAATACCACTGGACTAAGTGCAACAGTTTGACTTGGGGCCAGACACAGAGGGCAGAAACTCAATGAGCTCCGTTCTTCAAAGAGCCCCTGATGGGAATGAACTTAGCCGAAGGCTCACTGTTCGCACCTCCAGGATGGTCCCAGTGTACTTGGCCACTTACTTGCAGAGACAGACATTAGTGTAAGCACCAGTGGTCCAGACATACACGGAATGAACTTGAACCCAGACACACAAACGGCAACCCAAACAAACTCGGGAGACTGTTTCGACAGGACAAAACGGGAACAAGAAAACAAGGCAGATGTCTGGACCCCATGCGGAACGGATACATGGCGGTCACAGACAGAGCTGCACAGACAGGCAGACAAGCAGATGCCTGGACCCCATGCGGAACAGATGCATGGCGGTCACAGGCAGAGCTGCCCTAACAGGCAGACAAGCAGGTGCCTGGACCCAAAGCGGAACAGATGCATGGCAGTCACAGGCTGAGCTGCCCAGACAGGAAGACAAGCAGTTGCCTAGTCCCTATGCAAAACTGATGCATGGTGTTCACAGGCAGAGCTGCCCTAAGAGGCAGACAAGCAGGTGCCTGGACCCAAAGTGGACCCAAAGCGGAACAGATGCATGGCAGTCACAGAGTGAGCTGCCCAGACAGGAAGACAAGCAGATGCCTGGACCCCATGTGTAAAGGATGCATGGTGTTCACAGGCAGAGCTGCCCAGACAGGCAAACAAGCAGATGCCTGGACTCCATGCAGAATGGATGCATGACGGTCACAGGCAGAGCTGCCCTAACAGCCAGACAAGCAGATGACTGGAATCTATGCAGAATGGATGCATGGCTGTCATCAGTAGAGCTGCAGAGACAGGCAGATGCCTGGACCAAATGCAGAACAGATGTATGGGAGTCACAGGCAGAGCTGCCCAAACAGGCCACAGAACCAGACAAGGTGACATTGATGTCTCACTAGGTGACCACACAGACAGGGCAAAGGAGAGAATCGAAGCATGAACTGCTCTGATGCTCAAGTCAGGGGGGCTGCCTGGGTGAAAATGGGGATATGTCCGGATTCAGTTCTGAACCCAGACAACCCCTTTAAGGCTACTTTCACACCTGCGTTCAGGTGTCCGCTCGTGAGCTCCGTTTGAAGGGGCTCACAAGCGGCACCGAACGCAGCCGTCCAGCCCTGATGCATTCTCAGTGGAGGCGGATCCGCTGAGAATGCATCCGCCTGCCAGTGTTCAGCCTCCGCTCCGCTCAGTGAGCGGACACCTGAACGCTGCTTGCAGCGTTCGGGTGTCCGCCTGGCCGTGCGGAGGCGAGCGGATCCGTTCAGACTTATAATGGAAGTCAATGGGGACGGATCCGCTTGAAGATGACACCATATGGCTCAATCTTCGAGCGGATCCGTTCCCCATTGACTTTCAATGTAAAGTCTGAACGGATCCGTTCAGGCTACTTTCACACTTAGAAATTTTTCTAAGTTATAATGCAGACGGATCCGTTCTGAACGGATGCAAACGTCTGCATTATAGGAGCGGACGTGTGAAAGTAGCCTAATAAGGAAATGTGGAAGCATTGAACTTTGAGTCAGATTTATGATAATGAGTATGAAACTGGCTCCAATGCAAGAGTTCAGGATGGTGTTAATTGAATTAAGAATTATTGGTATTTCTTACAATGAAATAACCCATACATTTGTTGTGATAACCCTTTTCTCACTCTACTAGGTGTCTCCAAAATATAATTCATTGAATGTGTTTACAAAGGGCAGTTGAGCATATGATAACTATAGGCTGTTCAGGGAGAATGTGTGGGGGTAACAATTACAGGTTAAAAAAAAATCTTCATTTTCTCTAGTCTCCCACACACATACAAACAGTTACTCATCCTTTATCATACCCAGCAACTCCAGTGAAAACAACTGAGGACCTTTATTTGTCTAATGTACTAAATGTAATTTACATATGCAACAAAAGTAGCAAACAAATATTCACAAAAAAATATAGCACACAAATATGCTACTTTGCTAAAAACTTACTATGCCTAACAGACCTTGTTAACAGTGTTCACTAGCAGCAGACGTGTAACTATTCCATTCATCTTAATGGTTTAGCAGAAGTTCTTGAACATAATGCAGACTCAAACCCTTGTATGGAACAGATTCACTGTCACAGAAATGTCACCTCTGAACCTACCTTGTTTGGAGCAGCATGAATTTAAGAGAATACTGACGATGTCATATAAAAGTTATTATGTATGGTTACATGGGGGTGCTAGCACTTTGTACTGTGTTGAAATGTTGCTTCGGAGTGTGGAAGTGCAAATGGTAGGTAGGAGCACTAATGCAGACCCGTTTTTGCAAGCAGCTGTAAGGAACCTTTGCATAGAAGAGCATATAGCATGGTTGAGTGATACTAGAGAATTCTGACATGAGAATTGAGTCTTCAGAAAAGAGCTGGTTAAGGGAAGTTACATAGTAGTTAAGGTTGGAAGAAGACAAAAGTCCATCAACTCCAAACCTGTAATCCTGCTATATTGATCAACGGAACAAATCCCTGGATCAATGACCATCTTCCTTTTAATAAGGTGTTGGGCCAAAGGGAAAGGGCGCGTACAACAAGATTTCTATACATTGTCATAAGCCTTAATGTTATTTTGAATTAAAAAGCCATCTACACCTTTTCTGAAGCCATCTACTGTATTTGCTGTGACCAGCTCCTGCGGCAGGCTATTCCAGAGATTCACAGCCCTTACTGTAAAGAATGCTTGTCACCTCTTATGACTGAATCTTTTTTTCTCCAGGCGTAGAGAGTGGCCTCTTGTTTTATGAGGGGGTTTAACACAGAATAGCTTTCCTTGATACTTTTTGTATGGTCCCTTGATATATTTTCACAGGTTAATCATGTAACAAATTGAGTTCATTTAATCTTTGCTCATAACTAAGATCTTCTGGGCCCTTTATGAGTTTTGTCGCTCTCCTCTGTACTTCTTCTAACTCCAGGGCATCCATTTTATGGACTGGTGCCCAGAACTAAACAGCGTATTCCAGGTGAGGCCGCACCAACACTTTGTATAGTGGCAATATTACATCCCTGTCCTGTGAGTCCATACCTCTTTTAATACAAGACAAAATTCAGTTGGCCTTAGAGGCAGCTAATTGGCATTGCATGCTGTTATTTAGTCTATGATCTACTCATACACCCAGATCCTTCTCAACAAGTGACTCTCCCAGTTTTACTCCCCCTAGGACATATGCTGCATGCAGATTATTAGCCCCCAAGTGCATAACTTTACATTTATCTATATTGAACCTCATTTGCAAAGTGGAGGCCCAAACAGTAAGTTTGTCCAAGTCAGCTTGTAACTTATTTACATCTCCCATAGACTGTACCATATTACAAAGTTTGGTGCAGTAGTTATACCACTCTAATATTCGAGTACAACTACCTTGACTGCTCTTTTTCTGCCACTGTCCCTTACACAGCGGTTACATCATTAAATTGTTCCTCACAGAAAAAGCATCCCCTATTGGATTTTTCATTATCACTGTTATGGGTCCTGTAGCTACTACTGTTAAGAAGTCATGTCACTTCCACAGTTATAGCAATTAGGGGCAGGTGATTCATGTTAGGATTTTATGTTCACATTTAGGCTGAATAAGCATGGGGAAAGAAAATATTAACTGATGTAAAGGCGTTGTAAAACAGTGCTGGGAGTTCTGCAGTTGACAGTATCCCAGCTTTATTGGGACAACAGCCCCCAGAAAAATTTATTTAAACTTAAAAGCACATTTTGACAAAAAGTTTCACTACCGTGGCCCATAAGCGCTTGTTACATTCCCCACACTGTTGCGGTCAGCGGTTAATTTCAAAAGGACTTATTTGATATGCCATAAGTCTAATAAGTGGAAGCCTGACTGCTTATCCCAAATACAGGTGGGCTTGGTCCTTGTTTAGCAAAGTGACAAATTGCTTGGCAGATTCCTCTAATCCCATAGACATTTAAGAGAGTCTGTCAAAAGGAAATTAACTGTTAAACCAAGCACAATGCCTTGTAGGACTAGCTCAGCTGAATGTAATGATGCCTTTCACTTAGAGATCTGTTGTATATGTTGTATATGAGCAGTTAAGTGCACTGAGGGTGGACCAAAGCCACTCTGTGCACACTTTCTCACCCACTTCCTTTTCCAGCCTGTTCCTCTCCTTGATTGACGTGGCCAGGTAGTCTGCTAGCCTTGTCAATGTATAAAGGGAGTCGCTCGCAGAGGAAGCAGGCAGAGCAAGGGTGCACATGGTGGCTTGGGCCCACCCTCACTGAATGTAACTGCTCATTTGTATATGTATTAAAAATACTTTTTTCTGCAGAATGAAGCAAAGGATCACTAAGTAAAAGGGATCATTACATTCAGCTCCTAGCAGGACCTATATGGCATTTCATCTAAGGGCTCACTCACATAAACATATTTTTTTCTGTGTCCTTTACGTCTTTGTTTTTTTTGCGGCCCCTGTGCGGAACCATTCACTTCAGTGGGTCCGCATAACACGGAAATGACTCAGTGTGCATTCCGTTTCCATATGTCCGCATGGCCGTGTTGCAAACGGATGCAATACGGATGTCACACAGACGTCATCCGTCATTTTTGCGGATCCGTATTTTGTGGACTGCATAATACATACGTTCGTGTGCATGAGCCCTTACTATGAGTTTGCTGGTGACATACTTTCTTAAAAGTGGTATTCCCATCACATACAATGGAGGCATATCGCTACAAGGAGAACGGAGTGGGGAGAGCTGTGGCTGGTGGACCCCAGGTTTCCCGGGGTCTGTCCACCACCAAGCTCTGCTCCCCACTGCTCCCATACAAGTGAATGGGAGCTCACCACGCACGCGCGGCCCCTGCTCCCATTCATTTCTATGGGGCAGACGGAAGTAGCCAGAGCTTGGCTATTTTCGCCGGTCCAATTGAAATGAATGGAGGGTGGCTGCGCATGTGCAGTGCGCCCTCCATTAATTTCCCGGCTACGTTATCATTGTAGGTGCGGGTCACAGAGGTGGGAACCGCACTTATCAGACAATGGGGGCATATCCTAGCAATATTCCCCCATTGTATGTGATGGCAAAACCCATTTGAACCCCTATTGAATAATTAGGGATGAGCAAACCAGTGGAAGTTTGGGTTCGCCGGGTTCAGCCGAACTTCAGGTCAAAGTTCGGGTTCGGGACCTGAACTCAACCCAGAACCCCATTGAAGTCGATGGGGACCCGAACTTCATTTTATTATTTTCCGTTATAACATGATTATATCGGAAAATAATACCATTCTTAAGACAGAATGCAAAAGAATATGGCCATTTAGGGGTTAAAAACAAAAAACTCACCTCATCCACTTGATTGCGCCGCAGCAGTCTCTTCTATCTTCATTTAGCAGGACCTGCCAAAGGACCTGCGATGTGCGCAATGGCGTCACCACGCTCTCCCACTTGGTGATCGTGGTGACGTCATCACACACATCGCAGGTCTTTTGGCAAGTCCTGCTGAATGACGATAGAAGAGACTGCTGCAGCACGATCAAGTGGATGAGGTGAGTTGTTTTTTTATTAACCTGTAAATGGCCATATTCCTTTACATTCGGTCTTAAGAATGCTATTATTTTCTGATATAACCATGTTATAACGGAAAATAATTAATTCACCCGAATACCGAACCCGAACCCGGACTTCAGTGAAAAAACTTTGCAGTTCGGGTTTGCTGATCCCTATTAATGAAGAGTGACTCTCGTGTACTGACACTTCCTTAGCAGGAAAGGTGATGGGGCTCCTCCAAGCTCTGTAAAGTCACAGAACCCTAAGCTGTTATGGTATACCTGGAACCTAATGCCATTCACGTGACTTCTAAACTAATTTAATGCAAAGCCTAACATATACTATAATGATAATATATATATATATAGATATATATATATAAATATATATATACTGTATATACACATACACACGTATAGTATGGAACTAAATACTGTATTGAAGAAAGGACACTTTTGTCTTCTTGTTTCTTCAAATGTTGTAGTGTATTACATTTTCATCAATTCTCTTTTCACATCCATTCTCACTCCTTTTCTGACTGAAGCATCCCTCAGCATCTCTTTTTCTATGAGCAGCATGTGGTATTGTAGCTCAATCACTGTTAAAAAATATTGTTTCTTGAACAAAAGATCAGATGATCGTATATCCATAAGTTCAAAACAAACTGAGCATTATTTGCAAATCAAAAGACCTTCATTGAACAATAACTAAATTGTTCTTTAAAGTGTAACTGCCATTTCACTACCAAAAATTTAATTCCTAACATATGTGATGCTGAAGGGAAGATATTCACAAAGCTTTATTTTTCAGGTAATTTTACCTTTCTGATGTCTGTATTCAGCCCTTAGCAACCATATTTCTCTGTGCCTCTACTTCAGCATCTTCCTAAGATGGCCTCTGTTGCACTTCCTGGGGTGATCTTTGCCCTGTCCTTGAGGCCATCCTGTATTTCCCTCACTTCCCATAATGCCTTGCCCTCCTCACATGAACTAGCAGGACCAATCAGAATCCAGATAACCTTCCCCACAACCCCAGAGCAGTGTGTATCCTCTCACATACAGCTAACCAGAGACAAGCCCTGCAATTACATGAAATCAGTAAGCATTTGTTTTAGCCTCTTAATAGTCACATTAAAATGTTTTTTTTAGTAACCATTTTAGGGTACATATTGTGTATTAAATAACTTATTATTTTATTTTTAGGGGGAAAGATTAAAAAAAACTGCAATTTTTACATTATTTAGTGGAATTTTTTTACGGTGTTTACTGTGTGGTAAAAATAATGTAATTTTATTATGTGGGTCACTACACTGATGATAATGTCACATCTTTCTCTCCTCCTGTCAGCTCTGCAGCTGCTCCCTCATTCTCCTCCACACTGATAGGTAGAGGGGGGCTGCTTTAGTTTGATTTGAAAGGTGACATTCCAAGCTTTCAGACAATACCAGAATTACAGCAATAGCTTCAGTACAGGGGAAGAGATCACTGATAGAAATCGGGATGCTGTGAATGCAGCTGAAAGTGAAAGTAAAAGCAGGTTTTACCCGCGATTGTTCCCGACTCGATTTCTAACAGTGATTTCTCCTCTGTTGCTTGGACTTTAGCTGTCATTCAGGTCTTGTATGAAAGCCTGGACTGTCAGCTTTCAAACTGTTGAATGTTTCTAGCTGCTACCATTCAGGAGAAAGCAGCATGTAAAGCAGCCGTCCCCCCTCCACTTTCTGCCCGAGCCCAGGCACTCATGGCTGTGCTCCTCCTCCCAGTGCTCTGCCCGACTCTTGTTTATATCGGAGAGGAGACGGCTGCACATGACAACGCTGTGAGAAGATGCCTTCTCAATGTGAAAGGGACACACATCTCTGGGTGTTATTATGAGGTGAAACTGAAAAAGATTAAATTATAAAGCACAAAAGCATTTATACAGCAGAGTCTACTAGGGTATAAAAAATGAAACGGCATTTACACTTTAAAGGGATTGTCAAGGGGAGGAATCTTTATAAAAGGCTCAAAGTTGACACTCACCGGATCCACGCTAGTCTTTACTTCCTGGTTCCATCTTGACATCGGAAATGCATGGAGATACTTTCTCAGTCAATCACTGGCCCCAGCTTTGACCCACCTCAGCCAGTAATTGGCTGAGCAGACATCTCCAGGCATTTCTGTGTCATGGACCTAGTAAGTGGCAGAAGAGGAACGATGCAGGATCGGAGCAGGTATTTATTTATTTTTTTAACCCCACTTTGACCCTTTTTCATAAGATTACCCTCCCCTGACATCCACTTTAAGGGTCCATTCACACGTCCGTTTTTTCTTTCCTGATCTGTTCCGTTTTTTGCGGAACAGATCTGGACCCATTCATTTTCAATGGGTCCTGGAAAAAATCGGACAGCACAATGTGTGCTGTCCGTTTCCGTTGTTCCGTTCTGCATGTCCGTTTAAATATAAAACATGTCCTATTCTTTTCCGCAAAATTTGGATCCTGGTACAATACAAAGTCAATGGATCCGCAAAAAACGGAAGACATTCGGATGTCATTACGTATGTCATCCGTTTTATGCGGATTCCGTTCCTGGAAATTACATTTTAATTTTATTTTTTATTTTATTTTTTTCAAAGAAATCCAAACAACTTTATTTGCTTATTGAAATATATACATGTTTCCGTTTTTTGCGGATCCGCAAAAAACGGATGACATACGGATGACATACGGAAACATTTTCAGGAACAACGGACCGAAAATCGGGATTTAGAAAAATACTGACGTGTGAATGTAGCCTAACTAAAATGAGGAAAGCTCTTCTTGAATAGTTTGTTTCTGTATATGATAATTACTCATGTTTTATGGGAAGGAGCATTTTATTCTGTACGTTTGATTTGCTGTGGTGCAATGTAAGATAAAAGAGTAGTTGCTAAAACCCAGTTTTGTTTGGCTAAATGTTATCAATATTTGCTAAATGATCTAAGCTTTGTGAACACAACTATAGTTATTTCACCCTACAGATATAGCAACTGAACCTTTGTTTGAAGTTTTGTCATAAAACAGTCTACAATAGAAATGCTTTGAGGGAGCATCCCAGAGGAAGCATTTGTTGGCCCATTACTTTATCAGTTCAATAGAAAAAATTGTCTGATTCTGAACCTTTGTGAGAGACACCGGCAATGTAAAATGCCATTTAAAAGTAAAACATACAGCAGACAGTGGTTTCTAAATACATTTATGAAGCGCTATGGCACGTGGTTCTGTGATTAAGCAATAAGATGTGTTTGGAGTATTTGATGGAGCTAGATCATGGAACTTCAGATAGATTCCAGACTACATTAGGCCCATAGTGTGCAGTTTATATATGCAGCTCTTCTGTTCTCTGTTAATGTGTACACTATTCACCTTATGTGTAATCATCTGTCTAATATCCATTGTATATAGAGGTCCTGATAATTCTATTCCGATCTTTGGGATATCTTAGTGCATAGCAGAGAGGTGGAATATCTTTAGACAGCCTTCAACATAACATATATTTGCATTCCCAGTTCCTGATGCCCAGTGAACAAATGAGTTAACATTTGACACCAAGTTGTCATATGATGATCACACAATCTTTCTACTCCAACAAAGAGCTTTCACCAAGGCTTTGTCCCACTTTGTGTCTGAGCATTTCAGGCTTTAGCATGAGGAAAGTTATAACACTACCATACTAAGGCTACTTTCACACTTGCGTTAGGAGCTGATCCGTCTGGTGTCTGCACAGACGGATCCGCTCCTATAATGCAAACGCTTGCATCCGTTCAGAACGGATCTGTTTGCATAACCATGAACAAAAAAAAAAAAAATTTTTTTTTTATTTTTTTTTTGTTCATGATAATGCAAACGGATCCGTTTTGACTTTACATTGAAAGTCAATGGGGGACGGATCCGTTTGAAAATTGAGCCATACTGTGTCATCTTCAAACGGATCCGTCCCCATTGACTTACATTGTAAGTCTGGACGGATCCGTTTGCCTCCGCACGGCCAGGCGGACACCCGAACGCTGCAAGCAGCATTCAGGTGTCCGCCTGCTGAGCGGAGCGGAGGCTGAACGGAGCCAGACTGATGCATTCTGAGCAGATCCGCATCCACTCAGAATGCATTAGGGCTGGACGGATCCGTTCGGGGCCGCTTGTGAGAGCCTTTAAACGGAGCTCACAAGCGGAGCCCCGAACGCTAGTGTGAAAGTAGCCTAAGCATATAACAAACTATTATCTTGCTACATTTTTGCCACAAAGGTAGAATCCAAACAATGCTTCAACTGCTTCTGATGTTGCTTGGGTTTTCCACTGCTCTTGAAGAACATAAGTTGAAGGGATTGTCTGGGCTACAGATATTGAAAACCTATCCTTAGGATAGCTCATAAATGAGACCCAGAATCACCACCAATCAGCTTTTTCAGGCAACCATTGGGGCTGGAAACTACACAGTGGATAGAGCCAGAAGCACACAGTTCTATACACTGTGTAATTTTCTGCACCAATATATTACAGCTCGGCTCCCATTCTTATGAATGGGAGCGAAGCTGAAATACCCTGGCATGGCCGCTACACTTTGTATGGAATTGTATGCTTCTGTATTCACCCACTGTGTAGATTCCAAAGCTGATGGCTGCCTGAAACAGCTGATCAGTGGGGGTCTGGGGTTTAGATTTTGGGGGTTTCTGAGTTTATCGATGACCTACCCTGAGGATAGGTCCTCAATATCTGTAGCTCAGAAAACCCCTTACATTTGGTTTTCTGTGGGTTAATTCACTTCCAGTGCTGTGATATTCAGTTTTATCCCTGTGATAGTGAAATATGAATTTTAATTCATATAGCATTGTAAGGTATATTGTATTCCATGTAAAATACAATATCTCCTTATGGAGAGCTCCTTAAACAGCGTGAGAAGTCTTATAGGACAGGTAACTCTCCTCTAGAATTCTGGGAAGAGGGCAAGCAAATGAGCTCTCAACAAGCTCTGCCTCTAATACCACCAGATGTAAGGCAGCTATCCTATAAGTCAATCTTCAACCTTTTAAAAGGCCTTGAGACATGACTTCGATAATAAATAAGCCAGCATCTCATCTGTAGACAGCTGTTTCGGGGGGATTGCCCTTCATTAGTGCAAAGCAGAGAGTATTGGCTTAACTGGGTGGGAGACCTAGGTCAGGATTTGAGGAATACTATATCTCCTTATGGGGAGCGCCTGAAACGGTATGATGGGTCTTATAGGCCTGTTAAGTTTTCATTTGCATGCCATGTAGATACATGGATAGAAAAATAGAAAGACGTGAATGTTTTCCATTACATTTCATTAGATCAGCATCACAGTAATATACACAGTTGAGTCACATTATTATGACAACTTCCTACTTTTGATGTCAGAGGCATTTAGCTCATGAAGGAAGTCACGTCTGGTGAGCTGTCTTGGTGGGTTTATAAGGTGTGTGATAGGCTCTGCACATATATATCTCGTTGCTGTCATGGATAAAAGGGACGATTTTTCAGAGTTTCAAAAAATTGCCTTTTGGGCCAATGGTGGCAGTATTTCTGAAAATGCAGTTTGTCAACTGCTTGCATGCTGCTGTGCTGAAAATGTATCATGAGTGGACAAACAGCACTATTGCAAATAAGTGACGTGGAAACTTGGGGCCACCACGTGTGACCTATGTGAGATGTGAGCATTCGTTACAATACGCTACAGTGGAGCAGCTCATCGCCAAAATAAACCAGACATGTCTGAAACAGTTCAGTGAACCCTACTGCGTATTTGGCTTTGAAGCAGACAGATGGTCACTTTACCTCTGCTAACGAAGTTGCATCCGCAGAAAAGGCTTCAATTTTTGTGGCAGCATTGGAATTGGACCTCCGCTGATTGGTAAAGGGTTGCCTTTTCCAATGAGTCATGTTTTCAAGTAATGCATGGACATTGGCATGTCAGGTGACAAACATCAGAGAACAAACACCCTGTAACTAGGCTTGAGCGAATCGAGCTTCGGATCGTAGATCCGAAGTTAATTTGTTCAAAAACTTTGTTGTTAATGCTGTCTCTGTGCAGTATCAAAATGTATTGGCTCTGTGTAGCCAAATTTCGTCTCACCCCAAGTTGTGCGAGACTTCGGTGAATTACTAAGGTATTCCTATCTGTGTATTTAAAAACATTTAAAAACAGGAATCCGAAGTGATCTTTGGTACCGAGGTACCAGCTAATGCCAAAGCCCACTTCGTATTGGTATTACAAAATGTTTTTAAATACGCAGACAGAAATATCATACTAATTCATCTAAGTCTTGAATAACTTCAGTCGACACAAAGTTTGCCTACATGGAGCCAATACAGAAACATCATTAACAATGTTTTTGAATGAATCAACTTCAAATCTATAATCTGAAGCTCAATTTGCTCAAGCCTACTTGCAAACATTACTGGAAGAACACAAGCTGGTGGTGGCAGTGTTATGGTATCGGGAATATTTTCATGGCATTCTTTGGAACCACTCATCTATGTGGAAGGCACTTTCAACCGATTTGGGTAAGAATCCTTCCTTCCAGATCACGTACACCCCCATACATACTGATTGCCTTCCCTGGGGCAGATCGGATCTTCCAACAAGACAATGCCACAAGTCCCACTGCTAGAATTTGTTTGGAAGATAAAGACCAAGACATCCAAATAGTAACTTGCCCCCTTAATTCCCCAGATTTTAACCCAATTGAGCATCTGTGGGAACACCTTGACCAATGTCTTTCCTGTGCCCCTCTCCCTGATTGTCCCCATGCACCCTCCAGTAGCTGTGGGATGCACTGCAGTCAGCATGGCTCCATATACCTGTGACAACCTACCAGGACCTTATTGAATCACTCCCAGTCCGTCTGGCTGTTCTCCATGCTGCAAATGGAGGTTACTCTAGATATTAACTAGTGGTCATAATAAATGTGACTCGACCGTGTAGTAACATATTTTTGAAGCTTGAAAAAAGACAGGCATCTTTCTAGTTTAACCTATTAATTCTGCAATGTACATCCAGGAGAAGGCAAAAAATCCCAATGAAGGAAAAGCTAATTTTCCTCATCTTAAGGAAGAGTTTCCTTCCTGGCTCCAAATATCAGAATAAGTGCCAAATACACTAAAGAGAGGCTTCCGGACCCCTTTTGAGCTCTGGACAATTTTATAGTCTTACTGCTTTTATAGTAAATTACCCCTTTTAAGTTTGCGTAGAAATCTTTCCTCTAGATGTAGTGGATTTTCTCTTTTTACAGTTAATATCATGTAAACTTCCTCGAATATTTCTACTTCCACTCAGACAAGAGCTTAGAGTCCTAAAATAGAGTCCTGTAAGGGCTCTTTCACATGAACGTGTCCCTTGCGGGAATCACCCTTCATGTCAGAGTGGGATTGTGCGTTCTGGATTTAGTAAGCATGCAGCATTATCATGATTGATAATGCTGTGTGCCTCTGCCAGACCTTTCTATAACAGAATCATACTGAAATAAAGCTGTCACTATCATTCCATTACATAAAGGTCAGACAGAGGCACACAGCATTATCAAGCATGATAATGCCGCGTGCTTCCTAAGTCCAGAACACACAATTCCTCTCTCACATGGAAAGTGAAAGAACCCTAAAGCATGCACTAGCATATTTATTTCTGGAGGAACAACAAATTGAAGAAAGGAGACTGTGAGACAGTGTGAACATGGAAAGCCCCAAAGCCTGAATCCTGGTGAGAATTTCTTGGATTACATCCCTTGAATTAGTTTAGGTTCTTTAAACATGCCAGCTCAAATATATACAGTACATAGATACAGTATATATGCATGCTAATGTATAATACATTTGCGTATTGCTGCAATGACTCACCTACCTTCTATTGATTCTATTTCTGCTATATTGACTGCAGTGCACTATTGCTTTACCCTTATGTTTCTTATTCAGCTCAATAATATTGGTGCTCTATGCATCACTTTTTTGGATTTTTGTCAGTGTTAATTTTATAAGAAAGGATTGGTGATGGATATTCGGCTAAAAATCAAGTGCTTTAGAAGATCAGGTTCATGTATTAAAGCCAAGCGATAACTAGAAATGCTTAGATGTTGCATTTGCATTTTTCCTGGAAGCTTATACCTACAATGGTGTTTGGAAGTAATAAGATAAATTTTGAGAATGAAATTCGTCACCTTAGGTTAATCTGCACTGAAAAGATCTAAAAACCTGCAACATTATAAAGACATCTGAAAACCTGCTGAGTCAGTTAAAATTGAAAATAGATATATTCTACCTTCAGTAAATAGCACAGCTATATTGTGTTATACAGGACACAATCAGATGCATTATAAGGCTGTTTATTATTATTTATAACAATTTGGAGACACAGTTCAGCACATCGCAGTGCTCTGAACAGAATTCAAATAATAGTAGTCATTTAATTATGATTGGTAGGAAATATACTATATGAATAGTGGCAATAAAACAGATATTACTGATGGCAGATCGATGATAGGTTAAAGAGGGCCTGTAACCTAGCATCTATTGTTATGACTCTATGTTGTGCCCTTCCTTTATACCTTTATTCCTGCTAGATGTTATGAATGAATTGCCACTAGTTTGCAGTAAAGGTCCAGATGGGTGCTACCAGTAGTTTCTGTGCTCCTGCACAAAATGGCATCATTCAAGCAGTGCTGCCAGTTTCAATCTGCGCAGGGACACACCCACAACTAGTAACACCCATCTGGACCTTCACTGCAAACTACTAGTATCAATTCATTCATAACATCTAGCAGGAATAATAAAGGAAGGGCACAACATAGAGTCACAACAATAGATGCTCCAGAATTGTTATTACATGGAAAAAGCAAGTAGTTACAAAAAAAAAACATGTCTGGAGAGGTGTTAGTTCCTCTTTAAAGAAGCTAAATGCAATTTTTAATTCTCAAAATATGTGACAAAAAAATGGTCTAAATGAGTCTATTGTGAAAGTAGGATGATTGTGGGTGATGTCCTGGTGCAGCATCAGTAAAACCATTGATCCTTTCACTGTCTGAATTAGGAACCAAGTTTCAAGGTGGATTTAGATGGGCTGACTGAGCAGCCGATTGTCGGGAAGGAAGGGTCTCTTCCTGACAGCCGGCTGCTTGTTTAGTGAAGGAGACGGCGTATTTACATGCAGCGATCTCCTTCACAGTATGAGGACAGGGAATCGCTATTACGATCCCTTGTCCTCATACAGAATTATGGCTTCTGAGCAGCAGATCGCCGTTTAGACCACACGATCTGCTGCTCAGAAGCCATGATCAGTGGTGCCTGCATGAACGACAGGATCACCCAATTATCAAGTGTTTCGCTTGTTCATTGAGTGATGGGTGGCACATTTAGACGGCCAGACGATCGGGAACGACTGTTCGCAATAATTTGGACGATTATTGGTGCCTCTAAATCCACCTTTAACCTCTAAATACACAGTACATTGACAGACATTCAAAAGTATAGGAATAGAAAAAAGAAACCCAATAAATTATTCATCATAAATATAATTTCCTTATCTTACTCATACACATTATATAAATAAACCAATAAACATCTCTTAATATGTCCTGTGTGAGGAAATCCATACAAAACCAAAAAAAACATATTGACCTTTGTTGCATTTGAACGCACAACACCTGCACTCAGGGACGTTTCTAGGGGCGGGCGGGACGGGCGTCCGCCCGGGGCGCTGTCAGAAGGGGGGCGCCAGCAGGGGCGCCCTCTTGTCGTTTCTCTGCCGTGCACCCTGGCTCCCTCCCTCTGACATCTCGCCCTGACCTGCGCCCGAGTGCCAACTAGTCCTCTCACTCTTCAGACAGTGCGGGCGGCACTTACTGACGTCACGCGCCTGCTCCTCCCACTAGGCGGCGCAGGCGCGTGACGTACAGTGAGTGAGTGAGTGCCGCACTGCCTGCCTGTTACCGCCCGCCCTGAGCCCCTGAGCAGTGCTGATGCCTGCTGTGAGGTGAGTGATGGTCTGGGGGGGCATTAATTACAATGGGGGGGGCATTAATTACAATGGGGGGGGCATTAATTACAATAGGGGGGCATTAATTACAATGGGGGGGGCCACTGTGGGAGACATGAAAATGGGGGCCACTGTCACTGTGGGGGACATTAAGTTTAATAGGGATCACTATGGACATTATTTAGAATGGAGGCTGCTGTGGGTGTCATTATAACTGTATAATGTCTGATAGGCCTAGTCCTGAGCTGAGTTATATTACCCTGCCCATGCCCTGTATAATAATGTACCCATCCCTGATACCCCTTAGTTATATTACCCCGCTGGAGTAATATAACTAAGGGGTATCAGGGTACATTATTATACAGGGCAGGGTAATATAACTCAGGACTAGGCCTATCAGACATTATACAGTTATAATGACACCCACAGCAGCCTCCATTCTAAATAATGTCCATAGTGATCCTTATTAAAAATAATGTCCCCCCACAGGCAGGAAGTGCGGGCGGCGGCGCTCACTCACTGTACCTCACGCGCTGCGTGACGTACAGTAGTGAGGTGAGCTCCGCCGCCCGCACTGCCTGCCTGTTACCGCCCGCCCGGAGCAGTGCTGAGAAAGAAGCCTGCTGTGAGTGAGAGCCTGAGTCTATGGGACAGTGCGTCACTGTGACCGTCCGTGCAATGTGGTTCCACATTTTTTACAATGGGGAGACAATTATTTCATCGAGCAGTTTTGACGGGGGGGGAGTTTTTTTGACACTCGCCCTGAGAGAAATTTTACCTAGAAACTGCACTGCCTGCACTAACCACTGAGCCTCAAAACTGCTCCAGAAATCCATCTTTGTTGGCTTTAAAACTGTGCAAATTAGAGATGAGTGATTTTGGGTCCTATTCGCGAAATGGGAACAGATGCTTGCCCTTGTTTATACACACACACAGTAGTATCAGAAGAAGCGGTTGCTTGTTCTGAACAAATGTCCAAAATTAGGGCTTAATAGTCACAGAAGGCTGCCCCAGTTTATTCACACACAAATGTTAGGGTTTAAAAGAATTAGAGGCTTGTTCTGAACAAGCCTGCAAAAAAATATCCCTTTAATTGGAAGCAGCAACAGTACAGTGTGGATGTGGAAAAGGAAAGGTGTGTAGGGCAGCAATGGTAACGGCAGCAGTAGTAGCACAGTTTGGAACAACTTATAGCTTAACCAAACCCCCGATAAAGCCAGCTTGAGTAGCCATACGCATGAGGTGTTTGCACCTGGCAGCTGCACACTGATGTGTGTATTTTATCTTTCCGTTTATTTTTTATAGACATTCACTTAATTATTTGTTTGTATTATATTGGTTGATTTTGTGCTTTACATAGCACTATTTGCTTTATTTCATAGTATTTGGATAACTTTATAATATAAAATAATTGCTTTGATTTGCAGACATTTGGCATATTAATTTATTGCTGTAGGGGAGCTGGTCTATAATGTTTTTTTGCCTATTATGGTATCCCTTTCGCTCTGTGTGTTCTACACTGTATCTGTTTTTAAATGTTTTAATTGTCTGCTGGTTTGAGATTTTGTTTAAGAAAACATATTACATTGTCAATTATTGATGGGTGCTTCCTTTTTTATACCTCCACCCCTGTTCTTTGCTATATATTTAGACATTTGGTCTACAAATGAAAAGTTACAGATTTGGTACACAGATTACACAAACTAGTAGCAAAATTGCAAGCACTTTTTCTGAGGCGCAATTAAATGTCCTTGCCCTTCTACAAACACACTGCACTAGTATTGACAATTTCCAATTGTATATTGACCTAATAAAATGCGTTGATTGAAACAGGTATATTAATGCAGTACAATGCGTTAACTAAAACTAAAAGGTATTTTGAAGCAATACAGTGCACGATATATTGACATAATACAATGAGAAGAATGATACTAGTATATTTATGCAAAGCAATGTGTTGAATGAAAGTTATATTGATGCACAAAAATTTTCTGAAATGCCCAATTACAGACAATAACTAAATTTAAGCATTTTTTTTTGTTTTTACCACGGCCATGAAGATATCCAAAATAAGGCACATCCTATTTTTTTCATGGCTCCTATTCCTATTTATATATTTTTTTTTTATTAAAAACTTTTTTTTTACACTTTTTTATAGTTCCCATAGGGAACTATAACAAGCAATTATTAGATTGCTATTAACATAGACTCCAATGATTTCACTAGTATCCTATGGAGCTCTATTACAGGCAAGAGCTCCATAGGACACACTGTGCTGCAGACTCCTGTCATAGACTATGACGGGATACCCCACACAAGCTCCGGCTCTTCCGATTGCAGCACGGGGGAGCCGGAGCAACACCGGAAGTGCGCGCTTTAGATTTTTAGCGCACTTAGATGACGTGGTCAGGTACTGACCACAGCTTTTGAGAGGTTAAATGTCTGTGATCGGCATTACCGCTGGTCGCAGACATTAGCTGCAGGGGCCTGCTGTATGAAACGGGCGCCATCTTTAAAGATCCGACATGTGACCCACTATTACGTCACATGTCAGGAAAGGGTTAATTACACATAGTAGCAAAATTGCAGATATTTTTGGTAATTCAAAAGGGCACAATTATATATCCTCTTCCATGAACACACTGGTATTGAAGCACTGAAATTTGCTAAGGTGCTTAGTTATAAACGCTAGCAAAATTGAAACTGGTTTTTAGAAAAAAAAAAAAGGAAGGGGGCGATTGAGTAGCGATTGCAGCAAAATGTATGCCGCTGGAACTGGGGGTGCTGAGAAAATGTCTATAAAGCATGAACTTGAAACTTGAGATTTAAAAAAAAAATAAGTCTGGCTGTTCATGTAGAAAGAAATGAAGTTGGTTCAGGATTGTGGTGATTGCAGAATTTGTAGCTCATACGTACATGAACTTTCGAGTTGCTGAAAGTACCTGCCCTCATTATGAAACAAACACAGAACACAGACCACCCTATTCTTACCCTGATAAGACCTGTTGATCTGTCTAACTAAATAGGTCCCTATACTGCCCCTACAACATTCTAAGATTGCTGGCTATGTCTATAATTGTCAGACACATCCAAGATACATTCTCTCAGATTGCAAGCTAAGCTCAGAATGTTGTCTCTGCCTTGGGATCAAGCCCAGAAACGGAAGAACCTGCCAAAATCCCGCCCCCGATTAGCTCACAAGCTGTCAGGCTTTGAGCCAATCAGGACAAGCCACCCCCTCCCAGAGTCATGTAATCATCTATCTTCATCCTCCCTGCAGTTTATCCTGCCAAGCTTTACAGTAAAATAGTGCTGGAACACGAGCACAGATCAATATATATATTTTTTTAATGGCCCCTTGAAATAGAACAATGTGACAATGTGGCCCCCCGATCAGAAAAGGTTATACTCCCCTGCACTAGCTATATATTGGTAAAAAATGTTTAACCATGCAAATCACATCACAACACACAAGGGAACTTTTGATAGTTTTCCTTTTGGCTTTACTTGGCTGTCAAATATGTTAAATGAATGGGAAAAAGTATTTAGAAAATCATGAAAAAAAAGAAAAATATGAGTTTAATATGATTGAGACAGAACAGGTCATGGAACATGAATAATATTATCTTTTATTAGAAATGGCAAAGCATTATGGTTTCTAACTGCTATTCCAGGAGGCCCTCTCAGATTACAGCTTTCAATGTAGAATTTCAATACCAGGAAGCACCCACACATCAACCATCAAATCAACATTACTATGATAATCATGTTTATTTGAAAACAACTGTATTTATTTAACTGTTGAAGTTTGTATCTGTTCTGCCACAAATATATGCCTTGGCTATTTAAGCTTCATGAACATGGTCGTATTATAGATTCGTCCAAGTTCACAGCTCTATAGAGCCATAATAAAGCCTTAATATGTCACCCATAAAAGTCTGTGGCCCAGTACTATACCTCTATAAGCTTCCGTAAAATCCATATGGAATCTGAGAAAAAAAACAAAAACATTCCATCTAATGTTTCTGCTGTGCGGGGGCCATGTCCATCAGGATCAACCAAGGGATAAGAAATGAGATGGATGAAGGAATCCAGAGGAAGGTTAAAAACCCATAAGACGTGGATTTATATTCACTAAAACAGAAAAGATTTTCCTCCTGATCCCAAATAGCGATCCGACAGGCCCAACATGCTATACATTTCCATAATTGCTAATGTTATCTTGTTCTACGAAACTCCCTTAACCTGTTTTGTAGTTGTGATTAGCTGTTGACCAGATCCTGAGGCCTTCCACAGATTCAGGGGGTATTCACACAACCGTATTTTCCGTCGGCATCCAATCCACATTTTTTGCGGATCTGATGCGGACCCATTCATTTTATTGGGACCACTTATGTCCATCCCATGGCCTGGGGGAAAAAAATATAACATGTCCTATTCTTGTCTGTTTTGTGGTCAAGAATAGGCTTTAATTAAAAAGGGCAGGATGTGCTGATCTGAAAAATGCGAAACGTACATGGCCGGTATCCATATTTTGGGTACCGCAAAACAAATACGGTTGTGTCGGTAATGAAAGCTTGTTGCCTCTGGACATTGACTTTTTTTTAGCAGTGCCCCTTTATCTTCTGAGGGTATTTTAGAAAGTAAAGCCTTAATGGAGACCATAGGACAGAATAATACAACTGAAAACCGTTACTCTAAGGATCCTATATAAGAGTGGAAAATCTCTCCTATAAAATAGTTTATTGTTGAAGGTTGGCATTCTCAATCCAAAGGACAGATAATCCTTCCTGATTACGTCAAGTGTACAGAATAGCAACAGACAGGAGACAAGAAAACACATTGATAGGAAGGAACACTGCAAATAATTAAAGGTAAGTAGTACTGTGGTAAAAAAAAATCTATATATGCTCAAGGGCATGACTACTGAGAACAGTTACAATAACCTATATACTTGTTATGTGTGAAAGAACAAATTTATGTCTATACAGTATACTGTATGTAAATCTTCTATTACACTACCAATCCAAACCAATTTGAAAGTAGTGAGAAAGAATACTTCTCACTTGGTAGCACTGGCAGGAACCTACCCAGCCACATCCCTGAGTATGATGGTTCCAGGGGTTGCCATACTGACCAGCTGGTCAACCTATTAGTGAGTCTGGATGGTGGGCTAATCAGGCTGCTGGCTTGGTGTCCAGTCCCAGGGCCAGGTGGTGGACTTAAGTCATTCGTTTGACGGGACAAAACTGGTGCTATAGAAGATTGGCTTACTTGCTCATAGCAACTAATCAGATTGATACTTTTATTTTTTCATTTCAGTTTTCTTTAGCACCATAACTCTCCCCCTTAGGCCTCTTTCACACGAGCGTCCGTGGGGCAGCTGCAGCGGATCGCGGACCTATTCACTAGAATGGGTCCGCGATCCGGCCGTTCCGCAAAAAGAAGTTCTATCTTTTTGCGAAATGGAAGTATGGGACGAAACCCCACGGAAGCACTCTGTAGTGCTTCCGTAGGGTTCCGTTTCGTGCTTCCGTTCCGCACCATTCCACATCTCCTGATTTGCGGACCCATTGAAGTGAATGGGTCCGCATCTGTGATGCGGAATGCCCACGGAATGCACCCGTGTATTGCGGATCCGCAAATGCGGTCCGCAATACGGCAACGGGGCGCACACGCCCGCGTGAAAGAGGCCTTACTGTTGCGATTTTTGTTTTCTTTGCTCCTGTTTGTTCTGTGTGCTCAGAAAAATGTTGCATTTCTGTTGAACCTTCCTGTGTATTGACTTTGGCTTGTTTCAGGATTTAACCCTTTCTCCCCCAGAGTTTTTTTTTTACTTTGCGTTTTCGTTTTTCGCTCCCCACATCGTTCACATGGTCGTATGAAGACTTATTTTTTGCGGGACAATTGGTACTTTCCAATGCCACTATTTAATATTGCATAGAATGTAGTGGGATGCGGAACAAAAATTCCAAAGGTGATGGAATTGGAAATAAAACACAACTTTGCCACAGTTTTACTTTCTTTTTTACGGTGTTCATTATACGTTAAAAATGACTTGTGATCTTATCCTTCCCAAACTGCTTTTTCTACTTCAGACATTGCCTATATATTTGCCTGACTCTTATTTCCTGGACCTGCGTAGGATCGTTTCGGGCTTCATTTGGAGGCGGGCACGTCCGAGGTTGGCGTATGCTTTGTTAACCCTCCCCAAACACAGAGGCGGCTTTGGCTTGCCAGACATCAAACTATACTACGGGGCTATTCAACTCCGTTTACTGAGTGAATTACTAAACATGAACATTAAAAAATTGGGTTGCCAAATTGCCCGCCAATTAATATCTCCGGATGTACTTGCCCGCCTCTGGACGGCTGGACGTGGTCCTGCGCATTGTCTAGATGCACCACTCCTTCTTAAAGGTCTTTTAGTCTCTTGGAACACTGCAGCTAGGAGGTTTGGTTTTTATCCTGGTCCCTCGCCCCTTCTCCCCATGCACCTGCTGCCGTACTGCTTGTCTTCAAACTACTCAGATGTCCTGGGAATCTGGCCTGCCTTTAATGCATTTGCTGTGGGGGATTTCTTGGGAGATAGGCGGGTACCATCCTTGGAGGACCTCCAGGCATCGCGGATGGCTTTGAGTTGGACCTCTTTGCACTACTCACATTTTTCATTTATATGTCAACAGTACCTTGTTAAAGCTAACAAGAATTTTATACCCTCTTGGTTCGACACTCTTGTGGCCTCGCCCAAACCAGCGAGAAAGATTATCTTGCTAATTTACAACAAGCTGCTATTAGAAGGCGCATCTAGCAGACCGGCCTTCATTGAGAGGTGGGAGCAGGATTTAGGTATAACCTTGTCGGATGAGTCTGTCTCTTCACTACTGAGGAATTCTCACGGGTTCTCCAGATGCATTAGAATCCAGGAGAATTCCTTTAAACTGCTGACGAGATGGTACCGTTCTCCGGAGGTGTTGCATAGGTTGGACCCTCTCACTTTCCCAGCCTGCTGGAGATGTCACGAAGAAGTTGGCACACTCACATATATGGTGGTCGTGCCGGGGGGTCTCCCAGTTCTGGACTTCGCTTAGTAAGATATTGCAACAAATTTGCCCTTCGGCCCCCCCTTTTCTCCGACTTTGGTACTTCTCAATGTGCCTTCAAAAGACTTCCCCTTGCACAAATACTCTCTATTAGCACACATGTTGTCGGCTGCCAAACTTTTGATCCCTCTACATTGGCTCTCGACACAAGTACCTTCAATTGAAGAATGGACCCAAAAGGTTCATGAGATCTGCAGGTTTGAAGAATTAACCAGTTGGGAGACCCTCTCGCACGACAAATTTATTAGCCTTTGGGGACCGTGGCTAAAATGGTTGGAGACCGAGTCGAGGAACACGTGTCTCCCTCCAGGGGATTCGGCAGTCACATCTCCTCTTCATTAACTACCCTCTTTGAGTTGTGCATCCTCTATTGTATGCCATGCTTATTTAATCATGTCAGTGGTTATGTCTCTTCCAACATCTGTCTGATATTTTACTGTACTAGCTTGCTCTACTCCTGTCTTGTTGACTAAAGCTGGTCATGCCCTCATAGGAACCTGACTCTTCTTATATGTCATACTTACTATTCATGTCATGTCTGCCTAACAAGCTCATCTTAACATATTGTTTGTATCTTTACGCTACTGTACCTACATTTTACATCATTGTACTGTATTTGCCCTCCTCGACTGTTGGGCTGTCGCCCGCATACTGTTCTTGTCTTTTTTACCATGCTTGTTGTGATAAATAAAGATTTGTTAAAAAAAAAAAATGACTTGTGATCTTCATTCTCCAGGTCAGTGTACATAACGGTGCATCACTACTGTGGTGTGGAGAAGAGAGTGCACATCCCCTCCACCCATCTAACAGTTCAACGTATTCATCTGATGCAGCAAACAGTTGTTTTTAAAACACTTTTTAAGGCTCACAGCCCATTTTATAGTGATCAAATAAAAGTTCTATCTTAATATTCATTGTAGATCTGGGCCAAGATTGGTATAGAGCCAAGAGTGGCTACTTTTGTTTTTGTTTGTAAATACATCTATACCCAGATCGGGTCTCTTTGGACTAAATTGATTTGTATGAGGGCTCAGCTCCTCCTGCTCTATAACATGCTGCCTGCAGCTCAAACACCTAATAACACCTGCAGCTCAAACACCATGTTCAATGTGCCAGGTTCCCTTAACCTCTTAAGGACACAGGGCGTACAGGTATGCCCTGATGTCCTGGTACTTAAGGACCGCAGCGGGCGGTGATCGGAACAAGGTGCCTGCTCAAATCATTGATCCCACCATGTGATCCCACCATGTTGGCGATCGCAGCAAACCGCAGGTCAATTCAGACCTGCAGTTTGCTGCGTTTCCGGGTTATTCGGATCTCTGGGGACCTGATAACCCGGAACAGGATGGTAATCAGTGGTGTGATAATACACCACCAATCACCATCCTGCGATCCTGAGAAGTGATGGTGACATCAAAAAAAATAAAATGTTTCAACTGTTGCATCACCCTAATCGGGTGTCTGGGGTCCACAGCACAGCTGTGTGACCCTAGACCCCCCAGGGGTGCTACAGCTTACCCCCCCCAAAGCATTTTTTTTTTCTGCTTACGCTGACTGCGGCCGGCACTCTTAGCATCCAGCCACTGTTAGCGCATTGCACACCCCACCGCTGATCAGCTTCGTACGGCTGACCAGCGAGTTTTAATTTTTTTAATTTTTTTTCCCATTTTTTGGCCTTTTTTTAATTTTGTTAGTTTTAGAGATAAGTCCGCGAACACCCGTGCCCCCACACACACGCACACTAAATAAATATTGACACACACACTCCCCTATGGCCCGCTGGATGTTCTCGGCTGAGGAGGCATTCGCCCAGCTTGCCTCCAACTCCGACAGTCCCAGTGAGGATGAGGATGACCCCACTTTCCTTTTGTCATCCGCGTCCTTTTCATCATCTAGCGATGATGATGAGCCCCCAAGGCGGCGGAGAAACCCGCCAGGCGGAGCAAGGGGGCCGCCATGCCAAGGACCCTGTGGCCCACACTAGTACGAGCAGCTCTGGGGCTCGTACTAGTTTTCTGGCCCACCAGATAAGTCCACCGGAGCCCCCTACCGGTGAACTTGCATGGTGTACCCCAGAGCATTTTGAGTATGTGATTCCTGATTTTTTTGGCCAAGCAGGAATCCAGATTCCCACAGCGGGCTTCACTGAATATGACTATTTTAGTCTTTTTTTCAGTGACCACTTTGTGAATCTGATGGTGGAGCAAACGAACCTGTACGCCCAACAGTTCATTGCTCAACACCTTTTTGGCTAGGGCTGGTGGCTGGACTCCGGTCTGTGCAGCCGAGATGAGGACCTTTTGGGGCCTCATGTTGCACAAACCCAGGGTCAGGCATTACTGGAGTGGGGACATACTCTACCAGACCCCAATTTACCTGGTTTGAGGCCATCCGGAAATGCCTGCATTATGCAGATAATGCAGCATATTCCCCCAAGGTGATCCTGCCTATGACCGCCTGTACAAAATCAGGCCGGTCATCGATCACTTTGGGGCCAAATTTTTGGAGGCCTATGTACCTGGAAGGGAGGTCGCGGTTGATGAGTCTCTCATTGCTTTCAAGGGGAGACTCATTTTCTGCCAGTATGTTCCCTCTAAGCGGGCGAGGTATGGCTTGAAGCTGTACAAACTTTGTGAGAGTACCTCAGGGTACACTTACAATTTTCGTGTGTACGAGGGGAGAGAACCCCCAGAATGTCCCCCCACTCTGGGTGTTAGCGGGAAACTTGTGTGGGACCTTATGCACCCACTGCTAGATAAGGGTTACCACCTGTACGTGGATAACTTTTATACTAGTATCTCCTTGTTCCAGTCCCTCGCCGCCAGATCCACGTCCGCTTGTGGGACCGTGCAGAAAAATCATCACAGCCTCCCTACCCACCCCCTCCAGGTACCTATCCCTAGGGGTGAGACCCGTGCCCTTACCAGTGGAAAACTGTTGCTGGTCAGATATAAGGACAAGAGGGATGTCCTTGTACTGTCCACAATTCATGGTAACGGCATCACCCCTGTCCCTGTGTTAGGTACCGCGGCAACGGTCCTCAAGCCCGATTGTACCGTTGACTACAATCAGTATATGGGAGAAGTTGATCTCTCTGATCAAGTCCTCAAGCCATATAATGCCATGCGCAAAACCCGGGCATGGTACAAAAAAGTTGCGGTCTACTTGGTGCAGGTTGCCTTGTACAACTCTTTTGTGCTGTCCCGGAGCGCTGGCAACACAGGGAAATTCCTTCAGTTCTATGAGGCAGTCCTCAAAGCCCTGATCTTTTCTGACCGGGAAAGAGCAGGCCGGAGTACCTCGGGAACTGGAGGCACCCGGATCGTCCCTGGCCAACACTTTCCAGGTGTGGTCCCCCATACTAGAAAGAAGGGACAGTCCCAAAAAAAGTGCAGAGTGTGTCACAGGAGGGGGATACGGAAGGACACCACCACTCAGTGTGACACGTGCCCCAATAATCCAGGCCTCTGCATTGACGGTTGCTTCAGGGAGTACCACAATTCCATGGAGTACTAAATGTATAATCCCCTTTCCCAGTTTTAATTCTATTTAGCCACTGACAATCAGAAAAAAATTATGGTTCTCAGACTTGAGACACTAAAACTAAAACTAAAAATTTCAAAAATATTATTTTTTGTAAAAATAAAATAAAATAAAAAGTTGACATATTAGGTATCGCCACATCCATAAACATCTGCTCTATAAAAATACCCCATGACCTAACCCCTCAGATGAACACGGTCAAAAAAATAAAATAAAAACGGTGCAAAAAAGGTATTTTTTTGTCACCTTACATCACAAAAATTGTAATAGAAAGCGATCAAAAAGTCATATGCCCCCCAAAATAGTGCCAATAAAACCGTCCTCTCATCTTGCAAAAAATGAGCCCCTACCTAAGATAATCGGCTAAAAACTTTTTAAAAATGACTCTTAAACTATGGAGATACTAAAATGTTTAGTTTTTTTTGTTTATAAAAGGATAATATAGTGTAAAACATAAATACATTTTTAAAAAAGTAGACATATTAGGTATCGCCGCGTCCGTGAGAATCTGCTCTATAAAAATAACCCATGACCAAACCCCTCAGATGAACACGGTCAAAAAAATAAAATAAAAACTATGTCAAAACAGTAACAAAGCAAGAGTTAATAGCCAAACAAAACTTAATATTTATTACCCTGATTCTGCAGTTTACAGAAACACCCCATATGTGGTCATAAATTGCTGTATGACCAAACAGCAGGGCGCAGAAGGAAAAGAGCGCCGTATGGTTTCTGGAAGGCAGATTTTGATGGCCTTTATTTTTGGCACCATGTCCCATTTGAAGACCCCTTGATGCACCCCTAGAGTAGAAACTCCATTAAAGTGACCCCATCTAAGAAACTACACCCTTCAAGGTATTTAAAACTGATTTTACAAACTTTATTAACGCTTTAGGTGTTCCTCAACAGTTTATGGCAAATGGAGATGAAATTTCAGAATTTCTATTTTTGGTAACCTTGTCTCACAAAAATGTAATATAGAGCAACCAAAAATCATATGTACCCTAAAATAGTACCAATAAAACTGCCACATTATCCCGTAGTGTCCAAAATTGGGTCACTTTTATGGAGTTTCTACTCTATGGGTGCATCAGGGGGGCTTCAAATGGGACATGGTGTAAATAAACCAGTCCAGCAAAATCTGCCTTCCCAAAACCACACGGCACACCTTTCCATCTACGCCCTTACTGTGTGCCCGTACAGTAGTTTACGGCCACATATGGGGTGTTTCTGCAAACTACAGAATCAGGGCAATAAATATAGTGTTTTGTTTGGCTGTTAACTCTTGCTTTGTAACTGGAAACAATGGATTAAAATGGAAAATTTGCCAAAAAAATATCGAAATTCTGAAATGTTATCTCTATTTGCCATTAACTCTTGTGGAACACCTAAAGGGTTAACGACGTTTGTAAAATCAGTTTTGAATACCTTGAGGGGTGTAGTTTCTAGAATTGGGTCATTTTTGGGTGGTTTCTATTATGTAAGCCTCACAAAGTGACTTCAGACCTGAACTGGTCCTTAAGTTCTAAACTTCTAAGCCTTGTAACGTCCCCAAAAAATAAAATGTCATTCCCAAAATGATCCTAACATAAAGTAGGCATATGGGGAATGTAAAGTCATAACTACTTTTGTAGGTATTACTATGTATTATAGAAGTAGAGAAATTGAAACTTGGAAATTTGCAAATTTTTCCAAATTTTTGGTAAATTTGGTATTTTTTTATAAATAAAAATGATTTTTTTTTACTCTATTTTACCAGTGTCATGAAGTACAATATGTGACGAAAAAACTATCTCAGAATAGCCTGGATAAGTAAAAGCGTTTTAAAGTTATTCACAAATAAAGTGACACTGGTCAGATTTGCAAAAAATGGCCTGGTCCTTAAGGTGAAACATGGCTGTGTCCTTAAGGGGTTAAGTACAGCATTGTATTATTCTTGTATTGCTGCATGCATGATCATGATACACCTCAACTTGTAACTCACCAGTATAGGGACTTAGTGTTTGCTTGATGCCCTCAGTTGGTATGTTATGCATACCTTAGAGACAAAGTTCCATATAGTATGATTTGGGGCCTCTTGCCTAAATTGTGCCATGCGCCACTTAGTGTCTATTTGTTAGGTAAAACTCAATAGAATACAGGGCACATTTATTAAGACCGGCATTTTAGACGCTGGTCTTAATAGACCCCTAGCTCCACCGGAATTATGTAGAGGCGCATGCACCACTGCTTCTAAATGTATGACAGCTTCCAAGCTATCTTGCATTTAGACCTTTTTCTAAGCCTGAAACAGGTGTAGAAAATGGTAAATGAGGTGGGCCTGTCGGCCCGTCCCCTTCCCCGCCCATGCCATGCCAACTTTTTTAGACCTGGCGTGAGCGGGGAGAAGTCGTAGATTGCAGCGCAACTAGCTGTTGTGCCGCCATCTACGCCTGAAATACATCTAATATAAGCGTATTTCAGTTTCATAAATGACCCCCTACATTACTCACTATAGCCGTTAACGTTCAGATATTCTCAGCATTTCTTATTTTTTCTATATTTTATGTATTCCTCCTGCTACATTAAAGCTATAGTAAATATGTTTGGCAGGAAATTTTTAGCTGAGATTAAAGTTATTCTTGTGCTAACTTTTATGGAGATATTAAATTGCATTTATTAAGAAAGTTATTATGTAAGTGTCAAAATGGGAACCGCAAGCCCACGGGCTAAACATGACATGGTGCTGAGACACCACAACATTTCCATCTTTAGAACCTACTATAAAAAGCAGAAATGTGCACAAATAAATCCTAATTTTAACTACCTCAGTTACTAGAAGAGATTTCAGTCCACTGGATGCCCTGAGCTTTCCAGAGTCAATACTACACTCAGGGGACCCTCTTTACTAACTCAAAATACCTGTGATCCCAAACTAGACTGGACTTATACTCTGATAGGAAACTGAAGTAATCTGTTCTCTTCCTGGAAAAGCCTAGAACGTAGCTCTCTTATTAAATGGATTCTGTCACCACATACCTGCATAGAAAGCCAAACAGCTTAGTAGATGTGCGCAGCTGAACCCAACGCACTTTCCCCATCTTGATTGGTGGCCCCGTTCCCAAGATATTTATGTTTTGTATTTTATGCAAATGAGCCTCTTGGTGCAACAAGGATATGATTGCACCTAAAGCTCTGCTCACGTTATCTGCTGGCTGCACCCCAACCACTTTGAATGACAGGGGCAGGCAGTGTAGAGATAATCACACCTGGCCCAGGGTGGGGACGTGTCCAGCAGGGAAAATGAGCAGAACTTCAGGTACAACCAGGTCCAACTGTGACGCAATTGCTGTACCAAGGGGCTCATTTGCCTAAAATAAAAATGCAAAAATCTCGGGAATGGAGCAACTGATCAAGACGGTGCAAAGTGTGTAGGATTCAGCTGCCAAGCGGACATCTACAAGGTCATATGGATTTATATGCAGGTATGTGGCGATTCCCTTTAAGTGTTGTATTCCCTTATGAAGACACCAGGATAACACGTCATCCTTGAGGATGTCACTGGAGAGCGTGCAGAGAAGGTATGATCAATAACTTCTATGCATGCTAATCAAAGCTTTGCGGCAATATACACAAAAAGTGAGAATACGAGAATAAACCAAACACTCCCATTTATGAAAAGGTTAATATTATAATAAAGGAATGTAATCCTAAAACAGAAATGAAAATGCAAGGTTAAGTAAGTTACTTTTCAGTACAGAAAGAGTGACTCCATGGCAGTATTTTAGGATTAAGATTCCACAACTGACGTTGGTGTCTGCTCATATAACGTTTAGCTGGTCAGTATTATCATTCCATTGAAATGACACTAGTCATGGCAACATATTAAAGACTTCTGATATCCGCTAAATATAACCAGCCTCATAAAATCTGGGCGTCCATTATTGATGCTAAATACAGTAACAACAATGATGTAAAATGATTGGATAATGAAATTATTGTATGAACAAGTAAATGTAATAGGATTAAGGTGCCAGAAGTACTAATAGTGGGTTCTATTCAGTGAGCTGTAATGAGATTGTTCTCAGCCAGATAAGCCTTTGCAACCAGACTGGATTACAAAGAGTGGATATGGAGTATTAGTGGATTCTTTCAACTCACTGCTTCCCTGTGTTTTATTGATACACACATTAATCCTAATTTGTCATTGAATAACTAATAGAAATCTGCTTGTCACATACCTTCAGTGAAGTCTTCCTGGAAGAGTGTTCATAAATGTGTGGGTGTCCTTTCTAAAGCCTTGTAGTAATTGTAGAAATGTTCTCCTATAGAACCACATTAGGAAGAAACGGTGACTAATAAGTTGGGGCTGGGGGTCATTTTAGAGCCATGGTAAAACCAACAAATTATTGGAGTTGGTGTGAAAATTCCCTTTTTAACAATAAAAAACATATGTGTTCACCATTGCATTAGCTCGAATTTTATTGAATGGGGGCAGCACTGCGGTAACCAGCTCCTTCCACAACACAATGAACGGAGCTACATAGTTCTGGCGCCAGAGCTAGTACCGAACAGCTGATCGGCAGGTGTCCTGCCAACCAGATCCTAATGGCCTATCCTAAGCATAGGCCTTCAATAATAAAATCCCCCCAAAACCCTTTAAGCTTACTGTTCCAGTGGTCATACTCACCACTGCATAGTTATAAATGGCATTTATAATCCTATACCAGTTTTGATGAAACTAAATGATTTAGGGGTTACATAGATAATTAGTAAGTACGGTTGAAAGAAGACATGAGTCCATCAAGTTCACCCAAGGGATGGGGGAAGATGTGGATGAAAAGAATAAGTATAGCTAAAAGTAAAAAAAAATATATATTTTGCTGTTATTGGTCCAGAGGAAAGTAGGAAACCATAATGCATGAACCAATCTGCCCTAAAAAGGAAAAGGTTACCTTTCTGACCCCAAGTGGCGGTCAGACTGGATCAACATTCAAAACAAGCATTCTATTTCTTTACATAAATCTTAAAGTTATTCTGTTCTAAGAAGCATTTGAGCCTCTTTTTACATTAATGACTGGTTTTATTAGTACATAGCACATTAGTACATAACTGGTGTCCAGTGGTTACTGACCCAGACCGAGCACTGAGTTTAAATCACTAACCACTAGTATGTATGTCTATAGTAGTTGTTAGGCTAGTTTCACCCTTGCATTTAACTGGTATTGAGATCTGGCAGAGTATCTAAGTGCCAGAGAAAAACGCTTCCGTTTTGTCCCCATTCATTATCCACTGAACTGAACAGAACGGAATGCTCCAAAATGCATTCCGTTCCATTTGGTTGAGTTCCCATAGCGGAGCTATAGCAAGCTGCGGTTTTCCGTCCAGCATGGTATGCGGATCAAAACGGGCCAGAATAGAAAAACATAATAGAAAACGGATCCAGCACCCATTGACTTACAATAGTTTTAATGCCGGATCCATCATGGCCGTTTTAGAGATAATACAACTGTATCTGTTCATAACAGATGCAGGTGTTTGTATTATCACAAACAGAAGCGTTTTCGCTGCTCCCTGCAGGATCAGGCAAAAATGCAAGTGGGAAAGTAGCCTTAAAAGGAATGTGCCAATTACAATTTATTTCTGCCAGTTACAACCATATCATGACACATATGCTTTTTTTCCTATGTTTTTTATTACAGTAAGTGGGTATAGAACCACTGTCCACCAACAGTTTTTACCTTGATCTTAACCTTGGGCGTTCCCTGATATTCACCCTTTAACCCAGGGGTGCACAACCTGCGGCCCGCGGGCTGCATCATGCATGCGGCTCCCAGAGCCAAGGTTTGCGGCCCCCGTCCTCCTGGACAGAAACACAGCGGGGGAGTCAATGAGAAGGCAGAAGCAGTGTATCAGCGCTTCTGCCTTCTCCTCAGATAGGTAAGCGCTATGCAGGGTGGACCCGGCTTGAGGGCAGAGGAGTGTAGAGCTGTCCCCACAGCAGGCTGGTTTCCCCTGTAACTGGGGCTTCTCTTGATGCCCCAGTTACAGTGGAAATGGTACAAAAAAAAGTCTATGTCCCCAAAGGTCTCTTGGGGACAAATTATATGGAAAAAATATATAAAAAATAAGTTAAAAAATTATTTTAAAAAAGTGTAAACAAAAAATATGAATCACAAATAAAGTTAAAAAAAATAAAATATGATGTGGCAAAAAAATAGAAAATTAAAAAAAAAAAATTAAAATTAAATACAAATAAAAGAAAAAAAGAAAATTAAAAATTGCAATATAAAAGAGTGTTCACTGTCCACCAACAGTCTTTTTATGACCTCTTGGGGGAGATATAATGTGGCAAAAATACATTTAAATAATAAGTAATAAACCAATTATAAAAAAAGAATTCAATAAAATATTATTAAAATACAAATAAAAGTAATAAATAAAAAGGAAGGAGTGAAAAATTAACAAAAAATTTTATTGTCCCCCAACAGTTTTTATGACCTCTTGGGGGAGATATTATGTTTCAAAAATATATTTAAATAATAAATATAAACAAATTATAAAAAAAGAATTCAATAAAATATTATTAAAATACTAATAAAAGTAATAAATAAAAAGGAATAAGTGAAAAATTAACAAAAAGTGTCAGTGTCTCCTAAAGGTCTTTTTATGACCTCTAAGGGATATTATTTGTAGCAGAAATACATTCAGTTAAAAAAAAATATAAAATTCATAAAAGAAAAAACACCAACCAAAATCTTCGCCATTATCACCCCATTCACGTAAAACTATGCATATTATATAACAAAACAACCGACACAAAATAGGTAACTAATTATAATGATTTATTTTGGTGTCAGTTATGCATATTTAAAAAATAAGGAGCTATAGTTTGAAAAAAAAAAACTTTTTAAAAATGTTTTGTACAGTTTCCTCCAAATAAAACTACAAAATAAATTTTAAGGCCCTATGTGTCAAGTGAAAAATTGTTGCAAAAATTATTTTGGTAGTCCCAACACAAAAAAGTTACAACTGTTCGAACCACCACGTGTGCTAAATCACAGTGTCTGTTCAGGCCCGGTTATTAAAGTGCTAACTGATAAATAAGTGCTTTCCCCACTAGTAAGCGAAAATCCTCTGCAGTGAAGGAAATCAATGATTTATGAACAAGTTCCTGCAGCATGTCCCCTGAAACAGAAGATTCATGCTTACCTGCTTCATGCCGCCCTGGCCCCCTCTGCCTCCATCTTCCGATTCCTGCACTTTCACACCTGTCAATGACTAGCTTTAGAAGTGACGTGCTGCTTGTGGCCACATCACCGCTGAAGCCAGTGATTGGCTGGAGAGGTGCATGTGACCATGCGCTGTAAAAACAGCGCAGGAAGCAGGTAAATATAACTCTTCTGTTTCAGGGGCCATGCTGCAAGAACTTGTTAAAAATACATTTTTACAGGGAAATCCCTTTAAGCCAGGGACGGATTGGCCATAGACCTCACAAGGAAATTTCCCGGTAGGCAGATGCCCAGGGGGCCACCTGGGCCCTCCTCGCGGCCAGTGAAAGTTTTTGGGGATGTATTTTGTGCTCATGGGGGCAGTATTTTGTGATGAACTGTGGTATTTTGCTCTGTTGGGGTCAAACACTGTGCCACAATATGGTATTGCTGGCCCTGACTTCCATCAGTTTGTACCCGACTACAAATTGGGGTCACTTCAAGTTTTTTTCCAGGGCCACTTCAAGTTCCCAGTCCGCCCCTGCTTTAAGCCCTTATGACACTGCGAGATGTTTCGGTCAAGTACTGGGAACAAGTCTTCATAGGGACGCTCATTCATGATAACTGACTGGTAAAATCATGCCGCACATCTCTCTGTGTAATCAAGGATGTGCTACTGATAAGCAATGTAACTAAATGAAGGAGGAATGACTGTGATAGCGATCATTCCTCCCCAGTCACTTTACATTGGCCTGTGTACTAGGCTGATGCAAATAAGCGTCAATCAACATTTTTTTTTATTTGCGGCCCCTTGAAACAGAGCGATGTGACAATGCGGCCCTCAGACCAAAAAAGGTTGTGCACCCCTGCTTTAACCTCTATACGGGGATCTGGACTTTGCTGCAGGTAGCCACCAGACTGCTGCCTCCTGGAGTAGTCCCTGTGTGGTTTACAAATATAATGCTATGCCACCCCAGCAGTGCTGGGAGGTCAGGGCAGGAGCTATCTGATATTCATGCTGCGAGTCCGGAGTGTGACACTCGCTCCTGTGAAATCAGCCTAACTCTTGCAATACTGCAGAATGAGGTGAAGTTCAATGAAGAATATCTTGAAAAGACCCAACAGACACAGGCAACCAGCGAGCTCTGGAACTGTGACAGACACAGAGTGAGTGGAGCAACACCTGTGCCCACCTCCATCGTGCTATCTTGGGCAGTATATCATTTTTTTTTTTTTATGCAGTTTTTTTTTATGAAAATGATTATGAGGGCTGCCATCTTGTCTGAGCTTTTCTTAACAGCATTTACAGAGGTCAGAAGGGAATAGATATGTTTTGATGATCAGCTTTTGTGAATGGAAGGATCCAATGTTATCTATCTATATATAAGTGATATCGGCCATTATAATCCTGTCTGTGAGGATAATGAAGAAATGTGATCTGTACAGACCAAGAAGTGGCACCTATTAGGTTTAGTGGACAGCGTGAAAACTGCAGGATTTTAGAATTTGAAAAAATATATAGATAGTGGCATGAAAATTTTTAAATATCACTAAAAAGTCTTTAAATATGTTTAAAATAAAAACTTAATTTAAACAATACAGTAGGTCACTTTCTGATGACACATTTCCTTTAGTGATCTTTTAAAATGTATATTGCCTTGGATTGAACTTCATAAGTAAAGATTTGTTGGCCCCCTAAGGGTATATTAGACGGGCGGATTATCTGCCTGAGGATCTCTAACGAGCGTTTGTAGTAACACCCTTTAGCGATCATCTTGCAGTGTAATACTGCCGCCGATTGCACGATGCATGAGCAAATGTTCGTTCATCTGGCAATCCCGGTCATTCGGCATGCTGAAAGCTCAGGCTTTGCCGGCGGCAGATCATGCTGTCTAATTACAATCTGCCACCAGCATACCACTGTATAGCATGGCGACATGCAATGGCATAGCGATCGCTCCTCCCCATGTTGCTGGGGATATCGCTGTATGTTATAGCAGCAGTCTCCTCAGCAAGCGAGCAGGCGATTGCCAGGAGGTCTAGTACACCATTTAGATTTGTTTTCTACAAAGAGAAAAAGAGAATTGCATATCTTTTTCTATGTTGTACTGTTATTTAAGCCGAATGCACACGGCCGTGTTTCACGGCCGTGAGCGGTCCGTGGTAACCCGGCCTGGATTCCTGCTGAGAGCAGGAGCGCACGGCGTCATTGGTTGCTATGACGTCTCGCGCTTCATGCCGCCGCTGCACTACAGTAATACACTATACGTTGTATTACTGTAGTGCAGCGGCGGCATGAAGCGCGCGACATCATAGCAACCAATGACGCCGTCCGCTCCTGCTGTCAGCAGGAATCCAGGCCGGGTTACCACGGACCGCTCACGGCCGTGAAAAACGGGCGTGTGCATTCGGCTTTATAGTGATACTTAGCAATTACTCTGAGTATTTTTCTTGCAATTAAAAACATATTAAATTGTTTTGGAAAACATAAATCCATGTAAATTCTCTTACAGTAGATGTATTTTTTTTACCTCTGAGGTTAGCGCTCCTGCCACATACTTTAGTGATTACAGCTATTGTATGAGTTGCAAGAATCGCCTGCCCCTACTCAAAAGTGTACAATGTGCTGTTATGTTAATAATCCATATTCATTTAAATGTTACGGAATTTCTTTTCAAGCATAAAGGAAAAAAATATTGAGAGAGTAAATGAAGTTGAGCACTCTACATAGAAGTTATTATGCTATAAATGTATAAATTAAAAAACAAAACCTGGCGTACATCTATTTATTATAAATGTGAATGAAGGTCTATGAATTTCAATTAAAACCCTGCTGCTTGTGCCCTTGATGATGCATTCAGCTGGTGCAGGCATGTGAATATTGATATTACTCTTCCATGAGCACTCAAGGATGCATTTGCATTCCTGTAAATTCCTCTTAGAACTGTTGTTGATGAGATTAGATATTATGACCCATACTTAAATGTTTAATACTTTCATTAGTTGAAGAAACACCAATAATACTTTACCTTATTTGCATCCTTTGTAAACATCCTTTCTATGTAATTAGATAGTTTATTGCCCATCATGTAAATAGAGCAAGTTCTTCATATTGCTAATCTGTCTTGAAACTTCTTCCATAATTCCGGAATTACTGCTGTTTAAGCGACATTTCACAGATTAATCTACTGGTTTTGTATAATATCCAGCCGGTCATATTTAAAGCTACAGTAACATTTTCTACAGTTTACCCTCGCTTTATAGAAGGTTTTTCCTCCCCCCAGTCTATCATCTCTTTAAAGGGACCTGTCATCAACTTTATGCTGAGCTCACTGAGGACAGCATAAAATAGTGACAGAAATGCTGATTTCATCGGTGTGTCACTAATGAGCTAAAAGTAAGTGGTTGCTGAGAACCAACATCATAATTATTGCAGCTCAGGTCTTGAAAAGAGTCCAGTCTACCTGAGAAGAGTCCTGGTTATCCATAATCTCCTGCACTCTCGCCCATCTGCTGATGATTGGCAGTTCTCTCCTAGAGAGAAAGGGAGAAAACTAGGTAGAAGTCTGTCAGTCATCAGCAGGAGAGCAGGAGATCATGAATAACCAGGACTCTTCTCAGGTGGTCGGGACTCTTTTCCAGGCCCAGTCTGCAATGATTGTGATGTTGGTTCTCAGGAACCACTTACTTTTAACTTATAAATGACAGACTGCTGAAATCAACTCCCCTGTCTCTACTTTATTCTGCTTTTAGTATGGGCAGCACAAAGTTGATTACAGGTTCCCTTTAAATACCAAGAGGCCTCAGCATTGCATCAATGGAGCTAAATGTGCTTTTTTGACACAATTATATTATTATAATAATCCTTTTTAAGACTGGGGCTACATGGCAATCTTGGCCGCAACAATGGTCTCACAACCAAAGATTGTTTAGCAGTGCAGCCATTTAACTGGGTTGGCAGCACAACCACGACCCCAGAATCGCACCAAAATCCAAAACTGCTGGATTTTTTGTAATTCGGGGTTGCAGTCGCATCAACTTTCACGTACAGCTGCAACTTTGGTGGTACGAGGGGTGTTGCAGCCAAGATCGCCATGTAGTCCCTGCCTTTAGGTTTGTCCACATGGGACAGATATGCGGCACATTTATGTAAAATTCTGAAAATCCAGAGTATTCCGCATGCTGCAAAAAAAATTAAAAATAATCAGCTGTGAAAATTGACCCTCAGTGTGGGTTTTAATGTCAGTTTGTAGTTAAGATATCCCCTGTGGATTTCACCCTTCGTAAAGTACACAATGAAATCTGTGGCAAATCCACAGCAAGAGAAATGTGAAATCCACAACCAAACTTTCTGTTATGGAATCTTGGCAAAAAGTCTGCTGTGAAAATTGCTGTGTGGCTGTACTCGCAAGGTCTATCTAGAAACCATAAAGTAGAAATTGTGAGCTAAACAGGTACATATAAATGGTATAGCTACCTCTAAGTACAATGTCACACTGTATATAAAGTGTACGTAAAATTGCATCATTTATCTTGAACAGATCCTGACTTACAGTTGACCCCCTTTATTCCTTCCTGACCATCTCTTGCTCGTCAGTGGAGGAGAATGCTGCATTTACAATGATTTAGGTGACTGCACCAACGATCTATTACCCGACCCAATGAACAAGTATTTCACTCATTCATCGGATACCTTTACACAAGTAGATTATAACTAACAAGCCTCCGTACAAATGCTCATTAGAGATAATCTGCCTGAACATCCGCCAATGTACAGAGCCCTTATGACAGAGCTGCATTCCGAATCTTATGGTGGGTTTGCACAGCCAGAGGAGCAGCAGATTGTCAAGGAGGTTGTGTCCCTTTCCTGGCAACTGGCTGCTTGTTCAGTGGGGTGAAGCGCTGCATTTACAGTACATGCAGCGATCACTTCCACAGTAGGAGAACGAGCGATCCCTCGTCATCATACAGCTGCATTGGGCAATGACCATGAGAAATATTTGTAATGTGTTTTATCTCACAGGGACTCAAAGTGCACGGATAGTTGTATGCCTGGGGCAACTCCCTAGTCAGTGGCTGGGATTTAGATGCTCAACCCCAACACACAATGCAAACTAGGATCAATTTCGTAGGAAGCCAGTATACTTTTTTTATATTTTGGGAGTGTGGGAGGAAACTGGAGTACCCGGAGGAAACCCACACAAACACAGGGAGAACTTACAAACTTCATGCAGATGTTGTCCCTGATCGGTCTCAGACTTGGGACCCCAGATCTGCAAGCCACCATTGCCAACTAGGCTTGAGCGAATCAAGCTTCGGATCATAGATCCAAAGTCGATTTGTTCAAAAACTTATTTGGTAGTGATGTTTGCATACAGCATTAAAATGTATTGGATCTGTTTAGCCAAACTTCGTCTCACCCAAAGTTGCGCAAGACTAAGGTGAATTACTACGGTATTTCTATCTGCGGATGTAAGAATATTTTAAAATAGGAATCCGAAGTGGGCTTTGGTACTGGCTGGTACCTCGGTACCTAGACCCACTTCAGATTCCTATTTTTTATTCAATTCGATATGGGGAGGAGTGATCGTCATGCCATTGCTTGTCCCCACACTGAATCATTGTTTGCCAGCAGCAGATCATGAGTACACAGTCTTCCGCTGGCGAACAATGATTTTTAAGCATGCCTAAAAATCTGGATTGGCCGATAAACGAGAAGCAGTTGCCAAATCATCGCAAACTAGTGTTCCTACGAACTCTTGTTAACATTGAACTTGCTGACAGTGGGGAAATAAATAAAAAAACGTACTATTAAATCTGTGATTTAATATCTAGATAATTTAAAAGACTGAAATTGGGCATTAACAATGGCTAAAATCACATCGGGGTGCTGGCGTTCAGTCATTGCCTCTTCAATAACAGATTTGTTGAAGAGAAGAAAGCGGTATTATTCAATCTAAGTGGACACTACTGTATGAAGAGGTGAGGATATATCTTCAGTGTTGTTTTATTTCATCTTGTAGCATTGGAAATAAGCTGGAAATGCAGTGGCACTATGGGAGCACCGAAAATAGCCAAGCACCACACTCTACTTTCGGAAGTCCCATTGAAATGAATGGGAAGGGCACAGCGCAAGCGCGGCCACTGCTCTCATTCATTTCTATGGGGCTGACGTATATAGCCAAGCCAGCATTCGGCTATTTTCAGCACTCCCATAGGAATGAATGGAGGGCGGCCGCACATGAGCGGTGCGCCCTTCAGGACTTTGCAAGCACGCGGTCAGTAGCGGCAGGACGGATCCGACAGGCTGTTCACCCGACGGAACAGCCTGCCGGAGGTCCGTGCCGCTAGTGTGAAAGTAGCCCTAGTGATTAAACTTATGTTTAGAAAAAGTGCAACATGGCTTTTAGATTCATTCAAAGAAATGTCTAGGGCAACATTCAGTTAACAGAATTCTGTATCAAAGTATAACTAAAGGGTTTTCTCATTTTCAGGTCTGCACACAACAATGGCTACTGTGGAAACTCATTGTGCTCTTGCTGCTGGTTGGCCTGATAAAAGGCAATTTTCAGCCTCTTTAAGTCCTGGGCTTGCAACAGTTTCTCTTTATCTTTCCTGATATAGAACATAAAAATCCAGCATGGTACTGACAGGAATCACAGTTGTGCGCAGAGTACAAATTGGAAAGCCTCCTGTACCCGGTATAATCTGTTGTTGGTGAAGTACAGTAAGAAAACATGTCATATTGAAAGGTTGCTCTTTTCCTGATCCTATGTGATTCTAATGATTTTTTTCAGAATCTATTGCTTACACAGTAAAAATATCTTAAAATGTTTTGTTCACAACATATCCCAAGGAGAACCTCTAATAAGACTATATTACTATAGTCTAACACAAAACGTAGTCTTCCTCATAAGCAGACTTGAAAACCCCTTTAATGTTACAATACGTTTGTCACAGTAGGGAATGGTAAAGCCTTGAACTTGCCCGCACCACTGTCCCTCCCTAATTGCATGATCCATCCTAAAGCTACAGCCCACAACTGGACGGAAGTCCATTCCTGACTAGGTGCTGAGCCCCCTAAGGTAACATACAAATGGAGAACATAATAAACAACGGCAGACAGGCAAAACCAGGACTGGATCAGAATCGAAAAGCAAATTCAAAATCACGCTAGAGGTAAAACCAGAGAGAGATGTCAGAACCAGAAGTGTTAAGATTGTATTAGACAGCCAGATCAGGCAGGCCTTCCTTCCCGGCAATCACCTGCTTGTCAGCGGAGGCGAGCGCTACTATTACATGTAACGATCTCCTCCACAGTATAGGGAGGAGGAGTCAATAATGCAATTGCATACTTTGACACCTAATAAACAATGGATATACATGTGCCGCTTTAGAATTGATCTCACAAAGTGAAGAAGAGCAGACCACACATTTGCGGGCGTCCTCCATTCATTTCTATAGACTGACGAAAATAGCAGAGTGCTGGCTCGGCTATTTCCACCAGCTCGATAGAAGTGAATGGAGTGGTAGCAGAGCTTTCATGGTTTGCTTCCCTTTCATTTCTTTGAGACTTACGAAAATAGCTGAGCATGCTGCTTGGCTATGTTTGGCACTCCCATAAAAATGAATGGAGTGTGTCTGTGAAAGTGCGCTCCACTCTACTTCACTTTAAGTTGTAGTACTTGCCAATATATTTCTAGCACCCTTACGTCTATTTTTTATCAGCTATAAACGGAGCATTTAACCGTAATTGATGAACAATGGCCCCCTGACACACCATAATGCATTACACTTCCAGACACTGGCTCATTTGCTTTGTAACTAATAATCTTGGGATATTTGACGCACCAGGAGCATATGCAACAGAATATGATTTACAGCTTCCTCTGTAGATCTCATGCTAACAGTAAGATGTAGTTGGACTTGATAATAAGCCAAAGACATTCTCACGTCTATTCTTCATTGGCTATGATTGAACATTTAACCATTTATCCTCATTGTCCGCATAAAGGCTCCAATTAATAAACAATAGCCTTCTGGCCCACCGTAATTCATTACCAGTTCACTTGCTTTGTAAGGAATAATCTCATGATATTCGAAGTATGAGGGGCATCTGCAACAGAATATGATTTACAGCTTCCTCTGTAGATCTGCGGATAACAGTAAGATGTAGTTGGACGTGATAATATGGAATGATCTGCAGTATATTGTAATTGCAATTAGGCAGCCAGCATCTCTTTTGCCCTTTCTGGATTCACGCTAATGATTAATAGTTGGAGAGATTGTGTAGAGTGGGAAGATTCAAGGAAGGCAATTAATTATTTCACAGATACAATAATACATAATTTCTCCATCTTTAGAACAGCAAAGTCATGATGACATCTTTATGTTTCTATTTATTCATATTTGTACTCCCCCAAGTGTACTTTCAGGCACTGTCATTTATTTTTTACCCTTTCCTTGAGGAATGTATTTTTTTATTAGTAATTTGACTTTTTATTTTTTTGCCCTGAAGAAGGTTCAATAGGTTTAAATCAACAATTTTTAGATGTAGATTATACTATTGAAAAATAAATGACCAATAGTGACATTATTGTAGACCTTTTGTATTGACCGAGTGATAGCTGACATTTCATTTCATTGAAATTGATTTGTGATGGAACCACATCCCCTGGGATGAAGTATTGATGAGAATACCCTTAGAGGCTTTCGGTTTTCATCAATATCCTGTAATTTTATAATGTATCTCTTTTACCTTTATTGTTCTTCTATTTTGGGCTGTCGTCACATGACCATGTCCATGCAGCTCTTTCTTAGGCTACTTTCACACTAGCGTTAGGTTTGCCCAGCAGGCTTTTCCAGTAGAGGAACAGCCTGCCAGATCCGTTCTAATGCATGTACATTACCACAATGGATTTTGAACAAAACAATTCAGATGCAGTCGAAGTTCCGACTTTCAGCTTTAATTCAGTGGGTTGAACAAAATGATTGCATAAAAATGTGAGGAACTAAAGTATTTTTTAAACGCAATCCCTTCATTTAAGGGGCTCAAAAGTAATTGGACAAATTAAATAATTGTAAATAAAATGTTAATTTCTAATACTTGGTTGAAAACCCTTTGTTGGCAATGACTGCCTGAAGTCTTGGACTCATGGACATCACCAGACGCTGTGTTTCCTCCTTTTTAATGCTCTGCCAGGCCTTTACTGCAGCGGTTGTCAGTTGCTGTTTGTTTGTGGGCCTTTCTGTCTAAAGTTTAGTCTTTAACAAGTGAAATGCATGCTCTATTGGGTTCCGATCAGGTGACTGACTTGGCCATTCAAGAATATTCCACTTATTTGCTTTAATAAACTCCTGGGTTTCTTTGGCTTTATGTTTTGAGTCATTGTCCATCTGTATTATGAAACGCCGACCAATCAGTTTGGCTGCATTTGAGAACACAGTATGTCTCTGAAAACCCCAGAATACATCCGACTGCTTCTGTCCTATGTCACATCATCAATAAACACTAGGGACCCAGTGCCACTGGCAGCCATGCATGCCCAAGCCATCACACTGCCTCCGCTGTGTTTTACAGATCATGTGGTATGCTTTGGATCATGAGCTGTACCATGCCTTCGCCAGCAAAGTCCAATCTAACCTTCTTATTCTTGAGGCTTAGAAGTGCCTTCCACCGTGCAGTGAACCCTCTGTATTTCCTTTCATGCAGTCTTCTCTTTATGGTAGATTTGGATATTGATCCGCCTATATCCTGGAGAATGTTGTTCACTTGGTTGGCTTTTGTGAAGGGGTTTCTCTTCACCATGGTAATTATTCTGCGGTCATCCACCACTGTTGTTTTCCGTGGGTGTCCAGGTCATTTTGCATTGTTGAGGTCACCAATGGTTTCTTTCTTTCTCAGGATGTACCAAACTGTAGATTTTGCCACTCCTAATAGTGTAGCAATTTTTCGGAAGGGTTTTTTCTTTTTTTCCAGATGAAGGATGGCTTGTTTCACCTGCATGGAGAGCTCCTTTGACCGCATGTTTACTTCTCAGCAAAATCTTCAAAATGCAGGCACCACACCTCAAATCAACTCCAGGCCTTTTATGTGCTTAATTGAGAATAAAATAATGAAGGAATTGCCCACACCTGTCCATGAAATAGCCTTTGAGTCAATTGTCCAATTAGATTTGGTCCTTTTAAAAACAGGGTGCCACATGTAAAGGAGCTGAAACTCCTAAACCCTTCATCCAATTTTAATGGGGATACCCTCAAATACCCTCAAAGCTAAAAGACTGGACTTTATGTCCTTGTCCATTATAGAACTACAACTTGAATATGTTTTAGTAAACAGGTAAAAAAAACAAAATTTGTGTCAGTGTCCAAATATATATGGACCTAACTGTATAAGCACAGTATATAGGTTTACAATGGAAGTAACTAGCATGTTGGATCCTATATAGATTTATCACATGATCTTTTCATTTTCATGTTTTTAAAAGGTTCAGCAGGAAGGATATATGGGAATATTTTTTTTTGTTTTCCAGAGCAGTAGTCTTATAGTTTGCTGTGTGTTGATGCTCCACATAGTGTTTAGTTGTGCTTAGGTGCATCAGTTTATAATTACCGGAGTCTTCCTAAAGCAGGGACTTTGATTACAGTTTCAAGTTAACTATTTATGTCCATAACTTTAAAGGTGAATTAAGGTTCTGGTCTTTTTCCATGAACTGAAAGTCCAAATTAAATTTAGCAACATCTTCTTGTGTGTGTAATGTCCACTCTTGCCAGCTCATATAAAGATCTTGTCCTGGTGGGAAACAGTAGTTACTATGGAAACCCAGTGATGGAGAGACTCTTCCTTCCCAGCTATGCTGCCGCTGGGACTGGATGGAACAGGTTTACAAATTAGGTGAAAAGACTGTCCCAATGCCTAAAGCTAGCAGGTGAAATCTAGGTCGTCCATGTGAACACGAATCGCCTTTAGTTCCTAAGAAAATCACCTCAGGCTCCACTGCTGACTGTATACTTGCCTAAGCAGAAACACACAAGACAATGCTTTGCATGTATGGGTATATATATATATATATATATATATATATATATATTGGGAATTAGCTTTGTAGCAGTAGGCAAAATGGGATGAACTGCAGTCAGACAGCGACACTGAAGTTCACCGTAAACTTTGCAGGCTCTGCCTGTTTTTTATTTTGTTGCACAAAGTAAAAATATAGGAGGAGATTTATCAAAACTGGTGTAAAAGAAAACTGGCTTAGTTGCCCATAGCAACCAATCAGATTGGTCCTTTTATGTTCCAAATGAACTCTGAAAAATTAAAGGTGGAATCGGATTGGTTGCTATGTGCAACTAAGCCAGTGTTACTTTACACCAGTTTGATCTATCTCCCCCATAGCCTTTACATTCAGGCCCATCAACCACTGCTCAAGTGAACAGTATGTTTTCCTGACTATACAAGTGGCTGGCTTACTACCAACCACTTAAACAGAATCGATTTAACATGTTTTACCTCACAACAAAAGCAACAGAACCTGTCTGTGGAGACTTTCTCCTCACACGGCTCTTTCTCTAAGTTCCTGGAGTCTTGTACACATATGAGAGGAATTTGGGGAAAATAATGATCCTGTCACTGTCTGTCAATATAAATTTGTGTTTTCCATATGTGTTTTCCAAATATTTGCCGACGGTTCTATTGCTGGTTGAGCAGGTGAGTAGTAGTTTGCATAAAAACAGGAGCATCGTGAGCACAAAGCTGTTGGTTTTGACAAAGATCCTTTTTACAGGAATTTTATGGTTTTAGGTAAATGAAGTTTAGATAGGGTTGTGCCAAGTATAGGAAATAATTGATAGAGCAATGTGCAACCAAACCAGTGTTACTTTACACCAGTTTGATAAATCTCCCCCATAGCCTTTACATTCAGGCCCATAACCACTGCTCAAGTGAACAATATGTTTTCCTGACTATACAAGTGGCTTACTACCAACCACTCAAACGCTGCTGGGAACAATGTTGTCCGAGAAGTACGCCACTTTTACAGACTGACAATAATACCCACAAAACCGAAGATAAAATCGATTTTAGAGGAAAAATTGTTAGGAAACATTCTTTCCTGTATATTTACTTGTATATAAAGTGCAAGTGCTGCCAAAAATTACAAGGAAGAGGCACTCCGATACAACCTGTATATCACATAAAGGAGGGCCTCATTCACATTGTGGTACAATTGTTCAGGTAGTGCGATTCCTACACTCATAAAGCCTAAGCACTAAGTGAGAGGGCTGCCAAAAATTACAAGGAACCGGCACTCCAATACACCACTTGTTACACATAAAGGAGGGCATCATACACAGCCTTGAAAAATAATGATTGATGGCCTGCTGGTGACCCTCAAACACATTTGGAGCAAGGGCCTGCTGATCTGACCATCTAAAACATCATGGGCGAGGGCCTGCTGCCGCTTTGGTGACTCTAGATAACCTGTGCCCCATCGCATGTCCCCGTGATGGCGACGATCCATTCGGATGTCTGCCCTATCAACTTTCGATGTTATTTTCAGAGCAAACCACGGTGACCATCATGGGTAACGGGGAATCAGGGTTTGATTCCGGAGAGGGAGCCTGAGAAACAGCTACGGCTACAACTTCCAAGCAAGGCAGCATGCTCTCAAATTACCTATTAGGTATAATTAGGTGAGGACCTGCAGGTGAGCTGACCCTGTAAGAGATTGTAGTTGAGGGCCTGCTGGTGAGCTTACCCTCTAAAAGATTGTAGATGAGGGTCTGGTGGTGAGCTGACCCTCTAAATAATTATATGCGAGGGCCTGCAGGTGAGCTGACCCTGTAAAACATTATATACATGGGCCTGCAGGTGAGCTGACCCTCTAAAAGATTTTAGGTACGGGCCTGCTGGTGAGCTGACCCTGTAAAAGATTTTAAGCACGGGCCTGCTGGTGAGCTGACCCTGTAAAATATTATATGCGAGGGCCTGCTGGTGAGCTGACCCTGTAAAAGATTTTAGGTGCGGGCCTGCTTGTGAGCTGACCCTGTAAAATATTATATGCAAGGGCCTGCTGGTGAGCTGACCCTGTAAAACATTGTAGTTGAGGGCCTGCTGTTGAGATGACCCTCTAAAAAATTATATGCGAGGGCCTGCAGCTGAGCTGACCCTGTAAAACATTGTAGGTGAGGGCCTGCTGGTGAGCTGACCCTCTAAAAAAGTATATGCGAGGGCCTGCAGTTGAGCTGACCCTGTAAAAACTTATATGCGAAGGGCATATATGCGAGGGCATTATATGCGACGAATAAGCATGTTGATATAATGGAAGAGGAGGTGGAGGATGAGGAAATGAAGATTCAACCATATACCCTTGTTTGTGGTGGAAGGGGTGCATGGGAATATAGTGTATTAAATACACCATAAAAGCCACATTTAAAGTGCCTTTATGTTCAGCCGCTTTCCTCTGGTGGAGTCGAGAAGTCATGGTAAATCCAGGTCTTTTTCATTTTTATGAGTCAACCTGTCAGCATTTTCAGTTGACAGGCTTATACGCTTATCTGTTATAATGCCACCAGCAGCACTAAATACCCGCTCAGACAAAACGCTGGCGGCAGGACAGGCCACCACCTCCAAGGCGTAGAGCGCCAGTTCGTGACACGTGTCCAGCTTGGACACCCAGTAGTTGTAAGGCACTGAGGGATCATTGAGGACGCTGACACGGTCTGCTATGTATTCCTTCACCATCTTCCAAAATGTTTCCCTCCTTGTGACACTAGGCCATGCATCAGGGTGAGGGTGCTGGCTGGTTGTCATTAAACTGTCCCAGGCTGTTGCCCTGCCTCTGTTGGAACTGCTATGTGTTCCCCTTGTCTCCCCTCCTCAGTTGGCCAAGGAACTACGGAATCTGCCGCCAGCGTTGTCAGATGGAAATTTTTGGAGCAATTTTTCAACAAGGATCTTCTGGTATTGCACCATTTTGCTCGTCCTCTCCACCAGAGGAATGAGAGATGAGAAGTTCTCTTTGTAGCGGGGGTTGAGAATGGTGAAAAAACAGTAATTCGTGTTGTCTAAAATGCGTATAACGCGCGGTTCGCTGGAGAGTACCAACAGGCAAGACTTCGCTGTCATCATCAGGAGGATCACTCTCAATCTCCTGATCCTCTTCCTTCTCTTCTGCCCACCCACGCTGAACAGATGGAATTAAACTTCCATGGGTACTACCCTTTGTAGCGGAGGCAACCGTCTCCTGCTCCTCTTCCTCTTCATCGTCCAATTCGCGCTGAGAAGACGAACTGAGGGTGGTCTGGCTATCACCCTGTGCAATGTCTTCCCCCATTTCCACCTTTTCCACATGCAAAGCGTCGTCCTTAATTGTGAGAAGCGAGCGTTTGAGTAAACACAGCGGTGTGCTGTTTGTCCCCTAAGCATATCAGCTTCAGCACGGCACTTCAGTGCTACACTGCTTCCAGCTACCGACTGATGACTGACTGGTGCTGCACGCAGATAATTCGGAGGTGAAAGTGGAGGAGGAGGCGGAGGAGGAGAAGTGGGGGCTGGAGCCACTAACGTAGGTGCTAGCGGAAACCCTGATAGACGTAGGGCCCGCAATCCTTGGCGTGCTATCCCAGGGTACGACTCACTCTCGGCCTCCACAACATTTACCCAGTGTGCTGTCAGGAAAATGTAGCGTCCCTGGCCGAATGCACTTGTCCATGTGTTCGTGGTTAAGTGGACCATCCCAGTAACTGCGATGGTCAGGGCACGTGTGATGTTACAGGACACATGTTAGTGTAAGGCGGGCACGGCACACCTTGACAAATAGTGGCGGCTGGGGACTGCGTAACGTGGAATGGCCGCCGAGATCAGACTGTGGAAGGCCTCAGTGTCCATAAGCCTAAATGGCAACATTTCCAGGGCCAGTAATTTGGAAAGCTGTGCATTTAGTGCTATGGGTGGCTGGGTATTTGCGCTTGCTTTCAAATGCCTGGGGTAAGGACATTTGGATGCTGCGCATGGGACACAGAAGTGGATGTGGTTGCTGATGGTGCTTGCGAAGGTCCAGGTGCAGGGCGGGGGGCATCCGGGCCTGCATCTTGGACAGGGGATTAGACAGCACGTAACCCCGAAGAAGAGGAGGCAGTGGTGTGACCCGACCCGCAGACACAGATTGTGGACCCAGGCGTTCGGCCCACCTATTACGGTGGTTTGATGCCATGTGGCGGATCATGCTGGTGTTGGTGAGGTTGCTAATGTTCACGCCCCTGCTCATTTCTGTATGGCACAAGTTGCAAATTACAATTCTTTTGTCGTCTGCACTTTCCTCAAAAAAGCGCCAGACTGCGGAACACCTACCCCTTGGCAAGGAAGATTTCCGCAAGGGGGTGCTCCGTGGAAAAGTTGCAGGCCTGTTTGGTGTGGCCCGCCTTCTCCCTTTTGCCACCCCACTGCCTCTTCCAGCCTGTTGCGGTGCTGCAGATCCCTCCCCTTCTGTACAGCTGTCCTCGCTCTGCTTTCCACCTTCCCAGGTTGGGTCAGTGACTTCATCATCCACCACCTCCTCTTCCCCTTCCTCACCCTGCTCATCCTCCTAACTTGTTGACCAAACCACAACCTTAGTGATTGACAACTGTGTCTCATCCTCCTCCTCAACCTCTTGAGACAGTAATTTATTTTGAGTTATTGGCAACTGTGTCTCATCATCATCCACCTCATTAAACAGTAATTGCCGTTCCCCACCGTCATCTTCTTGTGACTGTGGATGCTCAAGAGTTTGGGAATCAGGGCACAAGATCTGTCCCTCTTCAAGCATGCTTGGCGAGAGGGCCAAATCAAGGAATTGCGAGGAAAAGAGGTCCTCGGAATATCCGAGTGTGGGATCACTTGTTTGTATAGACTCTCCATGGTGGGAGGAAGGAGTATCAAGACTGGACTTGGTGGAAGACAGGGTGGTGCTTAACTGACTGGAAGCATTATCTGCTGCAATCCAACCGACCACCTAGTCGCACTGGTCTGATTTCAAGAGTGGTGTCCTGCGCCGCCCTGCAAACTGGGACATGAAGCTAGGTATCGTGGATGACTGTTTTTCTTGTGCTCTGGCAGCAGGCACAGCTTCAACGCACCCAGGGCCACGGCCTCTGCATGCACCATCAGCATCACGTCCACTTCCCCATCCCTTACTGCTCGCCTTCTTTATTTTAAATGTGGTATATTCTTGAAAGGATTTGGAAGTGTATGCGCCAAAAAATTTAAAAAGGTATTTGGGATGTGGAAACATCACACAGGAGATATCCAGCAGATAATGTCAATGCTGTCACCAGCGGCTAATAAAAAATTACAGGGAATGTCATAGGTATTTGGGATGAGGAAGCGTTATACAGGAGAGGTACCACCGGTAATGTCACTGTCCAAAGCATCTACGTAAAAAGTACACTGTATGTCACAGATAAAAAAATTTAGGCGCACACTTTACACTAGAGATGTGGCACTGGTAATGTCACAGTCTGCAGCGGACACCGTCTATTAAAAAAGTACACTGGATGTCACAGATATTTTAGGGATGCGCACACTTTAAACTGGAGATGTGGCACTGGTAATGTCACTGTCCGCAGCGGACACCGTCTATTAAAAAAGTACACTGGATGTCACAGAAATTTTTGGGATGCGCACACATTATACTGGAGATGAGGTGCAGCTAATGTCACTGTCTGCAGTGGACACCGTCTATTGAAAAAGTACACTGGATGTCACAGATATTTTTTGGATGCGCACACTTTATACTGGAGATGAGGTGCAGCTAATGTCACTGTCTGCAGCGGACACTGTCTATTAAAAAAGTACACAGGATGTCACAGATATTTTTTAGATGCGCACACTTTATACTGGAGATGTGGTGCAGCTAATGTCACTGTCCGCAGTGGACACCGTCTATTGAAAAAGTACACTGGATGTAACAGATTTTTTTGGGGATGCGCACACTTTACACAAGAGATGTGGCGCAGCTAATGACACTGTCCGCAGCGGACACCATCTATTGAAAAAGTACACTGGATGCCACAGATATTTTTTGGATGTGCACACTTTACACTAGAGATGTGGCGGAGCTAATGTCACTGTCCGCAGCGGACACCGTCTATTGAAAATGTACACTGGATTTCAGATATTTTTTGAATGCGCACACTTTACACAGGAGATGTGGCGCGGATAATTTAACTGTACGCAGCGGACACCGTCTACGGAAAAAGTAAACTGGATGTCACTGATATTTTAGAGATGCGCACACTTTACACAGGAGATGTGACGCGGATAATTTAACTGTACGCAGTGGACACAGTCTATGGAAAAAGTACACTGGATGTCACTGATATTTTAGGGATGCGCACACTTTACACAGGAGATGTGGCGCGGATAATTTAACTGTACGCAGCGGACACCGTCTACGTAAAAAGTACACTGGATGACACTAATATTTAAGAGATGCGCACACTTTACACAGGAGATGTGACGCGGATAATTTAACTGTCTGCAGCGGACACAGTCAACGGAAAAAGTACACTGGATGTCACTGATATTTTAGGGATGCGCACACTTTACACAGGAGATGTGGCACGGATAATTTAACTGTACGCAACGGACACCGTCTATGGAAAAAGTACACTGGATGTCACTGATATTTTAGAGATCGCACACTTTACACAGGCGATGTGACGCGGATAATTTAACTGTACGCAGCAGACACCGTCTACGGAAAAAGTACACTGGATGTCACTGATATTTTAGGGATGCGCACACTTTACACAGGAGATGTGATGCGGATAATTTAACTGTCTGCAGCGGCCTATTGGACGCTATTTAGCGCAGGATGCGCTAAAAATATATATTGCTGTTGTCACACACAGTAGTCCTTAAAAGGACTTTTGGGTCACTGTAAAGTTTTTCTAATAAAACTCTTCCAATAACACTCCCTACACTCTGTTCTTTTCTATGCACAGCTCTCCCTAAGACTGAGCAATTTAGCGCAGATTGCGCTACAAACATATATTGCTGCTGTTACACACAATAGTCCTTACAAGGACTTTTGGGTCTCTGAAACGTTTTTGTAATAAAATCTTCCAATAACACTCCCTACACTGTCTTTCCCTTCCTACGCTCAGCTCTTCCTGACTAAGACTGAGCCGAACATGTGTCATTGGGTGCTTTATAGCACCCGATGACGCGTTTCGGCCAGCCAATCACTGTAATGCAAGTAGCCAACATGGCTATGGCATTACAGTGAGTGCCAGTAAATACCTGCACGTTTATTGGCTGCGTAGCAGCCAAGAAACGTGCGTGGAGGAGACTCGAGCATTGCGCTCGAGCAAATGTGGTACTCTGCCAAGTACCTCCATGTGCCGAGCATCGTGATGCTCGAGCCGAACAGGTGTTCGGCCGAGCATGCTCGATCATCACTATCCTGTACATTTTAATGGTATTCACCAGCAATCTGGAAGTTTGCTAGATTGTTCCCCATTGTCAGAAAAATTAGAGGTCATATAGGGCACTATAGGTCATTTTAACTTTAGTGTTCTTCACGGTCAACCTAGCAAATCTTGATGAACCACGTATTTTAGGTATATTATATTGTGGTATCATATTTTATTTTTTTTATAATTGACTGCATCTGGTGACATTGTTGATAAACAATATTGTTTTTCATTATGTTTCAGTGTTTTGATTTTATTGTGTATCAAGCTTTTTAGAGATGTTTTTCAAGCAGCCACAACAAATGCTTGTTATTGTGTACATTCTAGAATAAGCAGGTTACCCTTAAAGGATACCACTATTTTATACTGAAATGTTAAAAAGTCACTGCTGTTTATGCCTTTTAATGGATCTTAAAATGTTAAGCTTTTAATCTAAATGGACGTAATAATAAATCTAGCCTGTTATCACATAAAGTGCACCCAAAGGTCACCATCAGTCTTGGCTCAGTGAAAAAATAAAAAAATAAAAAACCTCTGACCCTTTGTGAGACAGAGCCGAACACTGTTTTGTACTTTCTCCTGAAACTTTTTTTTATGTCTGCATATTATGTGAACCAATAATATAACGTTAGGGTGATTTAAAAAAAAAAAAAAAACATACCGAACTACTTTCATGTCATATGTTGAACTGACTTGAACTAAAAATGTACTATATAACCAAACAATGCTAGATTTTTATAAATATAAAGCCATAATAATAATGCTGCTTTGCAGTGTCCTACTGAAGGGTTTTGTGTACTGTACTCTTTGCATTATATGTCCCATGAGCTGTCTATCGAGTTCCTGGGTTACTGTTGCTACGGCTGGCTCCTTCCCTTCCTGTAGGAGAAGTTGCATCAGTTCAGTTTAATGTAGCTGTAAGTAAAGGAGCAGCACAGAGCCACAAGTCCAGGGTATTCAGCCCTGAGGATTGAAAAGCAGCATAGTGACGGCACAGATGCCATCCCTTGAGCAAAAGTTAGTGGATTCTATAGAACGTTGAGCGGCCATACTGGAGAAAGTGTAGAGAATCAGTCAGTGAAGAGAACACATACCTACCTGTGCTGGACTTCACTGCATGTTGGTTGAAGTAATCAGCTTCATGTTCCCCACCATACTAAAAGAACAGACTGGCCATCTGTTGATAGACTGTATTCTGCTGCGCATACCGAAGAGATACCTATTTAATGAAAGTGAGAGAGATGAGTTGCACTGCTTGGTCGATTTGCGAAGATTGTACAGACTTAAAAAGAGACTTAAAGAGATCTTCTGTTAAGCCCCCCACCCTCCATACACAGCCACTGTAGACGATAACTGTGAGGAATGTACTAAATGTATTCAGGGCCTGTGCTAACCATCTGCTGAACTGCTGCAGTAAGGTACAACCTGTTGCACTACAACCTGTCTCATCATTGTCTCCCATGACCCATTCAATGAACTCCTGCCTTGTACCCCCAAAACTCACTAACAACAAGGGCACCTCCACCACCATCAGGCAGTGGGCCCTAGAACTAGAGTGTGCCCCAAGAAGAAGAAGGATTGTGCCCCTCACTGCACAGCCCAGGGAGAATCAGAATGCGAAGTGCCACTTTAAGTATGACTACTCCTATCCTCTCCACTGGCCCTGATGTTTTTCAACTACCTTGGGGGACGAGAGGTCTGAGCCTCACTACACCCTATGCTTTGGCATATACTACACATTGGCAAGTTTTCCTGTCTGGCTTTTCAGCCATGATAGCATATTGTAGGCAGGATTGAATCATTACCATCTACTAAAGAGAAGTGTAGTGGCCGCTCCAAGCCTCCCAGCCACGGCAGCCATGATGTCACCTCCATGGCTGGAGTAATGATGTGCTTCAGCACATAGAGCACAAGACAACTGAGACCTGTGACTGAGTTCAGTGGTCAAATGGAGTATATAGCAGGCCATCTCTGTCTCCCTTGCTCTTGTGTCAACATTTGATATACAAGAGAAGTCTCTCATTTTCTAGTAATTGTGCAAGGTGATCCATGTGCTATAATATACTGTATAAAAGAGCCTTTATTTAACAATTCAGATAAATCTTTGTTAATGCACTAACAAAGCAGAACTCGCCTCAGATGAAGGTGATCACTGCTTTTACAAATGAATAAATAAGTGGTGTCCACGAGGAATCAGCACTCAGTGGAATACACAGAGCTCCATTAATTTTCTGTTGCTTTAACATGTTTCAAAGCTCTACTCAACAAAGCTTCATATGTGATATCAATAAATCATACCTGTACATACAGGGAAAATAAATTACATTTCCTTTCCAACAGAGCGTATGCAGCATATAGTTCACATTAATATATTTTATAAATGATCTGATGTTCTTTACAATAATGACAGGCTACTTTCACACTTGCGGCAGAGGATTCCAGCAGGAAGTTCCGTCGCCAGAACTGCCTGCCGGATCCGGCAATCCGGATGCAAATGGATGCACTTGTGAGACTGATCTGGATCCGGATCCGTCTGACAAATGCATTGCAATGCCGGATCCGTCTTTCCGGTTGTCATACAGAAAAATGGATCCGGTATTTTTTTTTTCTGCACAGATTTAAAGGTCTGCTCATGCGCTGACCGGAAGAACGGATCTGTCAGTGTGGCAATTTTAATGCCGGATCCGGCGCTAATACATTTCAATGGAAATTAATGCCGGATCCGGCATTCCGGCAAGTGTTCAGGATTTTTGGCCAGAGAGACAAATACAGCATGCTGCAGTATTTTCTCTGGCCAAAAAACGTAAGTGGGACTGAACTGATGCATCCTGATGCATACTGAACGGAATGTTCTCCATTCAGAATGCATTAGGATAAAACTGATCAGTTTTTTTTTGGTATTGAGCTCCTAGGACGGAACTCAATACCGGAAAAGAAAAACACTAGTGTGAAAGTACTCTGAGTAATAGCAATTAACATTTAGTTTTGGATGCATATGAGAAATGGCACACTAGAATGAGATTAGGCTCAAGGGCCTGCTCATTTTTCAGAAACAACACCTCTCTTTTCTGTTGGCTATATCTGGTATTATACCTCCGTTCCACTGAAGTGGAGTTGCAATACCTGGCACAACTGTTGGATAACAGTGGCTCTGTTTCTGAGAAGAAAGGGTAGACCATTATTCCAACTCATTTTGAAATCTTTACACACAAAAATTTCCAATTTTCCTATGAATTGGAAGCTGTTTTTGGTAAATTCAGTATTTTTATTTTTGCATGTGCAAGCCAAATAAAAGCAGGACAGGTGAGCGCTGCCTTTATATATCATTTATTTGATATTATTGACTTATTTATTCAGTCAATCTGCTTTTGATTACTCATATGATATTGCCGCACAGAAGTCATTTCAATAAATAATTGATTTTGTTTATTCCATAGTACATTTTCCTCCTCTCATTTGCCAGCAGCAGGAGGAAATGTTCTCCTTCCTGTTTATTTGTGACAGACGTAAGAGCCAACATATTAAGTTACTAAGTTAATTAGAAAATTGCTCCTTTTTTGAAGGCTGAAATGTTTAAATGAAATATAAAATGAATTAAATTACCTTGTTTTCATATCACTTTGCTGGACAACAGGATAGTTTCTAATTAACTGTATAGTATGTTTCATTTCAGAGTCTAGTTGCCAGTACAAGTCTATAATTGTCTTACACTGTTATTGTCCCTTTTAAAATAGTACAAGTGCCTCAGATCGGCAGTGTCTGTTAGTTCCTTCTACAATAGTACAAGTGCCGCAGACTGGCAGTGTGTGAATCCTTTCTACTGTGCTACAAGTGCCTTAGATCAGCAGTGTCTGTGAGTCCTTTCTACAATATTACAAGTGCCTCAGATCGGCAGTGTCTGTGAGTCCTTTCTACAATATTACAAGTGCCTCAGATCGGCCGTGTATGTGAGTCCTTTCTACAATATTACAAGTGCCTCAGATCAGCAGTGTCTGTGAGTCCTTTCTACAATATTACAAGTGCCTTAGATCGGCAGTGTCTGTGAGTCCTTTCTACAATATTACAAGTGCCTCAGATCGGCCGTGTCTGTTAGTCCTTTCTACAATATTACAAGTGCCTCAGATCGGCCGTGTATGTGAATCCTTTCTACAATATTACAATTGCCTCAGATCGGCCGTGTATGTGAATCCTTTCTACAATATTACCAGTGCCTCAGATCGCCAGTGTCTGTGAGTCCTTTCTACAATATTACAAGTGCCTCAGATCGGCAGTGTCTGTGAGTCCTTTCTACAATTTTACAAGTGCCTCAGATCGCCAGTGTCTGAGTCCTTTCTACAATATTACAAGTGCCTCAGATCGGCAGTGTCTGTGAGTCCTTTCTAAAATATTACAAGTGCCTCAGATCGGCAGTGTCTGTGAGTCCTTTCTAAAATATTACAAGTGCCTCAGATCGGCAGTGTCTGTGAGTCCTTTCTACAATATTACAAGTGCCTCAGATCGGCAGTGTCTGTGAGTCCTTTCTACAATATTACAAGTGCCTCAGATCGGCCGTGTATGTGAGTCCTTTCTACAATATTACAAGTGCCTCAGATCAGCAGTGTCTGTGAGTCCTTTCTACAATATTACAAGTGCCTTAGATCGGCAGTGTCTGTGAGTCCTTTCTACAATTTTACAAGTGCCTCAGATCGGCCGTGTCTGTGAGTCCTTTCTACAATATTACAAGTGCCTCAGATCGGCCGTGTATGTGAATCCTTTCTACAATATTACAAGTGCCTCAGATCGGCCGTGTATGTGAATCCTTTATACAATATTACAAGTGCCTCAGATCGCCAGTGTCTGTGAGTCCTTTCTACAATATTACAAGTGCCTCAGATCGGCAGTGTCTGTGAGTCCTTTCTACAATTTTACAAGTGCCTCAGATCGCCAGTGTCTGAGTCCTTTCTACAATATTACAAGTGCCTCAGATCGCCAGTGTCTGTGAGTCCTTTCTAAAATATTACAAGTGCCTCAGATCGGCAGTGTCTGTGAGTCCTTTCTAAAATATTACAATTGCCTCAGATCAGCAGTGTCTGTGAGTCCTTTCTACAATATTACAAGTGTTTTAGATCGGCAGTGTCTGTGAGTCCTTTCTACAATATTACAAGTGCCTCAGATCAGCAATTACTGTGAGTCCTTTCTACAATATTACAAGTGCCTCAGATTGGCAGTGTCTGTGAGTCCTTTCTACAATATTACAAGTGCCTCAGATCAGCAGTGTCTGTGAGTCCTTTCTACAATATTACAAGTGCCTCAGATCATCAGTGTCTGTGAGTCCTTTCTACAATATTACAAGTGCCTCATATCGGCAGTGTCTGTTAGTCCTTTCTACAATATTACAAGTGTTTTAGATCGGCAGTGTCTGTGAGTCCTTTCTACAATAGTACAAGTGCCTCAGATCGGCAGTGTCTGAGTCCTTTCTACAATATTACAAGTGCCTCAGATCAGCAGTGTCTGTGAGTTCTTTCTACAATATTATAAGTGCCTCAGATCGGTGGTGTCTGTGAGTCCTTTCTGCAATATTATAAGTGCCTCAGATCCGCAGTGTCTGTGAGTCCTTTCTACAACATTACAAGTGCCTCAGATCGGCAGTGTCTGTGAGTCCTTTCTACAATATTACAAGTGTCTCAGATTGGCAGTGTCTGTGAGTCCTTTCTACAATATTACAAGTGCCTCAGATCGGCAGTGTCTGTGAGTCCTTTCTACGATACTACAAGTGCCTCAGATCAGCAGTGTCTGTGAGTCCTTTCTACAATATTACAAGTGCCTCAGATCGGCAGTGTCTGTGAGTCCTTTCTACGATACTACAAGTGCCTCAGATCAGCAGTGTCTGTGAGTCCTTTCTACAATATTACAAGTGCCTCAGATCGGCAGTGTCTGTGAGTCCTTTCTACGATACTACAAGTGCCTCAGATCGGTAGTGTCTGTGAGTCCTTTCTACAATATTACAAGTGCCTCAGATCGGCAGTGTCTGTGAGTCCTTTCTACGATACTACAAGTGCCTCAGATCGGCAGTGTCTGTGAGTCCTTTCTACTACACCTGCAAGTATCTTGGATCAGCAGTGTCTGTGAATTCTTTCTGCAATACTACAGGTGCCTTAGATCGGCAGTGTCTGTGAGTTCTTTCTACAATATTATAAGTGCCTCAGATCGGTGGTGTCTGTGAGTCCTTTCTGCAATATTATAAGTGCCTCAGATCAGCAGTGTCTGTGAGTCCTTTCTACAACATTACAAGTGCCTCAGATCGGCAGTGTCTATGAGTCCTTTCTACAATATTACAAGTGTCTCAGATTGGCAGTGTCTGTGAGTCCTTTCTACAATATTACAAGTGCCTCAGATCGGCAGTGTCTGTGAGTCCTTTCTACGATACTACAAGTGCCTCAGATCAGCAGTGTCTGTGAGTCCTTTCTACAATATTACAAGTGCCTCAGATCGGCAGTGTCTGTGAGTCCTTTCTACGATACTACAAGTGCCTCAGATCAGCAGTGTCTGTGAGTCCTTTCTACAATATTACAAGTGCCTCAGATCGGCAGTGTCTGTGAGTCCTTTCTACGATACTACAAGTGCCTCAGATCGGCAGTGTCTGTGAGTCCTTTCTACTACACCTGCAAGTATCTCGGATCAGCAGTGTCTGTGAATTCTTTCTGCAATACTACAGGTGCCTTAGATCGGCAGTGTCTGTGAGTTCTTTCTACAATATTATAAGTGCCTCAGATCGGTGGTGTCTGTGAGTCCTTTCTGCAATATTATAAGTGCCTCAGATCAGCAGTGTCTGTGAGTCCTTTCTACAACATTACAAGTGCCTCAGATCGGCAGTGTCTGTGAGTCCTTTCTACAATATTACAAGTGTCTCAGATTGGCAGTGTCTGTGAGTCCTTTCTACAATATTACAAGTGCCTCAGATCGGCAGTGTCTGTGAGTCCTTTCTACGATACTACAAGTGCCTCAGATCAGCAGTGTCTGTGAGTCCTTTCTACAATATTACAAGTGCCTCAGATCGGCAGTGTCTGTGAGTCCTTTCTACGATACTACAAGTGCCTCAGATCAGCAGTGTCTGTGAGTCCTTTCTACAACATTACAAGTGCCTCAGATCGGCAGTGTCTGTGAGTCCTTTCTACAATATTACAAGTGTCTCAGATTGGCAGTGTCTGTGAGTCCTTTCTACAATATTACAAGTGCCTCAGATCGGCAGTGTCTGTGAGTCCTTTCTACGATACTACAAGTGCCTCAGATCGGCAGTGTCTGTGAGTCCTTTCTACTACACCTGCAAGTATCTCGGATCAGCAGTGTCTGTGAATTCTTTCTGCAATACTACAGGTGCCTTAGATCGGCAGTGTCTGTGAGTCTTTTCTACTTTTCTATAAGTGCTTTAGATCAGCAGTATCTGTGAGTCCTTTTCATTATACTAAAGTACCTCAGATCAGCAGTGCCTGTGAGTCGTTTTTACTATACTAAATTACCTCAGATCGGCAGTGCCCATGAGTCGTTTTTACTATACTAAAGTGCCTCAGATCAGCAATGTCAGTGAGTTGTTTTTACTGTACCACAAGTGCCTCAGATCAGCAGTGTCTATAAGTCCTTTCTAACATAAGTGCCTCAGATTTACATATTTTCTGTGGCATTGTATTTATAATGTGGTCTCAAGTTATGGTGGCCCAGGAAAGCACCACTGTATGTTGAAAATGTTGTATCATGAGGTCACTGTAACTTGGGGACTACTGTAATATTTACTTAAAGAGCAACTGTCACCACTCCTTACATGTCTGTTTTAGTAAGTAATTTTATTCCTCAATTTTGGCACATTTATTTTATCCTTTATTATTCCTACTGGAAGTTTATGAATAAATGTACAACTAAGTGTTACCAGTTGGGGATGTCCCTGCACAATCTGACACTGTCTAGTTAGTGCTGCTAATGGCAGACTTGTCTGGGACACCCCCCTGACTGTTAACACCCGTTGTACCTTTATTCGTAAACTTCTACCAGGAATAATGGAGGCACAGCACAACATTTAGTTACAAGAAAAGATCCTCCAGAATAGTTATTGAATGGGCAATGCAAATAGTTACTATAACAGACCTGTCAGGAGATTTGACAAGTCCTTGTTAACGAACATAGTACCCCCATGCAACTGGAACAGTGCCTGGCAGACATTAAGTACGGCACATACATGAAAATATATGGCTCTGCTATATTCTCCATTCCCTGTAACATTTAGAAAGCTATCTGCTGGTCCATTATGTAGATCTGCCTTGTCATACAAGAACATTTTCGACACTTTTCTTTTGAATGAAAGTCACCTTACTGTTTCCTTTTCTGGAATTGTATGGGGCTTCAGAAATCTTTTATTTGTATCCCGTCATTTTAATCAAGAACAGGCACAATTTTCTATGAGATTACAATTTAGACCGGTATGAAGATGCTGTTCATCTTTAATATTTAAATTCTGGCTTGGCCCCGAAGATTGGGGCAAAAGTAATATAAATCTCATTTCGCTTTTTTTTAATTTTTTTTTACTTATGAACCATATCTTCGATGTCGCAGCATAAGGCAAAGCTAAGAGATGTTTACAGACTGATGATGTGGATATGTTATGTGCTGAAGACTGGTAGATATGCTTTCCTGAATAGTAAATACAAAATCAGATTGTACTATGACTGTATTGTACAGGGGCGAATTATGTAGACCCCCGACCACCACCTTCCACACCGCCTCCCTGCCATGTCATACCAAGTCAGCACCACCTTACTGTGTTACCAGGTTTTAACTCTAGTAAGCCCGAAACCATAACCCTAAATAACCTCATATCCCAGGCCATACTTACCTTCTTTGTCCCTGTGTTATTTTCAGGTATGGGTGCCTGAACCTGAAGATATACATGGAGGCTGGGAAGGTAAGTATTGTGGTCACTAGCTATTAGATTAATGCAGCAGATAAGAATAACACAAAGAGTAAAGCTGCATTTACCTGGCCCAATTTTTGGCAGATTATCGGAATGACCGTACCTTGTTCACAACAATCTGCCTGTCTAAATGTGCCGCTGATCACCCGATGAACTAGCGAAACACTTGTTCATCAGGTGATCCTGTCGTTTGTGCAGTCATATCGATCATAGTTTCTGGGCGGCAGATTGTCATGCTGTCTAAACAGCGATCTGCTGCCCAGAAACAATGATTCTGTTCGGGGTTGAGCGATCACACTAGCAACCCCATGTCCTCATACTGTGAAGGAGATTGCTGCATGTAAATGCAGAGGTCTCCTTCACCGAGCAAGCAGCCGACTGTCAGGAACAGCTTCCTTCCAATCGGCTGTTACATTGGGACTTGTAAACCCACCCTAACACAACAAGGCAAATCAGTGATTTATTGTCCTCATACTGCCAGTTACTAGCTCTGATTGGGGAGGAGAGGACAAGGGGAACACAAAGTGGTAGGACTTTTGTGACAGGAGACAGCAGGGGGAAACAGAAGGTCAGGAAAAGGAAAGGTGGTCACAAAGGGCAGCTCCATGTACAGTAGTGAGAGGCAGTGGAGTGAGACAGGTAGTCTGGACTCTGTACAGGCAGGAAGGGTGGATAAAGTCACAGGAGAGAGGGAGGAAGGGGTTAACGCTGAAAGTAGTTGGAAGGGGCTCTGAAGGGAGTTAACACAAGAAGAAGGTGGCAGTAGAGCAACAACAAGAGGTGCAGTGACCCGGAGAGGAGGATGGGAGGAGTGGTAGTGGTGGCACAGATAGGAGTAGTAGTGGTTCATGGTAGCTGTCCTCACTCTGACCTCCCTCCCACAGAGAAGAGACAGTGCAGACTCACTTATAGACTACATCTGCTCCTGCCTCTGCAGTCTCCCTTCAACAACTTCTAACATGACACAGCACATCACACTGCTGAGGAGAAAAGGACACTTGTCTGAGATGCTCCACAGCAGGGGTGGACTTGTTTAACTTCTGAATTTACATCACCAGTGGCCAAAAATGTTTCCAAGTTATTGTTTTGGGCATTATATAGGTGATAGCCATCTTAATGAGCATCAAGCAAAGCTATAAAGTAAAAAATAAATAAATATATATATATATATATATATATATAAATATATATATATATATAAAAACTCGAATTCCTTAGGTAGCTATTGGTGTATAGTAGATGTAGTGATGTTGGTATATAGTATATGTAGCCCAACCAGAAATAATGTGCCCAACCTGCGACGTTTGGGTGTTTTAATCCCCTCTCAGATCTGTCATGTGTCACTCCATGCTGTTTCTCTAAAGCAGCAAAACTGCAGCTCCATACCCCTCCTCCTTTACTTTGGTGTCTATAGATATGTAGGGTGTATGCAGGAATTATGCAGGGGAGTCGGAAATGGAAAAAATGGGCATAAATCATGATAACTGAGCAGGGTCCACTGGCCCCTTCCCTTTCTCCACCCTTATCACGCCCCCTTAAGGAAAGTGGCGAGGGTGATGTCAAGACTCCACTTGCGACAATATTTTGTCACAGTGACATTAAAAAAAAGTTGCAAACACAGTGTTTGCAACTTTTTCTGCACGAAAACCGGCACAGGAAGCTAATAGATCTCCCCTGTAGTGTTTATAACATGTAGTAATGCTCATCCGCTGTCACACGCTGTGCACTTTGACTGGTATGAGACAGAATATTTGTTGAGTGATATCGCCAGAGTGTTTTTGCCTTTGCTATAGATTTACAGTCAACCATGTCTCCATCTGCGTAATGAATAATCCTGAAAGTGCTGCACTGTACTAATATGGGCAGAATGTGCGACAATCGTGGCAGCAGGTGCTGATTTAGAATTAGAAGGCAGATGCCTGAAGTTTCCAGTGTGAAAGTACTTTCCTCAGAAAATGTATGCTCTGCCAGAAGTTCTCAGGAAATGACTTCTTAGTCAGTGTCTAATAACATCATTTTCACTACTTTTTGATAGTAGATATACCATGCCCTTCTTCTAAATCCCACTGTGACTGTCACTATAATCTGAGAGACTGCTTACTTACAGTGTGCCTACAGATTGTATAGATCAGAAAACACAAATATAAGAAACTTACAAAGAACATGCAAAAGCCAATATTCTTGCCTAGAAGCCAGTTCTCCTTTTCACACCTTGTAATAGTCACAGAATGCAACATTTGTTCTTCAGAAAGGATCAGAGGGGCTCCTGTCCTAATGTAGAATCTCTTTAGGTTTTTCTCTGAATAGGTCATCAGTATCTGATCTGTGGGGTATTAGTATCTGACACCTGGAATTCCCCCCAATCTGCTGTTTCACAACTTTGTCTAGGCCATGTGACCTCAAGTTTTGAAGTGAATGGGGCTGAGCGGACAACCCATTTAACTGCTATATGGTGTGAGGGCGGTGTCCAACCACTGGGGGCCCTCATCTACCATTTGCTCCTAACCACAAGACTGTGGCCATGAGGTGTTGAATGGAGCATGCTCACAGTTGCTTGATTCACTGTCTATGGCACTGATGAAGATCCAGCAGTTGGACCCTCACCGATCTAGCAGTTTATCCGGTAGATGGAAGATAACTTGTAAGTACAGGAATACCCTTTAAATTCAGTGACTATTTTAAGGAGGTGTGGTCTCCTGAAAAGTTGAGAGTGATGATGATACGCTGTCTGCATGTAAAGCCTGACTGGGAGTATGTACCATTTCTGGACAATAAAAGGTGTTATACTGATGGAACAAGGACAGTGAGTAACAGGCTTGGACTGGCCCACAGTGGAACAGGTGAATCCCGCAGTAGACCACTGACAAAGGTGGGCACCCAGCACAGCATCTCAACCAGTCTATATCCATGAAAAAACTGAAAAGATTATTTAAGAATACCCAGTTTATTATTACAGATACATTAGGTGACTAAGGTGACATCTAGGTACAGAGGCAAGCCAACCAGTACTATCTTTCTGCTGGGCCCAAACTTCTAGCATCTTGAGCATCTTATTGCTGCCTGCCGCTATATGGGAAGATAGCATTTCCATGTAACTGTGCAGTAGGCCCCCAGAATTAAATTTACTGGTGGCCCCAAAGCACCCCAGTCCAACACTGGTGAGTAGTATGGGCCAGATTTATCATTAGTTCAAGTCAAAATAATGGAGTGAAAAAGTCGCAAAAATTTGCGACTTTTATTGCCTCTGCGCTATGCTCGCCAGTTTTTCTGAAAGTGGACGTGTTTTCTTATGTAAATGAATCTGGACAGATTTACTATTGCGACAATTTAAAAAATTCGCAAAAGATTGCGCAATTTTGCTCCAGTGAGGACCATGCTTATCTTATGCGACTTTTTTTTAGAACATGCGACTTTTTCATACAGACGTGTAACTTTTGTAAAGCCGCTTACTGAAGGATAAACTGCTACTGTCAAACCACATTTATCACAGTATTAAAGGACCATTAATAAATCTGACTTAGCCAAAAGTGACTTTGGACATATGTAAAAGTCTAATGATGAATCTGGCCCCATGTGTTTTGCTCGCTATCATAAGAAATGATTGGGCTCTATGTCTGCACGTGCAATGCTTGAAAGGACTATGTTATCTTTAAAATGATTTGTTGTTGCAAATGCCTTTTTGCAACACGTGCCTGAATTTATACGGTTGATTTCTTTCTCATAACCCTGTGATTTACAATATTTAGCAAAGGCATCCCTATGTTGTCATGAATTATATTCAGAAGTAGTTTAGCTTTAAATATTATACTAACAAGAGCCAAGCAGTTGCATCTAAAAGTAAATAGGCACCAAAGCTATAGTAAATCATTCGGTCTTTAGTTAAGCTGCTTGGGTGGAAAGTGTGACTAAATCTATTTTATGTGGAAGAATGTGTGGTATTTCCTCAGCCTGGATGTGATGTTGCACTGAGCAGAGAACAGCTGATTCTCCTGTTAGCAGAATATCTCCTTACTTCATAGCCTGTGTTTTAATCATATTCAACATATATTATGGAAAGTGAAGACAATTTTTCACATTATATGACATTGACATTTTTATTGACTATAATATATATTTTTTAGTTGCAGTGTTTTATTTTTCTACAAATAATGTGCTGAAAAATAAACTATACCCATAGTGCCCATTACAAAAAGCTTGTGGTCTCTGCTCTATGTGCATTATAGGACCAGATTCAAGCTCAAAGCATGCAGGCTACATGTGAGCACCATAAAACAACTGTAAATGTTATTATTAATAGCCACAAATAAATCAATCCCCCACAGGACAGAAGGGTTTCCACCTAAACCTTTTTCAATGATCCTTGGGCCATTTTTTTTCCAAATATGATACCAAATATGTCTATTTAATTTTTTTTCTTCTATTTTTTAACATTTTTTAAATAATGGATTTGGGGGGAATTTTTTTTATATGAAACTTTTTTTTTTTTTTTAAAAACACTTTATTTTTAAATTTTTACAATTTTTTATTTTACACTTTGTGTCCCCCATAAGGTCATACAAGACCTCTGGGGGACATTTAACTTCTTTTTTTTTTTTTTTTAACTATTGATTTCTCCTTTAACTGGGGTTGACATAGTAGTCCCAGTTACAGGGGAAATACACCCCCCAGAGAGTCTGTACAGCATAATACAGCACTGTACAGCCTCAGTGCAGGGCTGATCGTGGTCTATGGAAGACCCGCCAGCTCCTGCACTAACACGGCCCCTGCGATCACATGATCACTGGGCCGGGACAGGAAGCGGCACATCGCTTCCTCAGCTGTATAGTCAGCGCTCGTTGAGCGCTGTGTATACAGCGATCTAGAAGACGATTAGTGTGCAGCTGCCATCTCTGAAAGGACGTTCCAGAACGTCCATTCAGAGATAAACCCTACGCCGATGTTTATAGTCAATGGATGGTCGGGAAGTGGTTAAAGGGGTTGTCCGAGATCATTAAAAATGTCTGACATCCCCTACAATGATACTCTCACCTGTTTCTCTGGGATCATTATGTGCCGCACTGGTCTGGTTTTCCTGGCACAGTCTACAGCTGAGAGCAGTGGTGATGTGCAGAAATGTGGCACGTCATTGAGAAGGTCACTGACATGCCTGGATTTGGCATATCACCTCTGCTGCCAATGATTGTCCTCAGCTGAAGACCGTGACCGGCATCAGCAGTCACGTGCCGTATCCAGGCACTTAGAAACATAGAAACATAGAATGTGTCGGCAGATAAGAGCCATTTGGCCCATCTAGTCTGACCAATATACTGAATACTATGAATAGCCCCTGGCCCTATCTTATATGAAGGATGGCCTTATGCCTATCCCATGCATGCTTAAACTCCTTCACTGTATTTGCAGCTAACACTTCTGCAGAAAAGCTATTCCAAGCATCCACTACTCTCTCAGTAAAGTAATACTTCCTGATATTACTTTTAAACCTTTGCCCCTCTAATTTAAAACTATGTCCTCTTGTAGCAGTTTTTCTTCTTTTAAATATTCTCTCTTCTGTTGATTCCCTTTATGTATTTAAAAGTTTCTATCATATCCCCTCTGTCTCTTCTTTCTTCCAAGCTATACATTTTAAGGTCCTTTAATCTTTCCTGGTAAGTTTTATCCTGCAATCCATGTACTAGTTTAGTAGCTCTTCTCTGAACTCTCTCCAAAGTATCAATATCCTTCTAGAGATATGGTCTCCAGTACTGCGCACAATACTCCAAATGAGGTCTCACTAGTGCTCTGTAGAGCGGCATGAGCACCTCCCTCTTTCTGCTGATAATGCCTCTCCCTATACACCCAAGCATTCTGCTAGCATTTCCTGCTGCTCTATGACATTGTCTGCCTGCCTTTAAGTCTTCTGAAATAATGACCCCTAAATCCCTTTCCTCAGATACTGAGGTTAGGACTGTATCACTGATTTTATATTCTGCTCTTGGGTTTTTACGCCCCAGGTGCATTATCTTGCACTTATCAACATTAAATTTTAGTTGCCAGATTTTTGACCATTCCTCTAGTTTTCCTAAATCCTTTTCCATTTGGTGTATCCCTCCAGCAAAAAGACACACCTTACCATCGAGGTCTTCTGCAATTTCGCTGATAAAGATATTAAACAATATGGGTCCCAGAACAGATACCTGAGGTACCCCACTGGTAACAAGACCATGGTCTGAATATACTCCATTGACTACAACCCTCTGTTGTCTGTCCCTCAGCCACTGCCTAATCCATTCAACAATATGGGAGTCCAAGCACAAAGACTGCAATTTATTGATAAGCCTTCTATGTGGAACAGTATCAAAAGCCTTACTAAAGTCTAGATAAGCGATGTCTACTGCACCTCCGCCATCTATTATTTTAGTCACCCAATCAAAAAAATAAATAAGATTAGTTTGACATGATCTCCCTGAAGTAAACCCATGCTGTTTTTCATCTTTCAATTCATGGGATTTTAGATGTTCCACAATCCTCTCCTTTAGTATGGTTTCTATTGATTTCCCCACTATTGAGGTCAGGCTTACTGGCCTATAGTTGCCCGATTCCTCTCTACTACCTTTCTTGTGAATGGGCACAACATTTGCTAATTTCCAATCTTCTGGGACGACTCCTGTTAACAGTGATTGGTTCAATAAATCTGTTAATGGTTTTGCTAGTTCACCGCTAAGCTCTTTAATTTGGTTTGGGTGTATCCCATCAGGGCCCTGTTACTTATTTGTATTAATTTTAGACAGCTGACTTAGAACCTCTTGCTCTGTAAAGACACATGCATCAAAAGATGCATTAGTCTTCCTTCCTAACTGAGGTCCTTTTCCTTCATTTTCCTTTGTAAAAACTGAACAGAAGTATTCATTGAGGCAGTCAGCTAGTTCTTTATCTTCTTCCATATACCTTCCTTCTTTTGTTTTTAATTTGGTAATTCCTAGTTTTAGTTTCCTTTTTTTCATTTATGTACCTGAAGAATGTATTATCACCTTTTTTCACTGACTGAGCTAATTTCTCTTCTGCCTGTGCTTTAGAAGCTCTTATAACTTGTTTGGCCTCTCTCTGCCTAATCTTATAAATTTGCCTGTCATCCTTGTTTTTATTTTTTTTATAATTACTAAATGCTATCTTTTTGTTTTTAATGATTTTGGCCACTTCTGCTGAGTACCACAGTGGTCTCTTCCTGTTTTTGCTTTTACTGACAAGCCTAATGCAATTATCTGTTACCTTCAATAGTGCCACTTTTAAGTAGTCCCATCTCTCCTGGACTCCATTGAAACTGTTCCAATCTGATAGGGACTCATATACCACTAATCTAATTTTAGAAAAGTCCGTTTTTCTAAAATCTAAAACTTTTGTTTTTGTGTGGTGGGACTCAGTCACTGTACTTATAGTAAACCACACTGACTGGTGATCACTAGATCCCAAGCTTTCCCCTACAGTAATATCAGATACCAAATTCCCATTTGTGAATACTAAATCTAAAATGGCCTCCTTCCGGGTTGGCTCCTTAACTACTTGCTGTAGAGATAATCACTACTGATGAAGCGGGAGTTCCAGACCAACACCTCAGGGTGAGTATCTAATGTTTATTTTAATTTTAAAGCATTGTCTAATATTTTTCATTTTCTCCGGCAACCCCTTTATCATTGTATCATTACTGCATGGTACCAGTTGTAAAGGTTTTTCACGGATCAGCTCACTGTTTTTATCTGTTTTTATTATGAGATGAAAGCTGATGGATCAAGATGTGTTAAAAAAGAATAACGTAAGCACTTAATGTAAAAATACTCCAAAAACTATTAGGCGTTTGTATGAACACTTTCTGATGATCGGCCTGTGTAAAGGTGCTGACAAATGACTGCAAACAGTGATCTGCTGCCCAGATATTAATGAGTGTAATTGAGGGCTAGCAATCACAATAGTGAACATTCGTTCCCTTACAGAGGAGATGATTACTGCATGTAAATACAGCTCTCACCTCCTCTGATGAACAGGCAATTATGGGGAATGAACCATACCTGCAAAGTTAACCTGTTTAAACGATGCCTTATGCCCATCTGCTAGCACTTGTTAATAGACTAAAACTCTAAGCCTTCAAAACATGGATGTGAACTGATCTGCAAGTGATATTCTTTGGATGAATTGTACAGCCATGAACCAAATATAGTCCAGCTAATAGATTCACTAACCAAAGTGAGTGATGACTATCTCTGTGCAGAGCAGTGGAAAATGATGGCGCTATATAAGCAGCAAGAAATAGAAAAACTCAAAGAAGTTCAGGATTGAAATATTTAGTGAAAGATAAATGTATATGAAGATATTCATTATTATTATTATTCCATTTGTATAAATGGACAGTTTGCTTACCGGTATTTTAAATGGAGAATTGTGTAGAGAGGTATGAAGGATTTTTTATGACATAGTAACATAGTACATAAGGCTGAAAAAAGACATTTGTCCATCCAGTTCGGCCTGTCATCCTGCAAGTTGATCAAGAGGAAGGCAGAAAAACTCCTGTGAGGTAGAAGCCAATTTTCCCAACTTAAGGGGGAAAAAAATTCCTTCCCGACTCCAATCAGGCAATCAGAATAACTCCTTGGATCAACGACCCATCTCTAGTAGCTATAGCCTGTAATATTATTACACTCCAGAAATACATCCAGGCCCCTCTTGAATTCCTTTATTGTACTCACCATCACCACCTCCTCAGGCAGAGAGTTCCATAGTCTCACTGCTCTTACCGTAAAGAATCCTCTTCTATGTTTGTGTAGAAACCTTCTTTCCTCCAGACGCAGAGGATGTCCCCTCGTCACAGTCACAGTCCTGAGGATAAATAGATGATTGGATAGATCTCTGTACTGACCCCTAATATATTTATACATAGTAATTAGATCTCACCTCAGTCGTCTTTTTTCTAAAGTGAATAACCCTCATTTTGATAATCTTTCATGGTACTGTAGTTGCCCCATTCCAGTTATTACTTTAGTTGCCCTCCTCTGGACCCTCTCCAGCTCTGCTATGTCTGCCTTGATCACAGGAGCCCAGAACTGTGCATAACTTTACATTTGTCAGTGTTAAACCTCATCTGCCACTTATCTGCCCAAGCCTCCAATCTATCCAGATCCCTCTGTAGTAGTATACTGTCCTCTTCAGTGTAAATTACTTTACACAGTTTAGTGTCATCGGCGACAATTGATATTTTACTATGCAAGCCTTCTACAAGATCATTAATAAATATATTGAAGAGAATAGGGCCCAATACTGACCCCTGAGGTACCCCACTAGTGACAGTGACCCAATCTGAGTGTGTATCGTTAATAACCACCCTGTTTTCTATCATTGAGCCAGTTACTTACCCACATACAGACGTTTTCTTCCAGTCCGAGCATTCTCATTTTATATACTAACCTTTTATGTGGTACAGTGTCAAATGTTTGGAGAAGTCCAGATATACGACATCCATTGATTCGCCGCTGTCAAGTCTAGAACTTACCTCCTCATAGAAACTGAATAAATTAGTTTGGCAGGACCGATCCCTCATGAAGCCATGCTGATATGGCGTTATTTGCTTATTTCCGTTGAGATGCTCTAAGATAGCATCTCTTAGAAAACCTTCAAACAGTTTACCCACAACAGATGTTAAACTTACCAGCCTATAGTTTCCAGGCACTGTTTTTGGACCCTTTGAATATTTGAACCACATTTGCTATGCGCCAATCCTGTGGGACATTCCCTGTCAGTATAGAGTCTGCAAATATCAGAAATAAGGGTCTGGCTATGACATTACTTAATTCTCTTAGGATACGGGGGTGTATGCCATCTGGTCCTGGTGATTTGTCTATTTTAATCATTTTAAGTCGCTGTTGTACTTCTTCCTTCATGCCGCCGCTGCACTACAGTAATACACTAGTATGATCTATACGAGTGTATTACTGTAGTGCAGCGGAAGCATGAAGCGCACGGCGTCATAGCAACCAATGACACCGTGCGCTCCTGCTGTCCGCAGGAATCCAGGCCGGCATACCACGGACCGCTCACGGCCGCGGAACACGGCCGTGTGCATTCGGCCTAACAAGAACTAAGGTTATAGAATAACTGGGTGCAGATGAAGCCGTCACAAAGGATCTAAAGGATCCTTTACCTCATTAAAAAACACCAGAGTTATAAGGGGCACTTGTTAGATTGAGTCCTGTTACAGCAGGGACAGCAACCTTCGGCACTCCAGTTTTATGGAACTACAATTCCCAGCATGCTCCATTCACTTCTGTAGGAGTTCTGAGAACAGCAAAGCCAGGGTGTATGCTGGAAGTTGCAGTTCCAAGACACCTCAAAAGCTGGAGGTTGCTGATCCATGCGTTAGAAGAGAGTTTGTGAATGGGACCAGTAGCTTCAAGCCATGCATCTACCTATGGGAGAAAATAATTTTAATCAATAGCTTTTATGTCCCCTGCTTGCAGATTATTGGGTAAAGGAGGATCAGGCATGATCCATCCTATGTTCTGCCAAGAAATAACCTGCGGTAGAAGTGTCTGGTAGTGGTCTTGCACATTACTACTGTATGCCATGCTATCTATCAAATATAAAGAGATTTGTAGGTGATAGAACAAGTGAAAAAATGTCTTATGAGCATGACATATGGGCTTTAGGTATACCTTAGGCTTCCTTGAATGTTGGTCACTACAAGAGTAATTCTGTCACTGGAAATATGAGAAAAAAACAGGCAAGGAACTGGCCAACTGGATTCATCATGCACTTTTATACTACCGGTAATTTGCTGCTTTTCTGTGTAAAGTATTTCAAGTGTGCATAGAAAATGGATAAACAATCTTAAAACAAACGGACATTGCTTTCAACTACTGTACTAATTATGAACACATTCTAGACTAAACAAAAACGGCTGTAAGTTTGTCTGTATTCAGTATTTAACGCATTAGTATTTTGTTTTGGTCTTCTGATTGTATATGTCATGGGAATTAATGGGAAAACCCATCTCTGCTGGTTTATGTGTTCAAAGATTAGATCTTTCCTTGTGTGAGAAAAAGTTACAATATAGTTCTTTACCTGATCTGTTCCACATTAATATTCCTGCTTAATTTTTATTTAATATTTTTTCTTATTACTTTTTTACATTGCGATATACACTCACCTAAAGAATTATTAGGAACACCATACTAATACGGTGTTGGACCTCCTTTTGCCTTCAGAACCGCCTTAATTCTATGTGGCATTGATTCAACAAGGTGCTGATAGCATTCTTTAGAAATGTTGGCCCATATTGATAGGATAGCATCTTGCAGTTGATGGAGATTTGAGGGATGCACATCCAGGGCACGAAGCTCCCGTTCCACCACATCCCAAAGATGCTCTATTGGGTTGAGATCTGGTGACTGTGGGGGCCATTTTAGTACAGTGAACTCATTGTCATGTTCAAGAAACCAATTTGAAATGATTCGAGCTTTGTGACATGGTGCATTATCCTGCTGGAAGTAGCCATCAGAGGATGGATACATGTTCTCATTTTGTTTACGCCAAATTCGGACTCTAGCATTTGAATGTCTCAACAGAAATCGAGACTCATTAGACCAGGCAACATTTTTCCAGTCTTCAACAGTCCAGTTTTGGTGAGCTCGTGCAAATTGTAGCCTCTTTTTCCTATTTGTAGTGGAGATGAGTGGTACCCGATGGGGTCTTCTGCTGTTGTAGCCCATCCGCCTCAAGGTTGTGCGTGTTGTGGCTTCACAAATGCTTTGCTGCATACCTCGGTTGTAACGAGTGGTTATTTCAGTCAACGTTGCTCTTCTATCAGCTTGAATCAGTTGGCCTATTCTCCTCTGACCTCTAGCATCCACAAGGCATTTTCGCCCACAGGACTGCCGCATTCTGGATGTTTTTCCCTTTTCACACCATTCTTTGTAAACCCTAGAAATGGTTGTGCGTGAAAATCCCAGTAACTAAGCAGATTGTGAAATACTCAGACCGGCCCGTCTGGCACCAACAACCATGCCACGCTCAAAATTGCTTAAATCACCTTTCTTTCCCATTCTGACATTCAGTTTGGAGTTCAGGAGATTGTCTTGACCAGGACCACCCCCCTAAATGCATTGAAGCAACTGCCATGTGATTGGTTGACTAGATAATTGCATTAATGAGAAATAGAATAGGTGTTCCTAATAATTCTTTAGGTGAGTGTATACTGCTGTAGAGAATATGAAAAGTAATTTTGCTTTAAAAAAATAGGTATGTAAAAACTTTCAACGGATTGAGGATTTTTAGTTGGTAGAATTATCACCAAATTGTCCTTAGACACTGTTCAAAATCCCATCTTAATAGGAAAAGTAGCACAGCAGGCTGCAGAGTTCTTCTCTCCAAAATGACGGACACCAGACGGACCCGTTATAAGTCAACAGAGTCCATTAAGCGCCATTGGTGTCTATCAAAGGACAGAACCAGCACTCCATTACTTTTGTTTTTCTGCTCATACAATAGAGCAGTAAAACTGAATTTTTAGCAGAAGTGTGTACAGAGCTTTGGAGTACATGATACATAGTTGTTGGTTTTTTTCTGGAAGAGTAATCAGTCACATATCTTCATGTGCCTGGAAGGTGGTTGAGTTGCTATAAAATTAGATAATGTATTTAGGATTCAAATACTATATATTTATTATTGGCTTGTGATTGTATTATTTTGCTTATAATTTAGCAAAATGATTTAATGTAATTACTTTGCGAGGAAGACAAATGAATTAAATCAACAGCTGTTATTATACTGTGCCACCTCTACAAAGAAGACAACCAACAGGTAATTTTGAAGAGGAAGTATTGCTCACATGAGTGCCACTACCCTTTAAATTAGCTAATCGGCAGGGTACCTGGAGTCAGACTCCTACAGTTCTGATATTAATGACCTATCCTGAGGATAGGTCATCAATATTAAAGGGGTTGTCTAGGCAGTGTATATTGATTACCTATTTTCAATATAGGTCATCAAAATCTGATTGGTGGGGGTCCAACAAATGACACCACCACTGATCAGCTGTTGGATGCGAGCTCTGCATCCTCTTCATTACACTATGCGTCATCTCCCTAATGGCAGTAGCATAGTGCAATTACAAGTACTTGCTCCATTCAAGTCAATAAGTAAGTAATTACACTGCACCTCTGAGTTGACTGGCAGTGTAATGAAGAGGATGCAGCACTAACATGGAACACTGCCTCCTCTTCAAACATCTGCTCAGTGGGGCTGCTGGGTGTCGGGTCCTTGCCAATAAGATATTGATAACCTATCCTGGGAATAGGTCATCAATATAAACTGCCTGCACAACCCCTTTAGCCAGCTGCACAACACCCCTTTAAGCCACTGCACAACCTCTTCTGACTATATATATGATTAAAATCAGCAAAACCCATTTTGCCAGTATTGGCGGACAAACAAGCTTATGTACGGATGCAGCCGAGCTAAACTTGACAGTTAACGTGTTAAGCAAAGAATGGCAAGAAAAAGATAACTGACTTTTCAATGGATTCCAATAGCTTTTGTCACGAGATAACCAAAATAATACTGTGCCATGTGCTATCAAAGTCAAGTTTAGCTTGGCTACATCCGTATATGGGGTCCTTTCAACTCTCCCTCAGTGGCAGAAGTCAGGGAAAAAAAGGATTGTATATTTTGTATTTGAATGTCCTGCTGCAGAGTTTGTACAGGTAGTCGTTAACGGCACGTTGCTGCTGGAGCAGCCTATCAAGCATATACAAGGTGGAGTTCCAGCGCGCCGGGCTGTCACAAATCAGCCGTCTGACGGGCAGGTAGTGTCGCCGCTGAATGTCAGCAAGGCGAGCCATGGCCGTGTAAGATCTTCTAAAATTGCCATGCAAGGCACATGTGTCATTTTGCCCTGTTTCAGCATGCTCAGCAAATTGGCACCGTTGTCGCACACCACTTTACCAACTGTCAAATTGAGCGGGATTAGCCGGTGTGGCTCTTGGCTTTCAGGCACAACAGCCGCAGCACAGCATGGCAACGTCTCACCTGGCATGTCGAATAGGTTCTGGGGAGCTTGGTGGGTGCAGCAGAAGAGGCGGTAGCAGTGGAAAAGGAGGTGTCAGCCAAGGAGGAGACGGAGGATGGAGTAGGAGAAGAGGCAGGCCTGCATGCAATCCGTAACACCAAATCCACACGAGTGCATAGGTTACATGCTTGACGGCTGTCAGAAGGTTCACTCAGTGGGCAGTAAAAGTTATGTATCTTCCCTGCCCGTGTTTGCCAGACCATATGTCTGTGGTCAGATGATTCTTGGCACCAACACTGCGTGCCAGAGATATATTCACTTGCCCCTGAACGTGGCCATATAGCTCTGGGATGCCCTTCTGGGAGAAATATTTCCTTCTGGGATCTTCCATTGCAGTGTGCCAATGGCCACAAATTTTCTAATGGCCTCAGAGTTCACCAGCTTATATGCAGTAGTTGGCGGGCTAGCAGTTCCGACAAGCCAGAGGTCAGCCATTGGGAAAGAGGGTTTTCTGGCGTCATCAACTTTTTATGCTCGAACATTTGGGCCATGGAAGCCTGCCTTCTGCCAGATGAACGCGACGATGGCATGGTCGAGGTTGGAGTGGAGGACAAATGGGAGGAGAGAGGATAAGGAGAAGAGGCAGGACATGGAGCCCTGGGATTGTGGCTTTGTGGGTTCTGACGGCATTGCTCCCACTGGGCTCAGTGATGGGAGGCCAGGTGCCTTCTTAAGGCAGTTGTCCCTAGGTGAGGGCTTACCACGACTTATACGTTGACAGCACAGGCTGCAGATGGCAACACTATTGTCAGCAGCTGACACCCTAAAAAAATCCCACACTGCGGAGCCATGTGCCGGCATCCTGGGAGCGCCAGAAGGGACCATGTATGGTGGAAGGCTCGCTCCAGATACATTTGCAGTCTGCTTTTTGCCTCCTGTACCCTGCGAGCTCTGCCTGCTTCACCTCCCTCTCTGCTGTTCCGTCTCTCCCTCTGAACTCCCCTGCTCTTCCTCTCTTGTGGTCATCCATGTGACGTCCATCGACACATTATCATTGTCATCTTCACCACTACTGATATTTGAGATCTCAGAGTAGGCAGCAACAGCAGGGACCTCCCTCTTTGGGATGATCTGGGTACTTTCGTCAGACCGCTGGGTGGTGGTTGTTGCTACCTCCTCTTCCTCATCCGATGTCAAGAATGGCTGCGCATCGGTAAGGTCTGGGAATGGATGGTAAAATATTTCCTCTGACTCGAGTGGAGGGGCTATGGTGGTGGTGATGGTGGTGTCTTTGGGGGTGCACACAGCAGAGAGTGAGGAGGGTGCAGATACAGAGGATGAAGAGGGTTCAGAAGCGGAAGGCTTATTGAGCCACTCAACCAACTCTGGTGCGTTCGTTGAAGTAATCGCACGCGCCTTCTCCAACTTCCCACTTAGGCTCCGGCCTGGTGCACCTGCCCGACCCCTACCACCCCTGCGGAACGGCCTGTCTCTTCCTCTGCCTGTCATTTTGACCCTGTGCCTAAGTCCCTAGAGAAGAGCAGTATTTGTGGAAGCAGGTATATTGCAGGCCTCAATCAATATTTGGTGGAAACAGATATATCGAACCCCTTAATCAGTATTTTGTGGAAGCAGGTATCTCGCAGACCTCAATCAATATTTGGTTGAAACAGGTATATCAATCCCCTTAATCAATATTTGGTGGAAACAGGTATATCGCAGCCCTCAATCAATATTTGGTTGAAACAGGTATATCAAACCCATTAATAATTTTTTGGTGGAAGCAGGTATATCAATCCCCTTAATCAGTATTTTGTGGAAGCAGGTATATCGCAGCCCTCAATCAATATTTGGTGGAAACAGGTATACCAAACCCCTTAATCAGTATTTTGTGTAAGCAGGAATATCGCACGTCTCAATTTATATTTGGTAGAAGCAGGTATATCGCAGGCCTCAATCAATATTTTGTGGAAGCAGGTATATTGCAGCCCTTAATCAATATTTTGTGGAAGCAGGTATATCGCAGGCCTCAATCAATATTTGGTGGAAGCAGGTATATTGAACCTCTTAATCAGTATTTTGTGGAAGAAGGTATATCACAGCCCTCAATCAGTATTTTGTGGAAGCAGGTATATCAAACCCCTTAATCAATATTTTGTGGAAGCAGGTATATCGCAGGCCTCAATCAGTATTTGGTAGAAACAGGTATATTGAACCTCTTAATCAGTATTTCCAGGACGTCCCTCCATGACAGCACCCACTGGAGGATGTCCTATTGGACCTCTGTAGGGACAGGAAGCGAGAGAGGTTAAAAGGCCCATCCCCACCCCTCTTACCAGTGTTCTTCCTGTCCCTACAGTGATAGGAGCAGAGAGGAGTATCCCTGCTTTTTAGTGGGGAGAGAGATGGGCCGAGGCTGGTCGGGGGGCTTATGCCTCTCCTCTTCAGCCTCAGATGGGGCCTTAAGCTAGCACCTCTCGGGGAAGGGGTCCTCTAGCATTCCCGGTACCTGTTTTCTAAAGCCGCGGTATTGGGACGCTGTAGCCGCTTCTCCTGCGGGAGCTCTGGGCACAGTGTCGGCTCTGGGCGCTTCTCTGATGACGCGATCGCGTCACGTCCCACGTGACCGGAAGTGACGCGAGGAAGACCGGAAGATTATGGCGACGCGCATCCATGCTGGAGGCCTCGGGATTCTGAGGCCTCGCATGTGGGGTCGACTCTCCTAGGATGAGTCCCCCAGAAGAGGAGGCAGAGCCGAGCGGTATCGAGGGCAGGGCCAGGTTCAGTAAGTCCGTTTAAAAGAGTGATGTAATCTGCATGCAGCACACATCATGGAGGCCCAGGTATCTGCGAAGCCAGATGCTACTGCAGACCCCCTCATCCAGGGAAATGTAAGTGAGGTCCTACATAGTTAGGGTTACACTGGCAGGCCCTGTTTCTATATCTTCCTCTCCTCCTTCTGTTTAAGGTGGAAAAGGAGTCGGGTCACAAACCGCATGGTGACTCCAAAAAAAGACCAAAGAAATGCGGGACCTGCGCCAAGAAGCTGGCTGAGTCATACAAGAAGGCCCTATGCACAGATTGTCTGGCAAAAATATTAAAGGAGGAGCAACCGTCCTTTCTGGCAGAATTAAGGGCAATAGTGAGGGAGGAAATACAGGCGGCAGGAGCGAGTCAGCCCCCGTCCCTTCCAGTCCCCTCTTCTCTGCCGGTCCCCTCTTCCCCACCAGCGAAACGTTCAAGAGTACAGGTGGACTCTGACTCGGAGGAGGAACCAGCGTACTATTCTGACGAATTGGAGGAAGATCATACCGCTTCCTTAGCGGAGGAACCTAGGAGATTCCGGTTTTCGGCTGAAGATCTGGATCCGCTTCTGACAGCAGTTAGACAAACGATGGCGGTAGAGGAAGAGGAGCAGACACGCACCATACAGGACGAGATGTTTGGCGGTCTAAGAGCTAAGAAAAGAAAACTTTTTCCCGTCAATGCTAACCTGAGCGATCTAATTAAAGATGAATGGGAAGAGGGTGACAAGAAGCTTTATGTGCCTCGGGAATTCAAGAACAGGTTGATCTTTAACCCAGAGGAAACAAAACTTTGGGACGAAATACCAAAGGTGGATATTCAGGTGGCCAAGGTGGTGAAGAAAACTTCCATACCCTTTGAAGATTCCTCACAGTTAAAGGATCCTATGGATCGTAAGGTGGATGGGCTTTTAAAGAAAGCATGGGAATTATCAGCGGCCTCTATAAATACAAATATTGCGGCTACCTCGGTGTCCCGGGCCATGTGTGTATGGCTGGATCAGCTAGAAAGTCATCTTAGGATGAGGACATCCAGGGAAGAAATTCTAGATTCCTTACCGTTGTTAAAGATGGCGGCTTCTTTCATGGCGGATGCCTCTGCAGAATCGATTAGGTTCGCGGCAAGGAACGATGCGCTCACAAACACAGCAAGACGAGCCCTCTGGCTCAAATCTTGGACAGGGGACATAGCATCAAAGAATAAGCTTTGTGCAATCCCCTTTACTGGGTCCTATCTTTTTGGTCAGGTCCTTGACTCCATCCTAGAAAGTGCGGCTGACAAAAAGAAAGGCTTCCCAGAGGAGAAAGTGAAGAAGCCCCAGCCCTTTCGGAAACCCTCTAAACAGTTTCCAAGCTCACAGAGGGGAAAAGGTAAGACGGGGAGATGGAGCTACCCCAAAGGAGGTAGAGGAAGGGGTTTCTTGTTTAACCCATCTTCCAACACAGACAAGCAATGACATCAGGCCAGTCGGGGGCAGACTCCGTTTATTCTGGGAGTCCTGGACTCGAGTCACTCAGAATCAGTGGATTCTCAGTACAATCCGAGAAGGAGTGAAAATAGAGTTTCGCAGTCCACCCCCGTGGAGATTCCTGATAACAGAGTTTCAGTCCACAGATCAAAAGAATCAACTATGTCTCGACTTAAGGAAACTGCTAGATCTAAAGGCGATAATACAGGTTCCAGTGGAACAAAAAGGCCTGGGTCATTATTCAAGACTTTTCCAGATAAAAAAGCCAGACGGGTCCTTCAGGACGATTATCAACCTGAAGTCCCTGAACAAGTCTGTAGTCTACCACAGATTCAAGATGGAATCTATAAAGTCATCAATCCCACTTATATCAGTAGGAGATCTTTTATGTACTATGGACTTAAAGGATGCCTACTATCACATCCCAATACATCCACTCCACCAGCAGTACCTCAGGTTTGCAATCAACCAGGAGGGCACGATTCTCCATTATCAGTTCCAGTGCCAACCCTTCGGAATATCCTCGGCACCTCGGATTTTCACGAAGGTGATTACAGAAATAGTGGCATACTTAAGACAACAACAAATAAGGATCATCCCGTACCTAGACGATTTCCTTCTGATCGCAGAGACAAGGCAAAGTCTACTAAACAGTGTCCAACAGACCCTTGCCCTTTTCAAAGATTTGGGATGGATAATAAAATATGCCAAGTCGGACCTAGTTCCGAGTACCAGGAAACAGTTCTTGGGAGTCATCTTAGACTCAAAGAGTCAACATTCCTTTCTTCCACTACTAAAATGGGAAAGGATAAGGGAGAAGATAAGAACCTTTCAGAGAAGAAGGGACCATACCCTAAGAGAATCTATGCAGGTTCTGGGGTTAATGACATCTTGCATATCGTTCATACCATGGGCGCAGTACCATTCCAGATTCCTACAGAGCTCAATTCTGAGCGCATGGGACAAAAACCATCAGTCCTTGAACTCAAAAATAATCCTATCAAGACAAAGTCTAGATTCTCTATCCTGGTGGACCAACCCCAAGAACCTAAGGAAGGGGGTCGCCTGGAATCTTTCTTCATTCATAGTAATTACTACAGACGCAAGCCAGTGGGGCTGGGGAGCCCATCTAAAAGATCAATTCCTTCAAGGGAGATGGTCCAGTCTCGACAGTCGCAGATCCTCAAATTTCAGAGAGCTGAAAGCTGTTTGGGAGACCCTGAAGAGGGCAGAACAAACTCTCTCCGGCCACCACATCAAGATCCTATCGGACAACGTGACGACGGTATGCTATCTGAAACGTCAAGGGGGAACCAGAAACCCTCATCTTCAGGGATTATCAGACCAAATATTTTGTTGGGCAGAGGAAAAAGTGCTCTCAGTTTCAGCAGTCCATTTAAGAGGAGTAGAAAACTCCACCGCCGACTTCCTAAGCAGACACACGCTCAACCCGGGCGAATGGTCTTTAAACAAGGAAGTGTTTCGGCAGATCTGTCATCAGTGGGGACTCCCGCTAGTAGACCTCTTTGCGGCAAGAGAAAACACCAAATTAAACAAATTTTTCTCTCTGAATCCAAGGGACAACCCTCTGGGGGTAGACGCCCTGTCCCAGGATTGGGACATGGATCTGGGGTACGCTTTTCCTCCTTTCCCCCTGATTCCAGCGGTCCTAAAGAAACTGAGGACGTGCTCGATGACCCTCATTCTAATAGCTCCGGCCTGGCCAAAGAGGGCCTGGTTTCCTTTGCTGAAGGAGATGGTGATAGGAGATCCGTTACCCCTTCCGAGAAGGAGGGACCTTCTCCTACAGGGACCCCTGGAACATCCAAACCTCGACAGACTACGGTTAACAGCCTGGATCCTGAAAGGCAGATCCTGAGGGAAAGGGGTCTGTCAGAGAAGGTAATATCTACCCTACAGCAAAGCCGCAAACCTATAAACTCAGCTATATATTTAAAAATTTGGAAAAAATTTACCTCATGGCTGTCACAAACACATCCTGGGGTTTCTGACCCATCTATAGGCTGCATTCTGGAGTTCCTGCAGTTGGGGTTTGATTTGGGCTTGAAACCCAGTACCCTTAAGGTCCAGATTTCAGCCTAGAGTTGTTTTCTGGACACCTCCTTAGCAGATCACAGATGGATAAAAAGATTTATTAAATCTATTTCCAGAATGAGACCTACTATTAGGCAGACAGTACCACCTTGGGACCTAAATATAGTCTTAGAAAGTCTATGTAATCCCCCGTTTGAACCAATTGAGCAGTTATCTGACAGATTACTTTCTCTTAAGATCATCTTTCTGCTAGCGATTACCACAGCATGCAGAATAGGGGAAATTCAGGCCCTTTCTATCAGGGAGCCATATCTAAAAGTTTTGGACGATCGGATTATTTTAAAGTTGGATCTATCCTTTCTACCAAAGGTTGTCTCTTCGTTCCATAGAAATCAAGAAATAATTCTTCCTTCCTTTTGTACCTCTCCCAAAAATGTGCAGGAAGAAAAGTTTCATTGTCTGGACGTAAGGAGATCCGTGTTAGCCTACCTACAAAGAACAGATTCGTGGAGAAAATCATCAAACCTTTTTATCTTGTTTGGAGGAAAGAACAAAGCCAATAAAGCCTCAAAACAGACTTTAGCTCGTTGGATTAGAGAAGCGGTTCGACAATCTTACGTGCTGAAAGGACTACCATGTCCATTGTCCATAAAAGCCCATTCCACCAGAGCGGTGGCGACTACTTGGGCAGAAAAAGCGGAAGCCTCAATTGAACAAATTTGCAGGGCCGCTACTTGGTCCAGTTTCACTACCTTTGTCAGGCACTATAGACTGGACTCTCTTGCCAACCAGGACCTAGGCTTTGGCCGTAAAGTTCTTCAGGCAGTGGTCCCCCCCTAAGTAATAAGCTGGTAGTTCTCCAGTGGGTGCTGTCATGGAGGGACGTCCTGGAAACTAAGATTTAGTCTTACCGGTAAACGGTTTTCCAGGAGTCCGACATGACAGCACCCGTTAATACCCCCCCTTTTGTTTTTGGATATTGTTTCTTGGATCCATGCATGTATACATTATAGATATATATATATAAATATATGCAGAAATTCCAATGTGAAGTTAACATGGAAGTTCAAATAAACAGTTTGGATCCTATCTGGTGTAGTAATTTGGAAAAACACTGGTAAGAGGGGTGGGGAGGGGCCTTTTAACCTCTCTCGCTTCCTGTCCCTACAGAGGTCCAATAGGACATCCTCCAGTGGGTGCTGTCATGTCGGACTCCTGGAAAACTGTTTACAGGTAAGACTAAATCTTAGTTTTGTGGAAGCAGGTATATCGCAGCCCTCAATCAGTATTTTGTGTAAGCAGTTATATCAAACCCTTAATCAGTATTTTGTGGAAGCAGGTATATCACACCCCTCAAATTTTTTTTTTGACACAACAGTTATATTACACCACCCTTTTTATTTGGGGTATATCGCAGCTGTCAATCAATATTTTATGGAAGCAGGTATATCACACCCCTCAATCAGTTTTTTTGGGGGCAACAGGTTTATCATATCCGTTGCAAATAGTTCTTCCAATAGCTCTTGTCCCTCTATATAGCTGCTGTATCGCAGCAGAACCACACTCAACTGCTGCACAATACAAATGCACTATAATATACTTTCTATGCTAGAAAGTATCTTATAAGTATATCACACCCCTCAGTATATAACACCTATCGATAGTACACCTATACCAGTCTTTAAAAGGACTTTTGTGGCCTTATTAGCTAGTGTTTGGTGTCCGTAACAGCCTGTCCCTGCTCCACAAAGCAACCTCTCCCTACACTGGCAAAACACAGAATGCAAAATGGCTGCCAGATCACGTTCTGTTATAGGGTGGGGGTGTGTCCATTAGCTGAAACGTCTCAATTGGCTGTCCTGTCCCACCTGATGGATGTGTCATGGGTCAAAGTTCAACGCAATGCAAAAGAATATGGCGCCGGCAGAGATCACCATATGTTCGCATGTTCGACGAATCGCGAACGCGCAATGTTCACCGCAAAACGTCCGCCGGGCGAACCGCAAGGCCATCTCTAAATGACACCCAGAGAACAGTTGCACAGCGACAGAACAAGCAAAAGCGTACAGTCACTTTGGTGCAAAGCAACTCAAAAGAAACCTTGGACTGTGTAGAAATTGTTTGAAAATAAAAGTTAATAGTATAACGGCCTGTGGCATGTGCATTACCTCAGGGTAGGGGGTACTTACCAATTGTTTTCTGTTAAATGCTTATCATGCTATTTAATGTCATTTATTCTCTCTATTCCAAGTAAGGTTATGGTTATAAGTGACAGAGTTAATCAACTCTGGCACTGCCGTCCGTAGGGGAATTTAGGCATGGATCTGCCCCTAGCTCAGAGTTAATTTTGAGTCAGCAAAAGAATAGTGATAAAGCAAATCTATGCACTCTATTCTTCCCATTAATGGACTAAAGCTATGGAGACTCTCTGAATGATCTACTTAAAGGAAGAAAGAGAGAGATACAAAAAGGTTCAGAAATCTGCATGGCTGAGCATTTGAGTCAGTAAGGTAACCAGCCACTACAGCCAATCAGACCCTTCTGCAGTGAGGGGAATACAGTTAAGACACCCTTCACACATGACTTGGACCGTCGTTGGTCGGAAATCTGTAAACCTCCATTGCAAATTAAAGCCACAATTGCAAAAGTAAGATTACCAACTCTAGATTCTGCAGGAAGATACTTGAGCAAGATAGAAAGAAAAGAGTATGATAATTTCCATGCTTGCTCAAATCCATACAAAACCATCTGGGAAAATTTGCATTGTCTATTGCAGGAACTGTGTTTTTTGCAATTGTTAGATGTACTACAACTCCCATTTCGAGAGGTGTTTATTCTTCTACCTTAGGCCTGGTTTCCTGACTCCTACACCATAGCTATTGCACTCTACACGCTTTTGCATCCATACAGACACAACATCACAGGCACCCCAGCTACCATCAGACAGGATCCTCAGAACCAGGGTGTGCCCCAGGGCAAGAAAGGGTGCACCCTCCTTTCACTGCATGGCCCCAGGGAGCAATAGATGATTGATCGTGACAGCCACTACCATTCCTATCCGCCGCTGTAGCTTCTCCTGGGTTTGCCGTAGATGCAAAAAAGGGATTCACCCTTTTATAAGCACAATAATAGAGAAATTACGTTTTTATATTACTAGTTATTGCAGACACTATGGCAGTCATTTACTAAATGATATACGCCAGTTTTCTGTCTTCTGTCACTGATTGCGTCCCAAAGGTCATTTGTGCCAGAATCTGTGACATTTCCCTGCTCACGCCAGGTCTAAAAAAGGGACCATGGCATGGGTGTGGGCTGGGAAGGGGACGAGCCAGAAAATGTATTATTTATCATTTTCTACGAGTAGAAAATGTTATGCATTTAAGCCAGCAAAGAAGCTGGCTTACACTTAGACTGGCGGTGGATGTGCCGAAGTTATGTAGAGATCATGCGCAACACCCCCTAATACCGGACGCGCTCCCTTAAATAAGGGCGCGCGTTCTCAGTTATACAGGCGCTTTCCAGATAGTGCAAATGCACTTTTATCCCGACGCCCGCACCCTGTACATCTACCCTAACAAGCAGCAGAAGGTAGGACATATTTCCACTCTATAGTAATAGCTATTGATACCTGTTTATGGATTGGAGATCGCTATTAAGTCTCCCCTGCGTACCAGCTGTAAATGATCAGAAGCCAAACTGCATATCTTGTTGCCGCCACCACCCTATTTCCTCCCCCCTGTCTCCCCCCTGTCTCCCCCCCTCCCAATCCTTTCCACTTATCCATGGATCCAGCTCCAGCTATTCCATATGCCTATTCTCCATTTAGTATGGAGATATTTAACCTTAGTCCTACCTGGTGACTGAACCATATCATCATGATAATGCATGTTTTTTACTCCTGTAACGCTGCTGATACTCACGGATCATCTATGTATGCTATGGACTCCTTTTCATATGGACAATATACCCCTTAACATGATTTCAGTGGAGGCAGCCACATTATGGGACCCGACCACAGTACCTGCACCTAGGATGTCTATCTGACTATGGACGTATATACGGATATGTCCGACCATTGACTGACAGATGGGATCACAGAACCTTCTGGACTCCAATCATTGCATATAATGCTTCTCTGCTTTATACCTGTGTCTTATTTACCGTATATACTCGAGTATAAGACGAGTTTTTTGGCACATATTTTTGTGCTCAAAAAGCCCCCTCGTCTTATACTCGAGTCTAGGTCTGTCTTAGCTCTGGTAATAGCAGGCAGTGCGGGGGGCGGCGCTCACTCACTGACGTCACGCGCCTGCGCCGCCTAGTGGGAGCAGGCGCGTGACGTCAGTGAGTGAGCGCCGCCCCCCGCACTGCCTGCTATTACCGGAGCTAAGACAAAGTAAGATATCCAAATAATCCGAGTAAAGAGCTCAGCAATGAGCAATGATTAAAGTTAAAGTACCGTAGTTACTGATTCGTTTATAAATATACTGCTGTGAGCGTCGGGGAGGGGGATCTGTGGATGGCACTGTAGGGGGATCTGTGGATGGCAATGCCATCCACAGATCCCCCTACAGTGCCATCCACAGATCCCCCCTCCCCTAAACAGTGCCATCATGGCACTGTTTAGGGGAGGGGGGGATCTGTGGATGGCACTGTTTAGGGGGGATCTGTGGATGGCACTGTTTAGGGGGGATCTGTGGATGGCACTGTTTAGGGGGGATCTGTGGATGTCACTGTTTAGGGGGATCTGTGGATGGCACTGTTTAGGGGGATCTGTGGAGGGCACTGTTTAGGGGGGATCTGTGGATGGCACTGTTTAGGGGGGAGATCTGTGGATGGCACTGTTTAGGGGGGAGATCTGTGGATGGCTCCCTGTATTTAATGCAGAGTGTGTGTGTATATAATGCACACACTCTGCATTAAATACAGGGAGTCAGAGTCAGACTCCCATCAATCTGAGTCACCCTCTTGCAGATGTGTGTATATAATGTAGAGTGTGTGCATTATATACACATACACTCTGCATTATAGCTGCATTTCCCACCCTAGTCTTATACTCGAGTCAATAATTTTTCCCATTTTTTGGGGGTAAAATTAGGGGCCTCGGCTTATATTCGGGTCGGCTTATACTCGAGTATATACGGTATATTCCATGTTACTTGCCATGGTACAGTATGCAAATGTTTGATTATATAATATGTGATTACATTGTTCACTTTATTTTTATTTTTTCCTTTTTGCTGTAGTCTGAAGAAGGCCAATGTGTGGCCGAAACGTCACAAATTGTACACAGCCGCAAATATCAATTAAAGTATTTCTTTTTTTGCAACGCAATTGCTGGAGTTTCTATATTTCTACTGAAACGGGGTGGGAACCCGACTTCCAGCGGCAAACGGACGGCAGAGTGCCACGAAGTTTTGCTTATATATAGTTATGTAGAAATCGGCGCCTCTTCATAATTTTGGCAGATCCACCACCAGTGCTAGGGGTTATTAAGACTGGCGCCTAAAACATTGGTCTTAATAAATGACCCTCTATGTGCCTAGACATGATTTATAATTGTTCAACTGCACATATAAAAATGATTCACTCTCTGGGATTTTTTTATGTTGTATTTAAAACCCATTGGATTTACTACAACAGCAAAAGGCTGTTAATGTCAAAATGATTGAGCTACACTCATTACAGTAATTAAAAGGAGTGTGTCATCTTTTTATAAACTGCATCTATTAGTCTTTCTTTTTAAATCACATCAGATTGTGCGGTTGCACAAAACTCAATTTGTGCTTCATATGCAAATGAAGATGCTTTTGGCTTGGTTGTTGGGTACTGTGTGGTGGATGCCATGGCACTATATCGTCAAAAGGAATCATAGCTACAACCATGTGTAGAACTTGGCTTAGGATTCTGGGTGTTGTTCAAAAGCACTTGTTCTTTCTTAAAAAATTTATTTTAGCACAAATTAATTGAATATACGGAAGTGTTCAATTACATTATATTGACACATAGTCAGGTCCATAAATATTGGGACATCGACACAATTCTAAGATTTTCTGCTCTATACACCACCACAATGGATTTGAAATGAAACAAACAAGATGTGCTTTAACTGCAGACTGTCAGCTTTAATTTGAGGGTATTTAGATCCAAATCAGGTGAACAATGCAGGAATTACAGCAGTTTGCATATGTGCCTCCCACTTGTTAAGGGACCAAAAGTAATGGGACAATTGGCTTCTCAGCTGTTCCATGGCCAGGTGTGTGTTATTCCCTCATTATCCCAATTACAATGAGCAGAGAAAAGGTTCAGAGTTCATTTCGAGTGTGCTATTTGCATTTGGAATCTGTTGCTGTCAACTCTCAAGATGAGATCCAAAGAGCTGTCACTATCAGTGAAGCAAGCCATCATTAGGCTGAAAAAACACAACAAACCCATCAGAGAGATCGCAAAAACATTAGGCGTGGCCAAAACAACTGTTTGGAACATTCTTAAAAAGAAGGAACGAACCGGTGAGCTCAGCAACACCAAAAGGCCCGGAAGACCATGGAAAACAACTGTGGTGGATGACCGAAGAATTCTTTCCCTGGTGAAGAAAACACCTTTCACAACAGTTGGCCAGATCAAGAACACTCTCCAGGAGGTAGATGTATGTGTGTCAAAGTCAACAATCAAGAGAAAGCTTCACCAGAGTGAATATAGAGGATTCACCACAAGATGTAAACCATTGGTGAGCCTCAAAAACAGGAAGGCCAGATTACAGTTTGCCAAACGACATCTAAAAAAGCCTTCACAGTTCTGGAACAAAGACCAAGATGAACTTGTACTAGAGTGATGGGAAGAGAAGAGTATGGAGAAGGAAAGGAACTGCTCATGAACCTAAACATACCACCTCATCAGTGAAGCATGGTGGTGGTAGTGTCATGGCGTCGACATGTATGGCTGCCAATGGAACTGGTTTTCTTGTATTTATTGATGATGTGACTGCTGACAAAAGCAGCAGGAGGAATTCTGAAGTGTTTCGGGCAATATTATCTGCTCATATTCAGCCAAATGCTTTAGAACTCATTGGACGGCGCTTCACAGTGCAGATGGACCATGACCCAAAGCATACTGCAAAAGAAACCAAAGAGTTTTTAAGGGAAAGAAGTGGAATGTCATGCAAGGGCCAAGTCAATCACCTGACCTGAATCCGATTGAGCATGCATTTCACTTGCTGAAGACAAAACTGAAGGGAAAATGCCCCAAGAACAAGCATGAACTGAAGACAGTTGCAGTAGAGGCCTGGCAGAGCATCACCAGGGATGAAACCCAGTGTCTGGTGATGTCTTTGCGTTCCAGACTTCAGGCTGTAATTGACTGCAAAGGATTTGCAACCAAGTATTAAAAAGTGAAAGTTTGATTTATGATTATTATTGTATCCCATTACTTTTGGTCCCTTAAGAAGTGAAAGGCACATATGCAAACTGTTGTAATTCCTATACCGTTCACCTGATTTGGATGTAAATACCCTCAAATTAAAGCTGACAGTCTGCAGTTAAAGCACATCTTGTTCATTTCATTTTAAATCCATTGTGGTGGTGTATAGAACCGAAAATCTTAGAATTGTGTCGATGTCTCAATATTTATGAACCTGACTGTATGAACAATCTCTTCACCATCTGATTGTATTAAAATTCACATTTGTGGGGATGCTTTTCTGTAGCATTCTTGGAATGCTTGTAAGAAAAAGTAGAGGTAATACAAATGCAGCAAAATTCCTGCTGTATAGTTCCTGGAGGAAATGTGTTACAACAAAACAGTCAAACACCAATGTAGTGACCAATGTAGTGACATAACGTTAAAGAGGTTTTCCGAGAATAGAATAAATGATGCATGATTTGTTATAAAATAATAAATAAACTATAATGCTGCTAATGCTCCACTGGTTCCCACTAGTCTCTGTTTACAGTTCTTGTAGCGATGACGTGCCATACATACATATGCAGCCAATCACTGGTCTCAGTTTGATGTTGGCATGTATGGCATGCGACTGCTGAGACCAGTAATTGGCTGCAGTAGTCACGTGGATATATGTAACGTTAGTGCTCTAGGACTAGAATGTTAGATGGAGACCACCAAAGCATCTGCACTGAAGCCGTGCTGGTTTTGGTGGTCTGTTTGAGATTTTATACAATTTCTTGCAAGACCTTTCATTAATTTTCAGCCTTCAGATCAATTGAGAAATGAAGCTAGACTTAAAAAAGCAATTCACTTACAGTCCCATGCAACTTGGCGGAGCTTTAACAGTTATAAACAGGTAGTGACTGGTTTGTTTCTGCTTAGATTGTAGAAAGAAAAAGCAAAGATTTCTGTAAGCAGCCGTCTTTGAAATAAGACCCCTATTTAGTGCCTTAGAAAAGTCATCCACTTTAACTATTAGTTTCTCAATAACTTCAGCTGTCTTCCCTGTTTATTTCACCTCCAGTGAAAGTACAGTTCTTGCCATCTCATGGTAATAGTAGAAGACCCTGATACAGACAGCTGTGATACAATTGTCGAGACAGCCTGCCTCTTTTGTAGCCTATTTTCCCCACTTCGATTGAATTGACAGAGGTTAGGGTTTTCTGTCTTTTTTTGATACTGCATCCTTGGAGAGAAGGAACAAGATGTTATTGTATTAAGCCTGAAACCGGAATGGCCATAGAGTGTATGCTAACAATTATTGCTAACAAAGATCTTAAATGGAGATCGAATCCTTTTAACTATGCAGACATTTCTAAACACAATCAATATCAGTTGTCTTTTTTTTGTGCAGAGAACTTAAAGGGGTTGTCCTATGGAAAATATTCTACAGTTTGCAGACCAGCACCTGGATCTGAATACTTTTGTAATTGCATGTGATTAAACATTTAGTGTAGTTACTGAGCTATTCAATGAAATGTCACCCGCTGTTGTCACCCCGTTTTTTCTTATTTCTCTGTCCGGCTCACTGAGAAGGCCGCACATGCTCAGTTTCAACCTTCAACTGCCTCCTGAGCTGTGATAGGGAGAGCTGAGACACGCCCCCTTAGCTGCAGCAGAAAAGACACTCCCCTGAGCGCCAGCTTGATATAAATCTAGCAGAACAATAAATGTGGAGATCTCTGGATTCATGTGAGGTACAGGGCTGGTTCTAGCTTTGTTATAAAGAGATGTCATGTACTATATGATGTCTGATTTTCATTTTCTACTTTAATCATGGGATAACCCCTTTAATGGGGTGAACAGGACTCTGGTTTGGATGCATGGTGGGTATAGTTTCTTCTTTTGTTTGAAAATGAAGCCATTTTCCCTTTTTTTTAATGCTGTAAAAGCTTTTCATGTTTTAGCTACTTTGTGATCCTGCAAATGATGCTGACTTCACAGCTCAGGGGATACGAAGTGGATGCCAGGAACCTTACCTTTGCTCGTCCACCAAAATGTAATAATCTTTTGCAGTGTGTCAGTGAATCTGAATTAAAATGTAACCTGCAAACATGCCAAGCACATACAAGTGCTGTAGTGTGAAACCTACAAACATTCTACACTAATATACTACAGCATTTGCAGAGACCTATATTTTAATTGCTTTAATGAGTTACATTTTAATTCAGATTCACTGACACTGTAAAAGCAATTGATGCTGTCAGTATTATAGGTATTCCTATAATTCATCAATGCTCCACAAGTAGAGGTTTACCATATTGAGATGAAAACAAAAAGAAAGTAAAGCCCGGTGAGGAGGATTGGAGTGGCTGTACTGGAACTGCGGGGTATTTACTGAGTAAGGGGTCTTTTTTTTTCTTTGTGACTAGATTTTGTCAAATTTCTGATAACCCCTTTAATGATGGCTCTTGCAAGAAGAGTAAAGTAGAGAAAGGGTGTTGGCTGATATTGCTCTCTCCAACCCATGTTTATGTCGTAGTTTTATTTCGTCCGCCTCTCGTCATGTTTGCTGTGCTGCGGCCAGACCTCCGGACCGCCACCATTATAGTGAATGGGGCCAGAGCGGATTTCAGGCAGCACGTGTGCACTAGCAGCAGCACGGATCCGGCAGGCTGTTCACCCGTCGGAACAGCCTGCCGGAGAATTCTGCCGCTAATGTGAAAGTAGCCTTATGGACCCAGGCCACCTTAAAGTGGTTTTTACTCCTGGGGACCTTCTTTAAAGACCCCCAGTGTGCTCAGATCCGCAGTGGTAATCATATTTACCTGATTCCTACTCCTAGGTTAAAGCTCCATTGCTACCCCGCTGGCTCTGCAGGTCTTGGGTCTCTCTGTGTCAGCATCCAGGTTGATATGTCACCATGCATCATGTCACTGGGCCACATGATGCATAGGTGACATCTCGCCTCTGCAGCGGTCATGTAACCCTCATCAACCCAGGCAAACTCAGGCTCTGCAGAGCCAGTGGGGGCAATGATGGAGCCAGAACTCAGCGGCGGGGATCAGTTAAGTAGGAATACCACCGCAGATCCAGCCACACTGGAGGAGGTCTGTAGAAAAGGTCCCGGAGGTGAACAACCCTTTCAAACCCTAAATTTTGCTGCAGCTCTCCATCCTACAGTACATCTTGAGACATCTAATAATTTAACCAAGACTTCACCATAAACCAAGTAGTTAGTTCCATCTAATGAGCTGAGAATTACAATCTTAGTAAAATAAAATAAAAAATCCTGTCTTTACACAATACTTAAATGCAATGTTTTTCTTTATTCCCCTTTTTTCCTTTTATCATCGTTCATTGTGCACAGATAATATCTTTTTTTATCATGCTGTAGAATGTAATCATCTGTGTTGTAGTTGTAAGAAAATGTGTGTTTGATCTGCTTTCTTGTGCCTTTATGCCTGCATGGTGGATGAGATGATCCTGTTTGTTCTCTTCTAATTTAGTAGGAGGCTAAATGCTATGTGATGCATATTCCAACTACATCATACAGCTGTTTTTCGATTGGGTTATTTTTAGAAATTGTTAAATAGTTGAAACTGGTATAAGATAATATCCTTGTAAAACTTAGTAACCTAGAACATCCATTAATACTAGTTTTATCATTATTACTGTCCTGATGAGTCATTCATGTAATCTCCAAAGTCAACGTCCTTATCTCCTCCTATAATGTTAGTGACATTTATGCCTGTAATTAGGCAGGTACCAAAAGATCTTTGAGTGGGAAGTGCAAGGATTTTGCTAAAGGGCAACCACAGAAACTGATTAATTAGGTAGCATTTAATGTAATCTATACTGTCTTGATGATTATCGGTGGACCTGGTGGTGACCAGTCATATTATTTTAAGGAAACTTTGCTGTAACTGGAATATTAGAAGTGTGCATTTTCAAAATATGGCGTAAATTAGTACTTTTACTGTACATGTGTGATTGATTTCAATCAACTTATTTAACCACTTTATTACTAAGCAATTTTCCAATTTTCCATTTTTTACTCCATCTTCCCAGACCTAGAACTTTATTTTTCCGTTCACAGACATATGAGGGCTTGTTTTTTATTGTTTCATTTCATATTGGGCATGATGTAATGGGGAGCTGGAACAAAATTCCCAAAGTGTTGAAATTGAAAAACAAAATGCAATTCCACTACAGTTTTATAGATTTCGTTTTTCTGGTGTTCCCTATGTAGTAAAAATTATATCTTCACTCCATTCTGTGTGCCAGTACGATTACAGTGATACCACATTTGTATATAGGCTTACAAAGACATAGATAAACTAGAGTTATACTCCTATAGCTCACATGAAACAAAAAAAAACTTAACACATAACTTTTAATGAAAAATATATATAATATGAATAGCCCCCATATATATAAAATAATCTTCAGTAATTGCCCACAGAATCACTGGTGGGAGTGGATATATAAAGTACAAGGGCACAAGTAGGGCTAATTATATACAGTCAATACCGTAAAAATACACTAAGTGGGCCTCTTAATGAGGTTACTCACGGTCCCCATGATTTTTGGGATATCACCACTCGATGAATACACAGATGAATTCACGGTTCTTGCGGAGAGTTGCCCACCAGGGTAAGATGTCACCGAGAAGTGTGTTGCCGGGAGATGACCTATCCCTGGGTGTCCCTTTTGGCTATCCCTGCCTAAAAGCGGAGCACCCGCCTCGAAAGGGGCGACCCCACTTCTCGGTGGCTAAACCCTGAACAAATGCCCTAGAAGGGCCTAGATGAAGTTGTGAAGCTGAAGTCCCGACGTGTTTCCCCATTAATGATGATAATGGTTCATCAGGGGGCAGAAAAACATAGTCTAATACAGATGATGCTGGACACAATTAGATAGTGGCTACCCAGATGCTGTAGGCGCCTACAGCATCTAGGTATCCACTATCTAATTGTCTCCAGCATCATCTGGAGGAGGTGAAACTACAAAAAATGCTGATTCAGCCATTTTTTCCCCCTCGTTCACTGTACACTGGGGAAGATTGGAAACTTAAAGTGGCCCTGGAAAAAAACTTAAAAGTGGCCCAATGTTGTAGGAGTGTCTAAATGGACCAGAGGCGAGGCAACAAGTAGGAGTGGTCAGCAATACAATAACGCAAAATACCATATACCACAGTGCAACACAATATATTGCCCCAAAAGCTTTCCCTCTGTGTTGGCCATCAATAGCTGCCATTTTATGTTCTCCTCCTGATCCTCCAGTTGTCTCTGGTTAAGAAATGGAGCAGGGGGCTTAGGAAGTGAGCATTAATTACCGCTGAGAGCTCATTATGTACCCGGCCAGCGGCAGAGTGGGTCATTGGCCCACCAGAAAATTTCCCTGTAAGGTCTATGGCCTGTCCGCCCCTTACTGTATGGGATGAATAAATGTATATTTTTATATTATGGGCATTTTGGGATGCTGCAGTGCAAGTGATTGGGAATGCTTCTCCCATAGACTGCAATGAGTTACCATTGCAGTCTGAGAGATTTGCTCTATTATTATGAAGCCCTGTCACAGGCAGGACTCCATAGGAACTATTGATGTAGTAGCCTCGAATCCTTCGGAGGGACCAAAGCTAACACAGAGAATGAACGGCTCTCCTGATCACTGTGCATCTGAGGGGTTAAATGTCTCTGATCTCTGTTATGGCCAAACACAGATATTACCTCTGGGTGTCTGCTGTGTAAAACAAAAGGCACCCGGTGGCTGAGGTGCCTGCATAGCTCCTGAGTTGGTGCCATATTTAAAGACCCTACTTGCACCCTATATAGTCATACGATGGTAGGGAAGTGGTTAGTTGGTGGTCTGTCCCTGTACTTGAAACCAGTGCTATGTTAGTATCGTAACTTTTTAGAAAATTGGGGTCATTTTAAAATCGATTTGCCCAGCTCTAGAAACTACAGCAAGTACAGACTGCAGGGGTAATCTGTGAGTGGTTATTCTAGTTTGTCGCGAATGTATACTTGCACCCCTAAGATTGCCTATTTAATAGTCATTGTCTAAATACCCAATTATCGACTAACCAGATTTTTGCATATTTAACATTGAGTCTACTTGAATTTTGCATATTTAACTGTGAGTCTACTTGAATTTATGGTAATGGTTTTAAAAATTGCTGGAATGGATTTCCTACTAATGAGCAGTTATTTTATCTGATCTGCAGGTCTAATGGTTTGAAACTCCACTGATCTCCCAGTTTATAAGCAGTCACTATTGAAGTCTGTGGAGATGCAGAAACACCCAAACATGCTCAGTTGTTTTGAGATGTCCCCTTTATCAGATATTTATGGTATAACAAACTGGTTGGTAAATTTTCCAGACATATGCAGCTGAATTTAAAATTAAGAAATCTGTATTGGTCCAGTTTAGGAGCTTATCACTTAATTTCTAGACTTATCAATAAGCAAAAAGATGTACACAATTGTACAAGAATCGGATGTGGATCCACTATGCTACTCAAACAAATTTGTCCCTCTAGGTATTTATCCTTTAATTGAATTGGTATTCCATGCAGGGGAACCAACTGGCCACTACCTCTTGAAGTAGTCTCTGTTCAAGTGACTGCTGACCCATGGGCATCAAGAGACACCGGTGCAGAGCTTTGAGGGATCAGGCAAAACCATAGTCAGGGACTGACCAAGCTCAGGGCAGGCAGAGTTAGAGAAATCTAGTAAACAGTCCAAGATCAAGGCAGGCAGAGTATGGTACATGCAATCCAATGAATAATTCAAAGTCAGGCAGAGATCAGGTCAGGCAGTGAAAGGTCAAATCTTGGAAACAGGCAGAAATTGGTACACAGGCAAACGTATAACAGCACACTTTTGCAGGATGCTAGCATACTACATGTTATTGCTCAAGCACCCTCACAGAGAGGAAGGTGCCTTTGGCTGTTGTAGATTAGGATGAGCATGCTGGTTCTTTAAGAGCCGGAGAAGTATGCGCACCCTAAGGGTAGAGGGAGATAGCCCTAGCCAGCAGGCTACAGCCTGCATGGAGGGACAGACCTACTCTGACTTCCCTAGAGAAAGGGGAGAGCAGGAGGTGAGTCCATGCTGCCAGGTACCAGAGAGCTGGCGATCATGGACTGGTGCTGTAACAACAGATGAGCCACAGCATTATTGTCACTGATAGGTGAAGCGAATAGCATTGGTAATCTTGTTAAAATGCCACCTGTCAATGGGAGGGATATATTAGGCAGTCAGTGAACAGTCAGTTCTTGAAGTTGATGTGTTGGAAGCATTAAAAATGGACAAGCTTAAGGGTCTGAGCAACTTTTGCAAGGGTCAATGACTAGATGACACGACTAAGGCAACTCTAAAGTGGCAGGTCTTGAGAACTGTTCCCAGTATGTAATGATTAGTACCTACCAAAAGTGGTCATTAGAAGGGCAACTGGATTGGATAAACCTGGGACATGGTCATGGGCGCCCAAGACTCATTGATGCACATGGGAACAAAGACTAACCCAACTGCTCCAAACCTGCAGAAGAGCTCCCGTGGATCACATTGCTGAAAAGGTTAATAATGAATGCCTTCAGAGGTTATGTGAAATACATGCCTCAATAGATTAGAATAGTTAGAAGGGGGCCTATACAATATTAGGCAGGTGGTTTTAATGATTAGCCGATCGGTGTATATATCAAATGAAATGGCTTTGAATGCACACAAGAAGTGTGTTTTATTATTAGGACTGAAATACCATCTATTACTACCATTATATAAGGTGCAATTTTCCATCATTTTCCGAATTATTTTGTAATAGAATTTTGAGACTTGAGCTGAATTTAAATAAACGCAATGTACCTTTGCAGTAAAGCGAATAGCACATTTTCAATTCATTGGGTCTTGTTTATGGTTCACTTTACTAAGCAGAAACCGAAACAAAGCAGATGTCTGCATCACATCAAATGATTTTTAATTTGATTAGCTGCTAACTCTTAATGAATTATGCTTGTATCTAATTGTGTTAGAACAAACAAATGTAAATATTTTTTTGTAATTCTTTGGCAATCAAGTTGACTAAGTATTGAATGTTCCACATGATTAATATGTGTTTTAAAATGTTATCAAAATCTATCCAATTATCAGTATACAAGAAGAGGTAGACAAATACCTGGGAGAAAACATATGTTAATACAGTCTAAGAATATTATTACATTGCAAATGAATGTCTACAGAGAGAGGCAATGCATTGACGGAAACCATGTAATTAGACAAAATGAAAAATAAGTTTGATAAGTCTTTCCTTAAAATTAGAATGCCTTGATAATAAAAAAAAAAGTCTTTTCCGTAGAGAAATGGCATATCAATAATAATACAATCCGCAAATTTACTAAGCCTATAGATGGCATCAACTTGCTTTCCAGATCTGCACCAGATTTATCACAATGACTCAGGCTGGATTATAAATGTGTCGCAGGGATAGACACTTTTTTATGACCATATTGGTTAGCTTACTTACACAGAATTAAGACCCACCCTTTACTTTTAAGCCACTCTTCTTCCCGCTAAGAGCCCCTCTTCAAGTGAGTAGGAAAAATTGTAGAAACCCTAAATGCGTCAAATTGTGCAAATTTGTGCGACTCTTTAGACAGATGCTAGATGCAGACACATTAGTAATTCTAGGCCAATATTTTAGTTTTTCTAGGCCAATAGTTTTATGAGAATAGAATAATATAGAAAGATGAAATAATTTTAGATTAGAACTACAGATGAGTGAATCAATTCTTATGAATCAATTTCTCAACAAACAGAGTTATACACCTGTGACTTGGTGTCCCAGAAAATGAGGACGCTACTCCACCTGCTGCTTGATTAATAGGGCTGGACATTGTTTGCAAGCGCAGAGGCTCTCTGCGTGTGCCAGTCAACTTCAAGGCAGCAGCGCATGAACAGTCACCGGCCGGAAACAGAAGCAGAGCCTCTGCGCTTGTGCTGCTACTTGGAGCAGTGGGGCAGGGACGAGATTGTCATGGTCTGCTGAGATGTCTCGTCAATAAAGCAGCACGAGGAGTGTCCTTAGCTTTGGGATACCCCCGTCATAGGTGTAGAACCCTGCTTAATGAGACAAAACTGATTCATACAGATGGATTTGCTCATCTTTAGATGGGACTAATACATAGAATAGAACAATCGGCACATGTTGTAAAAATGCTATAAATTCCTGTCAGTCACTTTTCATTGCGAATTAAAATATCATATTCCATTATGTCATTAAATGTTGACGTATAGCCTCTAATTCTGAGTTTTCCAGATGTAGCAAGTTTTAAAGTGGTTATCTGAGAAAAATATTGATGACCTATCGTCAGGATAGGTCATCAGTAGTGTTGAGCTCGAATATTCGAATAGCGAATATTAATCGCGAATATCGTAACTTCGTAAATTTGCGAATATTACAAATATAGTGCTATATATTCGTTATATCGAATATTCGTAATTTTTTTACATCTAAAAACATGATTCCTCCCTGCTTCTTTCTTGTGGGTCAATAAGCCATTGGCCCACAAGCAACTTAAGCAGGGGGGAATCATGTTTTCATATGGAAAATAAAATGACCAATATTCTAAAAAACAAATACATAGCAATATAGTGAATATATTCGTTATTTAGAATTTTGGCATTATTTTTTTCCTATCTGTACAGTTGTTCGCATACTCCTCCCCGACAAGCGTCCCCATCACCATGGGAACACCTGTGGGTTAGAAAATACCATCGGATCTGAGTTTTCCCTGAGATCGTGAAAACTCAGATCCGATGGTATATTCTAACCTACAGGCGTTCCCATGGTTACAGGGATGCTTGTCGGGGAGCAGTATGCCAAAGTGGAATAACAGTACACATTAGAAAAAAAAAAAGACGAATATTCTAAATAACGAATTTATTTGCTCTATTGCTATAACTTCGTCTTTTAGAATATTCCGAATATTCTAAAAGACGAAGTTTTAGCAATATAACGAATATTCGTAAAATACACATATAGACTGTAATTTAGCTAATATAGTGCAATAATAATTTTTTTTAATAGTGTACATATTTTCCAAAACTGAAGTTCAGAAGAGGCAAAAAAATTAGACAAAAAAAAAAAGATTATCGCACTATATTAGCTAAATTACAATCTATATGTGTATTTTACGAATATTCGTAATATTGCTCTAACTTCGTCTTTTAGAATATTCGTAATATTCTAAAAGACGAAGTTATAGCTATATATAGAATATTCGTAAAATACACATATTAGCCTAGCCATAGTCATAGGAACGTTGCCTTATACTGTCAAAAGAAAAATCGCAATATGCGAATAATTAAATTGTTTATTATTCGCGATAAATAGAATAATGACGAATATTCGATTTCTACGAATATTCAATCGAATATTCGCGAAATATTGCGAAATCGAATAAGGCACCTCCCACTCATCACTAGTCATCAGTATCAGATCTGCAGGGGTCTGACACCCGGGACTACTACCGATCAGCTGTCAGAAGAGGCCAGGCGCTCCGTGAGTGTTTCAGCCTCTTCCTAGGCTAGTGACTTCACCGTACATTAATTACGTGGCCTAGTTGCAGTCCAGCCCCATTCAAGTCAAAGGGGCTAAGCTGCAATACCAAGCATAGCTGCTATACAATGTACGGCACTGTGCTTGGTAAGCTGCCGGGAGGCCACAACGCTCACTGAAACAGCTGATTGGCAGGGATACCAAGACTTGGACCCCAACTGATGTGATAATGATGACCTATCCTGGGGATAGGTCATCATTATCGTTACCTGGATAACCCCTTTAACTTGATATATGTGTTATATACGCTGTTTGTTGCAACTACCTTTAAAATCACACAAGGCAGCAAAAGTAATTAAAAAAATCAAGTAAAGTTTGCTGCAAATGTTTAAGCATAAAGAATAACATTTGCCACATCTGTATGCATGTAATGGGTGACAGACATTAACATAATGAAACCTACAAGTTTTACATTTATTTTAGGAGTTCTACAATTTCTATTTTACTTATTGAAAAAAGTAAGAATGTGGCCGCATGAAGCCATACACATTGTGTAATATTCTCATTGCTTTTACAGTGCTGCCCTACAGTATTTGAAAAAAAAAAAGTTCATGTTGTAGAACAGAAATGTAGAGCACCAGCACGTTTTCTTTCATTGATTCTCTCTGATGTGACTGTTAGCAGATTCACACTGTTGCCTAATAGGTAAAAGCACCCCTAAATACAGTGAAGATTATATTTTGAGTGAACGCTTTTGTTCAGAGATATTAATGTTTGAGACTTTTTAATATTAACATGTTACAGTGCCATTGATTAATGTACTTTATAATTGGCTTCTAGCACTAGGTACAGCTTTGCCAAATGTTAACTGCCTCAACATAAATCACATGCAGATATATAGCTGGAGCCACGCTGTTAAATGAATTTTTTTTTGCTTTAATATACTGTATATACAGGTGAAACTCGAAAAATTAGAATATCGTGCAAAGTTCATTTATTTCAGTAATGCAACTTAAAAGGTGAAACTAATATATGAGATAGACTTATTACATGCAAAGCGAGATATTTCAAGCCTTTATTTGTTATAATTTGGATGATTATGGCTTACAGCTTATGAAACCCCAAAGTCACAATTTTGAAGTACCTTTTGCTCAGGGTTTATGGATTAATTAGCTGACTAGAGTGTGACACTTTGAGCCTAGAATATTGAACCTTTTCACAAAATTAAAATTTTAAGCTGCATTAATGCAATTCCTTTTCATTTGCATTTATGAAATAAATGGACTTTTGCACAATATTCAAATTTTTCGAGTTTCACCTGTATATTGTATAGCAAGTCTAAGACTTTAACTTCATTGTAAATGTTACCTACAGACTGTTAAGAATGGCGAGTATTTGATAATACATAATATACTCTGTTCAGATAAGTAGCTAATTATGTCTTGGTACAAGGGCTATCATTAGTGAAAGCAGAGAGATTCTCAATAATTTGCTGTATCTTTTTGTAAACTATTACTTACCTTTAGGTTGCCCGTACACGGTTAGTTTTTGATCAGGTATTCAGGTGCAGTTTTGAATGCAAAACCAAATTATCTTAAAGAGAGAAATAGTATAAAGAATCAATTCAACTTCTCTTTTGTGAATCCATGTTTTAACCCCATTTTCACCCAGGCAGCCTCCATGATATGAGCATCGGAGCATTTCTTGCCCTATTCTGTATAGCTCAGGGCAAGGGCTGTTTGTTTATATTTTTACACTGCTAGACAGAGGCTTCCACCTAGCAGTGTTGCCGGTGATGTCACCAGCCCTGATGGGCAGGCTTTAACGCTGCCTAAGCCGTTTTACAGGCTGGGGCAGTGCTAAAGCCCGCCCATTAGTGCCAGTGACATAACCAGGCTCACTGCAGGGTGGAAGACTCCGCCTAGTTTTACCCATGTAAAGCCCAACACGTCACCGTACCTCCAAAAAAAGCCTTTGTGGCTAGCTCATTGTGTCTTGATAGCCATTAGTAATGAATGCAGATCAGAGACTTGCAGTAATTTGCTGGATATCTTTTGTAAACAACTATCTATCTTTTGTGGCATTTTTGTAAATTATTGGTGGTTAATTCTTCGAAAAGATAAAAATATAGATATGAATTATGAAAGGATAGTGCCGCATAATTATTCTATATGGTCAGTAGGCATGTTAGCCTCCACTAATGAAAATGATTCTCTGTTGGGTTAGCAGAAAGCCTAAAGTGTTGCAACATGTTCAGTTAAAAAAATAAAATAAAAAACTCAGCTTAGAAAAGTGTAAAACTGCATGAAAACTGCACTAGTTCACTTTTGTACATATAATATTTGATTAGCTGCAGGTTAGCATCTATGATAGCATAGAAAGTCTAGCAAGTATAACACACACCATGCTTCTAGTTGTTTTTTGCAATTCATTGCTTAGAGATCTCATGATGTCTACAGGGCTGTATCTTGAAGCCCTTATGAAGCAATACCTTGACCCACCACCTAAGTCATGAACTATATGTTCTGCAGTGCTGTATACAGGGAGTGCAGAATTATTAGGCAAGTTGTATTTTTGAGGATTAATTTTATTATTGAACAACAACCATGTTCTCAATGAACCCAAAAAACTCATTAATATCAAAGCTGAATATTTTTGGAAGTAGTTTTTAGTTTGTTTTTAGTTTTAGCTATTTTAGGGGGATATCTGTGTGTGCAGGTGACTATTACTGTGCATAATTATTAGGCAACTTAACAAAAAACAAATATATACCCATTTCAATTATTTATTTTTACCAGTGAAACCAATATAACATCTCAACATTCACAAATATACATTTCTGACATTCAAAAACAAATCAGTGACCAATATAGCCACCTTTCTTTGCAAGGACACTCAAAAGCCTGCCATCCATGGATTCTGTCAGTGTTTTGATCTGTTCACCATCAACATTGCGTGCAGCAGCAACCACAGCCTCCCAGACACTGTTCAGAGAGGTGTACTGTTTTCCCTCCTTGTAAATCTCACATTTGATGATGGACCACAGGTTCTCAATGGGGTTCAGATCAGGTGAACAAGGAGGCCATGTCATTAGATTTTCTTCTTTTATACCCTTTCTTGCCAGCCACGCTGTGGAGTACTTGGACGCGTGTGATGGAGCATTGTCCTGCATGAAAATCATGTTTTTCTTGAAGGATGCAGACTTCTTCCTGTACCACTGCTTGAAGAAGGTGTCTTCCAGAAACTGGCAGTAGGACTGGGAGTTGAGCTTGACTCCATCCTCAACCCGAAAAGGCCCCACAAGCTCATCTTTGATGATACCAGCCCAAACCAGTACTCCATCTCCACCTTGCTGGCGTCTGAGTCGGACTGGAGCTCTCTGCCCTTTACCAATCCAGCCACGGGCCCATCCATCTGGCCCATCAAGACTCACTCTCATTTCATCAGTCCATAAAACCTTAGAAAAATCAGTCTTGAGATATTTCTTGGCCCAGTCTTGACGTTTCAGCTTGTGTGTCTTGTTCAGTGGTGGTCGTCTTTCAGCCTTTCTTACCTTGGCCATGTCTCTGAGTATTGCACACCTTGTGCTTTTGGGCACTCCAGTGATGTTGCAGCTCTGAAATATGGCCAAACTGGTGGCAAGTGGCATCTTGGCAGCTGCACGCTTGACTTTTCTCAGTTCATGGGCAGTTATTTTGCGCCTTGGTTTTTCCACACGCTTCTTGCGACCCTGTTGACTATTTTGAATGAAACGCTTGATTGTTCGATGATCACGCTTCAGAAGCTTTGCAATTTTAAGAGTACTGCATACCTCTGCAAGATATCTCACTATTTTTGACTTTTCTGAGCCTGTCAAGTCCTTCTTTTGACCCATTTTGCCAAAGGAAAGGAAGTTGCCTAATAATTATGCACACCTAATATAGGGTGTTGATGTCATTAGACCACACCCCTTCTCATTACAGAGATGCACATCACCTAATATGCTTAATTGGTAGTAGGCTTTCGAGCCTATACAGCTTGGAGTAAGACAACATGCATAAAGAGGATGATGTGGTCAAAATACTCATTTGCCTAATAATTCTGCACGCAGTGTAGTGCAATTGTTCTCTTATGTGGTATCAGAAGTATTTGCACTATGAGGATCAGTTTTTACTGCTACTTCTACTTGCCTCATGCTTTTAAAGTCCCAAATGGCATGCAAAAGTATGGGATTCTATTTTCTTTTGGATTTAACATGTTTGTCTATGACCATTTTCATGGACATATTTTCAAGCCCATATTCTAGTTAAAGTGGTTTTCCAAGATTTTTTAACTGATAACCTATCCTCTGCTATAAAATATACGGCGCTGTGCTTGGTGCCAGCTCAGATGCCAAACAGCTGATCAGCAGGGGTCCCAGGTGTCGGCCCCCCCACCGATCAGACACTGGTGACCTATCCAGAGGATAGGTCCTCAGTATAAAAATTTCAGAAAACCCTCTTTTTTATTACTGATCCATTTGTCCTTTTCACCTTGTTGTATTTGCAAGTAGAAGTTTGCTGTAATGTTAAACTTTCGGAAGAGCAGCTTGGATCCATTAATCAAAAGTAAAAAAAAGAAAGAAAATGTACAAAAATAGCTTTGTGCTGTAGGTTCATCCATCAAATAGTACACATCACAATGCAGGTTATTATTGAGATGATTTGTGCACTCTGAGATCATATTGAGATCATTCCTTGCACTCACTGCATGCAGAATACTAGTATCACATTTGTGATGAATGTGCGGAGTGAGAACATACTTTTCATTATACCCTTGGTAAAATCAGACACTGCATGATAATGCTGGGATTTGACTGAAAGCTTATAAGAGGGTGAGTTTTTGATGTTTGGCCCTTGACCTGATACAGTACTCTTCTCAAAGATGGTGCAATAATTGAAGCAGACACAGCAGAATGTATAGGAACAGAACTTTACTTCACTTGGGGCAACAGTTGTAACAATAGCCCTTGGCTTGGTGGTTACAGTCACAACAGTACACAGGGTTTGTGGTTAAGAGATCTGGCACACAGCTTGGGAGTTACAGTTTCTAATGGGTACTCTCCTTGGCAATTACAATAATGGGCTGAAATGTTGAAACTGGGGAAATAAACGGGTCTAACACCCTTCACAGATACTGGAGTGCTGCCTTATCATTTGTTTATAGATAGATAGATAGATAGATAGATAGATAACTATCTAAGAAGTGCACTGTAAGGCCACTTTATTACAGATACCCATCTAGTAGCTGTAGCTGATCTTTGGCCCCACTTCATATTTCATCCACAGAATCCAATGGGCGTTAAGTTTTCAGTCAGGGAGGCAATAAAATTAGTTTTCCACAGTTTAAAAGACAGCAGATTGGCAGCTGCAAATGCACCTATGACACCACAGCATTCCATGACATCACATTGATGGTCCTTGTATAAGAACACCAGACACTATTGGGGCTGCTTATTTCTTTGCAGAAGTGACCGGTGTGGTCAGAGGTACAGCAGTTATGTACAAAGATTCTCCAACTGCCTCTAATTTCACAGGACAAACTGGGGGATTCATTATAGGAGATAGATAGATAGATAGATAGATAGATAGATAGATAGGTAGGTAGATAGATAGATAGATAGATAGATAGATATGAGGTGCCCTGTAAGGCCACTTTATTACGCCCATCTAGTAGCTAATAGCTAATCTTGGGCTCTTTTTACTTTGAGTCCACAGTATCCAGTGAGTGAGAAGTTTTCAGTCTCTAAGGAAATTAAAGATGTTTTCCACAGTTTAAAAGACAGCAGATTGGCAGCTGCTTATCACAACATTCCATGACATCACAATGATGGCCTTTGCATAAGAACACCATACACTCTTGGGGCTGCTCATCTTTTGCAGAAGGGTGACCTAGGTGGTCAGAGGCTGCAGCAGGTAGGTACAGCTTTCTCTATGCTGACAAGACACTGAGATAATCATGATAGATGTACAGATAAAGAGATAGACAGATTATTGAGTCCCAAACCCCATATCTTCAATAAAATCTAATAGGTTTTAATTCAAAGGAATAGATTCTAGTGGCAAGTTGTTGGCTCCAATGGCAGCGCCAAATGTTTTCTTTTTAATCCTATGGTATCAGAGCCTGGGCCCAGCAGATGTTCTACTGGTACTTTGTTATGCCAGTCCAGCCTGCAAAATAGCATTGTACTAGATTGGTTAATAATTATTAATTCTAGTGATATTGTACATCAGTAGTGTCTAAAGAGCATCTGTTAGCATAGGCAACTCTATTAAGCCGGGCATTCTGTCTGTTAGGTTTGATCATGCTGAGTGGAATGACTTCTCTGTAGTTGAAATGCATGGCCTTCTGTTAGAGAAATCTGCAGTTTATTTCATATGCTAATTATATTTTCAATGCACCGAGGGGCCGACTTAGCCCCTCAATGCTCTGTTTCACCTCCGCCGTTCCCCCTTAGCCACTCCCCTTGAGTGACAGCGCCATGCAGGAAGACAGTGAGAATTTAGCTTTATTTAGAAGAATAAAAGCAAATTCATGTCACAATGATCTGGCCCTCCAAATGCTAATGCTAGAACATTTCATTAATAATAGTATGATATGCCACATTTCCATCCCTTCTTAACGCTGCAGAAGGACCCAGCATTTTCATAAGAAGAGAATAGGAAATAATTGTGACCGGGGGGCGTGGCTTGGCTGCTGAGAGAGATGGCCGCATGAAGTAAGAGCTCCTCTGCAGCACAGCTCTGAAAGCGACTTAAAATCGACTTTTTGCCTCGAAATGGACTATTTCTTCAACACTAAAGGATCCAGGAAGTCAAGGATGAAGAGATCAAAAAATTCCGAACGTTCTAAAAGAAGGAATCGATCATTTTCCAGCCATGAGCAGGACGACCGGGAAGATGCTGGGACAGCGTCGGACGCCTCATCGGCCTCCAGCTTTAGGAGGGCCCCTGCGTCTGAAAAAAGATCAACTTATTCCACACCGGTCAACACTGCCAGAAGGATACCACAACTGCCTCCCTGCACCCCGTTTAAAAAGGGGAAATCGTCAGAAAGATCGACGGAAATATCGAGTTTGACACATGGCTTATATGTGACCCCACCCGGATCGAACAAAGGGAAAAGCATGGAGGGAGCAGCTGCGGCTGCTGCAAAACAAAATCCACAATCATCAGACTCATTAGATCATAGCGATCGTGAACAGAGAGAGCCTGACCATAGAACCAAGGATTTAATCGAAACTCCGCCGGTAGTTCATCCACAGAGAAAGGAGGACAGAGCACAGCATGACCGGAGACAAAGCACAGTGAGTACCGATCATATACCCGATCCAAGCCCTGACACTTTTGAGAGTTTTCAAGCAGCAGACAAAGAACTATCAGCGGTACTAATTAAAGATATGCTCTTGGCCCTAAGAAGCTCCATTAATACTGATTTTAAATCATCGATTTTGCCCATTCAACAAGCGATTGAAGAGATTGGAGACAGGGTCTCACATGTTGAGAATAAAATGGGAGAGTTCGCAGCTTCACAAAATGAAATCATAGACAGACATAATATGATGGAAGACACAGTGGAATCATTACAAGCTAAAGTAATAGATTTAGAAGACCGCAGCAGAAGGAACAATATCAAGTTTAGAGGTGTCCCAGAATCGGTGTCCAACAAAGACCTGATTCCTTATATCACGGATCTGATCAAAATACTGATCCCTCACGCCAAAGAGTTCGAGCTCAGCATTGACAGGGCTCATAGATTACCCAAACCATCATTTCTACACAAAGATATACCCCGGGATGTACTGGCCAGATTCACTTTCTACCATATTAAAGAACTAATGCTGAGAGAAATAAGGAACAACCCTAAACTTCCTGATCAGTTTGATGGCCTGAAACTTTTCACTGACTTATCTGCGGCTACTATTAAAGCCAGGAAAGATTTTACAGTAGTCACCAGAACTTTAGCTGCCAATGGTATAAACTATAGATGGGGTTTCCCAGTCAAAGTTCTGGTTTTCAAAGATGGCGAATTGCACGTTTTAAAATCTCCTGATACAGCACTGGCTACTTTAAAAGAATGGAACCTAAAGATTGAGCAACCACCTCACTATCAAGATAGGAATTCCAGAAGGCCACAGGAGGGCCAACGCCCTGCCAAACCACATGACCACAATAGAACAAAGACCCAGCAAAGACAAAGGGAAGACGCCTGAGGCAGCTACAAAGAGCTACATTTAATGTGGAGGAGCACTCTACATGCCTGCCGGACTAACCCGCCCTATACTGTTCTATGATGGCATTTGTCCATCCACTCATTTCTGCTCTGATTACTAAAGAGCTATTTGTTTTTCTTTTGATTTTTCTAACTAATGTTCTAGTTCTACTATGTACTTGCTTGTTCTATATTATTTTTGCAGAATCATACATTCACCGCTATACTTACGCTATACTCTATTGTCCTGGACCCACGTATTTGAATGATAGGAAAATTGATGTAACTAACAATGTCTGTGATTTAGGTGGCGATCTGAAGGCTAAAGGTAAAAAGCGAATTGAAAATGTAATAACATGGCTATAAAAATCACATCAATTAATGTCAAGGGATTAAATTCCCCATTTAAGAGAAATCAGCTATGGAAAGAGGCATTGAATCAAAAATGTTACATCTTGTTTGCACAAGAAACCCATATCTCAAAAGGTAATACCCCCACAATCCAAAATAAGAGATTCCCCAAAGTTATATATTCTGCCTATATTAAAAAGAAAAGAGGAGTACTAATTGCTTTCAAAAATTCAGTTTCCACAGAAATTCAAAATCAATATGTAGACCCGGAAGGGAGATTTATTATAATTGTGGCCTTAGTAGAAAATAAGCTTCTTACCCTAGTAAATATATATGCCCCCAATATTGGCCAAACTAAATTTATGAGAAAACTAATCAAGAAAATAAATTCAATGAAAAAAGGCCATCTGATAATAGGTGGGGACTTTAATGCAGTTCTCAATTCTACCCTAGACACTACACAAGGAGCCAGATATAGAGACTCCTACTTCCAAAAACTAATAGAGGAAAATAATTTGTTTGACATTTGGAGATTGCAGCATGCTAGTGAAAGGGATTATACGCACTTCTCATGCAAATGGAATTCCTATTCAAGAATAGACTTCTTTCTGATAGAAAGACCACTAATAGACGCCATAAGTAAAACAGAAATAGGATACATTACATGGACAGACTATGCTCCAATACATCTCAAAATACTGACATCTCAATCTCAAATCAATGACTATATGTGGAGAGTCAACCCACATATTTTATCAAATAACAAATATTAAGACTCAATTGAGAAAGATCTGAGGGAATACTTTGATATAAACGACACCCCAGACATTGACCCTTTCACTATATGGAACGCCCATAAGGCTAGGATAAGAGGCTCGTTCATGTCATTAGGCTCACACATTAAAAAACAGAGAGAGAAAGACATGAACGAGACTCTTAATAATATTAAACAGCTAGAGTCCCAGAACAAAACCAATCCATCATATCATATCACTGCAGAAATACAGAAAACCAGATTCAAATTATACAACCTACTCCTACACAAATTTGAAAAATCGTTGAGGCAATCCAAAATCAATTATTACTCTCATGATAATAAATCAGGTGCATTGTTAGCAAGAAGATTAAAAGCAAAAGCCCAAAAATCAAAAATTAACAAAATTGTTCACCCCATAACAAATCAGATTAAACTTGCGCCAAGAGAGATTGCTAATGCATTTAAAGATTATTACCAGGGACTGTATAATTTAGCCTCTAATATGGACATACATCCAACTGAAACTAAAATCTCAGATTTTCTGGAAAAACTAAACCTACCAAAACTTAAAACAGAACAACTTAACACTCTAAATTTACCTATTTCACAACTGGAAATATCCAAGGCCATTTCCACATCCCCCAATCAGAAGTCCCCTGGACCTGATGGATTTACCGCTGAATATTACAAAAAATATGCAATAATTCTTCTCCCATACCTCCATAAAATCTATAATTTGGCATTCACCACAGGAAAACTACCTAAAGACATGTTGAGAGCAACTATAGTGACAATTCCCAAACCTGGTAAAGACAACTCTGAAGTGAAAAACTATAGGCCCATATCACTACTAAATGTAGATGTAAAAATATATGCTAAAATAATTGCCAATAGATTTCAAAATATACTACCAGAATTGATCCACAAAGATCAAGTAGGCTTTCTGAAAGGCAGACAAGGATCGGACAACACCAGAAGGATTACATCATTACTTCAATACTGTGAAAAAAGCCAAATTCCTTCTATATTTCTTACTATAGACGCAGAAAAGGCGTTTTGACCGTATTAATTGGTCATATGCTTTCAAAGTATTAGAAAAATATGGAATAACAGGCCATGTACACACAGGAATTACAGCATTGTATAGTAGTCCTTCTGCTAATGTCTATGTCAACAGCTCTATATCAGAAAGCTTTAATATTACAAATGGCACCCGTCAAGGATGTCCCTTTTCCCCCCTGCTATTCATACTATCAATGGAACCTTTGGCAACAATTATTAGACAAAATTCAGACATTAAAGGAATAACAATTGACCAACAAGAATATAAATTAGCTCTATTTGCAGATGACATAATCCTAACCCTGACAAACCCACAATCCTCATTAAAAGCATTCTTTGATACAACCATAGATTTTAGCAAAATTTCATACTACAAAATCAATCAGGACAAATCTCAAGCCCTACCATTAAATATAGACCTAAAACTTCTAAACTCTCTTCAATCCTCTTACAAACTAGATTGGCAAAAATCTGACATTTCATACCTGGGTATTCAAGTGTCACATCCCTCTTCCACACTCTTTGAAGCAAACTTTCCTAAAATAGTCAAGGAAATTGACAAAGACATAGCTGATTTCTCTAAAAACCAGATTTCTTGGCTTGGCAGAATAGCGGCCTATAAAATGCTGCTTCTGCCAAAACTTTTGTACCTCTTTAGATCGCTACCAATAGATATCCCAAAAGTATTTTTTGCATCAGTAAACACTAAACTTAAGTCATTTATCTGGGGAGACAAGAAACCCAGAGTTGCATTTAATGTTATAACAAGGCATCACAAGAAGGGTGGCTTGGGAGTTCCCCATATCCAGAATTACTATCTTGCAGCATTGTTAGACCAGCTCTCACACTGGTGGTCTGACAACCCTAATAAAATATGGGTGCAAATCGAAAGGGATATTTGAAAACTCAATACAATGAGAACCAGACTCCTAGCATATAGTTGGGGATTTTCTCCTCCCTCTCCCCCAATTAATACTGTAAAAATTTCTGATGAGACATGGAAGTGGTTTCTCAAACAACAGAAAGGAAACATCTATTCCCCTATGAATGATTCAACTCTAGAGTTTATTCAAGATCAGGCTCCCACTATCCCTTTACTATATTGGAAGACATTAGGCATTAGCTCCCTACAAGATTTCTTCAAAGATGGTATATTCACATCTTTTTCAGACCTGAAAAACAAATTCGGGCTTGGGAGGGATGATTTCTACAGATATCTAAATATAAGACAATTTATCAATAAATATAAAATAGTAGAAAAGGAAAAACCACCCAATATATCTCTAATCTCTAAACTGTTTAGCAAACCCAAAGGCATAGCAACATTCTACAATCTACTAGCAGAACCTCATAACCTCTCCACTAACAATTATATACAAAAATGGGAAAAAGATCTCCAATTGAAAATAACCTTACAAGACTGGCATATTACATTTTCCAATACCCATAAGTACTTCCATAGCACCAACCATAGAGAGGCCCTGATTAAAACATACCTTAGATGGTATTACACACCTAGCAGAATACATCTCATATTCCCAGACACTCCTGACACTTGTTGGAGACAATGCGGTGAAAAAGGAACTTTAATCCACACCCTTTGGGAATGCAAGGCGATAAAACCACTATGGGAAGCTGCAAATAAACTACTTAAAACAATCCTAGGACAACATATTGTTCTATCACCACAACTTGCCTTATTGTTGATAGGACTAAATAATTTCCCTGAAGACTCCAAATCAATAATAGCACATATATCAATGGCTACCAAACTAGTCATCACCAGACACTGGAAATCCAAAGACACACCCCATATCAAAGAAGTCTGGCAGATTATTAATAACACCTGTTCATTTGAAAAAGTCATTGCTCTTATACAGAACAAAATTCCCACTTTCCACCTCAGATGGGACAAATGGATGGATAACTCACTCTATAAATCTCAGTTATGTTAATTTGATAAATGATTCTGCACTGTTAAATTTGATTTTTCTTTCTTTTTTTTTTTTTATGTTCTCTTTTTTTATGTTAACGTGTGTTTGTTTATACAGTTGTAATATTACCAATTGTTGTAACTATACTTTATTCAAAAATTAAAAAAACCCAATAAAAATAATTTTGCAAAGGAAATAATTGTGACCAGTGAAGTCATAATAACAATTTCATATATAAGAACAATTCAGTTCCCCTCGTGTTTAGGCAGCCCAAGCCCTTTTGTGAAAGAGGATAACTGCATTTTCCATTCAGTGCACAGGATCTCTACAGAACATATTTGGCTGCTAAAAATTGTTCCTCAGGGAAGAGACATTGGCATTAACTGTAGCCATCACCACGAGCAGATCTACCCTTAGAGATCATTGATTACTATAAGTAACAGTCTTTATTTTCCTCAATTTCTTTCAAGCTGTGATCAGACCTAAATACAAAAACTCACTCTTGTAGAGAATAGAAGAAAATAGTTCCAGCATTTTATTTCTTCTTGTAGCATATAGCTCACATGGACACAAACCTTCACCCCAGCATGGTTGACGCGTTTCGAACACAGGTGTGTTTATAGGTTACTTACGACTAAGAACACACCTGTGTTCGAAACGCGTCAACCATGCTGGGGTGAAGGTTTGTGTCCATCTGAATTATATGCTACAAGAAGAAATAAAGTGCAACTGAGTTTTATTTCAAGTGCTGGAACTATTTTCTTCTATTCTCTACAAAAGTGATTTGCTTGGCTTGTTCCACAGGGCTGTGGATTGTGAGGTGGGCTGGATTCTCTCTAATGGACTAAATACAGCAAGCAGCATTCAGGTCCATCTGCTGTATAACACAGACTAAAGTGGACTTAGACCATGTTATATGTTATGGATTTTTTTTTTTTAAGTAAAGGAGTTTTACACCATCACCTATTTGAATGTCAGGATCAGTACAAGTATATGTTATGACAAAAACTTAGTGCCTGACCACCATTCAATGGTTTCCACTAGTGCCTGACAGGGCCCACTGGTTTCTGAAAGATTCAGTTGACATATAATGGGGTCAGTCAGGCTCTATTGTGGAGTCCATTGTCTGATGGAATCTGAGTATTCTTCAACACTTCACTCCATTCTAATTCGTAAAATGTATGTCTCAGTGCTGAAGACTTGGCAACTTAGTTCAAAGATAAATTGACAACATCCATCATGAAATTGTCTCTCAATCTCCAATTAACATTGGTTCCTTTCCCTTCTGCACTTTCTCTTTTTCATTCTCAGCCTTTTACCTAATTGAAGTCTCAAGCTCTTTATTTCTTCCCACCCAGTAGTGACTTTAATCCTTTTCATCTCTCCCAGTCTCTCTCCCCAGTTGTCACAACTTATCTTACTAAAATATTTGACAACTTCTTCTCTTCTGATATGATTCCCTAAACATGCTAACCCTTCTACTAAAAAATAATCCCTTGACCTCCTGGAATTCCTTTTTTTTTTTTTGCTCTATTCTTGATACCTTACAATCTGGGTTTCACACTTCACACACTACAGAAACTGCCCTCACCAAAGTTTCATGATCTTCTGAGTCTAAATGCAGTGGTGACTATTCTATACTCTATACTTCTGGATCTCTCTGGAGACACTGTAGACCACCAAGTATTTCTCAGCATGCTTTAAATTTATTGGCCTTAAGGACTCCACTCCCTCTTGTTCTCTTTTTCTTATCTAACAGTCTCTTTAAGTGTGTTATTTTCCTGTTCTACTTCTTCTCCTCTTCGTCTAACCTTTGGGGTTTACTAGACTGATACTTCTCAGTCTCATTCACATCTGCATACCCCTTTCATTTCTCTCTCTACCATGCTACCCATGCTCTCTGTTCCGCTAATGATTTACTACTAACCTCCTTTCTTGAACTGCACTTTTCCTCTGGAATGTGCAACCCCAGACAATTAGATTAATTTGCAACAACCACGGGTATTGGTTAAGCATATAATGCATTTTTAGGGTAGTCTATCAGATTCCCTAATCTAACTCTTCTTTATTCACTTGCCTTTAACATTAAACCTCACCCCTTCATCTGACACTATCCTCCTCACCCCATGTACTGAATGCACTTTACACCAGTGCATACATTGATAAAGGCTGGTGAATCGCTCTTGCAGCTTTATATATACTACGCTATTTGTTTTAAAATTGGTGAACCATAGTATGAAACTCTTTACACGTTTTGTGTCGCCCCAGCAGGGCCTTCACTGCTATGGCTTGAAATGTTGATTCGTTTTGTTACTTTGTAATGTCTGATCTTGGTTTTCCATGTACCTTCTGATTGTAAAGTGATGCAGAATATTTTGGTGCTCTATCAAGAAAAAAAATATTATTATTAAGATGATTTTTAAATGCTTAAAGTGTAGCTGTTTCCGTTTAAAGAGTCTTCTTAGCAAAGCTCTGAGTGTTTCTAAAGAAGAGTCTGTTTTCAGCCTTAAGTTCTACTGATCGCTAAATATGTCTGTGTGTAACACGTCAGATAGACAGGTTGATGTGCAGTGGTAGTTAGGGCACATTAGGTAGTGACATGAGGCAGACTGGAATCCTTTCTATGTTACATCCAGGTGTCTTCAGTGCTCCATAGAACTGAAGACTGATGACAGACTCAACTGGTTACAATTTAAAGTATTTGATTCAATGATACATATTTCACAGGCATGATTTAATTTGTGCTTACATAGATAACCTTACATGGAATGTTCTGTGACAACTAGGTATTTTACCTTGTGGCTGAGTGGTCAAGTTATATTTTCTACTCAACAGTCATTTGGTTTCCTTAGATGAATGTCAAATATTTACTGGATAAGAACTTCCTAGAAGACGTATGACCTTATATGATGTCATATGTATTTTCTCCCTTTAGCCAAAAACTAAAGCTGGCCATACATTAAAGAGAATCTGTCTTTTGTTTTATGCCACTAGGTTCCAACAGCTCCAGCGCACGCCGAGTTCTGATATTTATGAGCTAATGGCTTTCTACGCTTCCCTGCCACTGATTGACAGTTTGTTCTACTGAATTAGCAGCAGAGGGTGGAGAAAGTCAGGAGCTCATGAATATTTAGGACTCTTCGGCATGCGCTGGAGCTTTAGCAAAACAACTAGATCAGTTAAAGGATCTGTCACTAGTTTATGTTGCCCTTAGTTAGGACACCATAAAACTGGTAACAGATTCAGGATTTCAGACAATGTTTTCTGAACGACTTCCCATTCATGGTTAGTCTTTGAAGGTTGTCATCTTGGTAAACAGGGCCCTAAGTTAAAATGATAGATGATTAATTGATCTCTCCTGTTATCTGTTGCCTAGTCTGGGCATATCTGTTGTTCAGCATGAACAACTATTAAAATACAGTACCCGACAACTAAAAAAATCCAGCACAGCACAGCACAGCAACTATTCAACCGATATATGCCATTAGTCAAGATTTGTCATGCTTATTTGTATCACAAAACAGGTGCCAATGTGTATCAGAAAATGATCTGAAAAGGGAGAGAGCACCTTAGTCAGTGTGAGGAGACTCATAGGCCATACATGCTCCTCTGGAATTCTAGGAAGAAAGGGATACTTGTTTAGACTGGTGAAAGAGAAAATAGCAATGCTTGACAACACAGTACAGAACATAGAATAGCGTTAACAGAAACATATTTGTTTTATATTTTTTATTTTGTTAGATAATTGTCAAAGTATCTATCGGATTAAATTGTGAACGAATAAAATTAAAAAGCTCCCCATGACAGAAACACAAATCAGTAGGTGATGTTTTTGGATAAAATTCTGACGGCAAAAATATTCTGGTTACTGTTCCCATGGCTATAAGGATTTAATAAAGAATAATTCCTAAGTACACAACCCTTCACAGTATGAAATTCATCTTAAATCTAGCTTAAAAAGTTCCTGAATAAAGTCTCTGCTTGAATTATTTTCTGTTCAGTAATTTACATTGAGGGATCTGCACTAATGGTTTATTTAGACTTCTGAATGGGAATTTTGTAGAAAGACTTATATATTCTTCTAGATGTCTTTTGTGCCTGCTTAAATTCCTATACAATATATTTTTAGACTTTATCACCGTCCAATATAATAATGATGACTAGTATAGTGATTATATTTTAGGTAAATCATTAATACAATGGTAAAAGTTACATACCGTCAGGAACTCATTATTTTCAATATCCTAAACGTCTCAGAAGCAAATGACCATTAGTAAAGTGATCTGTAGCGTCTTCATTGCATTAAATACTAGGAAGGGAGACAAATGCTTATCCGAAAACATTTTAGAGTGAGTTGACATCTGTCAAGATGCATTTTCATGTCCAAATCAGATCACTGAACATTTCAACAATAATTTATCCTTCCATCAAATGCTAACAACTTCATATAATTTTAGCTAAATAGTCCGAAGAACTAATTCACTGCCATTTATTATCTACATTATATTGACTGCATGAGTTTAGTAGAGACCAAAACTGGATTAAATATAGCTAAAATGTCATTGTGCTCGTAATTCAGTATTGGTAGTTAGTAATAAATATCCAGGAGTTTAAAGGAAATATTTCAACCATACATATGTATGGCATATTCACATGATATGTCATAAAAGAGTGTGGGTCCCCGAAGTCGGACCTACCATCTATTAGAAAACACAGGATTTCTTAAAACCTGTTTTTCCAGATGAGGTATCTGCTAGCCACTACATCCAGGCAAGGATTTTTTGTATTTTTCTTTATTTTATTCTTAGATATAGCACCAACACATTATAATGTACACAGATTGTCATCACTCACACTGAGCTGGCAAAATTGTTAGATTGCGAATATTAAATAAAGAGTTATCATATGCCAAAAATGTTTGATATGTGAAGATGGCAAATATTTTTTCCATACGGAGCTGCCTCAGTATCTTGTAGCAATACCCTGCCAACTTGAACACAACCGCCAAATCGGCAAAATAGCACTGTCAGGAAGTATAAAAACTAAATCCACATTTTGACACCTTCCCGCATATAAAATTTTACTTTTAATAAATACCTCTAAAAACTGAGAATAAATCAAAACCAGACCCTACAATCTCTCAGGCACAGGTCAAAAAAATATATACAGTTGATAAATCTGAAGCAAACGGTAAACTGTCAACACATAGATCATATGTTAGATATAAATAAGCACATGAACTCGAGGGCTCATAATTTATCTGTGTTACTCACGGTTTGTAGAACCATTGATGATTCTGCGGACATGTTAATCACCGAGGGTAGTGTATAGATCTTTGAAGATGACAAATATGGGGGTTGTATGAAGGATGAGTTTAGGAAATACTACTCTCTCCCTATTCCACCCTTACTAACACTCAGCCCAGGGACACTCCCTAATGGTAGGGGTTCCCTGTCCTCGTACCTAGTCTAGTAATCACCTGTACAGACCCTACAATGGGGTGATACATAAATAAATACAGGATCATACAGAAAAGAGCATGTACTGCTAGATAAGTGTGACAGTTAAAGAAAAAACACGTCCCAACATGTTCCGACGCAGCGTTTCCCCAGCAATCAAATACTGGTTCGTCAGGGGACAAAGCAATATCAAGCTAAAGCAGGATCCTCAGATATAGATCCTGATCCAGATGGATAGACGTCTAAAAATCAGGACATCTGTAGTCCCTGAGATGGGGACCCCTTAAGGAGACCTAGGCTTTGATGTAAGCTCTAAAATGAAAGACGCCTTTCATTTTAGAGCCTACATCAAAGCCCAGTTCTCCTTGAAAGTCCCAATCTCAGGGACTACAGATGTCCTGATATTTGGATGTCTATCCACCTGGATCAGGATCTATATCTGAGGATCCTGCTTTAGCTTGATATTGCTTTGTCCCCTGACGAACCAGTATTTGATTGCTGGGGAAACGCTGCGTCGGGACGTGTTGGGACGTGTTTTTTCTTACAGCACGCCTAATTATCTTTGCATAACTGTCACACTTATCTAGCAGTACATGCTCTTTTCTGTATAATCCTGTATTTATTTATGTATCACCTCATTGTAGGGTCTGTACAGGTGATTACTAGACTAGGTATGAGGATAGGGAACCCCTACCATTAGGGGGTGTCCCTGGGCTGAGGGTTAGTAAGGGTGGAATAGGGAGAGAGTAGTATTTCCTATACTCACCCTTCATAGCAACCCCCATATTTGTCATCTTCAAAGATCTATACACTACCTATGGTGATCAACATGTCTGCAGACTCATCAATGGTTCTACAAACCATGAGTAACACAGAGAAATTATGAGCCCTCGAGTTCATGTGCTTATTTATATCTAACATGTATTAAGGCATTTGCCTGGATTTGTGGGAGGGGCTGAGGTCCGCCTCCAGCCTATTTAGGGCACCCCCCTTACCTGGCTCCTGCACCGTCTGAGGTCTGAGCTTTGTGAGAGGAAGTCGCTTGTTGGAGTTCTGAGGAATTTACCTGCGAGCCGCTGATTTTCTGAGAGCTTTTTTCGTCGCCGTCTGGTTCTGGTTGTGGAGCATTGCTGTTCTTTTCCCAGTTTCTCTCGGTTCACTGTGGGTCGCGTTTGCCCGTCAAACTGTGAGTTATTTCGTACGGGTCTGCAGGGCCTCACGGTCGCCCCAGCACCGGTTCATCTCATTTCATCAAGGCACACCAATGTCACGGTTTCATGCAAGTCACCATCATTCATTTCTGTCACACCTGTTCATGCGTTCTCATTACGATCCGCACCACCAGTTGGTCATACACACTGGCAGCATGCGGCATGGTTCCTGGTTCAAACACCCCCCCTTTTCTGTTGTTGTCCACTCGCTGCACCCATGTCACCAGCAGCTCCTTTTTAGGCCCTCCGGCGTCTCCACAGGGCCGCCATGCCGGCCAGCAACCTGCTGATCCGAGCACATTCCCCGGTTTGGTTCACCCCAAACAAACATTCATCATGCACAGCACAGTGGGCTGCTGCCGTGCACCCCCCCCATTCATTTTCACTTTTCACTGGGCTGCCGTTCGTCCCTTCCCTGTCGCCTCCTGCCTGTTGCCGCTCCTCCTGCCGCGCGGCCGATGGCGCCCGACCGCGTCCTGGGGCCTGATCTGCGCATGCGCGGCCGGGGGGGGGGTTCTGCGCATGCGCGGCATTTTCGATGGCGCATGCGCAGTGTCCCGACGCCTCCGGACGTTGGTGTTCAACACACTGATTCTTCCCAGCCCCCACATGTCACTCCTCAGTCACAAACCCCCCCCGGTCATTCAGGTGCGCAGTCGTGGGGGCCAGCAGCAGTGCAACCGCACAATCTCCCCCCCCCCCCTTTTTCCATTCATTACCTGCACTGGGCTCACCGCGGCCGTAACGTCCCCTCACCACCTGCTGCCTGGTTGCCGCTCCCCCTGCCGCGCGGCCGGCCGCGTCCTGGGGCCTGTTCTGCGCATGCGCGGCCGGGGTTCTGCGCATGCGCGACGGCTCGTCGGCGCGTGCGCGGTGTCCCGGCGGCCGTGCGCGCGGCATCTGTGTCCGGGGGGCCGCCGTCGGGCGGCAGGGGAGGCCACAACAGGCCCCTCTTGTTACACATTCCCCAGGAGCCCCAATAAAGACAGTGAAACACATCACACCCATGAAATAAACAAACAGGGAATCATGAGCAGGCCCCTCTTGGCCAAAATCGTACATGATCTCACCATGCTGATCGCCGGAGGGGCATAGACTTCCCATCCGCATTCAGCTACAAGTGACTGTCTCTAAAGGGGTCGTCACCTTTTCACAACCATGTTCAAAAAAAAAAAAAAAAATAATATATAATATTTATATTTTGCTTCATATTCAATAAACATGTGGGAATTGCGGGGGCACGGTCCAGAAATGTTCCAAAAAAAAAAAAAAAAAAAAGGGGAAAATATTTTGCAGGCGCACACTTTCCGCCAGCCCATGGCCACGGCACGCACTGGTCTCGTTCACATCAGGCGCAAGCTATCATTTCATGTGTAACCGCCATGATCCTCCCGGTCATACATATGTACCACATGCATTTACGCTTTTCATCACGCTATGTCATGTTTACCCTCCCCCTTATTTTTTAGGCGGTCAACCTATACTGTTTTACACTACCGTGTATCCGGAGAATTTTTCTTGGTACCAGGTACGTTCACCTGCTCATTTACCAAAATCTTCCTTACATTTCGGATGGTCCCGTTAGGGTCAGCGTGCTGGCTTTAGGGGCACGATCATCCCACTAGGTAACCCCCCCCCTTTCTTGGCTTCGCCGACAGTTAGTGGTCCCGCGAGGCCGACACCCCGCCTCAAACGTACGGAGGCACCTGCCCAACGCGCCACCTCGTTAGTAAGCCGCCTCGCATGTTGCATAGAGAGGGCCTCACCTGTCACTCCCTTCCCCTAGTCCTGTCTTACAGTCACCGAGAGGCCAACGCTCCTGCCACTACCACGAGTGGCCTCATTACCCCCTCGCGCCAAATCATAGGTAGAGCCTCTCAAAGCCGCTTGGCAATTAGCAGGGCCTCATCTGTCACCATGCAAGTGTAATTTTTCGCCATTTGGCCTAGCTAGCCAGCACGATCCTGCATGGCCTCAAATTAATCAACTTTTTTATTGTAGTATGTCGCTGGATGGGTTGGGAAACTTCTCCCTACCTGGCACCCCTGCTAGATCTGTCACTGCCACTTCGGGAGACGATCTAGCCAGTCCAGCGTCCATCCGGTCCTGGACAATTCCTCGCATCACGGCGGAGTTGAGGAAACGGCATGTTCCCTTCCCCGCCACGGCTAGGAAAGCGGAGCTGTTCCGGCTGTTACGCGCTTCAACCGATACTAGCGATGCGGGGCAAGGACCCAGCCAGTCCGGCACCGGGGACATCCATGCCATGCTGGCCTCTCTGATGACATCCATGTCAACAATCAACGCCAGGCTGGAGAGGCTGGAAACGGTCACCACGACCCTCTCCTTGGCGGGTCCGCCACCGGCGGCATCACCGGCACCGGTCGGTTTGCCGGTGGTCACACCATCCACTAGCATGGAGGACCGGGAAGTCAACCCGGCGCATATGATTCCTGAGCACTTGAAACGGGATATCCTGGAAGGTAAGGATATAAACCTGGCCTCCCTTCTGATTGCCTCCCAGGACGTGGTCGAAAACACGACGTACGCCTATGACGAGGTGTCAGTTGTGGTCAAGTCCAGGGATGCCCGGCTCAATAGGAAATTGACCATTCCCGAATTCGTGTTGGCCTTCGGAATCTACAGAGAGGTCATCTGTGCGGTCTACCCCAACAGAAGGGAGGAATTCGACCTCTACTTACACAAACTGGTGGATTTGGGCAACAAATACGGAGGGTCAGCGTTTTATGACTATCACAGGTCTTTTTCGGCAAAGGTGGCAGGGGCTTTCTCCCAGTACGGAGTCCGCTCCAACTGGGCGAGGATCGACACGGTCATTTTTTGTCGCCACTTCGCAGGCCTTAGGACCCCAGCCTGTGCGCACTGCTCCTCCACGGCCCACACCACCAATTTCTGCCCGAACACGTCGGTCAGACAGGGCCCCTCCCAGGCAGCTGGTCCCTCCGGGGTCCCGGAGAGACTGGCCCGGGACAAACTGGGTCGGCCGATCAAATTTCTAGGCAAATCGATGATTTGCAATAATTTCAATGAGGGGTCCTGTAATTATAACGGATGTAAATTGTTACACATATGCACCAAATGTTTCCGGGCACATGCCAAGTCCATGTGTCCAAATAAAATGTTTACCAAACCGTATCTAACGACTATCAACATGCCAGTTTTTACCGCGCTCATGTCACAACACCCCTCCAGGCATCTATCAGATTTCCTCGTTTCAGGATTGACAGAAGGATTTCACACGGGCATCCTGTATATGCCAACAGGCACCCTGGAATGTCCCAATCTTTTATCCGCTCTACACAACCCCACCGCCATTGACGCCCTCATAGCCCAAGAGGTAACAGAGGGTTTTGTGCTAGGTCCTTTCAAAACTCCCCCATTCGCCACATGGCGCACCAACCCCATTGGCGTCGTCACTGGGAAATCTTCCCAGAAACAGAGGCTCATCATCGACCTATCGGCACCTCACGGGACGGGCAACCCCAGTCTCAACTCCCTCATTCCCTCGGAGGAATTCTCTCTGCAGTATACCACCATAGATCACGCCATCACGGCCATCAGTCAAGCAGGGGTGGGGGCATGGCTCAGCAAAACCGACATCGCCAACGCCTTCAAATTACTTCCGATTCACCCTACACTGTGGCACCTGCATGGCATCAAGTGGTCTGGGGATTATTATTTTTTCTCCCGATTGACCTTCGGGTCCAAAAGCAGCCCGGCCATCTTCGACGTGTTTGCGGAAGCATTATGCTGGTTGCTATTGAATATAGCAAGGTGCCCGCTGGTTTTACATTACCTTGATGACTTCCTATTGGTGGAAGAGAACACTTCCCCTCCTTCCAGCCTCAGAGCCACCATCAAGCTGTTCAAGGAACTGGGGGTCCCCCTCTCCACCAAGAAGACAGAGGGGCCGGACACGATCATCACCTTCCTGGGTATCCAGTTGGATTCAGCTTCAATGCAAGCCAGTTTGCCGTCCGGGAAGATCCAGGACATCCTCACCCACATAGACGGCTATCTTCAACTCGGCACCTGCAACCGCAGAGAACTACAGTCCCTGCTGGGCTCCCTGAACTTTGCCATGCGCATCATACCCCAGGGTCGCTCGTTTATTTCACGGCTTCTGCACCTCTTCCCCTTGTTCCTACACGACTCGCACAGATTGTCCCTGGATGCCCACGCTGCGGCGGATCTGGGTATGTGGAGGAGATTTCTGTCCACCTGGAATGGTAGGAGCTTGTTTCTCCCTCAGCTGTCGGACTCTTCCCCCTCTATCTGGTCAGATGCGGCATCTACCACAGGCTTTGCGGCCATATTTGGGGACGATTGGCTGTGGGGCAGCTGGCCTCCTGAGGTCCAGGGTCTGGAAGGATTCTCCACTACCTCAGCGCTTTTTGAGATCTATCCCATCGTAGCGGCTGCCGTGGCGTGGGGTCATTTATGGGCAAATCTGGCGGTCCGCTGCTACTCGGACAACCAAGCAACCTGCCAGATTATAAATAAAGGTCGTTCCAAATCCCTCACAATCATGAGGTTCATGCGAAGACTTACTTGGCTGGCCGCCTGCAACAATTTTTTCCTGCATTGTTTCCATGTCCCAGGGGTGTGCAATTCGGCTGCTGACAATTTATCTCGCTTCAAATTTCAGGCTTTTCATCAGGATCTCCCATCAGCATCACCCACTGCCTCCAGCACCCCGTCATTTCAGCAACTCATTCTGGACTAGAGGCCATCATGCGGCATAGCCAGTCTTTGTCCCATTTTTCACTATCAGTTAATACACATAGAGCATACAACAGAGCATTCACGCTATTCAACAGATTCCTGGTAGAACACAACATCACGCACCCTTTCATCATGACGTCTGTTTTGGGATTTGCTTCCTTTTGCCACCTCAAACTAAAAATGTCATACAACACCATCAAACTGTATCTTACTGGCATTCAACATCATATGCTAATCTTGCACCCTAACTACACCAGCTTCATGGCCTCCCACCAAATCAAAACAATACTCAGAGGCATTCAGAAGACGGAACCCGCACGTCCAGCCCAAAGGCTGCCCATCAACAGTCATGTTTTCAAGGCATTATCCGACCTGCTGGACGCCACGCCTTTTGATACAAATACCAACGCGGTCATCAAAGCTGCTATTTACTTGGCCTTCTACGGGTTCCTGAGGCCCGGGGAATTCACTACCACCTCCGCATCCCAAACCTCATCTTGTCTTCTTGTCTCCCACTTATCTAAACACCTGGATCACTACGTCCTGACCTTACCTCACTCCAAGAGTAGTCAGCGTTCACCTGTCAACATCTCATATTACCCCACGCACAACAAATGGTGTCCGGTGAGGGTGCTGGACACATACAGTCAGCTTCACAGGTTCCTACCCTCTCAACCGCTACTTCAACTTCATGGATCGGTGCTCACCACGACCACCTTCATGATCCATGTCAGATCATTTCTCACCCAACTGGGCCTTGACGCGGCCAACTACTCGGGGCACTCCTTTCGCATCGGAGCTGCATCCACGGCCTCCAGTGCCAACATCCCTGCCCATGTTATCAAGAAATTGGGACGCTGGAAGTCGTCCGCTTACGCACGATACATTCCCAATCCAGCGCAAGAGTTAAGGGTGGCTTTCCAAAGCATGTCGGGTTGAGCTGTTTACATGTTTTATTGGTTACAAATAAACTGGTTTATTTCCATTTTTTGCCCTCTTCTTTCTTAGGCCTACCTCGTCCTCGGTTTCGGCACACCACAACCGACTGCATTTCTTTCCCTGCTTCCCAGGGCTCTTCTCTGTACTACCGTAAGCACCTAACACAAGTATTAAGGCATTTGCCTGGATTTGTGGGAGGGGCTGAGGTCCGCCTCCAGCCTATTTAGGGCACCCCCCTTACCTGGCTCCTGCACCGTCTGAGGTCTGAGCTTTGTCCCTCCCACCACTCCACTCATTTACAACTCATTTCTTTTATGTCTTTTCCTTGGGTGGGCCCTCTTCTTTCTTAGGCCTACCTCGTCCTCGGTTTCGGCACACCACAACCGACTGCATTTCTTTCCCTGCTTCCCAGGGCTCTTCTCTGTACTACCGTAAGCACCTAACACAAATGATATATGTGTTGACAGTTTACCGTTTGCATCTTTATCAACTGTATATATTTTTTTTTGTAATATAAAAAGGATGGGCACTCTTATATCTGGACCACAAGGTTGGCAATGTGACACTGGTTTATTAATAGCAGTATATAGAGGTCGCCATACATATGTGAAATAATATATCCTAAACAGATTAAAACCCTATTAAAAATGCAGATATTAAAATATAAATATATAATAAAGTATCAATCCACTGGTATAGCTAATAAATGGGGGATGGAGACCTAATAGTCCGGCCAAGAGGTGGTATATACTATAAGAAAAGGTTTAGCCAGGCTGCATGCAGACTGAGATACTGACTGTGCTCAATTAGTTAGATCAGTGGCCAATACCGATTATATCTCCACAAAATCAGAATATTATGAAGGTGCAGGAGTGCAAATATTAAAAGATAACAGATCAATATATCAATAAAATAAATAAAAAATCTATATATTAGTGATAGAAAACAGTGGCATAAGATAGTGCAATTGTGTGTACACGCCTATGAAATAAAATAGCAGTGCTCAAATAGTTGCGATAATAGATATCCGTGTAAGATCATAAAAGTGTCTGTGGACACTTATGATCTTACACGGATATCTATTATCGCAACTATTTGAGCACTGCTATAAGCATCAAGTTATAATTATTTGTGCTTTTGTTGTGCTTGTGAAGCTGCATTTTGGATAAACGTATTTAAAAATGTAGACTAAATTTTCAGATCTCTAAGCTGCAGAACAGTGAGAACTAGATAAAAAAAATGTTACTGAAATGATTTACAATGTCTATCTTTTTGACTGGTTGAACTTCAAAATTTAAGATCCAAACATTTGCGAAGAGACCCTTTTCCCATTACTGTTACTATGACATACAAGTAACATTACTTACCTTGTGGAGGCAATGTCCACATGTGAAGAGTATGAATATGAAGAAAAACCTCAATTGTGGAGTCTAAAAGTCTTGTCATGTTGATACTGTATAGATTACAGGCTCACAAAGAAAGGCTACTTATGTTGATCAAAGGACTCAGTATTATTATTATTATTATTTATTATTAAAGCGCCATTCATTCCATAGCGCTGTACATATGAGAAGAGGTATACATACAGTACAGACCAAAAGTTTGGACACATCTTCTCATTCAAAGAGTTTTCTTTATTTTCATGACTATGAAGGCATCAAAACTATGAATTAACACATGTGGAATTATATACATAACAAACAAGTGTGAAACAACTGAAAATATGTCATATTCTAGGTTCTTCAAAGTAGCCACCTTTTGCTTTGATTACTGCTTTGCATACTCTTGGCATTCTCTTGATGAGCTTCAAGAGGTAGTCCCCTGAAATGGTCTTCCAACAGTCTTGAAGGAGTTCCCAGAGATGCTGAGCACTTGTTGGCCCTTTTGCCTTCACTCTGCGGTCCAGCTCACCCCAAACCATCTCGATTGGGTTCAGGTCCGGTGACTGTGGAGGCCAGGTCATCTGGCGCAGCACCCCATCACTCTCCTTCATGGTCAAATAGCCATTACTTTCAAAGTTTTCCCAATTTTTCGGCTGACTGACTGACCTTCATTTCTTAAAGTAATGATGGCCACTCGTTTTTCTTTACTTAGCTGCTTTTTTCTTGCCATAATACCAATTCTTACAGTCTATTCAGTAGGACTATCAGCTGTGTATCCACCTGACTTCTCCTCAACGCAACTGATGGTCCCAACCCCATTTATAAGGCAATAAATCCCACTTATTAAACCTGACAGGGCCCACCTGTGAAGTGAAAACCATTTCAGGGGACTACCTCTTGAAGCTCATCAAGAGAATGCCAAGAGTGTGCAAAGCAGTAATCAAAGCAAAATGTGGCTACTTTGAAGAACCTAGAATATGACATATTTTCAGTTGTTTAACACTTGTTTGTTATGTATATAATTCCACAGTTTTGATGCCTTCAGTGTGAATCTACAATTTTCATAGTCATGAAAATAAAGAAAACTCTTTGAATGAGAAGGTGTGTCCAAACTTTTGGTCTGTACTGTACATAATACAGACAATTGCACTAATCATAAACAAGACGAGTTACAAACTGGTACAGAAGGAGAGAGGGCCCTGCCGGGAGGGCTTACAATCTACATGGTATGGGAGAAGGACACAGTAGGTGTGGGTGAAGCTGGTCATGGCGGTATGGAGGCAGCAGGGTCACTGGTTGTAGGCTTGTCTGAAGAGGTGGGTTTTCAGGTTTCTTTTGAAGGATTCCACTCTAGGTGAGAGTCTGATATGTTGGGGTAGCGAGTTCCAGAGTATGGGGGATGCACGGGAGAAATCTTGGAGGCGATTGTGGGAAAAGGCGATAAGAGTAGAGGAGAGAAGAAGGTCTTGTGAGGATCGGAGAGTGCGTGTGGGGGTGTATCAGGAAAGTAGCTCAGAGATGTAGGGAGGGGACAGGTTATGGATGGCCTTGTATGTATTTGTTAGTACTTTGAAGTGAATTCGCTGGGCAATGGGGAGCCAGTGAAGGGATTGGCAGAGGGGAGAGGCAGAGGAGTAATAGGGTGAGAGGTGGATTAGTCGGGCAGCAGAGTTGAGGATAGATTGGAGGGGTGCGAGAGTGCTAGATGGAAGGCCACAGAGGAGAGTGTTGCAGTAGTCTAGGCGGGAGATGATGAGGGCATGTACAAGCATTTTCGCAGATTCAAAGTTAAGGAAAGCACGGATGCGGGAGATGTTTTTGAGTTGGAGGCGGCAGGTGGTGGAAAGTGCTTGGATGTGCGGTCTGAAGGAGAGGGCAGAATCCAAGGTCACTCCAAGGCAGCGGACTTGGTTGACCGGGGAGAGTGTGCAGCCATTGATCGTGATAGATAGGTCTGTTGGGGAGGTTGAGCAAGATGGGGGAAAGAGGATGAATTCTGTTTTATCCATGTTAATTTTTAGAAAGCGAGAGGAGAAGAAGGATGATATAGAAGATAGACATTGTGGGATTCTGGATAGTAAGGTGGTGATGTCTGGACCAGAGAGGTAGATTTGTGTGTCATCAGCGTAGGAGTGATACTGAAAGACATGGGACTTAGCTTGGAAGTAGCTTTGAGGCATACGGAAGCAGTGATATGGGGCGATAACTGGACAAAGAAGATGGGTCAAGTGAAGGCTTTTTGAGGATGGGTGTAATGGTAGCGTGTTTAAAAGCAGAGGGGAAGACACCAGAGGTTAGTGATAGGTTGAAGAGATTAGTTAGGGCTGGGATAAACACTGTGGTGAGGTTAGGGATGAGGTGGGATGGGATTGGGTCAAGTGCATAGGTGGTGAGATGTGATCTGGAGAGTAGAGTGGAGAGTTTTTTTTCTGTAGTGGTGGAGAAGCGGGTTTTGGGAGAAGAGGACCAAGCAGTTGTGTAGAGGGTCTGTGGGGACTGTGTAGTGAAGCTTTCTGTGATGTTGACTATCTTTTGTTTGAAATATTTGGCAATGTCCTCAGCTGAGAAGAGAGGAGAGGGAGGGGGCACTGGGGGACGCAGAAGGGAGTTAAAAGTGCTAAAAAGTTGTTTAGGGCTGTGGGCCAGGGAAGATATGAGAGATGAGAAATAGGCCTGTTTTGCATCAGCAAGATGAATGGGATTTCTTCCATCGCTGCTCAGCAGCCCTGGAAGCTTGTCTGAGTTTTTTGGTCAGGTTGGTGTGCCAGGGTTGTCTGTTAATTTTTCTGGTTTTGTTGTGTGTGAGGGGGGCAACAGTGTCCAGAGCTGTACTTATTGTGGTGTTATATAGGGTGCTAGCAGCATCTGGGTCTTGGAAGGAACAGATGGTAGAGGGTGGGAGAAGAGAGTCAGAAAGCAAGCGACAGTCAAGATGTTTAAGGTTCCTGTGGGGGTGTGCTAGTGTGTGGACCGGGGGAGCAGCAGAAGAGACCAATGAAGAGAAGGTGAGTAGGTTGTGGTTGGATAGGGGGAGAGGTGAATTAGAAAGGTTAGATAGGGAGCAGAGGCGGGTAAAGATAAGATCCAAAGTGTGACCATCTCTGTGGGTGGGAACTGAAGACCACTGTGATAGGCCGGAGGAAGAGAACGATAGGAGTTTAGAGGCGGCTGAGTGGCAGGTGTCAATAGGGATGTTGAAGTCACCCATGATGATAGTGGGGATGTCGGCAGAAAGAAAGTGTAGTAGCCAGGTGTTAAAGTGGTCAAGAAAGATGGTGGCTGGGCCTGGGGGGGCGGTAAATGACGGCTACTTGGAGGTTGGAGAGAGAGTAGATGCGAACAGAGTGTACTTCAAATGAGGTGAGCGTAATGGAGGGTGGCAGTGGAGTTGGGCTGTAGGAGCAGGTGTCTGATAGGAGAAGACCAACTCCTCCACCATGTTTGCAGCCGGGGCGGGGGGTGTGAGTGAATTGAAATCTACTATATGAGAGTGCAGCAGGGGAGGAGGTGTCAGAGGATGTCAGCCATGTTTCTGTGAGACCCAGAAAGGAAAGGTTTTAAGAGATGAAAAGTTCATGAATGTACGACAGTTTGTTACAGACAGAGCGTGCGTTCCATAATGCTCCTGCAAGAGGAACCAAAGGAGCAGGGGTCACAGGAATGGTTATTAGGTTTAAGGGGTTGCAGAAATTTGTAGAAGGAGATTTGTATTGGGACGTAGAGGTGATAGTGGGGATTTGCTGAGGGGGGCCTGGATTTGGAGAGATATTACCAGCAGTAAGGAGAAGCAGAGAAAGTGTTAATAGGTGAGAATAGGAGAGGGCAGGAGGTATCTGTGTGTGTTTGGGAAGGAAGTGTTTTATGTTGCCAAGCAGGTTTGTGCAAGCTGTCAGATGAAAAGGTAAGATGGAGGGAGAGATGAATAGTTCCTTGCTCGGTGAATGAATGTCGGGGTATTTCAGGAGGTTGTTGACAAGTGGGAACAGTAAGATGAAAAATTGAAACATTGTTTGCATTAACTATGTGGTCCCCTTCTGGTCCAATTCTGGTATAATTTAGTCTGTGCACTTAAGAGTGGCACTTGAGAGATGTTGCATTTGGAAAGACCATGGTCTGAAAAGACCTAGGACCTTAGATTTATACCACTCAGTGTTCAATCAGGTGTGACCAAGAGGGGAGGGGGTACATTTGGCCTAATCAAGGAGGACCAGATACAGGGGTGAAATAGTCAATGTAAACAAATACTCAATAAATCCAGCAGGGAAAGAGACATTAATAGTTCAGACAAGACATACCAGGATTTAGAAGGAGAGATGAGAGGGATGGACAATATCAGACTGTGGAAAAGCTGGGTGTAGCAGCAAGCTTCAGACAAGACATACCAGGATTTAGAAGGAGAGATGAGAGGGATGGACAATATCAGACTGTGGAAAAGCTGGGTGTAGCAGCAAGCTTCAGACAAGACATACCTGGAGATGAGAGAATTAGGTGATGGTCAGTAGGCAGTGATGACAAAGTGGATTTAATATCCGTAATATTACATTCTGGTATAATTCAGTCTGTGCACTTAAGAGTGGCACTTGAGAGATGTGGCATTTGGAAAGACCAAGTAGAATACTTATTAATGCATTGAACATAGTTCTTCCATAATCCTAAATGATAGAATTCATTTCACCTCATTTGACTCTTATGTGCTATGTACCGTACTTTATACAGTGTTTTAAATGGCTAAACCTTCATTAATGTGATCTTTGTAGTTATAACTGGAAATTCTATAAAGAACTATTGCCCACAAACATAACATGGTAAAACGATGCGCTCATTAGTTTCTGAACTCTGGAATTACAGACAGATGTGGATCTATTTAGTTTATACTACTATTTGCATGATTACTTTAGCTTTTTGCAAAAATTTCAGGTGGGGTTTCCTAACGGAGAGTGATATTCTACTGAGATATGTAGTGTTAAATAGTATAGGGTGTGCAATTATAGAAAAAACATGGTATTGATTACTGTAGCAAAAGGTTGATCACTGGAGGCCCTATAGCATCTGTTACAGTTTAATAGTTACAGTATCTTCTGTATTCATGGCATAATAGAGTAAAGATAGTCTAATGGTGAGGTAACCTAACATCTCTAAGGCTTGTGTCCAGTATACAGCCAAGCATTGGTCTCAGTATTTGGGTCTATTTAGTTTTTTCTTTTAATAAAATAGCATATACACTAAAAAGCTATTCTACTATGTTGGTTTTATATATGAATGACTTTATAGATTAGATAGACAAAAGATAGAGATATATGAGACACATAGATTTGATAGTAACGATCGTTGACGATGATCTGGCATTGTAATTGGATCTTTTGTGCAGCACAAAAGATCATTGTTTCCCAGTGGAAGATGGTGCTGTGTAAACATGATCTGCTGTCGGGAAACAACCAGTCTGTACTCTGGAGGAGATTGCTGCAAGTAAATGCATCGGTCTCATCCGCTAGCAATCAGCAGATTGTTGGGAAGGAACGTTTCCTTCTCGACCATCTGCTAGACCGTCATCCCATGTAAAGGAACCATTAAGAGACAGGTATTTACGAGAGACAGACAGGCATAGATCGATAGAAGATAGATAGGTAGTGTCAGAAACTTGCCCAAGCACATTCCTGTGTACCACTGTTCTAGGAGGGTTGCCATGCCAAACAGCCACGTTCTGGCTGGCCAACTTATTAGTGAATCTAGACTACTGTCAGACTGGGGTGCCTAGGGCCCACCAGTAAAACTCAGTCTGGGGGCCCACTGTAAAGCTACATTAAAATTTTATCTGCTCACACAGTGGCAGCAGCAAGAAGCTACAAGATGACTATGGTGGTCCCGGTAGTGACTTTAAGAGGAAAGAGGATACTGGCTGGCCAGCCCCTGTGCCTAGAAGTTATCTCAGCCACCTGATTCATCTATAGGGTGGGCCATTTATATGGATGCACCTTAATAAAATGGGAATGGTTGGTGATATTAACTTCCTGTTTGTGGCACATTAGTATATGTGAGGGGGGAAACATTTCAAGATGGGTGGTGACCATGGCGGCCATTCTGAAGTTGGCCATTTTGAATCCAACTTTTGTTTTTTTCAATAAGAAGAGGGTCATGTGACACATCAAACTTATTGGGAATTTCACAAGAAAAACAATGGTGTGCTTTTTTTTAACGTAACTTTATTCTTTCATGAGTTATTTACAAGTTTCTGACCACTTATAAAATGTGTTCAATGTGCTGCCCATTGTGTTGGATTGTCAATGCAACCCTCTTCTCCCACTCTTCACACACTGATAGCAACACCGCAGGAGAAATGCTAGCACAGGCTTCCAGTATCCGTAGTTTCAGGTGCTGCACATCTCGTATCTTCACAGCATAGACGATTGCCTTCAGATGATACGAGATGTGCAGCACCTGAAACTACGGATACTGGAATCCTGTGCTAGCATTTCTCCTGCAGTGTTGCTATCAGTGTGTGAAGAGTGGGAGAAAAGGGTTGCATTGACAATACAACACAATGGGCAGCACATTGAACACATTTTGTAAGTAGTCAGAAACTTGTAAATAACTCATGAAAGAATAAAGTTACGTTAAAACCAAGCACACCATTGTTTTTCTTGTGAAATTACCAATAAGTTTGATGTGTCAAATGACCCTCTTCCCATTGAAAAAACAAAAGTTGGATTCAAAATGGCCGACTTCAAAATGGCCGCCATGGTCACCACCCATCTTGAAAAGTTTCCCCCCTCACATATACTAATGTGCCACAAACAGGAAGTTAATATCACCAACCATTCCCATTTTATTAAGGTGTATCCATATAAATGGCCCACCCTGTATAATAAGAAACTGGGTACTTTGTTAAATAACCTAACTGGTTTTCAATATGAACAAGGGTTGGTTGAGATGCTGTGCGCTAGTTATCTATAGGTAGTGCAGTAAGTCATTTGTGTAAAGGGGGGGAACTAGGGGCCCACCTTGCTCAGGGTCCCAATGGGAGATTCACCTGTTCTCCTGTGGGCCAGTCAAAGCCTAGGTCTGGACACTGGGACAATCAGATCCATGTCTTGGTGTCATTCTCAGAACTAGGCGGTGGTGAAGGAACATAGGTAGCAGTTTGTTGACGGTGGTCCCGGACGGTGACCCTATGTTTCTTTCTCACCACTGTATTTTTATAGATAGATAGAGGATATACAGTACAGACCAAAAGTTTGGACACACCTTCTCATTCAAAGAGTTTTCTTTATTTTCATGACTATGAAAATTGTAGATTCACACTGAAGGCATCAAAACTATGAATTAACACATGTGGAATTATATACATAACAAACAAGTGTGAAACAACTGAAAATATGTCATATTCTAGGTTCTTAAAAGTAGCCACCTTTTGCTTTGATTACTGCTTTGCACACTCTTGGCATTCTCTTGATGAGCTTCAAGAGGTAGTCCCCTGAAATGGTTTTAACTTCACAGGTGTGCCCTGTCAGGTTTAATAAGTGGGATTTCTTGCCTTATAAATGGGGTTGGGACCATCAGTGGCGTTGAGGAGAAGTCAGGTGGATACACAGCTGATAGTCCTACTGAATAGACTGTTAGAATTTGTATTATGGCAAGAAAAAAGCAGCTAAGTAAAGAAAAACGAGTGGCCATCATTACTTTAAGAAATGAAGGTCAGTCAGTCAGCCGAAAAATTGGGAAAACTTTGAAAGTAAGGGCTATTTGACCATGAAGGAGAGTGATGGGGTGCTGCGCCAGATGACCTGGCCTCCACAGTCACCGGACCTGAACCCAATCGAGATGGTTTGGGGTGAGCTGGACCGCAGAGTGAAGGCAAAAGGGCCAACAAGTGCTAAGCATCTCTGGGAACTCCTTCAAGACTGTTGGAAGACCATTTCAGGGGACTACCTCTTGAAGCTCATCAAGAGAATGCCAAGAGTGTGCAAAGCAGTAATCAAAGCAAAAGGTGGCTACTTTGAAGAACCTAGAATATGACATATTTTCAGTTGTTTCACACTTGTTTGTTATGTATATAATTCCACATGTGTTAATTCATAGTTTTGATGCCTTCATAGTCATGAAAATAAAGAAAACTCTTTGAATGAGAAGGTGTGTCCAAACTTTTGGTCTGTACTGTATATTTTATTAGATAGATAGATATTGTGTTGGAGCTGTATTTGTTGAATAATGTTATTGTACTAGTGCTAGCAGAGCATATTGTAGTGTAGTATCTTCTAAGGGCCACAATAAAATAAAGATGATTCATCATAGAGTTAAAATAGCTGAATTGCACTTTGGAGCAGCATAGAGGCTTTCAGCGAAAGTATCCGTGTTGGCTCTGATAGGAGACTGTCTAATTCGTACCTTTGTGGAAATATGCTGAATGTATCACATTGTAATATAATATGACAGGAGGGTTTCCACAGCCAATTATTGGAAGTTTGAGTGTCCACACTTTGCACCACTGAATGAACACCTCAGGCAATGTACAGACAGATAGTAAAAACCTCAACAATTCACTACTACATATTCTTGTAAAGAGATGTTCTTACAAATATATCGCTACTCCCTCAAGGTTTTAGTCCTATTTTAGAAAGTCAGCTGCATTTCTTTTTAAAGCTAGGTGATGGACGGCAGTTCGAGATGGAAGCATTTTTTCTAAATGAGGTGCTATATATACACATTTTTCTGTACATGTACAATGTAATGAATGACTGGATTATTGTTGGTCGTCTTGTTAGGATATTAAAAGATTTATCAAATATTCTGTTTTAGGATGTGGGAATAAAAAGTCTATCTTGTGCTAGGAGTTAAGCACAAGATAGACTGAGCTTCTGATAAGGAGAAAATTCCATAAGCATTGCTGAAAAACAAGTGCATATTTTAATTCTTTAAGTACAGGTTTATCTTAAAGAGGACCTGTCACCTTCCCCGACATGCCTGTTTTAGTGACTACAGTGATCTCACAAATTACAATATTAATTGGTTCCAGGACGACCATTGTAGAAACCATTGTAACTTTAGTAATTGGTTCCAGAGCCCCAAAATGTCACCCAAGAGAGAAAATAAAGATTTAAGAAAAATAAGCAGATAAAACAAGTCCTTACATATAACAGGAATAGCTGCTAACTAGTAACTAATATTTACCAATGGCCTTGATTGACTGAATCGGAGTCTGAGGTATTGTATGTCGAGTGTAGATTCAACTTGCAATGGGTCAGAATAGACCATTGTATGTTGAAAATATTTTATCTTGAGGGAGCACTGTACCTGCATTCCTTAAGTAATAACAATCCTGGAGCATCTATTTCTTTTCCTTTATTATTCCTTCTAGAAGTTGTGAATGAATTGTTAGCAGTCTGCAATGAAGGTTCCGCTGGGTGTTAACAGTTGGTGGTATGCCCCTGCACAGTCATGACCCTATCAGTACTGCCAGAGGCAGACGGTGCAGGGACACGTCCCAAACTGGTAACACCCATCTGGACCTTCATTTTAAACTGCCAGCAATTCATTCATAACTTCTAGAAAAAATAATAAACAAATGGTACAGAATCATAAGAATAGATGCTCAAGGACTGTTATTACAAGGAGAATGCAAGTAGTTGCTAAAACCAGGCCTGGACTGAACAGAACAGAAGGCAAATGCCCAGTGGGACACGCTTCTCACGCTTAAGTGGGTCACCGAATCTGGCGGTCCCTTTAATTTATATTATGGATGATGTGTGCAGTGTCGGGCTTCAGCTGCCTCCTTGCTTTACGTCTCTCTCCCTCTACCTGCAGCATGTGGCCCTGTTGTAACGGCAGCACAGTCATGCCCCCTGCAATATCTATCCAGTTCACCATCATGTCGTCAAGGCCACACGTCACTCCGTCAGTGAGGTTTAAAAATATAAGCAAGCAGCTTTATCAGTCAAACCAATGACTTCTCTTATTTAATTTTTCGTATTAATGTTTGGTACGGAGATTGGTTTTATCTGCACTATATTGATTTGTGCGTGTTTTTTCATGAAATCATATTGGTGAAGCCTTACTGTAATGTTTTCTTTTTTTATGAGTAAATGAGAAAATGTTTTGCTTTAGAGGATTGCAATAATCCAACATAATCTGAAGATACTGAGAAATTCTATAGCAAATTAATGAAATATTTCCAACAGTTCATGGTCAGATCACTTTGAATAGTGTCTGGGAAGTAGATCATGCATATTGTAGTCATTAGGAAAGAATAAGCCTTGATATGGAGATCAGAGGCTTTCAAAAAGGACACTGTGTGACATGTATACTGTAGACACCAAGGGCTTTATGATAATGTACTTTGGGGAACACTACTGATTACCAAAAATAAGAACACTGGCAGTGGTCAGATCTGCGGGAATGATGTAAGCGTAGTTTTACAATAAAAAAAAACTAACTAAACTTCATGAAGTAAAGCAACATATTCACAAACCTGCCTCACTTTTTATATATGCACAAACTGCTATATTGTAAAGCATCATTGAAGAGTTAACTGTACCTTTAAAAGGAGTCTATCAGCAGTTTTCAGCATGCTAAGCTGCTGACAGCACTAGGTATGGACTGGGGAGAGTATTACAAACATAAATTTCTGACTAGACTTAGTGTGCATATGAAGTTTTATTCTGCCATATTCTGTTTCTGCAAATGTCCAGGAGGAAGAGCTTCACAGTAAAGTGCTGCATGCATTGAGCTGCTTCATAGCTTCTCCCCTCTATCCAGCTGACCACTACAGCTCTTACTCAGACCTGAGGGGAAGGGCTGTGGAGACTACTTCACTGTGAAGCTCTGCTCCATGCACTTACAGGAGCAGAATCTAGCAGCATAAAAGTACATATTCACACTTCTCCTGATGATAAAAGTTAACAAAAGGTATGGATGTCCTATTCTCCCCAGCCTCTACCTAGTGCTGTGTGCATTGTAGTATGGTCAAAACTGCTGACAGACTCCCTTTAAAGAGGTTCTCCAGGCTTTTAATATAGATAACTTATCCTCAGGATAGGTCATCAATATCAGATCAACGAGGGTCCGACACCAGGCACCCCCACAGATTAGCTGTACAAAGGGAAGGCGCAGGTGTCTCTCTTCTCTCTTTCTGCTCGACATAGACATAGCAGCAGCGAGCAAAAAGAGAGAAGGTAGACAGCACATGCGTGCCTTCCCTTCATACAGCTGATTGGCGGGGGTGCCGGGTGTTGGACCCCCGCTGATCTGATATTGATAACCTATCCTGAGGATAGGTCATCAATATTAAAAGCCTGGAGAACCCCTTTAATGAACAAAATTATCCAGCAGCCATTTCACCAATTTTCTCATTGGCCTCTGGGACTAATAATATGTTAAACATTCTTTTTTAAGTATATGCTTTACAGCAGCCATATGAGCCATAGACACAATAGTCTTGAACTGACCTCATTGATGTCTATGGGAGAGTTTTCTAGGCAGGCTGTGTAACCTGCGCAGAGCTCATTATGTAGGGAGGGGGAGTAAATAAGTTGTGACTATGAACATCACATATTCCGAATGGTGGATCCTGTATTATCTGTATATTGTTGCTATCTTTCATTGTGATCTTGCCTATGATGATAATCAGATGATTTCTGAAAAGTGTTCTCTACAGCGCAGGAAAAAATGTATTTATTTATATGTTTTAACATAACTCAAAGAATTTTAACTTAATCTTTCTTGCTTTAATGGGAATCCATCATCAAATCCATTCTAGTAAAACCATCTTACATGTCCAATGAGGCTTTGCCAGCTTAATCAATTGCTCTTGCTCCCATGTTGCTCTGTGGCCTTATTGCAAAGAAAACAGCTTTTTAATCATATGTTAGTCCCTGGGTGCAGCAAAGAAATTGCCATTGCAGCTCCTTGCACCTATCGCTCTCTACAGTTTTACCCCCACCTCTTTGACAGACAGGACCAGGCGTGTAGGCTTATTCACTTCTAGCCCTGAGGTCTCGAGGCAGCAGGATTGCCACTGTGTTCAGCATGTGCGCGGTAAGAGGGATGAAGCTCGCCAGGCAGTTGACAAGCTTCATCCCCTGTACTGCACATGCGCCGAACACAGTGTCGATCATGCTGCCTGGAGACTTCAGTGCCAGGCATGTATAAGTCTAGGTGCCTGGCCATATCAGTCAAAGAGATGAGCATGCGGCATATAGAGAGTGAGCAATGCAAAGAGGTGCAGCGACAACACCCTTGTTTCACCCTGGGACTCCTTTACATATGATATAAAAGCTGCAATAAGGCCACGGAGTGATATGGGAGCATGAACATTAGATTCAGCTGGCAAGGGCTCATGAGGCATGTAAGCTGCCTTTAATAGGATGGATTTGATGACAGGTCCCCTTAATCTGTGCACAGTAGTCAGGTATAAACAGGAGGTGATATATTTAGAAAAAAATGACATGGCCCTTAAACACCTCTGTCATTAATCATGATTAACAGGCTCTGGGACCATTAATGATCTGAGCTTCTGTATGGCTTCCATAATGGTGATGGGTGTAGCACTTTTAGGTAGAACTTCACATCTCTGGCACGTATGGAAATAATCTGCTTTTCTCCGTCACATGAAGAATTCCATTTAAGGCTAGGTCTACACGACGGCATTCATGTCACACCAATGTCGCACAACATTTTTTGTAATGATAGTCAATGGTGTCGCACTGTGACATGCTGCGACTGCGAAAGACGCAACAAATCCATTCAAGTGGTATTCCAATGCTATTGTCACCTTGCAGTGACTATAATTACAAAAAATGTTGCGTGACATTGATGCAACATGAATGTCGCGTGACACATGTCGCCGTGTAGCCCTAGCCTAATAGTCTTTGTACATATGGTATTATTTTGAAACTCTATACATAGGCAGACTTTCCCATGATGTCATTGTTGGAAGCTGAAACTCTTACCGGTCAGCTAGTTCTTGTGCTGCATCAAACAGCTCCCATCAGATGATGATCAGATCCTGCGATAGTGTCACTATTCTGCAGTGGAATCATGGCATGAACACAAAAACTAAGCTGCCAGCATTCCTCTAGCTTTTCCAATTGCTATAAAAATTACTGCCTGGCCTGAGAACACTAATGCTATTGGGCTTCAAATAGATTTGGGCGGAAACTATTAGTAGTACCTGTCCAAAAATAACCCTAATTGAAGTAACCTGCTGTAGACCACCAGGGACTGTACTTACATCTGACATGCTGCCGATTGAAGAGATTATATTTATTTAGAAAATGTAATTATTAAAATAGCCATTCATTGATTTACTATATTTATCAGTACTGCAATGTTCTCCGCATTCGCAGCGTGCTGTAAGAAAAGGGGACTGGTGTGCAGGACAGTACAAGAAAGGCTGGCTTCTTTGCTTTATTACTATTATTTGAATGCATATAATATACAAGTAGGAGATTACCAGCCGATAGGATCTGGAAGTAGTCCCCTCTTGCATAGTGAAGATAGAACTGGGATGTCATTTCTAGGTAATGGCTGGTTGGGATATTTGCTGTGTTCCTGCATACAATATGTGAGTTACAGATCTCTATCTCTTCAGCGAGAACATATGGAGATTAAGGGGGGCATTTACGAAACAGAAATATGCCAATATTAGTCGCAATCGGCAACTATTCCCCGCTCACGCCAGATCTAAAATTTGGGGCGTGATGTGGGCGGGGAAGGGGCCGTCTCATTTACCATTTTGTACGCCTATTTTAGGCATAGAAAACGGTCTCAATGTAAGACAGCTAGAAAGCTGTCTTACATTTACAAGCGGCGGTGGATCCGCCAAAGTTATGTAGAGATCGTCGCCTCTACATAACCTCGGCGGATCCACCGCCAGTGCAGGGTTTTATTAAGGCTGGCGTCTAAGCCAGTCTTAATAAATGTGTCCCTAAAACTTTTCAGCAGGTTAAAGCCTTGTCATATTTCCATATCCGTTATCACATTTGTGAAAAAAATCCATCCCTGTTCCTTCCATGAAGATGTCCATGAAGGCACAGTGTTCGATCTGTGTGTCCATTTTTTGCCCTCCGAGTGTCACCCGTATTCCATGGACAGAGCTCAACTGAGAATTCATTTCCAGAGCATCTCCTAGCAGTGGTCAATGAACAAATGGACCAACCATGGATGCCATCTGTGTTGTAGACTTCAATGGGTGTGTTTGGTCTGTATCATGGACTAAAGTAGTGCAAGTCTCCATGATTTTTATCACTGGCCCACGGTCAGTAAAAAATTAGTGATATGTGCATAGACACATTAAAATCCATGGCTACGCGTGCTTTCTGTAGAAAATGCGGATAGCACGTCAGTGAAAAATGGAAGTATGAACAAGGCCTCAGTGCAGAAACAGTGGAAGCCCCATTTCTCAGTATATTAGCAGATTCACACTACTGGGGAAAAATATGAATCTGTGAAAACAGAGCACATGGATGGGTGAGTGCTGTAGTTTTTATTTCCATTGAATAGCGAGTCTGATCTGCAAAAATAAACAATTATAGGACCTGCAGTGAGTTTCTCTCTTTAAAAACAGTTGTGTGAATAGTCCCATTGAATTGTATGGCTCAGTGTGTTATGCATTTTAAAACAGATTATACACTGTAGAATAAATACTGTCGTGTGAATATTCACCAAGGGCTCATGCACATGACCGTATTTTGCATCCCAGTCCGATCTGCATTTTTGCATATGGCACACAGACCCATTAATTTCTATAGGTCCGCAAAAAAAAAAAGGAACAGCTTGCAGATGTTATTCATGTGTTATTCGCATCTGTATGTCTGTTCTGCAACTTATAGAACATGGCCTATTCTTGTCCGTATTATGAACAAGATCAGTCATTTCTGGTTCTGGTGATGGAAGTGAGAAAATGTGGATTGCACTCAGAAGGAATACATATTTTGTGCGTCCATGGTTTGCGGACCATGATATGGACAAGGCTGTGTGCATGAGACCTAAATCTAACTATATGTAGAAAGGAAAACAAGGCAGGAGCAATTCAGTAATCAGACAGTAGATTTGCAGGGAAAGAAGAAGCCGGACTGAGGGCGTAGCATAGGGGGAGGCGAACATGACAGGGGGTGGTTTGAGGAGACCCCTCCCTGGTCATGGTTAGGGATTGGTGGGTTTAATTTAGTGGGAGGGGGACAAAGGGGTTAAGAGGGGATGCGAGGCAGGAGATAGGGGCCATTTTGTGTGTTCTGACCGCCATCCAGACGCACAATGGAGGTGATCATATCACAGCTTTGTGCAGCGGCGGCTGAGAAGGGCGAGGACTGGCTGCAGGGTCGGATCCAGGAGCTGCTGCAGGGGGTGGCAGAGGCTCCCGCTTTGCCTCTGCCTCAGACGTCCCGGCCGCGGCGGTCCGTACCGCCGGCGCGCCTTAGTCCGGAGATGGCGCCGCCTAGGGCTCAGCGCCGAAAAAGGAGCCCCTCAAGGGACCCTTCACGCCTGGGGCAGTCGGTACCTGTGCCTCCCCGGACGCCCAGGCGTGGGAGGAATCCTGGTCAGCGGCGGAGCTCTGCTGCAGGCTGTGCCAGGCCTGCCCGGCGTGATGGACGGCGTTTGGAGGTGGGACCCGGTTCGGCAGGCCCAGTCCATGGATCGGTGACTGGGGCCTCTCAGCGTGGGAGAGGTGGGCAGCATGGCGGAGCTGCTGCAGGCCAGGAGGCAGGAGGCAGCAGGCTCCCGGCGGTGATGTCCAGCAGAAGGGAGGGGGAGGGGCCGGCCCTCCTTGAAGAAATTGCCAGTGGCAGTGGATCCTCGGCTAGTGGAGGGGTGCGACGCTTGGAAGAAGATGCCCCTGGAGGATCAGCGCAGAGATCGGCTCTTCTGGATGCAGGACCTGCGGCTGGTGGGGTCACAGCACCCACGCAGCCAGGTGAGACACCTTGGGGACCGTTAGTACAGTTGGGGGCTAGTTTGGCTGGGGCTGGGGGTGGGGGAGCCCACCTTGATTTGAGCAGAGGTTTAGGTCAGTTGTTGGGGGGTTTGGCGGGGCTGGCTGCTAGCTGGGGGGCTGGGGGCCTGTCACCGTTGCCAGTTTGGGGGGCGTCGGGGGGTCCCTGTGGGGTACAGAGTGGTGGGGGTACGGTTTCGGAGGTGCGGGCTTCTAGCGTGTCAGTGCAGACGCAGGCCAGTGGAGTGGGGGAGGGGGGTGAGTCGCGGTTAGATGACCGGGCAAAGGGTGAGGTTTATGTTTGCTTTGAGGGGCCGCTGGGGGCCCATTTGAAGCAGGAGGTGAGGGATCGTATCTGGAAGGGGAAGTATGTGGATATTTTTTCGCTGCTCCCTCTTGAGAAGTTTAACCTGGATAGGGTGAGGAAGGATGAGGGGAAAAGAGAGGAGGAAGAGAAGCGGAGGCATAGGTTAATACCGCGCACGTTTGCAAACTGGTTGCAGGCGTTCGCGATCCTGGCTAGTGTTATAGGGGAAAAGGAGCCGGAATGTTGTTCCGCTCTTTTTTGTTATCTGGACGCGATAGGGGAGGCCTATCGGGTGTATGGGGGGCTGGCTTGGCTGCGCTACGATGAGCAGTTTCGGCAGCGGAAGGCGGTGCGGCAGGGTATCCGGTGGGACCACAAAGATATCGCGTTGTGGTTAAAGGTTACGGCGCCGGTAAGGGGGGGTCAGTCCTTTCGGGGGGAGGTGGGGGGAGGAGGCCAGTCAGGTTTTGCGTCAGCATCCGCGAAAGGGCTGTGCTTCCTGTTTAATGAGGGGGGATGCAAGTTCGGGGCAAAGTGCAAGTTCAAGCACGAGTGCTCAACTTGCGGGGGGGCACATTGAGTGGCGAGGTGCTTTAAAGGGGGGAAGCATAGGGGAGGGGATAATTCTGGAAAAGGGGGAGATGCCGGTGCGGCTAGCAAGGATGGTTCCGTACCTCGATAGGTACCCGGATAGGGGAGCGGCGGATTTGTTAAAAAATGGGTTTGCTTTGGCTTTCGGATTCCGTTTGTTCCGTCCGAAGCGGTTTTGGTTAGGAAGAACTTGCGGTCGGCTATGGAGCACCCGGAGGTAGTCACGGAAAAACTGGAAAAAGAGGTTAGGTTGGGTAGGATGGCTGGCCCCTTTTTGGAGCCTCCTTTAGCGGCGCTGCGCTTGTCGCCCTTGGGGGTGGTTCCAAAGAAGGAGGTTAATAAATTCAGGCTGATTCACCATCTGTCCTTTCCCTAAGGGAACGTCGGTCAATGATGGTATCGACCCGGCGATGTGTTCCGTGGTCTATACTTCATTTGATGCGGCAGTGGCATTGGTGAAGGGGTATGGGCAGGGAGCCTTGATGGCAAAGACCGACATTGAGGCGGCTTTTAGGCTGTTGCCAGTACATCCAGATAGCCTGCATCTGTTGGGGGTGTTTTTGGAAGGGGGGTTTTTTCGTGGACCGTTGTTTACCAATGGGGTGCTCCTTATCGTGTGCTTACTTTGAGGCGTTTAGTTCTTTTTTAGAGTGGGCAGTTCGGGACGCGTCAGGGTGCGAGTCGGTCATCCATTATCTGGATGATTTCCTGTGTGTGGGTCCGTCCCAGTCCCGGGTGTGTTCAGTTTTGTTGAACACGTTGTTTGCGGTGTTTGAGGCGTTTGGGGTTCCGTTGGCGGGGGAGAAAACGGTGGGCCCGGTTACGGAATTGAGCTTCCTAGGGATAGTAATAGACTCTGGGAGGATGGAGTGCAGGTTGCCGTTGGATAAGGTGGAGGACCTTAGACAAGAAGTGGCGAGGGCGGGGAGGTTGTCAAAGATCAAATTGAGGGATTTGCAGTCTCTTCTGGGAAAGCTCAATTTTGCATGCCGGGTAATGCCGATGGGGAGGATTTTCTGTAGGAGGCTGGCGGGGGCCACGGGGGGGGGTTCAGGCTCCTCATCATTTTGTGCGGTTGGGTCGGGAGTTGAAGGCTGATCTGAGGGTTTGGGGTATGTTTTTGGAGCAGTATAATGGGCGTTCTTTGTTCATGGAGGAGGTTAGTTTGTTTGATTTTGATTTGTTTTCGGATGCGGCGGGGTGTTGTGGTTTTGGGGTCTATTTGGGGAGCCAGTGGTGCGCGGGTAGGTGGCCGGACAGTTGGGTTAGTAGGGGATGGGTGCGCAACCTAGCGTTATTGGAGCTGTTTCCGATTGTCGTCGCGGTGTTGTTGTGGGGGGGACCTTTTTCGTAATAGGACGGTTCGGTTCCACTGCGACAATTTGGGGGTAGTACAAGCAATTAACAGTTTGTCGGCTTCTTCACCATTGGTTGTGCGGCTGCTACAGAAGTTGGTGCTGGAATGCCTGGTACTTAATGCGTGGGTCGTGGCGGTGCATGTGCCCGGTGTGGATAACTGTATTGCTGATGCCCTCTCTCGTTCGCAGTGGGACCGTTTCCGCCAGCTGGCTCCTGGAGCAGCGGACGTGGGCCTGGAGTGTCCGGCGGGGATTTGGGAAATCCTGGAACAGGGGTGATGGGTTTGATTCGGTCATCCTTGGCTCCTGAGACGTGGGATAAGTATGCTGGAGCTTGGCGGGGGTGGGAAGAGTGGAAAGTGAGGTTGGGTGTGGGGGAGCGGGAGGATTTTGTGATCCCCCTGTTGTTGTTTATTGGGCATTGTATGGAGGAAGGATGGTCCGTCACCAGGATGAATAGTTGGATCGCGGGGGTGGCTTTTGGGTTTCGCTTGCGGGGTATGGTCGACATTACTAAGGCTTTTTTGGTGAGGAGGGCATTAAAGGGGTGGCGTAGGGATGGTACGGGGAAGGATTCTCGCCGCCCGGTGTCATTTTTGATGTTGCTGCAGTTAGGTAGGACGTTGGCGGATGTGTGCACATCGCCATGGGAGGTGCGTTTGTTTCGCTTAGCGTTTTCATTGGCATTTTTTGGAGCATTGAGAGTGGGGGAGCTGGTCTGCCCGGCAACAGATAGGTTGGGGGGCCTGTGGTGTGACGATGTGGATGTTTTTCCGGACCGGATGGAGATAGTTTTGCGGCGATCCAAGACAGATGTGGAGGGAAGAGGCAGGCGGCTGGTGTTGTTTAGTGTCCCGGATTGTGAAATGTGTCCTGTTCGCTGTTGGCGGGATTACGGTTGTGAAAGGGGTAGGGTGGCTACCCCCCTGTTGGTGCATGCGGATGGGGCTTTTTTGTCCAGGTTCCAGTTCACGGCAGTTTTCAGACGGTGCTTGGTTCAGTTGGGTCTGGGGGATGCGGGATATGCTAGTCATTCTTTTCGGATAGGTGCGGCAACAGAGGCTGCCAGATGGGGTTGGGGAGAGGAGGTCATAAAGAAGATCGGGAGATGGGAGTCAGTGCGTTTTAGGTCCTATGTGCGCCTGGAGGGGCTTGGGGGGTGGTGACTTGTCGTGAAGTGAGTTTTGTTTAGGATGTGGGGAGTTGGCCAATCGATTTTGGTTCTGTTATGTTTTTTCGTTTCTTTGCAGGTTCCGGTCCGGCGTTGGTTTGGGTGCTAGGGCACTCCTACGTTTTCTGGGGAGCTCTCCGGGCGGCAGTTTGGCCTGATGGCCAGCAGCTCGGTTTGGCGCGGGATGTGGCAGTGGTAAGGCAGATAGGCAGGCGGGGCATGATGTGGAAGGGTATGTTGCCGGAATTCCACCAGTTTGTAAAGCAGGATAGGGCTCCGGATGTGCTCGTATTGCATGTGGGGGGCAATGATCTGTGTGCGCGTCCTTCACGGGAGTTGGTGAGGGATGTTAAATTTGACCTGCTCAGATTGTGGTCCCTTTACCCGGGCATGGTGACGGTCTGGTCAGACATGGTGCCACGGACGGTTTGGAGGGGAGCTCGCTCAGTGGAGGGTGTGAACAGGGCGAGGGTGAAGGCAAACAGGGCAATAGGTAGGTTTATGGCTCGGAATGGGGCATTGGCGGTCAGGCACCGAGAGCTGGAGAAGGGTGTTGGTGGCTATTGGCGCATTGATGAGGTTCACCTGAATGCGCTAGGTATAGACATGTGGTGTTTGGTTTTGCAGGAAGGCATCGAGGTTGCAGTGCGGGTGTGGAGGGACGCCAAGGCTTAAGAGGTCAAGCCTAGGCTTCTGTGGCGGTGGGAGGTCCTTGGAGTCGGTGGGTTTATCAGAGGACGAGGATGGGAGGGCCCCACGGTGGGGGCTGGACTCCCATGGTTGCTTGGCGGCTGTGGCGGGATTGTTGGGGTGTGTCAACCGTGGTGCTTCCGAGCTAAGGTGCAACGGCTGGAGGTAAGGTTGGCCACCCCGGCATGGTTTCCAAGGTTTCCGGGCTTCAAGGACCTCCCCCTGGGTTAGGTTAATGTGGGGACAATTATATATGTATGTTTGTTTAATAAAAGGCTGCTGTGGCCAATTTATCCATCCAGGTGTCAGTGTTTTTATTTGAAGGGAGGAAGGTTGGAGGAGAAGTAGAGGAGGGATGGCGTGGAGGGCAGCCTGAAGAAGGGGTCGAGTGTAAGTAACCAGTACCCTGTCAAGAAGAAGCCGGACTGAGGGCGTAGCATAGGGGGAGGTGAACATGACAGGGGGTGGTTTAAGGAGACCCCTCCCTGGTCATGGTTAGGGATTGGTGGGTTTGATGTAGTAGGAGGGGGACAAAGGGGTTAAGAGGGGATGCGAGGCAGAGATAGGGGCCATTTTGTGTGTTCTGACCCCCGCCCACCCACCCCTGTGTTTTTGGGGGGGGGAGAGAGGGGCTGGGCCCCCTTGGGAAATAGCTGTCGGTATGGGTTTGGGTTGTGTGCTGTCTGCATAATGAGGGTTCTATAAAAAATAAATTAAAAAAAAGGATAAAGAAAGGAAGAAGGAAAGGCGAAGAATGAAGAAGGAAGAAGAAGGAAGGTTATTGTCACGGCGGCTTAGATTGGCGGTGGGAGGTCCTTGGAGTCGGTGGGTTTATCAGAGAACGAGGATGGGAGGGCCCCACGGTGGGGGCTGGACTCCCATGGTTGCTTGGCGGCTGTGGCGGGATTGTTGGGGTGTGTCAACCGTGGTGCTTCCGAGCTAAGGTGCAACGGCTGGAGGTAAGGTTGGCCACCCCGGCATGGTTTCCAAGGTTTCCGGGCTTCAATGACCTCCCCCTGGGTTAGGTTAATGTGGGGACAATTATATATGTATGTTTGTTTAATAAAAGGCTGCTGTGGCCAATTTATCCATCCAGGTGTCAGTGTTTTTATTTGAAGGGAGGAAGGTTGGAGGAGAAGTAGAGGAGGGATGGAGTGGAGGGCAGCCTGAAGAAGGGGTCGAGTGTAAGTAACCAGTACCCTGTCATGCACTTTTGCTTGGCAATGCCCTAGCTCAGGGGTGGGCAACCTGCAACACTCCAGCTCTAGTGAAACTACAGCTCCTAGCATGCATAATTGCTCTGCTCTTCTCAGAACTCTCATAAAAATAAATGGAGCATGCTGGGAATTGTAGTTTCACAACAGCTGGAGTGCCGCAGTGTGCCCACCCCTGCCCCAGTGGAATGAAGGTTGCAAGTGACAGCATGCTGTATTCTGTCTTTTGGGCACCGTGCTAATACAACGTTTTCTTGCTTTCCCTCTTATTAAAGAAACAATTTCAATAGCGGATAGATATATTAAAGGGGTGGTCTTTAGTAAGTGATGGCCAGAGCTACATAGCACCATCAAAATTGTTGCATTACTGCAGTCCTGCTCCCTTTGACATCAATGGAAGGAGGACTGTATTAATAAGCTACCTCCACTACAATGTTGACTGCGCAGTTTAGCTGTGGCGCCCACTTCTGGGAGATACCAAACAGCTCATCAGCGGGGGTGCGGGTTATCAGACTCCCATCAATCAGCTAGTTATGGCCTATCCTGTGGATAGACTATTACTAAAGAGTAGACAACCTCTTTAAGGATTTACTCTTTATGCAGGTTATTTACATAGGAAGTAGAACCTACGTGACAAACGTCTCATAACATTAGGACAAGCAGTTAAAGGAGTTTTACAGGAGTTAAATATTGAGGACTAACCCTCGGGATAGGCTATCAATATCAGATCAGCGTGGGGTCTGACTACCAACAACCCCATTGATACAATCTTAGAAGAGGCTTTGGTGTTTGGGCGAGTGCTGCGGCCTCTTCCTCAGCCTGTGAAGTCACGTCCATTGATCACATGGCCTCTGTGCAAATCTTTCCCAGAAAGATTCACGTCCCCCACCTATCCCTTGGTTGAACTTGATGGACTTATGTATTTTTTCAACCGTATAAACCATGTAACTACTGTATGTAAGTGAATGTAATCGAGCTGCTATACCATGTACTGCACTGTGCTTGGTATACTATAAAGAGGCATGCCATGCTCATCTGAGTGCCGTGGCATTTTTCAAACAGCTGTTCAGGTGCCACGCGTTGGACCCCATTGATTAATGTTTAGCACCCAGAAAACCCCTTTAACTACATCAGTACCATTGAGGCAGACCATGCAGCTGTTATGAGAGTCATGGGAATAGAAAGAGAGCTCCAGGAGTTCCTCTTGTGGATAGTTAGGACTATGCTGGTGTGAAAAAGCATATGAAAAGTTCTGCATAATAATAATAATCTTTATATAGTATTAGCATATTCCTTTATAATTGCTACTGGCAGCAGTGTCAGGGTAGTAATATTGCCCGATCTGTCACCTGTAGTACCTGCTGACCACAAAAGTAAGGTTACCATGGAACGGGTCTTTTAAAGCATCACCTTTCTAAGTTAATAGTTTTTATAGATAGATATTTATATTATATATATATATACAGTATATGAGCAGCATAATGTAAGAATTGCTCTCCATTATTCATTCCCATATGTGTGTGAAAAAAACACATTACACACAAAGTGCAGCGATTTTGATATAACTAAATGTGACTTTGGGGTTATGGGATTAGCCGATAGAACATTTCACATTTGAGAAGGATAAGGCAAATCCCCCTCTCACCACAGCAGACTTATACCAAAGTGAATTATAGCAGGAGATCAAGTGATCTGAACTATTAAATGTGACACAACAGTGGTTCTCATCCAGGAGAGCAATAGATGAGCTGCCAGTTATGTGAAATGATATACCTCATGATTTTATTTTCCTTTGGAACATTTTTCTCTGAGAGCTTCTGATAAAACCATAATTAGAAGGATCTGTTGAATACACATTTGAATATGCATGCTTGAGCAACACGAGAGTTTTAAATATTTAGGTATACAGATTTCTACAAATATTCAAGATTATGAGAAATTTAATGTACTCCCTTTAATAAAAGAACTTAGAACCAAAATACACATCTGGAAAAAACTACCATTGTCAATTCAGGGCCGAGTGAATTTAATAAAAATGATTTTTCTTCCAAAAATATTACATGTTTTACAAAATTCCCCAATGTGGTTGCCGAAAAAACTCTTCAGGTTGTTAGATAGTTTAATGGGGGATTTTATTTGGAAAGGTGATACTCCCAGGCTAAGGAGAGAGGTTCTTCAGCTCCCAGTAAGAGATGGTGGTTTAGCAGTTCCAAATAGTTTTTTTTATTATTTAATAACACAATATACTCAGATAAATGGAACTTTAAAAGGAACGGTGGGGAGGGATGAGTTAATAAAAATGGGGTGGATAGGGGACACAAACTATTTAGAGGTCTTTGAGTCAGGAACACTAGGGAAAAATAGCACAGGAAATAAGATAATGAATTTAATGGGACACATATGGGTGGAACTCAAAAAAATTATGGATATTAAGGGCTATTTGCACTACACACCTATTTGGAAAAACATAAATTTAAAGGAAGTGCAAAGGATTAAATCCTATATAGATTGGGAAAAAAGGGGGTAAAATATTTAGGGCAAATATTTGAGGAGGATAAACTGAAGGACTTCTCAACCTTGGCAACGGAGTTTGGGATCCATCAAACGGATAGCTTTAAATAACTCCAGCTAAAAAACGCTGTTAGGGTACCAGCTAATCCAAATAAATATAGAAAAGAACAATCAAATAGAATATATAAATTTACCAATGGAGGGGGAAAAAAAGGTGCTACAAAAAAAAGATATGGAATTTTGATGGAGGCAAGAAAAGAAGGGATTATAATATCAGCTAGAGGAAACTGGGAAAAAGAGCTCCTATCTTTTACGGAAGAAAAATGGAATGATGCCCTTAGAAGTTATACTAGGGTCTCAGAAAGGGCTTCACATAAAATTTTGCAATTCTTTATACTCCATAGGTTACATCGATCTCCATGGGCGCTAAAGAAAATGGGGGTTAGAACCTCGGATAAGTGTTCAAAATGTAGGGGTGAGAGGGCGGATCTTATACACTGTTTTTGGAGATGCCCAAAATTGATAAGGTATTGGAAAGAGATTGTAGAGATTACATCATTATTTTTAGGTATTCAAGTTTTGGAAGACCCCGTAGTCTGTATATTGGGGGCTACTGCACACCTTAAGTTAAATAAAGAGCTACAGTTGGCGTTGAATAAAGTATTGTTTTAGGCTAGACTGTTGATACTTCGGAAATGGATAAATAAAGACCCCCTACAGTAGGACAGTGGCAGGAAGCTGTGCTTAACCTGATTAGATTGGAACAGGTTTCGGAGAGATTGAGTGATAGACAGGAAAAAACTGATAAAATTTGGAAGAAATGGTTGAACCAGGGCCGAGGTGTTTGAACAAAGAGGTTTTTTTTTTCTCTCCCCCTCTCTCTCGCTTCAAGGGGGTGGGTGGGTATTTGGGGTAAAAGGTTAATGCAAATGCTAATGTAAATGTAAAATGTTTTGTAATATGGACCTTTTGGACGGTCCGTTAATGTTGTATTGGTCTTTTTGTATTTTGGAAAATAAAAGAGATTTAAAATTCAAAAGAATATGCATGTATTCATTTAACAACTTGCCAAAGTAAAACTACAGTCAAGCTCAGAAGTTCAGCATAAAACAATGCTTTTTGTAATATATTATTAGTGCTGTAGCAGCAGGGGAGCAGAAATACATAGTTACATAGTTGATACGGTTGAAAAAAGACATAAGTCCATTAAAGTTCAACCAAGGGATAGGTGGGGAATCCCAGAAGGAAGTGAGACTCAGATTTCCACTGTCCACTATTCCTGCTGTGACCACGTCCTGAGGATGTCTATTCCACAGATTCAGAGTTCTGACAGTAAAGAAGCTTTGACGCTTCTGGAGACTGAACTTTTTCTTCTCCAGCTGGAGGCAGTGCCCTCTTGTCTTTTAAGGGCATTTTACATGGAACAGTTTTTCACCTTATTTTTTGTATGGCCCTTTTATATATTTGTATAGGTTAATCATGTTCCCCCTTAGACATCTCTTCTGAAGACTGAATAAATTCAATTCTTTTAATCTTTCTTCATAACTAAGACCCTCCATGCCCCTTATAAGTTTAGTCGCTCTCCTCTGTACTTTTTCCAGCTGCAGTGCATCCTTTCTATGGACTGGTGCCCAGAACTGAACTGCATATTCCAGATGAGGCCGCACCAACGCTTTGTAAAGTGGTAGTATTACATCCCTGCCCCGCGAGTCCATGCCTCATTTCATACATGACAATATCCTGGTGGCCTTAGAAGCAGCTGATTGACATTGTATGCTGTTATTTGATCTACCATCTACAAGGACACCCAAATCCTTCTCTATAAGTGACTCTCCCAGTGTTACATCACCTAAGACATATTAAGCACAGAGATTATTAGTACCAAAATGCATAAATTTACATTTATCCACATTGAACCTCATTTGCCAAGTTGATGCCCAATCACTCAGAGTGTTCAAGTCAGCTTGTAGTTTATGAACATCTTCCATAGACTGCACAGTACTACATAGCTTGGTGTCATCTGCAAAAATAGAAATGGTGCTATTAATCCCGTCCTCGATATCATTAATAAATAAATTAAATAATAGAGGGCCCAGCACTAATCCTTGGGGTACACCACTTATAACCCGGGACGATTCAACCAGTTTGCAATCCAATTACAAATTATACTTTCCAAGCCTATAGGTCTATAATTACCTGTGAAGGACCTAGATCCTTTTTTGAATATGGGCACCACATTTGCCTTGCACCAATCACTTGGCACCGTACCAGTACCTAGAGAATCTTTAAAAATTATAAACAGGTGCACAGCAATGACTGAACTGAGCTCTTTAACCACCTCCGGACCGCCTAACGCAGGATCGCGTTCCGGAGGTGGCAGCCCTGCGCAGAGTCACGCATATATGCGTCATCTCGCGAGACGCGAGATTTCCTGTGAACGCGCGCACACAGGCGCGCGCGTTCACAGGATCGGAAGGTAAGCGAGTGGATCTCCAGCCTGCCAGCGGCGATCGTTCGCTGGCAGGCTGGAGATGTGATTTTTTTAACCCCTAACAGGTATATTAGACGCTGTTTTGATAGCAGCGTCTAATATACCTGCTACCTGGTCCTCTGGTGGTCCCTTTTGTTTGGATCGACCACCAGAGGACACAGGTAGCTCAGCAATATGTAGCACCAAGCACCACACTACACTACACCCCCCCCTGTCACTTATTAACCCCTTATTAGCCCCTGATCACCCCATATAGACTCCCTGATCACCCCCCTGTCATTGATCACCCCCCTGTAAAGCTCCATTCAGACGTCCGTATGATTTTTACGGATCCACTGATACATGGATCAGATCCGCAAAACACATACGGACGTCTGAATGGAGCCTTACAGGGGGGTGATCACCCCATATAGACTCCCTGATCACCCCCCTGTCATTGATCACCCCCCTGTCATTGATCACCCCCCTGTAAGGCTGCATTCAGATGTCTGTATGTTTTTTACGGATCCACGGATACATGGATCGGATCCGCAAAACACATACAGACGTCTGAATGGAGCCTATTAGTGAGAAGAAAAGGAGGTAAAATTCATTTGGGTGGTAAGTTGCATGACCGAGCAATAAACGGTGAAAGTAGGGTAGGTCAGAAGTGTAAAAAGTGGCCTGGTCATTAAGGGTGTTTAAGCTAGGGGGGCTGAAGTGGTTAAGCACTCTTGGGTGTAATGCATCTGGACCCGGAGCCTTGTTCACATTTACCTTATTTAACTTATCTTGGACCATATCTACAGTTAGCCAATTGAGTATATTACTGGATGTACAGCCCCAGCACCACAGATATCAGCTCCTTTCACTTATTTTGTATATACAGAGCTAAAAAGAAACATTTACTAACTCTACTTTTTCCTTATCTTCAGTGACTATCCCCTTTATCATTATTTAGGGGTCCTACCTGCTCGGACCTTGGTTTTTTAGCATTTATATATTGAAAGAATTTTTAGGGATTCGTTTTTTTCTCTCTTTTGCCACCTACTATTCATTTTGTGTTTTGATAATTTTATCTCCTTTTTACAGATTTTATTAAGGCCTTTGTAATCTTCAAACGATACAGCTGACCCCTCAGATTTGTATTTTTTAAATGCCATGGGGGGTTTAATTTTAACTGTTTATACTTGTTACCTAAAGGAATACATTTTTTAGTGCAATTACTCAATGTGGATTTGAAGCTCTCCCATTTATCCTCAGTATTATTATGTGACAATAGCTGCTCCCAGTCTATGCCCTGAAATGCTGCCCTCAACCCAGGGAAATTAGCCTTTTTAAAATTCTGTGTCTTTGATCTGCCTGACAGAGTTTGCTTCTTATAGTTTAGGGGGAATATAATTATATTGTGGTCACTATTACCTAGTGTTTCTCAAATAGTAACATTTCCAACAAGCTCTGCATCATTAGAAATTACCAGATCCAACAGGGCATTGCCCCTAGTGGGAGCTTCTACAAACTGGCCCATATAGTGGTCCTGCAGCAAGTACTTGTATCCCTAGGCTCTGATTCCTGGGGGGCCACATAAGAAGACACATAAGAAGACACCAGTATCCTGAATTACAGAATTGGCATTGGAGCACAGGAGCTTCCAGTTGGGGAATTATAGAGATCAACTGTAGCCTGTGCTACTATAATATAGCAGTGCTGTTTTGTGGCAGTCTCCATTCTAGCGCCCCCTAGGGCCATGGGCAATGACTAGTGTGTGCACCCTTTCCTCTCTTGAGGCACACTCTGGTATTGGGCCTCCTGCTTGGTAGTAGTTGGGGAGTCCTTTATGGTGTATAGCTTGGAAGGGTGCGAGGCAGGAATACAGAAGCAGAGGGCCAGCAGATCTATGGTGGAGTCATTTAAAACATGCCAGGTTGCAATAAACAAACTCTTGCTTTACTGAATTGAATAGGGAGTAGTAGTACATACAGCAATAAAGAGCACAGTTCCAAACTATATTTCACAGTGTAATCCTTTCCCAATAGCAGCATACAGGGAGCAACAATTATGTTACTTTTAGTGTTCCATGGCTCTTTCTAAGGACCATTTGCAGACTCTCAGCAGAACCACAGGCATGCAATTAGGTTCTTGTTACCTCCTGCTGCAATTCCCAGACTAAGGGGAGCAGATCTCAGATACTGATGGTCAAGTGTGGTCTTTAACAAAGGCAATAATCTTTTCCACGGCAGTAAAGTCTCATGCCATAAATGAACAAATACCTTACTTGTCAGCATGGATTAAATAATGTTCTGGACCTTCTAAGATGTCTGAAATCCTTCTCTCAAAGGTACTCTGGTAGTAGAGTTGCTTCTGTGGCAGCTGTAGTCTCAGAAACTAAGGTTCTCTGAATGTGGGCCTAGATAGCAGGAGCTTTCAAATACATGTCTTCTCCCTTGCTTTGCTCAGATTAGACTCCATCACCCTGATAACCTAAACAGTCTGCCAACAGGTATCACAGACAAACCACAACTTTTACTTTATGGACATAGAGGTTTAATAAACAGTATATTAAGGTACTCTCTGCCAGAGGAGGATTTGATGATGAACTCGCGAAAAGAGTTCAAGAGGGAGTTGGATGAATTTAATGAGTATATTATTATAATAAGTTATAGTTGCTAGATTTCTGAAGGGTTGTTTATCCAGGAACTTATTCTGATTAATAGATTTAGAGTTAGGAAGGTCTTTTTCCCTAAGATGAGTAAAATTACTTATGCTGTCACTCATGTTTGATAAGCAGTGGCTGTCCTGTACAGGTCCTATGCTCAGTGTGCTGCTGGAATGAGGAGTAAATGTGAGATTAAGCTGCGGATTGATGTTTACCCCTTATAATGCACCCATGTGTCATGAGTTTGGGTAAAGAGTCTGAAGAGCCATTTGTGGCATTCACAAACATCAGCAAAAAATGGAGGAAGGCAGCCAGATTCCAAATATTTGAATACTATTAATACTACTGATGCTGTTATTTTTATATATGATAGTCTGGACTAAATGCCCAAACTGCATGCTGAAAAGGGGCAGCTAACTGAACCATTTAGAACCTCTACCATCCCAACGACACCTTGTATGGTCTTCCCTAAATGTTCTCCTTACTGTGCTTTCTTAGGCCTTTTTTATAGTATAAGCTATGGTATTTTTTAGGTATTGTATTTTTGGCACCATACATAGTGGTATCATTAGGGGCCTTAAGGTATTATTTGAGTGGTAATGCTACTATCATTTTCCTTTTGCACAAGATGAGGAGGGTCCCTGAGACGAGTTTTGCCTAGGAGCCTTCATAGACCTTGTTTTGGTCACAATGAATGCTGATTGCAAATTTCTTACTAGGCTTTTGACAATTACAGAGATCCCTGAGGAAATCTGTATAATATTTGGTGGTTCTAATAACCTTTTCAGGATAAGCTGTTTGGAAAGAATGAGTTTTTCATAAACCAAACTATTGTTTATCCTTAGGCACGCTCGGTCTGTTGTTCTAAACATATTTAAAGTGTGGTGCCTGAATAGATTTTTCACTTAACTGTTACTTTGTAATGTGAAAAACAAGGGATGAAAGGCTTCTAATTTTAGCTTTCTTTTGAACTTTGGTGGATGAATAGATCTGCCATTATTGTGTTTCTAGCATTTCTTGCCCTGCAGCCGGTGTAAGAGACTGGGATCTGCAAGTGGTTGGAAGGGAGTTAGAAATATGACATTGATGTGCCTTAAAACCATTCCTTCCACTAAGTAACTGATGGACCTGGGAAATGTATCTGCATTAGATAAAAAACATGCTGGGTCATGCAAGGTCAATTTGAATGTTCCTGCATCAATGATCAATTCTGTTAGAATAAACAGAGAACATGATTTATGTCAGATGGAATCAGAACATCTTTCTTGAAAAATTTGTATTTTTAACTAGACTCTATTTTTAATATATCAGTAATTTTGTTGACTAAAAGATGTCCTGACTGTGCATTGATACATACCCACTGGTAATGCTCAGTTGGACTTTTGTTGCAGAGTGTTAGCAAATCATTCATAAACATCTATCGTCAATAACAGAGAAATGGCACAACATAGTCAAATGTTGTATGGAGAATGCGAGTAGTTACTAAAACAGACAATTAAGGCCAGGTCCTCTTTGAAAGACTGGTCCAACTTTTACAAGTGATGGCCTATCCTTCAGGAGGTCATCACTATATGATAGGTGGAAATTCAACACTGCACCCCTATGATCAGCTGTTCTATAGTAGATCCATTGCCAAAAGTCAGTGCCAGAGCTACATATCTCTGGCCACTGGGTAGTGAATGAATCTGGTTACTGGAGCATTGCTCACATTAAAGGGAATGGGAGCAGCACAGTATTAACCAGCTCTGTCCACTACACAGTGGACAGAGCTGTTTAGTTCTCGGGCTGACTTTCAGAGCTACTGTAGCTTGGGTGAAGGGTGTTGGTCCCCCACCGATCAGATAGTGATGGCCTATCCTAAAGATAGTGTCACGACCATGGTCATGGTCGTGACTCCTTGGGAGCCGCATGCATTTGCCCGCGGTCTGGTATTGTTGTCAACCACAGGTGAGGGCTAGTATCTTGCCTCATGTGTGGTTGCCGCTGGCAACTTGTGGTTGTTGGGCAGTGGAGCAGCCTGAGCTGGTTGCTGGGCGGCTCGCTGTCCATGCATGCGGTTGTCTTTGGCAACGTGTAGTTTTGTGTATGCACTTTGTCTGTTTGTTGTGCACAAGGTTATTTATATGTCCCCCTTTAAGTGGCTGTCTTCCCTTCCCTGGTGTGAGAAGGGTTAAATCCCTTCCTAATATGTGAACACTGGATGTGTCTGTGTGGGTGTGGCTACTTGGGCCTATATAGCCTCTGCTGAGAGCAGTAGTCAGAGGGGTACTTCAGCCATGGTCTGCTGGAGTCATCCTCCTACTTTTATACCACCTGCCAGTGAGGGCCACCCTTGTGGTCATAAGCAAATGTTGCTATGTGATGTTAAGTTTATGTTTATGTTTATGTGGTGTCTGTTTTTATTGCAGCTATGGTTCTGGCTTCCTGTGTGTTTATGTGTGCTGTGTCCTTTTATGTCTGTGTGTGGACTTCAGCACTTGTGTCCAGGGATCCAGTCAGTGCGTCTGTGGCAGGTAGGGGTGGAAGTCTTTCACTCTCCTGCCATATCCATAGTCTGTTTATGTTTATATCCCCTTGCAGCTCAGCCAGTTTTAGACTCCTGTTTCTCCGCATCCAGGAGGAACAGGTGGTCTACCCAGCTCCTAGTTCAGGGATCGGCGGAGGGTGAGTAGGGATCCGAGGTTCCTGAGCATGAGCCCTCCTACCATCAAGGTCGGCTCATGCAGCTAGGAGTCAGGGTCAGATTAGGGATGCGATAGGAGGTGACCTGCTCCCTAATTCTGTGGTCCTGGCAGAGCAGCCACTTACATCTCCTGGCATCGCACGGCTGAGGGTTTTCCCCATCCTCAGCCTTGATAGATAGCCCTTTACTTGTGAAAAGCTGGACAATCTTTTTAATTGTGGAACTTATAAGGAACCCAATTAACATCCCCTAATTTACAAAGTAGAAAGGTGCATACTGGCTGTGTTGATTCACTAAAAGCAGATAGATGGCTTTCTGCATACTATGCCACCTATGGGAATTTATGACCCAGAGTGCAAACACTGTATAGCTACCATATATGAGCAAGGAGAATATTTGGTTGCCTCAGTGCTTCAAACTATAAAGAATATCTTATGATACTTGCATATATAAGTTGTATCCTGCACACAGAGGACCGTGTTAGATTTGTAAATACCAGTGCAAAGCAAAGGAAGAGTTGCTCATGGGAACCAATCAGGACTCTTATTTTCCAAAGGTAGAGTGACAAAATGACAGCTAGAATCTGATTGGATGTGATGCGTATCATTTTCCAATCTCTATTTTGAATTTTAGAATTAAAAGCTTAGTATATACCCTAGTATATACCCATGTCCCATTGTGTTCCTTCTGGTTTCCAGCATAATGCAAGGTTTAATGGTATATATAAATGTATCTATCTATCTATCTATCAATCTATCTTTATTGTATTTTTCACTTTATAAATTTAGATTTTAGAGGAGGAAAATCTGAATTTATTTAAATTAAACCCCCAATCTTCATCAGATCTCAGATCAGACCTCTGATGAGACCCCAGATCAGACATCAGATTCCTATATCAGACCTCAGATCAGACCTCCATATAAGATTCCCATCTCAGATCAGACCCCAAATATAATACCTCAGATCAGACAGGGTCAGGTCATACTGTAGTTTCCCAACCCAGTACACAGTCAGAACAGTGCAGTGCGGGACCTGAGAAGAACAGGGAGTGGTGTATACAGCCAGTGCTAGCAGCTCTTCACTCATATTAGTAGACACTTCCATAATGGAGGTACTCACTAGTGTTGGCTTTATAAGACACACTGCTACCCCCCCCCCCCCCCCACCCCACCCCACACACTTTTGGGGGCATAAAGTGTGTCTTATAATGCTAAAAATAGGCGTGTGGGTGTAGATAGAATCAGAAAAAAAGAACACTTGGAAAGGTTAAAGTGATTGCACTGAAATTGAAAAGTATAAACTGCTAGTGGTGCTTGGTCAATATTCACACAACCTAGGTGGTGCACCTTTTATTTGGGGTTCTGCAGCAGGCTAAACATTGAGGCAGGATCACATTAATGCTGAATGTCATCTCCCCTTGCTACGATATAGGCTGCCACTCAGGTATGGTATCGTAGCATATCCTCTTATGGTATGTCGATACAATATCTTAACATGGCCCTATCAATCAACTAAGGTGGGTGTTGGTTGCTGGGCATGACAGATCCATTGCCCCGTCCAGTCCCAGACATTCTCTATGGGGGAGAGATCTGGTGATCGAGCTGGCCAGGGTAGCTGCTGGATACCTTGAAATGCACATTGTGTAGTGTGGGTGTTATTTTGTTGGAAAACCACTTCTCTTAATGGAGTCAACAAGGCAGTGGGACTGATTCCACAATGTCCTGCACATACCGAAGACTGGTCAATGTTCCTTCTACGAATATCAGATAGGAACAGTCATGGTAGCTAATGGTGCCCCACACTATGACACCAGATATTGGTCCTGTGTTGTCTCCACACTATGCATGGTGGGGTTAGGCATTCACCAGCCATCCTGCAAACTCTGATGCAGCTATCATTAGGCTAAATCTGCTTTCATCACTGAACACTATTGTTTTCCACTGCTGACCACATCAGAGTTAATGGTGCACCATCCTGGCTGTGTGATCATTGACCAAGCACTACTAGCAGTTTATACTTTATCAATCTCAGATCAATCACATTAAGTTTTCCTGGTATTTTTATTTTCTGGTAGTTTATCTGACATTTCACCCAAATGACTCACTGTCAATGTCAGCTTTTTAACTGTACTTGAACATGACTACACTTCTAAATTACTGCCCATGTTTTACTGTGGAAAAAATCTGGAAACCAGTGATGAGCAAGGATTTCCATCTAGGATTCTAAAGCTTTTCTACAGAATTCACAGAATAAAAGGAATAATCTACCCTTTCAAGCCCCTGGTTATTAATTTAGATTCTACAGAGCCTACATTGTACTGTACTTTGTAATCTGCTCTATCAGTCTTGTACCCATGTACATACATATAAAGTGTAGAAACATTTCTCCAACAATTAACTGTTCATTCATACTAAATTGCAAGCAATTTTCAAGAAGGCAAGATCTTGAATCCACAATTAAAACTGCACAGTTGTGACAAAATGAATATATTGCAATAATTTATATGTTGCCTAAATAAATACACAGTGATTAAAGGGCATGTGTCAGCAGAGATTTCTTCATTAACAGAGCCTATAAATACCTTTTTAAATGTGCCCCTTTAGAAATCGTCAGTTTTACTAGGAAGGTCAAAATGAAGTTAAAGAACTCCCGCAAAAAATGTATTTTCTGATCTGTTAGAAAGCTACATGATGTAATCTGTAGTGAATGTAATTTTCTTACCACTGGCTGTATTTTGGAGTTATACCTCCCTTATGCTTCTCACCTGTGTCATGTGACCAGCAATCAGACTCTCCAGCTGACACAGGAAGTCTGTCTCTCTATGTATTCCTATTGGAGCCCCACTCTCAGTCTCATAGGAATGAATATCGACGTCACTGACTTCCTGTCCTGTGTCAGCGGGAGATCAGAGAGTCACCATTACAGTTGCACTTCATCCCTCTGAGTAAAAATTCTAATTTCCACAGGTGCATGTCTAAAAAAATGTATTTACAAGGATTGTCAAATCATGGCATTAGTTTATTAATGATAATACTGCTGACTGGTTCCTTTCAAGGAGTTGTCAACACAACTACAGCACCCCAAAACTATGCCTGAAATTGTTCATTCAGTGGTATCATGATCCCCTTACATGATAGATTTTGACAGCCCTCCTTCCTAATTTGTTCCAAATATGTATTGTCATTGTGCTACACTGTTTGCATAGCTCCCATGCCCATTTATTCATTACTGTATCCTGTTACATTGCCTTACAAAGATTACATAACTAGAATGTAAACCTACTTGGTAATTATGACTTATTTCATCATCTTCTATGTAAAAGTGTAATTAATATCCAGTGTTTTCCTAAAGATAGGAGCCTGCAAAATGAATAATGTTTGGAACACGTTTCCAGATCGCTTGCTAGAAGACAGATTATAGTATTGTGCTGTAAATTAGAGATGACACATTGGTCTCTTATATAAAATAAAGCCAGGAGTAGTCTTAATTACAGCATTTGTAACATACATGCACAACAGACAGATCAATTCTATGCTGACTTCTGGTACCAAAAGCAACTGATTGGCAGGGGTGCAGGGTGATGGACACCTGTCGATCGGACAGTAATGGCCTATCCTGAGGATAGCCTATCACTTGTAAAGGGTTGGACAACACCTTTAAATATTAAAAATTTTAACCTTTTGGTCAAAGAGCAATTAAGATAGGATTGTCATCTTGACCCACTGCCACCTAAAGCCAAACACATATATGAGATTCCTGCCAGCCCATCAAGCATGAATGACGGTTCTTCCTATTAACTCCGTCCTAAGCATTAATGTTCAGCTTGGCTAATAGTGCATGTTTAATTTAATGGTCAAGGAGAAAAAGGTCTGTACCAGACAACTTTGACTGTGGCTTATCTCCCATAGAATAAGGCATGTTGAAATTCAGTCCTTCTTTGCTCCTAAATCTACCATCATGGGAGAGTCATAGGCCTCCATACAGATTAGATAATTGGATGTACCTGCCTAAAGTATTGACTTCAGGCCACTTTTTATCCACACTCTCCTAGACATGGGGTTTTTGTACCTAATGGAACACATCTCTTTTAAAGGTATCTAGTAATCAGTGTCTGTCAACAGGACGGAGCTTCATGCAGCCAACAATTTTTGCTAGTTTATATAATTCCAAAGTTGTAGAAATTGAACTAAAGGTTCTCTTATTATTCAGTTTTAAAATGGTTTTTTTTTGTACAGAAAATATTGGTGGATAAGGTTTGATGACCATAGGAACGTACAGAAGATATCACCCTGTAATTTTGTCCATAATTTCACAATCAGTTCAAAGTCAATTTAGTATGCATCATTTTTTATGAAGGGGATCACATCAAGAAAATACAGAAAAGACCAATTTCAGAAGGATACAACTAGTTGGCAGACCTATATACTGAATATACTATATACTCCAGAATGTGAAAATTTCTGAGGGAAACACCCATTAATATTTTATACTGTGGGCTCCACATATGTTATATTGTGATATTGTTGAGTGCAAGTATTCCTTAGACCTTGACCTAACCTTGAATTCCACGTTGTCTACACTTTAGACTTGGCTTTGTTGTCACTTTCACATTGAAAAGCTTGTTAATAATAGGTCAAGCTTGAAGTAACCTAGTAAGAAAAGTGAGGTATACTAACTGGAAAAGAAAATATCTTAGTTATTTTGTTGTGCAGTGGGGCACACTTTAGGTTCCAGCTTCTCTGAAGGAGTATATAGAATTGCCATTCACTTAATATGCCTGTTGTAGAGATGAGTAAATATATTGTACACAAAACAAATTTGTTATGAATCTAAAAAAAATTAATCCGCCAAACAGATCCAAAGTTTTAGCGATTCACTTCAGACAAATTATGCAAAAATTGTTGAGGAAAATGACAGGAAGGATCACATGACCCTTGAGGGGAGGGGGTGCTTCCCCTGTTTGGCTCAGAGACTGACAAACAGCCTGATCAGCCAATTGGGGCAGAATTCAGGCAGCTCCTTCTACTCAGAAGGGAGAAGTGTCAATCTTTGCACACCTAGGGATGTGATAGGATGTGTTGTGGCTGTGTTTGACTAAAAACAATTGCAGAGAAAAATCCATAAATCTAGCTACTAGAGACACTATAGGGAGAGTATGAGGAGAGAATAGGGAGATATAATTGGGTAGATTTTAGGTTTTTATCAGGGAAAGCTTAGCATAGAATGAGGGATGGACTAGACTCTCTGTGTCGTGTGTTCACACAGCTTGCTGGCAACAATCCGGGGGGTCCAAGGAGCCCCTGATAACATATCACTGTCAGATAAGAGTGATGGAGAGGAGAGGACCCTGACAATGATTGTGTTTTGGACAGGATGTGGGAGCCGGATTGGGGTGCTGAGGAGGAGATGACATCAGGGGAGGAAGGTGGTGGCCAAGGAGGTGGCAATGTACAGCCAGCACCTCCCAAAAATCTGCCAGGGCCAGATTTGCTTCTATTGTGGTCATCTCAGGAACTAGTGATGCTGCTGATACTGTGGGCGCAGCAAACATCCTGCTGGCTGTCTCCCCGCCAACTCCAACTGGGCAAGGTGGTCAGTGACAATGGCAGGAACATCATGGCCATGCTGCATTTGGGAAAAATAACACATGCTCCCTGCATAGTGTACAAGATAAATATAGTTATGCAACACTTTTTGAAAAAGTACCATAGTAGGGAGTGCTGACCATATTCAAGAGACTCATTTTCGTTTCCCGATCTTAGCTTCACATTTTGTGTTACTTAATATTTACATTTCTTTATGATATATTTCTCTCTAGATCCCCTGATAAAGGTCATTAGTGACCGAAACGTCGGGACAACTGTACATAATCGCATGCTATGCCTTGAAATAAAAATGGATGTAATGTGACACAAAGTGTTCAAATAAGAATGGATAAAACTACACTGTAATATCAGTCAACTTGGTGTGCCATACAATTTCTCTCACATATTCAGGAGACTGACCTCCCATTTCAGCCGTTCTTAAGTTGCAAGGAACTTCCTCCTGAACTTGCAGCAATAGGAACGGTCTGCCATTGCAGAACTTAATCTGTGACGTTCCAATTAGTTGGAAATCCACCTTGCTTATGCTAGAGCATCTGTAGGAGTAGCGTGAAGTGGTGAATAATTTCATCATGCACCAGACCACCTCAGCAGGGAGGATGTGTTGTTTTGAGGTCAGGCAGTGGCAGCTCAACAGAGACGCATCAAGTACTCATGCCTTTCAAAGAGGCCTCCAGATTTGTCATAGAAGAACAGCTTCCGCATCTTGCTGGCTGCCTGTAGCAGTTGGGGACTCACACCCACCTATAAGTCCTATGTAGGAGGAAGTATGAGAATGAAGAGATAGCACTGAAAGAGAAGGATGAGTAGGAGGATAATTTGTTGTTTGTGCAGGAGAACGAGGCTGATGATGTCACTGGCCTTGTGTCACGACCGCTATCCCAGCAGCAGTCGTGTCGCAGCAGACGGAGGGTAAGGGGGACCCTTATCTACAGATGGGAAATAGAATGGCCACCCCTGAGTCACCCTAAGCTGGCACCTGTCTGCCCTGATACCCTAGACGGGGTGTGAACCCGTGCAGCGAGCTGGATGCCTAAACCCTTAGTCGCCCTAACACTGGACTGGGGAAAGGCCGATGGGAGCGCTAGTCACCATCACTCACGTCTAGGAGAACAACAGGGGAAGACAACAACAAACAATCTACAGCAGATAGACTTATCCAGTCACGAGCAGAGAAGGCGATCCCAAACACGACAGTCCACGCCGGACAAGAGCTCCACAGCAACACCATCAATCGATCTCCTTCCAAGGTCAGAGTAGCACTGGAAGTAAGGACTATATCTGGCAATGACTGCAAGTGAAACTGAAACTAATATAGTAGCTGGGAGTGGCAGACAGGACTCACCTGAGAAGGATGCCTACAAACTCCCAGTCAGGACAAAAAGGTTCACAAGGCAAAACCCAGATGACATACCCTGAACCACGGAGCAAACTCACAAGCTATCGCGAGTAGCAAGTCGCTGCGACCTTCTCCTCCCAGACCTGTCTGGATCAGTCACAGTCGTGACACCTTGATGGTCAATCATCTTAGTAAGGGTGGAGCAGGAAAGAACTACATCCTCGGATACTTTGGCAAGCTGTATGATATTTTGTAACCATCAATTAATCTGATATTTACTGGATAGCCATTCTTTTAGACCCTTGTTATCAAAGCAAAATGGGCTGAAAGGGAGGCCAAATTGCTTTATTGCCAGGATACATTGTTTACACAGCTTGCCATAGCTTTCAGTGAGAAGGTGCTTGCCCTGTGCATGTCTGACCAAGAGGCCCCTCATTGCACCTTGCTGAGTCACCCACCTCCCACCATCTCCACTACCACAAGCAGCAGAAGCTGCAGCAGCCAGTTTTGTCTCGTGAACATGTTGGAGCAGTTTTTGCTATGCGAGGCTGATGCAAATCAGCAAATGGAGATGTACCTCCTGAGCAACCAGGTAATGTCCTATCAGCTTTACTTTGGGCATACTGTGTTCCCTGGCCAGATTAGAACAGTGGCCAGAACTGGTGTGTATTGTCTAGCCTCCAGTGTCAACTCAGAGAGGGTTTTCAGCATGGCAGGAGTTGTTGTTGACAACATCACCTTTGTCAAAATGAACGAGGCGTGGATCTGTGATGATTTTCAGACACCTCCGGCTGAGGCCACTTAATGGATCCGTCATTGCTGATGGTGCCTGTTTATCGCCATCCCCATTATGCCTCTTCTGCTGTCTGCCTGTCTACCATCAGGTTCCTTACCATATGGCTATTGCTGATGCTTCCGCCACCATCACAGCTGCTTCTTCCCGCTAATCTTTCTACTGCCACTTCCATTACCCCTACTGCCACCCATTTCCTCTAAACAGCCACCACTATTACTACTACTACTACCCCAACATAGCTGCTCACTACTGTCTTGTCTGTCCTGTCTTGTCTTCAATGCTGTGTCGCTACTGCTGCCGCTACTTTTGCTGCCAGTTATTACCCCTACACAACTTACCCTTTTTTACATCCACACTGTAATGCTGCGTCTCTCAAATAAAACTGAGAATTTTTCTAGGTTTGTTCAACTTTAGAACAAGATACTGTTTCTTCTGACAATTAACACGTGTGTAGGAATAAGTACAGTGTATGTGCAGGCATTTTGCCCCTATTAACACATAATTGTTGGACACTTGTACAGAATAAGCTTCTGTTTCTCATGACATTAGCAGGTGTGTGTATAAACAGGGGCAGGGATCTGTCCCTCCTAAAGCATAATTTTGGGACGCTTGGTCCCAACAAGCCACTGTGTTTTTTTCTGATAACACTGTATGTGTGTTTAAACATCATCTTTCCCAATAAAGTACCATAGTAGGGAGTGCTGACCATATTCAAGAGACTCATTTTCGTTTCCCGATCTTAGCTTCACATTTTGTGTTACTTAATATTTACATTTCTTTATGATATATTTCTCTCTAGATCCCCTGATAAAGGTCATTAGTGACCGAAACGTCGGGACAACTGTACATAATCGCATGCTATGCCTTGAAATAAAAATGGATGTAATGTGACACAAAGTGTTCAAATAAGAATGGATAAAACTACACTGTAATATCAGTCAACTTGGTGTGCCATACAATTTCTCTCACATATTCAGGAGACTGACCTCCCATTTCAGCCGTTCTTAAGTTGCAAGGAACTTCCTCCTGAACTTGCAGCAATAGGAACGGTCTGCCATTGCAGAACTTAATCTGTGACGTTCCAATTAGTTGGAAATCCACCTTGCTTATGCTAGAGCATCTGTAGGAGTAGCGTGAAGTGGTGAATAATTTCATCATGCACCAGATCACCTCAGCAGGGAGGATGTGTTGTTTTGAGGTCAGGCAGTGGCAGCTCAACAGAGACGCATCAAGTACTCATGCCTTTCAAAGAGGCCACCAGATTTGTCATAGAAGAACAGCTTCCGCATCTTGCTGGCTGCCTGTAGCAGTTGGGGACCCACACCCACCTATAAGTCCTATGTAGGAGGAAGTATGAGAATGAAGAGATAGCACTGGAAGAGAAGGATGAGTAGGAGGATGATTTGTTGTTTGTGCAGGAGAACGAGGCTGATGATGTCACTGGCCTTGATGGTCAATCATCTCAGTAAGGGTGGAGCAGGAAAGAACTACATCCTCGGATACTCTGGCAAGCTGTATGATATTTTGTAACCATCAATTAATCTGATATTTACTGGATAGCCATTCTTTTAGACCCTTGTTATCAAAGCAAAATGGGCTGAAAGGGAGGCCAAATTGCTTTATTGCCAAGATACATTGTTTACACAGCTTGCCATAGCTTTCAGTGAGAAGGTGCTTGCCCTGTGCATGTCTGACCAAGAGGCCCCTCATTGCACCTTGCTGAGTCACCCACCTCCCACCATCTCCACTACCACAAGCAGCAGAAGCTGCAGCAGCCAGTTTTGTCTCGTGAACATGTTGGAGCAGTTTTTGCTATGCGAGGCTGATGCAAATCAGCAAATGGAGATGTACCTCCTGAGCAACCAGGTAATATCCTATTAGCTTTACTTTGGGCATACTGTGTTCCCTGGCCAGATTAGAACAGTGGCCAGAACTGGTGTGTATTGTCTAGCCTCCAGTGTCAACTCAGAGAGGGTTTTCAGCATGGCAGGAGTTGTTGTTGACAACATCACCTTTGTCAAAATGAACGAGGCGTGGATCTGTGATGATTTTCAGACACCTCCGGCTGAGGCCACTTAATGGATCCGTCATTGCTGATGGTGCCTGTTTATCGCCATCCCCATTATGCCTCTTCTGCTGTCTGCCTGTCTACCATCAGGTTCCTTACCATATGGCTATTGCTGATGCTTCCGCCACCATCACAGCTGCTACTTCCCGCTAATCTTTCTACTGCCACTTCCATTACCCCTACTGCCACCCATTTCCTCTAAACAGCCACCACTATTACTATTACTACTACTACTACCCCAACATAGCTGCTCACTACTGTCTTGTCTGTCCTGTCTTGTCTTCAATGCTGTGTCGCTACTGCTGCCGCTACTTTTGCTGCCAGTTATTACCCCTACACAACTTACCCTTTTTTACATCCACATTGTAATGCTGCTTCTCTCAAATTAAACTGAGAATTTTTCTAGGTTTGTTCAACTTTAGAACAAGATACTGTTTCTTCTGACAATTAACACGTGTGTAGGAATAAGTACAGTGTATGTGCAGGCATTTTGCCCCTATTAACACATAATTTTTGGACACTTGTACAGAATAAGCTTCTGTTTCTCATGACATTAGCAGGTGTGTGTATAAACAGGGGCAGGGATCTGTCCCTCCTAAAGCATAATTTTGGGACGCTTGGTCCCAACAAGCCACTGTGTTTTTTTCTGATAACACTGTATGTGTGTTTAAACATCATCTTCCCCAATAAAGTACCATAGTAGGGAGTGCTGACCATATTCAAGAGACTCATTTTCGTTTCCCGATCTTAGCTTCACATTTTGTGTTACTTAATATTTACATTTCTTTATGATATATTTCTCTCTAGATCCCCTGATAAAGGTCATTAGTGACCGAAACGTCGGGACAACTGTACATAATCGCATGCTATGCCTTGAAATAAAAATGGATGTAATGTGACACAAAGTGTTCAAATAAGAATGGATAAAACTACACTGTAATATCAGTCAACTTGGTGTGCCATACAATTTCTCTCACATATTCAGGAGACTGACCTCCCATTTCAGCTGTTCTTAAGTTGCAAGGAACTTCCTCCTGAACTTGCAGCAATAGGAACGGTCTGCCATTGCAGAACTTAATCTGTGACGTTCCAATTAGTTGGAAATCCACCTTGCTTATGCTAGAGCATCTGTAGGAGTAGCGTGAAGTGGTGAATAATTTCATCATGCACCAGATCACCTCAGCAGGGAGGATGTGTTGTTTTGAGGTCAGGCAGTGGCAGCTCAACAGAGACGCATCAAGTACTCATGCCTTTCAAAGAGGCCACCAGATTTGTCATAGAAGAACAGCTTCCGCATCTTGCTGGCTGCCTGTAGCAGTTGGGGACCCACACCCACCTATAAGTCCTATGTAGGAGGAAGTATGAGAATGAAGAGATAGCACTGGAAGAGAAGGATGAGTAGGAGGATGATTTGTTGTTTGTGCAGGAGAACGAGGCTGATGATGTCACTGGCCTTGATGGTCAATCATCTCAGTAAGGGTGGAGCAGGAAAGAACTACATCCTCGGATACTCTGGCAAGCTGTATGATATTTTGTAACCATCAATTAATCTGATATTTACTGGATAGCCATTCTTTTAGACCCTTGTTATCAAAGCAAAATGGGCTGAAAGGGAGGCCAAATTGCTTTATTGCCAAGATACATTGTTTACACAGCTTGCCATAGCTTTCAGTGAGAAGGTGCTTGCCCTGTGCATGTCTGACCAAGAGGCCCCTCATTGCACCTTGCTGAGTCACCCACCTCCCACCATCTCCACTACCACAAGCAGCAGAAGCTGCAGCAGCCAGTTTTGTCTCGTGAACATGTTGGAGCAGTTTTTGCTATGCGAGGCTGATGCAAATCAGCAAATGGAGATGTACCTCCTGAGCAACCAGGTAATGTCCTATCAGCTTTACTTTGGGCATACTGTGTTCCCTGGCCAGATTAGAACAGTGGCCAGAACTGGTGTGTATTGTCTAGCCTCCAGTGTCAACTCAGAGAGGGTTTTCAGCATGGCAGGAGTTGTTGTTGACAACATCACCTTTGTCAAAATGAACGAGGCGTGGATCTGTGATGATTTTCAGACACCTCCGGCTGAGGCCACTTAATGGATCCGTCATTGCTGATGGTGCCTGTTTATCGCCATCCCCATTATGCCTCTTCTGCTGTCTGCCTGTCTACCATCAGGTTCCTTACCATATGGCTATTGCTGATGCTTCCGCCACCATCACAGCTGCTACTTCCCGCTAATCTTTCTACTGCCACTTCCATTACCCCTACTGCCACCCATTTCCTCTAAACAGCCACCACTATTACTATTACTACTACTACTACCCCAACATAGCTGCTCACTACTGTCTTGTCTGTCCTGTCTTGTCTTCAATGCTGTGTCGCTACTGCTGCCGCTACTTTTGCTGCCAGTTATTACCCCTACACAACTTACCCTTTTTTACATCCACACTGTAATGCTGCGTCTCTCAAATTAAACTGAGAATTTTTCTAGGTTTGTTAAACTTTAGAACAAGATACTGTTTCTTCTGACAATTAACACGTGTGTAGGAATAAGTACAGTGTATGTGCAGGCATTTTGCCCCTATTAACACATAATTGTTGGACACTTGTACAGAATAAGCTTCTGTTTCTCATGACATTAGCAGGTGTGTGTATAAACAGGGGCAGGGATCTGTCCCTCCTAAAGCATAATTTTGGGACGCTTGGTCCCAACAAGCCACTGTGTTTTTTTCTGATAACACTGTATGTGTGTTTAAACATCATCTTCCCCAATAAAGTACCATAGTAGGGAGTGCTGACCATATTCAAGAGACTCATTTTCGTTTCCCGATCTTAGCTTCACATTTTGTGTTACTTAATATTTACATTTCTTTATGATATATTTCTCTCTAGATCCCCTGATAAAGGTCATTAGTGACCGAAACGTCGGGACAACTGTACATAATCGCATGCTATGCCTTGAAATAAAAATGGATGTAATGTGACACAAAGTGTTCAAATAAGAATGGATAAAACTACACTGTAATATCAGTCAACTTGGTGTGCCATACAATTTCTCTCACATATTCAGGAGACTGACCTCCCATTTCAGCTGTTCTTAAGTTGCAAGGAACTTCCTCCTGAACTTGCAGCAATAGGAACGGTCTGCCATTGCAGAACTTAATCTGTGACGTTCCAATTAGTTGGAAATCCACCTTGCTTATGCTAGAGCATCTGTAGGAGTAGCGTGAAGTGGTGAATAATTTCATCATGCACCAGACCACCTCAGCAGGGAGGATGTGTTGTTTTGAGGTCAGGCAGTGGCAGCTCAACAGAGACGCATCAAGTATTCATGCCTTTCAAAGAAGCCACCAGATTTGTCATAGAAGAACAGCTTCCGCATCTTGCTGGCTGCCTGTAGCAGTTGGGGACCCACACCCACCTATAAGTCCTATGTAGGAGGAAGTATGAGAATGAAGAGATAGCACTGGAAGAGAAGGATGAGTAGGAGGATGATTTGTTGTTTGTGCAGGAGAACGAGGCTGATGATGTCACTGGCCTTGATGGTCAATCATCTCAGTAAGGGTGGAGCAGGAAAGAACTACATCCTCGGATACTCTGGCAAGCTGTATGATATTTTGTAACCATCAATTAATCTGATATTTACTGGATAGCCATTCTTTTAGACCCTTGTTATCAAAGCAAAATGGGCTGAAAGGGAGGCCAAATTGCTTTATTGCCAAGATACATTGTTTACACAGCTTGCCATAGCTTTCAGTGAGAAGGTGCTTGCCCTGTGCATGTCTGACCAAGAGGCCCCTCATTGCACCTTGCTGAGTCACCCACCTCCCACCATCTCCACTACCACAAGCAGCAGAAGCTGCAGCAGCCAGTTTTGTCTCGTGAACATGTTGGAGCAGTTTTTGCTATGCGAGGCTGATGCAAATCAGCAAATGGAGATGTACCTCCTGAGCAACCAGGTAATATCCTATCAGCTTTACTTTGGGCATACTGTGTTCCCTGGCCAGATTAGAACAGTGGCCAGAACTGGTGTGTATTGTCTAGCCTCCAGTGTCAACTCAGAGAGGGTTTTCAGCATGGCAGGAGTTGTTGTTGACAACATCACCTTTGTCAAAATGAACGAGGCGTGGATCTGTGATGATTTTCAGACACCTCCGGCTGAGGCCACTTAATGGATCCGTCATTGCTGATGGTGCCTGTTTATCGCCATCCCCATTATGCCTCTTCTGCTGTCTGCCTGTCTACCATCAGGTTCCTTACCATATGGCTATTGCTGATGCTTCCGCCACCATCACAGCTGCTACTTCCCGCTAATCTTTCTACTGCCACTTCCATTACCCCTACTGCCACCCATTTCCTCTAAACAGCCACCACTATTACTATTACTACTACTACTACCCCAACATAGCTGCTCACTACTGTCTTGTCTGTCCTGTCTTGTCTTCAATGCTGTGTCGCTACTGCTGCCGCTACTTTTGCTGCCAGTTATTACCCCTACACAACTTACCCTTTTTTACATCCACACTGTAATGCTGCGTCTCTCAAATTAAACTGAGAATTTTTCTAGGTTTGTTCAACTTTAGAACAAGATACTGTTTCTTCTGACAATTAACACGTGTGTAGGAATAAGTACAGTGTATGTGCAGGCATTTTGCCCCTATTAACACATAATTGTTGGACACTTGTACAGAATAAGCTTCTGTTTCTCATGACATTAGCAGGTGTGTGTATAAACAGGGGCAGGGATCTGTCCCTCCTAAAGCATAATTTTGGGACGCTTGGTCCCAACAAGCCACTGTGTTTTTTTCTGATAACACTGTATGTGTGTTTAAACATCATCTTCCCCAATAAGGGACAACTTTTGGAAGATTTCTAATATGAAAAAGTAAAACAAATGCAATTCCAAAGTATCTTTTTAAACACGCCATTAACCATACATTTACCCATAGCTATATACATCAGCATCACTCTGACATTATTTCCCATTGCTGTCATTGCATCCAAGAGCTTAAAAGGGGGGAGGGACTGGAGGAAAAAAAAATATATATAAATCCTAGGAGACTTCAGTGTGATATACCAATTTTGAGGCCAATTAGAGCACATTTGATTCATATATAGTAGAATCAATTCAACCAAGAATCAACTTTTTTTTATTCAACGAATCAGACATGAAATGTTTATTGCATATTAAACTCGTATATTCTGTCAAAATATACTTATGTAACTGCTAAATGTTGTGCAGTTTGTGCTATAAATTTTATGGAAAACAACAGCTAAAATAGTATTAGTTGCAGAGCATTTACTTTAAGGGATGTTATCTTTTTCTCTTCTTGATGGAATATTTCAAATCTTATTTTTGTTTGCCAAATCATTTCAGGTGCTCTGTCCTTTACATTTGTAACATCAAAAATTTGGTCTAAACATTTATATGTTGATCATAATCACTTTTGATTAATGTTGTATTGTAAGGGTATTTTTAAGTGACTGATTGGTTCTCCCCTTTAATTCTGTTTAATACTCTGTGTAATCAAAGTGGGTTAGAAATAGTACTCATCCCCCATTGTGCTGATAAGACATTGCTGAGTGATCTCAGAGACATGCGTGATGCACACTGGAGGAGGGGCTAACAGGTTGAAACTCTGCTACCCACCTTCTCTCAGGAGATTCCACCAGGCTTTCCATTCTAGGTAGGATGTTAGTATGATTGCCCTATCTCTCTTGTACACCCTGGGGTGTTGGTCATGTGTTAGAACAGGGTAGAGAGCCATGGGTTATAGCATAATAAATGGAGTCTCCACCTCATTAAGGCTAGTGATATTTATTTACTTTTTATTATTCTGTATGTGATTTCTTTGTGTTGTCATATATTTAATCACATAGTAAATATATTTATTCACATAGCCTGCGTAAGCTTATTCATTCTCAAATCTTTAGAATTCACTTTACATTACAAATGTGCAGCCTTTCTTATGTAATCAGGCTTAGTTGTTGGATGCGTGCTGTTCAGTGCCATTTTATTTATTTTTTACAATATGTGAAATGTCTTCTCCAATACAGTACTTTAAAATCTTACACACCTTTATGTTGTATTTTAATGACTGCTTAGGGATAAATTAAAGTTTACAATATTTTTTTTTTAAATGTATTAGATAACGCAATAAAAAACCCACATGCTAATTGTTTCACAATTCATTAGCCACAGGAGTTATTGGAGAGAAACGCCAGTGGCACAACTTAATGTGGCACCACACCAAGCACCAGCAACAAATTAATGAGATGGGACTGTGCTAACACTTTGCATCACACATAATGTTTTATGGAACTGTTTTATGGCTTAGAGAACATTTGGAATATATAACTTGTCTATTACACTCAAGAGGGCAGTTTGAAAGCAATGATGTTTAAAGAAACCTCATCTCAATTCAATCCAACTAAAAGGAAGGCTAAACCTAGAACTAAATGATAAAAAGTAAACAGGAGATAGACTTGCGTGTTGTGTTTGTTAGTCTGCTGGATGTTCTGTAAGGTTCTACAACAAATACTACTTTAAAAACCTTTTAGAAAAACACAGAGGTTACGATTTTATTTTTCTATAGCTAGACTAGACTAGTGATAAACAAATTTTTTTTTTATTCGTTTCAGGTCCAATTCGCACAGATAAATTTGACCTGAATCAAAAGTGTTCAGATTGCCCTGAAAAGTTGTGTGAGTGACATTCTGAGGTCTCCTAGGACTGAATACAACCTCTTTCACGTTATTTAATGCCAAGATAACATTACTAATATCAAACTGTGGTAACAAGCAGCCTGTGTAAAGCATGTTGCATCAGATTTCTTTTTAAACTAAAAAACACTCCACAAATTATCCCTTTTTGATGTCAGATGCCTACTTCTCTGTCTTCTGACATGTAAAGTAAGGTTGTATTATTTAAACTATTACTCTGTTTCTTGAAGATGTCCGAGGTCAAGTCCATACAATTGTACCCTATCCATATTGTAAAATTGTCAAATTATTGTACCAACTGTACAACTGCAAGGGAAATTTTAATTAGCAGTGCTAGAGTATACATTATAATAAAATGCAGCATTTTTAAACAGTCTTCATATCGTGTTCAGATTTCAATAGAATTTCAGATTGCGGCTGTTTTAATATGTATTTTCAGTTCCAGACATTTGTTCTGTCGAAATAAATTAAATTCATTTAATTAATGCTGAATATTCCATCCAATCAAAACTGCACTATTATATCTTTAGACATTCAAATAAGTCTGATCCTCCACAGATAATTCAGGCCTCTCTGCAAGTACGACTCTTTTTATAGCTGATATCTTAAACTATTCATCATACAGAATGTAAAACACATTGTTTTATTTTATTTCACTGGTTCTAATGCAAAATATTATTTTTAGGCCTGACTAAAGCAGCCATTCTGCTTTCTGTCTGCAAAATGCAGACGTATGTGAACATCTCTATAGCACCCATGTGTGTCTGTCTTTTTTCCAGACCCATTTACAGATACTTGAATGAATGAGTCTTGACAATAAGTGGATAAGGATGGTCCAAAAACTGATATGTGTATTGCACTATTTACTTTATAGAAGCTACGCAAGAATGGAGTGTGAAGGGGAATTGCAGGTGACCTGTAAAGTGACTATTACTTACCTGCCTTCTTCCGCTGGCTCCCAGCTCCTTCTCCTCAAGGACTGTGATCCTCCGCTGGGCTTTCTCGATGTAAACATCCGGTTGGCTGTAGCAGTGACCAGCTCCCCCTTACGTCATTGCATAACCCTTTAAATGTCCAGTAAAGTAAGGGGTTTGACAATCCCTCCCCATTGTTGCCCAACCCTTTTAATGAGTCAGTCCAGGTAGCACATAGAAAAAACTGTTGTCTGAACTTCATAGTCTATGACTGATTTTACCTAGCCAGAGTTCTGTGGAATCTTGGGGCTCTTTGCAGCTGAATCAGGGCTTCTCTGGAATAGTTCAACAGTAAGGGTAGGGCTTTATGCAGCATTGCTGCCAGAATAACAGTGCATCATCAATGCAAAGGTGCAAGTAATACCTGCAACAGATTAAAAACCCACAGCACGAGGAAGTTTACGCTGTAGGTTGTCTTAACAGTGTGTAGATGAGATTTTAGAAATCTCATCCACTTTACTGATACTGTAGAATGCAGTGGATTTTCAGCACACAGTTCAGCTGCAGAGAATATTCAGATTTTAAGACACGTGTGGTGGTAGCCTAAGAGTTGTCCTTGTACACAATGAAGGGGGTGGGGTTTTTACAAGGTTTATTATGGTAAGAAATATTTCTATATGCTGTATGATTTCTTTGGAATGTTTTACTGTTTCCAATCTATACTTTACTATTCTTACGTTTTTAATGTACTCCCCGAAGAATAACATTGTTAATACTTTCGCTACACTAAATAAGAGCTCTGATAAAATGTGAGAACATCATACTAGAATTGCAATCACGTAAAATAAATTTTATTTAAAACTGCGTGATAAACATTCACTTATATAAAAAGTTATAATATATACACCAAACTAATCAGTGTACAAACAATATCTTCATTAATGCATATCACATACAAGAAGGCATCATAGGTTAAAAAAATTTTTTAAAACCATTAAAAGGTAAAAGAAAGATGGTGTGCAAGGCAAAAGGATATACAGTGCCAATAGGCATGAGCTCAAGTCAGATAAACTCATAATCAAGGTAGAATATATAATCATATAAAACATTTAAAGTGTACCTATACATCTCAGTGGTTACCACTGGTGCCTTTCAGTGCTGGGGTCCTAGGTTCGAATCCAACCAAGGACAACATCTTCATGAACTTTGTATGTTCTCCCTGTGTTTGCATGGGTTTTCTCCGGGTATTCTGGTGTCCTCCCACACTCCAAAGACATGCTGATAAGGAACTTAGATTGTGGGCCCCATTGAGGACAGCTTGATGTTAATGTCTGTAAAGTGCTACAAAATATAGTAGCGCTATATAAGTGCATAAAATAAATAAATACATTGAAAAAACTTTGATATGTCATAGACATATCAAATGTTTTGATTGGTGGGGGTGTCAGTGCTGAGACCCCCACTGATCACTAGAACGAGGACAGAGAAGCGCTCACACAGAGGACTCTTTCCTGACTGCAAGAGACAGAATCAAGATGGATTCATAGACTTTCCATTGAGCCTATCTCCTGCAGCATTGAGATACAATTTGCTACGTGAGTGCTTCTCTCTCTTCATTTTAAAGATCTGATTGGGGCCTCAGAACTCACACCCTCACCTATCAAAACCATTGATATGTCACTATGACATGAAAGGTTATGTCAAAGTACAGTGACACTTTAAGATGAATAAATATCGCATAAAGGAATAAAAATACAGGTATAAAGAACCCCCCTCCCCAATCGTGGAAATCCCAACATTGCAAGACCACTACTGCACCACTCCAAAATTTGGTAGGTAATGTCTAGAAGTCAAGATATATGACATCCATTGACCCACCCCAGTCAAGTCTAGAACTTACCTCCTCATAGAAACTGATTAAATTAGTTTGACATGACCAATTCCTCATGAAGCCATGATGATACGGTGTTAAACCCTTTTTTTCATTGAGTTTAAACAGTTTACAATGACAGATGTTAAACTTACCAGCCTATAGTTTCCAGGCTCTGCTTTTGACCCTTTTTTGCACCACATTTGCTAAGCACCAATCCTGTGGAACACTCCCTGTTAATATAGAGTCCTTAAACATCAGAAATAAGGGTCTGTCTATTACATTACTTAATTCTCTTTGGATAAGAGAATGTATGCCATCCTGTCCCTGCGATTTGTCAATTTAAAACTTTTTAAGATGCTGCTGCACTGCTTCCAATTTTTAATCTGGAGTTTACTTTGACACTCTGCCTTTTATCAGTTTATTTTCCTCAATGAATACAGTGGAGAAAAAAATAATAATATATTCTCTTTCTCCTCATTGCTCTCCACAACTTCTCCCTCATCACTCTGTAAATTGCCAACACTTTCAGGTTTAAACTTTTTACCATTTACATAATTGAAGAACATTTTAGGGTTACTCTCTTTGGCAATAAATCCCTCTGTCTCCAGCTTGGCTGCTTTTGTCTTTTACATATTCTATTTTTTTTTCCTTATAGGTTTTCAAGGCTTCCTCAGTACCTTCCTGTTTTAGTGATTTAAATGCTTTCTTTTTGTCATTTATTGTTTACTTTACATTTCTACTTATCCACATTAGTTTTTTTCTTGTTCCTTAACCTTTAAGGATACCTATAAGGTATGTACTGCTCACAATTAGAGTTTAGGGTATGTTTTTGAAAATATACAATTTTGTGACTGCATTTTTATTTTTGAGGACATTGTCCCAGCTAGTGAGGCTAATGGCCTCTCTTAACTAGTCAACTTTTTTTTAGAGTTGGTATTTTTGTGCCTCCCTGAAGTAACACTCTCTTGATAACAATTGAAAGGTTATTATTTTATGGTAACTATTTCCCAGGTGTCCCCCAACCTGCACATCTCTTGTTTTGCCAGGACTATTGGTTAATACTAAATCCAGTATGGTTATCCCTCTAGTCGGACCCTGAACCAGTTGGACAAGGTAATTGTTTTTGGTTATTGCCAAGAACCTGTTTCTTTTATAAGATCTACTGGTTTCTGTTTCCCACTCTATATCCGAGAAGTTGAAGTCCCCCAAAATAACAACCTCATTATGGTTTGCCGCCTCGTCTATTTCCCTTAGTAGTAGATTTTCTGTGGACTCTGGTATATTAGTTGGCTTATAGCAAACTCTTATCAGTATCAGTATTTTATTATTGTTTGTGCCTCCATTTATTTCTACCCACAGCAATTCCACATGTTAATTTCCCTCACATATATTTTGGAGTGTGGGCTTTAAACAAGACTTTACATAAAGACAAACCCCTCCCCTCTCCGGTTTTCCCAATCCTTTCTAAACAGACAGTAACCCTGTACATTAACCAGCCAGTCATAGCTATCATCCAGCCATGTCTCAGTTTTTCACACTATGTCATAGTCCTCTTCAGACGTAACTAATTCTGGTTCACCAGTTTTATTAGTCAATATTCTGGCATTATTATACATACAAGAGGTTTTTGTATGTTTTTATCCTATACCTTTGCTTATGAACTGTTCTAGTCCCTCCCTCCATTCCATCCGCAGTTCCATTACCTCACCCCAGGTTTCTGTACTTACCCTCCCCCCACGTCCCTAGTTTAAACACTCCTCCAACTTTCTAGCCATCTTCTCCCTGAAAAAAACTGCACCTTCCCCATTGAGGTGCAGCCCACCCTTACAATAAGTCGGCCCATTCCTCCAGGTCTACTTCCTACACCAGTTCTTGATCCACTTGTTAACCTCTCTAATCTCTTGCTGCCTTTCTGGTGTGGCTCGTGGTACCTGTAGTATTTCAGAAAATAATGCCTTTGAGGTCCTTAGCTTGTGAACTAAATCCCTAAAATCGTCGACAGCCCCTCCCAATAATCTATCAATCCAATCCACAATATGTCGAACTCGTGCACCAGGAACAACAGAACACACTGTTCGACGATCCCAATCTTTGTGACAGATCGCTCTATCAAACACATCAAAATTCGTTAGTTTAGATACAGACTGTGTGATTCCAAACGTGTAATTTGCTCACATTTTTAACAAAGATATGCAGCCTCATACAGCTGTTCCAGGACAAAACTATGAAAAGCAACTGATTTACTCTAGTCCCTTTCTAAATCTAAAGTCGCTTAATCTTAAGTCATACACACAATACAAACACACATTTGAAATCAAACACGCAAACGCTCCTGAGCTCACGTTTTTGTCTGCTTATATATGAGCTGCTCTTAGACAGTGTCAAACCAGACTGCTTATTCCCCCCCCCCCCCACACCCTCTGGATTCAAAAGTACCATTATTATTAGTTGAAATCTCTGCTATGCTATTTAGAAGAGTGACCCTGCAACTGCTTTGAAACTACTTCACAGGTCATGGTAGGAACTGTAGTTTAAAATAGCTAGAGAGCCACACATGTAGATCACAGACCAACTGTATGAATAAGCTAGGGAAATACATTTTTATTCATTTATGGGTGACTGTTTCCATTGAAGTCTATTAGGACACTTGACCGATAGCTAAATGTTTTCTATAGAAAGCAGTTGTAGTACATCAGCCGTCAGCCTTACAAAGCCTCACATAGAACTCATTAAATCAAATTAAGAACATGATTATTCACAACTTATGAAAGCTTATTCACAAAGTAGAAAATAGGAATAATTGAGGATCATATGGAAAATTTCATGGCTACAGCATGTAATAAAGGAGTTATAGAAAGCACTGTGTTGCTGGACATAGTACCGTATGTTATGAAAGTTGGGGCTGGTTATTCATAATCTGACGCCATTAGCTTCATTAAGTTTTTAAACCTATCTGACTCCTATATAGAAAAGTGTTTTAATATTCCTCATTTCTAAAATACAGTGTATTTAGGTGTTGTGACGACGCTCTTTGCCCGTCACCATTCTGGGGTTGGCTCGGGTACTGCATCACTCACCTAACTTCTGCCAGGAGATGGCTGACAGATTCCTGTATCCAAAACTGCAAGCTACAACCTGGCTCCTAGGTCTGTTTCTGTGTGTATTAGTTTCTATTCATTGAACCTCTCCCTGCAACACTACAAGGGCTAATTCCCCTTTTGCTCTGTGTTCATCTGTTTATCTAATCAACTCATTACCTTTCCTATTTCTAATTGTTTCATTCCTGGCCTGAGCAATCCTTTAGATGCCTTTGGTTTCACTTGCATGCTAGGCCCTGCAAAAAAAGCTATAATCTGTCTGTGTACTGACATCTGCTTATTTTATGGATACTGAGTTTCTGCCACCTGACCTGACCTATGCCTGTTCACTGTAGTGACCTTGAGTCGCCTGCCTCGATCTCTTGTCACAGATTCGCACATACTCTGCCTGTTTCCTGATAGCGTATATTACCTGAGCGCTCAGTGCTCTGTATTGGTGTCTCTGACCATAGTGGGTCAGCAGCCAACCACAACAAGACTATTCCAAGAGGTAGCAGCCTGACGGCTTCCCTGCAGCAAAAGCCAGATCCCTCTATAGGGGTTAAAAGATGAAAACAAGGGACCACAGGACAATACTCTCAGGACTAGTCCAAAGTCAAACCAATTGATTGGCACAGTGGGTCTACACTCACTTCCTCTAACAATAGGATGAAGTACCAAGTGATATTTAAAAGATCAAATGTAGAAGCTCTTCACTGAGTCACTCTCAACAGACTTACTGTAACTATGATAATTTAATTTACTTCTGTTTAAACTGCAAAAAACAAGGCTGCACATAGGTGGATGCACATATGTTATTGATTCATTATAAGTTTAGCTGAGCTTAATACTAGGCTCTCCCACTGGTATATTAAATTTCTTGCCCTATATTGTTAGATAGAGGTTGAGAAATACAACATCTATTGCTGCCCTGTCGAAAAACTTGAGCTAGCTATTTCATGAAACTGTACAGGCTTCAGGTGTCCGATCTTAATCACGGGTCATTAGATCAGTTATTATTTTGTTTTCTCTCGTAGGAAAGGCAAAGGTACATGCAAAAATAAATATAAATAGAGGTTTTTTGGAATGCAGTCTGGATACACAGACTATCCCTATGATAAGGCTAAACTGTTAGAGCACCTGACAGGCTGTGTTTTCCTAGGGACATTGGAATAGATTACCCTAAAGGTGTTCTCTAGGCTACAGACATTGATGATCTGCTGGAGGATAGGTCATCAATCGGTCTGACACACGGCCCCACAGCGCCATAAGCTATACAGTATATGGTGCTGAGAGGCAGACAGTGCCATACACTGTGTAGTGGCCATGCTGGGGTACTGCAGCTCAGCTCCCATTCAAGTAAATGACATCTGAGCTTCAGTACGCCAGTGTCAGAAACTGCACAGAGGATGGAGTCTTCTGTTCCATACACTGCTAGTTTCTGGTAACAAAACAGCTGATCATGGGGGTGCCAGGTGTCAGACCCCCACCAACATGTTATTGATAACCTATAATGAGGATAGATCATCAATATATGTAGCCTGGAGGACCCCTTTAATACATTGAGTCTTAAGAGATTAGGCCCATAACTGGAATGATGTGAAGTAAAGATCCCAATGATTTTTTCAGTTTTGGTAATTAGAGCAGCAGTCAGGCTGGGCTTAGTTGGCATATTTCTTACAGCAATAGTAGACTGGCACTACCTTGGCTTCACAATTCAGGTCATCACACAGTGTAGGTGCCAACACATTATAGGCCTGTTTAGCATTTTCTCTAGAATGCAGAATTATTAATACATGAGCATTTAGAAGTGTCTTCACTATTTTGTATTGCCTTTAGAAAGTTATGTCAGCTGTCTGTTTCTAGGGCAATGAAAAATTACTTTATTTCCACACTGAAAACACTATTAATGTGATTTATATTGCAGGAAGTTGACACCATTGGGAATAGTCCTTTTTTCTGCCTTCTACTTTCAGTCTTAGCTGAGCTTGTTGTGGGTATTAAATTCTATATTTTCTTGCATTAGTTATGTTCCGAACCTTTTCATGACCTTTGTTCTACTTGTTCATGAAATGGAAAACAAAGCAAAAAGATGTACCGTTCATATTACATGTACGGTTGAATGGGCTGCTGAGAACTGCCTTGCTTCTTTAAACTACATCCACAATAGTCACTCTATCATCTTCTTGCGTGAATGCAACAAAGTAAAATAGAAGCTTGCTGGTCTTCATTTGTACTATTGCTATTAAATTATGCAGCTACTAAGTGAAGCAATCACAGGCTTCGAAAAATATAGGCAAGTGCTCCTCAACCTACACGTTTTCCAGAGGAGCATCATTATGGCACCCTCTCAATGTTTTAGGGTTCTTAGACACACCAATTTTGCTCTGGCTTTTTTTTGCACACCCTAAGGCCTCATGCACACGACCATTGTTTTTGTCCGCATCCGAGCCGCAGTATTTGCGGCTCGGATGCAGACCCATTCACTTCAATGGGGCCGCAAAAGATGCGGACAGCACTCCGTGTGCTGTCCGCATCCTTTGCTCCGTTCCATGGCCCCGCAATCTTTTGGCCCCATTGAAGTGAATGGGTCCGTACCTGAGCCGCAAAACTGCGGCTTGGATGCAGACCCAAACAAAGGTCGTGTGCATGTAGCCTAAGGGAGATATATCAAAAGTGGTACAAAAGAAAACTGGCTTAGTTGCCTATAGCTTTCACCTTTCATTTTCCAAAGGTGCGTTGAAAAATTTAAGGTGCAATCTGATTGGTTGCTATGGGCAACTAATACAGTTTTTCTTTGCACCAGTTTTAATAAATTTCCCCCCAGTGTGTCTTACCAGTAGCATTTTATTCAAGCCAGATTTCACTTGTTTGTCCTGAATTTCATATTTTTCAAAGACCTTAAGGAAACAACTGGAGCTGACATTTTTAAAGCAAAAAATGCTGCTACAAAAACTACAAAAGTACAGTAGAACGTCCGGAAAAAAAACTATGTGTGAAAGCACTAAAACTATTTTGTTGAGTATTGGCACTGTATATTTAGAATAGGTCAAGGAGGGCTTACCTGCAAAAGGAACACTGGTACTACACACACCACCATGCCTAAAGGATGCCTTATACTGTCTTATGGTCAGTAGCAATAATCTGCTGGTGTAAAGGTGCCTCCATTGATGAGCAAAACGCTCATTCATCAAGTAATGCGATCGTTAGTGCGGTCACCTAAATTATCATTTGCTGGCACCAGATTGTGCTGCCTAAACAGCGTTCTGAGCTGGCAAATAGTGATTCTGTATGGGGGCAAGCTATGGCATTAGCTATCGCTCTTCCCCATACGACGGAGGAGATCTCTGCATGTAATAGCAGCTTTCTCCTTCACTGAAGAGCAAGCGATTGTCGGGAAGGAATGCTTCTGCTCAGTTGAGCAGGGTCCTTAAAGCGAACCTTTCACCTCATTTTCACCTTATAAACCAGCAACAGTACCTTATAGATTATCTTGAGTGTGTTGTTATCCATGTTAGTGCCGCTTTCCTGGGCTCTTTATACTTCAAAAAATCGTCTTATAAACTTCACATTCGGTGCTCCAACAGTCATGCAACCAGTCAAGGGGGTAGCCCTTCCATCTCCTCTGGCCGTACCGCCCCTGCCCTAACCCCTCCTCTATGCTCCTTAACTGACAGCCGGCTCAGTCGCCGGGACGGCGCTTCTGAAACCTGCGCATGCGCCGTCCTCCTGATTCGCCGCGCGATCCCGTCTTTCTTGCTGACAATAGTGGAGCGCGCGCACGGGAGGGAGAGCAGACAGGAGAGCAGACAGGCCGGCATCGCGTAAGGCGCATGCGCAATTCTCTTACATGATCGCGCTTTTGTCAGCAAGAAAGACGGGATCGCGCGGCGAATCAGGAGGACGGCGCATGCGCAGGTTTCAGAAGCGCCGTCCCGGCGACTGAGCCGGCTGTCAGTTAAGGAGCATAGAGGAGGGGTTAGGGCAGGGGCGGTACGGCCAGAGGAGATGGAAGGGCTACCCCCTTGACTGGTTGCATGACTGTTGGAGCACCGAATGTGAAGTTTATAAGACGATTTTTTTGAAGTATAAAGAGCCCAGGAAAGCGGCACTAACATGGATAACAACACACTCAAGATAATCTATAAGGTACTGTTGCTAGTTTATAAAGTGAAAATGAGGTGAAAGGTTCGCTTTAAGACTCTAGTTGCTTGTCCAATTATCTTTAAAGGATCTCTTCATTACAGTCTGTTATAATCATTTATGATCCATTTAGTGCATCTCAGGAGCCTGCATGCACAGATACTTTGACAGACCCCTAGAAATGAACAGTGTATAATGCGATGGAAAAATGAATCAAGCCAGCAAAGGAAGCATTATGGGCAAGTACTATACAGTAGTAAGTGCCTTATATTACCTTTGTCTACATGATAAATGGCAATTGCTGAAGTGAGACAACCCCCTTTAATTTTTTATTGCTCATCTGCTTCATAAATGTAATATTTAGCATCTTTATAAATCTTCTTCATTAAAACTTTTTCTGCTTTGCAGAGTGTGTGTAAGTCCTTCACATATCTGGTGATGATGAATCTGGCATAAATCTGTCAGAGCTCTAATCCTCTTTTTGACAGCTCTCTACTGTCTTCTCTCAGTGCTAGACCTAGCAGCAGGGAGGGAGAGGATGTTGTACACACCACATCATGGTGCATGGACACTGAGAAAAAGCATCCAAGTAGGGCACAATGGATGTATATTACGAAGAAAAACAGACATGGCAGTTTGCATTGAAGAGACAGCAGCACCCTGGGCACACAGACCTCACACACAATATGTATTACTGGAGAGACACTTCCAAAAATAAATGTCTGAAATTACGGACTGGTTGTGAACTTAATATCAGGAGGTCTGAAATAGAGGAAGGAATGTAGACTGCAGATTGAAACTTTTTTAATCAAAGAAACCACTTTTTTCAGTTAAAAGAATAATACAAGAAAATCAAGAGATAAAAAAAACCATTGGATATCAATTAAAAGCAAGTACATTCACAAAGCCTAATTTGCCATCTTTCAGCTTCTTCTGGGGCATGGCCTCACATGTCACCACTAGAAGTTTATGTAGTCACTTATATTTTATTTTTAAAAAAAGTCATACATTAGCAATAATGTATGACAGTATGTGTGCTGCCAATTAGATTTTTTGAAACTCGCAACTAATGGCAACAGAAGGCGAAGGGTCACAAGATCTATAAAATCCCTAGCATAAACTTAAATGGTTGTCAATATTAAAAAACAGCAATACTTTTATGTCTGATCTATATCTAAAGTAGACCTAAAATATTACTATGTACATATAGGGGATTGGAAAAATGTGCTATGGGAGAATACCATTATGTTTTTACACTGCCAATTTGTTAGTATACGAAATTACCATTATACAGTATACGTACATGAAAACAATCCAATGAAGGTGAAAATATGATGAATAATCTATAATGTAAATTCATGTAAATTGTAATGCTCAATTAATTAAAATTACTAGTGCTATACGTACATAAAATTATTTTTCAACCCTCTAAATTCCATGTCCCCACATTATAAACCCAATTCATTTCTTTTCTACTACTTTTTTTTTTTTTATGAGCCCTTTGCCATGAATAATTAATTCAATACACCCAATAATGAATTCCTTTGGTGTACAGCTATAAATTTATAAAAAATGTACAGAAACTCTGTGTGTTTCCAAACCAATATGAATATTTTAATAATGCCTTATTCTATTGCTATTTGGTTTCAACAAGCCTTAATGACCCCTTAAAATTTGTTCCCCCATTGACTTAGGTCCATCAGGCTTCGGTAACATCCTGTTGCAAACGAAAATGAGTAAGATACTTTTCGTTAATGAACTATAATTTCTGAAGGTTACTAAAATGTGAAAAGTGATTGGTATATGCACATATCTCATATTATTAAGATTGTAGATAAGGTTTAATATTTTGACTCCTTGAAATAAGCAGGAAACTGTTTTGTGCATATTCAATAATACTCAAAATGAATTTGACCTGTTTATGAGTGGGTGTATGGCAGAAATGTTTTCCCTTGGAGGAAGGTTTTTGTCTTTTTCATGGCCATAGCTTTACTAGGGCCTCACCTTCACCAGAGATGATATGTAAGAATACAAACAAAAGAAGAAGAAAATATTTGCAGTGTACTATCACAGGCATTATGGCTCCTGAAAAGCTTAAGCAAAATGAAATATAGCGTGACGGCTGCAGCTGGTTAGGTGCTGATAACCAGACAGAATGTGACATCTATTTTTGCAAACAAAGAAACCACACTAGTCTATAAAGCTGCTTGATGCCACAATCATTACAGTAAAAAGATAACAAATAAAAGCAAAACTGTATAATAAATATCATTCTTAGAATTATTAGGGTTGAAATAAAAAAAAAAGCTGTACACTGACATAGGTTTCATAAGTCCATCAAAATGATATGAAAGGGTCAATGAATTGCGGTAAAACATTTGATATGTCATACAGTCATATAAAAAGTTTTGATCTGCGTGCTGACACCCCCAACGATCGCTAGAACGAGGAGAGAGAAGAGTGTTCATATCACACGCTCTCTCTTCGCTGTAGTTTATGGGCCGTGTTTATTCTATCCTCTACTGACAGCTTCTTTCTCCTCATTCTAATAATCGTTGGTCTCAGCACTTAGACCCCACCAATCAAAACTTTTTGATGTCTCTATGACATATCAAAAGTTTTGCCAAAACTCAGTGACCCTTTAAAGTGTTTAAATAAAGCCGATTTTTTTTCTGTAATCTAGGGGCAAATAAATATGTGCATAAGTTAGAAACAAACAAATAATAGTAACTACTAATAATAACTTTGACATTTGTGGACTATCTACCTTAGATTTTTGGGTATAAAATATAGACCATGACTGTTTGAGGAGATCTGATCTCTGAGATCCTGATTATCATCAACCAAACAAAGGACAGCAGAGTTTGGCAAGGATAGGCCATCAATGTCTTCATTTAGAAAATACCTTATATCTTCTGCTGGATGACAAGCAATATAACTCCCAATATTTCACTACCTTGTGGGAATACTTTTGATGTTTTCATTCTACATACTTGACCCATGATTAAAACCACTACTTGACCTATTGAGTTTTTGAAAGGTTATCCAGTTGGCAGCTTCCGTGTCCTTCTTGTGCCAGTATTCATCATGCTGCTCCACGTGTTTTATATTCTAGCATGTCTAGAAGGAAGCAGGCATGAGTCAGTATGTTATAGCCTTGCCTGTCAAATCCCAGACTATATTTATACTACTGACTCCTTCTATTAAAGTCAAATGTATGAAAGGCTTGAATGAAAGTTTCTCTGTACACGAAGGTCAAGTGGGCTTGAAACTATAATTTACTCCATTATACAGTATTCTTTTTGTTATTATGGTGCTGCAGCAATGCACTAGCTTCTCAATGCTAAAATTGCCACTGAACTTGAAGAATTCCTCCATTGCTTCAGATACCTTACAGTCATATCTGCATAGTCAATCTCTATTAAAGTGTTGTAGAAAAATCAGCAGAATAAGTGGATGGGCAGACAGTCAAGACTCTTGTGTGCAATAAACTGGAGTACCTTGAGCCCACCAGAGGCAATGATTCTGGCAATTAGTATAGGACTAGGAAATGTCCACATCCACTTTTAATTGCATATTAAACTTTTTGCAATTTTATAAACTTAATTAAGTATAATAGATTATTTGTGAGAAAACACAAAAATATCCTTCAGCGTCAATAAATACAGATGTGTCCACCCTCAATTTTTCTTGAATTTCTTTAAGGACTCCAAATTCACAGAGTACAATATAGATACAATCTTGCACCATCCAGTGAAAATGATTATATTTACAACCTGATCTATTATGGGCTGTTGGGCCATTTATGTTTAACAGAGGGGCGCGCAACACATTTTTTGGAAGACAAAAGTCATAAAAATTTTTACTTTTCCCCTTTTTATACCAACAAAACATGCATTTTTTTAATGGGGGAGGGCCCTTAATGGTGTCTCAACATATTTTCTACTGGCATCAATTATAACTATAATCTAATTATAGGTGTGTGCCTCTTAGTAAAGTGGCCTACTAGCAAGCAAGCAACCAGGTTACTAAGACTGGTGTACGAAATGCCAGTCTTAATAAATCAGGGCCTAAATGCATGTAACATCTTTGCACCATATATCACAGGATAAAGGGAGTTCAAGGGGTTGTGTCATCTCAGTCACTGGTGGCATATCACTAGTATTCTATCACTAGTTTCTAACCAAACCCGGCATGCTTTGCATTCTGATGTTTCACAGAGCTTGCTCCACCTAGGTAGTATGGAGAGGGTATGTGTAGGGAACGTGACTACTTCATAGGGAACAGTTGCAGGTAGAGAAAATCCTGCGAAACATTACAGAGCAAAGCATGCTGAGCAGATGAAAACAGGAAGTTCTGCATGTAAACATCCTGCCAGGATACATTGCTGCTGAGAACAGGGGAAGGAAAGTGCTGACATGAGAAATATGCAGTGTTTGTGGTACTCTCTGGGCAAACTAAAACATTCAAATTATCCAATGTATAGAGTACAGCAGTGCTGATTATAATTACAATGCAATGTGATATACAGCTGGGCATACTTAGTAACAATATGAGACAAGAAATAGAAAACCAGTTATTAGACAGTAAATGTGTTTATCATTCATATTGAGATTCTTAAGATCCCGGCAGCTGTGTAAAGCTGCCATTAATCCTCGTAACTCAAATCCTCTTTTCTTAATATTTTCTTGCATACATACTTCACTAGTAAACAAAGAAACACCGATAAAAAAACCCCAATGGGTATAAGAGTCTTCCTGGGATATATTCCAATAGTATTGTTGGTTAATATTTAGTTACAATAAGAATATAAACTGGCAAAATATTAATGCAGAATGGAATGCAATGATGTTTTATATCAGCAACTAAGTATCAACAGTATCTGTTTTCTTCTATAAGTTTGGATGAAGAATATAGTTTTTACTAGGCTTTTTTATAATTTTTATAAACAATTTATAATCTTCCTCATCCAAAAAAAACTAAAAACATTCTGTAGACTTTAGATAACGTTTTGGTTATACATAATTAACAAGGAATACTTTGACACCTTAGCGCATAATGCTGTAGATGTATGGAATTGTTCTCCAGGAATTGTATGGAGCGAGCTACCCCTGCCGATCTGATATTAATAACCTATCTTGAGGATAGGTCATCAATATTAAAATCCCGGAAAAGCTCTTTAAGGAAGTAAAGGGGTTTTTCTGTGAGTAGAATATTGATGACCTACTGTAGTACTGTATCCTCAGGATAGATCATCAATATCTAATCAGTGGAGGTCTGACTTCAGAGCTGCTGCCTCTTCCTAGACCAGCGACGTCACATTCATCGGTCAAATGGCCTTTATGCAGCTCGGTCCCATTCAAATGCAATACCATGCACAGCCGCTATACAATGTATTGCAGCGCTCACCAAAGTACTGTGGCCTCTTCATACAGCTAATCAGTGGCAGTGCCGGGTATCAGAACCACTCTGATCAGATATTGATGATTTATCCATAGGATAGTTTATTAATATTCCACTCCCAGAAAACCCCTTTAAAAAACATATTTCTCTACAATATTTCTAAGCATTATACTGTACTGAAACTAAGCTGTAATCCAGCAATTTAATGTCTTTACTAGAATTTAACAAGCTACCTTGTAAAAAGCTGTATATACCATATATAGAAACTGAAGCTGAATTTGTGGCTACATTATGGCCCTGACTTCATTGTGAACTATGCTGGTTTTGATAGGGCCTGCACCGCCGGAGAAGGCATTTCATTTATGACTAGGCACAGACCTCATTATAAAGTAAATTCCTCCTACGGAAGGCCATGCGCCAGACTGAAATCTACTCCAGCTCATAGCTAGTATAGATTTGAATCATCATTTATGCCAATTTTTGCAGTAAAAAATGATAAACATGCTGGTACCTATGGCCCCACCTACACTCCCCCCTTGCCATGCCCCCTTTTTGAAAACTGGCAAGGGCAGTGTAAAAAAAAACTTCTGCAACTACATTTAGTCGCAATGGTTTTGTACAACCGGGTTTTGTAACTTTTTAATACCAAAAACATTTGGCAGTTGAAAAGTATACAGAAATTTACTCAGTTTAAGGCCTCATACATATTGTTTCATTATGGCTGAACACAACTACACAGTTGTATGGAGCCCTAATAGGGCACCTATTGACTGCTATGGGGCTGTAGTCCATGAAACCGTGACAATATGTATAAATCCAGCAGACAAAGTCATGGTATGCTCCATTAGATGCAGTATTTCAAAGGTATGCATGTAGGTTAGAATGTGTTTGAAATATGGTACCTTACATCTGGTGTCATTAGAGGCAGAGCTTGTTAAAAACTCATTTGCATCCCTTTCTTCCCAGAATTCTAGAGGAGCAGATATGGCCTATAAGTCTCCTCACGCCGATTAAGGCATTCTCTCCCCAAGCAGAGATAGTACCCCCAAAATATGGTGCAGCTTGGAGCATGTGGAGTGCCTAAGGCTACATGCACACATGTTTTTCATGGCCATTTTGCATCAGTGTGTACATCCATTTCCTGGCTGTGTGTCCGTTTTGCATCCGTTTTGCATCAGTTTTTCATGTCCGTTAAAAACAGACATGAAAAATGGATGAATTTGATTGGCAGTTATTTCTAGACCCACCCTTCTGAGAACACCCACAGGAGGCCCTCAGCTAAAATGTCCCCCATACTGTAGGATTTTTTTTTTTACTGCTCCCAGCTTTAATAATGCCCCCAATGTAAGGCCCCATCTTAAATAATGTCCCCCATAGAGTGTATTTTTTTTAGGGCCCCCAGCCTTATAATGTCCCCCATGGTTTATATAATGCCCCCATAGTGTCCCGCAGCCCGCCCAAAAAAACTCACCTTATCCACTTGCTTGCACTGCAGCAGTCTCTTCTCTCTTCACAGAACGGGACCTGCCAAAGGTGCACGATGACATCACTGTGTGCTCCCACATGGTTACGTCACCACGCAGATCGCAGGTCCTTTGGCAGGTCCTGCTCAATGAAGAGAGAAGAGACTGCCGCACCACGAGCAAGTGGATGAGTTGAGTTTTTTTTTAACCCCTACTCCACCATCTATTATAACCAGGGAAGCAGCAGCTCAAATGAAGCCGAACCGCGCGATTATCCTGCGCGATGCGGCTGCCATCTTCACAACCCCCCTTAGACTTGTATGTAATTCCTCTATCCTAATGGTCTGTGTACCCATTTTTAACGGCCGTTAGATGAGTGCACTCCTGTCAATCGGCCGTTAAAAACGGTCCCATTGATTTCAATGGAGTCCGTCCGGCCGTTAAAATGGCCAAAAATAGGACATGTCCTATTTTTGGACGGACGCTATTCACTGGCAGTTAAAAGAACGGCCATGTAAATAGCCCCATAGACTTTCACTGGTGCTAAAAATGGTCAAGTGCCTAAAGCTCAATAGTATGGAAATACAGGGACTCCAGGTGGAGCTATTGTCAGAATATTTATACTGCTTCTGAAAAACAGTCTTTTATTTATGTAAACAAGTCAGGATCTATAATCAAGGAGATTCCAACTTATTTTCATAAGCAAAACAAGAGCTCTTTTGTCTGCGTTTAGTTGAAGACAAAATGAAACAGGTATACAAAAAATATCTATTTATTAATAATAATTCAGTGCAAATAGAATAAAATATAAAATCAGTGATAATAAAATAGTAATAAACAATGATATGCAATTAAGAAAAACCCAATAACCTAGAGAATATAAAGATAATGAATACATGAATCGGATATCGGAATAATAACTGGAGATAAATATAAAATAAAAAAATTACACCTGATTTCTCCCAGCCGACAGATGTTTCAGATTAAAATTTAGTTAGGTTTTCACCATATTTCATTTCCATATATATTCAACCATATAAATGACTAGAACTGAAATCAGTTCTTCGGAGATGATACAGTGATATGTAAATATATATCAACAATATCTATGTATGTCCCTAGACCAGGCATGCTCAACCTACGGCCCTCTAGCTGTTGCAAAACTACAACTCCCAGCATGCCTGAACAGCCTACAGCTATCGGCCTACAGCAGGGCATTGTGGGAGTTCTAGTTTTACAACAGCTGGAGGGCCGCAGGTTGAGCATGCCTGCCCTAGACTAAAGAGGGTACCATTGATATTGCAGGTACAATCACCCCAATTCAATCTAGATCCTCCACACAGGATATGATTGATATAATACACTGCTCAAAACAATAAAGGGAACACAAAAATAACACATCCTATATCTGAATTAATTAAATATTCTTCTGAAATACTTTGTTCTTTACATAGTTGAATGTGCTGACAACAAAATCACACAAAAATTAAAAAATGGAAATCAAATTTTTTAACCCATGGAGGTCTGGATTTGGAGTCGCACTCAAAATTAAAGTGGAAAAACACACTACAGGCTGATCCAACTTTGATGTAATGTCCTTAAAACAAGTCAAAATGAAGCTCAGTAGTGTGTGTGGCCTCCACGTGCCTGTATGACCTCCCTACAATGCCTGTGCATGCTCCTGATGAGGTGGCGGACGGTCTCCTGATGGATCTCCTCCCAGACCTGGACTAAAGTATCTGCCAACTCCTGGACAGTCTGTGGTGCAACGTGACGTTGGTGGATAGAGCGAGACATGATGTCCCAGATGTGCTCAATGGGTTTCAGGTCTGGGGAACGGGCGGGCCAGTCCATAGCATCAATGCCTTCGTCTTGCAGGAACTGCTGACACACTCCAGCCACATGAGGTCTAGCATTGTCTTGCATTAGGAGGAACCCAGGGCCAACCGCACCAGCATATGGTCTCACAAGGGGTCTGAGGATCTCATCTCGGTACCTAATGGCAGTCAGGCTACCTCTGGCGAGCACATGGAGGGCTGTGCGGCCCTCCAAAGAAATGCCACCCCACACCATTACTGACCCAATGCCAAACCGGTCATGCTGGAGGATGTTGCAGGCAGCAGAACGTTCTCCGCGGCGTCTCAAGACTCTGTCACGTCTGTCACATGTGCTCACTGTGAACCTGCTTTCATCTGTGAAGAGCACAGGGCGCCAGTGGCGAATTTGCCAATCTTGGTGTTCTCTGGCAAATGCCAAACATCCTGCACGGTGTTGAGCTGTAAGCACAACCCCCACCTGTGGACGTCGGGCCCTCATATCACCCTCATGGAGTCTGTTTCTGACTGTTTGAGCAGACACATGCACATTTGTGGCCTGCTGGAGGTCATTTTTCAGGGCTCTGGCAGTGCTCCTCCTGTTCCTCCTTGCACAAAGGCGGAAGTAGCGGTCCTGCTGCTGGGTTGTTGCCCTCCTATGGCCTCCTCCTCGTCTCCTGATGTACTGGCCTGTCTCCAGGTAGCGCCTCCATGCTCTGGACACTACACTGACAGACACAGCAAACCTTCTTGCCACAGCTCGCATTGATGTGCCATCCTGGATAAGCTGCACTACCTGAGCCACTTGTATGGGTTGTAGACTCCGTCTCATGCTACCACTAGAGTGAAAGCACCGCCAGCATTCAAAAGTGACCAAAACATCAGCCAGGAAGCATAGGAACTGAGAAGTGGTCTGTGGTCACCACCTGCAGAACCACTCCTTTATTGGGGGTGTCTTGCTAATTGCCTATAATTTCCACCTGTTGTCTATCCCATTTGCACAACAGCATGTGAAATTGATTTTCACTTAGTGTTGCTTCCTAAGTGGACAGTTTGATTTCACAGAAGTGTGATTGACTTGGAGTTACATTGTGTTGTTTAAGTGTTCCCTTTATTTTTTTGAGCAGTGTATATATATGGATATAATTAACTAATTTCCTAATTAACAAAACAAATAGAACTTTATACTATGCCATTGAATCGGCCTGGAAGAAATCAGGGTCAAGGTTCAGGAATGTAGTATAGTCAGGTCCTATTCTCTCCTCACTTATTCTCCTTGCTATAGTAAGTTGTTCCTTGGATGGATTGATAAAGTGATAATGATCATGATGAGGATCAAGTGATGATGAACCCTTCTATCAGCTCATGCTGCCTTTTTATCCCATTTAGAAATGGGCTTTGCCAGGTTAATCAATAACTAGTGACATCACTTGTGTTACTCCCCCACCTATTTCACAACTCATATCTTAGGCCTCTTTCACACTTGCGTTGTCCAGATCCGTCGTGTACTCTATTTGCCGGAGGTGCCCGCCGGAACCGTAACAACGCAAGTGAACTGAAAGCATTTGAAGACGAATCCGTCTTCAAAATGCGTTAAGTGTTACTATGGCAGCCAGGACGCTATTAAAGTCCTGGTTGCCATAGTAGTAGTAGTAGTAGTGGGGAACGGGGGAGCAGTATACTTACCGTCCGTGCGGCTCCCGGGGCGCTTCAGAGTGACGTCAGAGCGCCCCCTGCGCATGGATGACGTGATCCATGCGATCACGTCATCCATGCGCGTGGGGCGCCCTGACGTCACTCTGAAGCGCCCCGGGAGCCGCACGGACGGTAAATATACTTTAGCGTCCTTGCAGCCATGGTAACCATTCAGAAAAAGCTAAACGTCGGATCCGGTAATGTGCCGAAACGACGTTTAGCTTAAGGCCGGATCCGGATTAATGCCTTGCGGCAAGTGTTCAGGATTTTTGGCCGGAGCAAAAAGCGCAGCATGCTGCAGTATTTTCTCCGGCCAAAAAACGTTCCGGTCCGGAACTGAAGACATCCTGATGCATCCTGAATGGATTTCTCTCCATTCAGAATGCATGGGGATAATCCTGATCAGGATTCTTCCGGCATAGAGCCCCGACGACGGAACTCTATGCCGGAACAAAACAACGCAAGTGTGAAAGAGCCCTTACTTCAACCCCACCAATGGATGGCATTAGAGTTCTATGTTAAAGTTTGTGTTTTTCTTTTAATTTCTCCAACAAGATAATTTTTAACCAATACCTCGAGTATAATCTTAAAAGACACCTATGCATGTACAACTTTCAGACATTTAGTTCGTTTCTAAATAAATGACTTAACCCTAAAACACACACCATAAAACTCTTACTCTATTCAGTGGGATAAAAACACATTTCTGTGACACTTTACTTATTTTCTCTGTGAAGATACCTTATTTGCTTATGACACCTATGCCCACAATCCCCCTTCAAGAGATCTTCTAAGAATGTGTACCTAATTAACTCTACACCATTCTACGACACTCTACAGTCGAAATTCACCTTATTCTAACACTAAATGAATATAATATAATTACCACACTTCTAGTTATTTAAAACATACAATTTTAGGACATATAATATAAAAAACGAAATCCATTCACATGATGATTAATATGAACATTACAAAGAATAGTAAAATTAGATCCTCTTTCTATTAACTGAGAACAAACTAAAACTCAGCACATTTCTACTTGGTTACCTATCTACAGACAGCATTGTATGATACGTCTCTGTAAAGGCATGAAGACTTTTATGATATGTGTTAAACCCCCTTCTCTCAAAAGAATACTTATGCAAAAATTTCAGCATAGATCCTTAACCTCGGAGTTAGTGATTTTTAGTCTCAAAAAGTTTGAACTCATCTTGCCCTTTTACAGACCAGACAAGATGGATCCCATACAGCACATATATCAGTCCGTATTGTAATCTGTATAAGCCTTCATAAGATGGATTCCTGTTAGATCCAATAGTTCTGACACTGTACAGCCTGTTCACTGTTAATCATGAGCGTTTTTACAAAGATGTCTTTCTTCACTGACAAAAATATATAGATAACACATTCCTTGCAATGTGCGGAAGTTCAGGCCTTAGCCACGCATAAAAAAATTACATGATATAAAACACCTTCAATCAGATCTATATATGCAAGAGCGCAATAAATCACAGGGGAACCTCTGCAATCTTCATCCCACGTTTATTTGTAAGCAAAATCGTGAACTTCCAGTTTTTTCCCATGATGATATCACTTGTGGTTTCCTGAGAGGCTTCTTATCTTATATAATGGAGCAGTGAGCTGAATGCTGAAAACAAGGCATGTTTGCTTTTGTCACTGATATAAAGCAGATAAACACTGTGCTTGAAACATCTGGCTAGCATAAGGGAAGCGTCAATAAAAATACAATCAAGCATTTAATTTCATTATTAAGTAATGAAGTGCGTGCAGTCACATGTATTAAGTAATGAAGTGCGTGCAGTCACATGTATTAATTGTATAACTGTGGGGTAGATGAATACAATGTATTCACATAACATCAGTATAATCTGCTGTGCCTTGCAAAAGTATTCACCCCTCCTTGACTTTTTTTGTGTTTAGTTACATTACAGCCTTAAGTTCAATGTTTTGTTAATCTGAATTTTATGTGATGGATCAGAACACAATAGTCTAAGTTGGTGAAGTGAAATGAGAAAAATATATAAATAAAACTATTGTTTAGAACTAGAAAACAGAAAATTGGCATGTGCGTATTTATTCACCCCCTTTGTTAGGAAGCCCATAAAAAGCTCTGGTGCAACCAATCACCTTTAGAAGTCACATAATTAGTGAAATGATGTCCACCTGTGTGCAATATAAGTGTCACATGATCTGTCATTACATATACACACCTTTTTTGAAAGGCCCCAGAGGCTACAACATCTAAGCAAGAGGCATCACTAACCAAACACTGCCATGAAGACCAAGGAACTCCCCACACAAGTAAAGGACAATGTTGTTGAGAAGTACAAATCAGGGTTAGGTTATAAAAAAATATTCAAATTTTTGATGATCCCCAGGAGCACCATCAAATCTATCATAACCAAATTGAAAGAATATGGCACAACAGCAAACCTGTCAAGAGACGGCCGCCTACCAAAACTCACGGACCGGACAAGGAGGGCATTAATCAGACAGGACAGCACAGAGAACTAAGATAACCCTGGAGGAGCTGAAGAGTTCCACAGCAGAGACTGGAGTATCTGTGCATAGGACGACAATAAGCCGTAGGCTCCATAGAGTTAGGCTTTATGGCAGAGTGGCCAGAAGAAAGCCATTACTTTCAGCAAAAAACAAAAAGGCACGTTGTGAGTTTGTGAAAAGGTGAGTAGGAGACTCCCAAAATGTATGGAGGAAGGTTCTCTTTGAATCCAGAGGAAAAAAGCAGTCTGGTTTGAGAGCTAAACTTATACAAGCAGACAAACAACGCGAGTTTGTGAGCGTTCGCGTGTTTGATTTCAAGTGTGTGTTTGTATTTGTGTGTGTGACTTGAGATTCAGTGACTTTAGGAGGGGACTACAGTAAGTTAGATTCTTATCACTGCACTATATTGTATTTTTTCTCTTTTCTTGCGTAATCCCCACTTAGTATGTGTTCCATTATTGACAGTGCAGACCAGTGCACATCTTGTCTAATGTATGCAGTCCTGAAACAGCCGTTTGAGGGTGTATATCTTTGTTCAAAATGCGAGCAAATTGCCCATTTTGAATTGCGCATCGTGTATCTAACCGGGCGAGTTTCAACACTGAGAAGCATTGACAATTTTGAAAACATTTTGCTGGTCACTGAGCAAGCACTCTATGGGATAGATGTGGGGGAGGGTGGTAGCAAGGAGGCTCAGGAAAGTTAGGTAGCTAGCTAGATAACAGTTAGAAAGCGGGGTAGAGGGAAGAGTGCCAGGAAGGCTAGCCCTGATCTGACACACCCCAACAAGTTTGCAAGGTTGGCAGATGAGGGGGATGTCAGTTCAGGGATAGCACTGCTGCAGCCGGACCCTTCCACTGCCAGTCAGGGGAATGTCAGCTCCAGTAAGCAGGGGACCAGGAGAGCAGGGCAGGCCAGACAGGTGCTGGTAGTGGGAGATTCAATTATTAGGGGTACAGATAGGGCGATCTGTCACAAAGATCGGGACCATCGAACGGTGTGTTGTCTTCCTGGTGCTCGAGTTTGACACATCGCAGACCGGGTTGACAGATTACTGGGAGGGGCTGGAGAAGATCCAGCAGTCAAGGTCCACATCGGAACCAATGACAAAGTTAGAGGTAGGTGGAGCGTCCTTAAAAATTATTTTAGGGATTTAGATCACAAGCTTAGGGCAAGGACCTCAAAGGTAGTGTTTTCCGAAATACTACCTGTACCACAAGCCACACAATAAAGGCAGCGGGAGATTAGGGAAGTTAACAAGTGGCTCAAGAACTGGTGTAGGAATGAGGGGTTTGGGTTCCTGGAGAACTAGGCCCACTTCTCTGTCGGCTACAGGCTATATCGTAGGGGTGGGCTGCACCTCAATGGGGAAGGGGCAGCTGTGTTTGGGGAGAAGATGGCTAGAAGGTTGGAGGAGTGTTTAAACTAGGGACTGGGGGAGGGTAATTACGTTATAGGATGGGAAGATAGTGCAGATAGAGACTGGGGGAGGAATGGAAGGAGGGACTGGGGGAGGAATGGAAGGAGGGAACAGTTCAGAAGGAAAGGTGTAGGGTAAAAAATATACATAAACCTCTTAATTGTATGTATACTAATGCCGGAAGCCTGACTAATAAAACTGGTGAACTGGAATTAGTGATGTGTGAGGAGGACTATGACATAGTGGGAATAACTGAGACATGGCTGGATGATAGCTATCACTGGGCAGTAAATGTACAGGGTTACAGTCTGTTTAGAAAGGATCGCCAAAACCAGAGAGGGGGAGGGGTCTACCTTTATGTAAAGTCCTGTCTAAAGCCCACAGTCCGAGAAGATATAAGTAAGGGACATGAACATGTGGAGTCACTATGGGTAGAAATACATGGAGGCAAAAACAATAATAAAATACTAATAGGAGTTTATTATAAACCACCTAATATACCAGAGTCCACAGAAAATCTGCTACTATACAAGATAGACGAGGCAGCAAATCATAATAAGGTCATTATTATGGGGGACTTCAACTACCCAGATATAGACTGGGAAACTGAAACCTGTATATCTCTTGAAGGAAACAGGTTCTTGGCAATAACCAAAGACAATTACCTTTTTTCCAACTGGTGCAGGACCCGACTAGAGTGACGGGCATACTGGACTTAGTATTAACCAATAGACCTGACAGAACAACAGATGTGCAGGTTGGGGGACACCTGGGAAATAGTGACCATAAAGTAATAACCTTCCAATTGTAATTTAAAAGAGTGTTTCTTCAGGGAGGAACAAAAATTCCAAACTTCAAAAAAGCTAAATTTAGCCAACTAAGAGAGGCCATAGGCCTAAGTAACTGGGACAAAGACCTCAAAAAAAAAAATACAGCCACAAAATGGGATATTTTTAAAAGCATCCTAAATCTAATTGTGAGAGGTACATACCTTATGGGAATAAAAGTTTAAGGAACAAGAAAAAACTAATGTGGATAAATAGAATTGTAAAAAAAGCAATAAATGACAAAAAGAAATCATTTAAATCAATAAAACAGGAGGGTAGCGAGGAAGCACTGAAAAACTATAAGGAAAAAAATAGAATGTAAAATACAAATAAAAGCAGCCAAACTAGAGCCCGAGAGAATAATTGCCAAAGAGAGCAAAACTAACCCTAAAATGTTCTTCAATTATATAAATGGTAAAAAGTATAAATCTGAAGGTGTCGGCCCCCTACAGAGTAATGAGGGGGAGTTGCAGAGCGATGAGGAGAAAGCAAAGCTATTAAATATTTTTATTTCTCCACTGTATTCACTGAGGCAAATAAACTGTCCCCATTAAAAGTACCCTGTCTGACCCAGGAAGAAGCACAGCAGCATCTTAAAGAGATAAAAATAGACAAATCACCAGGACCAGATGGCATACACCCCCGTATCCTAAAAAAATTAGGTAATGTCATAGCCAAACCCTTATTTCTGATATTTAAGAACTCTACACTGACAGGGAGTGTTCCACAGTATTGGCGCATAGCAAATGGGGTGCCAATATTCAAAGAGGGTCCAAAAACAAAGCCCGGAAACTATAGGCCGGTAAGTTTAACATCTGTTGTGGGTAAACTGTTTGAAGGTTTTCTAAGAGATTTTTTTGGAGTACCTCAGTGAAAATAAGCAAATAACGCCATATCAGCATATCTTCATGAGGGATCAGTCCTGTCAAACTAATTTAATCAGTTTCTATGAGGAGGTAAGTTCTAGACTTGACAACGGCGAATCAATATATGTCTTATATTTGGACATCGCCAAAGCATTTGACACTGTACCGCATGAAAGGTTAGTACATAAAATGAGAATGCTTGGACTGGGAGAAAATATCTGTATGTGGATAAGTAACTGGCTCAGTGATAGAAAATAGAGGGTGGTTATTAATGGTACACACTCAGATTGGGTCACTGTCACTAGTGGAATACCTCAGGGGTCAGTATTGGGCCCTATTCTCTTCAATATATTTATTAATAATCTTGTAGAAGGCTTGCACAGTAAAATATAAATTTTTGCAGATGACACTAAACTGTGTAAAGTAATTAACACGGAAGAGGACAGTATACTGCTACAGAGGGATCTGGATAAATTGGAGGCTTGGGCAGATGTGGCAGATGAGGTTAAACAATGACAAACAATGACAAATGTGAGGTTATGCACATAGGAAGGAATCATGCAAGTCACCCATAGATACTAAATGGTAAAACACTGGGTAACACTGACATGGAAAAGGAATTTTAGTGAACAGCCAACTAAGCTGTAGAAACCAGTGTCAGGCAGCTGCTGCCAAGACCAATAAGATAATGGGTTGCATCAAAAGGGGCATAGATGCCCGTGATGAGAACATAGTCCTACCACTTTACAATTTACTAATCAGACCACACATGGAGTACTGTGTACAGTTCTGGGCTCCTGTGAACAAGGCAGACATAGAGCTAGAGAGGGTTCAGAGGAGTGCAACTAAAGTAATACCTGGAATGGGTGGACTACAGAGAAAGATGATCAAAATTAGGGCTATTGGTTTAGAAAAAAGACGACTGAGGGGAGATCAAATAACTATGTATAAATAACTATGTATAAATATATCAGGGGTCAGTACAGAGATCTCTCCCATCATCTATTTATCCCCAGGACTGTGATGAGGGGACATCCTTTGCGTCTAGAGGAAAGAAGGTTTGTACACAAACATAGAAGAGACTATGGAACGCTCTGCCTGAGGAGGTGGTGATGGCGAATTCACTAAAATAGTTTAATAGGGGCCTGAATGTATTTCTGGAGTGTTATAATATTGCCCGTGATAAGAACATAGACCTACCACTTTACAAATCGCTAGTCAGACCACACATGGAGTAATGTGTACAGTTCTGGACTCCTGTGAACAAGGCAGACATAGCAGAGCTGGAGAAGGTCCAGAGGAGGGCAACTAAAGTAATAACTGGAATGGGGCAACTACAGTACCCTGAAAGATTATCAAAATTAGGGTAATTCACTTTAGAAAAAAGACGACTGAGGTGAGATCTAATTATTATGTATAAATATATTAGGGGTCAGTACAGAGATCTATCCCATCATCTATTTATCCTCAGGACTGTGACTGTGACGAGGGGACATCCTCTGCGTCTGGAGGAAAGAAGGTTTGTACACAAACATAGAAGAGGATTCTTTACAGTAAGAGCAGTGAGACTATGGAACTCTCTGCCTGAGGAGGTGGTGATGGCGAATTCACTAAAATAGTTTAAGAGGGGCCTGAATGTATTTCTGGAGTGTAATAATATTACAGGCTATAGCTTCTAGAGAGGGGTCGTTGATCGAGGGAGTTATATTGATTGCCTGATTGGAGTCGAGAAGGATTTTTTTTCCCCTTACTTGGTAAAATTGGCTTCTACCTCACAGTTTGTTTTTTTTTGCATTCCTCTGGATCAACTTTCAGGCTAACAGGCCAAACTGGATGGACAGATGTCTTTATTCGGCCTTTTAAACTATCTTACTATGTTACATCCGGAATACTGTAGAAAAAAAATCCATAAAACTGTGGTGGAATTGTATTTTGTTTTTCCATTTCACCCCATTTGGATTTTTTCCAGCTTCCCACTATATTGTATGAAATAGTAAATGGTGTCATTAGAAAGTTCAAGTTGTTCCCCCATAAACAAGCCCTCAATTGACATTGTCATTGTGAACAGAAAAATAAAAACATTTTGGCTCTGGTAGAACGGGTTAAATTACATGGCTCTTGAAGTTGATTCATGCCATTTTTGACACAAATTGTATGTCCTTTTTGACTGTAACTTTTAAAAGAAACATAAAATAAATGGTGACAAAATGTTGCAACATCTGGTACCTGGGAAATTTGGCTGCAGTGGTCACATTTTGCTGTGTTGGGACATCATTGCTGCAGCAGGAAGTGAATTATAGTGGGAGGGAACCTGGCAGCCTCCATAGGGGAGCAGTGTGGGATTGGTAAAGTTAGTTTCTGAGCTTTACGATAACCTCATCGACCCGTGTAAACGGGCCATTAGTAATGTAAAAGAAAGAGCAAATAATTCTACATTTGTCAAATTGAAAAGTAGGAAAACTTTAAAACTTTAGCTTTTCTACTGAGTCTAGCTCACTTTATGTTTGTTATTAAAATCTGTCCAAATCTCTTTCACTTATCGCCCTGCTGCCACACTACATTACTGGACATTGTCACTATAAAGGGCATAAAATGACTGTTCATCGTCTTTCTCTTTTATGCTGTGTTTTGCATTAAGAGTGACTGAGGTTGGAGAAAGGTTTGTTTCTGCCACTTTGTCTCCAGGCAACACATAGCTCATTTTTCATTTGTTTTGAAAAGGTCCTCATGTGACATGTAAAACACTAGGCTGGGAGCAAAAATAGGTGACGAGGGAAATGGTGCTTTTAACACCAATGCCCTATCTCTTTCTATTGAATACATTTGAGTCATTTCAACTAGTAGACACATAAACATAAATTGATGTTTTGCTTGGTTTGGTATTTTCTGCTATTACCTTTTTATTTTATTTGCCATTGGTTTCTTATTTAGACAATATCTAGCAACGTCGTTTAGATGCTAAAACACAATTCAGATGGATACATCTTCAGGAATTGTTTTTACATTTGTTATAAAGAAATACTATTAAACAGTGAAGAATAAATATAATGTTTATATTTTATCTTGAAGAAGTAAGGCTGTCTTCATGTCACTTCTGTGAAGTGCATCTGCATATGCAGTACCCTAGAGGACTACTGCAAAGTGTTAATTATTGCCAAAAGGGTTAATTTAATGCCAAATTAATTTCTATATGCACTGTGTGATCATAACAGCAAAGTATGGGCAATATATGGTTAATATTGGCAGACTGTTTAGGTTACCAGGGTGATAGAATTAGCCCGCCCCCTGGTTAGAGGAATCTAGTCTAAGCAGAGCTACAGGAAGGACATGTATAAGAGAGTTCCTGCAGAGCAGGCACAAATGCAGAGCACTTCTATCTCTGATATTACAGCTGCCAAAGGAGCAACTCAAGAGACCAGCTATCTTAGAAGCTCCAGAACCATCAAGGCCATGCAGGATAACATCAGTAAGGTATCACTCGTTTATGACATAAAGATTTTACTGCTGTGGAAAGGGTTCATTGCCTCTGGTTCCCACCAAACTGAACATCCAGATCTAAATTCTGCACCCCTCAAAATGGGAATTGTAGATGGAGTTAACAAGGACAGAATTGCTTCCCTGTGGTTATTTTGTAGAGATTGCAACGTGTTTAGAGACTCAGGGACTACTACTGCATCACTGCCGCTGCCTATATAAAGCCATTGGGAAAAGTAAGCTCTGTCTTATGCCTCAGAACTATGCCTGTTGCTGCTCTCTGTACTTCAACTCTCATCATCCACAGTAAAGAGACTGTTCTTTGTTATCCTTAAACTGGACCTAATTATTGACTCCACCATCCTTCCGCATCTGCCCCCCTGGCTTGCATCCTGCCAACTATTCTCCATCAAGGGCACTCCAACTACCACTAGGCAGGAGCCCCAATGTCAGGGTTTGCCCCAAGGAAAGGGAGTATTGGTGTGAGGATTGCCACTGTGAACTCTGAGTACTACTACCAAAATCATACCAATCTTCCTTGCTTCCCTCTGGATCTCTGCACATATACACTGATGCCCCCCCCCCCCCCACAAACTTCATTGCCCAAACGTACGTATGTTGAAAGTGCTTATTTGTTCTGTATATCTCAACATAACTATCTTTTTAACTTTACTGAAAAACCTAGTTGACATTCAGTAATGAGGGTATATCATGCCATTTTTATAATTTTTTTCAGTGAAGATTAATGGCAAATGTAGGGAACTGAATAGACATACTGTTTATAGGTCTGGGATAAAGGTTCAATGCCACATATATATCACAGAGGGCATATACCTAAAACTTAACTTTTAATAAATACATATTTAAAAGGCCCAAATAGAGCCATCGTTAGTGCCAAAGTGCAATACCAACAAATAGTCGGGATTAAAAAAAGGGCCAAAAACACGATAACTCACGTGCACCCACCAGCGGGGCTACAAGGACTCCATGGAGCTAGATGGCAGCATGGCATCCTTGTAGCCCCGCTGGTGGGTGCATGTGAGTTATCGATGTTGTCCATGTTTTTATTGATGAATTACATTTAACTTGGACCCATTCTACTATTTATTATATCTATACATTACAGTGGTATATTGATGAGGTGGTCCATATTGTTTAGGGCATCTATTTGAATATCCTATATTTTGTCCCCTGATGAACCTTCTTATTCTCTTATTGGGAAGGGGAAACGCGTTGGAACTAGAGATGGCCTTGCGGTTTGCCCGGCAGTCATTTTGAGGCAAACTTTGCTCATTCACTGTTCGCCGAACAGGCCGACGCCATATTCTTTGCATTGTGTAGAACTTTGACCCATGACACATCCATCAGGTGGGAAAGGACAGCCAATTGAGACATTTCAGCACATGAACACACACCCTACCCTATAAATAAACCCGCCGCCATTTTACATTCTGTTTTTTGCCAGTGTAGGGAGAGGTTGCCATGTGGAGCAGGGAAAGACTGTTAGAGAGTATAGAGACACCAAACGCTAACTAATAGGGCCACAAAAGTCGTTTTAAGGATTGGTATAAGTGTGCTATCGATAGGTGTGACATACTGAGGGGTGTAATATAGTTATACAATGCTTTCTAACATAGAAAGTATATTATAGTGCATTTGTATTGTGCAGCAGTTATGTGCGGTTCTGCTGCGATACTGCAGCTATATAGAGGGACAAACGCTATTGGAACAACTAATTGCAACTGGTGTGATATACCAGTTGCCCCCCAACAAAATCTGATTAAGGCAGGGGTGTGATATACCTATAATATAATTTCTATATAGTGCATTTGTATTGTGCAGCATTTGTGTGCGGTTCTGCTGAGATACCGCAGCTATACAGAGGGACAAACGTCATTGGAACAACTAATTGCAACTGGTGTGATATAACAGTTGCCCCCAAAAAAATCTAATTGAGGCAGGGGTGTGATATACCTATAATATAATTTCTATATAGTGCATTTGTATTGTGCAGCATTTGTGTTGCGGTTCTGCTGAGATACCGCAGCTATAAAGAGGGAAAAAAGCCATTGGAACAACTAATTACAACTGGTGTAATAAAACAGTTGCCCCCAAAAAAATCTGATTGAGGCAGGGGTGTGATATACCTATAATATAATTTCTATATAGTGCATTTGTATTGTGCAGCATTTGTGTTGCGGTTCTGCTGAGATACCGCAGCTATACAGAGGGGAAAAAGCCATTGGAACAACTAATTGCAACTGGTGTGATAAAACAGTTGCCCCCCAAAAAAATCTGATTGAGGCAGAGGTGTGATATACCTATAATATAATTTCTATATAGTGCATTTGTATTGTGCAGCATTTGTGTTGTGGTTTTGCTGAGATACCGCAGCTATACAGAGGGAAAAACACCATTGGAACAACTAATTGCAACTGGTGTGAAAAAAAAGTTGCCCCCAAAAAAATCTGATTGAGGCAGGGGTGCGATATGCCTATAATATAATTTCTATATAGTGCATTTGTTTTGTGCAGCATTTGTGTGCGGTTCTGCTGATATACCGCAGCTATACAGAGGGACAAACGCCATTGGAACAACTAATTGCAACTGGTGTGATATACCAGCTGCCCCCCAAAAAAACTGATTAAGAGTTTCTATATACCTGCTTCCACAAATACTGCTCTTCTCTAGGGACTTTGGCACCGGGTCATTTTGAAAATGACAGGCAGAGGAAGAGGCAGGCCATTCCGCAGGGGTGGTAGGTGTCGAGGAGGTGCACCAGGCCAGAGTCTAAGTTGGAGCCTTCCGCTTCTGCACCCTTCTCATCCTCTGTATCAGCACCCTCCTCACTCTCTGCTGTGTGCACCCCCAAAGACACCACCACCGCCACCACCATAGCCCCTCCACTCGAGTCAGAGGAATTATTTTCCCATCAATTTCCAGACCTTACCGATGCGCAGCCATTCTTGTCATCGGATGAGGAAGAGGAGGTAGCAACGGCCGCCACCCAGCGGTCTGACGACAGTACCCAGATCAGCCCAACGAGGGTGGTCCCCGCTGTTGCTGCCTACTCCGAGATCTCTGATGTCAGTGGTGGTGAAGGTGATGATGATGACGTGTCAATGGACCTCACGTGGGTGCCCACAAGAGACGAAGAGGAGGGGAGTTTAAAGGGAGAGACGGAGCAGCAGATAGGGAGGAGAAGGAGGAGAAGCAGGCAGAACTCGCAGTGCACAAGAGGCAAAAAGCAGACTGCAAATGTATCTGGAGTGAGCCATCCACCATGCACAGTCACATCTTGCGCTCCCAGGATGCCAGCACAAGGCATGTCAGCTGCTGATAATAGTGTTGCCATTTGCAGCCTGTGCTGTCAATGCATAAGTTGCGGTTAGCCCAACACTCACCTAGGGACGACCGCCTTAAGAAGGTACCTGGCCTCCCATCACTGAGCCCAGTGGGAGCAACAATGTCAGAACCCACAAAGCCACACTCCCGGCGCTCCACGTCCTGTTTTTCCTCCTTCTCCTCTTTCCTACCTTTTGTCCTCCACTCCACCTTCCACCGTGCTGTTGTCGCTTTCATCTGGCACAAGGCAGGCTTCCGTGGCCCAAATGTTCGAGCGTAAAAAAATGATGACGCCGGATAATCCTGTATATAACCCGTGGCAGCCTTGTGGATTTGGTGTTAGCGCCACAGATTGCATGTAGGCCTGCCTCTTCTTCTCCTCCTCCTACTCCATCCTCCGTCTCCTCCTCAGCTAGCTCCTTCTTTTCCACTGCTACCGCCTCTTCTACTGCGCCCACCAAGCTCCCCAGAACCTATTCGACGTGACAGGTGAGACGTTGCCATGCTGTGCTGCAGCTGTTGTGCCTGGAAGCCAAGAGCCACACTGGTCCTGCACTCCTTTCAGCTTCTTTGGTCATAGGTCGATCAGTGGCTATCCCCGCTCAATTTGACAGTTGGTAAAGTGGTGTGCGACAACGGTGCCAATCTGCTAAGCGCGCTGAAACAGGGCAAAATGACACACATGCTGTGCATGGCACACGTCTGGAACTTAGTCGTGCAGAGATTCGTTGCCAAATACCCCGGGGTCCAGGACATCTTGCGGTAGGCCAGGAAAATCTCTGCCCATTTTAGAAGATCTTACACGATCATGGCTCACCTTGCTGACGTTCAGCGGCGACACCACTTGCTCGTTAGACGTCTGATTTGTGACAGCCCGACGCACTGGAACTCCACCTTTTATATGCTTGATAGACTGCTCCAGCAGTAACGTGCCATTAACGACTACCTGTACGAACTCTGCGCAGTACAGGTTCTGGGGAGCTTGGTTTTTTTTCACCACGCCAGTGACTGCTCATGCGCGACGCATGCAGACTTCTGCGGCCATTTGACGAGATCACCAAACTGGTCAGTCGCAGCCAGTGCGCCATCAGTGACATAAAACCTTACGCCTTCTTTCTGGAGCGTGCATTGCGTCGTGTCATTGATCAAGCCGTCAGGGAGCAGGAGTAGGAAGGTGAGGAAGTCGCAATGCTGAATGAATTCTTAGGGGGGCTACTCCATCTGAGACAAGTCAGCAGGAGCCTGAGGAGAAGTCATAGGAGGATGGTGCATGGGGGAAGGAGGAGGAGGAGCAAGAAGAGCAGGCTTTAAACTTTTCTGGGATCCCTGGTGTTGTCCGTGGATGGGGGGATGAGACCGAGGACGACATTCTTCTGGGCGATGGGCAGGAGCCAGGCCGCTCCACCACTTCCAATTTAGTGCAAATGGAGGCCTTCATGCTCCAGTGTTTGAAGAGGGACCCCCGTATAAAAAGCATAAATGGCAAGGACCAGTACTGGGTGGCAATGTACCCCTGGTACAAACACAAAATGGTGGACATGTTACCAGCATCACAGAGGGCTTTCAGTATGCAGCATTTTCAGGCCTTAATGCGAGAGATGCTGCATTCTGCTGTTGCAGGTGCTGGCAGAGGAATTTCCACCCACAGAGAAACAGTTGCGAGTACCAATCCTACAGCGCATACAAGAATAGGGCGGTTTGATGATGTGTTGGTCACTTCATATATGAGATCATTCTTGCACCCAACCCATCAACAGCCACCCTCCGGATCCAGCCTCAGGGAACGCCTAGACCGACAGGTGTCCGACTACATCGGTTTAACGGCCGATGTGGATGCTCTGAGAAGCGATGAACCCCTTGACTACTGGGTGTGCAGGCTTGACCTGTGGCCAGAGCTGGCACAATTTGCCATGGAACTCTTGGCTTGCCCCTCGTCCAGTGTCCTGTTTGAAAGGACGTTCAGCGCAGCAGGGGGGATCGTGACCGATAAGCGCACTCGCCCAGCTCACGACAGTGTGGACTACCTCACATTTCTAAAAATTTATGCGGCATGGATCTCGGAGGAATTCAACACATGTGACGACCACGTTTAATTGAATTTCGTCATGACACAAATATCCGCCACCACCCAAAAGAAATAATGGTCCCTGTCTTAGGTAAATACAGCGGCATAAAAGGTATTTTCTGTCCAGTGAATGCCTAATGTTTGGGACCTCGGAGGAATTCAACACCTATGAGGACCACGTGCTATTATCATTTGGTTTTTTTTCAAGAGGGGGGATTTCGTTAGCCATGTTTTTCTATGTTTATATATATTTTTCTTTTAAACATATGTATTTGACATCTATTTGTACTGGCCTGCATTAAAATTGATATCCAATGACCATCTAATATACCTCCAGCCACATAATTACTTGTTCTTTTCTGTCCGGTGAATGCCTAATGTTTGGGACCTCGGAGGAATTCAACACCTGTGACGACCACGTGTTATCGAATTTCAACTGTTATTATTAGGTTTTTTTTCAAGAGGGGGGATTTCGTTAGCCATGTTTTTTATCAAATTTTATATTTTTTGTTCTTTTAAACATACAGTTGCAAGAAAAAGTATGTGAACCCTTTGGAATGATATGGATTTCTGCACAAATTGGTCATAAAATGTGATCTGATCTTCATCTAAGTCACAACAATAGACAATCACAGTCTGCTTAAACTAATAATCAAACAATTCAAGCCTGTTAAGGCTAATAACCTCACTTATCCCAGACAATAAAACTTAACTTTTAATAAGTTTAATAAGATTTCCGAATGAAATAAATGTGAGCTCTAACGGATTAAAACTTTCTGATATCCTGTCAGTTGTTCAGCGGTAATGTCCTAGCTAACATGTGAACCGGAGGTGCACACCCCATTCATTCACACACTATGTTGCTGTATTAGCAAACCAATATAGTATCATCCTGTCTATATCGCCATGGAAGATTCCATATGCAGACACTAAAGTGTTGAAAGCTTGCTCTGCTAGTGTTAATGATAGATGACACTGACAAGGATTTCAGAATCTAAAACATGAGACTGTCCCCCAACATGTTTCGCCAGCTAATCTGGCTTCATCAGGGGTGACGGACAGAGTTGAATAAATACGCTGAGACTTGAACTTTTGGGGGTCTAATCCTTTACAATGCATTCCAATACTTCTGTATTGGAATGCATTGGCTGTATGAGTAATACAGTGAGTATTACTCATACAGCTTCCGGCCTGTGAGATCCAGGGGGCTGGATCTCACAGGCTCTTCACCGTAAGGCAGCGCAGATGCCTCAGGAAGGCATCGCGCTGCCTTCCATGCCATCGGGTCCCCCCTACAGCCCCATGGGGACCCGATGGCACCACCGCCGCCGCCGCCGCACCAGGTAAAAGCCGCAAACCGCAGGTCTGAACTGACCTGCGGTTTGCGGCGATCGCCGACGCGGGGAGGTCACCGGACCCCCCCGCACATTTAGCCAAGAGGCCTGCTCAATGATTTGAGCAGGCACCGGGTTCCGATCACTGCCCGCCGGGCGGCGGTGATCGGAACTATAAATGACGTATAGGTACATCATGGGTCCTTAAGGACTCGGGAACCATGCCGTACCGGTACGTCATGGGTCCCTAAGGGGTTAAGACTCATAAAAATGGCCCATGATTAAAATACATATTTTTGGGGGGAATTTTTGCCATTGATCCTCCTATGGTATGTCACTGTCCATGTTGTGGGATGATTTGTGCACTTCTTGTAAGTATTTGCTGGCTGCAAATATGACGGGAAGGTTTTTCAGGTTCGCCTGCCATTAAAGTGAATGGGGCCCGCCGCAAACTTGCGGTTCACGAACATTTAATTGCGTTCGCGCGATCGCGTTGCAAATTGTTCCGGCCGATGTTCGTCCATCACTAGTTGGGACCTGGGACGTTTTTTTCCACTTAAATTTTATAGGGTTTTTAAAGGTCACATTAGTACGGGGACAGAGTGCACCTACCATTGAGGTGCATCTCTGGGCAGAGGCAGAATAAGGGCACACTGAGGGACAGTATCCCCTTGTCACCTTCCCATGGTCTCAGCCAACCTCTTATGTCCAATCATCACAAGGTACCTCTTTTGGGCCCTTTTTGAATCACGACTATTTGTTGGTATTGCACTTGTTGGTATGGCACTAACAATGGCTCTATTTGGGCTTTTTTAATATGTATTTATTAAAAGTTAAGTTTTAGGTATATGCCCTCTGTGATATATAAATTTATACTTGCATTACCTATCCCTACAATATTATTGCGCTCAGTGTTCAATGGCACATACCTAATGTGTTCTTAGTACCCAAACAAGCAGAGCTTAAAGGGGTTATCCAATTTCTCAAATAGCCCCCCCATGTGTCGGGCCCCTCACAGGTAATATACTTACCCCGCTCCCTGCGCCGCTCCTGGTCCTGCTCCGGTTCCCCGCCTGTCATTGGCTGCTCCCCCCAGCACCGGATGTTTTCATCCGTGTACAGGGAGAAGCAGCGGCGGCGGTGCGGGGACCAGGAGCTGCGCGGGGAGCGGGGTAAGTATATTACCTGTGAGGGGGCTGTTTGAGAAATTGGATAACCCCTTTAAGGCCTATGTCCACAACTGAATTTAGCATTCTTATTTTGTGGTAGAGGAGCAGAGTACCAAAATTGAAGTTAGGAAGTTAGGAAACAAAGACCCTTCAGTAGCAAAGAGGTTTCTTTAAAACTATGTTTGAAATTGTAGTGTCATCTGTTACAGTGCAGGGTATTTAACAACATTTCTATTTGGAAACATATGTTTGATTTGATTTGATTAAACTTTATTGTCATTACACATGTAAAGTACAGGGTAACGAAATACAGTTTGCATCTAATCAGAAGTGCAAAGGGCAGCAAGTGCAATAAAAACAAGTTATAGACAGATAAGGATAGTGTAGAAAGTAGGAATAGTTCTGTACAGATTATGTAAAAAAATATACAGATTTACTGTGGACAAATATACAGATGTACTGATGTATACATATATACAGATATACAGATGTGCTGATGTATACATACATACAGATATACATATAAACTGTTCTATATTGCTATACAGATGGCGAATATACAGATGTACTATGAACAAGTATACAGATGTACTATGACCAAGTTATACAGATGTGCTACATATATACAAATTTACAGATGTATAGTAAACAGATCTGCAAAATGCTATGAATATAACTCCCAAAGTGGAAGAGTAGCGCTATGGACAGACTATAATAGTGAACAATGTAATGTAAGTACGTACTATAGCAGAGACTTATGCTATGACAGTGTTCCAACTATAGCAGTAACCAATATGAACATACCGTGAATGTTGAGAATGAATGAATGACAGTCATGATCATGGTCATAGGAATCGATGGAGGGAGGAGGAGTGTAGAGGGTTAAGTGAGTATGGATGAAAGGGTTCAGCGGGGGACTGAGTTCAGTAGGGTGAAAGCTGTGGGGAAGAAACTCTTCCTAAACCTGCTGGTTTTAGTCTAAAGGGTCCTGTAGTGCCTTCTTGAAGGATAGGAGGAGTCCCTAAGAATGATGCTTGCCCGACGTAGACATCTCTTCTTGGGAACATCCTCAATAACAGGAAGTGGAGTCCCTGTGACGCATTGGGCAGTTTTCACCACCCTCTGCAGTGCCTTGCGGTCAGCAACAGAGCAATTCCCATACCAGATTGTAGCACAGTTGGTCAGGATGCTCTCTATCGCACAGCAATAGAAGTTACCCAGTATGTCCGCAGACAGGTGGTTTTTATTAAGTGTCCTAAAAAAAAAAGAGGCACTGATGAGCCTTCTTGACCAGGCTAGAGATGTTGGTTGACCAGGACAGATTCTCAGAAATATAGGTCCCCAGGAACTTAAAGCTGGAAACTCGTTCAACAGCAATGCCATTTATGGGGATGGGGTCATGGGTGTCTCTCTTCTCCTTCCTGAAGTCCACAATGAGCTCTTTTGGTATTCAGGAGCAGGTTATTTTCAGCGCACCACACAGCTAGGTGCTTTACCTCTTCCCTATAATCAGACTCATCGTTGTCAGTGATGAGACCAATCACTGTGGTATCATCTGCAAATTTGATGATGGAATTGGATCTATACCTCGGCCTTCAGTCATAGGTGAAAAGGGAGTAGAGGAATGGGCTCAGCACACAGCCCTGTGGAGTGCAAGTGTTGAGTGTGATGGTGGAGGAACAGTTATTTCCTGACCTAACATGCTGGGGTTTGTTGGTCAAAAAGTCTATGATCCAGTTACAGATATGGTTGCTGATTCCAAGATCCACAAGTTTAGTAGTCAACTTGGAGGGAATGACTGTATTGAATGCTGAGCTGAAATCAACAAACAGCATTCTTGCATAAATATTCTTGTTCTCCAGATGTGATAGTACACAGTGAAGTGCTGTAGATACAGCATCCTCTATACTCCTTTTACTTCGATAGGCAAATTGGTGAGGATCCAGGGTGGGGGGGCAAGCATAACTTTAGATGTGCCAGGACCACTTGCTTAAAGCACTTCCTAACTATAGGTGTGAGCAGTGCTTTAAGTGGGCCAAAAGAGGTGCCGGTACTCTATTAGGCGCCGGTGCTCCCCCCCCCTGCACATCAGACCCCCCATCACACACATATATATTAGTTCCTCTATGTACCAGTACCCCCCCCCACCACCGCACATTAGTGCCTCTCTGTACCAGTACCCCTCTGCACATCAGACCCCCCATCACACACATATATATTAGTTCCTCTATGTACCAGTACCCCCCCCCCACCACCGCACATTCGTTCCTCTCTGTACCAGTACCCCCCTGCACATCAGACCCCCCCCCCCACTCATCACACACACACACATTAATTCCTCTCTGTACCAGTACCCCCCTGCCAGGGGGGTACTGGTACAGAGAGGAATTAATGTGTGTGTGTGTGTGATGAGGGGGGGGTCTGATGTGCAGGGGGGTACTGGTACAGAGAGGAACGAATGTGCGGTGGTGGGGGGGGGGGGGGGTACTGGTACATAGAGGAACTAATATATATGTGTGTGATGGGGGGTCTGATGTGCAGAGGGGTACTGGTACAGAGAGGCACTAATGTGCGGTGGTGGGGGGGGGGGGGGTACTGGTACATAGAGGAACTAATATATATGTGTGTGATGGGGGGTCTGATGTGCAAAGGGGTACTGGTACAGAGAGGAACGAATGTGCGGTGGTGGGGGGGGGGGTCCTGGTACATAGAGGAACTAATATATATGTGTGTGATGGGGGGGTCTGATGTGCAGGGGCCCCCTACACATCAGACCCACCCATCAGACACATATATATTAGTTCCTCTATGTACCAGTCCCCCCCCCCCCCCACCACCGCACATTAGTGCCTCTCTGTACCAGTACCCCTCTGCACATCAGACCCCCCATCACACACATATATATTAGTTCCTCTATGTACCAGTACCCCCCCCCCACCACCGCACATTCGTTCCTCTCTGTACCAGTACCCCCCTGCACATCAGACCCCCCCCCCACTCATCACACACACACACATTAATTCCTCTCTGTACCAGTACCCCCCTGCCAGGGGGGTACTGGTACAGAGAGGAATTAATGTGTGTGTGTGTGTGATGAGGGGGGGGTCTGATGTGCAGGGGGGTACTGGTACAGAGAGGAACGAATGTGCGGTGGTGGGGGGGGGGGGGGTACTGGTACATAGAGGAACTAATATATATGTGTGTGATGGGGGGTCTGATGTGCAGAGGGGTACTGGTACAGAGAGGCACTAATGTGCGGTGGTGGGGGGGGGGGTACTGGTACATAGAGGAACTAATATATATGTGTGTGATGGGGGGTCTGATGTGCAAAGGGGTACTGGTACAGAGAGGAACGAATGTGCGGTGGTGGGGGGGGGGTCCTGGTACATAGAGGAACTAATATATATGTGTGTGATGGGGGGGTCTGATGTGCAGGGGCCCCCTACACATCAGACCCACCCATCAGACACATATATATTAGTTCCTCTATGTACCAGTACCCCCCCCCCCCCCACCACCGCACATTCGTTCCTCTCTGTACCAGTACCCCCCTGCACATCAGACCCCCCCCCCCCCCTCATCACACACATTAATTCCTCTCTGTACCAGTACCCCCCTGCCAGGGGGGGGGGGGTACTGGTACAGAGAGGAACTAATGTGTGTGGGGGGAGGGGGGGTGCCTGTCACTCACCAGTACTCTTCAGAAGTTGGATTCCAAAGCAAAGTCGATGTTCTTTGCTGCACCGTCCGACTCCTGACTCCAAGGAGGACCAGTCACTGGTCGCCGCACTGATCGCTCCTCAGTCACAGGCGCGCGGGAAGGAGTTGACGTCACCTAACGTGAGGTCAACTCCCTGCCTGCGCCAGCCTGAGCCGTACTCTGCAACGACCCGCCCCCCTCCACTAGCTGCCCAGCCAACGACATTAGGGAGGAGATACTGCCAGCTCTCCGCTGCGCTCCGGCAGGGCCGGCCTTAGGTGTCCAGGCGCCCTGTGCGAGCTAACCTTGTGGCGCCCCCCCCCCCCAAAAAAAAACAAAAAAACACTGCTTGTTGCTGGCATCATGGCATAGGCTGGCTGACTATCCAACCAAGTAGTTACCAGCCCGCACACCCCAAAGGCCGGTGTAATGTTATACTTCCCTACTTCGTGAGATTTCCCTACCTTCGTCACTTCCGGTCGCACCGGACATGACGTGAGGAGGTGTGCAGCGCCGCGCAGGCGCACAATGACAGGTTAGGGAAGTTTCACAGCAGAGTGTGCATGCGCCAGGAGTCTCGCCGGCGGTTAGGGTAGGGAAAAACTATGGGCCAGTGCGCAGGCGCAGTGATCGGATGGATGTTCTCAGCTGGACACCGGCCGACACTGCGCATGCACCGGGAGCCTCACCAGCGGTTAGGGAAGGGAAAAATTATGTACGGGTCAGTGCTTTTTCCCTACCCTAACCGCTGGTGAGGCTCCCAGCGCATGCGCAGTGTCGGCCGGTGTCCTGCTGAGAACATCCATCCGATCACCGCACCTGTGCACTGGCCCATAATTTTTCCCTACCCTAACCGCCGGCGAGGCTCCCAGCGCATGCGCACTCTGCTGTGAAATTTCCCTAACCCGTCATTGTGCGCAGTGCGCCCCCCCAATATAATAAACATTGGTGGCGCAGTGCGCCCCTCCCAACACTCCAGTATAATAAACATTGGTGGCGCAGTGCGCCCCCCCCAACACCCCAGTATAATAAACATTGGTGGCGCAGTGCGCCCCCCCAACACCCCAGTATAATAAACATTGGTGGCGCAGTGCGCCCCCCCCAATATAATAAACATTGGCGCAGTGCGCCCCCCCAATATAATAAACATTGGTGGCGCAGTGCGCCCCCCGAACACCCCAGTATAATAAACATTGGTGGCGCAGTGCGCCCCCCCATCACCCCAGTATAATAAACATTGGTGGCGCAGTGCGCCCCCCCATCACCCCAGTATAATAAACATTGGTGGCGCAGTGCGCCCCCCCATCACCCCAGTATAATAAACATTGGTGGCGCAGTGCGCCCCCCCATCACCCCAGTATAATAAACATTGGTGGCGCAGTGCGCCCCCCCCCAATATAATAAACATTGGCGCAGTGCGCCCCCCCCAATATAATAAACATTGGTGGCGCAGTGCGCCCCCCGAACACCCCAGTATAATAAACATTGGTGGCGCAGTGCGCCCCCCCATCACCCCAGTATAATAAACATTGGTGGCGCAGTGCGCCCCCCCATCACCCCAGTATAATAAACATTGGTGGCGCAGTGCGCCCCCCCTCAATATAATAAACATTGGTGGCGCAGTGCGCCCCCCCTCAATATAATAAACATTGGTGGCGCAGTGGGCCCCCCCTCAATATAATAATCATTGGTGGCGCAGTGGGCAGTGCCAATGAGGGTTAAAAAATAAAAATAATAATTAACTCACCTCCTCCAATTGATCGTCTTCTGTTCTTTCTTCATGACCTGTCAAAGGACCTGTGGTGACATCACTGTTAGCATCACATGATCCATCACCATGGTAATGGGTCATGTGATGAGCTCAGTGACGTCACCACAGGTCTTGAAGAAAACAGGAGAACGGCAGCTACGCGATCATCTGGAGGAGGTGAGTTAAAATTTTTTTATTATTTTTTAACCCTCACTGGCACTTCCCACTGAGCCACCAATGTTTCTTATACTGGGGTGTTTGGGGGGGAAAGCGCACTGCCTACCAACGTTTCTTATACTGGGGTGTTGGGGGGGGGGGGGGGCGCACTGTGCCACAAACGTTTCTTATACTGGGAGGGGGGGGTGGGGGCGCACTGCCTACCAACGTTTCTTATACTGGGGTGTTGGGGGGGGGGGGGGGGCGCACTGTGCCACAAACGTTTCTTATACAAAAACAGGAGGCGGGTGCTGGAATCAAATAGCCGGCACCCGACCTCTGTGACAGGGAGCTGCGATCAGCTACAATTAACCCCTCCAGTACCGCACCTGAAGGGTTAACTCAACTGCAGCTGATCGCAGCTCCCTGTCACAGAGGTCGGGTGCCGGCTATTTGATTCCAGCACCCGCCTCCTGTTTTTGTATTCAGGTCAGTTTTCTTCATTGGTGGCGCAGTGGCCACAGCCCCTCCCCTCCTCCTCCCGTCTCTCTTCTTATTGGCAGCGGCGGGGGCAGCAGGCAGGTCAGACAGGGGAGGAGGAACGAATCAGGTCAGACAGGGGAGGGCTAGATGGAGGGGGCGCCCCGAGGGAGAACACAAGTTCAGCCTCGCCTGCCGCATATTACATTGCGAGCTGTCGGCCGCCCAGCGCCCCTGTTACTATGGCGCCCTGTGCGGCCGCACAGCCCGCACACCCCAAAGGCCGGCCCTGCGCTCCGGTACCGGAAACCCACGTACTGGGCGCACGGAGAGGTGCTGGTACTCTCCAGGGCAATTTTTGGAAGTGGCGGTACTGAGTACCGCCGCGTTCCGGCCCACTTCAAGCACTGGGTGTGAGTGCTACAGGGCGATAGTCGTTCAGGCACATTGGTGATGAGTGTTTCGGCACTGGCACAATAGAGGTGGTCTTGAAGCACGCTGGTACTACTGCCTGGGCAAGCGACAGGTTAAAGATGTCAGTGAAGACCTCTGCAATCTTTTCAGCACATGCTCGAAGCACACGTCCAGGAATGCCATCAAGGCCAGCAGCCTTGCGAGCGTTGATACTGCTCAGTGCGTTATGGACATCTATGATGGTGAGAGTGAGAGTATGGCAGTCATCAGAGGGTAGGGTTTTGGCAAACTTTTCCTTATTGTCCTTATCAAAAGGAGCATAGAAGTAATTTAGCTCATTGAGGGAGGACACAGTCACGGCTGTCTGTGTGGAATTGCTGAGCTTATAGTCAGAGATGGCCTGAATGCCCAGCCACATGCATCATGGGTTAGAGTTGACAAAGTGTTCCTCCACTTTCAGCTTGTAGCTGTGCTTGGCCTTCTTGATGCCCTCTTCAGGTCTGCCCTGGACGTACTATAGGCCTGAGCATCACCTGATCTAATGGCAATGTTACATGCCTTTAGCAGAAGCCACACTTCCTTGTTCATCCATGGTTTTCGATTTATGCTATAATACAAAGGGCCTCAAGCACAGCACTGGTTCAGGAGTAATCCCTGTGCCAGCATGTCTATTGTTTATAACTTTATAACTTTTTTACATTTTTTGAAAGCCTGGGGAATGTGACTTTATTTACTCATGTGCATAAAAAAATTGGCTTGCTACACAAAAAGGGCACAAGGATGTGGTCTATCATAATTCTTCTCCATAACAGAAAGTCTCCCCATAAACCAATTCCCATCACTCTGAGCCCCTGACCCAGAAGGCCCTGCAAGGGTCAGGGACTAGTGGCCTACCTAAGATGTAGTGAAGGAAGAGCTTTTTGTTGCTCTGATTTCCACGTGCGCTGCTATCTCACGTGTCAGCCAAGAGCCTCCGATGTAATCTGACTCCCCCAAGGGGCTTGGGGGGGTTGAGGAACCTGACGGCCACACACACCCCTATACCTTAGGAGGTAGCCCTTAAAGGAAACCTGTCATCACTTTCTAAGCCTATTTATCCACTCACTTTTCTAAAAAATACTTTTTAATAATTAATAATGATATTAAAATCAATTCTGAACGAACTATCAGTACAGAAAAAAAACTAAAATAAATGTTCCCGCCATATATGTACATGAACCTTAGATGAGTCCTGTCTCCTCCATGCTTCAGAGATGAGTTCAGCGTTCTCTGACTCTGAGCCCAGCCACGGCCACTGTGAAGGAGCCCAGCACCGCCCCGCATCCTCCGAATCTCCTCCTTGCTCCCCGACGTCACAAAGCTAGAGCGCCGTAATCTCACGATGCGCGAGCTAGCGCATGCGCAGTTTGCTCCCTGAGGCTGATGCGAGCACAGGGAAGGAACACTATGCCGACACTGCGCATGCGCGAGCTCATGACATCGGGGAGCAAGGAGGAGATTCAGAGGATGCGTGGCGGTGCTGGGCTCCTTCACAGTGGGCGTGGCTGGGCTCTGAAAACGTAAGTAACAGCTCCTTGGGCTTCTTACTTGCCTCTTTAACATATATATATTGTGGGGGTTTTAACTCCGTCACTGTGCACACATACACGCGTGTCAGTTCACTCTTCACCACAGGCAGTGTTTATTTCAGCAAACAAAAGTAAACATGTCCAAACTTTAGCTTTAAGCTTTCTTCAGCCCACAAATATTGTATAACATAAAGTCCCACATTCTGTGTTCAGTCCAAATCAGGTAACAACAATATGATCTCACCACTCTCTGGGGTCTTTCAGAAACCAAATCCTCCCTCTTAGCTTGTTCAGATTTAGTTAGCCTGTGCATACTTGATCTTCTCAGCTGAGATACCCACACCCTTTTTAACCACACAGTAGGAAAACCCTGGATGGAGTACGGGAGTGACCTGTCCCACCCGAACTCTCTGGTCACTCCTAAAACCCGGACCCAAAATCCACTTTAATGAAAACCTCCCAGCAACCTAATGTTACTGGTATACTTATTTCCGGGAATTATATCACTGAGGCATACATTCTCAGTGAGACGTACTGACCATCCACGATTCTCCCCTCTAGGTTACTACATACCCTCCCCCTCTGCCTAAAGCCGAGGGGGCTGGGCACCTGTTACCATCAAACAATGTACCCTTGATAAGGCGTCGGCATTCCCATGCAACTTCCCGGGCCTGTGTTCTATATAAAAACTGAAATCCTGTAACGTCAGAAACCATCTCGTTACTCTGGCATTACTCCCCTTTTTCTCAGACATCCACTTTAGTGGTGCATGATCTGAAACTAACCTGAACCTCCTACCCAGTAGATAATATCTAAGGGAGTCCAGTGCCCGCATCCTCCACCAATTGTGGGGGTTTTAACTCCGTCACTGTGCACACATACACACGTGTCAGTTTAGTCTTCACCACAGGCAGTGTTTATTTTAGCAAACAAAAGTAAACATGTCCAAACTTTAGCTTTAAGCTTTCTTCAGCCCACAAATATTGCATAACATAAAGTCCCACATTCTGTGTTCAGTCCAAATCAGGTAACAACAATATGATCTCACCACTCTCTGGGGTCTTTCAGAAACCAAATCCTCCTTCTTAGCTTGTTCAGATTTAGTTAGCCTGTGCACACTTGATCTCCTCAGCTGAGATTCCCACACTCTTTTTAACCACACAGTAGGAAAACCCTGGATGGAGTACGGCAGTGACCTGTCCCACCCAAGCTCTCTGGTCACTCCTAAAACCCGGACCCAAAATCCACTTTAATGAAAACCTCCCAGCAACCTAATGTTACTGGTATACTTATTTCCGGGAATTATATCACTGAGGCATACATTCTCAGTGAGACGTACTGACCATCCACGATTCTCCCCTCTAGGTTACTACTATATATATATATATATATATATATATATATATATATATATGTATATATATATAAAATCATTTTTTTGACACAATAAAAGCACAGAGAGCTATAGGGAATGGATATTGCGGATGTGCTAGCGGCGATCTAGCAGCCTATGTCCTCAGCTCTATACCCAAAATCCAGATGACAGGTTCCTTTTAAGGGCATCATACCCTGTAAGGCCTTATGACAAACAAACGTGAAAAGTAATCACACAGTGAAACAACAATTAAATATGTGAATCTGTGTCATTATGGCCCAGACATTCGGCTGAAATTATAAAAAATTCCTCATCCTGCCTAGCCAGAAAGTCTGGGCAAAGAGAGGTGAGTGCACTCAAAACATAAGAAAGTGAAGTGCGTGCAAATATGCCTTCACTCAGTGGGCTCCCGGTGAGTTAAGGCACTCCAGGATCACCACTCCTGGGGTACCTTTACATAGAAACATAGAATGTGTTGGCAGATAAGAACCATTTGTCCCATCTAATCTGCCCAATATACTGAATACTATGAATAGCCCCTGGCCCTATCTTATATGAAGGATGGCCTTATGCCTATCCCATGCATGCTTAGACTCCTTCACTGTATTTGCAGCTACCACTTCTACAGGAAGGCTATTCCATGCATCCACTACTCTCTCAGTAAAGTAATACTTCCTTATATTACTTTTAAACCTTTGCTCCTCTAAATTAAAACTATGTCCTCTTGTAGCAGTTTTTCTTCTATTAAATATTCTCTCTTTACAACTTGAGCTGGGCCCATGCTGGGTAGAGATCTGTTCCATCTCAGTGGCTCTGGTCCAACCACTGATAAGAACAGATAGTAAACTTGATCCTAGCTAAAAGACTAAGAAGCGACTTCTAGCATGAGAGACCCAAAACCACCTTAGTAATCATGGTATCTTTTTGGAAATACAGCTGATTTGCATATCTTTTTCCCAGAGGAGCATTGCCTGGCCTCTGAGACTAGTCCTTACATTTGCTAGGCACTCTGAATAAGGTGAAATATTACCCCCCAAATCCTGACTGCCGATGGCGTACTGGCTTTGCTATTATCCAAGTTATGCCCCAAGGCCTGTATAAAAGGTTAAGCATTGACTAATAGCTACCTTACATCTGGTGGCATCAGAGACTAAAGGCCCCTTTACACTGCACAATTTAGCAGACGGTTGTCTGGAAGGAAGCATCCCTTCCCGGCAAGTGCCTGCTCGTCAGTGAAGGAGACCTCTGCATTTATATGCAATGATCTCCTCCACAGTATGGGAAGCAGTGGTTGCTAAAGAGATCGCTTATCCCCATACAGAATCATTGTTTGCTGGCAGCAGAGGCTGTTTAGATGGCGTGATTTGCTGCTGGAAAACAATGATTTAGGTCAGGCATGCCCAACCTGCGGCCCTCCAGCTGTTGCAAAACTACAACTCCCAGCATGCTCCAATAGCTGTATGCTGTCCAGGCATGTTGGGAGTTGCAGTTTTGCAACAGCTGGAGGGTCGCAGGTTGAGCATCCATGATTTGGGTGATCACATGAAAGATGTGATTACCAGACAAATGAGCATTTAGCTTATTCATCGGGTAATCTGCGGCACCTTTACACAGGCAGATAATCGCTAACAAGTGTTCCTACAAAAGCTTGTTAACGATTGTCTGGCCGTGCTTGCATTCTGTAGGAAAAAAGTGCTGGACTATGTGCACTCCCAGGGTCCCTGCCACTAGAGAGGCAGGGACTTTTTCCTATAGTGTGCAAGCCTGGCCACCACTCATGGATTGCAGGGTGGTCGTAACCCCTGTATACAAGCAGTGTATAAGGTGATGGAAAAATGAATCAAGCCAGCAAAGGAAGCAATATGGATAATAATAATACATATACATATGAACACCTTTGGAGTAAATTTTTTTATGATTGCATTTAACTTATTTTTGGCTAAAAATCATATTTTCAATTGGCCTTTATTAAACATATTGAGCTGTTCAGTCACAAAGGGTTAATAGTTTTTTATCAGCTTTGCGATTGGTACTTTCACTTTGTGCTGGTCATCTAATTACCCTTATCTCTAACCTACTGACAGGTCATAAACACATATTTAAGCCACATTCTTATCAGTAAAATAAGGAGTGAGCTATAATAAGTGTTTATAATGTGAGAGAACAGAGATAAGAAGGCCTTCTGCTCCTCAGATGACGGAAAAGACCAAAAATCCACAGGCAGCTAGTAGAGTATCTCAGCTCTGTACAGAAAAAAGGATTCCATATTGTTAATAAAGACCAATTGAAAAAATGATTTTTAGCTCAAATTAAGTATAATGCAATAATAAAAAAAATGCCCCAAAGGTGTACATAGCCTTAACTTTCTCTACATTATAAATGCCATTTGCTGAAGTGAGACAATCCCTTTAAATTCACCTCTGACACAGGCTTTGTTACTGCAGATTATGCAGATATAACATTTGGCAACTAAATCGGAGCCTTCTTTTTTATGTCTAGAGGATGGAAACCTTTCCTGGTTTTGTGATGATCACACAGTTGCATGACTCAAAATTTCTACAGTACTTTAACCCCTTCAAGCGACAGAAAGTTTTTTCACCAAATGCCGGAGCCCCATTTTTCAAATCTGACGTGTCCGTTTATCTGGTAATAACTATAGAACGCTTTTACTTATCCAAATATAGAAATACAAAAAAAAGGAGGATTACGGTACAATTTGAACTCTCCGGTCCTAAGGGTGGACCAGGATTCACGAGAAAGGTACCTGAAGTAGAGGTTATCAGAGGCGCCAAGGGGTGGAGGTGAGTTTTGTAGAGAACAATATATATATATATATATATATATAATTTTATACATATATATATGTGTATAGGAGTTATGCTCGTCCACAGCTATGGATCAGGATAGGCAGCTCAAGTGTTTCAGTGGGTCAAGGGATTGCCCTTGCCCACCTTTGGAGAGATAAAAGCGGTGTGGAGAGAAGGAAAGAAAGAAGAGCCGTTCGCACCCGTTAAAAAGAAAGAAGAAACACGTACTAGGCGCCAAATCCCTCGGTCATTAATCGTAATGAAGATATGTTTGGTTCTTATTTGTATATTGAAAATAAAGTAAAATGAAATAAAAAGACCTTCACCTGGGTCTAGTGAAAAAGCCAAGAGTTTGGAAAGGGGACCACAACCCTATGGTGGTGATATTGACAAATGGAGATTTAAAATGAATAAAATCAAATGCACTCACTTCACAGGGGGGGCAGTAACCAGGATAAGCTCAAGACACCTGGGACTATTTCCCCCCCCCCCCCGGCCAGGATCGCATGTAGAGATATAAATAACGCCGCCTACACACGTGGCTTCTGGTCAATCATTTTAATAATAATAAATGGCTCAACGCGTTTCGAGGGTCTGAAGTCCTCTTCTTCAGGAGAAATAAAGGAATTGGATTATAACAGGGAAGTGTTGAATACATAAATAAATAAAATATAGCATAAAACATATATATATATATATACACATACACATACACACACACACACACATACATGTACATGTAGGTATAAAATACAACGTAAAATATATATATATATATATATATATATATATATATATATATATATATGTATGTGTAAGGGCATACACACAGATACACACACATCTACATGTCCACACCCGAGTGTTTTAAATCTCCAGTTGTCAATATCACCTCCATAGGGTTGTGGTCCCCTTTCCAAACTCTTGGCTTTTTCACTAGACCCAGGTGAAGGTCTTTTTATTTCATTTTACTTTATTTTCTATATACAAATAAGAACCAAACATGTCTTCATTACGATTAATGACCGAGTGATTTGGCGCCTAGTACGTGTTTCTTCTTTCTTTTTAACGGGTGTGAAGGGCTCTTCTTTATTTCCTTCTCTCCACACCGCCTTTACTTATCCAAGCCATTCTGAGATTGTTTTCTCGTGACACATCATACTTCATGTTAGCAGTGAATTTGAGTTGATGCGTTTTACCTCTATACATAAAAAAATCCAAAATTTGCAGAAAATTCGGAAAAATTCGCTATTTTCGAAATTAGAATTTCTCTGCTTTTAAGACGGATAGTTATACTTCATAAAATAGTTATTACTTTACATTCCCCATATGTCTTATTTATGTTGGCATCATTTTGTAAATGTCATTTTATTTTTTGAGGAAGTTAGAAGGCTTAGAAGTTTCTAAGCAAATTTTAAGATAAGCAAATTTTAAGGTTTTTAAGAAAATTTCCAAAACCTACTTTTTTGAGGACCAGTTCAGTTATGGAGTCACTTTGTGGGACATACATAGTAGAAACTACGCATAAATTATCCAATTTTAGAAACTACACCCCTCAAGTTATTCAAAACTGATTTTACTAACTTTGTTAACCCTTTAAGTTTTCCACAAGAATTAAAGCAAATTGGAGGGGAAATTTTAAAATTTCATTTTTTTGTTCAGATTTTCCATTCACATCCAATTTCCCTGTAACACAGCAAGAGTTAACTGCCAAAGAAACCGCAATATTTCTTATCCTGATTCTGCAGTTTGCAGAAACTACCCATATGTAGTCGTAAACTGCTTTATGGGCACACGGCAGGGTGCAGAGGAAAAGAAGCGCCATTGTCACAGCCAGACAGCTGAGAAGCGCTCACAGGAGCTTCTCAGATCCTCCTCCTTGAATTTCTTTGTTTTGGTTTCTCATCTTGTTAGTCTATCTCAGCTGTCATGCAGTTGGACTGATTGCTACCCTTTAAGTTCCTCCCCATAATGCAGTAGTGTGCGGCTGATACAACTTCCTGGAGTGTGTGTGCATGCTGTTCCCAGTTCCCAGTTCTCAGTCGTCAGTCGTCTGCAAGATAAGTGCTGTTTATGTATTTATGATTTTGTCTTTTCTGGATCCAGGTGACCCTGACTCCCTCCGTGTCAGTGTAGGGAGCCGGTGGTCGTGTCCCTTCACTATTGTAGGGTCTTCAGGTAATAGATAGCCGAGGAACGTGGATATGCGGCCATCCACCTTTGGGGTGTTCGCATAGGCTGAGCAGTGAGGGAGAGCGGCAGGTCTATTGCAGGGGTCTCCCTTTGTTCCTTAGTTGTGGATCCAGAGAGACATTGTTTATATGGTATTGTCTTGTTTCCTGTACACCATCCGTGACAGCCATATTGTTAACGGAGGGCAGATTTTAATGGAATGGTTTCAGGTGCCATGTCACATTTGAAGAGACTCTGAGGTACCCTAGAAAGAAAACACCAAAAAATGACCCCATTTTGGAAACTACACTCCTTAAGGAATAAATCTAGGGGGGAAGTGAATGCTTTGACCCAACAAGCGTTTCATAGAAGCTAGAAACACATGGCTGTAAAAATGTACTTTTATTTCCAATATAAAGTTGCTTTAACCCCAATTTTCCATATTCACAAGGGGTAACAAGAGAAAATGCACCCCACAATTTGTCATGCATTTTTTCCTGAATATGGCAACACCATATATGTTGTCTTAAACTGCTGTTTGGAGGAACGGCAGCATTCTGAAGGGAAGGAGCATCATCAGGATTTTCTAACATGTAATTTGCTAAAATTAGTTTAGGGCCCATAACATTTTTATTTTTTCACCAATGTTGGATTGGGCTTGTTTTTTGTGGGACGGGTTGTATTTTTTTTTGGTATCCTTTTTGTTTACATATGTCTTTTTGATCACTTTTTATACCATTTTCTTTGGAGGTGAAGTGGGCAAAAATGGCAATTCTGTCAGTGTTTTTAATTTTTTATGGTGTTCCTCTTGTGGTAAATATTACATGATTATTTTATTCTGTGGGTTCATACGGTTGTGGCGATACCAAATTTATATAGTTTTTTTTTGTTGTACTACTTTTTCAGCATAAAATCCCTTTTGTCTTAAAAATAAATGATATTTTGCATCGCCATATACATCGCCATATACATTTTTATTTTTATTTTTTCACAAATATAGCTGTATGTTTTTTTTTGCGGGACGGGCTGTAGTTTTTATTGGTATCATTTTTGGGTACATATGTCTTTTTGATTACTTGTTATTTATTTTTTTGTGGTGGTGAGGTGACAAAAACAATTCCAATTGACAAATTCCATCATTGTTATTTGCATAAATTTTTTATGGCGTTCACTGCATGGGATTAGTAACATGATACTCTTATAGATCAGGTCATTACAGATGTGAAAATAGCAATCATGTGTATTTTTTTTAATGACTTGTAAATGAACGGATATGAGAAAAGACAATTTTGATTTTATTTTTATTTAAAAAAAATTTATTGTTTTTTTTTTTTTACCTTTTTTGCCTTTTTTTTTTATCAAGAGCAATTTGGATCTTGAAGATGCAGTGGGCCTGATGCATATATAGTGCATCGCAATAGTCATCTATTGCAATGCACTGTATAGTCAGTGCTACATTTACACTAAGGTTGATCAAAACCTCAGGGTCTGATCTGCCTTAGGTACATGGCAGCCCAGACACCTTACAAAGGTTACATCGGGACGCTGCCATCACTGCAACTGCGGCCCGATGGAAGAGAGAGGGCACTCCCTTCCTCTCAAACCTATGGATGCCGCGGGTGGCTACTGACCGTGGCATCTATGGGGTTAAACTGCCAAAATCGGTGCCAGCACTGATTTCAGCCGTTGCAGTAAGTTACAGCTAACACTCTGCTGATGGAAGTGGCTCAGGAACGGATTGGTCCTTTGTTGGCTTCCCTGGTGTATCTGCTCTCAGGGAGAGTGTAGACTCCGGGGCTGTGACACTTTATAGTGTCACAGCCCCGGTAAGCAGTTTGGACGTCACTGTACGTCCAAATGCAGTAAGTCACTTGCATTTTGGACGTACAGTAACGTCCAAATGCGTGAAAGAGTTAAAGAGTTTGTCCCATATGAGAAATTTATGACCAATTGATTCTGAAACCTGTGATGAACTTATGCAAAGTGAAAATTGTATTTAATATATGGTGATTAGAGATAATGGTTTAAACTTTGCTACTACTGCCCTAGTCAGCATTCCTTACTTTTTGATGTCCAGATATCTGTGCGATTATAATAGCCACATTTTATGTTTATCAATATGCCATTTTTTTACTTCCAAAATCTACAAGTTGTTACAAAGTCAAACAAAGCAGCATAGGCATCATCCTTGGCACCAAGCAAGTAATTACGGTTCCATTCTGATAAGTGTGTGTACATCACTTTGCACTACCCCGGCTGGAGGTATCAACTGTTCTCTTGAGGAACCACATAAAAATACAAACACATTGATTTTAGTTCTCTTGCCTATTTCATCTCATGTGAGAATGGCAATTAAAGTCAATTGTGCCAGTGTTTTTGTAACAGCTATAGAAGTTTACAGGAAGCTGGAGAGATGCCATACTACATAGAGGTCTAACAAAGGTTGCTAATGGGAAAGCATACCATGATTCATTATTTCCTTTCAAAACAAAGACTAATAGCTATCCATCCTTTTCATCTGATCGGGAAAAACCCTTAATGTAGCTGGACCAGATAAAAAGAGAACAACACCTGTATACAGCAAGCACTTGGCTTTGCTTTGTATACTTATGCTCGTACTTATGTATAAGTAATGGAGATGTTAGCTATCATTTAGATTTGGAATATAAAAGTTTTTCTGACTGTACTTCTGGTATGGAAATTCTTTTCCTATAATTATTTATACCATTTGCAATTTAGTATTTATTTTCTAGGGCACCTAAAGTTTTAGGAGGACAAAATCATTTGGAGTTTTAGCAAAATCATCAAACATGAGTTTCAATGAATAATATTTTAACACTGAAAATTATTCATTTGCTCGTGATCATCTGCACACCCTTCATTAATGATCACTAGAGTAGTGACAGAGACCCTTATTCCAGTGGTGTATCATAGGATATCTTGCTTTATTTTCTATAAAATCACACTTTATCTGCTGCAACCAAGCCCAGTGCTGGCTTTTCAATACGTCAGGGTCTCCCAGTCCTTCGACCACTGACAGCGCTATCTCCCTAAACTAAGGAACCAGTGAGGCGCCTAAACATATTGCTTATGGGCCAAATTGGACCGCCGGTGGCATGCCACAAATCCCAGTGACTACATGGGACTATCTATTCCTAACCTGGGCACGCAAGTAACACTATCTAACTTGCATGAGATGGCGCATACTATTGATCATATGTGACCATCCTTATTTGGCTACTTAAGTGGGATGTTATCAGCATCATCTATTTGGACATGGTGTGAAAGTCCTATAGTATCTTGACCCTGATGGGCTTCCACTCCGTGCCTATTACCCCCACTGGTGTTATATGTGTGTAGGTGGGTCCTGTAAATCTTATGCGTGACAGGACAAGCTATTCGAATTGATTATATATATAAAAGGTTATCTACCGTGAATGTCTGATGCATTGTCATCAATATTGATGGCCCTTGACCACTTTGCCATCTTTATTTAAGTGTTGATGCCTAGTACGACACTGAACTAAGTGTCCCCTGAAGAGCCCAGGTTATCGATGTGGGTGAAACGCGTTGGGTTTAAGGTGCCTAGGTCTATGCTGCTGCTCTATGGCAGCGGTCCCAGGCGTCTTCCATGATTGTGTTTGGCATCTGATTATGTGAAAATATACATAGATATCTGCATGAGTTGGTATACACATAGATAACCATACATAGCGTATCGTGCTGACGACACATTAAGAGCATTACTTATCATTTTTTAGGGTATCCACGGAGGTGGTGCTCTATTGCTCTTTGTATGACAATTTTGTTATTTTCTGTACCTAGACTAGGTCCCTATATTTGGGCATCCAATACGGCTTTGCCCTGAGATATGCAATAGGGTCAGCCTAGGGCTTATCAGGAGGTTCCAGAATACGGGATCGCCCCTATCGGGGCGGCCATTCCGTTTGTAGGCAGGGAGTATATAGTAGAGGGCCACCTCTAGGGACAGGCCCAATATCACAAGAGTTAACCTTGCCTATATCTTTATACCCTCAAACAACAATTGAGGAGTAGGAGCATTGCCACAGAGTATATACAATACATACCCCTGATGTGTCGTCCCTTTATTTTTCTTTCTTTTCATTTCTATGTTTTGTTTGTCTGTGGGAGTTTGTTATTTTATATGTGACTAACATTAAAGGCTACGTTTTATAGCAGGAGGTACCCTGTGACTTAGCGCTATCTCCCTAAACTAGCAGCAGCTGGGCAGGGTTAGCCCACAGCTCATGAACAGTAAGGACTCCATGCACGCACACATCATTGAGAGGGCTCTATCACTGGGCTCGGCTGCAGCTGATAAACAGTGATTTTATGGAAATTAACAGAACACAAATGCAATAGCACTCTGCAACCAGCACTCCGCCCTGCCTCCATGCTGGATGTTGAATGAGGCATTGGTGTACATTTTGGCCAAAGCGTAATAAGCCACTCACCACGTCAAGGTCGCCTCTATGAGTGGTCCCTAACACTAGTTCCTACCTGTTTATGGGCCATGACAGCCACACAAAGTCCAGGGAGCGCAGGTACAGCATGCACCCCAGGCACACTCTGCTTTTAACCCCGTCCGGTGCCGTTACAGCTTTCATCGGATTTTATGGAAATTGCACCAATACTGTCACGAGGGTGTCAAGAGCCACGTCTGACTCCGTCATACCCGGGGTCAGGAAGTCGCAGCGGGTGGCTGCGCGCTCTATGTATAAAGATAGTGCTGTTTCTTAATGGTAGCTTTCTGGGTTTGCCTTGCAACCCTTTTTGGCTCACTCAGGGATCCATAGCTTCTTCTCCTCAGCTGTTTCTTGTCCAGCACTCCCAACCTCCTTATATTCCCCTCTCCCACTTCTCTGGTTGCCAGATATAGAGCTTCCTGCCTGGACTTCTATACTGACCCACTGGAGCTGAGTCGCTGTGATCCCTGGTTGTTGTTCCAGGGCGTTACCCTCCGGATCCCTGTCGGGCCTTTGTTGTCTGCTGTTTTCGCCCACCTGGGATTATATGTTTTGTCTATATTGTCTGTCCTCTCCTTGGTGTTTTCCTTTAGTGTCAGTGGTGCGGACTAGTGATCCCACCACCCTGTTCACTACGTAGGGCTCATCTTAGGGAAAGCCAGGGTTTAGGCACGTGAATGGTGTACGGGTGAGGAACCCGTCCAGGGACGTCAGGGCAGTCAGGTGCCAGCCTCAAGGTGAGTCAGGGGTCACCACCTTTCCCTCTCCCTTGGACAGGGCCTTCCCATTTCCCTCCCTTTGCGTGACGCTGGTCATGACAAAGACATCCACTTAGGCCAGGTTCCCATTGCCATTTTTTTTCTGTTCTTCTGATCCATCAAAAGAACAGGAAAAAAAACTGATACTTTATTTTGAGCACAATTTGTGCTTATTTAGCATCTGTTGTGTCAGTTTTGTCTGAGATCCATTATTTTTGACAAGACAAAAAGTCCTCCATGCAGGACTTTTTCTCTCGTCAAAAATACCGGATCTCAGACAGAACGGATTCAAATCAAGCTCAAATGATGCTCAAAATAAAGGATTAGTTTTTTTTCCCCAGGGAAGCAAACCCTGGCCTAAGGAATACTTTGGGAATTAGGGTTTCTGTCTCTACTTTATGCTTCCCTCAGATGAAGGAGCATAAGATTCACATATTTAAGTACTTTTTACTACAGGATGTGTAAAACACATAAATAAATGTAATACATATAAAGTTATATGGATCTCATATGTTATCCTACCCTACTGCCACACTAAAATCTTTCATTTTTAGACACGATATATATTGAACCAAAGATTGTTCTGCTGCTTAAGGTGGTCATACATCTTCAATAGCTGTCTCTCCTGACAACCCCAAATGCTTTGTGTTTGTTTATGTGTTGTCAATGGGGAGAGAGGAGAAAGCAGTCAGTCTTTACATGGGAGCCAGCAGCAAATGTTTAGTTCCCCTGGAGTACCATATTTATACACTCCTCAACTTTGAAATTGCAACTCCAAGTTACTAATATCCAAATGATAAAAATGGTGACAAAATATTCAAAAGATCTCAATTCATTCAGTATTAAATATGAGCGCCACGTGCAGAATTACACACACTTACATGCTTTGGCATGCTATCAGGGAGGTTATTAATGGTTGTCTAAAGAATATTCTGCCACACTGAGCACTTGGGCACACAAATCATCAAGACCTGCTGCTGGCAGCTACCTTTGCAATTTCCAACCAATTACATCCCATATGTGCTCGATGGGAGACAAGTCTGGAGGCAGGTCATAGTAACAGGTTTAGGGCACACAGGCTACTCACTGTAGCATGAGCAACATGCAGCCATGTGTTGTCCTGTTGAGAAATGGCTCCTGAAACACTTTGGGGAAATGGCTGTACTGCTGCTTTCATGACCAAATCAATGTAACACCAAGTTGCTAGTGCACCTGAAATAAAGAATACAGGGGTCCGGCTACCATATATTATGCCACCCCACACCATAATCCTGCAAGTAGGACTAGTGTGTTATTCCTTTTTGAAGACCTCTTCATGGTGATGCACACATGGTCTCCAGACCAATCTATCGTCTATAGAGCTATCATTGTGTCCAAGACAGGAGCAGGACTCATCCCTGAAGAGGATAGATCTAGTTTGCAACTTCCATTGCTGTCTTGCTCGGCACCATGATGGCCTTTGAGAGTGGTGTCGTGAGGTCAGTGGAACACCGGTAGCTGGTTATTGGGCTTGTAGCCCAATATCATGCAAATGCTTTCTGATGGTCTGTGTAGACATTGTTTGCTGCCCTAGGCTTGGGATGGGATGTTTAATTTAACTTGCAGTACAGAATGGATGACTACATGCCATTCTTCTAATCAGGTGATCCATCCAAACAGTGGTTCGCCTCTGTACACCTCTTGCCATCATTCCAATTCATCATTGTTCTCCCAACCATTGGTTCATGCAATGTTGAACAGTGCTGACATCTCCGTCTAGGTGCATAGTGATCTGCTGGAGCGATAGACCAAGGTTTCTCAGTTCAAAGATTGTGTCCCTCTCAGTTGGTAACAAGTGGCCATAACTGCCACATTGACTAACAGGAGACATCACACAATCATCCCACATGACTTGATATGATTTTTGAAATTTCATGTGGCTCAAAGGCTTTGCTTTTAGTCAGAATTTTATGCCCCCTCCATGTGCCACAGATTGAAGCTAGGTGCTTGAAAATGTGATTAGCTGCAGATCTTAGCATCACCTGCCATTTCCTTGATTTGCATATAACCTTATGGCTTGTCCTCCTTGGCATTGCAATTTCAATATTGAGGAGTGTATTTTTTCCATTGAACTTACTGTTTAATTTCCATTTTAAAGACCTAGATTCTACACTGTACCATGGGAGATTAACCGTGAGGTGTCGGTAATGGCACGAGTTACTATGACACTGAGCTGAAGTGATCAGTCTGCTAAAGGCCATTACACTACTGTTATAAAATGTCTTTAAGAAGCTTAGTGGTCATGGACCTTTCATTTTTTGTATACTTCTTAAAGATGGAAAGCCAGTGTGAAAAGAAGATTTAAATATTCAAATGTGTTTAATAGCCAGTTAACAATTAAATGCAAATATTTATGACATATTCTCAGGATATGGGATGGGAATACCCTGCTAACTCTCTGTGTACTCTGATACAGAACCATAATTTGTAGGTAGTGCTTAGCACCTGCTGCGCTGGCTATATTTTTTTGGGTACAGAAATATCGTAAGGGTAATCTGTTCTAGTCATGGTTATGCTAGCTATGACTTCTCTACTTAATGGTTAGTGCTTATATTTTTATTGTGAATATCGGCACTTTGAAAATTGGCGAAGATGTAGAATATAGTGCTATCTATTCGTAATCGCGATTATTCTAGATTTTTTTTTCATCAGTAACCTCCCTTCTTGCTTGTGGGCCAATGAGAAGGCTGCAATGTCTTTGTCAGAGCCTAGCAACATCCCTAGCAACCAATAGGAAAGTTGCCTACCCCTTTACTATATAAGAAACTCCACAGCAGCCATTTTCTGCTGTTTTCTTGCAGTTCTGAGAGAGAAGGCAGTGACATTGCTGTGCTCTGTGCTTTCATCTGGATCCTATTCCTTATCTAATTACATTAGATAGTTAGCTGATATATATAATACAGATAGTTGGTGGGAGATAGTCAGTGTAGGTTAGATAGTGATATAGTGTAGCTGATAGTGTTAGGTAGTGTGATAGGAATTACTGTTTCTCCGCTGTACATACATACATACTACAGACATAGTGCTGTGATGTCAGAACAATACTTAGTGCACCAATCAGTAATATCTACTCAGACCTGATAAAATGGGAAGTTGCATGTATTGCGTAAAAAATAAGCGCATCATTAGTGGCGACTTGCGCAATCGCGGAAATAATGACTGGAGATCACGAATTCTAGAAATCGCGAATTTATTGTGAATATTATGCGAAAAAATTTGCGAAATATCGCGAAAACGAATATTGCCTATGATCATAATATCATATGCTTTGTCAGTGAGACGTGGCGCAGTGCTTGACTTATCAACAGTTATAATGAATGTGCCTATGGCATACAAACTGTTGTTGGACCACGGCAATATTCTGTTGGATTTGTAAAGATATCATGAACACTACAAAAAAATCATCCATTAAATACAGAACTAACAACACTATTTTCTGCTTTCATTGCATTTTCTATAAAACTTCATATATGTGAACAGATTTCACTGCATAATGTTTAAAGAGTAGCAGTTCTTTGGAAATCAGATCTGCCGATTGTTTCGTGGCGGATTCTCTCTTTGCCTAACATTGACACAATAGGCTCACCTGGTCTTGCTTTCCAGTTCTGTAGCAGATGGTGAGGGACAATAGGGAACCCCTTGTTTCAAGTACAATGCAGTTGTTCTCAAAGCTCTTTGATGATAATGTGTGTTTTTATAAAGAAAATCACAGTCTAACGATGTTAGGCATGTATTTGAGGCATTTAAGACTCTATATTGTTCAGTGCAGCTGACTTTACTTGCTTTAATGGAAGTCTCAGACTCTTGGCTGCCAATGTCATTATAACATAACAATTGATGTATTTTAAGTAGGGATCGACCGATATTGATTTTTTAGAGCCGATACCGATACCGATATTCTGTGAACTTTCAGGCCAATAGCCGATAACTTATATTGATATTCTGTGCATTTTCATTTTAGAAAAAAAAAATTCCTACACAAATCTGCTGTTAAATAAACATGTTTATTGTTAACATTTAGCTTTTTTTGTAAATCTTTCTTTTTCATTGGTGATATGGGTCAAATACAACAAATTCACATATACAGTGTGTTAAACCTCATACTATATCATACACTCCTTATACATACCTCATAATATTACACATATACAGTGTGTTATATATCATATACCTCGCTTATACTACATCATACACTCTTTTGAGTCCTTATATACCTGATAATAGTATACATAACATATACTGTGTGTTATATATACCTCATACTATTATACATATACAGTGTGTTATATGTATTACAGGGAGTGCAGAATTATTAGGCAAGTTGTATTTTTGAGGATTAATTTTATTATTGAACAACAACCATGTTCTCAATGAACCCAAAAAACTCATTAATATCAAAGCTGAATATTTTTGGAAGTAGTTTTTAGTTTGTTTTTAGTTTTAGCTATTTTAGGGGGATATCTGTGTGTGCAGGTGACTATTACTGTGCATAATTATTAGGCAACTTAACAAAAAACAAATATATACCCATTTCAATTATTTATTTTTACCAGTGAAACCAATATAACATCTCAACATTCACAAATATACATTTCTGACATTCAAAAACAAAACAAAAACAAATCAGTGACCAATATAGCCACCTTTCTTTGCAAGGACACTCAAAAGCCTGCCATCCATGGATTCTGTCAGTGTTTTGATCTGTTCACCATCAACATTGCGTGCAGCAGCAACCACAGCCTCCCAGACACTGTTCAGAGAGGTGTACTGTTTTCCCTCCTTGTAAATCTCACATTTGATGATGGACCACAGGTTCTCAATGGGGTTCAGATCAGGTGAACAAGGAGGCCATGTCCTTAGATTTTCTTCTTTTATACCCTTTCTTGCCAGCCACGCTGTGGAGTACTTGGACGCGTGTAATGGAGCATTGTCCTGCATGAAAATCATGTTTTTCTTGAAGGATGCAGACTTCTTCCTGTACCACTGCTTGAAGAAGGTGTCTTTCAGAAACTGGCACTAGGACTGGGAGTTGAGCTTGACTCCATCCTCAACCCGAAAAGGCCCCACAAGCTCATCTTTGATGATACCAGCCCAAACCAGTACTCCATCTCCACCTTGCTGGCGTCTGAGTCGGACTGGAGCTCTCTGCCCTTTACCAATCCAGCCACGGGCCCATCCATCTGGCCCATCAAGACTCACTCTCATTTCATCAGTCCATAAAACCTTAGAAAAATCAGTCTTGAGATATTTCTTGGCCCAGTCTTGACGTTTCAGCTTGTGTGTCTTGTTCAGTGGTGGTCGTCTTTCAGCCTTTCTTACCTTGGCCATGTCTCTGAGTATTGCACACCTTGTGCTTTTGGGAACTCCAGTGATGTTGCAGCTCTGAAATATGGCCAAACTGGTGGCAAGTGACATCTTGGCAGCTGCACGCTTGACTTTTCTCAGTTCATGGGCAGTTATTTTGCGCCTTGGTTTTTCCACACGCTTCTTGCGACCCTGTTGACTATTTTGAATGAAACGCTTGATTGTTCGATGATCACGCTTCAGAAGCTTTGCAATTTTAAGAGTGCTGCATCCCTCTGCAAGATATCTCACTATTTTTGACTTTTCTGAGCCTGTCAAGTCCTTCTTTTGACCCATTTTGCCAAAGGAAAGGAAGTTGGTTAATAATTATGCACACCTAATATAGGGTGTTGATGTCATTAGACCACACCCCTTCTCATTACAGAGATGCACATCACCTAATATGCTTAATTGGTAGTAGGCTTTCGAGCCTATACAGCTTGGAGTAAGACAACATGCATAAAGAGGATATTGTGGTCAAAATACTCATTTGCCTAATAATTCTGCACTCCCTGTATATACCTCATATTCATACATCATGCACACATTATAGTATGTAATTGTAATGTGTGTATGATGTAGTATGAGGTATATATAATACATATAACGCACTGTATATGTTTAATAGTATGAGGTATATATAACACACAGTATATGTTATGTATACTATTATCAGGTATATAAGGACTCTAAGGAGTGTATGATATAGTATGAGCGAGGTATATAATATATAACACACTGTATACAGTTGCAAGAATACTGTATACAGTCTTTAGCTGACACTCTAGGATTCTTCTTCACCTCATTGAGCAGTCTGCGCTGTGCTCTTGCAGTCAACTTTACAGGACCGCCACTCCTAGGGAGAGTAGCAGCAGTGCTGAACTTTCTCCATTTATAGACAATTTGTCTTGACCGTGGACTGATGAACAGCAAGGCTTTTGGAGATACTTTTATAACCCTTTCCAGCTTTATGCAAGTCAACAATTCTTAATCGTAGGTCTTCTGAGAGCTCTTTTGTGCGAGGCATCATTCACATCAGGCAATGCTTCTTGTGAAAAGCAAACCCAGAACTGGTGTGTGTTTTTTATAGGGCAGGGCAGCTGTAACCAACACCTCCAATCTCATCTCATTGATTGGGCTCCAGTTGTCTGACACCTCACTCCAGTTAGCTCTTGGAGATGTCATTAGTCTAGGGGTTCACATACTTTTTCCACCTGCACTGTGAATGTTTACATGGTGTGTTCAATAAAAACATGGTACCATTTAATTCTGTGTTATTAGTTTAAGCAGACTGTGATTGTCTATTGTTGTGACTTAGATGAAGATCAGATCACATTTTATGACCAATTTGTGCAGAAATCCATATCATTCCAAAGGGTTCACATACTTTTTCTTGCAACTGTATGTATAATATTATGAGGTATATAAGGACTCCTTATATACCTCATAATATTACACATATACAATGTGTTATATATCAGATACCTCGCTCATACTACATCATACACTCCTTAGAGTCCTTATATACCTAATAATAGTATACATAACATATACTGTGTGTTATATATACCTCATATCACATTAGACATTATATACCTCGTACTATTATACATATACAGTGTGTTATATGTATTATATTCCTTTAGCTCATACTACATCATACCACATCATATATAATGTGTGTATGATGTAGTATGAGGTATTTATAATACATAACACGCTGTATATGTATAATAGTGTATGAGGTATATAAGGTGTGTAATATGATGTCGTAGGTAACACTCTGTAATATGATGTCGTAGGTAACACACTGTATATCTACCAACGACGCACGTATTTATTACCATATTATTTATTATAACCATAGCACAAGTGTATAGTGACTGTAATCTCGACAGGCACTTTATGTTTCTCCACTCTGCCCTACACTGACCTCTTTCCCGGCTCCAATGACGTCAGTCACATCGACTAGCGTCGCCTACGGAGTCCCGTTCGGCACGCCCACACGCGTACTTTCTCCTGTACTCCAGTGATAGTTGGCACAGGCAGCCGAAAGACATGGCGGACTCAGAGACTTCGGACGGGTGGACGCGCATGGTGTAAGCATTATCGGTGGTATTGCAAAAACAGGAATATCGGCCGATAATATCGGCCAAACCGATGGTGATCCCTAATTTTAAGACCCTGATAATGTCATAGAATCACTTGGGGTAAGCATGTCACAATGCACATAGCTTTTTAGCTGCCTTTTACATGGGCTGATCATTGCCCCAAGTAAACCTGTCCCCGACCAACTGGCAAATAAGCAAAAGCTTATCACTATGTAACACCATACATCATTTATGTGACACCAAAAATTTGTCTTATTAAAATGATACTTAAAAAGAAACCTATCACTATGAAAAATGCTTTCCAATCTACTGGCATCATGTAATAGAGCAGAAGAAGCTAAAAAAAAGATAGAAAGTTTTGAGGGGGAAAAAAATCTTTACGATTTTTAATATGCTACCAGAAAATTAAAAAAGAGCACTTGCAAAACATAAAGAGAACCTGTCACCATAAAATTCAGTGCAGTCTTTGGACAGCAAGTTATAGAGCAGGAGGAGCTGAGCAGATTGGTAAATAGTTTTGTAGAAAAAACATCTGTAAAACCTGTAATTTATACATTTTAATTTTGTGGTGAAAGGTTGTCTTTAATGCGATTGAGCTGATAATGACAATGTATAAACTGCTTGTGGTGTTTTGTCAATGGTCGCACAACCAGAGGTGGGGCTTCACACAGCCACCACTTCCACTAAGGTTGCCCATTTTCCTAGCCACTTTAGCAAAGTGTTGAGAAGCTTAAAAAGTTGCAAATTATGGTGTGAGACATAATTTGTAACTTTTTTACATCACAAGTAGTCACGTAATAACTTTGATAACCCTCCCACCTTGTTTATCCTGACAAGTTTCCATAAATGAGCTCCAATCTCCACGCTGTATTTTCCACCAGCGTCCGTGTAAATGGAACCTTAGTCATAATACAAACTGTAGTGTGCAAGACCTCTTGACAGAATGTTTTGCCATCTAAGCTTATCCTAAAAAGATCAAGATGACGTATAATTCTGTTTCAGTTTGCTTTTATAGAGCTTGTTATATTCTAAAGATATTTTCTAATTAACCTTTGCTGACTTTTTTGTACCTACCACCAGATTGTGATGCAGTCATGTGGAAATTAGTTGTGACATGTTTTTTTGCTGCTGAATTTGAATCAAATTATTGCTGAAGTAAACAGAAAATTAAAGTCACTGATAGTATTCACTGAGTGCCAGACACTTGGCGTAAAGGTTGATAAACGCTAACAGGAAAGACTTGCTATCTTATTGAAATGGGCACATCTATTTGAAATTGCCTGTTGTCAGGATGTGTATTCATTTACAATGACTTGTCCATCATGTTCAGTTGCACAGATAAATTAGCATGACCTATTAGAGTTCATATGTTGGATGCAATATCAATAAACATAGGCTATGGAACTAAAAGAGTCTACTGATAACATACTAGTCCTTTGGAAAAACAGGTTGAAACGTTCTTGAATCTCTCTGGAGACTTCTGGGCTAACAGAGCGGTAGTTCCTACTGAGCCCTGCAGGTGACAGTGCTCCGTAGGAATATAATGAATTTTCCATACACTATACACTACTGCAAGTAGTCACAAGTAGTGTACGGTAGAAGTGATCTAAAGATCACATGTTCAGGTCCTCTTGGGGGGCTTAAAAAATTTTTTTTTTTAATTTAAAAACGTTTTTTAAAAATATAAAAATTTTAATCACTCCCTTTCCCCATAATAAAAATAAACAATAAAATAAAGATAATTTGCACTGTCACATCCCAAACCGCCCAATCTTTTCAAATATAATGGTGTTTTAGATGCCAGTCTTAATAAGCCCTATAGTTAGTGGTGGATAGCTGAAGTTATGTAGAGGCATCGGCCTCTACATAACTTAGGCGTATTCACTTCCAATTATAAATCTAAGACAGCTTCCTCGCTGTCTTACATTTAGACCATTTTCTACGCCTAAACCAGGCGTAGAAAATAACTTAGACGGGCCTACCGTCCCGTCCCCTTTTTAGACCTGGCATGAGCAGGAAAGAAGTCATATATTCTGCTGCAACATGGTGTGCGACAGAATCTGCGCCAGATATACGCCACAGAAGTGGCGTATATCTGTTCATAAATTACCTTAATTTTTCTTAGCAATGCTGGCACATATGAACATGGGACCAACACAGATGACTTCAGCTGCCAAGTGCACATGTAACAGGTCAGCCAGTTTCATAGGTACAAATCTGCTGACAGATGCCCTTTAAGTATTTAAAGCAGATATGTCAGTAGAGGATACTCTCTTAAAAAGCACAGATTTTCTTCATTCATTAGTCATTAACAGGTCACATTGAAATTTCCTTTTCACAGCTATTTTCTTGATAAGCCATAGCTTTTGGTCTTTTCAGTTGATACCAAGGGCATTGCTAGGGTCTCAAAAGATCCGGGGCCCAAGCACCAATGCATATGGCCAAATTCTCTAAGTTGAACAACCGCATCCCCCCACAAACACTAGCACTGAAGACATTTTACTGTACTTGCTATACAGCAGCACATACTTCTCACATCCAGGGCCTCCCAGGTGACGTCTCCTCTGATGTAGATCTTCTCTGTTATCATCTTCTCCATTCGGTCAGGACACTTCTCTCAGCCGCCTTGTCTCTGCAGAGTGTGACACACAGACATCTTAGCTTCCTTACCTTTCTGTACCCCCAAATACTATCCTGAAGAAAAATGAGTCCCCCCCATAGTAACAGTACTCCTCATAGTCCCACCAATAGTAATTCCCTTCTAGAATGGTCTCATTAGTAATACTGCCCCCTACTGGACCAAACAGTGATAATGCTCCACAAGAGTGCCCTCATTAGTAATACTGCCCCCTACAGTGCCCCAACCGTGATAATGCTCCCCAAGAGTGCCTCCATTAGTAGAAGAGCCTCCTCTTGTGAATTTGTAGTGAATTGAATGTATGGCAGCCAGTAGCATAGTCTGCTATTCAGGACTATTGGAAACCTATGTGTCAACAGATCTTGGGGCTATTATAGCAACATTTTCTATAAACATCCTAGAAATAATGGCTAAATATTTGGTATAATTCAGTATAATATTTTGTCTAATTTTTTTCTAAAACAAGTAATCATATGTCAATAGCTAAAAGTAGAACATTTCTGGAATGCCATCAGTCCATTATTTATTTGTAGGATTTAAGGTCTCTCGTCTAGTCTTCCATGTGTCAGAGAGTTTTACTTTTGAAAACAAATGTTTCTCCCTAACTCCGCTCATGTCAGTTTTGATTCTGCAGAAATTACTGTTTGTTCTTTTCCTGACCTGGGCTGTCAGCAGGATTCATTTGACTCTTCAGGTTTCAACAATATATTTACATATTTCTTGCTGTAATTTTTTGTATGATGTTTTGAAATAGCAATAGAGAGAATGTCTTCGACCATACCTCCCACCAATGTATAAAATAACTTTTTTTAAATTCCAGGTTTTGTATTTTCCCAGTGAATTCTAATCTTATAATTTCATTTGTTCATCTTCCTGTAATGCATATCATACCCATTTAAGGATTCTCATTGCAATCTGACATGGTAGAGATTTATCACTTAAAGTGCATCTGTCAGCAGATTTGTACCTATGAAACTGGCTGACCTGTTACATGTGCACTTGGCAGCTGAAGACATCTGTGTTGATTCCAGGTACATATGTGCCTGCATTGCTGAGAAAAATGAAGTTTTATTATATGTAAATGAGCCTCTAGGAGCAACTGGGGCGTTGCCTTTACACCTAGAGCCTCTGCTGCACTCTCTCCACTTTGATTGACAGGACTAGGTGTGATGAAGTTTTCACTGCCTGGTCTTTCAATTAATGTGTGTGCAGTTGCAGCGAAAGCAAAGGCTCTAGGTGTAACAGCAACACCCTTGTTGCACCAAGAGAGTCATTTGCATATATTAAATATATAGTGTATATTTTTTTCATAATATGGGGACCCAAACTTTTAGAGACCCTCCAGTCATTACCTAATTAACTAATTGCTATAAAATATAAACAAATTATTTACATGAAAGTTATATATTTAAAATATAACCCTTCATAGCAAGCGTCCTGCTAATAGAAGCAATTTTATTGCTGTTGTTACATACTGATTAAATGCTTAGTGACCACCAATATGCCTTTTTATGACAGACACTACTAAGGAGCCTTAGACTGGGTTGCAGCCTTTTTACGGTGTCCCAGTGTAAGCACAGCATGGGTCTCCTGTGCAACGGAAAGCAGTGGCTTGGCTCTCACATGAGAGCTGCGCATCTGCTCTAATGGTCTGGACCACTGATCTGGGCCATTTCACTCTTTAGATGCAGAAGGCAATAGTGTCTGCGACATGTAAGTGGTTACAGAAGGAGCGGACTCCCTCTGTTTCCCATCAGCACCCGACGAATGAGATCATAGGGTGCCGATGTCTGTGCATGCAGGCCTGCCTTTAGCGTGTCCTAATAGGTGGTGAACTCCATAAAAAGTCATGTTACTTATGCCAAAAAATTACTTACTACACTAAGGTTTGGTCCACATCTCAGTTTGTTAAATCTGTAGTCTGTTCCAGCAGAGGAGCAGACTATTTAAGTTTCCATATCTGGCCTAGTAGGAGACATCCAGGCCCCATCGAACCCACATTTACTATAATGGGATATGGCAGGCAGTGGCGTGCCTAGGGTGTTTCGCACCCAGGACTGGTCCTTTTTCTGCCCCCCCCATCCCCCAATACTTAAAAAAAAAATTTACCCCCTCACAGTAGTTTTGTACAGATGTGTGCCCCCTCACAGTAGTTATGCCCTCTATGTGCCCCCTTCACAGTAATAATCCCCATTGTGCCCCTTCACAGTAATAATGCCCATTGTTCCCCCTTAATAGTAGAAATGCCCACTGTGCTAGTAATGCCCTCTGTGCCCCCTCCATAGTAGAAATCTCCATTGTGCCCCCTTCACATTAATAATGCCCACTGTGCCCCCTTCACAGTAATAATGCCCACTGTGCCCCCTTCATTGTAGTAATGCCCTCGGGCTCTGTGCCCCCTCCATAGTAATAAAGTCCTCTGTGCCCCCTCCAGAGTAATAAAGTCCTTTGTGCCCCCTCCATAGTAATAAAGTCCTCTGTGCCCCCTCCATAGTAATAAAGACCTCTGTGCCCCTCCACAGTAATAAAGTCCTCTGTGCCCCCTCCATAGTAATAAAGTCCTCTGTGCCCCCTCCATAGTAATAAAGTCCTCTGTGCCCCCTCCATAGTAATAAAGACCTCTGTGCCCCTCCACAGTAATAAAGTCCTCTGTGCCCCCTCCATAGTAATAAAGTCCTCTGTGCCCCCTCCATAGTAATAAAGTCCTCTGTGCCCCCTCCATAGTAATAAAGACCTCTGTGCCCCCTCCATAGTAATAAAGTCCTCTGTGCCCCCTCCATAGTAATAAAGTTCTCTGTGTCCACTCCAAAGTAATAAAGTCCTCTGTGCCCCCTCCATAGTAATAAATTCCTCTGTGCCCCATTCATAGTAATAAAGCCCTCTTTACCTTCTATGTATAAAAATAAATTAAAAAAAACACAGTAACTACACACCTTGTCCCATTCCTGAAGCTCACATACCTCTCTACCCTGCAGGCACAGATCGCTCTGCAGCACTGTGTGGGTGGAGCTTATGCAGATTTCTGGGCTGCAGGCTCCGCCCACACAGGTCGGCAGCATGATCTGTGTTTGCAGGCTGAATGGTGGAGTGGAGCGAAGTCTTCCTGCTCCACCATTCACAGCGCCTTTGGCCTGAAGGAAGGGAGGAGCGCTGGGAGCTGAGCAGTGAGTGACAGGACCGCAGCTCCCAGCGCTCCAGCAATGAGCGTTTCCATCTGTATTGATGGAAGCGCTCATTGCTTCTGGCACCCCCCTGAGAGCCGGAAACCGGGGTGGACCGCCCCCTTAGTATGCCAAGAATAGGACATGTTCTTTTTTTTCCGGAGCTGCGGACCGGAAGAGCGGGGGTGCGCTACGGAAATGCGGATGCGAACAGCACAATGTGTGCTGTACGCATCCATTCCTGCCCTATAGAGAATGAATGGGTCAGCAACCTGTTTGGTAGAATTGCGGAACGGGTGTGGACACATTCACGGACGTGTGAATGGACTCTAAATGTCGTGCAGCAGTATTCTTTCACCAGAAGTTCTGCATTTATGCTGGAAACCTTCTGGATCCCCACCAGATCCTATTAAAGTTCATGGGGATCCAGCGGTGTCCAGTTATGGCTGTTGGAACAGACTACCAGATTTACCAAATGGAGATGTGGCCAAAGCCTTACTAATTAGTGCTCTTTTTTGCCATCAACAAAGAACGTGCGAGCAAACCGTGGGGACCCTGGTATAGACACTTGTTTGCTTGTCTGTCCTTGGACAGGGAATGTAAAGGACATGGAAGTGTTCCATATAAACAAAGACAGCAAAGCCTTTAGACATGATCTCAAATATCTGTACTTAGAGCTAGAAATAAGTGTGTTTTTCTTACCCACTTTAAATTTTATTGGCTCACAAATCAGTCTGCAAGATTTGAAATTGATTTCCTATTTTATTCTCTGGACTGGAAAATTAGCAAATCAGGTAAAACTATTACTTGTTCGTATTCCAGGGTTATGTGAGCTGTAAGGCTAGGTTCACGTGGAGTACTTTGGACCCTGCTTTTGGTGCTGATTCTGTGCTAAAACACATACAGAACCTCATTTCAATAAGGAATCCGCATGTTAAACCATACAGCGCTCTTTTTTTCCCTGCTTGTGTTTTTAAAAACCGCAGAGTACAAAAAAGAAGTGTCCTAGCCATTCTTTAGATGGAATCTAGGTCCAGAATTTCTATTGAAAATGGGCAGGAATGAAAATCCTTGCTGAAACAGAACAAACAAAAAAAAAACACATTAAAAAGTGTCAACTCCGTATCAGGTTTTTTCAGTGCTGAAAATACTCCATGTGAACCTAGGCTAAGAGTGCTGAATGCAGTAATAAAGTCCTCTGTGCCCCCTCCATAGTAATAAAGTCCTCTGTGCCCCCTCCATAGTAATAAAGTCCTCTGGCTTTATTTATTATACTAGTCTCGGGGAACCTCTTTAAGGATGCTGACACACTGTTTTGTTTTGTGCTTTTATTTTTGTGCAAAAAGCTCCTCAAATAACTGCTGGTAAATCTTTTTTTTGTCATTTCAAGGCATTTTTCCCAATGGGTGTTTTTTTTATAATGGCATTTATTTTAAGTAATTTATTTTCTGGTATTTTGTTTTTTACAAAAAGAAATCCTCTGTAAAGCACTATGGGGAAATTACATAGGTGTGCCATGCAAAAATGCCCTTAAAATGTAACACACATTGCACTTGAATTTTTGGCTGGGCAGAAAAAAGAGGGAAGAAAGCTGAAGCATGTTGCAATTTAAAAAAAACAACTATTGACCCCCAAAAACGCACTAAAGGTCAGAAAGTGCCACAATAAAAAATGTGCTGCATTTAGTATTTCCCATAGATTATCCATATATAGAGCTGACCGCAAAAAACACCAGTGAAGAAAACACCATAAATTGCAAAACCCCTCAAAAATGTCAAGAAGAAACTAATGAGGTGTGGCACCAGCCTAAAACACGGGGCTTGAATAGGGTAGTTTCTTATATATATATGAAGACACCGCAGCACATCCGTAGGTGAAAAAAATGTGGATCTTTATTCACCCTTGGGTGAATAAAGATCCACATTTTTTTCACCTACGGATGTGCTGCGGTGTCTTCATTTTTCTGTATTATACACCTTGGTAAGGTGTTTTCATCGCTGGCACCCATTCATCTGCTACTAGGTGTGCTGCCCTGAACTCTCGTTGTCTATATATATATATATATATATATATATATATATTTATTTATTTATTTTTTTTGGAATGTCGAAACCCTAGCAGCTACAGTACAAATAATTGAGTCGTATTTTACAGTGCGTTTCGTGCATGTGGTGGAATATAATTTTTTTCCTCATGTCAATTCATTGTTTCTTTAAGTCTCACTCCCACACATAGAGCTTTCAGGAAACTTGTGTTGCCATTCTTTCAAAATAATTGCTCTATAATTGTCACAGTTATTTTACATGAATAGTTCTCATGATCGACTTGCTCAAATCTGAGTAGGCGATGGTTACACAAATTGGCTTTTGTGAAATGCAGTGTAATATCTGCCTCTAAAAAAAGCATTATTACTGAAAGTTGCCTGTGAGTGTTTGGCTGCACTTGAACAGTAAAATACTGTTCGACATCTGCTTAATACAACTCTATGCAGCTTGAAAATAAGGGGCAAGCTTCAGAATTACAGCTGATGGAAACTTTCTACCAAGGCTGCATGTGTTGGCGTACGTTATTAATCTTGTCCTCCGCTATTACCTTTTTTATCTGGATCCTGTTAACTGGGGATTTGTATTTAACTTATGGAAAGATCTCCTTTTTTGTTTTCTTATTCCAGATATGAAAAGGGTTTTGGCATAATGCATCAAAGGCTTCTAAGTCAGTAGCATCATGGAAAATTGGCCAGTCTGAAAGCACGCGTGGTGCCGTAAATACTTGTTTAGATTATGTTAACTGTCTCTTGTTCCACAATTTGTCTTTTTATTCCTATCACTTAACAGCTAAATGAAGAGTGACGTCAAGATTAGTTAACCAAAAATGTGTTCAGTTTAAACAATTTACAATGTGATATTTAGCAATTATGTATTTATATGTGCTGGCTGTACAGTGTTTGCTGTCTTAGTTCATACATTGCATTCTGAGTCATTTTGGCTGCTGGGGTAGACAACTGCAAGACACAATCAGAGAAGAGGCACCAAGATTTTATATCATACTTCACCTGTGGCCAGGGCATGTCTTAGGGGTTTTAGAATTTAATATGCTGGGGAAATGGAATTATCTAGTATATTGATTAGCGTCTTTTTTTTTTTTTTACATAAGTGAATAATCGCGTAAATGAACATTCATATGAACTTTTGTTAAGCCCAATGTAAATAGACCTAGCAATCAGATGAAAAATTAGCAAAGAAGCATATCTCAGTGGCCACATCTTGTACAGTTTATGGGCATCAAAAGGATCATTCAAACCCCTCCCAATAATTGCCATATAAAAATGAGTGCCAATAGATTTCCTATATATTAGTGGAAAATCATGATGAGCAAATTATTCCTTCCCTCCGTGTATAAAGGAATTTTATTTAGGTAACTGTATTTTACCATCCAGATTGACAATGTTCAGTGGTTAGGAGGATATTTCTAATATTGTCCATTTTCAGTGCTTTTGGTCATAACTCAGCAGAAAGTTGCAATATGTGGCTCCTGAACCACTGGTTAGGCACCTTTGTTGTATACCATAAAGGAGTGTGTTAATTACTGTACAGAAAAACATCCAATCTAAAGCCAGTCCTACTTTTAGCATTTTCACGGACATCAGTGTGGAAAAACTCTGCATGTAACATCTGTAATTGTGTATTTTTCATTATCCATCCATGGCGGCAGTACTAAGAGCATTTTCTAGAACTGGTTCTCTAAAATAATAATCCATGGGAAATATCATTGATGACCTACAGTGCCTTGTAAAAATTTTCATACCCATTAAAAAATAAATTTCATGTTACACCCATAAAGTTAACTGTATTTTATTTGTATTTTATGTCATAGACCAACACGAAGTAGCAAGTATGTGTGAAGTGAAAAGATAATGATACATGATTTTCAAAATTTTTAATAAATAAAAATCTGAAAAGTGTGTCGTGCATATACAGTTGCAAGAAAAAGTATGTGATTTGGAATGATATGGATTTCTCCACAAATTGGTCATAAAATGTGATCTGATCTTCATCTAAGTCACAACAATAGACAATCACAGTTTGCAATCACAACTAATAACACACAAAGAAAGCGATTCACAGCAGACATCCCAAGAATATTGCTGAACTGAAACAGATCTGTAAAGAGGAATGGTCAAGAATTACTCCTGACCGTTGTGCACGGCTGATCTGCAACTACAGGAAACGATTGGTTGAAGTTATTGCTGCCAAAGGAGGTTCAAACAGTTATTAAATCCAAGGGTTCACATACTTTTTCCACCTGCACTGTGAATGTTTACATGGTGTGTTCAATAAAAACATGGTAACATTTAATTCTTTGTGTGTTATTAGATTAAGCAGACTGTGATTGTCTATTGTTGTGACTTAGATGAAGATCAGATCACATTTTAGGACCAATTTGTGCAGAAATCCATATCATTCCAAAGGGTTCACATACTTTTTCTTGCAACTGTACATATGATAGAATGGCCCAGTCAAAGTCCAGACCTAAATCCCATTGAGAATCTGTAGCAAGACTTGAAAATAGCTGTTCACACACACTCTCCATCCAATCCGATGGAGCTTGAGCTATTTTGCAAAGAAGAATGTGCAAAAATTTCCGCCTTAAAATATTCTTAAATTCTTAAAATAGCGCCGTGCCTGTGTACATGTTGTATTGAGATATTGCAGCTCAGCCGTACAGGTACAGCATATGGATAGCTGCTTTTGGAAGAATATACACATTCTTTTCTTATGCTTTGCAATCTTTTTGATGTCTTTTCAGCTATTTAAAATAAGACATTTGTCTCTCCTATCGCATCAAAGTGAGACATCTAGAATAACATATTTTATTAAAGAGCAGTTCATTCATCCTAGTAAATAATGTAGTTATAAGCTGTGTTTATTTTATGTTTTTCTCCTTAGCCCAACAATAGCAACTGTTCTTTTGATCCTGTAATATAGCAAATGTCATGTGGACCAAAGACAACAGTCTCATGAACTTTGAGAAATGCCTTATAACTAAATGTCTAGCCTTAGCCAAGGGACAGCAAATAATATTATAGTAGTAAAGGCAATACAGACAGAGTAATAGACGACTTCCCTGCAAACATTGCTTCATAGAAGTAAAGTCTAATAATGTATATTTGAATCATGGCGAACTGTAAACTATCCATTTGTGCTTTCTCAGCTAATTGCTGGCATCTCAACAGTGAATTTTATTACATTGTATATTTAGCTGGAGACGCGTGACTTTCTGACCTACAAAAAAGAGAAAAACGATTTCATTTTCTCAAATTGGAAATGTGTGTTCAAATAGTAGCAAAGAAAAAATATCATTAAATTTGAAAGATTGAATGCTGCTACCCTGCATATACCACTCGGTAGTCAGTGTACTAACTGCCAACTTATGAGCACAAAGCTAATGTGCACATATGAAATAAGGAATCTTTTATACAATGAACCCCACAACCACATGAAAACAGTGCATCCATGAGCAGGGGCATAACTTGAAATACCATGTGTTATTTGTTTATACTAGGGGCAGAGGGCTCATTGGTCCCCCTTAGGCACCAGGCTCTGGATGTGACTGCTAGCTCTGAACCCCTAGAGGCTATGTCCCTGTCTGTGGACCCAGGAATACAATTGTACTGGGTGTGACTGCTGGGTGTGTTGTCATAATAGATACCATGTCAACAATAAAAACCCAATCATAAACACTACTTCTCAATTGCAAGAAATAATATATTTATTAAATAGAAAAATATATTAAAAGCACTGGCCATAACAGCCCCAAAAATACAAATAGCACAAAGGACATTTAAAAACATAGCACCAATAATGAGGTGGAGGATGTAGGAGGAAAAAACTAGTGTTACATATTTAAGCCAAAGTGGACAATGCTATGATAAGCAACACATTAAAGCTAATACATGTACTCAATCTCACTAAAACAGTCTCATGCTTAGAAAAATGAATATATACATTATGTATACCGACCTAAATTGTCCATATATGTATATAGTTCTTGCAGCGGCCCCACACCACCCCTTCAAGACTTGTCTAGTTCTCTTGTTATCAGCTGTTTTGTCTTCCTCGCCCCTCTTGCTTATTGCTTTTGACTTTGAAAAATGCTTTCAACTTCATCTCAAGATGGGGCAGCTTCATATTACACATGTCAATGCAAGTCTATGGAAAGGGGAAGGGGAGGAGTGAGAAGCAGCATGAGTGTGATGGGACTTAAAGAAAGACATTATAGGGACTGCACAGCTACACAGGAAATTTATCTCAGTGCAAGTGCTAAAATCCCAACAACTAATACAGGTCCTGCAATTTCCTTCATGATTCTGTTGCATACTTCTGTGTGACTAAGAGAAGCTTAGGAAGCATATTCTCCTCTACTTTCTGTGTGCAGTGGATGGCAGCTAGTCTCCACCCACCATGTCTGAGAGATCTGCAAACTAGATATTCAGCATGTACATAACTGCTGAAAATTACAGATACAAGTGATATAAGTGGTCAGAAATATGTTATTCCTTATGTACACACACTGTATGTAGACACATTGTACTACTGATTAATGCAGAGTTTGTTTAAAAGTTAATTTACGGTTTAGAGGCTAAGTACTGTACACCTTTGGGGGCAATTTATTATTACATTGTACTCATTTTGAGCTTAAAATTAGTTTTCCAATTAGTCTTTATTAATAATGTTGATCCCCTTTCTCCATACAGGCTTGAGATTCAGTAGTAGCAGGCTCTGTATTTTTAATCTTTCTGTCTGGCAGCTCAGCTGATGGGCTACTTATCTCAGATTTCTGACCTCCTAAACACTCATTATAGCTCAATTCTTACTTTACTCATAATAATGTAGCTTAAATAAGTGCTTATCCTTTTAGTAATTTAGAGATAAGGTGTATTACAGGGGTGGCCAACCTGCGGCTCTTTGCTTCTTCAAGTTCAAGCTGTGGAGCCGGGAAGCAGTCAGGGCGGCTCACTCTCCACCCCATGCTCAGATCTCTTTTCCTAATCGGGCACTGGTGCTACTTTGCAGGTCCAGCTCACTCTCCACTATGTCCTGATGCACACAGTTTGAAAACGTAGTACGTGGAGACACGCACTACGACCTGACGTGCTCATCAGGTCACAGTGGAGAGCATTTCAAACCTGCAGAGTAGCAGGTGCACGAGCAGTAGCCCAGTGTCTGATCAGGAGAGGGAAGAGATTTTTTTAAATTATAGAACTGAGCATGGGGGTCTGATCTAAGCATGGGAGGTTCTGATCTGAGCATGGGGGTCCTGATCTGAGCATGGGGGGGGCCTGATCTGAGAAATGGGGGTCTGATCTGAGCATGGGGGTCTGATTTGAGCATGGGGGTCAGATCTGAGCATGGGGGGATCTGAGCATGGAGGGCAGATCTGAGCATGGGGGGTCTTGTTTGAGCATGGGTTGGTCAGGTCTGAGCATGGGGGGTCAGATCTGAGAAGGGGGAGATCTGTGCATTGGGGGGAGATCTGAGCACTGAGGGTCTGACACTGGGAGTCTGATTTGTGTTGTCTGATCCGAGCATTGAGGTTCTTATTTTGGGGGTCTGATCTGAGGTCTGATGAAAAAAAATATTTTTCTTTGGTAATGAAAAATAAGAAAAAAATATTTTTTAGAAGACTTCAGATCAGATGAAAAATCTTTTTTTCTCTTATTTTTCTTTGTTTAAACCTAGGTGCATCTTGTAGGGAAAAAAATATGGTGACTCGTGTTTAAATGTATAGCTTGTGGCTTCTGGTAATCATAAATTATTATTTTTTTGGGCTCTTTGTGTGTAAGGTTGGCCACCCTTGGTGTATTACATGATCAGCACAAAGTGAAAGTATGATGCACACAGCTGGACAAACAGTTAGCCCTAATGGTCCCTTTACACGGGACAATGATCTAGCAGATTGTAGGGAAGGGCTGCACAAAAGATCCAATTACCCGATGAATAAACGTTTTGCTTGTTCATCGGGCAATCAGTGGTACATTTACACTGCAAGATTATTGCTAATGAGTGTTACTAGTAACGCTGGTTAGCAATGATCGTTTCAATTTTCAGCTTGTGTAAAGGGTCCAGTACTGAAAAAATGGTAAAGACCAATTGAAAAAATGATTTTTAGCCCAAAATGAGTAAAATGCAATCATATCATATGCCTGCATTATTTCAGCATCTTCAACTAATATGAAAGGTGTTAGCCAACAATAAAAAATTATTACCTATCCAGGTTATAATTTGGTATAGTTCAATATATATATATAAAGAGGGGGAAATAAAGAGGGTCGTTTTTTCACCGTACTTTGGAGTGCTGCCTCTTCTTTGAAAAATCTATACAACTTGACCTGACAGCCTAAGGCCAGAGGATTTTGTGCACCCAGCTTCATCAACTAAGGAGTGCTGCTGCTATTTCTTTGTGTTTTATATATATATATATATATATATATATATATTGTGGGGATTTGCTCTGGTAGACAGGTTAGCGGATGCAGTATAGAGGCAAGGAACCAGGTTGTAAATCAAACTTGAGTGTTTTATTCACAAAACAAAACATAACAGTCTTTGTGCTTGTTCACACACAGCAAAAATCAAACAATGTTCACCTGGAATCCTAGGTGTCGGTTCACACCTGGGTAAATGCTCAGCCACAGAATAGTTCACTGGCAGGCTTCCAGGCGACCTGCACGCCTGTTTGCAGTCTCCAGCCTAGAGGACTCCACTGCTTCACTGTCAGATGGAGGAAAATCACTGCTTTTATAAGCCTGCCAAGACCCGGCCTGGAACGTGGGGAGTAGCCACCCACACAGCACTTTGGCTACTCCCAGTAAGAGCTGTCCCGGATCAGTTTTACAGCCATACTAAACAGCTTGAAATTTGCAATGACACTTCAGGGAAAAAAAAACAGCTCTTACCTCACCGAGGCCAGGAACCTCGGTGACACTTATCAACCATCAATGATGGCCCCTTGTTCCTTCCTACATACCTCCCCCCTTTGTTCAACCCTGAGGGGGAGGACACATTAAACAGTGTACCCGGGACAGGGCATCCGCGTTTCCTAGTTTTGCAAAGACAGAAACCACCTGGTGACCCGGTCATTTCTGTTCTTGACCTGGCTCATCTATTTGAGAGGGGAGTGGTCAGTCACAAGATGAAACTTTCTCCCCAACAAATAATAGCGGAGAGACTCGAATGCCCACTTGATAGCCAGGCACTCTCTGTCCACTATACTATACCTGGTCTCGGCTGGGGTAAGCTTACGGCTGAGGAAGACAACGGGATGCTCCTCCCCGTTGACCTCCTGAGACATTACAGCACCAAGACTCAGCTTGGTGCATCGGTCTGTACTATAAACTCCATTTTGAAGTCGGGAGTCACCAAAACCGGGGACCCACACAGGGCCAACTTCAAAGGGGAGAAAGCGTTTTCTGCCTGCTCATTCTTGTGGACCGTCACTGACTTGCATCCCTTCAAAAGGCCTGTCAATGGTGCGGCCATTGTTGCAAAGTGGGGGACAAACCTCATATAGTATCCCACCATTCCCAGGAATGACTTTACTTGCCGAGTAGTGACAGGTCGGGGCCAATTCCAAATTGCCTCAATTTTGTTCACCTGAGGTTTCATAATTCCGTGCCTAATTACATACCCTAGGTACTTGGTCTGTTCTTACCCTATCGCACACTTTTTTGGGTTAGCGGTTAAGCCAGCCTCCCTAAGGGAGTCCACTACAGCCTGTACTTTAGGTAGGTGACTTTCCTAGTCGGTACTGTGGATAACGATATCATCCAGGTACGCCGAAGCGTACCGATGATGTGTACCGATAATGTCCATTAGCCTTAGAAACTTGGCGGGAGCGCCATGTAGACCAAAGGGTAATACCTTGTACTGATACAGCCCTTCTGGTGTAATTAAAGCCGTTTTCTCCTTGGCAGCCTCCGTCAAGGGTACCTGCCAGTACCCTTTGGTGAGGTCCAAAACAGAAAAATACCGGGCTTGGCCTAACTTCTCAATAAGCTCGTCCACTCGAGGCATGGGATATGCGTCAAACTTGGAAACCTCATTAAGTTTGCGGAAGTCATTACAGAATCGTAATGTCCTGTCCGGCTTGGGTATTAAGACTATCGGACTGGCCCATTCACTTTTTGACTCCTCAATGACACTCAGCTGTAACATCAGCTGCACTTCTTCCGAGATGGCTTGTCGCCGTGACTCAGGTACCCGGTATGGTTTCAACCGGATTCTGGCCTGAGGCTCAGTGACAATGTATTGTTGGATGACAGAAGTGCATCCAGGGAGGTCGAAAAACACATCCGTGTTCCTGCTGACGAACTCCCTGTCCTCCTGAATCTGTTTAGAGGAAAGGTTGTCAGTGATCTTTACTGTGGCAGCTGCAAACTCTACCCTCAGAAAACCCAGCCGGGGGCTGTTGTCCGTACTTGTCTCCCTGTCCACGGTTTTAGTAAGTTTACATAGTACACCTGCTCCGGCTTTTTCCACCCGGGCTGGAGTACCTTGTAGGTTACCTACTTTTTCGAGCACTTTGTAGGGACCCTGCCACCTAGCCAGGAACTTACTGTCCACCATCGGCACCAGAACCAAAACCTGATCTCCCGGGTTAAAATTCCGAACCCTAGCCTGGCGATTATAGACCCTACTCTGGGCTCGTTGGGCTGCCACCATATGTTCCTTAACCAGCGGCTATACTGTCTCCATCCGCTCTTGCATCCGAATGACATACTCAATCACACTTTTATGCAGTGTGGGTTGATGTTCCCATGCCTCTTTGGCTATGTCCAACAAACCACGTGGATGTCGGCCATACAGCAGTTCGAAGGGCGAGAACCAAGTAGAGGCCTGGGGTACCACTGCGAACATGAGATAGGGTAGCAGAAGATCCCAATCACTCCCATCCTTAGACACCACCCGCTTTAACATGTTTTTCAAGGTTTGATTAAACCTTTCTACCAGGTCGTCCGTTTGCAGGTGATAGACGGATGTCCGTAACTGTTTGATCTGTAGTAGTTTACTGAGTTCCCTCATGACTTTTGACATAAAAAGGGTCCCCTGGTCGGTCAGAATCTCTCTCGGTAGGCCCACTTGGGAAAACATCTCAACTAACTCTTTGGCTATGAGTTTGGCCAAGGTAGGTCGCAGCGGCACCGCCTCCGTGTACCGAGTGGCATAGTCCAGGACTACCAAGATGTGTTGGTGCCCTCTAGCGGACTTCGGTACTGGGCCTATGAGATCCATAGCGATCTGCACGAATGGAACCTCAATAATCGGGAGAGGGATCAGGGGACTATGGAAATGTGGCTGGGGGCTGGTTATCTGGCAGGTTGGGCAAGACTTGCAATACTCTTCCACCTCTCTGAACACACTGGGCCAGTAAAACCGCTGTAGAATCCGGTCCTGCGTTTTCTACTGGCCCAGGTGTCCCCCAAGAACATGTTGGTGGGAAAACTCCAACACGAGCTTGTGATATGCCTTGGGCACCACCAACTGTTCAATATGCTCACCCAGTAGTTGATTTAGCCGGTACAGCATCTCTTGTTGAACCACAAAATGGGGGAACATAGACTCGGCCCCCGGTTGTTGCGGCTCACCCTCAACTACCACCACATTTTCCCAGGCCCGAGATAGAGTCAGATCCTGGTGCTGTGCAGTACTAAAATTGTCTCCAGAGACGTTGAGGTCTGACAATTCCGGACCCGGCGGCAAATCCTCCATATCTCCCACCATTACTTTCTGTGGGGTTGGCTCCCTCCCTTTCACCCGCAGTGGCGGCCATCCCTACTGCCGGCCCTTCAGTCTCAGGTTCCCAGGGTTCCGGTTTCCCCCCTGAGCAAGGCCATTCTATTGTGGTTGCTCCTTCCCCATGGGTATCGGTGGCTCTCACCTCAGGCCACAGTGATGGGAAACCTGGGAAGTCTCTCCCAATTATTAGTTAATGTAACTTTGTGGTGACGGCCACCTCATGAGTCCAACTACCGACCACCGTGGCTAGAGACACCAGGGCGGTGGAATAGTCCTTTAAGTCTCCATGGATGCACATGATGCCGACTTTTTGGCCAGTATACTCGGCGGGCCACACTAGGGCAGCTCTTACCAGGGACACCAGGCTCCCTGACTCCAGCAGCACCACCTCCAGGGTATCTCCCACTTGCACACTTGCACCTGGCACGGGTGACTATTGTCTATTGTCTCGGGGGTACCGGTTGCACACAGCCTCCTGGCATACATCGAGGGCCGGTAGCCATAGTTAGCATCGACAGTCGGCCCTTATGTGGCCAGGCTCTTGACAACGCCAACAGACCACCGGAGCTGGATCTGCAGGGAGTACATCCCAAGCGGGCCTTGCTGGCACCAGCCGCCTGGTCGAGGGTGGAGATTTCCGGGGTTTAACTGGCCCCCTTCCAACAGAACCCCCTTGTAGATTTCTGGTGGCTTCATAGCGCTCCACCAGGTCGACCATCTCTAGGGCATTAACAGGAGACACCTGGCCGATCCTGTGCTTGAGAGGGTATAGCAAAGCCTTCCAGAACACATCAGCCAACAGAGGGTGCAGCATAGCAGTGGGACTCAGTACATCAGGCTGCAGCCATTTTTGCAACCAATGTAGCAGATCATAATACTGTGGTCTGGCGGGTTCAGCCGGGTTAAATTCCCACTGATGCACCTGCTGGGCCTGGACCAATTCATTCACCCCCAGTCTGGCCAGAATCTCACCCTTTATGGTCAGGTAGTAGACTATCTGGTAGTCGAAAAACTACTGCTAGGGTTCAGACGCCAGGAACGTAGCGACAACCTCAGCCCATTGGTCTCGAGATAACTTCTCCCTCACAGCCACCTTTTCAAATACCACCACATAAGTCTTGACGTCGCCCGAGGGGGTCATCCTAGGGATCGCCGCACGGACAGCTTTCCGGGCATCGGGGACATTCTGGAAAGCTCCTGCCGCTTGTAACGCCATCACATGCTGTAATAGCAGCTGGTTGGTTTCCTGCTGCTGCTTGTTAGCCTCCTTGAGGGCATTCACGACCGCCTTTATTTTGTCAGGGGACACAGGTCGTAACCTTGCCGGCTTGATATAGGACATACACCCGTGCCCGGAAAAAAAAAAACTTTTCGGCATCAGGCCAGCCTCATTGCGTGTGCCCGCATCCTTCACCAATTGTGGGCATTTGCTCTGGTAGACAGGTTAGCGGACGCAGTATAGAGGCAAGGGACCAGGTTGTAAATCAAACTTCAGTGTTTTATTCACACTCAGCAAAACATAACAGTCTTGGTGCTTGTTCACATACAGCAAAAAAAAAAAACAATGTTCACCTGGAATTCTAGGGGTCGGTTCACACCTGGCTTAATGCTCAGCCACAGAATAGTTCACTAGCAGGCTTCCAGGCGGCCTGCACGCCTGTTTGCATTCTTCAGCCAAGAGGACTCCACAGCTTCACTGTCAGATGGAGGAAAATCCACACCACCTGATAGTGCTGACTGCTTTTATAAGCCTGCCAAGACCCGGCCTGGAACGTGGGGAGTAGGCACCCACCCAGCACTTTGGCTACTCCCAGTAAGAGCCGTCCCAGATCAGCTTTACAGCCATACTAAACAGCTGAAGTGTCAGACTGCAATCTGCAATAATGACACTTCAGGAAAAAAAACAGCTCTTACCTCAGGAACCTCGGTTACACGTACCGACCATCAATGATGGCCCCTTGTTCTTTCCTACTATATATATATATATATGTTTTTTCTCTCAGATAAGTAGCTACTACAATACCTGTAGCTTGAGCAATATCATATTTAGAAATGATGCATACATTTATTAGGAATCACATTAGGCACACAGCAGCTCTCACCTTCCCTTTCACCAGTCGAGCACGGATGACGCACCCGGATGCGTAATGTTAAATTCGAAAATATAGGAAAATGCAGCTCAAGAAGTGGTGGAAAAAATTTGTAGCTTTATTGCGGCATAAAATCTTCGATAGAAACAGGAATGTTCGGTTACACGTTTCAGACCACTAACAAATATCGGTCCTTCCTCATGACTTATCGAACTGGTAATGGGATCGCATCATATGAGCAGCTCACACAGCTGGCCATGCAATCAATCGATCACATGATCGTGAAGAGCTGCACACACGGTTCAATCACATATGTCCAATCACTTTAAACATACATAGAGAAAATTAAAATCACATGTGCTGACCAAAACATCTACATAAATACGTAGTTGGTGCATATATAAAAGACAATGGCAAAGCAGAAAAATACAATGATAATGAAACATCTGAACACAAAAGGGAGAAAAGGAAATCTCCCCTAATAGTGTAGAATTAAATCATGTCTTTTGTTAAGACCTTGAGGCTGTCTTGAGCCCAGCTGAAAAATCCAATATGCCTCTCGATTTAAAAGTTTCCTCCTATGGTCGCCCCCTCTGGTGGGAGGGAAAACTCTCTTGATTCCTTGAACCACCGGATTGGAGGTGTCACCTGCATGCAAAATCGCAAAGTGTGTGCTGACAGCAGACACGTTGCGGTTTTCGTAGTGTGGGATGTCTGAAATATGCTTGCGTATGCAAGTTTTTATTTCATTCGTGGTACACCCAACATATTGCAACTGACAAAGTTCGCATGTTATCAAATAGACTGCGAACTTTGTGTTGCAATTAAGATAGGACTGTATGGTAAATTCCTTATTATTAGCAGTAGATTTAAACTTTTTTGTGGCTCTAGTATGATTGCAACAAATGCATTTGGCATGACCACATTTATAGCTGCCCTTGTTATTAAGCCAGGTTGGTCCCTGCAAAACCTTTTCAGAGAACAAGCTGGGACTTAAGGAATTGCCCAAGGTTGGAGCCCTTCTTGCTGTACACTTCACTCCCTCTGCGACAATGTCCATCCACTGACTATCGCATGACAATAAAGGAAGATATTTCTTAATGATTTTGCATATGCGATCATATTCCAGGCTATATTGTGTCACAAAGGGAGTGAAATTGCGTTTGCATTTTGGTATGGTATTTACCTGGGGCAGTGATTTTACTTTCGGAAACACCAGGGGAGCTTTATCCATGGCTGAAACTTCAATGACAGAGGAGGCAACAGATTTTTGAGAATAAGCCCTACCAGTTAGCCTATCTGTGATGTTCCTAGCTTCTTGTGTGAATAAATGGATATTCGAACAGTTGCGTCGAGCTCGAATGAGTTCACCTTTGGGGATACTCCGAATTGTATGGGGTGGATGACACGAATTGGCATGCCGTATTGTGTTACCTGCTAGTTCCTTTCTGTATGTAGTGGTGATAACTTCAGATGTGGTGCAGTCCCCCTCCAGGCACAAATCCAGAAAGCATATGCATCTGCTATGATGTGGGAGACTAAAGGAAATAGATTCCACACATGAGTTCATATAGGTGGGTGGGTGTCGATGAGGAGAAAACACCCCTCCCACCGTGCCATAAAGATATTGGCTATGGAGGGAGAGAAATTGGCCCCCATTGACACACCCGAAACTTGAGGATAGAATATAGAATCGAACATGAAAAAATTGTGCTGGAGGAGGAACTCCACCACTATCCCCATATATTCTTGGAGCCCATCCAAATAATCACTATATTTATTGAGGAACCAGCGAAGAGAAACCAAAGCTAGGTCGTGTGGGATGCTGGTGTATAAAGCAGTGACATCTGCTGTAATCCAGGTAAACTCAGGCTTCCATTTGAAGTCTGAGAATGCCTGCAACACAGACCTAGTGTCCCTAAGGAAACTTGGAATATGCGAAATAAGCGGTTGCAGCAGGGAATCGATCCACTCCGAAAGTCTCTCAGAGAATGAACCGATTTGTGCTACAAAAGGGCGTAAGGGAGGAGGAAACATTCCCTTGTGCACTTTCGGGAGTGCATGGAAAATCGACACAATGGGATGTTGGACATACAGTACAGACCAAAAGTTTGGACACACCTTCTCATTCAAAGAGTTTTCTTTATTTTCATGACTATGAAGGCATCAAAACTATGAATTAACACATGTGGAATTATATACATAACAAACAAGTGTGAAACAACTGAAAATATGTCCTATTCTAGGTTCTTCAAAGTAGCCACCTTTTGCTTTGATTACTGCTTTGCACACTCTTGGCATTCTCTTGATGAGCTTCAAGAGGTAGTCCCCTGAAATGGTCTTCCAACAGTCTTGAAGGAGTTCCCAGAGATGCTTAGCACTTGTTGGCCCTTTTGCCTTCACTCTGCGGTCCAGCTCACCCTAAACCATCTCAATTGGGTTCAGGTCCGGTGACTGTGGAGGCCAGGTCATCTGGCGCAGCACCCCATCACTCTCCTTCATAGTCAAATAGCCCTTACTTTCAAAGTTTTCCCAATTTTTTGGCTGACTGACTGACCTTCATTTCTTAAAGTAATGATGGCCACTCGTTTTTCTTTACTTAGCTGCTTTTTTCTTGCCATAATACAAATTCTAAGAGTCTATTCAGTAGGACTATCAGATGTGTATCCACCTGACTTCTCCTCAACGCAACTGATGGTCCCAACCCCATTTATAAGGCAAGAAATCCCACTTTTAAACCTGACAGGGCACACCTGTGAAGTGAAAACCATTTCAGGGGACTACCTCTTGAAGCTCATCAAGAGAATGCCAAGAGTGTGCAAAGCAGTAATCAAAGCAAAAGGTGGCTACTTTGAAGAACCTAGAATATGACATATTTTCAGTTGTTTCACACTTGTTTGTTATGTATATAATTCCACATGTGTTAATTCATAGTTTAGAAAACTCTTTGAATGAGAAGGTGTGTCCAAACTTTTGGTCTGTACTGTATATGTAGTCATATTCTTTCTGGGTGAAAAAAACCTTTCTCCAACCCTAAAGTTAAAATAGTAACCATTTTAGACTGAAAAGGGAAGAGAGGGTTGCCAGACAGAGGTTTATAGCTGTCAGGATCATTTAACATGGATAATACCTGGGATTTATAGACACCAATATCTAAAATGACAACCGCTCCTCCCTTGTCAGCCTCCTTGATTACTATATTATGCATCTCTTTGAGACTTTTGAGAGCCCCCCTTTCTTTATGAGACAAATTCTCATGTTTGCGATGGGGAGTATCATATATCACATGTTTAGTGGAATCATACAATGTACAAAGATCATTTTCTACTAATTCTTGATATCGATCTAGAGCAAGGGACCTCGACTGTACCGGATAAAAGTCCTTATTGGAGACTTTAAATGATGGATTATTGTTGGTACTGGTGGGGTCAGCTTGCCTAGTTCGAGACTCCTGTAAAAAATTTGCATGAATCAATACCTGGAAGCTCATGCCAGATAACATCTGGACATGACCCTGGGAATCGGCATTAGTACAGAGTGCATAGTTGTCAATAACAACAGTAGATTCGGATACAATATCGTGAAAATGTCTTTTGAGTGTAAGACTACGTGCAAACCTGTTGACGTCGAGAATGGTAGCATAGAGATCAAAATGGCGTGTGGGGGAAAAAGACAGCCCTTTGCGTAACACACCAATCTGATCCTCAGTAATAATCGATGCCGACAGGTTTAACACCTGAATGTCCCTTGCGAGATGGATATCGACGAACTCTTCCTGTGTCGCCCCCCGGACCTCCATTTTTTGCCAATTTCTTGTGAGAACTTTCCAAGTGCACATTGGAGGCAGCTGTGATGTTACCGGTGTCAGGACAAACATCTTTATTATCAGGTGCTGAGTCCGTTGAATCAGGGTCAGTGGAGCTGAACGAAACTCTAATACATTTATTAGCAATGATACATGGATCCTACTTTATTTCCCTGTCAATCATTGCTGTATAGTATATATTTGGATAATGCATAGTCACCTTACAGCATATGTCTGATTCCCAGGCCACGTCTTGTAAAATGCATGTTCTTTGTTCATTTCCGCCTTTCTGCATTAAAATAGCACTGTGGTGCTGTCAACCTAGCAATAAGGCGAGATTTCAATTTAGTTGTCATCACTTTAAAGAGATGCAAAGTACCATCTCTGGAGTATAAATGCAGATCTGTTTCAATTACATTTTATGTGTGCTTGAGAACAGAAACAACAAAATAGATCAGTAGATGGAAAAAATCTGCAGACTTTCAAGTCAGTAACGTTAACTAATTTAGAGCAGTAAAAGTACAAAGGATCCATAATTCATGATGTGCTTCCATATTTAAAAGCTGCAGCCTACATTTTATCAATCTTTTAAATCAACAGCATACTGAAACATAGACATTAATCAGTCCAAGTTTTGCCTGTATTTCTGCTCCTCTTCCGGGTCGCTTCCAAAATAACATACATTTATTCCTCCTGAAATTATAAATTTATTTTAAAGTCATTTTTTTTGAGTTTTGGATATTGATATATTGATGACTCATTTGACCTTCAGCAGGCCCTCAAGATTATACCTCTATAGTCTGTGTCTCCATTTTTCAATTTTTTTTTACCAGTGCTTAACATTTCATAACTTAAAATTAGTCAGGATAGGTTTTCAATTTTTTATAAGTGAGAGCTTGACCTCTTGTGGGACATTTGACAAACAGCACAGTGGAGGTGCCGCACAAAGGCTGTGGCTACATAGTGATCTTGGCCATGACCAAAGATCGCTGTGTAGCACTGCAGCCATTGAATGGAATAGGGCTGCAGCATGACTTGCAAGTTGTCATAACCGCAACCCCAGAATAGCATAAAATCCAGCAGTGTTGAATTTCTTGGAATTCTGGGGTGGCAGCAACATGCAAGTCATACTGCCACCTTATTTGATTTAAAGATTGAACTGCTACACAGCAATCTTTGGTTGTGTTTTGTGGCCAAGATCACCATTTAGCCTCCACCAACCTGGTGGGGCTTGACCTCCACTAATCAAACATTAACAAGACAGTGGTAGTTGTCGCTAAGATAGCCTTATTCCCCTTACCATTTGGGAGTATGAACCAGCACAGGGCTACCATTCTCCACAGGCATTGACATTTCAACAAGCAAGTAGGGGGGCCAGAAAGTTGGGGGCATAGGTGAATGTCAGACCTTAAATGGGTTATCTCACTTCAGCAAGTGACATTTAGGGTCCATTCACACGTCCGTAGTGTATTGCGGATCCGCAAATTGCGGATCAGCAATACACCTGTCCGGCACCCCAATAGAACTGCCTATTCTTGGACAAGAATAGGACATGTTTTTTTTTTCCGGAGCCGCGGACCGGAAGATCGGGGGCGTGCTCCGGAAATGCGGATGCGGACAGCACACTGTGTGCTGTCCGCATCCATTCCTGCCCCATAGAGAATGAATGGGTACGCACCCGTTAAACAGAATGATAACTGGGGATGTAGCTGTGTTCAGAATTAAGCAATCACATTCAAGATCATATTAAATAGGAGTCAGCATACACCTGCCATCATTTAAAGCGCCTCTGATTAACCCCAAATAAAGTTCAGCTGCTCTAATTGGTCTTTCCTGAAATTTTCTTAGTCGCATCCCACAGCAAAACCCATGGTCCACATAGAGCTTCCAAACCATCAGAGGGATCTCATTGTTAAAAGGTATCAGTCAGGAGAAGGGTACAAAACAATTTCCAAGGCGTTAGATATACCATGGAACACAGTGAAGACAGTCATCATCAAGTGGAGAAAATATGGCACAACAGTGACATTACCAAGAACTGGACGTCCCTCCAAAATTGATGAAAAGACGAGAAGAAAACTGGTCTGGGAGGCTACCAAGAGGCCTACAGCAACATTAAAGGAGCTGCAGCAATATCTGGCAAGTACTGGCTGTGTGGTACATGTGACAACAATCTCCCGTATTCTTCATATGTCTGGGCTATGGGGTAGAGTGGCAAGATGAAAGCCTTTTCTTACGAAGAAAAACATCCAAGCCAGGCTACATTTTGCAAAAACACATCTGAAGTCTCCCAAAAACATGTGGGAAAAGGTGTTATGGTCTGATGAAACCAAGGTTGATCTTTTTGACCATAATTCCAAAAGATATGTTTGACGCAAAAACAACACTGCACATCACCAAAAGAACACTATACCCACAGTGAAGCATGGTGGTGGCAGCATCATGCTTTGGGGATGTTTTTTTTTCAGCTGGAACTGGGGCCTTAGGGTACTTTCACACTAGCGTTTTTCTTTTCCCGCGCTGAGTTCCGTCCTAGGGGCTCAATACCGGAAAATAACTGATCAGTTTTATCCCCATGCATTCTGAATGGACAGTAATCCGTTCAGGATGCATCAGGATGTCTTCAGTTCAGTCTTTTTGACTGATCAGGCTTTTCAGAAAACCGTAGCATGTTGTATTTTTACCTCCGGCCAAAAATCCGGAACACTTTGACTGAACGCTGGATCCGGCCTATTTCCCATTGACTTGCATTAACGCCGAATCCGGCGCCGTGTGTTCCGACAAACCGGATCCGGCTTTTGCATGTTCAACCCGAAAAATTTGAAAAAAAAGTTAAAGTCCATAAATGGCGGATCCGTTTTTTCCAATGATTTTTTCATTGTGATCAAATGCAATCCGTTTTCACACATTTTTCCGGATCCGGCAGGCAGTTCCGGTGACGGAATTGAACGCTGGATTCAAACAACGCTAGTGTGAAAGTAGCCTTAGTTAAGCTAGAGGGAATTATGAACAGTTCCAAATACCAGTCAATATTGGCACAAAACGTTCAGGCATCTGCTAGAAAGCTGAACATGAAGAGGAACTTCATCTTTCAGCATGACAACGACCCAAAGCATACATCCAAATCAACAAAGGAATGGCTTCACCAGAAGAAGATTAAAGTTTTGGAATGGCCCAGCCAGAGCCCAGACCTGAATCCGATTGAAAATCTGTGGGGTGATCTGAAGAGGGCTGTGCACAGGAGATGCCCCCGCAATCTGAGTGATTTGGAGTGTTTTTGCAAAGAAGAGTGGGCAAATCTTGCCAAGTCAAAATGTGCCATGTTGATAGACTCATACCCAAAAAGACTGAGTGCTGTAATAAAATCATTTAATCAAAACTAGTTCACAATAGTGGTGTAAGTAAAAAAAGTTACACATATTTGCACCCATTTATTGAGAACTGACGTATTTGTGGGGTTTAGCTTGTGATACAGTATATGGAAATAGGGAATCATTTTCCATCTAGGGAGCAACTTTTTCAAAGTAAGCGCCCTTCGAACACCATATTCTTTTGTTTTATCTAAATAGATCCTGTTAAAGTGTTCCAACTCCACTGCTTTCACAGCTGTAGAGGTGTAATATGTTGTCTTCCTCCAGACACCCCTATATTAGGCGTATTTCAGGCGCATATTGTGGCACGAAGGTCCTTTGTGCCACAAACTGCGACTTTTCCCCACTCATGCCAGGACTAAAAAATTGGGTGTGGCACAAAAAGGGATGGGCCGACAATTAGAATCGGCAGTGGATCCACCGAAGTTATGTACAGGCTGGCGCCTCTACATAACTGCGGCGGATCCACCGTCAGTGCAGGGCTTTACTAAGACCGGTGTCTGAAACGCCCGTCTTAATAAATGTGCCCCATACTTTTAATCTTTCTGTAATAATTACTTATGGCTACTTTAATACACCATAACCATAGTGATTAAACGTATGTCTTTATTTCATAGCCTTTCCATTTTTGTTATTGCCTTCCAAGCCAGGGCTCTGTATTATGCTTTTAGACTGGTGAAAGCTAGAGAACATGTCATTCCACATGAAGACCTGTACTATAAATTTCCTAGACTTCATCTATGGAAGAAATCTTGCCTTCCATACTGCGCTTGTCAAACACTTCTAACGAATGGTAATAACCTCTGCCATATCTCATTTTCCTACATAAACAGCTCTAGTTAAAACTATAAATGGTGGAAATTTTAAGCTGTATGGTTTGCATTATCAAAACTGTTAAACAATTATTTTCCATGCTGTCTGGAAACCGCTATCTGCTTTGTGAGAAATGTTGTAAAGATGACTTTTTTAGGGGGGATTTACACAGAAGCAGCTAATTGAGACTTGCTATTGCAGGTGATGTTTTATTTTGTCACTGTTTGCACTTTTATGTGCAGTGGAAAATGTGTTATGTAATGTGAGTGCATTGGGGTACATGACGTTTTATTGGAGTATGTTGCCATTATATGCAAAATACAGGGTGGGCCATTTATATGGATACACCTTAATAAAATGGGAATGGTTGTTGATATTAACATCCTGTTTGAGGCACATTAGTATATGTGAGGGGGGAAACTTTTCAAGATGGGTGGTGACCATGGCGGCCATTTTGAAGTTGGCCATTTTGAATCCAACTTTTGTTTTTTCAATAGGAAGAGGGTCATGTGACACATCAAACTTATTGGGAATGGTGTGCTTGGTTTTAACGTAACTTTATTCTTTCATGAGTTATTTACAAGTTTCTGACCACTTATAAAATGTGTTCAATGTGCTGCCCATTGTGTTGGATTGTCAATGCAACCCTCTTCTCCCACTCTTCACACACTGATAGCAACACCGCAGGAGAAATGCTAGCACAGGCTTTCAGTATCCCTAGTTTCAGGTGCTGCACATCTCATTCACAGCATAGACAATTGCCTTCAGATGACCCCAAAGATAAAAGTCTAAGGGGGTCAGATCGGGAGACCTTGGGGGCCATTCAACTGGCCCACGACGACCAATCCACTTTCCAGGAAACTGTTCATCTAGGAATGCTCGGACCTGACACCCATAATGTGGTGGTGCACCATCTTGCTGGAAAAACTATCTTTGTACCCCATATACCACACCATACCATAATTTTTTTTGTTCCAACAGTCTTGGAGGGATCTATCCAATGTGGGTTAGTGTCAGACCAATAGCGGTGGTTTTGTTTGTTAACTTCACCATTCACATAAAAGTTTGCCTCATCACTGAACAAAATCTTCTGCTTAAACTGAGGGTCCTGTTCCAATTTTTGTTTTGCCCATTCTGCAAATTCAGTGCGCCGATCTGGGTCATCCTCGTTGAGATGCTGCAGTAGCTGGAGTTTGTAAGTGTGCCATTTGTGAGTAGCTAATATCCGCCGAAGGGATGTTCGACTAATGGCACTCTCCAGTGGCGAGTGCTACGCTGCGGGCTCTTGCTGAATGAAGCTAGGACAGCCACTGATGTTTCTTCATTAGAGACAGATTTCATGCGTCCACATTTTGGTAAATCCAACACTGAACCAGTTTCACGAAACTTAGCAAGCAGTTTGCTAACTGTAGCATGGGAGATGGGTGGTCTCGTAGGGTGTCTTGCATTGAAATCTGCTGCAATGACCCGGTTACTGCGTTCACCAGACATCAACACAATTTCTATCCGCTCCTCACGTGTTAACCTCGGCGACATGTCAATGGCTGTAAACAAAGAGAAACTTATAAATAACTCATGAAAGAATAAAGTTACGTTAAAACCAAGCACACCAATGTTTTTCGTGTGAAATTCCCAATAAGTTTGATGTGTCACATGACCCACTTCCTATTGAAAAAACAAAAGTTGGATTCAAAATGTCCGACTTCAAAATGGCCGCCATGGTCATCACCCATCTTGAAAAGTTTCCCCCCTCACATATACTTATGTGCCACAAACAGGAAGTTAATATCACCAACCATTCCCATTTTATTAAGGTGTATCCATATAAATTGCCCACTCTGTAGTTTCCAGTTTAGTCTTAGTCTGTAACATTTAAAGGTTGTAAAGCCTAGGTGTCTACTTAACCCCTGTCCGTAATGTGCCAAATAAAGACTATGCACTCACCTGCCCACATTCCTGCCAGTCCAGCACGACAGCTCCCTTCCTGGTTGGTTTGGGTCTCTGCCGGACCAGAAGTGGCTTGATCCTATGAATTCTGTAGCCAATCACAGTCCTCAGTTACATATGCTACAATAGCACGTCACTAACAGTGATGTGCCGTTCTAGGACATGTGACGGCTGAGACCAGTGATTGGCTGCAGAGCTCATGGGATAAAGCCACTTACCATGATGATTTTTCTCCACCCTAATCACCCTGGTTGACAAGTCTTTTCCTCACACAGCCGGCTCATCTCCCCATTTCTGGATCACTTTTATACTGTGTTTTATATTGAGTAAATTAGTTCTAAGTCATAATGAACTTATTGAGATTTCATGATGCCAGTGGTTTCAGCAACATGAACTTCATGACAGTTACCCTTTAAGCATCTTATCATCTGCTGTGGTAGTTTTCTGATACAAGGGAACTTGCTTGAATTGTCAGATCACTGTAGTTCAGTTATGGGACTAGGGTGCCAGGCATTGCAATATTGCAGTACTGGGCAGGGGCAGCCTGAGAACTTAAACTGTCCCTGAAAAAAAATAAGTTGCCCAAAGGCTGGTCCAAATTGACAGAAGGCAGGGTAACGCAAGTGGGCAGGGCAGCAATATCATATTACAGCACAAAATACTTCCCCAGCAGAACCAAATACCACAATGGATCATTAAAAAAATGACCCAATAGCACAAAAGACCTCCAGAGAAGCTGTACCTCTGTGATAAACAGCCGTCATATGCTGTCCTCCTACTCCAGTTGCCTCAGAATGGCAATACTGTTGAATTCTAGAGTCAGGAGACCGCCTGTGGCCGCCAGCCAGTGCTTGAAGCTGAGGAAGGCTCTGGGAAGTTTCCCTGTATGGTCTATGGCCCTGGTACAGGAGCTGGCACTGCTTAGATAATAATACTGTGTCATATGCAGGAAGCTGAGCAATAGCATTCAACATTGTTCTAGGATTATAAGTGGAAATTTATTTTTTTAATACAGATACTGTATTTTGAGAAACACTGCCCATGTGGCAGTATTATAGCCTAGAGCCTTATATATTTGGCTATTGCTCAGCGTTCTGTGCACATACAGCTCACTGAAACCCACTTATGGGCCACAGTGCATGTAAAGAAGTATTCTATAAATAATAGTTTGAAATTTTGATTGCATTACAATGTAGAGAGCATCATCTGTTTGAAGTACCGAAGAGAAAAAAATCTAATGTAACAAAACGCTTCATTTCAAATGACTTCTATTAAGTGCGTTCTAAAAGCAGTCAACCAGCCATTTATTGTGTACACAAGGTGATATCAGGTTAATTGTTATTTAGACTATTTTAATTTTCTTAATATGTTAAATATCAAATTAAATAAAATTAAAAAACATATTAAATTGTTATTATTACTATTTGCAATGTAGAGATTGACTACAGCATTTTTACAGGTGCAACATGTACAAACCGGATTCCAAAAAAGTTGGGACACTAAACAAATTGTGAATAAAAACTGAATGCAATGATGTGGAGATGGCAAATGTCAATATTTTATTTGTAATAGAACGTAGATGACAGATCAAACGTTTAATCCGAGTAAATGTATCATTTTAAAGGAAAAATACGTTGATTCCAATTTTCACGGTGTCAACAAATCCCCAAAAAGTTGGGACAAGTAGCAATACGAGGCTGGAAAAAGTAAATTTGAGCATAACGAAGAGCTGGAAGACCAATTAACACTAATTAGGTCAATTGGCAACATGATTGGGTATAAAAAGAGCTTCTCAGAGTGGCAGTGTCTCTCAGAAGCCAAGATGGGTAGAGGATCACCAATTCCCACAATGTTGCGCAGAAAGATAGTGGAGCAATATCAGAAAGGTGTTACCCAGCGAAAAATTGCAAAGACTTTGCATCTATCATCATCAACTGTGCATAACATCATTCGAAGATTCAGAGAATCTCAAACAATCTCTGTGCGTAAAACCATACTGGATGTCCGGGCCCTTAAACGACACTGCACCACAAACAGGAATGCTACTGTAAAGGAAATCACAGAATGGGCTCAGGAATACTTCCAGAAACCATTGTTAGTGAACACAATCCACCGTGCCATCCGCCGTTGTCAGCTGAAACTCTACAGTGCAAAGAAGAAGCCATTTCTAAGAAAGATCCACAAGCTCAGGCGTTTTCACTGGGCCAGGGATCATTTAAAATGGAGTGTGGCAAAATGGAAGACTGTTCTGTGGTCAGACGAGTCACAATTCGAAGTTCTTTTTGGAAATCTGGGACGCCATGTCATCCGGACCAAAGAGGACAAGGACAACCCAAGTTGTTATTAACGCTCAGTTCAGAAGCCTGCATCTCTGATGGTATGGGGTTACATGAGTGCGTGTGGCATGGGCAGCTTGCATGTCTGGAAAGGCACCATCAATGCAGAAAAATATATTCAGGTTCTAGAACAACATATGCTCCCATCCAGACGTCATCTCTTTCAGGGAAGACCCTGCATTTTTCAACAAGATAATTCCAGACCACATTCTGCATCAATCACAACATCATGGCTGCGTAGGAGAAGGATCTGGGTACTGAAATGGCCAGTCTGCAGTCCAGATCTTTCACCTATAGAGAACATTTGGCGCATCATAAAGAGGAAGGTGCAACAAAGAAGGCCCAAGACGATTGAACAGTTAGAGGCCTGTATTAGACAAGAATGGGAGAGCATTCCTATTTCTAAACTTGAGAAACTGGTCTCCTCGGTCCCCAGACGTCTGCTGAGTGTTGTAAGAAGAAGGGGAGATGCCACACAGTGGTGAAAATGGCCTTGTCCCAACTCTTTGGGGATTTGTTGACACCATGAAATTCTGATTCAACATATTTTTCCCTTAAAATGGTACATTTTCTCAGTTTAAACTTTTGTTCCGTGATTTATGTTCTATTCTGAATAAAATATTAGAAGTTGGCACCTCCACATCATTGCATTCAGTTTTTATTCACAATTTGTATAGTGTTTCAACTTTTTTGGAATCCGGTTTGTAAAATAAATGTAAAATATATATAAATGAAATATATAAATTCATAAATCCATACATAAATAAATAAAAACCACATGACCAATTACTGCATTGTAAAAACACATGCTTCTATGTGCTGTATGTTTTTCTTACTGCCTAATGGATATTTCTGCAATCCTGAGATTGGCTACAAGGGGCACCCAAAATGTAATCAAGCCACTTGGCACCACCATCTGTCCAGAATAGTACGCCTTAGCAGATACAAAGTACTAATTAAAAATACATAATACAAATAATAAGATCGATCAACAGGAACTGGCTATCTTCAAATAAGAAGATACATAAGAAGATACACTGCAAATACCAAATATCACCTGAAGAATTAGGGTAGGTTCACACCAAGTTTTTTGGAGGAGGTCTTGAGGTCGATTTTTTAGTCAAAGCCAGAAGTGCATGCTAAAGGAATCTATAAATATAAATGAAGAACTTATACTTCTCCTTCCTGCTGGATCACTTCTGCCTTTGGCTGAAAAATCTGAAGAGAAATCTGCCTCAAAACCTCCTCCAAAAAACTCTGTTTGAACTTACCCTAAGTGAAAACAGCAGAAAGTTAATGAAGATCTGTTTCAAAGACTCTACATTTTATGACTATGAAGCTAGTGGTTATTGATAGTGAAGCTTTGCCATGTATGTTCAGCTTAAGCTTTATCGAAACTATGCTCAGTCCTGAACTTTGGTGTACAGACATTGTAAATAACAAATTGCAAGTAGACCCTCCCCCCCCCCTATAGTAATCATCAGGCTGGCCCAGTTGGTGTGTCCACTGGCAAATATGTATGTATACCCACATGTTAGCAACCTTTGTCTTTTCAACCTGCCAGTTCTTTCTAGAGTCACACTTGAAACTTTTCTTCCGTAAATGTTTCTTTCCTATGTTGTGTCCTCCTTATTTTTCCTTGTACTCACTACTTTTGCTTTCTGCTCATGTTCTGCCTTTTAACATTCTATAGCATAAGGGATGCATAACATTGACAACGAACAGGTCAAACAATGAACACTGAGTCATAAAGCAAAGATCTACAGACACTAATGTATTACATTAAAATGTTTTAAGTGATCTGAATCCATTGCAGTGTTTATGTCCCTGTGCTTTATCAGATAGGGAGGAATAATGATAGTTACTTTTGGAAAATGTGAAATAGGAAGAATGTGTACTGCTGGGTGTAAAAATGGACACCAGCCCTGAGCCTCTACCATCAGACATGTCTGCAGTTTTTCCGGTACATGTTCCATAGTGTAAAGTGACAATAATCTGGTTGAAATTTGCCATCAAGACAACCCATTCTAAACTGAAGCCAGCCTGATAATCTGCTGATTTCTGCTTCGGAAACCTCAGCTATCAGCATCACCAGGAGTAGCAGTGGCTGGCCATACATCACTCCCAAGGGAAATGTAGTATTACATGCAGAGCATAGCCAACCATGGGATACATGAATGGACTGAAACCTTCAGAGTGAGAGCTGACGTTTCATAGCAGTTCTCCACCATTGCTAAAAGATGGCCAGTGTATCTGGATCTGGATGAAATAATAAAATCGTAAAAATCAGATTAGTATTATTTGCAAAAACTGAAGCACCACATATTATTTGGCTTGTATGTTCCTGATGACATGTCTGACAATGCCTGAAACCATTCCATACTAATGAATAGACTGACCCTGCTAAATGTTAAGAGGTCTGCTCAGCTACTGGTAGACACACACTCATCAAGGTTTCAGTTGAAGAGTTGTGGTCTGGAGCCTCTACTTTCTTGACTCCCCCCCCCCCTTCCCCCACACACACACACAAAAAAAAAACTAACAAAAACAAAACAAAACTATGGGACAGGAGCATTTTGTGAAATTATTAGGTTGCACGCTGCTATTTTTACTTATACAACTATTTTTTCAGTTATTTCTTTGAACTAATCAACTAGGTATAAGCTTAATTCCAATACAGACTGACTCACTTTACCAAGTAAAAGAAATTGAAACTGAAATATTAAACTTATATGCAGTAATAATAGCGACACAAACTTTACACTATTACACTCTTGTAATGGATACTGATCCCTTCTAATGGGTCTGTCAGGTTTCTGTATTTTTTACTTGCTAAAATAGCCCAGCATGCTACTCTATAGCCATCAAAGAGCAATGAAATAGCAAAAAATAGTTGTTTCATTCCTAATGGAAAAATGTGGAGGACCAATTTGTGATTTTGCTAGGTGACTTCATGAATTCTAGTTACATCTCTGTGCTTTTGTATTGATTAATGAGTACATTGTATATCAATTTGCTTTCATTACATGACATCTCATATGAAAAGATCACACAAAGATCTAAAGCATATTTTTTTCTATCTTTTTCAGATTTCTACTTGTCTTCAGTTGCCTAATTTTGTCAGTGTTTTCCACTATACCTGAACACCAAGAGCAAGCTTCATATTGCCTCTTTGTCCTGGTAAGTGACAGAAGAATATTATCCATGTTGACATTGTGTACAGCAGAAATTCCTAAATATAGTTAAATATGATTTTTTAACGACAACTTTCCAAGGAGTACAGTAATAGCTTCATTTAAGAACAAGGGTGCCTCTAAGTTTCTCAGTCTTAAAGATTCCCTGTGGTCAGGGAATATGGCTGGAGTATTGGGTCAGACTGGACCACCAGAGTACCAAAAGATTCTCTGGTGGGCCCAGGCTCTGACACAGTGTCCAGCAGAAGGCAACCCCATTTGGAAGTAACTTTGAAACTGACCATTTTCCATTATTGTCTATTCCTACTACAATTTTCGATGTTTCCTGTGTGCAGTGATAAACAGTGATGGTCAGTTCACAGTGTTCGCCAGCGAACACATGCGGGCTGCGATCTTGACTCACCCGTCCGGCTATGCACAGATAAGCCCTTACCTGTGCCTGTGCTGGAGCCGGTCTGAAACCATATGCGATCAACCGGGAGCAGGCAGTTCCGAGAACAGCCCGATGAAGGCCCCCGGCGGCTGTTCTCAGAACTGCCTGCTCCCGGTGACCACATTTGATTTCAGACCGGCTCCCGGCACAGGCATAGGTAAGAGCTTACCTGTGCATCGCCGGATGGGTGAGTCAAGATGGCAGCCCGCATGTGTTCGCTGGCGAACACTGCGAACTGACCATTACTGGTGATAAATACATTTTGTAGTTCAACTAAAAGTGAACATGCTCTGTATAGTTAGGAGTGACAAATAATTTCTTCTGGTGTTCACAGGGAACTTCAGTCCGAGGCTGTTGCATAGTTATGGTTAATTCACTGTTGTGTCTCTGTCACTTCCAAAATTAGTTTCAAAATAAGCATGTCACTATGTAGGGTATAGGCCCTAAAATATAGCCACCTTTCTTATAAAAACTCAGCCCTCTAATCCTAAGAAATTCATCTTTTTGTTTTTATGGAAATGCCATGGACATACTACCCCATATAGTGTACCTGTCATTGCTATTAACAAGCACCCAAAAATGTATTTACATAAAAATAAAAAAGTAAATATCTCAGGTTTAGAGGACCAGATTTTTGCTGCAAAGGTATGGTTATGTTTCAGGGCACCTACCCTACATGGTGATACACATACTGTGAGGGCACATGCACACGGCCTTTGCCCGGAAATGCCCGTATTGCAGCCCGCATGGGTCTGGAACCGCCTGTGGAATCCGCACAGGGACAGTCTCCTTTTAAATGTATCTACTTCCACCTGGTCATAGTAACATAGTTTGTAAGGCTGAAAAAGACACATGTCTATCCAGTTCATAGTCAATGAATATGAAATCCATACTTGTTGCAAATTCTCCACAATTTGCCAGGTTATGTATTAGAACATCTGTGCGTTGTGATTATCAATTTGGTTGCTTTGTTTTGTTTTTTGTTTTTTTTGCTATGTCTAGTAAGCTTGTAGAACTTGGTAAGAAAAAAAGTGAAATGGGTTGATTGGTCACCCAGAAAGCAAAGTGAAATAGTAATTTTGTGTGAACTAGGCTATACTTATATTGAAATTAGCAGACAAAATGGAGGAACCTCATCAAAGGAGGTACTTTGAAGATTTTGAGGTGATATACAGGGTGGGCCATTTATATGGATACACCTTAATAAAATGTGAATGGTTGGTGATATTAACTTCCTGTTTGTGTCACATTAGTATATGTGAGGGGGGAAACTTTTCAAGATGGGTGGTGACCATGGAGGCTATTTTGAAGTCGGCCATTTTGAATCCAACTTTAGTTTTTTCAATAGGAAGAGGGTCATGTGACACATCAAACTTATTGGGAATTTCACAAGAAAAACAATGGTGTGCTTGGTTTTAACGTAACTTTATTCTTTCATGAGTTATTTACAAGTTTCTGACCACTTATAAAATGTGTTCAATGTGCTGCCTATTGTGTTAGATTGTCAATGCAACCCTCTTCTCCCACTCTTCACACACTGATAGCAACACCGCAGGAGAAATGCTAGCACAGGCTTCCAGTATCCGTAGTTTCAGGTGCTGCACATCTCGTATCATCTGAAGGCAATCGTCTATGCTATAAAGATACGAGATGTGCAGCACCTGAAACTATGGATACTGGAAGCCTGTGCTAGCATATCTCCTGCTGTGTTGCTATCAGTGTGTGAAGAGTGGGAGAAGAGGGTTGCATTGACAATCCAACACAATGGGCAGCACATTGAACACATTTTATAAGTGGTCAGAAACTTGTAAATAACTCATGAAAGAATAAAGTTACGTTAAAACCAAGCACACAATTGTTTTTCTTGTGAAATTCCCAATAAGTTTGATGTGTCACATGACCCTTTTCCTATTGAAAAAACAAAAGTTAGATTCAAAATGGCCGACTTCAAAATGGCCGCCATGGTCACCACCCATCTTGAAAAGTTTCCCCCCTCACATATACTAATGTGCCACAAACAGGAAGTTAATATCACCAACCATTCCCATTTTATTAAGGTGTCTCCATATAAATGGCCCACCCTGTAGAAGACTCCATCACTACAAAACCAGAATGGTAAAAGCAGGATAAGGTGCACAGCAGCAGGTGATGAAGAATAAATAAAAAAAACTGTATAGACACAGGTGATTTTTTTACTGTTACCTAGACACACCAATGTGGTTTGAAGTTAAGTGCAAGGACTGTTTGGATGTATCGCCAAAACAAAGATTGAAACAATTACAGTGGACTAAAACCCATCTTACCCAGATAGAGGCACAATGGGAAAGAATCATCTGGAGTGATGAGACCATAATTTACTATTTGGTAGTGATGACATTAAAGAGTTTTTCTGAGATTTATATACTTATAATAGGTCATCAGTATCTGACCAGTGGAGGTCTGACCCCCGCCAATCAGTTCTTTGAGAAGGCAGCTTTGCTCCTGTAAATGCCGCTGCCTTCTATCTGCTGTTCCTAGGCCAAGTGATGACACGTTCATGTGTCATGTGGACCAGGAGCAGCTTAGCCCCATTCAGGTGATGGGGCTGAGCTCCATACCAACCCGGGATCAGCTGTTTTGCATACCTTTCTTCGCACAATTCCAGAGGAGCATGTATGGCCTATCAGCCAACTCATGACAACTAAGGCGTTTTCCCCAAGTTGAGATAGTACCCCCCAAATCCTGATTGTAGAAACACGTGTACCTACAGTAGACTGTAATTTGGATACACAACAGGGTTTAAAGGTGAAAGTGCACCATGCACATTTGAGGCCTAATATGATGATTTTACACAGCACTTGCTGATAATTGCTGAGGCGCTGATGTAAAATTAAAAAAAGAGCCCCCCCTCCCCAAATAAATGACCCTATTTTGGAACTTAAACCCTTGAAGGTATTTTTTGAGGGGTGTTTTCAAGAAATGAATGTATAGAGGATGATGAAAATAATTTTTTTCCAAGGATATGCCATTTCTGTGCCCAATTTGTGCCACTGTTAAAAATCTGCTGTCTAATTATTATAGTGTGTTCATTGATTGTAAAAACTCCCCAAATGTGCACCATGTACATTGGAGGACGATTATGGTGATTTACACAGCATTAGCTGACAACTGCTGAGTCTCTGGTGTGAGATAAAAAAAAGAGACCCCCTTTCCCCAAAAATGACCCCATTTTGGAAACCACACCCTTCAAGGAATTTTTCAAGAAGTATAGTCAGCACAAGTGACCCTACAGATGTTTCATAGAATTTAGAAATGTAGAAACTTGGCTGTGAAAATAATTTTTTTTACATTTTTTTACAATACAATGCTGCTTTAGCCCCACATTTTTTCATTTTCACAAGGGGTAAAAGAGCAAAACTGCTATATGGGAACACCGCAGGACTCAGAAGGGAAGAAGCCCCATATGGATTTACTGTAGGAGGCCATATTTAGCTGAAATGGTTTTCAAGTGCCATGTCGCACTTAAAGAGATCCTGAAGTACCCCTACAGTAGAATCCCCTACAAGTGACCCCATTTTGGAAAATATAACTTTCAAGGGATTTTTTAAAGGGTGGAGTCAGCACAAAAACCAAACAGGCATTTCATAGAATTTAGAAACACTTGTCATAGAATTTAGAAATTTTTGACTGTGAACATAAAAATAAATAAATTACGTTTTACAATAGAATATTGCTTTACCCCAAAAGTTTTTATTTTCACAAGGGGTAAAAGGAGAAAATGCACAAACCAATATGTGTTTGTTAACAGCTGTATGGGCACACAGCAGGACTTAGAGGGGAAGACATGCCGTATGGTTTTAGGAGGCCAGATTTCTCTAATATGGTTTTCAGGTGCCATGTTGCATTTGAAAAGATCCAGATGTATACCTCCAGTAGAAACTCCCAAGAAGTGACCCCATTTTGGAAACTATATCAATCAAGGAGTTTTTCAAGGGGTATAGTGAACACAAAGGTACGTGTTTTTCCGAATTAAATGTGTAGTGGTTGGTTAAAAGTAAATATGTAAATAGAACACCTAAATTCCTACATAAAATAGGGGTACGTGACACATCTAATTGCCCGAAATGTGATGTGTCGGAGGCACATATAATGCACATGTTTTGGGAGTGCACTGCCATAGGTCCCTTTTGGAATTTAGTGCTAGATATTATTTTTCAGGTGTTCAGGATCAGACTTCCAGTAAAACCTTTGATATGTGTATTGGGCTTGTTACAAGATGAATTCACAACAGATCTTAATATAGGCATTAGTAGAACATTGTATCAAGCTAGGAAATTGATAGCCAAACACTGGATAAGCACTACAGTACCAACTAAGGAGGAATTTATTGCTCGTATGAATGTGATAATTGGGCATGAAAGGGGGGTGTACTTTAAAAGAGGTGTGAGTAAGAAGTTTGAATCTATATGGGGACCGTGGTTGAGTACGCCAGGACTACCCACTGGACGTCTTCTATCCTTGCAATTAGGATGGATGCCTAGAATAAGATGAAGTGAAACATGATAATGGGACGGTACGGATGAACGGGTTATGGTAGAAACAGAGGTAGATGTTTCTCAGGATTTGTGAAGGAGAAAACTGAACTGACATTGTGGTGTGGTGTGGGTTAAAGGGGGGGTGGGGGGGGTTTACTCTTCAGGGTTTATACTTTGTGTATTATTGTGCCCAAGTTGGGCATACATTTGTTTATATCAATGTGTATTTGATGTACGCTTATCTATACAAAAGGGAAAAATGTTTTAATAAAAATTACTTGATTTAAAAAAAGTAAATATGTAAGCTGTGTGGAATGTATCAGAGTGTAATAAGGTGGTATAATTACAGGGTACATGAAGGATAAAATGATTACTGCATGAGTGGTACTCTTGAAGCAATCCTTTATGCACAGGCAAGGTTTTTCAGGGCAGGTTTCACAGGGATAAGTAGTGTCCTTTCGTATTCCCCTTTTACAACACACTCTGCATCTTTTTTAGGTCCTTCCTTTCCTTGCTGTTTGGGTGACTTCACCAGGGAAATGTTGTCCTAGTACAACACAGGCACCATAATTTCCAGATGTACTGGGGCCCTCCACTTCCTGGTTATGAAATATTAGGGCCTTGATCACCACCTCTTGAAAAGGAAGAAATGTTTCTGTCTGGCCTTCAAATCTCAATAACGCATAAGCATTATACAGTGCCGTATGTACAATGTGCACGGCCAGCTTTTTGTACCACACCTTCATTTTCCACATGGCTTCAGAAGTTGATCTGAAAGATTAAACCCTCCCATGTTAGTATTGTAGTCCAGAATGCAGTCTGGCTTGTGGATGGTGGTAGTGCGACCTACCATGCATACAAGTGCATTGTGTGCAAAAACTGTAGTTTAAAAATGTATGCAGAAAACCCCTACTATTATTTTTTATTCTTACAAAAATAAAACCATGCAAAAATTTGTACGGATTACAGAACAAGAGCTCCTGCATAAAATATGAGCACAGGTGCTGATCATTGACCTACACACTGATCAGCGCTTGCCGGTCACAGCTCGCACACAGAAAAACTGGTGCAGGGCTGGAAAAATATGACAAAAAAGAACATGACAAAAAAAAAGGGACTGATAGTCTGCTGTCTGCCGAAAGCGGACACGGTGATGGGGGAGAGGGGATACAGGGACGGGGATTAGGATCAGGGATGTGGAACTGCTGCAATAAGAGCAATGAACACTTCAGCAGTTCCAGAAAAATAGTTATTTTTTAGCTGTAGGTCACTGTGGAGCTCAGGTGCACCAGAAGTCCCAGCCATCCAACATAGCACAGAGGGGCACAGAACCCCTCTACACGCAGTCACCAACTAGAATGGCTGCCTGCAAGAGATTCTTCCTGTTCTCTCTGCCTTTGTAGTGCTGCGATTGGCTGCCATAGTATACCAGCCAATCGCAGTACCTACAGGGGACGCCAAACACCACTGTCTAATCTTTGGAGTGATTGTGCTGTCCATATCAGCATCAATCACCCCCATTGGAGCCCACATACAGCTCCCTCACTGTTCCGGTATCCTATTCCTACGCTGGAACAGAATACCGAAACTGTGATTGCAAATGTGGATGCAGCCTATGTAATTCATACTTATCAGAATTAAAAGACGTTGATTTCATGCCTACCTATCTAATTGTGAAAGCCATGCAATCCTTTTGCAGCAGCTTTTAGTTTTAGTTAATATAGGGGGTGCTTCCAATAGAGAGAGCCCCTTATTTTATTCCATATGCCCTAATATAGTTCATGGGAAGAGCTTATTATACCTGAAGCATTATTGTATTAGTATATTAAGAAATGACAAAAACAACCATGGGTGTCAATTGCCGGATAAATGTACACTGAAGTAGTGCGGCTATATAAACAGACTTCCCAAAATAATGTGTGACTGGAAGAGCTTTTTTGTACAAAAACATCACAGCAAAAAATGCCGAAGAGTACAGCTACTCAATAGCAGGTAGTATTCTCAGAAAGTACTATATAGTATGACGCAGCAAGGGGCTGCTGTGTACACCCGCTGAACCGTATCCTGACTATAAGTAACAAGCCATGAGCATAAATGGAGATAGCAGGGACTGACCAAAAGTGATGGAGACCTGAATGCCTGGGATGGCGTTACCCATGTACACAGCAGCCCCTTGCTGCGTCATACTATATAGTACTTTCTGAGGATACTACCTGCTATTGAGTAGCTGTACTGTTCGGCTTTTTTGCTGTGATGTTTTTGTACTAGGACTCACTTTTTATCAAATCATTGTGCATGTCAATTTGACACATTTATTTAGAATCTGTATTGCTGGGATGGTGTTCTTGCTCCTTATTTCCCCTTTTTAATGGTATCTATTATTCATTGATTTTGTAACTAATAAAGTATACTATTTTTCATAACTGGACGTCTATGAGCTTCAGTTCTCTTGTTTGTTTGTTTTTCTTATATTAAGAAATGGCATAACTGTTGTACTGTAATAGCATTGTAATGACTCACTTGACAAGCAGTAAATGGGTACCTGCACACAATGCAGAATGTGCTTTTTTTCCCGTGTGGATTCTCATGTAGAAAAAAACGCTGTGTAATACAGTACCAGCAAGGTGAATGAGATTTGACAAATTTTATGTATAATTAGTTTTTTCTGTCCTTGTGGAAATTAACCTGTTGTGCAGATTTTAAAATCCACAGTATGTCATTTGTTTGTGCACCTTCTGTAGAGTGGTTTTCCATATAATTCAAAAGGGTTCTTAACATAAATAGAAAAAAAAAGTACGGAAATCTGCAACAAAAACTGCATTCAAAATGCCCAAAAACACACCTACCCCACAATAAGTAGCGCAGATTTATGTGTGCTTTTTCTACAGGTTTTATGTGGATTTGATGTAGCTTTTCTGCATACAAATCTGTATCATGTCCAGGTACCCTTAATCCACGAGTCTCTCAATGAGCTGTCATGATGTTCATTGGGATGATCAGTGACGGCATGGCATAGAGAAATGTAGGCTACTGCAAGCAGCAACAATTCTAAGACTAACATTATGTTAGGACAATACTAGTTATCTGAAATATCCCTTAACAATTGTTACCACTGTGTATAGTCTTTTTTTTTAAAGAATTTCAAAAAATTCGCCCAAATAGAATCTCAAGAAATTCTAATTCTGACGAATCTGTAGTCTTTTCCAAAGCATATTCTTGTAAAAAAAACAGCATATTTTAGGAAAAAACTAATAAATAGACCTTAAGATGGGGCAAGCACTATGTATATGCAATTTGTTAACACCCTGGTTATGTCGTGTTCTCCTCTGGTTGAGTTACTGCTAAGTGGCTTCAGTTTTTAAAATGGTATTTGAAGCTTGAAGGAAGGGATCAGGCAGGCATGTTATGTTCTCTTAGATGCTGAATGATACTTTACCACTTGTAAGACAAGATGTGTACTTTCTTTCAGTCTTGACCGAAATGCAGAGGGGATTTCTGCAGTCACCAGACTTGGCTTATGGCATCTCCGCTCTGCATTTTCTTATAACACAGGTGCACAGAGATTTTCCTCTAAATTCCATCTCTCCTTACAGTATGCTAACACAGAGTCTTGTGGGATCAATTAACCTTTTTCACTCTGACATGTTACGGTTCTTGTTTTCTTCCTGTCATATCAACACTTCAGTGAACATGCGATAGCCCCAAGGCACATAATGCAGGGATAAATATATACCCTTTTAGTCTACTTTGCACTAGAGATCATGGTAGCTATGTCATTGTTATGTTATCTAAAAGTTTTAACATTCTATACACAGTTTTGTTAACAGGTTTGCTTGTATCGTATATGGATTTGTCCTAGAAGTACTATCTTGTACGAGAGTCTCTTGGGTGTTGGTAGTGTATGGAAGAACATGTACCCTGCCCTTTAAAACACATTACATTTTGTTTTTAAGAACTGGTTGCAGTTTTTACTTATTTATACAGAACTTCTATTCATGACTGCTAGAGTTACCACATTTTTTGCTCCATTAGACACACTTTTTGCCCCCAAAAGTGGGGGGAAATGGCATTGCGTCCTATGAAGCAAATATTAATGAGTGCTTCCATTATATAGTAATGCTCATTAGTACACAGTAGGGCTGGGGAGTGGTGAATAGAGTACTTCTGGTGCTAGCTTTACTCACGGCAATGTAGTCTTATGGCTCTGTGCTGTTTCCTGACTGCATACAATGTCAGCACATAGTGCACGTAAGTGCACACTATGACCTGACACTGTGCAACATCAGGTTACAGTGTAGCACTGCAAGAAGAGCTGGCTTGAGAGGTAAGTTCCTTTATTTTATTTTATGTCTAATCCGAGGTCTGATGAAGATTGAGGGTCTGATTTGAGGTCTGAAGAAAATTGGGGGTCTGATTTGAGGTCTGATGGAAATTGGGGGTTTGACTTGGGGTAGTAATCTGAGGTCTGATGAGGATTAGGGGTCTGATTTGGGGGTATGATGAAGAATAGGGGTCTGATCTGAAGTCTGAAGTTTGGGCATCTGAAAGTCTAATGAAGACTGGGCTCTGATTTGAGGTCTGATGAGGATTGAGGGGGCTGCCTTGGGGGTCTGATGAAGATTGGGGAAATAATCTGAGGTCTGATTAAAAAAAAAATTCTTATATTCTTCTCCTATATCCTAGGTGCATCAAATAGTCAGCTCCGTCTTACAGAGTGAAAAATATGGTATTTCAAATCCATGGATGATAATCTACCCAAAATTAAATTTAACATAAACCTAAACGAGATATTAGAAAGCATAAAAAATTATTGGCTATTCAGTGAAGACTAAAAGGATCATTACCAGAATACCTAGGGACTGTTTGCAGCTGCTTCAAATCCAGTATCCAGACTTCTACTCCTGACATTATCTTTGATAGGCTAACCTTCTAAGGGAATAATCTCTCATATTTGGTACCTGTATTTCATTTGTCTGTACAGTCTGCACATGAAACATGTATCCTCTATATTGACAGGATCTCAACTAGACCCATGAAATGACTAGTGCAGTTTGTACATCGTTGTTTATAAGACCCATGTACTAAGGGTATAATGTAAGATATTTATAGATTTCTGTAAACATTACCCAAAAGGGATTTCTTAAAACATTTGCTACCTAATATAATTCGAATCTGCTTTTCTTCATCTAGCAACTCATGGTAGCTGCAGGCAGGCAATTCTTCAACCTGTCCATTATCCAATTAAAATCAGGAGGAAATGGTAGCCAATTGGTAAGAAATTACAGAAACCAGAAGGAATAGATGAAATTAGAGACGAGTGAGTCAATTCTAAATGAATCACTTTTGACACAAATTTTGAACAAATCCGAGATGGATCTGAATCCAAATTTTTGGTGATGCTATTTAGGCAAATTTTGAAGAGAGGAGAGAAAGGAGACAAGAGAGAAAGGGAAAAAGAGAGAAAATTAATTATTAAAAATTAAAAATAAAACCCAGAGACAAGAGAGAAAAAATCTAGAAGACCTTGGTGTGTCAAACACAAACTTTTACGCCAGTTGAATCAAGTAGAATTGATTTGGACCCAACTCAAATCGGTCGTCCAATTCAGCCAAGTCAAACACGAATCAAATCTTGAGCAATTCTAGATGCAATACATCAGGTAATAACATGAAGGTCTTTCATTTTGTTAGTTTCAATTTAAATTTGACATTCGAAACCGAAGTATTTGTGGACAGATTGACTCTTCTTTTCTCATTAAGATATGATAATGCAAGATTTGGGACAATATTGATCATATGTCCTCTTTACCAACCCTTTCAAAAACTATCTTATATGTGTTGTAATCAACTCATTTTAATAAAATTAACAGTTATAATAAAAAGTTGTTCCATCTCATCATCGCAAATTGATCTCCATATGTGCATTGCCCTTATACGCACTCCAGCCTTACATGACTTGCCTTTTCTACCAGCATCAAATTCATCCTTGGCAGGGTTGCCAGCCTTGCCATCAGTTATTTCTGGACAACTGAGGCAAAATTCACAAATAGCCAAAATTGTTATGGACACATTCCCCACCTCCTTATTTAGCACACACCCACAAAATGCCTCAATCCAAATCACGAGTAGTACTTAGGATGCTCCCAGAGCCCTAAATCAGAACCAAAAATTCACTGCAATCTATTTACTACTCCTACGTCGGCATACGTATATAGGCTGCGCCTACATGTATATATCATACATGTTTATACTGCTGCTCCATCTGTATTCAGACAGGGGGCAGTATATTAAGGTAGGAGAAGTATTTAAGTGTACACATAGGAGCAACATACATACAGTATACACTATGCAGAGCTAGAAACATTACAGGCTGCAGTATATAGACATATACATATACAAATATTAGCATATTATCATAGATCAGTCTCCAACCTGTCTGTGGCTCTCCAGCTGTCCCATTGAGAAAGGGCAGAAACTGACCAGTATTATAGGGTGGACAGTGTTAGACAGGGTGGACAGTGACCTGTAAGACAGGGCATGGGCAGTTGGTGACCTGTAAGACAGGGTGCAGGAAGTCATGACCTGTAAGACAGGGCGCGGGCAGTCAGTGACCTGTGAGACAGGGCGCGGGCAGTCAGTGACCTGTGAGACAGGCTGCGGGCAGTCGGTGGTGACCTGTGAGACAGAGTGCAGGCAGTCTGTGACCTGTGAGACAGAGCGCAAGCAGTGAACAGATCAACCAACAATGTTTCTTTATGCCAGATACAGAACTGTACAGAAGAGCAGCACAGCTCCAGATTAAGACTCAGCAGTAACTCTGGGTACTGTCTGTTTTGGAGAAGTGGAGACTAGAGAGCTTTCAGCTGAGAAAGAGTTGGCTTTGTTGTTTGCAAACTAGCAATATTGTGGGACTCAGTGAGTGTCAGTGTTCTTGTCAGTTTGCAACCAACAAGGCAAGCTCTTTCTCAGCTGAGAGCTCTCCAGTCTTCACTTTTTCAACATAGAGCTGTGAAGTCACTTGGCTAGCACAAGTAGTGCTGTAATTGGCTATTTCCACTGTTTGTAGGTTTCTATGACCTCCTCTTTGCATCCTCAAGTGTTCCCTCTGGTGCTCAGCTTCGGGTCTGATCCCCTCTTTCTTCCACCTTATTTTCACTGCGCATGTTAGTTTCGGTGCATGCACAGTGCAAACTTCAGAGAGAAGTCATGGATGATGTTTTTTCTGCTAAACCCTAGGGAAGGCAGAAAAAAAACACATTTTGTGGACTGTCTGTAAATTTACAGACTGTTGGCAACCCTGATTCTTGATAGTACATCTGATTTATTTATTTATTTTTGCCAGATTTGGAACTATTTGTCTAGGTGTCTGATTCCTGTCTATCCTTTATTTCCTACGCACTAAGTTTTGCATTTCCATCCTGAATGCACCAGGATTATCTATCGTTCCACCATTACTTCAATGCTCCCAACCTGTGCCAGTCATTGCACTGGTTGCCCACACATTATAGAATTCAATTAACACATCACTCTCCCCCACAAAGCTGTTTACAGTGCTGCACAACCTTATATGTCCTACCTAATCTCTGTCTACCGCCCTATCCATATTTTCCTTTTCTGTCCATAATCTAAAGAAGGCCAGACACACTAGACACAAGTAAGTATGTTCAACCATCAACCATCACTGAGCATTTCCAAGACACAGCCATACACAATTTAGTCCAAATTGACCGCTACAGTTCTTTACACTGCCATACACATTTAATGAAACTGGGCGATTGACAAATTCTTTCTTTCACAGAAAAAACCTCCACAAATGATCTTTGGAGGAAAGATATTTTGTCTGGCTGTCAAAGTTTCAGACACTGCCAACGATTATGGTCTGTCATCAGTTGGCTAGAACAATCTGTTGTTAAATTTCAAACAGCAAATTATCAATTGGGTTGAAATTGTCCATTCTGATAAATGTTAGACTAATGTGTGTGGATGCCTTAAGACTAACATCCTCCATTATCTAAACTGTCCTCTTCCATCTATTAGTTCTCTGGAATACACTACTCCAGGCAATCAAGTTAAAGTAAATGTGTCAACAAATGTCCTATTATGCTATATATATATATATATATATATATATAGAGAGAGAGAGAGAGAGAGACAGAGATCCATTTTTGTGATTACCAAATAAATTAGACGTATAGATACCAGCACATTGTACAGGAATACTAGTAGATGTTTTTAGTTAATTCCACTCTCCCAAAGCTGTCAAGCCAATGGCTCAGCTAGTAAAGCTTTTTTCAACTGATACAGAAGGACCCTGTTTTAAGACCTGCCAGTGACAATTTGGATAAAAGGGGAATAAAAGTTTTTAAATACACAGGGATGTGTCATGGATGAGGTATATAAGGAAACACCACACTGGCAACCAGGAGGGAAAGGTAAAGCTAATAGGCCTCAACGCTAGGGAAAGGAAAAGGTCACCTCATAGAGAACCCTACTCCTGGCCCTGACTCCTAACCGTATAGGCACCCCTTGAAGGTAGGAATGCCCATAGCCTGTAACCTGGGACCCTGGAGACCCTAAAGATCCCTATAGATATTGGCAGGGCTGAGACAACCCATTACTTCTCAGATGAAGAAACAAGCGTCTCCCTGGGGCCTAGTAACAACCAACAAGGAAGGGAAAACAAAACACAAACAAATGCGACACTTAACTTCTGTAGTGAGATGTACGAGCAGGAACTCCAGCCTTGTTCACACTGTGCAGTTTTGGCCCATTGCTTCTGCTTCCGTTCTTTCTGCAGTGGCTGCTATACAATGCACCATGGTCAAAGGTACACCATAATTGCTATAGACACTTGATAGGTTGAACTTTTGTCTCTTTCCAAATTCAGTTTATAACTATGTGCACCTAAACTCACTATTAAAATACCATCAAATATTTTATTAGGATATATTCTGTTATTAAAATCTAGGTCTTTACAAGTAAAGAAAGTTTAAGTATTTCCTTAATCATTTAAAACCCTCCAAGGAAATGGAGATATAAAACATATTGCCATTTTCTTTTTATTCCCTATAGAAATGAAAGAAGAGTCAAAAGCCGATTCACTGAAAAGCTTTACATTGTGGAAATACTACTTTAATAATGTTTTATTGTATCCTGGGCTAACTCCACATTCGTTAAGGGAAATGTATTCTGAAATAACCCAAAGAAAGCAGGTCATTAGACGACAGTTAATAAATTTGTGTGGAAATGCAAATCACATTAGCTGGGAACTGTTCCGCAAGGACCTAGGTTACATGTTTTTCTCCATGGGTTTATATATTTAAAATCATTACTGCATATATTTTTGGCAGCTATTTTCACTGTTCGGTCACATTGTAGCTAGAGTATAGCTGATTTTATTTGTCTATTATTTTGCCTAATTTATTACCAGTAACATTGTAGCTTATAAACAAGTCCCTCAATAATTCCATCAATGATTAATATCCCAGTATTGACACACAGAAGCATTCACAAATCACAGCAACCATACAATGATCATAAACTGATTCAGCTGTATACTTTTTCTAAGAAAGGATGGATTTGTATCCTACCTACAGACAGTGTTATTCCAAATATATTTTCTCTAATTATATCCTCTACCCGCAGAATCTCTCTCTAATGTCAGCACAGATGACCGCACCAGGTCACCACTAAAGAACAGGAGTGTTTTCGGCTGAGCTGTTCTTAATAATTCATCTTAAAATCTGTATTGTTGGACCTTTTACAAAAGCTAGTGGATAATATGTTTTATTGCTTTCTATGCGCTGTATGTTTTTTATTTCTTTTGGAGTCTATATTTCCTTGACGAGATTGTAGGTCAAGGTAGGTGTTAAATATTCGAAATGCTCATAAAACCAGTGTCATTCCCCAGTACTACATATGGGTCTAGTGTGTTCACATTTAATTTTAAATGGACAGTTTCCAGCAGCAGCATGGCAGCGCACGCCAAGAGGCTGCTGGAATAAAAGTACGACATGTAGTACTTTTATTCCGGCAGCCTCTCGGCATGCGCTGCCGTGCTGCCGCCGGAACTCTGCTCCGCCCCCATTATAGTCAATAGGGCGTTCACTAGCGGCAGGACGGATCCGACAGGCTGTTCACAGCCTGCCGGAGGTTCGTGCCGCTAGTGTGAAACTAGCCTTAAGAAAACATAAAAAACTGCAGCAGAAACTACATCGTGTGAACATAGCATAAGGTTAAAAACATCAGAGAGCTTGAAGACTGTGATATTTAAGCTATGCATGCATGTTTGCCCTGCCAAAGGTATTAAACTTATTAGACCTTCACTTATCTTTGGAATAAGGCCCCCAAAGAGAAAGAGAGTGCACCGTGCATGTGCAGCCGCATTCCATTCTGAGCACGCCACTCCGCTATTTTCGGCACTCCCATAGAAATTAATGGAGGGTGGCTGTTATGGGGGAATATTAGTCACCAATATTTATGCAAATATCGGTAATTAACATTCATAAATAGGAGAAGCCGTCTATTGATGACTCCGCCTATTTATACCTTTATATAATACAATACCTTCACTATACCTTACGTTACTCACTAAACTAACTGCATGCGCCTTACTGAACTAACTATCGCCAATGACTACACGTTACACAGATAGTTACTAGTAAGCAAGATATTTATTAACACCTAGTACATTAAGCACTCAATACACTAATACAGCACTAAATATACAGTACTAAACTACCCTACACGTTCCCGGATTCCACCCACAAACTAGCTATACCATACACACACAAATATTAACAGCCCACCCACCTGGTTCTATTTACTATCCCTACGGGGTACGACGAGGGTTAACGGTGGTCTTACAGGGGTGTAAGCAGACCACAGACACAGATACGGTAATAGGGGTGAGGTACCGTGGGGGGTGAACAGGGTTAATCAGGGATATCAATGGAAGGGTAATCAGGGGCACAACCAGGGACACTAATCAGGGGAAACAAGGGAGTAGGGGTATGGATGTATCAGGGGTTACAGGGTTAACAAGGGGAGAAATCATTGGTGGGATAGTGGTAGGGGATCAGGGGATTTAAGGGTTACTTAAGGTAAATCGTTAGTGGGATAGTGGTAGGGTTCAGGGGTATAATGGTTAATATCATTGGTGGGATAGGGGATAATAAAGGGGGTGATACTTAAGATATAGTTGCTCGTTCGTCCAGGGGTTTGCTCGTTCGTCCAGGGGTGGTCCCCTTATGGGGGGCGGCACGGCTCTTCTGCCTTAGTGCAGGGACCGCCGGATATTTAAGTCAGGCGGCCCGCACTGCCGCACCGCCCACATTGGAGACACGTGGGCTGGCGCAGTGAGATGACGTCACTGCGCCAGCCCGCGCGTCCCCGAACTTGCACGTCGGGGCCGCGCTGTATGCTAACAGGAAGGAGAAGCCTTTGATCTCCCGCCTGTAGCAGTCTGCATTCCGGCCAGCGTGATGTTAATTTCGCTGCCGGAATGCGCATAATAGAAGGAGGGGAGGCTTCTCCCTTCCTTCTATCATGCATAATTATCTCCAGCAGCGCTGGAGAGAATTACAACAAAGGGCCCAGATTCAGTTGTCCGGTCATTCTGAGGCAATCAACCAGAGTGCATCTGTGTGAATGCTTGGGGCCCATTCACACCGATGCACCTGGTTTCAGGCATATGGGGGGTTATTTTATACATATATATATATATATATATATATATATCTATCATAGAAGGGGACACTAATATATATTCTAAGGGGACACAGATGTAAGGGGCCATAGCTATATATATATTCTAAGGGGGACTATAGATATACACTCACCTAAAGAATTAGTCCTGTGGGCACATCATCCCAGGATATGGTGGTCAATGTATGCATATATACCATACATGCATGCACGTGTTTGCATGCATGCATGGATATATATGCATACGTCTCAACCCTTCCTCAACAGTGGCTGGGCATGTGCATTGCGCTCTCCCAAATTTTGGGTGCTCTTGCCACCTATCTGACATTGGTGGCATATGCTAGTGATATGCCACTAATGTTTAAAGTGAGACAACCCCTTTAACAAACTGAATAAGATCAACACAGTGCAGTATAATAAATGCCGTTTATAATTATCTCTTGACCAAGTCATGGCTAAAGAACAGGAGTCTTTTCCAATGTTCTTCCTAATAGCTTATCTGAAAATCTTTTTCTTTTTTTTGTGCTTTTTACAAAATATAACACTTCTAATACTGTACATCTTTTTATATTATAATTATAATTTTTTTTTTTTAAGCATGAGCTTACTTGGTGAGAGTCTAGGTCATTGCAAATATGGGATAATGGTCCTTGAACACCTGTGAGTGCTGCTTTTGTAGATAATGCCCATCATTAATCAATTCAGAATTGTGGCACCCATTGCATATTTGTAATAGCCATGTAGTATACAACATAGTGAGCACATGTCTTCTGGGACAAACAATAATCTAATATAGAAAAATAGTGATAAATTTGTGGTTGGCTCACACTCAGGTGGTTATGGGCAGGTGCTACTAACTCACAACTTGGGTGCCCGAACCCAAAATAAGTAAGTAAATTGCAGAAAAGAAAGGAGTGAGCACTCACACCCTCTGGACCATAGGATATAATATTTAATATATGGTATGCAATAAATCACAACAACATTCAAATATAGTAAAATTTCATAAAATAATGGTTGGTACCAACATAAAATACCACTGACGGATGAAAATTGAACAATCTTTGCGTGCTTGGTAAAAGCACTTGGACTGCAAACCGCAGTTTTAATGTCCCACAGAAGTAAATGTGACTCCAAGTTGATAATCGAGTGTCCTCATGTGTATTAATATGTCTTCTGATATAAAAGTCTCTCCACAGTTAGTCCGGTATAGCCGCACAGGGCTATGGATAGCACACCACTCAATATAAAGTTCAGGTTCCTACCTTATCCCAAGATGTTCAAAATCGCCACGCTGAGCCGTCCTGCCACGAGAAGCGAGTGATGCCGGCCGCTTCGGCGTCTCACGTAGCAAATCTCGGGCTGCTGACGTCACAATATCGCGGGATCACAAGATTCGGCTGATAGGAATAGTAAGTCACTGGTGGAACCTGTAATTGTCTCCTGTACCTTAGAGCGGTATTGGTGCAGTTAATTATCGCATGGCCATGCAATGTCTTTTGTCCGGATCCAGTGGATTAGGTGGGCGCTTCTCTTCCAGTCACCAGACGCGTTTCGGGGCGTCTACACCCCTTCCGCAGTGGTAAAAGCGCAGGTCCTCCTTCTCCACCTTTTATAGTCCTTCCGGTATTCCGGAAAAACCGGATTTTGGATGTATATACTCCGTTGCGGTTTTCATGCGGTAGCGATGCGGTTTTTTTCACCTAGTTGCGTTTTTCCATAAATTAGGTAAAGGCCGCAATGAGATTGACAAATACCCCGATCATAAGTTAAAAAAACATTTTAATATATGTAAAAACACATTAATAGACCTAAAAATATAAATTAACATTCCAATCATACAAATTTTGCAATTCACCCATATTATATCGGCTGAAAGATAAATAAATCGAGAGCATATCCATATTCATAACAGAGAGTCTGGAAACCACATAAGATGATCTAAAAACGGATGCCCACGGGTGGCGGTCCCCGCTCCGAGGAGGGGCCCCAGAACCAAAAGTGGTAAACTCTGGGACCCCCTATCGGAGACGGGGCCGCCATCCTATAAAAAGCCGAAAATCTCCAAATCCGAATTCAGGCCTGCCGATAATAGGCAGCCAAATTCATAGATGTGTTTAGACTCGGCTCTGGACATCCTCTTAATGTAGTCCCCACCTCTCCAATGTTTATTAATTTTCTCTAATGCTGTAAAGAATAATTTAGACGGGTCCCTGTTATGTGCCTCATCATAATGTTTCGAAAGGGAGTGTTTAGCATATCCCTTTTTGATATTTGTAATGTGTTCACTGATTCTAGTCTTCAGTAACCTTTTCGTTCTTCCAATGTATTGGCGTTTACACGGGCACTGTAGTAGATAAATGACCCCAGATGTATTACATGTGAGGCAGTCCTTTATCTCCCAAGTGAAAGAATTGTGTGCTGAGTGTACTATGTCTATCTTTCTTTCTTGGAGACTCATTTTACATCCTATACACCTCCCACATTTGAAAACCACATTAGAAAATTTAACTGCACAAATACCGCTCTAAGGTACAGGAGACAATTACAGGTTCCACCAGTGACTTACTATTCCTATCAGCCGAATCTTGTGATCCCGCGATATTGTGACGTCAGCAGCCCGAGATTTGCTACGTGAGACGCCGAAGCAGCCGACATTACTCGCTTCTCGTGGCAGGACGGCTCAGCGTGGCGATTTTGAACATCTTGGGATAAGGTAGGAACCTGAACTTTATATTGAGTGGTGTGCTATCCATAGCCCTGTGCGGCTATACCGGACTAACTGTGGAGAGACTTTTATATCAGAAGACATATTAATACACATGAGGACACTCGATTATCAACTTGGAGTCACATTTACTTCTGTGGGACATTAAAACTGCGGTTTGCGGTCCAAGTGCTTTTACCAAGCACGCAAAGATTGTTCAATTTTCATCCGTCAGTGGTATTTTATGTTGGTACCAACCATTATTTTATGAAATTTTACTATATTTGAATGTTGTTGTGATTTATTGCATACCATATATTAAATATTATATCCTATGGTCCAGATGGTGTGAGTGCTCACTCCTTTCTTTTCTGCAATAATCTAATATAGACCTGATAGATTTTACCGGCAGATTTAAAAAAATATAAAATCTTATCAAATCTAACCGACATGCGGCAGACACTGAGAGGGTCATTTACCATTTAAGGTTGTTTTTATGTCAGTTTTAGGTACCTTAATAATATATCTCACAAAATTTTTTGTAAATATTTTACTATATCTTTTCATGGGACACCGCTGGCAGCAAAGTGAAAATGGCCAAATTGTGCTCAAAGTGTCGATATTTTTTGTGGCCACCAGTATTTTCCAGCACTGCCTTAACTCTCTTGGGCATGGAGTTCACTAGAGCTTCACAAGTTACCACTGGAATCCTCTTCTACTCCTCCATGACGGAATCTTGGAGCTGGTGGATAATAGAGACCTTGCGCTTCTCCATCTTCTGTTTGAAGATGCCCCACAGATGCTCAATAGGGTTTAGGTCTGGAGACATGCTTGTCCTGCATCTTTAACCTCAGTTTATTTATCAAGGCAGTGGTAATCTTGGAGGTGTGCTTGGGGGTCGTTATCATGTTGGAATACTGCCCTGCGGCCCAGGGATCATGCTCTGCTTCAGTATGTCACAGTACATGTTGGCATTCATGGTTCCCTCAATGAACTGTAGCTCCCCACAGCCGGCAGCACTCATGCATCCCCAAACCATGGCACTCCAACCTCCATGCTTGAGTGTAGGCAAGGCACACTTGTCTTTGTACTCCTCACCTGTTTGCCACCACAGACGCTTGACACCTTCTGAACCAAATAAGTTTATCTCATCAGACCACAGACGATAATGCATGTCCTTAGGCTGCATGTCTTCAGCAAACTGTTTGTGGGCTTTCTTGTGCATCATCTTCTGAGACGGCAGCCATGCAGACCAATTTGATGTAGTGTGCGGTGTATGGTCTGAGCACTAAAAGGCTGACCCCCCACCCCTTTAACCTCTGCAGCAATGCTGGCAGCCCTCATACAACCTCTGGATATGACTCTGAGCACATGCACTCACCTTCTTTAGTCGACCATGGTGAGGCCTATCTGAGTGGAACTGTCTTGTTTAACCGCTGTATGGTCATGACCACCATGCTGCAGCTCAGTTGAAGGGTGTTGGCAATCTTCTTGTAGCCCAGGCCATCTTGTAGTAGTGAAACAATTCCTTTTTTCAGATCCTCAGAGAGTTCTTTGCCATGAGGTGCCATGTTGAACTTCCAGTGACCAGTATGAGAGAGTGTGAGAGTGATAATACCAAATTTAACACACCTGCTCCCCATTCAAATCTGAGGCTGAGTCACATAACACCGGGGAGGGGAATGTCTAATTGGGCGCAATTTGGCCATTTTCACTTAGGGGTTTAGTTGCCATCGGTTTAGACATTAATAGCTGTGTGTTGAGTTATTTTGAGGGCATACCAAATTTACACTGTTATACAGACTGTACACTTACTACTTTACATTTTATCAAAGTCTCATATCTTCAGAGTTGTCCTATTAAAATATATAATAAAATATTTACAAAAATGTGAGGGATGTACTCATTTTGTGAGGTACTTTATGTGACGTGGGAGTAATGTAGCAAAAATTTCTAAGTTGCCATAGAAATGTCACAGTTGCCATGGCCTGTGACTTTTTTACTTCACAAAACTAACATATCTGATTTCATAAATGACATAAATGATTTCTGCCTAGAAAAAGTATGCTGCAGATTTTTAAATGAACACATTCTTATGTGATCCTCAAAGTACAGGGTGGGCCATTTATATGGATACACCTTAATAAAATGGGAATGGTTGGTGATATTAACATCCTGTTTGTGGCACATTAGTATATGTGAGGGGGGAAACTTTTCAAGATGGGTGGTGACCATGGCGGCCATTTTGAAGTCGGACATTTTGAATCCAACTTTTGTTTTTTCAATAGGAAGAGAGTCATGTGACACATCAAACTTATTGGGAATTTCACACGAAAAACAATGGTGTGCTTGGTTTTAACGTAACTTTATTCGTTCATGAGTTATTTACAAGTTTCTCTTTGTTTACAGCCATTGACATGTCGCCGAGGTTAACACGTGAGGAGCGGATAGAAATTGTGTTGATGTCTGGTGAACGCAGTAACTGGGTCATTTCAGCAGATTTCAATGCAAGACACCCTACGAGACCACCCATCTCCCATGCTACAGTTAGCAAACTGTAGTAAGAGGTTACAGCCAGCTCACCTTCCGATCCTGTGTGATGGTGCACGGGGCGGACACAAGCCAGTCCAATAGTAGATGCACGTTAAAAGAAATGCTCCAGCACCAGAAGGACGTAATGAAAAAATTCCCAGTCTTTATTCAAATCACCAGCATATCGGTGCATACAGCGACAGTGACATAATGACCCACTTGTCCCCACGATCTACGCGTTTCGGACGATGTTGTCCTTAGTCATGATCTATGGCGTCTGGCGTGTGCCGGGCTGAAATAGGGCTCACCTCTGGAGTGTCCGCCCACAGGGAGGGACATTGAAATCCAGGGCAGGTAAAATAATCAGTCCGGATCACGCAAGACCCCTGTGCAAACATATTCACCTGTGACATACAAAGAGTTTTGACACCCCACAATACTTTAGAAAAACTAATACGAAATGTAAAATTGTGTCATTATTTCCTCAAAGAAAAGACATAGGATGATGACAACAGTATCCAAATGTGTCATGTCAGTAGATCAATAAATCTTTTAAATATTAATCTAGACCAAAACCATAGGTAACAGAAATAAAATGTATGGCATCTGTCTATTCCTTATTTTTTTTGAGTATGTGAGAGATATAATACATCCACAAATTCTGTTTTAGACCGATGCTATACACATTTCTTTCATAGTACTAAGTTATCATCATATTGAATCACTAAGTTGCCTTTATATGAAACGGTCTGTATCTTGGAGTGTAGGGCACTGTTCACATGAAGCAGAATTTCCTTTCCCTCTTTTCAGCAAGATAGATGTGAACACAAACTGATGATATGTCTCAGTTGAACTGGCAGTGTGATTAGTGATTTTCGAACACACCACAATTATATCAATGTGCTTAAATTTGCCATGAATCTAAGTGTTTGTTCACACTCTGCGTTATTTTTGCTCAGAATGACTGGATGAATCTGGACTTGCTTAATTACAAAAGATCAGGATATACGTGGGATTCATGGACACAGGACTACAGCAAACCACCAGCCCTAACCCATGGGAACTTGACTGACATTTTGCACATTTGGATCCATTTTTTCAGTCTGCTAAATTTACTTTTAGCATGCGTCTCTTTTTTATACATCCAGTGGACAATATTATGTTACCCATACCATGCCAGGTTAGCAAACTGCTTGCTAAGTTTCGTGAAACTGGTTCAGTGTTGGATTTGCCAAAATGTGGACGCATCAAATCTGTCTCTAATGAAGAAACATCAGTGGCTGTCCTAGCTTCATTCAGCAAGAGCCCACAGCGTAGCACTCGCCGCATGTCACTGGAGAGTGCCATTAGTCGAACATCCCTTCGGCGGATATTAGCTTCTCACAAATGGCACCCTTACAAACTCCAGCTACTGCAGCATCTCAACGAGGATGATCCAGATCGGCGCACTGAATTTGCAGAATGGGCAAAACAAAAATTGGAACAGGACCCTCAGTTTACGCAGAAGATTTTGTTCAGTGATGAGGCAAACTTTTATGTGAATGGTGAAGTTAACAAACAAAACCACCGCTATTGGTCTGACACTAACCCACATTGGATAGATCCCTCCAAGACTGTTGGAACAAAAAAATTGATGGTATGGTGTGGTATATGGGGTACAAAGATAGTGGGGCCATTCTTCATCAATGGAAACCTCAAGGCCACTGGATATGCAAAATTGCTACATGATGATGTGTTTCCCTCTTTATGCACTGAAGCTGGCACGTTCCCTGAGATTTTCCAGCAAGATGGTGCACCACCACATTATGGGTGTCAGGTCCGAGCATTCCTAGATGAACAGTTTCCTGGAAAGTGGATTGGTCGTCGTGGGCCAGTTGAATGGCCCCCAAGGTCTCCCGCTCTGACCCCCTTAGACTTTTATCTTTGGGGTCATCTGAAGGCAATTGTCTATGCTGTGAAGATACGAGATGTGCAGCACCTGAAACTAGGGATACTGAAAGCCTGTGCTAGCATTTCTCCTGCGGTGTTGCTATCAGTGTGTGAAGAGTGGGAGAAGAGGGTTGCATTGACGATCCAACACAATGGGCAGCACATTGAACACATTTTATAAGTGGTCAGAAACTTGTAAATAACTCATGAAAGAATAAAGTTACGTTAAAACCAAGCACACCATTGTTTTTCTTGTGAAATTCCCAATAAGTTTGATGTGTCACATGACCCTCTTCCTATTGAAAAAACAAAAGTTGGATTCAAAATGGCCGCCATGGTCACCACCCATCTTGAAAAGTTTCCCCCCTCACATATACTAATATGCCACAAACAGGAAGTTAATATCACCAACCATTCCCATTTTATTAAGGTGTATCCATATAAATGACCCACCCTGTATTTTGATTTTGATGGCCTGTCCTAACAAAGCAGGCCCAATATTCTAATTTCAGATTACCAATAGCATACATTTGTGGTAGTTTGAAGGAATGATATACGGTAATACAGTTACTAAAGTGTGATATAATTCAGTTACTAAGGTGCTAGATTAGCCATACACATGAGATAGCTGTCAATTGGTCATTCCAAAACTCCCCCATACACATGCATGCTGGAGTCAGCTGAGCATGCATCTGTCCTGAACAGTGATATGGGAGAAAACTGCTGCCAGACATCTCTGATGACAGCTTGCTTCCTCAGAGCAAAAGGTTCATACAGTTGAAATCCAACAGCCCCATCCTTATCTTCTCCAACAGGGGTTTTCTCATGAACAATAATGTTGAGCAAAGCATTCAAAGTTCCTGCGCTTTGTGGTAATGAATTAGGTTTTCCTAAAATGCCGGCTGCCAAAAGAGAAGTGTAGAGGAGAAGTGTCCTAAAGAGAAGTGTAGAGGAGACAAGCTCAGGAACGCAAGATCACCTGTAATGCCGTGCAGCCAGCCAATCCGCAGATAGTCATCCCCTGTGATGTCACAGCCATATAAAAACCCTCATCCCGTGAGGTCTCCGCCATCCTGTTAGCTGAGCATAGGGAGAGACGTGGTAATCGCTCTTGCTCTAGGGACAGTGTTACTGAAAACAATTACTAGAAGAATATTGGAGAGGGAGAGTGCAGGGAGACTGCAGGGACAGTGCCGAAAGACTTATTCTGCTTCAGATTTATTTATTTATTCCTACATTTACTTATTCCTACATCAGCCGTAAACTAAGATATGTCATTTAATACCAATAATGTGGAATCCTTTATTATTCGGTGCCAGCGTGCCAACCAATGCCATCCAGTCTGCACCCCTTAGGGGGGGCAGGTCTTAATGATGACCATCCTCATTTTTTGCTGGCTTAACTTTTTCCAAAAATCTTCCTTCAAAGTCTCCATGTCTTAGAAAATTCACAAGATGCAGAGAGAAGGAGCTGGATGTTCCTTGTGACATATTCTCATCGATATTAGATGATGTGGAAAAGGAGGAAAAGCAGATGGCAGAAGAAGGGCTCCCACCTGTAGAGCAGGGGAGCGCTGGGGTTGGAGAAGTGGGTATGTCAGAGCTGATTAATATTTTGTTTACTGTTAAATAACCTGCAGGAGATTGCAGGCAAGAACAGCAATATTATGCATATTGTCCCCCACCCCCCACCTAACCACCAAACCCCATACCAGCAACAGCCCCTGTTTAAAGGCGATGGGCGACCATTAACAAACAAGACGGATGATACAGTGCGGTCTTCATTATTAAATGAAAGGCAGCTGCGGGCTAATTGGCTGCACGGTTCTTCACTGTAGCATGGACACAACCCGCCCCCAAAACACAGCCACTCCGTGTGGCCATACCCTAAGGCAGAGTGGCCTGGTTATACGGGATTTATAGTGATTCGTGACAAATTAATTTGTAAAAAATAAAAATTTTGGGTGAATTTTGTCAAAGGTGCCGAATCGAATTATTCAAAACTTTGCTAATCTCTAATGATCAATGTAAAAAATGAAAATCAAACACCATAAAGTGCATGACAATCTCTAACAAAGCTAGAAACAGCCCTGTCCCTCACATAGATTCAGAGTTCTCCATGTTCATTTCTCCAGTTGTTCTTCTAAATTTATTTAATGCTGGCAGTTCAGAGGGTGTGTTCTTTCTGCTGTAGTTCTATCCCTATTGCATCCTAGGGGTGTGTCCTTTCTCAGAGGGAGTGTCCTTTTGGCTGCAGCTCTCTCCACAAAATTGTCACTGCTCCTAAAAAAAAAATCGGGCGGGTGGCAGTTGAAGGATGGAACTGAACTTGACTGTCTACCTCAACAATGTTGCTGATGTGGACAGAGGAATAAGGAAAAGAACAAACAGCAGGTGACACTATATTTAGTCAGTATCAATACTAATTTTTAATTTCATAAAATTACACAAGTATTCAGATCCAGGTGCTGGATTAAAAAATGTAGAATATCTTTAAATGGTTGGCAGTCCAGCTGAAGTTGGTGGATTTGGCCTACATACATCTAATGGATATGGCTAGCTTTAGTTTCTGGCCTTATTTTTAAATTATACTAATCAATAGTCAATGAATATTGTGCTATCTGCACCTCTTAACTGCAGTCATGTCAGTTATATTATTAATACGGTATATATTAAAGACGTTAATTCTCTTTCTTTATCATTGTATAAGCTCTGGTTTTTCATGAAAAAAAATTTTTTTTAGTGACATGTGAGTGACATTTTTTCCAACATCTACATAACACTGTTCAGTCATGCATATGATCAGGTATTTGCTACTAAGAAGCCTATAATTCAGAGTATAAATTATCACACTTAATACAAAAACCATAGCCACAGTTTTCTATCGTTTAAAAAGACTGCTCCTGAACTGACAGATCACCATAATACAATGGAAATTACATAATAACATGTCAAAAATTGGCATATGTATTGGCTTGTTCCAATATCTGACAACTTCTGAACAGGATCCAAGACAGTTGCCAGTGATAAGCATTCACCTCTAAACGCCAATCTGTGAAATGTTGCATAAATATGAGTTTCCTGTTGTCAGACTTTCCAATATGAACAGTGGAGACACAGAGCTGGAAAACGGTGATTAAATCTGATATCTGTCAAAGGGAGGGGAGAATGGCATTCTTCAGTACATCAGGTTGCTGGAAGTGTTCGTATTCATCCTACTCATTTTCATATAGTCTGTTTACGACCTCCAGAACACTATCTGGTCTAATAAACAAATGTGAATATTTTACATTATGGTCAATTTATTCCCCTTTTTATTTCTTAAAAGGTAGAATAACAAAAATGTGATATTGATCCCTTCTCACTGCAATTATACCCTGTGCTGCAGAGACTGAAATGTATTTCATGTACAGCATCAGTCTGCAACTCCTTGTGACCAGGAGGGAAATTCTCCAGTGACCTGAAGTCCAGGGGGCTCCCGGAGCCCACCATATGGCTGGTGGCCAGGTACATAACAATCTGATGCTGTCAGTATTAATCACTGGTTGGAGTACCTTGTCAGCAGCCGCAGGTGCCCTCCTCAAAGCAACTGTATCAACATTCTCAATATGGTGATAGGGCAGTATTTTATTCTGCACTGTGGTGTTTGGTTCTGCTGGAACGGTATTTTGTGCTGCACTACATTTGCTGGCCCCACCTAGTCCTGTTGTCCCTGCCTAATTGTGTTTTGTGTTTGCTCTGCCTACTTGCGTTGTCTCACCTTCTGTCAATTTGGACTCTCCTACAACATGGGGCCACTTGTAGGTTTTTTCCACGGCCACTTTAAGTTCTCAGTCTGCTCCAGCCGGTAAACTCCAGAGGACTCTGAAGACCCAAACTTTATTATTTTACACACCCTCAGTAACGTATAATACGTTTTTGTGAATCAACCTTTAAAAATAGACCCTTGCTGCAAATAGGCTTGTCTTCGGCTGGACCTTTGAGGCCCATTATTTTATACTTATAGGTACATTGACAGTACAATGAACAGCCTGCCAGCATGACAGCCAAGCCCTACTAACCTGAAATAATCAGTAAACCGTAAAGGTGGAAGACATCTTGTTTTGTTAATGCGAAACTGGAGATGCTTTGGAGACAGACCCTTGATTATTGAGAAATAATGGACATTTAAAGCCTTCATATACATTATGGGGGGCTTTAAATGAGTATTGGCAAACATTCACGTTGGAGCCGACCAACAATCTAATGTGTATGGGGATCTATAACCTGCGCTAAAATAATCAACAGGAGTGTCCCATGTTGAATACTCTGCTCACCTTACACCAACTTTACAGACTTAAGTTGAGTTCATGGATCTGTAATATGGCCACATTTTACATTTTCAATTTTGGGTACAATAGCTCAATAGTGAATTAAAATGGTCATCTGGGAATATGATATTGATGGCCCTTCCTCAGGACAGGTCATAAATACCAGATCAGCGGGACTTCTACTCCCGGCACCCCCACCAATTATTTGTTCAAAAAGGCCATGGCACACCGTGAGCACCAAGACCTCTTCCTAGACCTATGACATTGCCGTACATCAGTCACGTGACTTAGGCGCAGCTCCGTCCCATTCAAGTGAATGGGGCTGAGTTGCAATACAAAGCACAACCGATATATAATGTATGGTTCTGTGCTTGGTAATCTGTGAAGAGACCACAATGCTCACCAGAGCTCTTCAAACAGCTGATCAGCGAGTGTGGCGGGAGTCAGACCTCCAGCCTGAGGATAGGCCATCAATATCAAATTCTCTTTAAATTTTGTAGAGCTAATGGGAATCCAAAAGTTGCAGCCATATCTGTTACTTCTACTCCTATCCTTGTCAGAAAAACATGATTTGTACTGCTATATAGTTTTATTTTCTTTGCCAACCCAACATGATAGCAGATAAAGAAACCTGCATTTTCTTGCCATCAAAAAACTTGAAACCCCAAAGCACTGTCAATAATTTCAGTGTAAACAGAGCCTAAATTAAGAAGAAAAAATGGACACGTGAAGTAACTGAGCACACCCTAAATTGTATATTTTACTGATATTAATAAAAAATATAAAAAATAATTTCAACAAGCACACACCAGGAATAACAAAAATAATGTAATTCCATTGCAGCATTAAGCCCTGAATGAGGCTGTAAAAATGATAAAAATATCAGCAAATAAACAGTGGCACTTAGTATAGTAGATACTACAGCCACAAAAGGGTATAACAGGGTGTGCAGTAAATAGCACAAAATTGTACATGCAAAAGTACAAGAAGTTCATAAAGTGCAGAATAAAATGCTAAATGCAAGAAACCGGATAAAAAAAAAAAAAACACTCAGAGAGTGCACAAATAGGGCAACATCCAAATGTATTCGATGTGATACAAAAGGAATCCAAACATATCCAGGATGAATATGCTGTATCCAAAGGGTCTGATAGATAGCGGCAAAGAGATCCACAAGGAAATGGCCCAAAGTGCAGGGATACATGTGGGCAAGGCTGCATTAACATTGGTGGATGGCCCTGGGTGAAAAAATATTGTAACCATGGGTCCGGGATAGTAGCAAGAGTATCATCCCTATTAAACTAGGCATAACCAGGTAGGGTTTATCCTGCTAATTAAAATGATACCCATCTTGTGAAAATCAGGTGCAGTGTTTCCAAGAAAAAAATACTTTTAGGCCTCTTTCACACTTACGTTGTCCGGATCCGTCGTGCACTCCATTTGCCAGAGGTGCCCGCCGGATCCGTAACACCGCAAGTGAACTGAAAGCATTTGAAGACGGATCCGTCTTCAAAATGCGTTCAGTGTTACTATGGCAGCCAGGACGCTATTAAAGTCCTGATTGCCGTAGTAGTAGTGGGGAGCGGGGGAGCAGTATATTTACCGTCCGTGCGGCTCCCGGGGCGCTCTAGAATGACGTCAGAGCACCCCATGCGCATGGATGACATGATCCATGCGATCACGTCATCCATGCGCGTGGGGCGCCCTGACGTCACTCTGAAGCGCGCCGGGAGCCGCACGGACGGTAAGTATACTGCTCCCCCGCTCCCCACTACACTTTACCATGGCAAACAGGACTTTAGCGTCCTGGCAGCCATGGTAACCATTCAGAAAAAGCTAAACGTCGGATCCGGTAATGCGCCGAAACGACATTTAGCTTAAGGCCGGATCCGGATTAATGCCTTTCAATGGGCATTAATTCCGGATCCGGCCTTGCGGATAGTGTTCAGGATTTTTGGCTGGAGCAAAAAGCGCAGCATGCTGCGGTATTTTCTCCGGCCAAAAAACGTTCCGGTCCGGAACTGAAGACATCCTGATGCATCCTGAACGGATTTCTCTCCATTCAGAATGCATGGGGATAATCCTGATCAGGATTCTTCCGGCATAGAGCCCCGACGACGGAACTCTATGCCGGAACAAAACAACGCAAGTGTGAAAGAGCCCTTATTCTATAAGTGAACAGCGAACTGATGTTTTGCCTGCACTAGAAAGTTAAAGAGCTTAGGTGCACTGAGGGGCTAGGGCCCTGGGGATTAGGGTATGGTAGAAAATATACCCCAAGCTCCTGCCAAGAAGTAGAGCAGAGAGAGCTGGGTACACAGTAGTTCAGAGGCACTGGTGCTGCAGAATATACAGAGGCTCTATCCAGGGGCGGATTGGCCTTAGACCCCACAGAGAAATGCTGCTGGCTGTGAGAATCAGGTTCTCATGTACCTGGACAGCGACCACACATGCCCTCCTGAATTCAACTGCTGTGGCCCACATCTCATCTCCTAAGCCCACCTGCTCCATATCTTAGAGACAACTGGAGGAGGAAGACAATAAATGGCACAAATGTATGGCCACCACAAGGTTTTTGGGGCAATATATTGTTATGCATTTTGTTATATGTTTCTAACAAGAAAGTATTTTGCCTTATGGTGTTCCTGACCTCGCCTACTTGTATTGCCCCACCTTCTGTCAGTTTGAACCCGCATCAACATGGGGCCACTTTTAGTTTTTCCAGGGCCACTTTAATTTCCCAGTCCGCCCCTGGCTCTATCAGATATTGGAAGTAAGTGCAGCAGTGACCAGAGGCACTTAAGAGCAGGCCAGCTGAGCCAGCAGCTGGTTCTAAGAAAAATAGGGTGCAGATTAGATGCCAAGTCACCCCTTTTGAGTAGGCTGATCCACCTCTCCTGCAACAAGTTTGGGAGTTTGAGTACCCGCAAGTTGACAGGCTGATGCCACCAAGTAAAAGTTAAATATAACTTTGATTGTTGTACTGGGTAGTCACTCCAACCATTCTAACACCCAGACAAAACAGTCTGGTCTTCTATTTCATTTCTGCCGAACAAATTGTAAGTAATTATGTGGGCAGCCCTGTCCTACATCATGTCTAGGAGGTAAGGCGTCATACAAGAGTGCAAGATTAAATTGCAAGGGAGCTTAAAGGGAATTTGTCCTTAGCGACCACCCTGTCAAGCTGTTTGCATAGACATATAGCTGTGGTTCATCTGGTGCAAATTAGGCCTTTGGTGCAATGAGGGTGTCAACATTGCTATTGTTGCACCTAAGCTCCACTCCTGTCTATGACCATCCTTTCCCTTACTGTTTTTTCACTTCTTGGCCCTGTCAATCAAAGCAGCTATGGAGGGGCTGGCCACAGAAATGAGTAGAGCTTGGGTGCAACAAGAGCAATGGTGATGCCCTAATTGAACCAAAGGTCTAATTTGGATCTTAAGGTCCCATGCACACGGCTGTATTTTTGGCCCACATCCAACCCGCTTTTTTTTCAGATGCAGACCCATTTATTTCAATGGGGTTGCAAAAAATGTGTACAGCACACCAGCACAGCCTTACAGGTCAATATTAGCATGAGGTCTAATTTATCAGCGTGGACTGAACCGTGTAGTGGCCCAAAATTCAAGTATTGACCCTGTATTTTGAGCATCCTCCTTCACATAGTCATTATTTAGTCAGCATTGGATCAGTATTTGTAAGGCAAAAACAGGAGTGGGTCCAAAACAGAGCTAAAATGCGATGGAAATATTTCCATCTGTTCTGGTTTTTGGACCCACTCCTGCTTTTGGTTTTCAAATCATGTTCAAATCCTGATACAAAATACTGACCGTATAATAGAGGCCTCATGCTCAATTTTTATGCATTTTGTCCATTTGCATTTTTATTCAGATGGAAAATACGTCCTGCATGAAGGGCTTTAATGCCCTCTATCACATAGTCAGTATTTGGTCAGTTTTTTGTATCAGTATTTGATCAGTATTGGTAAGGCAAAACAGGAGTGGGTCCAAAACAAAGATAAAATGTGATGGAAATATTTGCATGTCTTCTGTGCTGTTTTGGACCCACTCCTGCTTTTGATCAAATCCTGATACCAAATACTGACCATGTGATAGAGGCCTTATGGACACTCAAATGATAGGGTCCATGGCCAAACAGGGAGACTAGTGGCCCCTTAACAGACTGGTGACGGTGGAAACAGCATGAAGAGTCCCAATAGTGGCTCTCGAACAGACTGCTGAGGGTGGCAACAGCATGAAGAGTTACAATTGTGGCCCGGAAAACAGAGTGAGGAGGAAGGGGGCAACAGTGGTGGCAGATCACAGTAGGAGCAGATGGAAGTAGAGGCAGCAGACGTATGGTATCAGACAGGTGCCAGCATCAGAATAGTGGCAGCAGCATGTGGCCAGAATTAATGGGCCATTAGTCACAATATTCTGATGTGGCAGCACACCTATGCCGTGCTTTGCATAGGTGTTATGCTGGAGAACCACTCCGAACTGTGCCTACAGTGAAGGCTGAGGACAAAGTGGAGGATGAGGAGGCAGAAGAGCACATTGGCACAGAAATTCCACAATTACAATGCAGAGGCGAAATTGCCATCACCTGGCCAAGTTGCTGGTGTTCCTGAGTCGGAACCACATTTGCACAGTGGGCTGTAAATATAATTGACAGCTCTGCATGTCAGTGCTGGCATGAACTGTACCAGATGCTGACAGGCTTTTGCTCAAAATACATGTGCAGGTCTGGTACAGCTTTTTTAGAGAAGTAATGATAGTTTGGGACTCTCCACCTTGGCTGGGAACAAGCCATCAGCTCTCTGAAAGGTGCAGAGTCCAAAAAATTAATCAAGCCAGCAAAGGAGGCAATATGGATAATCACAATATTAAGTGCTTTGTATTATCTTTATTTACATAATAAATGCCATTTGCTGAAGTGAGACAACCCCTTTAAATGACAGAGGAAGGTGAGTTATTTTAAACTGGACATTGAAATTTACTACTAGTGTTGAGCGAATCAAAGCATCCAAAGTGAAATTCAATCCAAAGTTTGGGAAAAAATCTAATTGCAACAAATCCAAATTTCCTCGCGCTTCGTGGTAACGAATGTTTTTTTTCCCACCTAAAATTGGCGGTTACATGTGTTACAACATTAAAGTAAGATGCCCGGGAACTCAAGATCACCAATAACAACTTGCAGGCAGCCAGTCAGCAGCTAGCCTGCCCCTGTGAAGTCTCAACCCTTTAAAAGCCTCATCCAGCGCATTCTCCACCATTTCACTGTGAGATGAGCATAGGGAGAGACATGACAAGCGCAATGGACAGTGCTTCTAAAATCTTTTAATTGTGGAATATTGGATAGAGAGAGAGCAGGGACAGTGTAGGGAGATCATAGGGAGAGTTTTGAAACACTGTAGAGAGAACATAGGGGACTGCAGGGACTGTAATCTGACAGCACAGTTTGCATCAATCCCTGTGTAGGGCACAGAGCTATCTATTTAAACTGTGTTCTCGTTGTTTAATAGATAAGCAATTCTATTAGGACTTGATTCCCAAATTGGTGTGAATAAGCTGCCTAGTTCTACTGTTATTGGGGTGTCTACCTTGTTTTATAGATAAGCAATTCTACTAGGCCTTGATTTTCAAATTGGGGTGAAGAAGCTAATTCTACTGGGAATGCTCTTTACTGGCCCTGTTGCAAATTTCAGTATAAAATACATTTGTTCTGGTTGCTTTAAGAAAATATATATAAAAAAATGTGGATTCCTACTTGCCTATTCTTTTATATCCCTTTTGGATGTAGTATTCACAATGCTGAATGTCCACTATCATATCTATTAAATCTACTGTACATGGAGAAGCACTAAAACAGATTGTGCCTTACACTATGTATAGTGTACCACTCGGCAGATATGAATAAGTATTCTGTATTAATCATCCATATCAAAACACATTATGTAAACAAAGAGCAATATTGTATAGAAGAACAAGTTGTCCTAATGTATTATACTGTACATAATGGGGCATTATGTTTTTTATAGAAAATATGGTCCATTAGAAACCCAATGTTAACATAATTTACTACATTAAATTATCAAACATTTCAGATTAGTATGTGGAGGACTTTTATTATTCTTTAGAGAATGCTCCTGCATGGAAGTGCAATGCTTACAATGAAGTCATTAAAACCTAAATTATGTCATTGCAACTCCTTGATTCTTTTCTTTTTCAGCCACTGTGTTGTAGATTTGATACTGTGCTTGGGATCATTCTCCTGTTGCATGACCCAGTTTCAGGCAAGCTTTAGCTGTTGGATAGATGGCCTTAAATTTGACTCTAGAATACTTTTGAATACAGAGGAGTTCATGATCGACTCATGAATGCCTGCAAGGTGCCCAGGTCCTGTGGCTGAAAAACAAGCCAAAATCATCACCCCTCCACCTCCGTACTTGACAACTGATAGGAGGTGTTTGTGCTGATAGGCTGTGTTTTGTTTTCACCAGATGTGGCATTATGGCTAAACATCAAGAACATGGGGGGAGATTTATCAGACAGCTGTAAAGTAGACCTGGCTTATAGCCTATAGCAACCAATCAGATTCCACCTTTAATTTTTCACAGCTCCTTTGGAAAATGAAAGTTGAAATCTAATTGGTTGCTATGGGCAACTAAGCCAATTCTACTTTACACCGGTTTGATAAATGCCCCCTATTGTTTCTGAAGCTTTGTGATTTCAGATGCAACATGGCAAACTTAAGCTGTGCTACCATGTTCTTTTAGAAGAAAAGAAGCTTTCTACTGACAACCCTTCCAAACAAGCCATATTTGTTCAGTCTTTCTCTAATTGTACTGTCATGAACTGGAACATTTAACATGCTGAGGCCTGAAGAATCTTAGATGTAGTGTTTGGTTTTTTTGCTATTTCCTTGAGCTTTGCGCCGTCTCACCTTCAGGTTAATTTGCTGGGATGACCACTCCTGGGAATTGTCAACTGTCTTGAATGTTTTCCACTTGCGAATAATCTTTCTTACTTTAGAATAATGGACTCCACATTGGTGGAAATGACCTTATTACCCTTCCCAGATTGATGAGCAGCAGCATTTCCTTGTCAAAGATCATTGCTAATGTCTTCCCTCCTTTGTAGTGTTAATCGAGCACCAAAGTGCTTGGGTGCTCGGGTGCTCGGGTGCTCTACAGAGCACCAGAGCACGATGGAAGTCAATGGGAGAACCAGAGCATTAAACCAGGCACCCCCTGCTCTGAAGAGGGAAGGGTGTCTGGTTCACAGGAAAAGGTCAGAAATTGACGGAAACACCACTGAAATCTTTCGGTAACAGCATGGGGAGGATGTCTGGACGCATTTTGGACTTTCAGGTCGCTGCTGAGAACGACGTTGTCCAAATAGTACGCCACTTTTACAGACTGACAATAATACGCACAAAACCGAAGATAAAATCGATTTTAGAGGAAAAATTGTTAGGAAACATTCTTTCCTGTATATTTACTTGTATATAAAGTGCAAGTGCTGCCAAAAATTACAAGGAAGAGGCACAACCTGTATATCACGTAAAGGAGGGCCTCATTCACATTGTGGTACAGTTGTTCAGTAGTGTTGATCACGAATATTCGAATTTCGAATTTTTATCGCGAATAAAGGTAATTCTAAAATTCGCAAATGTTTAGAATATAGTGATATATATTAGTAATTTCGAATATTCAAGATTTTTTTTTTATTGCATATTTTTATCGCGAATTTTTCAATTGCCGAGTAAAAACATGATTCCTCCCGGCTTCTTGCTTGTGGGCTAATGACTCATTGGCCCACAAGCAAGAAGCAGGGAGGAATCATGACTTTAAATGGGAAAAATTATGAATATTCTAAAAAACAAATATATAGCACTATATCGAATATATTAGTTTTTTCGAATATTCGTAATATTCTAAAACAAGATTATATAGCAATTTAGCGAATATTCGAAAAAAAACAAATGTAGAGCAATTTAGCTAATATAGTGCTATAATCTTCTTTGTCTCATCTGAAGTTCAGATTGGAAAAAAATTTCAACTATTAAAAAAAGATTATAGCACTATATCAGCTAAATTGCTCTATATTAATTTTTTTTGAATATTCGCTATATTGCTATATATTCTTGTTTTAGAATATTACGAATATTTGAAAAAATGAATATATTAGTTTTTTTGAATATTCGTAATATTCTAAAACAAGAATATATAGCAATATAGCAAATATTTGAAAAAAAAAACTAATATAGAGCAATTTAGCTAAGATAGTGCTATAATCTTCTTTGTCTAATAGTTGTAATTTTTTTCTCATCTGAAGTTCAGATTGGAAAAAAATTCCAACTATTAAAAACAACTGATTATAGCACTATATTAGCTAAATTGCTCTACATTCGTTTTTTTTTCTAATATTGGCTGTATTGCTATATATTCTTGTTTTAGAATATTACGAATATTAGAAAAAACTAATATATTCGATATAGTGCTATGACTCATTGGCCCACAAGGAAGAAGCAGGGAGGAATCATGTTTTTGCTCGGCAATTGAAAAATTTGCGATAAAAATTAGCATTACGAAAATTCGCATATTACGCGATCATTACCTTGTCGATTTTTCGAGTATAAAAAATCATAGAATATAACGAATATTCGAATTTGCAAATATTCACCGAATATTCTACAAAATATTCGCAAAATATTGCGAATTCGAATATGACGACTGCCGCTCATCACTATTGTTCAGGTAGCGGGACTCCTACACTCATAAAGCCTATACACTAAGTGAAAGGGCTGCCAAAAATGACAAGGAACCGTCACTCCAATACACCCTTTATTACACATAAAGGAGGGCATCATACACACCCTTGAAAAAATATGATTGATGGCTTGCTGGTGACCCTCAAAAACTTTATGGGCGAGGGCCTGCTGCTGATCTGACCCTCTAAAACATTAGGGACAAGGGCCTGCTGCTGATCTGACCATCTAAAACATTAGGGGCGAGGGCCTGCTGCTGATCTGACCATCTAAAACATTAGGGGTGAGGGTATGCTGCTGAGCTGACCCTCTAAAACATTAGGGGCGAGGGCCTGCTGCTCATCTGACCCTCTAAAACATTAGGGCAGCCTAATAAGCATGTTGATATGATGGAGGAGGAGGAGTAGAAAAAGAAGACTGAACCATATACCCTTTTTTTATGGAAGGGTGTATGGGAATACAGTGTATTCAATACACCATAGAAGCCACATTTAAAGTGCCTTCAGCCGCTTTCCTCTGGTTGAGTAGAGAAGTCAGGGGCAATCCAGGCCTTGTTCATTTTGATAAGAGTCACTCTGGCAGCATTTTCAGTTGACAGATGGATGCGCTTATCAGTTATTATGCCCCCAGCAGCACTAAATACCCTCTCTGACAAAACGCTGGCGGCAGGGCAGTCCAGCACCTCCAAGGCGTAGAGCGCCATCTCATGCCATGTGTCTAGCTTGGACACCCAATAGTTGTAAGGCACAGAGGGATTACTGAGAACGCTGAGATGGTCTGCTACGTACTCCTTCATCATCTTCCAAAACTTTTCCCTCCTTGTGACACTAGGCCGTGCATCAGGGTGAGGGTGCTGGCGGGGTGTCATGAAATTGTCCCAGGCCTTGAAGAGTGTTGCCCTGCCTCTGTTGGAACTGCTGTGTGTTCCCCTCGTCTCCCCTACTTGGTTGCCCAAGGAACTACGTACTCTGCTGCCAGCGTTGTCAGCTGGAAATTTTTGGAGCAATTTTTCCACAAGGACTGTAACGGTCACGTCCACACACACACAGGGGGAAGGATAGTGACCACTGCACTCCACCCTCACCCCTGGCCCTGCCTACTTGCCTCACGAGTCCTGATGACAGGGGACAACTGGACGACAGTCCCTTACTTAGGATATGTACAAGGAAGACAGATAAGACAAAATACGGAATGTGAACAGACCGGGTCAGAACCAAGAGAGCTACGCAGTACAAAGGGTTAAGCAAAGAATGGTCAGGAGAAGCCGGGGTCAAATACCAGGAGAGTAGAGAAGTACCAGAGGAGTCCGCAAAGAGTAGTCAGGTGGGAGCCGAGGTCACAATACCAGGAGGGATGCGCAGTACAGGAGGAGCAAGCAAAGGATCGTCAGGGAACAGGATCAGGTGAGTATTCAGTAGTCCAACAAATAGCCAGGAACCTAGAATTAACAGGCAACCTGTGGCCAGCAGGCTGCCTGTATTTATAGTGGGGTCTGAGGGTCATGTGACGTGGCCAGCGTCACATGACCAACAGACAGACAAGTCGAGCACCGAGTGATCAGCTCGGCGCTCAAGGCAGACCTAGGAGCAGGGAGCCTCCCAGCTAGCAAAGCCGCCCTGGGAACGAGGCCAAACACAGATCCTCGCTCCCGAAGCTAAGCAGCAGGTCTGTGGCTGATGGGAGACCGAGTGCGCCTTTGGCGACCCGTGACAAGGACCTTCTGGTATTGCAATGTTTTGCTATTCCTTTCCACCACAGGAATGAGAGATGAGAAGTTCTCTTTGTAGCAGGGGTCGAGAAGGGTGAACAACCAGTAATCAGTGTTGGCCTGTCACCGCCAGTTCTGTGAGAAGGTCTGACAGATGTTCTTCTCTACCTCTTGTATGACGTTCTTTGTTTTGGTTTCACTTTGTCATCTCCTTTCCCTCTGCCAGGTGTCACTTATTTAGACTAATCGTCTTCCTTTATATTCCCTCCCATACTGCCTCACTTTGCGGTTTATACTAGTTCCTGCATGAAGTGTTCACTGCTGGAGGCTGCTGCTGCTGTTTGCTCAGATAAGTCTTTTCCTTTATTGTGTTTCCTTGCTGGCTTGATTCTAGGTGACCTTGACTCCATCCGTATTAAGTGCAGGGAGCCGGTGGTCGTGTCCCCTCACTATTATAGGGTTTTCAGGTGTCACACAGTCTTAGGTACGTGGGCATGCAATCGTCTACCATTGAGACCCTTGCATGTGCATAGCAGTCAGGGAGAGCTCTTAGGGTTTTAAAGGGCTCACCTATATGCTCCTTAGTTTGGGATCAAACCAGTCAGTCGTTTATTTATAAGTTCCAGCTATCTGCAACTTCACCCGTGACATGGCCAAAATGCATATAACGCGAAGGTCACGGGAAAGGCAGCATAACATAAAGTCATGTGTGCCAGAGTCCCACCAGACAAGACTTCGCTGTCCTCATCAGGAGGATGACTATCAATCTCCTCATCCTTTTCCTCCTCTTTGGCCCATCCACGCTGAACAGATGGAATAAACCTGCTACGGGTACTGCCCTCTGTAGCGGAGGCAACAGTCTCCTGCTCCTCCTCCTCATCATCCAATTTGCGCTGAGAATACGAACTGAGGGTGGTCTGGCTATCACCCTGTGTACTGTCTTCCCCCATTTCCACCTTTTCCACATGCAAAGCGTCTGTCTTCATTGTGAGCAGCGAAGGTTTCAGTAGACACCGAAGTGGGATGGTTACGCTGATAACAGCGGCATCGCCGCTCACCATCTGTGTTGATTCCTCAAAGTTGCATAAAACCTCACAGAGGTCAGACATCCATGCCCACTCGTCACTTGTGAAGAGCAGAAGCTGACTGGAAAGGTGATGACCATGTTGCACCTGGTATTTCACTACTGCCCTCTGCTGCTCACAAAGCCTGGCCAACATGTGGAACGTGGCGTTCCAGCGCGTGCTCACAGAGCACAACAGTCAGTGAGCTTGCAATTGCGAGCGCTGCTGCAGCGTTGCCAGACCAGCTGCAGCTGTAGATAACTTTTGGAAATAGGCACACACGCAGCACACCTTCACCAGTAGCTCAGTCAAATTGGGGTAGATTTTGAGAAACTGCTGAACCACTAAGTTGAACACGTGGGCTAGGCATGGTATGTGTGTGAGCTTGCAGAGCTCGAAAGCCACCATCAAGTTACGGCCATTATCCGATACTACCATGCCTGGTTGTAGGTTGAGTGGCGAGAGCCACAGCTCAGTCTGGTCCCTTATACCCTGCCACAGCTCTGCGGTGGTGTGCTGTTTGTCACCTAAGCAAATTAGTTTCAGCAGGGCCTGTTGCCGCTTCTCCACTGCAGTACGACACTGCTTCCAGCTACTGACTGATGACTGACTGGTGCTGCATGATGAGAATTCAATAATAGATAAAATGTGGAGGGGCACTCGCTAGATGGGAATATGGAAATAAAACAATTGCATAAAATAATTTATTAATACTCTATATATAGTAGTACATAAATGCTAAAATGCCATAAAACCAGCAATAATACAACTTCACTCAAATGCTAAAATAACGTATAGTGGTGTAGCTAAATGAAATGAACATCTTGCAGACCCCCGTAGATCTCACAGGTTTGCAATCACCACATAAACAATCACCACAAAAACTGAAAAAAGCGGCTGCAGAGTCACGTGGGACGCTACGTTTGACTCAGAAACCACGCGGGACGCCTGGCTGGGTAAGCCAAACCAAGGAGCAACAAACTTCCACAACAGATAACCGGAGATCTCAGGAGCAGTAATGTACCAATATAGTACTGTATAATAGACACCGTGTACCTGAATAGAAGAGAAGAGGATTATAAAATGGGTTTAAATACACCATTTAGGATTACGATCCGGTTGTTGTTAACCTGCTTTCATTAATCCGGATTCTGTCTACCATACCACTTATGGGACATAGCAGGGTTGTATACTCAACCACACTAAGTGCAATATTTACGGTAATATACCGCAATATCCTACCATCAAGCAGCGTTTTTGTGGTGATTGTATATGTGGTGATTGCAGACCTGTGAGATCTACGGGGGTCTGCAAGATGTTCATTTCATTTAGCTACACCACTATACGTTAGTTTAGCATTTGAGTGAAGTTGTATTATTGCTGGTTTTATGTCATTTTAGCATTTATGTACTACTATATATAGAGTATTAATAAATTATTTTATACAATTGTTTTATTACCATATTCCCATCTAGCGAGTGCCCCTCCACATTTTCTATTATTGCTTTCTTTGGGACGGGCGAGTCCAGTGAGGTGTGCACCCATTTTCATTGTGCCCATTAGGTGAGCCACCGAACCCATTTTTTACGTCAAGATGAGAATTCAGGGGTGGAACTGGAGGAGAAGGTGGAGAAGGAGTAATGTAGATGGTGGCGGAAATCCTGATGGAAGTAGGCCCTTGTCGTCGGATCCTTGTCGTCGGTAGCACCTGTGCCATCCCAGGGTACGACTCGCTCCCGACCTCCACAATGTTCACCCAGTGTGCTGTCAGGGAAATGTAGTGTCCCTGGCCAAAAGCACTTGTCCAAGTGTCAGTCTTTAAGTGGACCTTCCCAAAAACTGTGTTGGTCAGGGCACAGGTAATGTTATGGGACACATACTGGTGTAAGGCGGGGACTGCACTCCGGGAAAAATAGTGGCGGCTGGGGACTGAGTAATGAGGGACGGCCACCGCCATGAGGCTGCAGAAAGCCTTAGTGTCCACAAAGCCTAAATGGCAACATTTCCAGGGCCAGCAATTTGGAAAGGTGCACATTTAGTGCTATGGCCTGTGGGTGGGTGGCTGGGTATTTGCGCTTTCGTTCAAAGGCCTGGGGTATGGACATCTGTACACTGCACTGGGACACAGAAGTGGATGTGCTTGCGAAGGTCCAGGTGCAGGGCAGGAGGCATCCAGGCCTGCGTCTTGGACAGGGTATTGGCCAGCACGTAACACAGAGGAAGAGGAGGCAGTGGTGTGACCCGCAGACACTGATTGTGGACCCAGGCGTTCGGCCCACCTATTAGGGTGCTTTGATTTTATGTGGCGGATCATGCTGGTGAGGTTGTTAGTGTTCAATTCTTTTATCATCCGCACTTTCCTCAAAAAGCGCCAGACTGCGGAACACCTACCCCTTGGCAAGGGAGATTGCCGCAAATCCCTCCCCCACTGTACTGCTGTCACGGATGTAGTAGGGGAGAACACCAAAAGACAATCAAGAAGGAAGGAAGGGGAAAGACACTAGGCCTCCTCGCTAGGGAAGGAAAAGGGTCACCACCTATAAAACCCTGCTCCTGGCCCTAACTCCTATCTGTATGGGCACCTCTTGATGGTAGTGATACCCATACACGGGAACCTAGAAAACCCTTGTGACCCTCAGATGCCCTAAAGATAATGACAGGGCAGAGACCACCTGTTCCTTCCCTGGTGAAGGAAATAGCGTCTCACTGAGGCCTAGTAAACAACCGGGGGGGGGGGGGGATACAAAACACGACAAGCGGAACACTTAACTTCAGATCAGAGGATGAAGGATGAACAGGACTTCAACACGAACCACACTCCAGCTCTTCCAAGACTAAATGAAGCTATCCCAAGCAAGGAATAATGGGAAAAATCAGACTAAATAGGGTGAGGTAGAGGTCACATGATCCACACCTGAACAGGAGGTGTGGACATACCAGCAACACACAGACAAAGTGAAGCCAAAAGAGGCTGTCAGATCACTAATGCATAGATAATCTTTCAGACCTTCTGGGACCTGTCACAGATGTGACAAGTGCTGTCCTCGCTCGGCTTGCCACCTTCCCAGGTTGGGTCAGTGATTTCATCGTCCACCACCTCCTCTTCCACTTCCTCACTCTGTTAATCCTCCTGACTTGTTGACCTAACAAGAACCTCACTTATTGACAACTGTGTCTCATCCTCATCATCAACCTTTTGAGACACTAATTGCGGTTGACTTAATGGCAACTGTGTCTCATCATCATCATCCACCTCATGAAACACTAATTTCCGTCCCCCACCGTCATCTTCTTCTGACTGTGGATGCTCAAGAATTTGGGAATCAGTGCACAAGATCTCCTCACGTCCCTCTTCAGGTGGGCTTGGCGAAAGGCCCAAATGAAGGAATGGCGATGAAAAGAGCTCCTCAGAAGATCCGAGTGTGGGATCACTTGTTTGCCAAGACTCTCCATGGTGGGAGGAAGGAGGATCAGGGTGGGGATTCTGTTGACCAGACTCTTGGCTACTGAGACTGGACTTTGTGGAAGACAGGGTAGTGCTTAACCTACTGGAAGCATTATCTGCTGATTTCCAACCCACCATCTGGTCGCACTGATGTGACTTCGAGAATGGTGTCCTGCGCCGCCCTGCAAACTGGGACATGAAGCTAGGTATCGTGGATGAGTGTGTTTCTTGTGTTCTGGCAGCAGGCACAGTTTCACTGCGCCCAGAGCCACCATCAGCAGCACGGCCACTTCCCCGTCCTTTACTGCTCGCCTTGAGCGTTTTAAATGGTATATATGCTTGCAAGTATGTCACACGTACAGTAGCGCCGGTCTTGTAAGTGTATGCGCAAATAAATTACACTGAATATCACAGATATTTAGGATATGCAAACGTTATACAGGAGATGTAGTGCAGGTAATATCGCTGTCACCAGCAGCGAACAAATAGACGCACCACATAAAGTGGGCGGAGCAGGGGCATGACGTAGTGAGTTACGCTACTAGTGCCCGCCCGCCCAGCCTCCTGCCTGATATGGACGTTAGTAAGTGAAGATTAATGGATGTATTGAAGATTATTGTTAAACAATGCCTACAGTTATAGATAGGATTACTACAGTGAGCGGGGCCCGGTATAATAGAATACAGTGACTGCACCAGGCCCCGCTGCCATTCAAAACTAGACGCCAGCCCGCAGCCCCTCCTCCCTCCCCACTGATACACCCGCTGGCCGTGCTGTGCAGCATGCCGTCGGCTGTGTATCATTGTAAACTGCAGCATTCGCCCTATAAGACGGGCGGGAAAAAAGTGCATCTTATAGGGCGTTAAATACAGTACACTGAATGTCAGATATTAAGGATGCTCAAACGTTATACAGGAGATGTAGCGCAGGTAATATCGCTGTCACCAGCGGCGAAAAAATTACACTGAATGTCACAAATATTTAGGATGCGCAAGTGGTTTTCTGTATTAATTATTAAATTGTATTAAACATTATATGCTGTGCACCATCAGATGTAGATTTTGGTAATATGGCAGCTGTTTGCAATGGGCAGTATATATTTTTAATTTTGTTTCAGTATTCACATGCTCTTGCTGATGTATACACTTGTAATAGATATGAGCTTTGCACACCGAGATATATTATGTTTACTCTGTTATTGTGGGTAAACTTCTTTGAAATATGCTTTAGGAGTAAATGTTTGTTTTGTTGCATTTTTAAAAAAAATATTGTTTGCCACAATTAGAGATGAGCGAATCGAAGTTGACGAAGTGGAATTCAATCCGAATTTCAGGAAAAATTTGATTCGCACCGAATCCGAATTTCCTCATGCTTCGTGGTAATGAATCACATTTTTTATTAAAATGGCTGCTGCACATGTGAGTACATGGAGCAAGGAACTCTGGGAAGGCGGGATCACCCATAATGCCATGCATGCAGCCAGCCAGCCCTGTGATGTCACAGCCCTATAAATGGCCTCAGCCATCTTGTATTCTGCCATTTTCCAGTGTACTTAGTGCAGGGAGAGACGTCAGCAGGCGCTAGGGACAGTTCTAGAAAAAACTTCATTGTGCTAGAAAAACTATTTACAAGTGCAGACGAAGATTATTCAAGTTGTAGGGAAAGGATAGTGAAGAATCATTCCACAGCATTTATGTTAATTAGGGTTTAGTAGGGGAGGTTACAGGCTGGATAATAGGAACAATTCTATTACACCTTGCTGCACTGACTGGGGACCCAAATTGCCATTATACAGTTATGTAATTCCAGCAAACCGTTCTTCTTATTGGGGTGCAAGTGCTGTTTGATACAGCCATTAACAGGGTTTATTATAAGGAAATATTTATACGTCTTATTTGCCCTTGTGCGGTGCAGTTTTATGCTCTAAAGCATTTTTTGGCTTGTATTAGTTGGGAAAAAAGAGCTTATTAGCCGTTGTGTGTTGAAGTGCAAAAATTACAGCCCTTTTTGATGTGTATTAGTGGCACAAAAAAAAATGTATTTGCCGTTCAGCAGTGCAGTTATATGTAGTAAAGCCTTTTTTGTCATGTATTAGTGACAAAAGTAAAATATATTTGCCGTTCAGTGGTGCAGTTATATGTTCTAAAGCCCTTTTTGTCATGTATTAGTGGCAAAATAAAAATATATTTGCCGTTTAGCTGTGCAATTATATATTCAAAAGGCGGATGCTCAACAGACAGGATCCGTTTTTTGGGGGTTATTGTTCTGACGGATCAGAGGAAGGGCAAAATAATCATTGACGTCAACACAAACTTACTGCTGACACCCTCTCCACTCTGTCGGGGGGGCTCTACTTGTATAAGCGTTTAATAGAACAGGTTCTGTAGACATCTATGTGGAATCAGCTGACGACAGTGTAAAAGGAGTGCGATTCTTTTTGGTACTAACATCGACCTGTAAGGCTGAGTTCATACTTGAGTTATTTGGTCAGTTTTGGCCCCGTGACTGCCCAAATAACTGAAGTATGCTGTGATTCTAAGAGCGACGCCTGTCATCTGCATGTCATACTGACTCACAGTATTGTTTCACTACCACAGCAGACTCCCTATGCGTGTTACTGCAAGGCACAGTGTTTTTTACACTACTATAAAGCCTCTCTGCAGCCAGGAAATACAGTTTTTTTATGTGATTCTCCGCGAATAAATTCGGATTGAACCAAATTTCTTCTAAAAATTTGGCGAACCGGCCAAATCAAATTTTTTAAAAACTTGCTCATCTCTAGCCATAATGTTAAAACAAGGTGGATATGGTTGTCAACAGCCCATCAATGCAACTGCAATCATCAGGTTGTCTGCTTTGTGGACATATATAGGTCTTGTGGTGCACTTACTTTTCAAGGAGTGTAGTTAAATTCAATTTGAATCCAGATTTTTGTTCTTTTCAGTTTTGGGGACGGATATATGTAAACTTAGGCCTAAGTGGTGTGTATTAACTCTGCACTGAACTTTTATTTTTAGGAGGTGTGATGTATACAGTATACTGATAACTTTCTGATTCAGACACTTTTACCCACTAATATCAACTTTTATGCAATTTTATGTAAAATTACATTTTCAGGCAAAGTTGCATGAAGGTGTCTGTGTGCATAAAGTGCTGAGTGGTATTTTGCATGTGTGCCAGGTGTTTACTTAGTAATAGTAATAGTAATTATTGCAATCTTTGGTCTCCATTTTAGTGCAAGTTTATGGACAGTTTCAGACAGAGACATGTTTATCTTCTCTCAAAATAGCTGATCTTTTATAGTTTATGAATGCAGCTTAATTACAAAACAACCTTATAAACATTATAAATATTCAAAGAAATGTCATAGAATGTTACCCCGAAGGACAACAAATTAATGTTAAAAATGCAGCTATAGACAATGCAAAGCTATAGCAAGGAAATGTTAATTCATTTTGTGCTTTGGTCCTTAACATTTTTGGAAAAATGGTCAACTTACGCCACCATGTGTCACCCAGCCTGACATTTCACATTTTTTGGAACTAATTAAAATAGTAACAAATGCATTGTTACAATTTGCCTAATTCTCCAAGACAGAGTATAATAATAGATTCCCTGGTGGTGAAGTGGTGTCCTGATATCTTCATTCTGAATTAACACTTACCTACAACCAACAGCTTATGTATTTCTCAGAAGTTAATGCTGCATAAACTTGGAGGAATGTGCCATCAGCTCTCCTTTGGGATTCTTGTTTATGTTGCATTCAATACTATCCATAGTTCTTGTACAGTTTTTTTCATTTTTTGGTGGACTTTAATAAAGTTATTTCTACCTCATTAAGAACTACAAGGTTGGGTTCACATGAGGCATTTTTGGTGCATTCATACTTCTGATCCGTGGGTGAACATTAAACACTAAATGTTAGGAAAACCCAAACAATCCTTAAAATAGACTATGGCTCAGATTGATTCATCCTGTGCAATATGTATACAGTTTAAACTTCTTCAAAGGCGCCAAAGTTATCACACTGATGATGAATGATAAATTTTGTCTATATTTACACTATCTGTTGTCTGGTTTATACCACCTATAAATTTGCTTAGTTTATGTCTAAGTGCGGCACAAATTTGTACACATACCCCCAAAATTTGTCCACATTCCCAGAAAATATCAGAAAATATGTTCACATGGCCTGAAAATGTGTCCAAAAATCTATCCAAAAGCTGGCCACAATATAGTTTAAAAAGTGGGAAATGTTGAGGATCTTGAAAAAGTTAAAGGGGTTATCCCATCTTAGACAATGGGCATATCGCTAGGATATGCCCCTATTGTCTGATAGGTGCGGGTCCCACCTCTGGGACCCACACCTACAAGGAGAATGGAGCCGAGGAGAGTTGTGGCTGGAGGACCCCGGATTTCCCGGGGTCCGTCCACCACCAGGCGCAGCTCCCCGCCTCTCCCATTAAAGTGAATGGGAGTGCACCGCGCATGCGCAGCCACCATTCCCATTCATTTCTATGGGGCCGACGTAAATAGCTGAGACAGCACTTGACAATTTTTGGCGGCTCCATAGAAATGAATGGAGGGTGGCTGCGCATGCGCAGTGCACCCTCCTCAAGTTTCTCCGCTCCGTTCTCCTTGTAGATGCGGGTCCCATGCACCTATGAGACAATGGGGGCATATCCTAGCGATATGCCCCCATTGTCTCAGATGGGATAACCCCTTTTGGTGCATCTGAATAATAAATGTGTCTACAATGAATTGCACCAAAATGTTGATGCAAACAATGCCATGAAAGTGGCATGCTATGGCATTGCTAAGGTTGCCGTAGAAATCAATGACACTGAAAAATTGCCTTTTGCAAGTTGCTTGGTTACCATGTTGCTACCAAAGCCTAAGCAGTTTAAAGGGGTTCTCCAGGAATTAAGAAAATGAAAATACTTAAATATTACTTTGTTACAAATATATTTCCAAATACCTTTTAATTGGTTATAATGGCTCGTTTTCTCATTAGGATGGAAGCCATCCTATTAGTACACACAAAACCTGTCCTAATCACACAGGAGGTCAAGTTACTTCATAACACCGAGGTAAAGAGCTGCCTCATCCTCCTCTCCTACTTGTCAGGGATTATGATCCTGAATACAGATGATAAGATCTTTAGCTGAATCTCTGTAGGAATGGAGTTCATGAGGAGACATGAAGTACAGAGACAACGGACAGGACAGACTGGGGTGATGTGGGGCTGTGGTAATGGAGACTGCATACAAGTGCTGCAGCTCATTAGCCACATTCCCACCCTCCTCTCATATTATACTGTATTCAGGATCATAATCCCTGACAAGCAGAGAGGGTGAGGCAGCTCCTGTGAAGTGACTTGTCTTGTGTGATCACCAATCGCCCCCCCTTTCCCCAAAATGAAAATAAAAATACATAAAATGAGCCCTCACACAGCTCCATACACATAACTACCAAAAAGTTATAGGAGTCAGAATATGGCGACCAAAAAAAAAATTTTTTTACGTTTTTTTTTCAGTATTGAAATGCAAAAAAAATATACATATGTACATACATATATACATACATACATCTTAATCATACTGACCTGGAGAATTAAAGTAACAGGTCAGTTTTACCGCCTAGGGAACACTATAAAAACAAAATCCATAAAAAGAGCACCTTTCGGATTTCACAAGTCATTTTTTACAGAATTTGATTTCAAACTCCTTACCACACATTTGGGCCTCTAGAATTCCAGGGCAGTATAACTACCCCACAAGTGACCCCATTTTGGAAAGAAGACACCCCAAGGTATTCCGTGAGGGGCATGGCAAGTTCCTAGAATTTTTTATTTTTTGGCACAAGTTAGTGGAAAATGATGATTTTTAAAAAAAAAAATTTTTTCATACAAAGTCTCATATTCCACTAACTTGTGACAAAAAATAAAAACTTCCATGAACTCACTATGCCCATCAGCGAATACCTTGGGGTCTCTTCTTTCCAAAATGGGGTCACTTGTGGGGTAGTTATACTGCCCTGGCATTCTAGGGGCCCAAATGTGTGGTAAGGAGTTTGAAATCAAATTCTGTAAAAAATGACCTGTGAAATCCGAAAGGTGCTCTTTGGAATATGGGCCCCTTTGCCCACCTAGGCTGCAAAAAAGTGTCACACATCTGGTATCTCTGTATTCAGGAGAAGTTGAGGAATGTGTTTTGGGGTGTCTTTTTACATATACCCATGCTGGGTGAGATAAATATCTTGGTCAAATGCCAACTTTGTATAAAAAATGGGAAAAGTTGTCTTTTGCCAAGATATTTCTCTCACCCAGCATGGGTATATGTAAAATGACACCCCAAAACACATTCCCCAACTTCTCCTGAGTACGGAGATACCAGATGTGTGACACTTTTTTGCAGCCTAGGTGGGCAAAGGGGCCCATATTCCAAAGAGCACCTTTCGGATTTCACAAGTCATTTTTTACAGAATTTGATTTCAAACTCCTTACCACACATTTGGGCCCCTAGAATGCCAGGGCAGTATAACTACCCCACAAGTGACCCCATTTTGGAAAGAAGAGACCCCAAGGTATTCGCTGATGGGCATAGTGAGTTCATGGAAGTTTTTATTTTTTGTCACAAGTTAGTGGAAAATGATGATTTTTTTTTTTTTTTTTTTTTTCATACAAAGTCTCATATTCTACTAACTTGTGACAAAAAATAAAAACTTCCATGAACTCACTATGCCCATCAGCGAATACCTTGGGGTCTCTTCTTTCCAAAATGGGGTCACTTGTGGGGTAGTTATACTGCCCTGGCATTCTAGGGGCCCAAATGTGTGGTAAGGAGTTTGAAATCAAATTCTGTAAAAAATGACCTGTGAAATCCGAAAGGTGCTCTTTGGAATATGGGCCCCTTTGCCCACCTAGGCTGCAAAAAAGTGTCACACATCTGGTATCTCTGTATTCAGGAGAAGTTGAGGAATGTGTTTTGGGGTGTCTTTTTACATATACCCATGCTGGGTGAGATAAATATCTTGGTCAAATGCCAACTTTGTATAAAAAAATGGGAAAAGTTGTCTTTTGCCAAGATATTTCTCTCACCCAGCATGGGTATATGTAAAATGACACCCCAAAACACATTCCCCAACTTCTCCTGAGTACGGAGATACCAGATGTGTGACACTTTTTTGCAGCCTAGGTGGGCAAAGGGGCCCATATTCCAAAGAGCACCTTTCGGATTTCACAAGTCATTTTTTACAGAATTTGATTTCAAACTCCTTACCACACATTTGGGCCCCTAGAATGCCAGGGCAGTATAACTACCCCACAAGTGACCCCATTTTGGAAAGAAGAGACCCCAAGGTATTCGCTGATGGGCATAGTGAGTTCATGGAAGTTTTTATTTTTTGTCACAAGTTAGTGGAATATGAGACTTTGTATGAAAAAAAAAAAAAAAATCTGCATTTTCCACTAACTTGTGACAAAAAATAAAAAATTCTAGGAACTCGCCATGCCCCTCACGGAATACCTTGGGGTGTCTTCTTTCCAAAATGGGGTCACTTGTGGGGTAGTTATACTGCCCTGGCATTTTCCAGGGGCCCAAATGTGTGGTAAGTAGGTAAATGACCTGTGAAATCCTAAAGGTGCTCTTTGGAATATGGGCCCCTTTGCCCACCTAGGCTGCAAAAAAGTGTCACACATGTGGTATCGCCGTATTCAGGAGAAGATGGGGAATGTGTTTTGGGGTGTCATTTTACATATACCCTTGCTGGGTGAGAGAAATATCTTGGCAAAAGACAACTTTTTCCATTTTTTTATACAAAGTTGGCATTTGACCAAGATATTTCTCTCACCCAGCATGGGTATATGTAAAATGACACCCCAAAACACATTCCCCAACTTCTCCTATACCGATACCAGATGTGTGACACTTTTTTGCAGCCTAGATGCGCAAAGGTGCCCAAATTCCTTTTAGGAGGGCATTTTTAGACATTTGGATACCAGACTTCTTCTCACGCTTTGGGGCCCCTAGAATGCCAGGGCAGTATAAATACCCCACATGTGACCCCATTTTGGAAAGAAGACACCCCAAGGTATTCAATGAGGGGCATGGCGAGTTCATAGAATTTTATTTTTTTTGGCACAAGTTAGCGGAAATTGATATTTTTTATTTTTTTCTCACAAAGTCTCCCGTTCCGCTAACTTGGGACAAAAATTTCAATCTTTCATGGACTCAATATGCCCCTCACGGAATACCTGGGGGTGTCTTCTTTCCGAAATGGGGTCACATGTGGGGTATTTATACTGCCCTGGCATTCTAGGGGCCCTAAAGCGTGAGAAGAAGTCTGGAATATAAATGTCTAAAAAATTTTACGCATTTGGATTCCGTGAGGGGTATGGTGAGTTCATGTGAGATTTTATTTTTTGACACAAGTTAGTGGAATATGAGACTTTGTAAGAAAAAAAAAAAAAAAATTCCGCTAACTTGGGCCAAAAAAATGTCTGAATGGAGCCTTACAGAGGGTGATCAATGACAGGGGGGGTGATCAATGACAGGGGGGTGATCAATGACAGGGGGGTGATCAATGACAGGGGGGGTGATCAATGACAGGGGGTTGATCAATGACAGGGGGGTGATCAATGACAGGGGGGTGATCAGGGAGTCTATATGGGGTGATAACCACAGTCATTGATCACGCCCGTGTAAGGCTTCATTCAGACGTCCGTATGCGTTTTGCAGATCCGATCCATCTATCAGTGCATCCGTAAAAATCATGCGGACATCTGAATGGAGCTTTACAGGGGGGTAATCAATGACAGGGGGGTAATCAATGACAGGGGGGTGATCAGGGAGTCTATATGGGGTGATCACCACAGTCATTGATCACGCCCCTGTAAGGCTTCATTCAGACGTCCGGATGCATTTTGCGGATCCGATCCATCTATCAGTGCATCCGTAAAAATCATGCGGACGTCTGAATGGAGCTTTACAGGGGGGTAATCAATGACAGGGGGGTGATCAGGGAGTCTATATGGGGTGATCACCACAGTCATTGATCACGCCCCTGTAAGGCTTCATTCAGACGTCCGTATGCGTTTTGCGGATCCGATCCATCTATCAGTGCATCCGTAAAAATCATGCGGACATCTGAATGGAGCTTTACAGGGGGGTAATCAATGACAGGGGGGTGATCAGGGAGTCTATATGGGGTGATCACCACAGTCATTGATCACGCCCCTGTAAGGCTTCATTCAGACGTTCGGATGCGTTTTGCGGATCCGATCCATCTATCAGTGCATCCGTAAAAATCATGCGGACGTCTGAATGGAGCTTTACAGGGGGGTAATCAATGACAGGGGGGTGATCAGGGAGTCTATATGGGGTGATCACCACAGTCATTGATCACGCCCCTGTAAGGCTTCATTCAGACGTCCGGATGCGTTTTGCGGATCCGATCCATCTATCAGTGCATCCGTAAAAATCATGCGGACGTCTGAATGGAGCTTTACAGGGGGGTAATCAATGACAGGGGGGTAATCAATGACAGGGGGGTGATCAGGGAGTCTATATGGGGTGATCACCACAGTCATTGATCATGCCCCTGTAAGGCTTCATTCAGACGTCCGGATGCGTTTTACGGATCCGATCCATCTATCAGTGCATCCGTAAAAATCATGCGGACATCTGAATGGAGCTTTACAGGGGGGTAATCAATGACAGGGGGGTGATCACCACAGTCATTGATCACGCCCCTGTAAGGCTTCATTCAGACGTCCGGATGCGTTTTGCGGATCCGATCCATCTATCAGTGCATCCGTAAAAATCATGCGGACATCTGAATGGAGCTTTACAGGGGGGTGATCAGGGAGTCTATATGGGGTGATCACCACAGTCATTGATCATGCCCCTGTAAGGCTTCATTCAGACGTCCGGATGCGTTTTGCGGATCCGATCCATCTATCAGTGGATCCGTAAAAATCATGCGGACGTCTGAATGGAGCTTTACAGGGGGGTAATCAATGACAGGGGGGTAATCAATGACAGGGGGGTGATCAGGGAGTCTATATGGGGTGATCACCACAGTCATTGATCACGCCCCTGTAAGGCTTCATTCAGACGTCCGGATGCGTTTTGCGGATCCGATCAATCTATCAGTGGATCCGTAAAAATCATGCGGACGTCTGAATGGAGCTTTACAGGGGGTTGATCAATGACAGGGGGGTAATCAATGACAGGGGGGTGATCAGGGAGTCTATATGGGGTGATCAGGGGTGATCAGGGGCTAATAAGGGGTTAATAAGTGACGGGGGGGGGGGGTGTAGTGTAGTGTAGTGGTGCTTGGTGCTACTTTACTGAGCTACCTGTGTCCTCTGGTGGTCGATCCAAACAAAGGGGACCACCAGAGGACCAGGTAGCAGGTATATTAGACGCTGTTATCAAAACAGCGTCTGATATACCTTTCAGGGGTTAAAAAAAACACATCTCCAGCCTGCCAGCGAACGATCGCCGCTGGCAGGCTGGAGATCAACTCTCTTACCTTCCGTTCCTGTGAGCGCGCGCGCCTGTGTGCGCGCGTTCACAGGAAGTCTCGCGTCTCGCGAGATGACGCGTATATGCGTGACTGTGCGCAGCGCTGCCACCTCCGGAACGCGATCCTGCGTTAGGCGGTCCGGAGGTGGTTAAATAGACCACATACGCTGAAGTGCAATTGAGAAAAGATTTTATTGGAAACTCATCTTGCTTTATGTTTCGTATTAAATGCTTTTTGCCATGAGTGATATTCAGACAACATATACATTGTCTATAGCTACATTTTATCCCCCCAACCTTTTTTGGGGGGGAAGGGGAGGGGAAGAGGGAGGGGGGGCTGTCCTGATTTCCATTTACCAGCCATTTTATTCTTCAATCTGCTGTGTGTGATAAGGTTTTAATTGTATTTGCTGATGTGAATGTAATGTTTGGTTTCTTATGGATAATTTCTTTTCAAACTGGATATAATTTGAAACATTTCTAGTATTTTTGTAGGCAGTTCTCATACCTTGGTGCCCTGCATTACAAACTGTGATAAAGTTACTCTCTAAAACGGTTGTGCTCAGTTCAGTTTTCCTCTTTTCCTGGAAAACACTCCTCTAGTAATTTTAAAATTCTATTATAAGGCCCTTTTTAGGAGTTGCCTTGAACAACCCTTTTAACAAAAATCTCTGTGCCATAAGTTTTGACTACTTATCTATGTATTTCCATATCAGATTACTTGATTCCTGATCATGGAAGATTTTTTGGTTTATAAGGACTCCAAACCACATATAAATAGATCAGCATAGCTAGGTGCGACCCGAGTTCCCATTACAGTCCTCCACATCTCATGGTACATCACAACATTATGTGAAAAACATTGTGAAAGAGGAAGAACTTGGAATTCTTCACTAAAATGTTGAATGGTCCACATGCTTGATTTCCCTTATTCTTCAAATAAGTGCTCACTTCTCTGTGTCAGAATAGAGCAAAATAAGATCTGGAAACTTGAAATTTTCTTCCCATGTTTTATTTTTCAAGTCAATAATTATAATTTATGAATCCTACCACTATCATTTGCAAATAAAGTTCAATAAATTATAATTGCTTGCTTGTGAGTGATCCAGTCCTTGAGATTATGGGTTTGCCTGTGGGATCACTGGACCTTTGGCAAATAATAACTGATTGAAATCTGCAGATCCCAAACTAAGAAGTTGTTTTTATCATACTTATCTAGAATACCTTGTTGATAAGCTGAGCTTTTAAGACCAGCATACCCTAAGCAAATGGTGCAACTGTGTTGCAACTGGATCTTTTTCCAGTAAGACTACTTTCACACTAGTGTTAATATTTTCCGGTATTGAGATCCGTCTTAGGGTCTCAATACCGGAAACAAAACCTTCAGTTTTGCCCCTATTCATTGTCAATGAGGACAAAACGGAACTAAACAGAACGGAATGCTCCCAAATGCATTCGATTCCGTTCTCATACTGGAGAGCAAACCGCAGCATGACCCACAATGCAAGTTAATGGGGACGGATCAGTTTTCTCTGACACAATAGAAAACAAATCCATCCCACATTGACTTTCAATGGAGTTCATGACGGATCCATCTTGGCTATGTTAAAGATAATACAACCGGATCTGTTCAGCCTTTCAGCCAATGGCAGGCGGGGACGGGGACAAGCCTCCCTAGCATCTCGGGTGATGCTAGGTATGCTCGACCCCGTCCCCGTCTGCCATTTGTTCCCCCCCCCCCCTTCAACACCGGATGTTTTCATCCGTGCATGGGGAGAAGCAGCAGTGGCGATGCGGGGACCAGGAGCGGAGCAGAGAGTGGGGACCCGGGTAAGTATATTTGCCGTGTGGGGCCTGGGATATGGGGGGGGGATTTTTTTAGGATTGGATAACTCCTTTAACTAGTTAAGTCATTTATTGTAAAAAATGCAGTAAATTTCTGTACTGAAATAGAGAACCCCTGTGTTTTCTTCTCTATTTTACATGATTATAGGTTATCTGGCAGCAGTGAATGAGAATGCTATTCGCATAATGCATGTGACTGTGACTGCAGCCTACTCTAGCTGTAATTGTTTGTCTTTACACTTCAGACTAAGTAGTTTTTATAAATGGCACTGCATATTTAAAAAAAAAAAAACTGTAGTGAGAAATTTTTCAGACGGTTCTTATAATTAACCCAAAAATATTAGGAAACCTACAAGTATTCTGCTGTGGATTTTATGTAAGATTTTATGTGGACCTTTATTGGCTGGGGTGGACCCAGCTAAGATTGAAGGTGCACCAATATTTTTCTGCTTATGGTTTTCCTTGATTTGTTGGCATCAATACTATTAAGTCGAATGCTGTTAATTACTTTGCAGAAATAAATAGGTGGTAATTAAAATGTCACATTTCTCGTACTTTTTTTCATTGGGGGACACAGACCATGGGTATAGCTTAGAGGTATTAGTAGGAGGGACACTATGCAAATATAAAAGAGCTCCTCCTCCTCGGGCTATACCCCCAAGCTCCACCAGGAGGAACCCAGTCTTTTCTTAGTGTCTGGTGAAGGAGGTTGACACTTACTGATTCTACTCCTTTTTGTTATTTTCATTCTAGATGGGGACACAGGTCGGCATGGCGCCTTCCTGGTCCCCCGTGGAGTGCCCGCCACCGTCTTTTGGACGCTGCCTGGCTGCCTCCATTTTTCCCCCCAAGAAGATAAGTGGATGCGGGCTCGACCTGTTAGCTCTGGCATCCCACCAGCCTCTGGATCACCTGCTGCTGCCCTCCATCCAGAGCACTGTACTCTGGGAGTCAGATGTCTGAAGAGGTGAGCCCTGCTGGTACAGAACAGAGGGAGAAGACTTCAGGAGCAGATAAGTATACTGCAATCGCTCTCTGCTCCCTCTCCCCCCCGCCTTATATCTAGGGCCGCCTGGGTGAACTAGGGAGTGGGTGTTATCTCTGTCCGGCGGTTCTAGGGTATGGAGGCACTATACTGGGTATTATCTCCCTGCTGGGACTCTCAGGCTCCCATTGAGTTTTTTCTATGCGGCATGACTTTTCTCTGCGCGGCGCCAGCTGGCGCCGCTTCTGCTATCCCACAACAGCACCCACCAGGGGTGGGTCAGATGGGACCGCACGCTTCATCGGAGGCCTCAGACAGCAACTGCAGGGGATGTCGTACCTTTATTAACCCCCGCTACGCCGCGTTCGGCACCGGGGGACATTTTTTTCATGTAGCACAGGTGGAACGCACGATTTTTTTTGCGCTTCTATGACGCGTCCGGGGGGAGGAGCCTAGCGCTTCGCTCCGGCATCTTCCTCCGCCTGCTAAAAAGATTCTCACGCTCTTGACTGCTCCCCTGCTTCTCTCTGATACAGCTGTCATAGCTGTGTGGGTAAATGCCTTGCTTCTGATGTGAACGATCGTGAGTTCGAATCCCAGGAGTCACTTTTAAGGTTTTCTTTCTCTAACTGCAACTGTAGATTTTTGTAAAGTTGTTATCATGCCTAAGCTTAAGTCTGCCAAGACACCTTCTCAGGCCCCAATGGGGCCCTGTATGGAGTGTTTCCTACCTTTTTAGACCACTGGTGTTTGTGCCTCCTACCCTGCCCCTGGACAGGATCTCCTTCTTGCCCAACCCAGTTCCTTCTGTCCCTGCGGAGCCTGCGGTACCCGCTTGGGCATCTGCCATGTCCAGCGCGGCCGCTGAGTCGCCAAGGCAGCCATGTCCTTTATGGACCGTATGGCAGTTGCCAACCCAGTGGCCCCAACCACTCCGTCTCCTCGCAGTGGTTCCCGCAAGAGGTCACCTGACTAATAAGAGGCAGCGTGAGCGGTAGCATCCATCCTTGGATGACTCAGTTTTTCCCCCCTCGTCTAGAGGTGCGTTCAGACGACTCTCCCCCCCTAGGGAGCGCAGGTCTGAAGGGGGATTGTTCGACTCGGACGAGGTCATGGAGCGGGACCCTCCGCCTAAGCTCTCCACATGTGGCGGACTTAGTAGCGGCTGTCCGTGACACCTGTAATCTCCAAGGGGATTCTCCCCCTTCCTAATAGGCGGGAGTTCCCCCTTTTTTCCATCCACGAAGCCGTAGGTTGCCGCGTTTCCTATCCATGGGGAATTTTCCGCGGTCATACCCAGAGCCTGGGACAGGATCATCCTTACGGCTGACAGTGTGGAGGGGTGGTCTTCTCCCCTAGGGTGGATCCCCCGGTGGACAGGTTATCTGAGATCATGGCCCTCCCTGTCCTTGACGGCTCCTCTCTGCAGGATGCTGTGGACAGTCGCCTAGATTCTCTCTCCAAAGCCATTTTATCGCCGGCGGGCACGTCACTCGACTTGCCTTTGCCTCGGCATTGGCGGCCAGTGCTCTCGGTGTGGTTGCAGCGCCACAACCAGAACCTGGCGGAACATGATGCGTCTACTAACACACTGGACTTGGTTCTCCAGATGTCTCAGACTTCCAAATTCCTTTGCAAGGCTTCCATGGACATTGGTTCCCTCTTTGCCCGCATTGCAGCCCTCTCGGTCATTCAGCACAGAGAGGTCTGGTTGAAGGTGTGGGACGCCGACGCTTCTTCCCTTACTAACCTCCCCGTGAGGGTTTCAGGTTTTTTGGGGCTCAGCTGGACGAGTTCTTCTCTGCCGCTACAGGGGGCAAGAACACTCATATTCCACACCTCGGTCCAAGTGTCTTTTTCGGACCAGGTCTTCCGTTTCCGGTACCAGTCCTTTCGCCCCTCCTCCACTGGGGGGCTACAGGACTCCCGCAAGAAGCCCCCCTTCAAGCTCCAGCCTTCATGGTGCCCAAGGACGCAGTCAGCCTCCCTGCTGCTTCCAAGCAGTCTTCCGCATGATTGGTCGTCCCTACCCCTCGTGGTGGGGGGCCTTATGCTCTCATATCAGCAGGTTTGGAGGGCTCATGTTCGGGACGCCTGGGCTCTAAAAATTGTAACGGCGAGTTACAAGAGAGAATTTACATCCAGCGTTCCGGGGGATCCGTTCCGCGCCTCGGATCTCTTGATGGCAGTTTCTTCCCTTCTGGACCGGGGGGTTATTACCCTAGTTACCCCAGAGGAACAGGGCACAGGTTTCTATTCAGACCTGTTCATCGTTCCAAAGAAGGAGGGGTCGGTGCGTCCGATCCTGGATCCGAAGCTGTTCAACATTTTTCTGCGGGTACGGAGGTCTCGAATGGCATCCCTCCGCTCCGTTATTGTTTCTCTTCTTCAGGGGAGTTCCTCGCATCCGTAGACATCCAGGACGCCTATCCGCATGTCCCGATCGCAGAATCTCACCAACGATTCCTGCGCTTTGCCTTTGGTGGCCAACGCTATCAGTTTGTCGCCCTTCCTTTCGGGTTAGCGACCGCCCCTCGGGTCTTTACCAAGATCCTAGCGCCTTTCTTGGCTCTTCTTCACACCAAGGGCATTTCTTTGTGGCCTTACCTGGAACAGCGTCCGGATCACTGTTCAAACTCTGGAACAGCTCGGATGGCTGATCAACTTCCACAATCCTTCTCCTCCTGTCCCAGAAGCTCTCCTTCTGGGGATGGTTTTGGATGCCTCGACCGCCAGAGTGTTTTCTTTCAGACTCCAAGTCCTCCTAGATCCAAGGGGCGGTGTCGCACCTGCTGCGCTCCCCGTGTCTCTCCATTCGGGAGTACATGCGGGTCCTGGGTCTTATGGTAGCCTCTTTCGAGGCTGTACCATATGCCCAGTTTTTTCACACTTGTTCGCTGCAACAGGAGATCTTTCCCTCTGGGACAAGACCTCTCGTGGTCTGGACGCTTACATCCGCATGTTTTTTCTGCGGGTTCAGACAGCTCTTTTTTTGTGGCTGTCCCCTATGAATCTGACGGCGGGAAGATCTTTACTCCCGTTTTTTCCTGGACGATCGTCTCTGCCGATGCCTGCCTCTGGGCTGGGGCGGCGTTCTCCGGTCCCACACGGTTCTGGGGTCCCACACGGTTCTGAGAGCGATTTTCCACTCTCTCTCCATTGGACTCCTCTCCTTGCCAACCGCCCGGTGAGGATTCAGCTGGGCATTGCCACGGCGGTGACTTACATTAGCCATCAAGGTGGGCCGCAGCCGGACAGTGTTGCAGGACGTGAGGAAAATTCTGCTGTGGGCAGAGTCGCACGTTCTGGTGTTGTCAGTGGAATTCCTTCCAGGAATAGACATCTGGACTGCGGACTTTATAGGTTGTAACAAGATGGATCCAGGCGAGGTTCTCTGTGTCCGGATGTATGCGAAGACGTGAGCTGCAGGTGGGGCCTTCCGGATGTTGACCTGATGGCGTCATGGGTTCAACAACAAGCTTCCAGTGTTCCTGGCTCGCGCCTGGGGTCCGAAGGCGTATGGGTTGGATGCACTGGTGTCTCCGTGGCAAGATTTCAGCCTCCTCTATGTCTTCTCTCCACTTTCTCTGCTGTCTCATCGCCCCACATTGGCCTCGCCGCACATGTTTCTCGGACATGGCTCGGATGCTGGCGGACGCCGCATGGCCTCTTCCCGACAGAGAGGATCTCCTGTCTCAGGGTCTGCTCTTCCACCGGAATTTACAGTCTCTTCGTTTAACGGCGTGGCTGTTGAAACTGCCATCCAGAAGAAGAAAGGGTTCTCGGTTTCGGTGGTTAGGACCATGATCAGAGCGAGGAAGCTGGCTTCCTCCCGGATTTACTATCGTACCTGGAAGGCCTTCCTGACTTTTTGTGAGAACTCTGGGTTCCCTCCCCTTCGTTTTTCCATCCCTATGGTGCTCTCGTTTCTTCAGTCCGGGCTTGAGATGGGACTGTCGCTGAGCTCCCTGAAAGGTCAGGTTTCGGCTCTGGCCATCTTTTTCAGAAGTCCCTTGCTTTTATGTGTCCTGTGAGGACTTTTCTTCAGGGGGTGGCACATTCGGTTCCCCCGTATGTTCCCCCTTTGCCTCCTTGGGATCTCAATTTGGTCCTGCGCGCTCTGCAGACGGCCCCCTTCGAGCCTCTGAGAGAGGTCTCCCTGACTTTTCTCACCTTGAAAGTGGTCTTCCTTGTGGCCATAACTTCCATCGGGCGGGTGTCGGAGCTGGCCGCACTTTCCTGCCAGGAGCCTTTTCTGTTTTTTCACCAGGATAAGGTGGTGCTCCGTCTGGTTCCCTCTTTTTTGCCCAAGGTGGTCTCTCCCTTCCACCTTAACGGGGATCTTGTTCTGCCTTCCTTTTGTCCTTCTCCGGCAAACCCCAAGGAACGGGCTCTCCATTCCCTGGATGTCGTCTGGGCCCTGAGGGTGTATCTGACGGCTACCGCCTCTGTCCGCCGTTCAGACTCGCTCTTTGTGATTCCTGAGGGACCTCGTAAGGGTCTGGTGGCCTCCAAGGTCACTGTGGCGCGATGGATCCGCTCGGCTATCTCCGCGGCTTATTGCGCTCGTGGTAAGGTTCCCCTGGCTCGGATTACCGCTCACTCCACTAGGGCGGTGGGAGCTTCCTGGGCAAGGCGCAATCGTGCCTCTGCGTCTCAGCTGTGTAAGGCGGCCACCTGGTCATCCTTACATACCTTTACGAGGTTTTATCAGTTGCATTCGCTGGCTTCGGCTGATGCTGGCTTTGGCCGCAGGGTTTTGCAGGCTGCGGTTCCTGTTTGACAGTTTGACGTTTCTCCTGGCGGTGCTGATATTTTTTCCCACCCCATGGACTGCTTTAGGACGTCCCATGGTCTGTGTCCCCCAATGGAGAAAAGGAGATTTTTTGTGAAACTCATCTGTAAAATCTTTTTCTCGTCTTTTCCATTGGGGGACACAGCTCCCACCCATTCTGCCTGTTGCAGGAGGGGTTTTCAGTTCTGTTATGGTTGGCCCTCATAGGCTTGGTCTGATGGCTTCCATTATTTTTTCTTGTCTCCTTCTCCTACTGCTTTTGCAACGCCTGAGTTCCTCCTGGTGGAACCTGGGGGTATAGCCTGAGGAGGAGGAGCTCTTTTATATTTGCATAGTGTCCCTCCTACTAATACCTCTAAGCTATACCCATGGTCTGTGTCCCCAATGGAAAAGACGAGAAAAAGATTTTATAGGTGAGTTTCACAAAAAATCTCCTTATCGACACTAGGTCTTTTTTGACACATTGCAGCACAAACCTATATCTGTGAAAGGACATAGTAGATCAATATTTCAGTATCTTGCCATTATTTTTGATCGATGTATAATATGCCACTTTTATGATGCATGTCCTCAGGGTTTATCATATATAATCAAATGTATGTTAAGGATTGTGGTAGGTTTATAGTGGTTACAGTTCTGTGTAAAATTATTGGTAAACTTAGTACAAGAAATATTGAGACAGCATGTTGTTATTGTATAATGATGTATGAATAATGTCCAACTCAAAATACCAATCCCATTGACTGTAACAATGTTGATTCTCACATCTGGAACCCAAGATGAGGCAACAATACAGTTCTGTTTAATAGTCATCAGAAATGCAGAATACGTAGCAAGGAGAGAAGTTAGCAGTAGTCAGATGTATAGGAGCAACTGATCAGCAGGATGGTCTAATGTATCCAGGGTTCATCACACAGGAACAAGAGATCATCCATGGGCAGTTGTGTGCAGGGTTTGGTACACAGGAGAAAATAGTAGTAGTAGTGATGTTCAGGAAAGCAGGATTACAGACAAGCAGAATAATTACGCTGTGGGTTCATATACCATAGGTCGGCAATTACTGTGACTGGCCACAGAACAACTACAGTCTATTAGATAATTACTGAATGCAGAAAAACATGGCTGAGCAAAGCTAGGACATACATGACTCTGAATAATGTATAGGGTCAGACTGCAAAGCATGAAGTCCAGGTAGGTTCACTTGGTGATTTTAACTAAAATATATTGAGATTTTAACCTCTGAATTATTGACTAAAGGAAACTGTGGCTGGTCCAGGTTTCCCATTAATGGTGTTGTCAAACAGTATTTTCTATGGCTCACAGTGAGTACAACATTTTTAAAAAGCATACAGTCAAGCTTTGACCAGAAGTGGAGGGCAGCAGGGTCCAGAGCAGGGGGAGAATGAGGGTAAGTATGGCCTCTTTCTTTTTTTAACCCACTGTAAGCCATATATAAAAAAAAGTTGCTTGGTAAGCCCTTTAAGCTCAGTCAGTAGGTGGTGCTTATTTGGTTATATGACACTTGTTAAAAAAAAAATCTTGATTAATGTGTGCTTGTTGCATGGCTTTGCTGTAGCTTAATGGGAGGGTTGTTAGTTGATAAGAAGTTAGTTCAACATTGGGAGGATATAAAATGGAAGTGAAAGAGGAAAAGGTACAAGGTTGAAAAACCATGAGGACTAAAATAGTAAAGGGGTTGAATGTTTTAAACTATTTTACTATTTGTGTATATGGTGATTGGTACAAAATGGCACTCTTCCATGGTCAACTTTGTCCCCAGTTAAGATGTTGCTTTGTGCATTTTGTTAATGAGGCAAGATATGAACAGAGTTGCAATGTCTTCAACTGAAGATCTAAGAAAGTAGAGATTATTCACATCCATCATGACAATAACAATGACAAATCAATTTTAGTAACATAGTAACATAATTTATAAGGCTGAAAAAGACATCTGTCCATCTAGTTCAACCTGTTATCCTGCAAGTTGATCCAGAGGAAGGCAAAAAAATTCAACGACCCCTCTCTAGTAGCTATAACCTGTAATATTACACTACAGAAATACATCCAGTTCCCTCTTTAACTCTTTTGGTGAATTCACCATCACCACCTCCTCAGGCAGAGAGTTCCATAGTCTCACTGCTCTTATAGTAAAGAATCCTCTTCTATGTTTGTGTAGAAACCTTCTTTCCTCCAGACGCAGAGGATGTCCCCTCATGACAGTCACAGTCACAGTCCTGGGGATAAATAGATGATGGGAGAGATCTCTGTACTGACCCCTGATATATTTATACATAGCTATTAGATCTCCTTTCAGTTGTCTTTTTTCTAAAGTGCATAACCTTAATTTTGATAATCTTTCAGGGTACTGTAGTCCACCCATTCCAGTTATTACTTTAGTTGCCCTCCTCTGAACCCTTTCCAGCCTTGTTTATAGGAGCCCAGAACTGTACACAGTACTCCATGTGTGGTCTGACTAGTGATTTGTAAAGTGGCAGGGCTATGTTCTCATCAAAGGCATCTATGCCCCTTTTGATGCAACCCATTATCTTTCTACAGTTTGCTGTTTACTAAAATTCCTACAGTAGGTCCTTTTCCATGTCAGTGTTACCCAGTGTTTTACCATTTAGTATGTACTGGTGACTTGCATTATTCGTTCCTGTGTTCATAACCTTACATTTGTCAGTGTTAAACCTCATCTGCCGCTTCTCTGCCCAAGCCTCCAATCTATCCAGATCAATCTGTAGCAGTATACTGTCCTCTTCCTTGTTAATTACTTTACACAGTTTAGTGTCATCTGCAAAAATTTATATTTTACTGTGCAAGCCTTCTACAAGATGATTAATAAATATATTGAAGAGAGTAGGGCCCAATACTGACCCCTGTGGTACCCCACTAGTGACAGTGACTAGTGTTGAGCGAGCATCAAAGTGCTCGTGTAGAAAATTTCGCGATGTTCGGGTGTTCTACCGAGCACAATGGAAGTCAATGGGAGAACCCCAGGCACCCCCTGCTCTGAGGGTGTCGGGACTCTAGTTTGGTTTAGGAGTCCATGCTCTTACTCCATATATAGCTATGTCCATATATGGAGTCAGTGCTTGGGGACACCCTAGTGTATTTAAATCTAATTTAGCCTGTATTTCAGAAAAGTTTCTGCTGGGATTTGAACTCACAACCTTCTGTATTAGAGGCAAGGCACTTAACAACTCAGCTATAATAGCTGCATAGCCAATTACTTAAAAAAAAAATATATATATATATATATAATAGAAGTCTCATATTTTTTATTATTTTTTGTGACTGGCTATGCAGCTTTGTAGTGTAGAGGTTAAAGTCCTGTGCTGTGATGCAGAAGCAGAGTTCAAATCCTATCACAAACTTTCTCAGAAATAGAGGCTAAACTTAATTTAAATATATATACAGTATATATACATTTTTAGCCATAATATATTTACACATATTATTATATATTTAGAATATATAATATATTATAATATATGAAAATATAATAATATAATATATGTTAATATATGTAAATATATAATATATTATAATATATGTATATATATATAATATATAAAATATATTATGGCTAAAAGATCAGTAGTAGTTTCCCACATATTATGCATTCATATACAGTACAGACCAAAAGTTTGGACACACCTTCTCATTCAAAGAGTTTTCTTTATTTTCATGACTATGAAGGCATCAAAACTATGAATTAACACATGTGGAATTATATACATAACAAACAAGTGTGAAACAACTGAAAATATGTCATATTCTAGGTTCTTCAAAGTAGCCACCTTTTGCTTTGATTACTGCTTTGCACACTCTTGGCATTCTCTTGATGAGCTTCAAGAGGTAGCAGTAATCAAAGCAAAAGGTGGCTACTTTGAAGAACCTAGAATATGACATATTTTCAGTTGTTTCACACTTGTTTGTTATGTATATAATTCCACATGTGTTAATTCATAGTTTTGATGCCTTCAGTGTGAATCTACAATTTTCATAGTCATGAAAATAAAGAAAACTCTTTGAATGAGAAGGTGTGTCCAAACTTTTGGTCTGTACTGTATATCAGAAGTATGATTATATATAAATAACCACTACACTATATAGCTGCATAGCCAATCACAAAAAAAAAAAAAAAAAAAATGAGACTTCTACTGTATAGGTCTCAGTAGAAGTACAGTACAGTAGAAGTCTCATTTCTTTAATTTTTTTTAAACGAGTGGCTATGCAGCTATTATAGCTGAGTGGTTAAGTGTCGTGCCTCTAATGCAAACAGTTGTGAGTTTGAATCCCAGCAGAAGCTTTTCTGAAATACTGGCTAAATTAGATTTAAATACACTGGGGTGTCCACAAGCACTGACTCCATATATGTACATAGCTATATATGGAGTCAAAACAGCAGGGACTCCTAAGCCGCGGACTCACACTGAGGGATTTGCTCACTGTACAGTGATCTTCTGCATAGAAATAGAGGCTAAATTAGATTTAAATTCACAGACTCCAGCATCCCTATGCTCGGCACATCGCAGAGTTTAGCCGAACATCACGTGTGCTCAATTCAGTGTATTTAAATCAAATTTAGCCTCTATTTCTATGCATGATCGCTCAACACTAACAGTGACCCAATCTAAGTGTGTACCATTAGTAAGCAACCTCTGTTTTCTATCACTGAGGTAGTTACTTACCCACATACCGACATTTTCCCCCAGTCCATGCATTCTCATTTTATATACTAACCTTTTATGTGGTACAGTGTCAAATGCTTTAGAGAAGTCCAGATATACGACATCCATTGATTTGTTGCAGTCAAGTCTAGAACTTACCTCCTCATAGAAACTGATTAAATTAGTTTTACATGACCGATCCCTCATAAAGCCATGCTGATATGGCGTTATTTGCTTCTCTTAGAAAACCTTCAAACAGTTTACCCACAACAGATGTTAAACTTTCCAGCCTATAGTTTCCAGGCTCTGTTTTTGGACTCTTTTTTAATATTGGCACCACATTTGTTATGCGCCAATCTTCTGGAACACTCCCTGTCAGTGTAGAGTTCTTAAAATAAGGGTACAGAAATAAGGGTCTGGCTATGACATTACTTAATTCTCTTAGGATACGGGGTGTAAGCCATCTGGTCCCGGCGATTTGTCTATTTTAATCTTTTTAAGATGCTGTTGTACTTCCTGGGTCAGACAGGGCACTTTTAAAGGAGAATTACTTTTACATTCTGCATTTCATCTGACAGTTTATTTTCTTCAGTGAATACAGTGGAGAAAAAAATTATTAATAGCTTTGCTTTCTCCTTATTGCTCTCTTCAACCCCCCCCCCCCCCCCCCCCTCATTACTCTTTAAAGAGCCGACACCTTCAGATTTATACTTTTTACCAGTTATATAATTGAAGAACATTTTAGGGTTAGTTTTACTCTCTTTGGCAATTAATCTCTCGGTGTCTAGTTTGGCTGCTTTTATTTGTCTTTTACATATTCTATTTGTTTCCTTATAGTTTTTCAATGCTTCCTAGCCCCCCTCCTGTTTTAGTCCTTTAAATACTTTCTTTCTGTCATTTATTGCTTTCTTTACATTTCTGTTTATCCACATTGTTTTTTTCTTGTTCCTTAACCCTTTATTCCCATAAGTTATGTACCTCTCACAATTAGATTTTAGGATGCTTTTAAAAATATTCCATTTTGTTTCTGTATTTTTATTTTTGAGGACTTTGTCCCAGTTAGTTAGGCTTATGGCCTCTCTTAGTTGGCTAAATTTAGCTTTTTTGAAGTTTGGTATTTTTGTTCCTCCCTGAAGAAACACTCTTTTAAATGACAATTGGAAGGTTATTACTTTATGGTCACTATTTCCCAGGTGTCCCCCAACCTGCACATCTGTTGTTCTGTCAGGTCTATTGGTTAATAGTATGCCCGTCACTCTAGTCGGGTCCTGAACCAGTTGGAAAAAGGGTAATTGTGTTTGGTTATTGCCAAGAACCTGTTTCCTTCATGAGATATACAGGTTTCAGTTTCCCAGTCTATATCTGGGTAGTTGAAGTCCCCCATAATAATGACCTTATTATGATTTGCTGCCTCGTCTATCTTGTATAGTAGCAGATTTTCTGTGGACTCTGGTATATTAGGTGGTTTATAATAAACTCCTATTAGTATTTTATTATTGTTTTTGCCTCCATGTATTTCTACCCATAGTGACTCCACATGTTCATGTCCCTTACTTATATCTTCTCGGACTGTGGGCTTTAGACAGGACTTTACATAAAGGTAGACCCCTCCCCCTCTCCGGTTTTGGCGATCCTTTCTAAACAGACTGTAACCCTGTACAATTACTGCCCAGTGATAGCTATCATCCAGCCATGTCTCAGTTATTCCCACTATGTCATAGTCCTCCTCACACATCACTAATTCCAGTTCACCAGTTTTATTTAGGTCTATTGGTTAATATTAAGTCCAGTATGCCCCCAACCTGCACATCTATTGTCCCTCTAGCCGGGTCCTGAACCAGTTGGGAAAAGTAATTGTCTTTGGTTATTGACAAGAACATGTTATCTTTATGAGATGTACAGGTTTCAGTTTCCCAGTCTATATCTGGATAGTTGAAGTCCCCCATAATAACGACCTCATTATGATTTGCCGCCTCGTCTATTTAGTTTAGAAGTAGGTTTTCTGTGGACTCTGGTATATTAGGTGGTTTATAATAAACTCCTATTAGTATTTAATTTTTTAGTGACTTCACTTGTTCATGTCCCTCAATTATATCTTCCCGGAGTGTGGGCTTTAGGGTACTTTCACACTTGCAGCAGAGTGATCCGGCAAGCATTTTGGATCCGTCAAAACGTATGCCAACTGATTAAGACTGAATAGGATCCTGATCCGTCTCACAAATGCATTAAAATGCCGGATCCATCTTTCCGGTGTCATCCGGAAAAACGCATCCGGCATTTATTTTTTCACCTTTTTTTCCGTCTGTGCATGCGCAGACCGGAAGAATGGATCTGGCATTCCGGTATTTTGAATGCCGGATCCGGCACTAATACATTCCTATGGAAACAAATGCTGCATTCAGCATTCAGGCAAGTGTTCAGTTTTTTGGGCCGGAGATAAAACTGTAGCATGATGCGCTTTTATCTCTGTCCTGATCAGTCAAAAAGACTGAACTGAAGACATCCTGATGCATCCTGAACAGATTGCTCTCCATTCAGAATGCATGGGGATAAAACTGATCAGTTCTTTTCTGGTATAGAGCCCCTAGGACGGAACTCTATGCCGGAAAAGAAAAACGCTAGTGTGAAAGTACCCTTAGACAGGACTTTACATAAAAGCAAACCCCTCCCCGTCTCCAGTTTTGACGATCCTTTCTAAACAGACTGTAACCCTGTATATTAACCTCCCAGTCATAGCTATCATCCAGCCATGTTTCAGTTATTCCCACTATTGTCCTCCTCACACATCACTAATTCCAGTTCCCTAGTTTTATTAGTCAGGCTTCTGGCATTAGTATACATACAATTAAGAGGTTTAAATATATTTTTTACCCTACACCTGTCCTTATGAACTGTTCTAGTCCCTCCTTCCATTCCTCCCCCAGTTCCATTACCTCGCCCCAGGTCTCTATCTTCCCCTCCTATAACGTAATTACCCTCCCCCCCAGTCCCTAGTTTAAACACTACTCTAATCTTCCAGCCATGTTCTCCCCCAAAACAGCTGCCCTTTCCCCATTGAGGTGCAGCCCATCCCTACAATAATTTTGAAAAGCAAAATGTGTTGCAGCACATTCACAAGCACATGAAATGACATTCTGGTATTGAGTATGATCACTGGCATACTGTACTAGTAGATCTTTGTTTATGGCATATAGATGTGTTTGGAAGCTGACCATGGCCAAATGAAGTACTATAATCATTTTCACAAGAACTGTTTGCAATATTGAAAGTTGTTTTCTACTGAACATTTATGAGGTCCATGAGTAGACCTTAATTGACCTGATAATATCGCCAAACATTTCATGCTCTGAGGTTTGAGGAGTAATGGCAGCTTCTATCTAGAGTTATTTGTCCACATAAGATCAAAGGTTACCTGTAATGGGAAAAGTAGCCTAAACTCCCATTGCTTTCACATGAATATTAAACATATTACTTTCATCATTATTTCCAGCGTTAATATATTCTAAATAGAAAGAGTAATTTGTCTTAGAGTAAGGCATAAAAGGTCAGCTGTTATTTGTGATGTTGTACAATTAATTACAACTATTACAATGAGCAGAGAACACCAAAAACAAGTAATACAGTCATGAAGTAACCTCTACAATGATTAGAAACCTAATATTGACCGTTTTCTGTAAATATCATTTCAGAGATTGACCTTCTATTACATCAGTAGCATCAAAGCAATGATACTTTTCTCAAAAAGGCCTATTCATATAGACTTCTTCAGTTAAAAGAAAAATGTTGGAGTTTCCTATTAAAATGATCCTTTATACAGCCTAGTGCTTAGTTAGCCAGGCAGCTCCAGGATGGAGTCAAGTACTTTCCTATCAACAGCAACTCCAAAGGTGATAACATTTATTCACCATGGTTTTGTGAAGACTTCATTGAATACTACTGAAGCACAGGTGGAATGAGTATGAAATAGTGCAGTTTTATTAGAAAGGGCTCTGATAATAAGCTGACCAGAGTGTCATGCTACTGAGACCCCAGCAATCAGCTGTAATCTTCCAGAAACCTAGATGACAGTGTTGAGTTTTCTTGCAACACCACCACAGGAGGACTAAAGCTTTAGACAATTCTCACTGAAATAAATGAGTTGCATATGAAATTTGCACTCATCTTTGGGTAATAGAAGAGGGTCCTGAACTAAGAATCCTTTAAAGGGGTTGTCCAATATTTTATTTTACACCAACACCCTTGGACCTGTGAAGGGAACTATACTTACCTGCTCCCTTGCGTTTGATTCTGGCTGTGATTCTGTCTTCACTGCACCTCCAGTCTCTACAGGTTAATTTCCTGCATGGATACAGTCAAATGCGCTGCTGCATCCAATGACTTGCCTCAGTGATGACATGTACCCAAGTGACATGTGACCCAACAGTGTCTTGCTGCTTGTAGAAACGTCACTGTCAAGGCCAGTTATTGGCTGTAGTAGTGCATGTGACTCCATCTGTGCAGTAATTTTACCTGCTGGGAGTAGAAGTGCAGTGAAGACAGGCCATGACTCACAGAACCAGAACTAAGTAAGGGGTAAGGGGGAGCATGTCCTGAGAGGTGTGAAGAATTTTAAAATAAAAGGGAATTGTTTGAAAACCCCTTTAATAATGTTTTTAAATGGGTTTTCTAAACCATTATAACATGGTTATAAGGGAAAATAATAGCATTCTTAATACAGAATGCTTAGTAAAATAGGGATGGAGGGGTTAAAAAAATAAATAAAAAATAATTAAACTCGCCTCATCCCCTTGTTCGCGCAGCCTGGCTTCACCATGGTGATGGATCATGTGATGGACCATGTGATGAGCGCAGTGACATCACCACAGGTCCTTTTCCTCCTGGTCATCAAAGAAGAAGACAGAAGAGAAGTCGGGCTGCGCAAACAAGTGGATGAGGTGAGTTAAATTTTTTATTTTATTTTTTTAACCCCTCCATCCCTATTTTACTAAGCATTCTGTATTAGGAATGCTATTTTTTTCCCTTATAACCATGTTATAAGGGAAAATAATAATGATCGGGTCCCCATCCCGATCATCTCCTAGCAACCATGCGTGAAAATCGCACCGCATCCGCACTGTCACGGAACCATGAACCAGACGTACAACAAGAGATAGTGAAAATAAGAAGGCTTTATTGAAAATAAAGCTGTAAAGCAAAAGTCCAAACGGATGGTAAAACCAAACAGAGTCTTTGCGAAGCCAGAGGTCAGGAACCAGAAGGGTAGTCAGACGAAGCCAGGATCAGGAACCGGCAGGGTAGTCAGACGAAGCCAGGATCAGGAACCAGCAGGGTAGTCAGACGAAGCCAGGATCAGGAACCAGAAGCAGCAGCAGTCTTAGAAGCATGTGAACACAAGAGGACCAAGCAAGGAACTGAAGCCACAGACCTCCTATATATATGAGCTAGGCATCCAGCTCCTCCCAGTGGGAAGGAGGAGCCGCAGGGTGGAAGGCTACAAGAAACCCAGAAACCAAGATGGCCGCCAGCACATGTCAAACGAAGGAGAACAGCAAGAAGGTAAGACCATGACAGTACCTCCCCCTCAAGGGCCCCTCCTCCGCGGAGCACAAAACGGTTTCTGAGGGAAGCGTGCGTGGAAGGTTCGGAGCAAGGCAGGAGCATGGACATCTGCGGAGGGAACCCAGGAACGCTCCTCTGGACCATAACCACGCCAATGGACCAAAAACTGCAACCGACCGCGGACCAGGCGTGAGTCCAGGATATTGCTCACCTCATATTCCTCACGATTGCCCACTTGGACCGGACGAGGCCGAGGAACCGAGGAAGTGAAACGATTACACACCAGTGGCTTCAACAGGGAGACATGAAACACGTTGGAGATCCGCATGCCAGGAGGAAGCGCAAGGGCATAGGCTACCGGGTTTACCCTGCGAAGCACTCGGAAGGGACCAACAAAGCGAGGCGCCAGCTTGGGAGTGGGCACTCGAAGGTTGAGGTTGCGGGTGGACAACCATACACGGTCTCCGACCTGGTAGGAAGGAGCAGGCGCTCGTCTGCGATCAGCCTGGAGTCTCTGGCGCTGCGCAGAGACCTCAAGGGACCTCTGGATCTGTACCCAAGAAGCACGTAGGACGGAAAGGTGATCCTCCACAGCCGGAATATCCTGGGGAGAGAATACCTCCGGTAACACGGCAGGTTGGAACCCATAATTGGCCATGAAGGGAGACGTCCCAGAGGAAGAGTTCACCGCCGTGTTCCTGGCAAACTCAGCCCAAGGCAGGAGGTCAACCCAATTGTCTTGGTGATCGGAGACATAGCAACGAAGGAATTGCTCCAAGGCCTGATTGGATCGTTCTGCGGCCCCATTGGACTGAGGGTGGTAGGCCGAGGAGAAGGAGAGATGAATCCCCAACTGGGAGCAAAAGGCGCGCCAGAACCTGGACACAAACTGACTCCCCCGATCCGACACAATCTCCTTGGGCAAACCGTGCAACCGGAAGACCTCCCTGGCAAAAATCGTGGCCAACTCTTGTGCAGAGGGTAACTTCTTGAGAGGAACACAGTGGCACATTTTGGAAAACCGATCCACAATCATGAGAATGACCGTATGGCCTCGGGATGCAGGGAGGTCCACAATGAAATCCATCCCCAGGTGTGACCATGGGCGCTCCCCGGTGGCTATGGGTTGCAGAAGGCCCAACGGAAGGTGCCGAGGGGACTTACTCTGGGCACAAACGGAGCATGTGAACACAAGAGGACCAAGCAAGGAACTGAAGCCACAGACCTCCTATATATATGAGCTAGGCATCCAGCTCCTCCCAGTGGGAAGGAGGAGCCGCAGGGTGGAAGGCTACAAGAAACCCAGAAACCAAGATGACCGCCAGCACATGTCAAACGAAGGAGAACAGCAAGAAGGTAAGACCATGACACGCACTTGCTTGCGGATGCTTGCGATTTTTACGCAGCCCCATTCACTTCTATGGGGCCTGCGTTACGTGAAAATGCAAAATATAGAGCATGCTCCGATTTTCATGCAACGCACAAGTGATGCGTGAAAATCACCACTCACGTGCACAGCCCCATAGAAATGAATGGGTCTGGATTTAGTGCAGGTGCACGCATTGCACCCGCGAGGAAATCTCGCCCATGTGAAAGAGGCCTTACAGTGCCAGCGTGTCAACCAATACCATCCAGTCTGCCCCCCTTAGGGGGGCCAGGTCTTAATGATGACCATTCTCATCGTTTTCTGGCTTTATTTCTTCAAAATCATACTTCAAAGTCTCCATGTCCTAGAAAAGTCAGCAAGATGCAGAGAGGAAAGAACTGTATGTTCCTGATTACATGTTCTCATCGATATTAGATGATGTGGAAAAGGAGGAAAAGCAGATGGCAGAAGAAGGGCTCCCATCTGTAGGGAAGGAGAGCACTGGGGTTGCAGAAGTGGGTATGCCAGAGCTGTGTTTACTGTCAAATAACCAGCAGGAGATTACAGGCAAGAACAGCAATTATATGCAAATTATCCCCCACCTAACCAGCCAAACCCTATACCAGCAACAGCCCCTGTTTAAGGGTCCATTCACACGTCCGTATGTATTTAGCGAATCCGCAAAACACGGACACCGTCAATGTGCGTTCCGAATTTTGAGGACCACACATCGCCGGCACTCTCAAAGAAAATGCCTTTTCTTGTCTGCAATTGCGGACAAGAATAGGACATGTTCTATTTTTTTACGGAATGGAGGTGCGGATCCGGAAGTGCGGATCCGCAAATATGGATGCGGACAGCACATTCCGGCCTCATTAAAAATGAATGGGTCCGCACCTGTTGCGGACCCATTTTGCAGATGTGTGAATGGACCCTAAAAGTGCTATGCGATTACTAACAATGAAGAGCGACTATACAGTGCAGTCTACATTGTTAAATGAAAGACAGTTTTAAGCTATTTGGCCGCGTGGTTCTTTAACTCAGCATGTCCGCAACCCGCCCTCAGCACAACCACTTTATGTGGCCTGGGTATACTTCATTTAGGCTGGGTTCACACCTGAGCGTTTTACAGCGCGTTCCTACGCGCTGTAAAATGCTCAACACGCGCTGTAAAACCAATGTTTCCCTATGGGCATGGTTCTCACCTGAGCGTTTTACAGCGCGTACGAATGCGCTGTAAAACACCCTATGCCCTAAGAAGTACAGGAGCTTCTTTGGGGCGTATTGTCGCGCGTATTGTGGCAGTTTTTCATTGGATTAATCACACAAACGCGCGTACTACGCACGTTTCCAAAATACAAAAATGCCCCAAAATACGCCTCAAAAACTCCCGATAAAAACGCCTGTAAAAAGAGCTTATCGAATACGCTCAGGTGTGAACCCAGCCTTATAGTGATTTGTGACAGATCAAATTTCTTGGTGAACTTCGGCGAAGTTGCTGAATGAAATTTTTCAAAATTTCACTCAAGATTCTGAAGTTAATAGTGGTAATCTTGGCCAGGAGTATGCGGCCTACCATTTATTTGAATCTAAAACGGCTCAGAATTCTTTATCTGGTTAGGAACTCTAAAGAAAAAAAAAGTTTTAAAAAATACTGCACAAGTTAGTTTTTTGGTCAAATAAAACAGGCAGCATTTGACCTCTGTTTAGATAGATATATAGATATATAGATATGAGATAGATAGATAGATGATAGATACACTGAACAAAAATTTAAACGCAACACTTTCCGTTTTGCTCCCATTTGCATGAGCTGAACTCAAAGATCTGAAACATTTTTTACATACACAAAAGACCCTAAATCTGTATTAGTGAGCACTTCTCCTTTGCCTAGATAATCCATCCCACCTCACAGGTGTGGCATATCAAGGTGCTGATTCGACAGCATGAATATTGCACAGGTGTGCCTTAGACTGCCCACAATAAAAGCCCACTCTGAAATGTGCAAAGTTTTGCATTATTGGGGGTTGGGCGGGGGGAGGTCAGAAAACCAGTCAGTATCTGGTGTGGCCACCATTTTCTTCACGCAGTGCAACACATCTCTGTCGCATAGAGTTGATCAGGTTGTTGATTGTGGCCTGTGGAATGCTGGTCCACTCCTCTTCAATAACTGTGCGAAGTTGCAGAATATTGGCAGGTACTGGAATACGCTGTCGTATACGCCAATCCAGAGCATCCCAAACATGCTTAATGGGTGACATGTCCGGTGAGTATGCTGGCCATGCAAGAACTGGGATGTTTTCAGCTTCCAGGAATTGTGTACAGATCCTTGCAATATGGGGCCGTGCATTATCATGCTGCAACACTAATACAGATAGTTTATGGGAGATAGTCAGTGTAGGTTAGATAGTAATATAGTGTAGCTGATAGGTTCCAGTGCAGGGTGTTAGGTAGTGTGATAGGAATAACTGTTTCTCTGCTGCCCATACATACATGCTACAGACATAGTGCTGCGATGTCACGACAATACTTTGTACACCAATCAGTAATATCTACTCAGACCTGATCAAATGTGAAGTTGCATGTATTGCGCAAAAAATATGCACATCATTAGTGACGATTTGCGCAATCGCAAAAATAATGACTGGAGATCACGAATTCTAAAATTCGCGAGTTTATTATGCGAAAAATTCACAAAATATCGTGAAAACGAATATAGCCTATGCCGCTCATCACTAGTCAGCATGCCATTTACACATTGCAACATCTGTGGCATTGTGCTGTGTGATCAAATTGCACATTTCACATTTAAATGTGGGCAGTCTAAAGCACACCTGTGCAATATTCATCCTGTCTAATCACCTTGATATGCCACACCTGTGAGGTGGGATGGATTATCTCGGCAAAGGAGAAGTGCTCACTAACACAGATTTATACAGATTTGTGAACAATATTTGAGAATAATGGGTCTTTTGTGTATGTAGAAAATGTTTCAGATCTTTGAGTTCAGCTCATGCAAAATGGGAGCAAAACTGAATGTATTGTGCTTATATTTTTGCTCAGTGTAGATATGTGATTAGATAGATAGATAGATAGATAGATAGATAGATAGATAGATATGAAGTAGATAGATAGATAGATAGATAGATATCATGTAGGTAGGTATATAGATAGATAGATATGAGGTAGGTAGATAGATAGATAGATAGATAGATAGATATGAAGTAGATAGATAGGTAGGTAGATAGATATGAAATGATAAAGAGATAGATAAGAGCTAGATAGATAGGAGATACAGATGTGGCCAAGCTAAAATTGACTCTGGTAACTCTGATAACACATCTCACCGTGTTATTTCATGCCATCTTGTGACAAAAGTAATTGAAATACATTGAAAGAGTGTCAGTATTGGGCCCGAGGTTGTGGTGTCACTACAGTGTGGCAAACCGCCGTTGCACACTGCAGCGCCATGAGTCCTTGCTCTGGCCTACAATGCGAGCAGGGCGGGCGCCCGCCGGCGTACCGCAGCATCTACCCTCACTGCCAGGTCTCGTCTTGTGCACTATAGCGCACGTGCGTGCACCTCTCCCTTAGTTATTGGAGAGGAGAGCATGCTTCCTGATTACTGTCCCCGCCCAGAGGCGGTGTTACTGGTATTTAGGGTGGCTTCACTGACCATATACCTGTTAACCTCTGCTGAAGCTTCCTGCTGCTCTACCCTGCTGTGTCCTGGACTTTTGCCAATTAACCCTGACCTTCCCTGCCTGTCTGCCTCCAGCCATGACCTTGCACTGCCTGACTATGAGTCCGCCTGACCCAGTATACCGTATTATTCTGAATTTTGTTTTGTATTTGTGTCAAGTGACTTTTGTCTACCTTCTGCCAGTAAAGATCATCTGTTCTGTTACTCTGCCTCTGTTAGACTCAATACATACTCCAGCAGTTAGCTGCTTACAATACGTAAGTGAAAAGATGAGTATATCAGCATCTGGAGGAACAACATAAGCATCACAGAAGCTGACGATATACCAGAGCTTGCAGAGTGAGTACAAACTGGCTCCATATCTGGAGAAACTCCAAAACACCAGAGGCCGACAGATCTTGAGCCGCTACAGACTATGAGCCCACAGCCTGCTCATTGAATCCTGGCGGCCCCGACAGAACTGCAAGCCCAGGGAGAGCAGATTGCTCCAGCAGTGCAACCAGGAGGCCATGAAGGATGAGGTCCACTTCCTGCTGCGGTGCTCCGCATAGATAGATAGATAGATAGATAGATAGATAGATAGATAGATAGATAGATAGATAGATAGAAGTCTCCCCCACATATAACAGTCGACATGGACAACATAATCAAGATAATACATAAATAATAAAATCAGAATCACAAATCAAAAAATGTTTAATATGGAATTGCTTTCCATATCTGGATGCTTGAATAAGCCTCCCTTTACCATCAGGTGCCAGTTTACACAATTCAGGAAGGGGAAACAGCCCATTCTGGGTCTAGATAAGAACATTTGGCACAGCCTGCTATTGCCCTTAACATCGGCAGAAACCAATTGGTCCCTCGAATTTCTGGGTCTGCGAAAAAAGAGACTAAAGGTTGTGATGCATACTCGGATATGATACCTAAACTTTGTATACGTGGACTGTAGTCGTTGTACGTAGATACAAAGGGAATCCTATGTGTGACACTTTCTCTAACTTGTCCTTTTAGTGTGAGTTCCCTATCAAACTCCTTAGCTTTAATCCTATGTTGTTGTAATAAATGTTTTGGGTACTCCCTTTGTCAGAATTTTACTGTCATATCATCAAGTGTCCTTTCCAAAGAAGATTAATCAGACACTAAATGCTTAACATGTAAAAACTGGCTAAAAGGGAGGTTTCTCACCATATTCCTTGGATGTCAACCGTTGAATCTCAGAAAAGAATTTCGATCCATGGGTTTCACAAATAACGAAGTTTGCAATGTATCACCACATACTCGTATTGTGTCCAAAAACTTGATTTTCACAGTCAATTACACCAGCATAAATTTGACCTCAGGACCAATCTGATTAATGAAATTATGAAAGCTCTGTAAATCATCAACTGAACCTGTCCAGATGAAGAAGATGTCATCAATGTATCGCAGCCACTTGGGAAAAGTGGTAGGAGACAAAGATGACATCCTCCTCAATATTTGCATACTCAGGGGCCAAATGTGACCCCATCGCCACATCCTTCTGCTGTAGATAAAAATTATCCTGTAACCAAATATAACTGTATTGTAGAACACTGCCCAATAAATCAAGGATAAAGCTGCGGGTCTCTTCAGAAGAACTAGAGTCAGTCAATTTGGAACATACAGCCTTGGTACCCCTTTCATGGTCTATAGAAGTATACAACCTTGTGACATCAAAAGATGCCAAAACCACATTGTCATATTCAGTAAGTTTAATTTTAATTTAGATAGATGTCAATATGAGAGATATGTTGAATGTAGATATATACATATACTGTATATTAGAAATAAGTGAATAAATTTCAACAAATTCATTCAAAATCAGGCTCCTGGTGCACCAATTGGCTTTGATGCTCATTAGAGAGTCTACTTCTTGATTTACAGAGCCAGACATCTCACCTGGCCCTGTCAATCTCGCTCCTGCGCCACAGCTCTGAGTATCAGCGCAAGAGAAGAGGATGTTCTGTTGCTAACTGAGCAGTGCAGATACTGACTGTGCATGCGCTGCTGACATCTGTGGACACCTGGAAGTGGATGCAGCACTCCTCCGTCCAAAGCCGGGCTGCTATCAATTGCATGGGGATACATTTATGCTATCTGTATGATATAAATTTTGATATTTACTAATATTATGATGACTTAATATTTTTACATATTTCTGATGCCTTTTTTCCAACTACTTTCGCCATTTTCTATTTTATACCTTTTAATAGGCTTCATAAAGGGCACAATAAAAACATTTAAAAATATTTACTAAAACCCTAAACTGTTTGTTGTGCCACATGACCACTGCAGCCTTTTTTGTGCAGACGCTGAACAGTAACTTAACGCAATCAGCGCATGCTCATTAGATGCCATCAGCCACTGTTCAGCAGCACCTGAGCAGAAGACACTGCAGCCAGCCACAGCCACTAATGTGGGTAGATATCACTACCTCCACAAGCTTGCTTTCTCTAGACAGGGTGACCACAGCTCTACACTGTTTGCATAGTCTGTTGAATGGCAGTCTGGGGTCTTCTGATGAGCAGCTGGCCTAAAATGTGTGGAGCTTTACTTTATTGCGCCACAATAAACATGTAGAGACTACGCCAGCACACCACACCAGGGATCCCTCTGCATAACTGAAGGAGCAAGGCTGAGCATGTGCATCCACCTCAGCTCATCAACTGAGGTGGTCATAGAAAAGTTGCTGAATAGAAAAAGCAGGCGGCGCTATTCTAATGTTATTTTTGGAATATGAGGGGAAATAAGCATTCTTTTAAGAGGTGTAAATACAAAAACTATACAGACATACAATGAATACTTTCTATGTGGTCCTAAAGTTTATAGGAAGTAAATCCTTCTCTGAGGTCTTGAATTTACTTTTTAATCAACAATTTGCGGAACATTGATTTTGTACATTTTTTGTCTCCATAGGACAACAAAGCCTATTCAAAATTTATAAGCACTGTAGGCGCATAGCTCTAAACAGCAATGAGGGATATACAATTAGTTTACTAGAAAATCTACTGTAAGCCTTTTAATTAAAGGAGAATAAACAATTGTGCTAATTGCTCCCCTGATGTTATTTTATACACCAGTGATGAAAATTTTATGTACTTGATTTTAAGCATTCAAGCTAAGGCTTTATACTGTAGTTCCATACCATTGGTAGTGCCAAAAAAATTGACTAGTTGTGGACTTTTCATTAAAGTGTAACCGTCATTTTGGTTTATATTTAATATTGCCTAGGGACAGTGGTTTTAAGCATTTTTGTAATGTACCCTATTAGAGAAAGTTGTCTATTTTTACCAGAAAATAATATGAAAAGAGCAACCTTAGGCCTCATGCACAAGACCACCAGAATTTTGTAGTCCGCAAACTGTGTATCTGCAAAATACGGAAGCAGTCCGTGTGCCATCCACATTTTGTTTCTGGATCTATTGGAACTCATAATACAATGTATGTTTCCCTCACGCATTAAATGAGTTTTCTGGGATTTTAATATGGACATACTCAAGACAAATCATCAATATCTGATCGGCGGGGATCCAACACCCGACACCCCCGCCGATCAGCTGTTTGAAGAGAAGGCTGCTCTCGTTTATCAAAGACAAATTAAATGCGTGGTGGGTAGTTGTATATAGAATAGTGTATCACAGGAGCCAACTACTACGGTCTTGTCACCTCTACGTTTAGGAAGGCCACTGCTACCAACAGCCTATTACATTGGGACAGTCATCACCCAGTGAATCTCAAGAAGGGTATCCCCCGCGGACAGTATTTGCGGATGAGAAGGAACTGTTCAGACCGTGAGAGCTTTCACTATGAATCAAGAAAACTACAAAAGAGATTCTCCACTAGGGGCTACCCACAACACATTCTTAGGACGGCCTTCCAGAGTGCATCCCTCTGTGAACGCAATACCCTTCTGATACCTAGACAGTCAAAAGGGAATGATGAGGTCATAAGAATTATTTCTACTTTTGACACCATGAGTCAGGAGGTGAGGAATATCATTACTAAGTACTGGCCTATTCTTCTAATGGATCCTGATGTATCGGATAGACTTCCCCCCCACCCCAGCATCATGTTCAGGAGAGGCAGATGCCTCTGCGATAGACTGGTGCATAGCCACTATTTGGGGCCTGTCCCCAAGGGAACGTGGCTGGATCGGAAACCACTTGGTACCTTCCGCTGTGGATCCTGTCTGGCATGTAAAAATATCAACAACACTAAAATGAACGTATGCTCGGTTACGGGGAAAACATATGATATCTGCGATTTTATTAACTGCCGTAGCGAGGGGGTTGTCTACCTGGCTCAATGCGCATGCCCTAAGGATTATGTGGGCAAAACTTTTAGAGAATTTCGGAAGCGCATACTTGAACATCTTAATGATATTAAAAACAAAAAAGACACCCCACTTGCGAATCATATGTGGGAAGTTCATCGCGGGGATCCGAGATCTCTTCGTTTTTCCGCATTGGAATTGGTCAGACCCTCACCCAGGAGGGGCGACTGGGACCGCAGGATCCTCCAAAAGGAGTCGGAGTGGATCTTCCGGTTCCAGTCGCAATCTCCAGCGGGTTTGAATGAACAGCTCACCTTCACTTGTTTTCTATAATGTTTGGCTCCTGGTACTCCTGCTTCTGGTCTACCCGTCACCTCATCCTCCTCTGACAAATGACTAAAAGCCTATCGACACGTGAAGTGTTAATATTCTGAATTTAGGACTTATATACATCAGTATGGTCCATGTATCATCTATTTTACTGTATCTATTTATTAAAAATATACCTTTAAATATACTTCATTTGCAAATTGCATGCGATTCGACACATGACTTGAGTAGACAGGAATTTGTCTAGAAGTCCCTCTCTGCCTAAGTGTGGCCCTATACACTTGCCCCTCATTCCTCTACCTGGACCTGTCATTTTGATATACTCCATTAATTTAGTCCACTCACAGGTTCTCACCTATTTCCATAGTAGTTCTCCTTTTTGGATTGTGTATCCTAATATTATGGTCCAGTACTCCTGTCTGATCCACCTGACAAGAGTAAAACATATTTTGCTGGCAAATTGGGGCTGTGGTGGCGTTGTTCTGACGGTGGAACGCATAACCACGCCCCTTTGGAGCCGCTATGGAACGCATGAGCCTGGGCCTGCAGCGCACGGATGACGCAAGCGGGCGGTGATTGCGTGCCGGAGGTGGAACGCACGGCCATCCTGGAAATCTCGGCGTGCGTTCCAACCACGATCCGGGATAAACAGTCACTATGTAAGCAATTAGGAGTGCCCTAGTAAGATATCGTTATCGATGTAGGCCTGACAATTAGTGTTTCTGTGAGTATACATTCACCATCATAGTAGGATTTCCTGAACCTTGTTTAGTCTATCTGGATGTGAGGTCACATGATGTAATAGGGGTAAGGTGATTGGTGCAGGACAATGGGGGACCGCCCCTACCTGGTGGGTATAAGTAGTCAATGTGTCGACCTGCAAATTGGAGCATCATTTTTCAGCCCCCTGGAGTACCCCTGACTGCGGACCACTGTATGGAGAGACCCTCAGGACCGGATAAGTACATTATATATATGATTATACATCTTTATTATCCTGTTCGTTCCTGTACTATCCTATTGGTCTACAACAGTGGAACACCGCCTAGGGGTGCTCCAGCAACCTTGGTTCTTTTCTTTCATCGTTTTGAAAAGTTGCCATGTAGCCGCTTTATTATAGCAGCAACCCATATTTCTATATATCTTTTCTATACTTCTTGATATAGTCTCCTGATGAACCTTTTATGAAGGGGAAACGCGTTGAGACTGAGACTTTAAACTGAGTGTAATACTTCATGATTTTGGTAGAGTGCTATCTATCCTGATATATTGAATGCATCATTTCATCATCTATGGAAGATGGAGATTTTTTCCATGGTGTTGTAAACATTGTTGTTATACTGTGGGATTCAGATATTGTGCTGGACCATCCTCCCTTGACTTGATTTAGCACTCACTAACATGGTTGGTAATTGAATTACACTGCTGTGATTATCTTTTTTGTTGACTGCTGTGGAGTAACATTTACTCCTGTTCGTTTTTCAAATATCGTTGATGCATGACCCGGACATCCATATGGGTCTACTTGCTACAAGGGCCTTTTAAGGACAGACAGGCTAGGAACGGGGACGGAATGTTCCCACCATCAGGGTGCATCTCTGGGCTGAGACAAGGTCAGGGACACCACAGGGACACAATAGGGACCCGGATGGTTTGTCTTTTGGGTGTACCATCACGATCAGCCACCCTGTCTGTCACTTTCAACTGGCTCCCAGTGTCTGTTTGTAAGTGTTGTATGTCTATTAGTCCCCATGCGAGGGACCTCTGTGTAATTTTTTAAGCATTTATATTAAAAGTTATATTTTAGGTAGTTGGCTCCTGTGATACACAAGGCTGCTCTCGTGTCAGCGTAGCCTTCCCTTCGTTGTTTATGTGCTCACCGTCCACATTGCAGAGGCCAGCACGTGTAATTACAAGAAGCCGTCCCATTCACTTCTATGGGACGGCTCCTTCCTATTCAATTGTATACCAATGAGCCTTCCCATAGAAGTGAATGGGACGGCTTCTTGTAATTACACCTCCTCATCACTGAACAAAGAAAGGAAGGCAGCGCTGGCATGAGTGCAGCCTTCTCTTCAAACAGCTGAGCGGCGGCGGTGCCGGGTGTCAGACCCCCGCCGATCTTATATTGATGACCTATCCTGAGGATAGCTCATCAATAGTAAAAATTGGGGAAAACCCATTTAATAGTGAACAGATAATTGACAAGATTGGTCAGCTATTTGAAAACCCTACTTGGGTGTTTAACACTATTGTGCCTCTGTTTCGTAAGACAAGTTGATATTATATAGTCATTTGTGTTTGCTTGTCCATATACTGCAGCGACTAACTACTATTGTGTAAATCAATTGAGCCGTCTCTATCTGAACATCTGCAGAAAAATAGAGTTAAATTAAGCCCCATTCTTTGGCCATGTTTTCCCTTTCCATCATCTAGGTCATGTCCACTATCATACAAATTACCAATAATTACTTTAATGGATTTAATTAAGATAAACTTCTGTTATGTATTCCACTTCTGACCAGTATTGCCAAGTCTTAAAAATACACTCTACTGAGGATTTCACAACAAAACATGTACTGTTGGCCAATTATGTAAAAAAAAAAAGCAGCAATACCATATACTAGAGCAAAACGTTCATACACTGAATATAATAACTTAATAGTAAGATTTGCTGAATATTATACATCCTAAAGGATTAGGCAGTGGCACAGTCCTCTTTATGGGTTTGATGGGCACTCCACAGCAGGCACATAAGAAGAAAGTTTACAGTCTACAAAGGATTTTCTATGGTGCACCTGGCCTTAGCCACTTTTGTTGTCATCCACACTAAAAAACTGTGTTTTAGACGCCGTTCTTAATAAAGGCCCTGCACTGGCGGAGGATCCGCCGAAGTTATGAAGAGGCGCCAGTCTCTCCATAACTTTGGCACACCCATCTCCAGTTCTAAATGTAAGACAGCTTCCGAGCTATCTTATATTTAGACCATTTTCTATGCCTAAAACAGGCGTAGAAAATTATGAATGATACGGGCCTGCCGGCCTGTCTCCTGCCACGCCCACAATTTTAGACCTGGCATGAGCGGAGCGAAGTTGCAGATAACGGTGCAACTAACCACTGCGCCGGCGTGTTTCCGATTCATAAATGATCCCCATAATGTACAATTTCACAGCAATTCGCAAAACACAAAGGAATTTTGTTTTGAACATGCATACAGATTTACTGCACAGTTTACTCCATGGTTGCCAATGCCTCACTTTTAGTGACATTTTAGTGGCATAACCATGCCCTCCAGCAGCTTTGCTGCCACACATCTGCCACTCTGGCAGCCCTGCTGCCATAGTATGTACTAAGTGTAGGGGAATTATTTAAAGTTTTAATATATTGGTGGATAGGATAGTTTTTATTTTTGTAGACTTCATCAGCACAATCATGTTCTAAGGTTCATTCTGGAGTTAGGAGAATATGTTTTCCAGCGAGGCTGTGTCCAGTCTGTATAGCTGAAGCTGTGGCCTGTGCTCACAAGGTCTCATTATTACAACAGATCTGTTAACATATGGGTGGCTCTGGCTGAAGTGAGACACAAACTTGCAGGGTAGTTGTCATGTTGGTGCTCCCTGCCTGCTGCCATCCCGCTATCAGCAGTGGGCATATGTGCCACAGCACTTATCCTTCTGATGCTGCCCAGCAGCCAGTCCCTGCCAGCCCTCCTCTAACAGGGTTGGCTGCCAGAGTCCTCAGTACTCCTCTGGAAGCCACAGCCTATGCTTGGCTGTTAGGCCTATTTTCTTGTCCCGTAGGGCATGTGGCGCTTAAAGGGCCAGCGCACTATTGTCCATTTTGTGGACAAGGACAGGCATTATTACAATGGAGCCTCCAAAAAAAAACTGATCCAACACGGATGTAACACGGATGTCATCCGTTTTTTTTGTTCTGATTTGTGTTTTGCGGACTGCAAAATACATACAGTCCTGTGCATGAGCCCCAATACTGTGACAAATCACTAGGATACTGAGAATGAAGAGACAGAAGTCCTTCAGTTTTTTCCATTTCTCTTCTTGTCCAACCGTGGGGTGGGAACTTCAAATGATTCCCTTCAAAAACAGTAAAGTGCTTAAAGAGGTTGTCCCATCTGGGACATTTATGGCATATTCACAGAATATGCCATAAATGTCCAATAGGTGCAAGACAGCAAAGGAGAGGTGGCCTTGCATGTTGAACTCTCTGTGATATCGCAAATACAGCAAATTGCACCAAAATATGTTAAATTTTGCCAGAATTCATGTGCAGCCACAATAGTAAATTTTGGCAACTGTATTGTAAAAGCTGTAGAATTAAATCATTGGTAGTATATATATGTATTTAACCCCTTAGTGACCACCAATATGCCTTTTTACGGTGGTCACAAAGGGGCCTTAGGCTGGGCCATCTCCTATTCACGGCGGCCTTGTCTAAGCGCTGAGATGAGAGCTGCCCTCATAATTTAACAGCCTGGACAGGCAGGAGTGCCAATCCGGGCTGTTTAAACCCTTACATGCCACATCCAATGGCACCTGCTGCATGTAAGCAGTTATAGAGGGAGTGGATGCCCACAGTATCCCATCAGCAACCCACAAATGGATTGCGCGGTGATGATGTCAGTAAAGGCAGACTGAGACCTAGTGTAGAGCTCAGGCCTGCCTCGCATGTTCTCCAGCAGCTGTGTACAGGGGAGCACCCAGGAATTTTGTCTGGGGGGGTCCGAAAGGCAAAAAAATGTGGCATGTGTAGTGCGAGGGGGTGGCTGTAGTGTGTTGCGCTGATTCTTTTACTTGGCCATTTCTAAAAGCTCTGCAGGAATGGAACAATGCGGCGCGCGCAGAGCGGCCGCCATTTATTAGCCCCACCCATTATTAAAAGCCCCTCCTACATATAATAGGCCACGCCCAGCAAACACTGTACAGCTGAAATTCTATAGTTGAGGCCTGTCTCTACATATCATACGGAGAGGGGAGGGTCTATCCTGGCTGCACTACCTGCTTATACAACAAGCTACAGCCAGGAAGCTCCTCCGCTCTCCTCCCTCCCCAGATCCTGCTCAAGGCCTGTGGTTCCCCCCACCATCTGTCACCCGCCCGTGGCCTGCTGCCCCCTTTGGCCGTCCTCACCCAGCTCTGAATCCTCCTTCTGCAAATGGCAGGGGGAGGAGCCGGAGCATCTCCTCTCCTACATAGCGCCCCATACCTCTTACATCCAGTGATGTCACCTTTGTTGTAGACGTTCTCTTTCTTTATCTTCTCCATTCAGACCAGACCGCCATGATGATTTTTCAGCCATCTCCCATCTCTGCAGAGATTAACAAACAGACATTAGTTTCCCACATTTCCATCATCTTCTGAACACCCTTTCCTGCCACCCCCAATACTATACTGCAGAGAAAGTCCCCCTGGAAATACTACTACCACACAAATAGTGCCCCCTTCAACAATTATTGGCACACAGTGCTCTAAAAAATAACTGCGCCCAGACACTAATAGTATAAAGATAATGTCCCCCAAAAATTATTGTGCTAAGCTGATACTGTGCCAGGGTGCCCCCCAAAGTAACAGTGCTCCCCAAAATCCCACCAATAGAAATAATTCTCTGCCAGAGCACACTTAGTAGTAATAATGCCCCTATAGTGCCATACTAGTAATCATGTTCCTCATAGACCCCCAGTAGTAGTAAAGCTAATACCCCCTAGTAGTAATAATTCTCCCTATAATATGACAGTACATGAAATACCCCCGCTTAGTGCCCGCAGTTGAGCTAATGTCCCCATAATTTATGCCAGTATAAAATACCCCTATATAGTGCCCCAGTAAATGCCCTCATAGTGCTCCTCTCGCCCTTTCCCATAGTGTCCCCCATAATTTGCCAGTAAAAAATGCCCCTTATAAGTGCCGCCATATGCCCCAATAGTGCTCCACTCCCCCATAGTGCCACCAAATAATGCCCCATAATGCCGCTCTCCCCTATAGTGCCAGTAAAAAATGCCCCCTTAGTGCCACCAGATGCCATAATGCCCCCCATAATGTGCCAATAAGAAAAAAGGCCCCTTTAGAGCCCCCACTTCCCCATAGTGCCCCCAAATAATGCCCCTATAGTGCCACCAGATGCCCCATAGTGCCGTTCTCCCCTATAGTGCCGCCCATAATGTGTCAATAAAAAAAGCCCCTTTAGACCCCCCAGATGCCCCCATAGTGCTCCTCTCCCCCATGGTGCCCCCCCCCATAATGTGCCAGTAAAAAATGCCCCCTTAGTGCCACCAGATGCCATAATGCCCCCCATAATGTGCCAATGAGAAAAAAAAGTCCCCTTTAGAACCCCCACTTCCCCCATAGTGCCCCCAAATAATGCCCCTATAGTGCCACCAGATGCCCCATAGTGCCGTTTTCTCCTATAGTGCCTCCCATAATGTGTCAATAAAAAAAAAGCCCCTTTAGAGCCCCCAGATGCCCCCCATAGTGCCCCTCTCCCCCATGGTGCCCCCCCATAATGTGCCAGTAAGAAATGCCCCCAGAGTGCCACCCCCAAAAAAAATTAGGCTGTAAGAATTGTCAGATGCCCCCATAGTGCCAGCAGCTCGCCCCCCCCTCCAAAAAAAAAAATATAGAAAACACTGATACTTACCTCCATCAGCAGCGATGTGATGCAGGCTCTTCCGGCCTGTGTCCCTGCTGTGTGCTGCCTGGCTCAGGCGGCACGATGATGACATCATCGCGCCGCATGAGCCGGCCTCTGAAAGGCTGCAGGCATTAGTGCCTGCGGCCTATCAGAAGAACACGGGAGGGACACGCCTCTCCCTCCCCTGCCGCAGCACAGGCATCTGTATCGCGTGTAGCGATACAGATGGATATGGAGATGAACGCTTCCACAATGGAAGCGCTCATCTCCTACTGCCCGCCGCCACCACCGCCGCTGCCGCAATTACATCCAGGGCCGTGCCGCCTGTGGTGATCGGCGGTGCGGCCCTGAGGGATAAAAAAAATCTGGTTGTTCTAGGGGAGGTCCAGACCCGCCTGTTATAGTCCCCTTTTGGTACTATTAAATGGTTAAAAAAATTCCAATAATAAAGCTTTTTATTCCATTGAAAAAATGCTTTTCAATGGAGAAATTGCAAAAATAAAATCTCCCTCTCATTTTTGGTATTACCTCATCTGTAACGACTGCACTACGCAAATATCATGTAAATAATCCCTTACGGTGAATACCATAAAAAAATAAAAATAAAAAGCATTGTCGCTTTTTTGCTTGCCACCAAAAAAAAGTACTAAAAAGTGATCAAATAGTGTCATGTACCCCAAAATGATACCATTTTTTTGAAAAAGTTTTATTGAGCAAATGTAGTAAAAAGAAAAACTGTATGTATTTGGTATTGTTGTAATCGTACTGACCTAGAGAATAAAGCTATCATATTATTGATGCCAGAAAATGAACGCCAGAAAATTTACAACATAGTGGCAGTATTGCTATTTTTTTTTCTTTAGCCCCTCCCAGAAAGAGTTAATAAAAGTTAATCAGTAATTTATGTGTACCCCCCAAAAAAACTACAACTTGTCCCGCAAAAAACAAGCTCTCAGACAGCCCCACTTCTGGGACTCTTATCTTCAGAACAGGGCTCCCAAAGTGAATGGAGAGAAGCTGTGCGTGTTCATAAAATAGTCAAGACTCGCTTGGCCATTTTTAGAGGTCTAATAGCGGTGAACGGAGACGTGCCTGCGCAGCTCGCTCTCCAATCACTGCTATGGGACTTTTAAAGATGGCAAAATGCTCTCGCTCGGCTATTTGCAGAAGTCCCATAACAGTGAATTGAGAGGACAGTGCATTCCACAGCTGCTGGAGGATGCGTGGGGGAGGATCCATATGGCGAACACGATCCCACAGATGCTCAAATGTGTCCAAGTCTAGGGAAATAGGGGGCCAGGGTAGTTCTTGGAAGTCTTGGTCATGCTCCTCCAACCTATGCCTAGCCATACATGTTACACTGTCTTGCTGGAAGATCCCATCCACCCAGGGAATACAAGCAGCATATATGGGTGAACGTGATGTGCAAGGATGGATGGATTCATATCTAAATTGGTTGAGAGTGCCTTCAACAGGGATGACTGAGCCAAGAGAATGCCATAAAAACACTCCCCAGACGATAACCCTGCCCCCACCCCTTTGTTCTTCCAGCAATGGTTGCAGGGTGTTTGTTCTCTGATATTTCTCGCCTGACACAACAAAGTCCATCTATTCAATGAAGCAAAAAATATGGAAAAGGCAACACTGCCATTCAGCGGAGGTCCAATTCCAATACTGTTGCGAGAATTGAAGCCTTTTCTCCGATGCAACTTCATTAGCAGAGGTGCGGTGACCATACGTCTCCTTTGGAGCCCCATATGCAGTAGGGTTCACTGAACTGTTGTTCTAGACCCACGTCTGGTAGCAACCTGGTTCATTTTGGCAGTGAGCTGCTCCACTGTAGCGGGTCAGCCCCCGCCTTCATATCTGACGTTCAACTCTCACATCAGTGGTACTCCTCAGTCTCCATGTCACTTATGCACAACAGTGCCATTTGTCCGCTCACCATACACTTTCATCACAGCAGTACAGGAGCAGTTCACAAACTGCACAGCTTCAGAACTACTGGCACCCTTGGCCGGAAAGCTAATTATCATCATTTTTTGCTACTCTGTTAAATCGCCTTTTTTACCCATCACAGCAAAGAGGGATATGTGTACAGACAGCCTATCGCACATCTTATGTACACACCAAGCCAGCTCACCACATGTGATTTCCTTCATGAGCTACACACTGCCAACGTCAAAAGTAGGAGGTGGTCATAATAACTCGACCGTGACTCGAAGTTTAGTGAATTATATGTACTAACATTTTCTATTTTTATGCCTTATTTTCTATGTTTGTATCTGTAGTTTTAACCATTCTCATTTCCATTTCAGGAATTCGTAATGATTGTTGTGTTTGGTTTGGAGTATATTATTCGTATATGGTCTGCTGGTTGCTGCTGTCGCTATCGAGGATGGCAGGGAAGGTTACGATATGCCCGGAAACCATTTTGTGTAATAGGTAAGCATGTTCTTTACAGAGATTCAGCAGTGATGGTGGAAGGCTGCTAGCTATTGGGTTATGGGTATGGAAATGGTTATTTTATCATGTTAATAGTAACTGATAAAGAGTAGAAAACATTACAGAGAAGAATGAAAAATAGAGGTTTCTCTGTATCTCTCGGTAACTGACACAGCTTCTAATGGAATATATTGTTGGTGACAATTGAAGATTTAAACTGAGCACGTTCAACCAGCTTGGTGAGATGGAGAAAAAATAAGGAAAAGAACAAACAGCAGGTGGCGCTATACAGATACATTTCAGAAATTTTTCACTGGCTATACTAAAGGTTTAATTACACGCAATTACAAAGTATTCAGATCCAGATGCTGGTGAAAAATGTAGAATATGCTATGTGACACAAACCCTTTAAAGGGAGATGTAAGGTCATTGTTCCAGTTGTTCTGCAAGATTTATTTCAAGCTGTTCTTTCTCAGGTGTGTGTCCTTTCTGCTGCATCTTGTACCAGTTGAAGGATGGAACTGAGCATGTGCTCAGAAATTAGGAAAAGAGCAAACTGAAGGTGGCGCTATACAGATAGATTTCATTGAATAACACATTTTCAATTACATTCAGTTACAAAAGTATTCATATCCAGGTGCTGGTTTAAAAAATTGAAGATATTTTTGTGGGGCAACCCCTTTAATGCAAAAAATGCACTCTTTTGAATTGATTTTGTGAATCAAACATTGATAAAAGTTAAAGTGATAGACTTGTTTTTTGAATTTCCACTTAGGATCTATGAGCTCACCTGGTATGTCAGAAGTATTAAATACTTGAATTCCCTATGAAACAGCAATTCTGGAGCATGTTTTCTTAGATCTCTCTGCTGCGCCTGTGTCATTTCTCCCTAGAACTGGGAGTGCCCATTTCCCAGGTCAACGTAGTGGCCCAGATTTACTAATGTGTTTGTACCTAGAACCTGTCTAAAAAAAAAAAGTGCAAAAAAGTAAAAAACAAACAAAAACAAATGCCACCTCAAAAATGTTACTTTTGAATAGAGTCACCAGGATTAAAACATAATTGTGCCTCCTAATTGTGTCCCTGAAGTGCCATCATGAGGAGAGCAGTGAACAACCCATGTCAAGATCTGTAAATAGTCTGTTCTACTGACTGTTTCCCAGAGGGCATAAAGTGCATGTAGAAGTGTTCGAGTATTTATATTTTATAATCCAATGTACCGCGCCTGTAAACCAACTAATTAATAATATTGTGTTGAATGGATTATTTTCTAGATATCATAGTTCTTATTGCTTCTGTGGCAGTTGTGTCTGCTGGATCTCAGGGAAATATTTTTGCTACATCAGCACTCCGAAGTCTTCGATTTCTACAGATCCTACGTATGGTGCGCATGGATCGGAGAGGGGGGACTTGGAAATTACTAGGTTCTGTTGTTTATGCACATAGCAAGGTAAAGCACAATCATATACTCAGAAAGCTGTACATAGATTTAGAAATAGAATTAGAAATGATGATGTGTTAGTTTCTGAAATATCTTTTATATTACATCTTTGCTATTTATGTGATGTTAAATACTTTTGCTTCATTATTTATACTTAATCTACTGAACATACATTTCTTGGAGATTATCATATGGTTATCCATTTATTTGAAAGGCTGGTAGTCAATAATACATCTCTCCTGCAGTGGCAGCTGCGAGGATATGTATGACTGGCCACAGTCACTGGGGATTTCTGTAACCAGACCTGCAGCTGTCCACTGATTGTACGATTGGTTTCAATGGGTTACAGAAAACCTCTTTCATTGCCAGGGTTTTGGACATTTTTCACCTCTGGTAGCCAGGACAATACACTTTTCACAAGTACAAATAAAACTTAAATTACAAAATGAAAAAAATCATACTAACTCCCCCCCCCCCCCCCCATACCCAAAATGCCACTTCATACTTTATTTGTATAGACACCTTCTTTTAACATAAATTGCATAAAAATGTATATTGGTGGTATAGTTGTGATGCTCCAAACAATTATTTACACCACACCTCCTAAATATAAAATTTCAACATGTGCTAAATTCATACATACCACTTAAGCCTAAATTTACATGCCTATATCTTCATAAAATCATCAGAACTAGAAAGACCAAAAAACTGTAAGATGTCAGGAGTTATAACACATCTACATTACATGTTTTCTGTGCTTAAGAAATGCAAACAAAAGCAGGAATGCACTAACAATCTTTGCATGAAATTATTAGGAATTATATCAAATCAAATTTTCTATCCCTTTATGCAAACTGTAATCCTAATAAAAAATTATTAATCCCTAAACCGTAACTAGATGGACATGATTCAAGATTTATTTCTCCTGTATTATAGGCACAACACCTGGACCTCCTGCCAGGTCTCATTTTATAGCTGACAATCTAAGTTTTAAAACAAGACCATGATCATGGTGTTAGCTGCTATACATCCAGGTCAGAATTGAGAACTGCAGGTATATGCAGCTTTCACTTTACCCAGCTCTATTTCTGGCTTATATCTCTGATGTGTCTCAGGCTGATATACATCAGTGGCTACTGAAGTTCCACTCTGTATGAGATACAGCAGGGAAATGGTTAATTTTATGCTGACAAATGGAAATGAAAAGATAAACCAAATTAGTCATTTGGTGAACAGTTACTTTACCTAATGTGGGGATTCGCTCTAGTAGACAGGACAAGTGTACACAGTATAGATGCAAAGACCTGTTTGTAACTCAAAAACTTTAGTTTTTTATTCACACTTATGCAACAAAACAGTACGACAGTCCATTTGCAGTTTTGGTGTGCGTTCACACCTAGACAGTTCATACAGCAAAACAGTCACCTGTTATCCTAGGTGTTAGTTCACACCGATTGGCATTGCTCAGGACAGAGCAGACTTCCCAAACTCAGGCCTCCAGCCTAGCACACGGCTCAGATCCTAATCCAGCGATTGTCAGAGCTCCTCTGTCAGAGAGAGAGGTAATTACCACCAGCTGACACTGCTGGCTGGGTTTTTTATATAGGCCAGTCAAGACCTGACCTGGAACGTGGGGAGTAGTCCCCCACCCAGCACTTTTACTACTCCCAGTAAGAGCCGTCCCGGATCAGCTATTACAGCTATACTAAATAGCAAGGTGTCAAACAGCAACTGCGGCTGACACATGAAAACTGGCTCTTACTCCACCGAGGCCAGGAACCTCGTGACACATACCTTCAGTGAACGACTGTCCCTTGCACCTTCCTACATACCTCCCCCCTTTATTCAACCCTGAGGGGGTGAACACTTGCCAAACAGTGTACCCGGGACAGGACATCCGCGTTTCCCTGCAAGAGGCCTGCCCTGTGTTCCACTGAGAACTTGAAGTTCTGTAATGACAAGAACCATCTGGTGACCCGAGTATTCCTCTCTTTGGCCTGACTCATCCACTTGAGAGGGGAGTGGTCAGTCACCAGACTGAACTTTCTCCCAAAAAGATAATAGCGGAGAGACTCGAGTGCCCACTTGATGGCCAGGCACTCTCTCTCCGCTATACTGTACCTGGTCTCGGCTGGGGTGAGTTTGCGGCTCAGGAAAACCACGGGATGTTCCTCCCCATTGATTTCCTGAGAGAGTACAGCTCCGAGGCCTACTTCAGAGGCATCGGTCTGTACCACAAACTCCCTCTTGAAGTCAGGCCTCGCTAAAACCGGGGACCCACACAGGACCGCCTGGTCATTCCAGCGGACCATCACGGACTTCCATCCCTTCAAGAGCCCTGTCAACAGAAAGTGGCAAAATGGGGAACGAACCTCATATAATAGTCCACCATTCCCAGGAACGACTTTACTTGCCTCGCGGTGACAGGGCCAAATTCCGAATCGCCTCTATTTTATTCACTTGGGGTTTGATAACTCCACGTCAAATGACGTAGCCCAGGTACTTATTCTATTCTAACCGTATCGCGCATTTCTTTGGGTTAGCAGTCAGTTCAGCCTTCCTAAGGGAGTCCACTACAGCCTTCACTTTGGGTAGATGACTTTCCCAGTCGGTACTGTGGATGGCAATATCATCCAGGTAAGCCAAAGCGTACTGACAATGTGAACGCAGCACAATGCCCATGAGCTTTTGAAAAGTGGCAGGGGCGCCATGCAGACCAAAGGGTAACACCTTATATTGGTACAGCCCCTCTGGTGTGATGAAGGCAGTTTTCTCTTTGTCAGCCTCCATCAAGGGTACCTGGCAGTACCCTTTGGTGAGGTCCAAAACCAAATAATACCGGGCTTGGCCTAACCTCTCAATAAGCTCATCCACCCGAGGCTTGGGATATGCATCAAACTTAGAGATCTCGTTTAGTTTTTGGAAACCGTTACAAAACTGGAATGTCCCGTCCGGCTTGGGTATTAGCACTATAGGACTATCCCACTCACTTTTATACTCCTCAATGACATCTAGCCTCAGCATCATCTGCACTTTCTCTGAGATGGCTTGTCGCCGAGCCTCGGGTACCCGGTATGGTTTTAGCCGAACTTTCGCCTCAGGCTACGTGACTATGTGCCAAATTGTGGAAGTGTGTCCAGGGAGATCCGAAAACACATCCGTGTTACGGCTAATAAACTCCCTGGCCTCCTGAGGCTGCTTAGAGGAGAGGCTGTCAGCAATTCTTACTGTTCCCATGCATCTTTGGCTACGTCCAACAAACCAAGAGGATGTCTGCCATATAGCAATTCCCAAGGGCGAGAACCCAGTAGTGTTCTGGGGTACCTCTTACACAGTGAACATGAAATAGGGCAGAAGAAGGTCCCAGTCCTCACCATCTTTAGGCACAACCCATTTTAACATGGTTTTTAGTGTTTTGTTAAACCTTTTAACCAGACCGTCCGTTTGCGGATGTTACACGGACGTCCATAACTATTTGATATGCAGCAACTTACAGAGTTCCCTCAGAACCTCTTTAGGTAGCCCCATTCGGGAGAACATCTCCATTAGCTCCTTAACTATAAGTTTAGCCGATGTATGTCGCAGTGGCACCGCCTCCGGGTACCGAGTGGCATAGTCTAGGACGACCAAGATGTGTTGGTGTCCTCTAGTGTACTTCGGTACTGGGCCTATGAGGTCCATAGCGATTCACTCAAATGGTACCTTGATGATCGGGAGAGGTACGAAGGGACTGCGGACAAGGTGCTGGGGGCTAGTTGCCTGGCAGGTCGGGGAAGACTTACAGAATTCGTCCAACTCCATAAACACACTGGGCCAGTAAAACCATTGTAGTATCCGGTCCTGTGTTTTCTGCATTCCCAGATGAACCCCAAGAACATGTTGGTGGGCTAACTCTAACACGAGTTTGCGATAAGCCTGGGGCACCACCAACTGTTCAATGGGTTCACCCCGCAGCTGATTTACCTGATACAACATATCCTGATGAACCACAAAACGGGGGAACACCGACTCTGCCCCAGATTGTTGTGGTTAACTATCTACTATTAATACATTTTCCCAGGCTCAGGACAGGGTTGGGTCCCGGTGTTGTTCAGTACCAAAATTATTCCCGGAGACATTGAGGTCTGCCAGCTCAGGCCCCAGCATCAAGTCCTCCACGTCTCCCACCATTACACTCAGTGGGGTTGTCTCCCCCCTCTTCCACCAAAGTGGCGGTCACCCCTACCGCTGGCCCTTCTGCCTCGGGTTCCCAGGGTTCTGGCCTCCCCCCGTAGCAAGGCCACTCTGTTGGGGTTACCCCTGTCTCAAGCCACAGTGTCGGGAAACCCGGGAAGTCTCTCCCGATTATAAGTTCGTAGTGTAAGTTTGTGGCAACTGTTACTTCGTAAGTCCACCTGCCGGCCCCCGTGGTTAGAGACACCAGGGCAGTGGGATAGTCTTTTAAGTCCCCCATGAATGCACATGACCCCGACTTTCCGGCCAGTATACACAGCAGACTGTACCAGGGGAGCCCTTACTAGGGACACTAGACTCCCTGAGACCAGCAGGGCCTCCGCTGGAGTGTTTCCCACTTCCACCTGGCACAAGTGATTTAGAGTTTCTGGGGTACCCGCTGCAAACAGCTTCCTGGCATATATGACCACCAGCAGACTATCGGAGCTGGGTCCACAGGGGGTACATCCCGGGTGGGTTTGGTTGGTGTAAGTCATAATATTGGGATCTCACGGGCTCAGCAGGCTTAAACCCTCACTGATGTACCCGCTAGGCCAGGACCAACACATTCACCCCCAGTCTTGCCAAAATCTCACCCTTTACTTTGTGGTAGTCGGCCGCTTGATCGTCCGGCAAGTCGAAATACACATGCTGGGAATCGGATGCCAGAAACGGAGTGACGACCTCAGCCCACTGGTCTCAAGGTAGCTTCTCCCTTATGACCACTTTCTCGTACATCGCAAGGTAGGTTTCGATGTGGTCTGCGGGTGTCACCTTAGGAATTGCCACGCGGATTGCCTTCCGGGCATCGTGGACGCTCGGGGTTGCTCCTACTGTCTGCAAAGCCATCACATGTTGTAGCAGCAACTGGTTGGTCTCTTGCTGCTGCTTGTTAGCCTCCCGTTCTTGCAGGTTTGTCTCTTGCTGCTGTAGATTAGCCTCCATGAGGGCCTTTACAACAGCCTCCATTTTGTCGTGGGACACGGGTTGTAATGCCGTTGGTTTAATGTATGACATACCACCGTGCCCAAAAATGCAAACCGAAAAATATTTTGGCGTTCACGCCAGCCTCACTGCTCTTGCCCGCATCTTCCACCAATTGTGGGGATTCACTCTGGTAGACATGACAAGCGGACGCAGTATATAGGCAAAGACCAGTTTGTAACTCAAAAACTTTTGTCTTTTATTCACACTTATGGCAACAGTACGACAGTCCATTTGCAGTTTTGGTATTCGTTCACACCTAGACAGTTCATACAGCAAAACATTCACCTGTTATCCTAGTTGTTAGTTCACACCCGATCGGCATTGCTCAGGACAGAGCAGACCTCCCAAACTCAGGCCTCCAGCCTAGCACACGGCTCAGATCCCAATCCAGCGATTGCCAGAGCTCCTCTGTCAGAGAGAGAGAGGTAATTACCACCAGCTGACACTGCTGCCTGGGTTTTTTATATAGGCGAGTCAAGACCCAGCCTGGAACATGGGGAGTAGTCACCCACCCAGCACTTTGACTACTCCCAGTAAGAGCCGCCCCGGATCAGCTATTACAGCTATACTAAATAGCAAGGTGCAACTGCTGCTGACACATGAAAACTGGCTCTTACTCCACCGAGGCCAGAAACTTCAGTGACACATACCTTCCGTCAACGACGGTCCCTTGCGCCTTCCTACACTAACTTTTATGTAACATAAAAATTGTCTTACTCATTGTGCTTCTAAACCTACATTTGCATGCATAAAGATAAAAGAGTTATTAACCTTTTAGACAAATGTATTTAAAAAATATTCTTAATGTTCTCTAGTAATTTTGTAGTATACTTTATACATTTAAATATTTGAAATATTTTACTGAAAAATAGGCACCCAAAGTTCAGTGTGTCTATAGGCTAAATCCTGGCATACCAGCATCCTGGAAACCCTGCAGTGATGTGCTATGTCAAGATTTAGCGGCGAGAGGGGGCACAGGCAGGAGCAGCGATGTGTGCTCCTTCCAGTACAGAGCTCACTGCGATCCCTATGCCTGTAGTACAGTGAAATCTGTACACTAATACACCACACACATCAGCAGTGTACGAGTATATGGATTATAAAACACTATAGACACCCTGGACTTCAGGTGCCTATTTTTTAAGTAAAACAGTAAAATTAATCATTTAAATATAGTACAAAAATGACTGTAAGGCACACATGACCTTAGGATTCCTCTCAGGTTTAGACAACAGAGAATTCAAAAATAGTTTTCTACTAAATAAAACTTCACTGGTAGTTTAATGAAGTGGAGGGGTCAAGGTCACAAACTTTAATAGTCTACGGAAGAGGGGGTAAATAATTTACAGTCAGCTCCCTGTTAATGCTAGGGTGTCCACTTCTGACCATTGAAACAAACAGCAATGGTGCATGTGGTCACACGATAGTCACAGGATAATTTGAGGGTATTTACATCCAAATCAGGTGAACGGTGCAGGAATTACAATTGTTTGCATATGTGCCTCCCACCAAAAGTAATGGGAAAATTGGCTTCTCAGCTGTTCCATTGCCAGGTGTGGGTTATTCCCTCATTATCCCAATTACAATGAGCAGATAAAAGGTCCAGAGTTCATTTCAAGTGTGCTATTTGCATTTGGAATCTGTTGCTGTCAACTCTCAAGATGAGATCCAAAGAGCTGTCACTATCAGTGAAGCAAGCCATTATTAGGCTGAAAAAACAAAACAAACCCATCAGAGAGATAGCAAACATTAGGCATGGCCAAAACAACTGTTTGGAACATTCTTAAAAAGAAGGAACGCACCGGTGAGCTCGGCAACGCCAAAAGACCCGGAAGACCACGGAAAACAACTGTCGTGGATGACCGAAGAATTCTTTCCCTGGTGAAGAAAACACTCTTCACAACAGTTGGCCAGATCAAGAACATTCTCCAGGAGGTAGGTGTATGTGTGTCAAAGTCAACAATCAAGAGAAAACTTCACCAGAGTGAATACAGAGGGTTCACCACAAGATTTAAACCATTGGTGAGCCTCAAAAACAGTAAGGCCAGATTAGAGTTTGCCAAACAACATCTACAAAAGCCTTCACAGTTCTGGAACAACATCCTATGGACAGATGAGACCAAGATCAACTTGTACCAGAGTGATGGGAAGAGAAGAGTATGGAGAAGGAAAGGAACTGCTCATGATCCTAAGCATACCACCTCATCAGTGAAGCATGGTGGTGGTAGTGTCATGGCGTGGGCATGTATGGCTGCCAATGGAACTCGTTCTCTTGTATTTATTGATGATGTGACTGCTGACAAAAGCAGCAGGATGAATTCTATAGTGTTTTGGGCAATATTATCTGCTAATATTCAGCCAAATGCTTCAGAAATCACTGGACGGCGCTTCACAGTGCAGATGGACAATGACCCAAAGCATACTGCAAAAGCAACCAAATAGTTTTTAAGGGAAAGAAGTGGAATGTTATTCAATCGCCAAGTCAATCACCTGACCTGAATCCGATTGAGCATGCATTTCATGTCTTGATGAAGACAAAACTGAAGGGAAAATGCCCCAAGAACAAGCAGGAACTGAAGACAGTTGCAGCAGAGGCCTGGCAGAGCATCACCAGGGATGAAACCCAGCGTCTGGTGATGTCTATGCGTTCCAGACTTCAGGCTGTAATTGACTGCAAAGGATTTGCAACCAAGTATTAAAAAGTGAAAGTTTGATTTATGATTATTATTCTGTCCCATTACTTTTGGGCACTTAACAAGTCAGAGGCACATATTCAAACTGTTGTAATTCCTACACCGTTCACCTGATTTGGATGTAAATACCCTTAAATTAAAGCTGACAGTCTGCAGTTAAAGCACATCCTGTTCGTTTCATTTCAAATCCATTGTGGTGGTGTACAGAGCCAAAATTTTTAGAATTGTGTCGATGTCCCAATATTTATGGACCTGACTGTACGTGCATAAAAACCACAGCATAATACAGCACCAGCAAAGTGTACTGTATGAGATAAGACAAATCTCATATACACATTGCCTCTTCTGTGTGGAAATTAACGTGATATGTGGATTTAGAAAGTCATAGCATTTAAATTGTTTGTGCGATTTTTGGTGCAGATCTGGGACACAAGTGCTCAGTAATCTATGCGAAAAAATGCACAGGTTTTCGGTTTTGAAATCTACACTTATGTGCAGGTTCCCTAAACAACAATTTTGTGATGCACAAGGGGCAGCAGAGGATACTTTATTAAAGGGTAACTAACCTTATAGACAAGTTTATTTTAAAAAAATGTTCTACATGCCCTGAAACTAAAGTATTTTTCTTACTATAAGGCCTCTTTCACACGAGCGTCCCGGATTTCCTCCGGATGCGTCGCGCGTGCATTGCAGGAAACCCGCGCGAGTGCGCACTTAATTTCAGTCAGTTTTGACTGCGATTGCGTTGCGTGGATTAGTTTTTTCCGCGCGACTGCAATACATTTTGAAAAACTGATTGTGGTACCCAGACCCGAACCAGGACTTCTTCACTGAAGTTTGGGTTTGGGTTAGGTGTTCTGTATATTTTATTATTTTCCCTTATAACATGGTTCTAAAGGAAAATAATAGCATTCTTAATACAGAAGAATGCAATCAGTTCTGAAGCATTTGGCTGAATATGAGCAGATAATATTGACCGAAACATATATATGGACCAATATGGACCTGACTGTAACTCTGCATGGAAAAACCTCACATAATCCGCATCATATGTAGGTACCCTTTAGGCCCCTTTTACACGAGCGTGACGGATTAGGTCCGGATGCGTTCAGGGTGCGTTCAGTGAAACTCGCACTATTTTGCAAGCAAGTTCAGTCAGTTTTGTCTGCGACTGCTTTCAGTTGTTCAGTTTTTTCTGCACGGGTGCGATGCGTTTTGATGCATTTTTCACGCGCGTGATAAAAAACTGAAAGTTTACAAACAACATCTCTTAGCAACCATCAGTGAAAAACGCATTGCACCCGCACTTGCTTGCGGATGCAATGCGTTTTTCACACAGCCCCATTCACTTCTATGGGGCCAGGGCTGCGTGAAAAACGCAGAATATAGAACATGCTGCGATTTTCACGCAATGCAGAACTGATGCGTGAAAAACAACGCTCATGTACACAGACCCATTGAAATGAATGGGTCAGGATTCAGTGCGGGTGCTATGCGTTCACGTCACGCATTGCACCCGCGCAGAAAAATTGCTCGTGTGAAAGGGGCCTAAGTGTTAATCAAAAATAATGAGCAGAATTGGATGTTGATTAATAATAATAATAATAATAATAATAACCTTGCTTTTCATTCTAGTGCAGGGGTGGCCAAACCGTGGCTCTTGAGCCGGGAAGCAGTCAGGCGGCTCACTCTCCACCCCATGCTCAGATCTCTTTACTTGATCGGGCACTGTAGCTCCAGCTCACTCTCTACTATGTCCTGATGCACACAGTGTGAGAACATAGTACCTGGAGACATAGACTATGACCTGACGTTGTGCTCATCAGGTCGTAGTGGAGAGGGTGTCAGACCGGCAGAGAAGCAGGTGCCCGAGCAGGAGCTCAGTGCTTGATCAGGAGAGGGAAGAGATTTTTTTAAACTATAGAACTGAGCATGGGGCTCTGATCTAAGCATGGGATGTTCTGATCTGAGCATGATGGGGGGTCCTGTTCTGAGCAATGGGGGTCTGATCTGAGCATGGGGGCACTGATCTAAGCAATTGGGGTCTGATCTGAGCATGGGGGTCAGATATGAGCATGGGGGGAAGATCTGAGCATGGGGGTTCAGATTTGAGTATAGGGGCAGATATGAGCATGGGGGGTCTTGTTTGAGCATGGGTTGGTCAGATCTACGAAGGGGAGATCTGAGCATGGGGGTCAGATCTGAGCATGGGGGGAGATCTGAGCATGGGGGGGAAGATTTAAGCATGGAGGCAGATCTGAGCATTGGGGGTCTTGTTTGAACATGGGTTGGTCAGGTCTGAACATGGGGGGTCAGATCTGAGAAGGTAGGGGAGATCTGAGCATGGGGGGAGATCTGAGCATGGGGGGGAGATCTGAGTACTGAGGGTCTGACACTGGGAGTCTGATTTGTGTTGTCTGATCTGAGCATTGGGGGTCTAATTTGGAGGGCTGGTGAGGTTTGGGGATCTTATTTTAGGTCAGATGAGGATTGGGGATCTGATTTAAGGTCTGATGAAAAATATATATTTTATTTTTTTCCCTGCTAATGAAAAATAAGAAAAAAATATTTTTATCAGACCTCAGATCATATGAAAAATATTTATTTTTGTTATTTTTCTTTGTTAAAACCTAGGTGCATCTTGTAGGTGACTCGTGTGTAAATGTTTAGCTTGTGGCTCCTGGTAGTCATACTTTTTTTTTGGGCTCTTTGTATCTGTTCTAGTGCCTTAAAAGCTATATACATCGTCAGGGGCATTTTTTTAATGACTGCATTTTACTCGTTTTGGGCTAAAAATCTTTTTTTCAATTGGTCTATTAAAAATTTTGAGTCATTCTTTCAAAAAGAATTAACTGTTTTTCTAGCTGTGTGGATCATACTTTCACTTTCACATTGTGCCATCATTTAAATACCCTTATCTCTAAGGGTGCATTTATACCAACAGATTATCCGACAGATTTTCCGACCAATAATTTGTCAGATGGCCGGTTACACACACAGATCTTTTGTTATACACACCAACTATTGGTCTGATTGGACAGAAATTGATCAGATAATCTGGTGGTGTGAATGCACCTTTAGAGGTCATAAACACTTATTTTAGCTACATTCTTATCAGTAAGATAAGGATTGAGTTTTAATGAGGGTTTATATCTCAGAGATCAGAGATAAGGAGCCTATCAGCTCCCTGTCAGACAGAACAGAGAAAATTCAGATTCTGCTAGTAGAGCATCTCAGCTCTGTACAGAGAAAAGGACTCCATATTTTTAATAAAGACCAATTGAAAAAAATATTTTTACCACATAATGAGTACAATGTACTAATAAACAAATTGTGTACATAGCCTTTAAAGTATATCAAATCTGATTCAATCACGACTGGATTTAAAATAAAACTTAAAATTAAACAAAGGTTCTGAGAACTAAGTAAATCAAATGACAAACAAGATGAAACTGCCATTTTTCACACTATAGCTTCAGCATCAACTGTCACATCATCGCTTTGATATATAAAAAAAAAAAAGAAAAGAAGCTATACACATATGACTGTGTGCACATGTATTTCAGCAGACTGCAATTTTGACAAAGCACAGTATAGCCTATATGTGCAACTTTAAAAGAGGTTGTCTCACTTCAGCAAATGGCATTTATCATGTAGAGAAAGTTAATACAAGGCACTAATGTATTGTGATTGTTATTGCTTCCTTTGCTGGCTGGATTCATCTTTCCATCACATTAATCACTGCTCGTTGCCATGGTTACAGACCACCTTGTAATCCATCAGTGGTGGTCGTGCTTGCACACTATAGGAAAAAGCATCAGCCTCTCTGGTGGACGGGGCCATGGGAGTGCACATAGGCTAGTCCTTTTTCCTATATTGTGCAAGCACGAACACCACTGATGGATTGCAGGGTGGTCTGTAACCATGGAAACGAGCAGTGTATAATGTAATGGAAAAATGAATCCAGCCAGCAAAGGAAGCAATATGGAAAATAACTATATATTAATAAGTGGCTTGTAATAACTTCCTCTACATGATAAATGCCACTTACTGAAGTGAGACAACCCCTTTAATGAAATTTTTATCTGTAAGCAGTACAACAAATATATACTGTATACAAAGGCTAAAAATTGTTTTACAAGTTATGCTAAAAGGTACAGTATAAGACACAAGCTGTGTATTATTTGCTGTTGAAATTGTAGCCCCAGCCTTAAAGGGGTGATACCACGAAAAGTATTTACTGGCTATCCTGAGAATAGACGATAAATACTGGACTGATGTGGGTCTGACTGCTGAGACCCTCAACGATCCCAAGACGTTAGGTCCCTGAGATCCCTCTATGAATGGAGTGGTAGTGCACTTCTCGGCCCACCACTGGATTCACTTACATAGCATAGGTGGTCTACTTCAGCCAGGATTAGCAAGGGTCCCAGCAGTAAGACTGTCTGTGATCTGACATTTAGCGCCTATATTTTGGAAAGGTGATAAATGCTTTTTGGGGGATCACCCTTTTAAAGGAGTATCTGTGATTAGAAACTAGTGTCTGCTTTTTCCAGAAGCAACTCCACCACAGTCCATCGGCTGTGTCCATAAATGCAGCTAATCTCACTCAAGGTAACAGGATGGGGAGTGATACGGTTTTATAGAAAATAGCAGACCCTTTTTTCTAATGCTGGACAACCCATTTTAATGAAGCAAGTCAGTGATATTCCATCAGTTTTAATGCATGGTTATTATCCTCTATAAGCGAACCAGGTTATTATTTTACATACCGTATCTGTGTAGGGAAACTTCTTTATTTCTGCAACCTACATGGTAGACCCCATGTTCTTTCCCACTTTCCTATAATTATTACTATAGATAGAAATAAACATTTAACATACTGTAAGTAAAGTGCGCAAATTTTGCTGAAAATGACAGTATTTTTTTTTCCATGTATGAAGTGTAAAATGATAACATTTGTCACATATTCTCACAATCTGCAACCAATTACTAGACAGTCCGATAGTCTATTGGAAATAGATATGAAATACTAAAAGTAATGTCCATGCTATTGTTCTTAAACATTATGTTTATCGTGCAGGAACTCATCACAGCTTGGTATATAGGATTTTTAGTGCTTATCTTTTCATCATTCCTTGTGTATCTGGTGGAGAAAGAAGCTAACACTCAATTTCAAACATATGCAGATGCTTTATGGTGGGGTACGGTAAGTATAATCATTCTTGGAAGGATGTGGCAATATTAATATTGTACTTGGAGGAAGGTTAAACAAGTTGCAAAGAAAACAATTCAGCATTGATTTCAATAAGGAATGGAAGTCATCCGTTTTTAAGCTATTGCATTGATGGCAAGTGTAAATCTAATATATAAAGCTGAGTGTATGTGTGTATGTATGTATGTCCGCTAAAGGAATCCACACCATCGCATTTACAATTACGAAATTTGGCACTCAGGTACATCAGGTGTCCGGGAAGGTTTTAGACTCAGCTCTCTAGGACGTACCGTTTCTGAGATATTCCCCAAAAAATGCATCAGCCAATAGAAGCTTGGTCACATGACCCTTATCAGCCAATAGAAGCTTGCAAGCCGTTAACCTCCGCATACACACAGTTTTACTCCAGGTTTCCATAACCCAGCCATTTTTCTTCACTGCTGTAGGTAAGCTTTAAAGGAAATCTGTCACCAGGATAATCGCTATTGAAGTAAAGCCGTGGCCTAATAGCACTTGGTACCTTATTTCCAGATGTGCCTTTGTTTCAGCAATAGATGTTTTTATCTTCTGAAAATCCTGTTTATTTGGTATGCAAATGAGCCAGTAAGGTGCCCAGAGGGGCATCACTTTTGCAGGAAGGAGCCCAGACAGGCCCCCTGCCACAGTGTGTCCACCCTCAAAAGATTAACTTAAAACACCGCCCCCAGGTCCCGCTAAGCCACGCCCTTGATTCGGTTAGGCCATGCCCCCTCCCACTCAGCCAACGGGGATTGATAAAATGAAGGTAAAAATCAACTTCTGTCAGCTGCAGGGGTGGGACGGAGGGTGACTTTCTCCCTGCAGCTCACACTCAGACAGCACAGTGCTGCTGTATTAGAGTGAGCTGTTCAAAAGGACACGCCCCTGATCTGGTTAGGCCACGCCCCCTCCCACTCCTCAGCTGACAGGGATTGAAAAAATGAAGTTAAAAATCTATTTCTGTCAGCTGCAGAGGTGCGAGGGAGGGTGACTTTCTTCCTGCAGCTCACACTCAGACAACACAGGCCCTGCACCAGACGGAGGACAGGGAGTCTGAAAGTCGGACTGTCCGGCCTAAAACTGGACCTCTGGCCACCCTAGTGGCAGGCTGCTGTGGAGGTCACAATTAAGGGGATGGTTCACTATAGAGGTCAGTGTTAAGGGGCAAATTGCTGTAAAGGCCACTGTTAAGGGGCGGGCCCCTATGGAGGTCACTGTCAAGGGGGTGGTGTGCTCTAAAACTCACTGTTAAAGGGAAAGGCTGCTGTAAAGGTCAAAGTTAAGGGGGTGGGCTGCTGTGGAGGTCCAATTTGAAGGGACGGGCCACTGTGGGGGGCTCTGGAGGTCACTGTTAAGGGGGTGGGGTGATGTAGATGTCACTGTTATAGTGGATAGTGTTAATATCTTTTAACGACACACACAAACATTAAATGAAATAGATTAAATATACTCGAGCGAAGCCGGGTCCTTCAGCTAGTAAATAGATTAAATGGGAATGATTATTTCTATGGTTTTCCTGTCATACCTTAGATATGGTAATGGTAAAAAAAAGCACATTGAAGTGATTGAAATGTCCCCTGTAATAAGATTTATGTCTTCATCTCTCTATGTAAAATTCAACCGCTCAATAAAACATGTACCTTGTAACAAGCTATGTGATCAATATTCTCTGGCTAGTTATGGCTATGTTTTTAAATAGTAATATTAATAATTATTAGAATTATTACTAGAAATATTATATAGCAATGTTTTATAATTATGTAATAATACAGTAAAATAAAAGCCACCACAGCCATAACTATATATATTATAAATATATGTAATTATTATAGGGGTTTTCCAGTTTGCATCAAAATAATCATTTATGAAGGTAATCATTTTTGTAATATATTTATTTTTTCTTTATTGCTCCTATCTTCTGTTCTGAATGTGGTCCCATGACCATGTCCATACAGCTCTTTCTTATTTCCTGTGATGTTATGTCCATGGATATGTCAGAGTAGGAACAGGGGCGGTGATAGGGGAGTGTCTACATAACTAGCTGGGTGGGAGGAGCTATAAACTAGCAGGGCATTGTTAGGGGTGGTGTTGGAGCTGTGGCAGAGACTGGAAAAGTGCATCATGGGTTTGGTTGGGTACAGCAACAGGCTGTACACAGACCTGAATGATTTGTTTACATAAAAAAAAAAAAACGGGTTAGGAAGGCATACCTTCCAACTGTCCCAAATCCAGAAGGGTAGTCCCAGCTGTCCCATGATTCCGAGAGGACTGTGGTATGTTCCGATTGCAACTGTATCTGTGTCCTGAGGATGCAGACACAGTTGAATGCAATGGAGAAGCAGGGAGCTATCAGCTTCCTGCTCCACCATTCCCCAGCCAGTGCTTTCCCCAGCAGGTGGACACAATGCAATGACATCATCATGCCTACGTGGCTGAGCTGGAAACTAGAGAGCACACAGGCTGGGATTATTGCATCCCTGCTCACTGCATCTTGTCTGCTGCTGGGGACAGAAAGATGTGTTATGCTCCATTCATCAGGGGATCAGGGCTAGGTGGGGATATGTTTATTTTATAACAGTATGGGGGCAGCACTACTGGAGGCATAAGGGGGCTATACTATTGTAAAAGGTTTGCTAAGCGGGTAGCTACCAACAACTTGCATTTAAAGCACAGGGCCAGGGACATGTTAAAATTAAGCTTAATCTTCAGGAAATGTAACTTCTAGTCCACTCGTAATACAGTATATCTAAATTACATTTTTGCTGTTTTTTTCTGAAAATTTTTGCAATGTTTTGCAAAAAAAGAATATATCCCATTATTACAAGGAAACCATTAAGATGTTTCTGTGGATGGGTCTGGCTTTCTAAATACTCTATGTCTCTATTTAGTACCTTGAGTGTATAGAGGATATACCGTACATAGCTTGACAAAAGCCTTCAGTGGCCAAAACTTTGTTTCTACTGTGTGCAGTAGAGAAAGTATTATGATGCTACTACATGCTGTGGATGCTGGACAGTAGTGTGTTGCATAGCCATGAAACTGTGGTGAAATGGCACATGGTTTTATCATAAATTGTAGTGGTTTTGAATTGCAGTTTGCAGTGGTTTTAATGTGCTTAACCTGTACAAGTCACAAGTAAAAGTCACATCACAAAACTGCGACAAGTCACAGAAAAACAACATCTTGTTTTCTACATGGTTTTCAACTGAGCATCACACAATTAGGCTCATGCACACTAACATATTTTCTTTCCGTGTCCGTTCCGTTTTTTTGCGGACCGTATTCGGAACCACCGTATTCAGTCCACAAAAAAACCTGAAGTTATTCCGTGTGCATTCTGTTTCCGTATGTCCGTATTGCCATTTTGCCAAAAAATAGAACATGTCCTATAATTGTCCCTATTACGGACAAGGATAGTACTGTTCTACCAGGGGCCAGCTGTTCTGTTCCCCAAAATATGGAATGCACACAGACGTCATCCGTATTTCTTGCGGATCCATTTTTTGCGGACCGCAAAATACATACGGTCGTGTGCATGAGCCCTTAGGTAGCTTTATACTGAATGAATCATTTGAATAGTAAAGGGGTTATCCCACAAAAAAATTACTGTGCAATGAAGAGGGCATTTTAAAATAAAGTATACATCCACTAAAAGTATTTTTTATTTTTTTTATGTACGTACAGTATTAGTGTTGAGGCAATCGAAGAATCCAAAGTTGACTTCGATCCAAAGTTCAGGAAAAATTCTAATTGCCGCAAAGCTGAATTTCCTTGCAATTCATGGAAACAAATCGATTTTCCCTGAAATGGCAGTAAAAAAAAAAACACTCACCACAGACATCTTGATTAAAGATACCATGCAAGATTTTACGCGGTGTCTTCAATCAAGATGGCCGCGGCAGGCTCTTCGTGATCAAATGGATAAGGTGAGTATTTTTTTTTTTACTGATTAACCCCTGAAAGCCCTCGTTTTTACTCTCAGATGCCATGATCGGCGATGAACATGGCATCTGAAGGCAATGGCAATAATGGGGGCGACGCAATCGCTGTTCCTTGTGATTGCACCTGGTACATACAAGGAAAGTAATTCATCACAAAACAAATTTCTTTGTGAAATTTGATGAAGCAGCTGAATCTAATTTTCCATAACTTTACTCATCTCTAGTACGTATCTTCCTGTCTGGTAGTGCCCCTGCCGTTTCTCCTGTGGCTGAAACTCTGGCCCTATTTCCCCGCATTTAGTGGTAAACTGATGTGATCAATAGCTTTCCTGCTGCCTCCCATCAGTGCAATTCTAAACAATAATGGGACTTACAACAAAGGTCATTGTAAAAAATGCCCAAGTTTATTGAAATTACATATTTGCCCTTAAATGTATACAACAATAAAGAAGAAAGAGATCATCTAGATGGAAAAGTTTGATTATATAGGAAGATGTCACTAAATCTTAAAGAAAAGACACTAAGATATCAGTTTTACATAACCTGTGAAATGGCTGGTATAGAAAATACAGCTCCAAGCGCTAGAACCTCGACACGTACATCACCTCAACAGGCCTCGTCACTCATGTGGGCGCGAATGCGCCATGATAGTGCTCCCATCCTACCCAGCCCCACCACGTGACCTCCCATCAGTGCTGGCATAGTGATCTTATAGTGAGGCAGATAAAGTACCCCAGACACCTTTAATTCATCTCTTTCTACTTCTAAATTGATAGGAATATAGAAGTGGAGAAAGAAATGGGGGTGGGGAGACATTACATACCTTACTGCTACTATACTGCTATTAATTTGAGGAATCACTGGAGCTGTGTATTAAGGACTGTTTTGTATGCAAATGAGAAGAACAAAGCTTTGGCAACTGATGGGGGCAGTTTTACAAAGCACTAACTGCAATGCACTCCTGGCAGACGCAGATGCAAGATCGCCATGTCATGAGCTGCTGCCTGCCCAGAGAAAATGAGGGGACCAAAACTGCAGAGAGGGGAGTAAAGAAGCTAAAATTGTAAATGGCGCTGGAACACAACATTTTTTGCATTGATATCGTTTTAAAAAAAATGGTGTACTGTACTCCTGATTTTTTTTCAAATTGTGGGATAACTACTTTAAGTTTTTATTTTGTATTAGGCATTTAAGTATTAATGAACAACAATAAATAATCAGGGCAATCAGAAACAACTAGGTTGTTTGTTAGGCTGAGTTCCCAGATTGTAACCATACCACCACAAAAAGTGTGCCCATTGTTTTCTCTGTAATGTTAGTGGCATGCTGATCCTTGTGGTTTTCAAATTTACTGAAACTAAACACAATTTGATTGTTATGACCTCAAGGTAACCTGCCATTTCCCTGCGTAACCACACTGCTATTAACAATCACACTGCTGCAGTCAGTTTGAAAACTGGGCTAATCAGCATGTCCACAAAGCCAGCATACTTCAGCCGCTGTGCAGCAACACAGAACCGTGAAGACAGAAGAATATCTCAGATCTAGCTGAAATCCACCACCGCATAAAACACCACAGATGGGCTGTTTTTTGTGTCCGCATTGCTGCTAGCATCACATTGGGTCTTTGACTGCTTTAGACTTTGCTAAGGTTAAAAGCCACTGGTAAAACCACAGAGAAAGTCAGTTTACACCTTGCGGGAGATTTATCAAAACTGGTATAAAGGAAAACTGGGTTAGTTGCCCATAGCGACCAATCAGATTTCACCTTTCATTTCTCGGAGCTCCCTTGGAAAATGAAAGGTGGAATCTGATGGGTTGCTTTGGGCAACTAAGCCAGTTTTCCTTTACACCAGTTTGATAGATCTCCCCCAAATTTGTGCTTCTGCACATCGTGTGGATGAGATTTCTGAAATTGCTTGTGCTATAAATGCTGTAGCATTTTAGAAAATGATCACATATTAAAGTCCGCTAGGGGAATTATAAATAAGTGTAAAGAAAAAAAGTGAAAAGAAAAAACGTTTTTAAACATATTTAAAAATTCAATTAACGGATATAAAATTCAAATCAACCCCTTTTCTCATTTTAAGAGAATTCTGTAACGGACAAAAAAAAAATCAAAACAGCAAAATTGCTTCACCTTCCCCCCAAAAATTGCATAAAAGATCAAACACACTCACAGAATGGTATCAGTATAAACTGCAGATCCCCCACAAAAAAAAGCCAACACATTCGTCCATAGACTTATATATAATAAAGTTATGGGGTCAGAATATGGCAAAACTAAACTAAAATCAAAACCCATAAAACGTTGTCGAAATTACGTTAAAATGTCATTTTATACTTCTTGGCAAACCCCGTAAAAGCGAATCAGTGGAAGAATTGCATTTTTTCCCAAAAAGTTATGTCTCCCAGAAGGCAGTGAGTAAAAAAAATATATATATATTAAAATCACTTGCTAAGTAAGTGGTTAATAGATGGGCATCTCTTTTAACCATGCACATTTGTCTCCATAGTTGTGACCATAATTATCATTCCATTGCTGCCAGGTACAGTATATGGGCCCTAAAGCAGGCAACGTTTGTTTGACAGTTCCCAAAACACATTAAAGGTACTCTATATCCTGCCACAAATGATAGTATCTGCTAAGAACCCAATCTTATGTGTCTGTCACTATTCAAACCATTGCCAAACCATTGTACAACGGGTCTTTATTCAATAGTCAGATTTATGAAAGTGTCTAAAACAAAATAAACTGTCTTTGTTGCCCACAGCAACCAATTTCAATTGAATTTTCATTTTTCAAGAGCACTATAAGAATTGAAAGCTGTGCTGTGATTGGTTGCTAAGGGCAATGACAACAGTTTATGTGTATAATAATTTGATATGTTAATGTAGAAACACTGGCCCGTGTGTAACCATAAAACCAAATGGCTACTTTTAGATATGCATGAACTATAGTAATGGCAGTGTCTGCTAGTATATTTGCAGAATGGACGTTCATGAAGATACTTGGAATGAGTAAGCTATTCTTAAAAAAGACCAGACTGCCGAGAAAAAATAGTTTGAAGGGAATAAACACTCGTGCTTTCCATATGAAGTAATCAGATAAAACTGTAGTGTTCACAATTATACACTTTAGTACATCTTAAGACAACTGGCTGAATGCTCATTATTGAAAATCAATGTCTGACAAGTAGAGCTGTGTTAAGCTTTCAACCTTACACCATTGTTGTTGTTTCCTACTTACTAATAGGAATAATTGTAAAGGCGTTTTTCAGGATTTTTTTTAACCCGAGGATAGGTCATCAGTATCTCATCGGGGCAATCCGACTGCCAATCAGCTGTTTTGAGAAGTGATCGTCGCTCCTGTGATTGCTGCTGCCTTCTTGCAGCTTACCTAGCACAGCACCGTACACTGTACACTGCTCCTAAGCCACGAACACATGAACGTGTTGTCACTCGGTCTAGGAAAAGTAGAGAGCGCTGCTGCCTTCTCAAACAGCTGATCAGCGGCGGACCACCACTAATCAGATACTGATGAGCTATCTAGAGTATAGATCATCAGTCTAAAAATCTCAGAAAACCCCTTTAAGTGTGAAGGTTTTTTTTTAATAGAATTACCAGTCATACTGATTGTACTACAACTGTGATGTACTACAACTAACTGTAATATTGTGCTTGTGTGTGTATATATATATATATATATATATATATGAATCTGTACATGTGGTTGGATTGGCAATGACAGACTAAAAGTCAAAATCAGGTTTCTTTTTGTCCAAAACATATACTTGTCGGTAATAGTTATACCTTCCAAACACTGACACTGAATGAGCCTCTCAATCCTGTATAGTAATGAGCCTAGCAGTTACACCAGGGTTGCCCCGGGCTAGGGGGAAGTGTAGTACTGGAGTAGAGATGGAATGACAAGTCCCCCTATCAATCTGCCATTCCATAAAAAATCCAGCCCATATCAGCCCATATTCAATACATATCAGATGTTGAAATTGAGACATGAAATATATTAACTCATTTAGAACTTGATGGCAGCAACGCATCTCAAATAAATTGGGATGGGGCAACAAAAGACTGGAAAAGTAAGTGGTACTAATAAAAAAAAAAAACAGCTGGGGGAACAATTTTATACTACAGTTACATAACTGAGAAGAAAAAGAGCATGTTTGTGTCACGGTGGGGAGTGGGGAAAACCCCCCACTGTACGATGACTGAGGGATAAGGAACGCAACTAGGCCTGAACACAAGGATAAGGGAACAGGTCACCTCCTAATGCATAGCCCTATACCTTGCCCTAACTCCTCACCATATGAGCGGACCTGGATGGTAGGAGGGCTCATACCCTGGATACCTAAGGCCCTGAGTCGCCCTGAGAATCCCTCACAAAGGAGCTGAGGAGAGGCGCCCTGTTCTTCCAGGACAGGGAAGAACAGGAGTCTCAAAAGGCCTAGAAGCAGGGAAAGGAAAAGACAATATGCAGCAAGAGAATCGGCGGGTAAGAAAACAAGACAACATGCTTACCTGCCGCTGCCACCACGACTGGAACCCGTGAATACGTACCGGAGCCCTAACACCAAACAGGACACCGTACCAGCAACTCACACAGGTATCCAGCACAGCAGACTCCGCCAGGACCCCCATGCCTAAAGGTGCATGGCAGCCCCAGGTGGCACTGCATACAGGCTAGGAGGTCTAGCAACCATGCTGGAAGAAATCACCAAACATACCAGACAAGGAACACCAAGGTAAACACTACAACACACCAAATCATAACCCCACACCAAACATACAACACATGTAAGGGAGGGAAGACATCGCTGGAGACCTCGATGTCCCTCTAGGAGGCTCTCCCTCTGGGAGATGGAACATGCAGACCAGGAGCATAACCTTTTTAACAAATTGTGGCTCTTCCCTCCCTGCTGGAACTGTGGAGGGAACCTTACTTAACTGCTCCCCTCCATTTGGTTCCAGATTCTTTGGTCTACTGCTGTATTTACAGCACTTGTGGAAGTTTGGCACAGACAGGTGTTACGTGTGCAACTGCAGCCAATGACTGACAGCAGCGGTGGTGTGTTCCCCAAACAGTATGCGACCTAGTGACTCCCATGTATACAGGAAGTTTATAAGCACAGCGAGTGCAGTGATAGACCAAAAGAGCTGGAACGCCTTTAAGGCTGCCTGTACATGATGCCCAGCGGCAGGATCCACATGTGGATCACTGCAAAATTACAGGCCGAATCTGTGTCTGAGTATGCTTTGTGTTTCAAACAGCATATCCAGGCATGGCAAATACAAGTGCGTCCCAGCAATTAGCAGTGATCCACATGCATCACATATGGGCAACCAAAAATGTATTTGTTTTTATGGGCTGATTAAAGGGGTTATTCTAAGAGATATTGGTGTCTGATCAGTGGGATTCTGACCACTGTTATCCAGATGATAACTACAAAAATAGGAAGTGCCATGCAGGGTTTCCTCTGGGTACTCCGGTTTCCTGCCACACTCCTAAAAATATACAAATAGGCAGATTGGCTTCCTACGAAATTAACCCTAGTGTATTCTCTGTATATCATCAGTATCTGATCGGTGGGGGTCCGACACCCAGGACTCCTGCTGTTCAAGAAGGCATTGGCACTAACAGTAGCACCACTGTCTTCTCTCAGCTTTTCCTAATCCAGTGATTTCACGTTCGTCGATCACATGGCCTAGGCGCAGCTCATCCCCACTGAAGTGAATGGGGCTGAGCTGCGATACCATGCACAGCCGATATATAATGTATGGGGCTGTGCTTGGTAAGCACGGAGAAGACCATAACGCTCACAGGAGCACCAGTGCCTTCTCAAACTTCTCATCAGCAGGGATCTCTGGTGTTGGACCCCCACCGATTAGATACTAATGACCTATTAAGGGCCCTTTTAAGGGCTCTTTATGTGGGCCAACCCAGCAGGCAAGAGTTGAGAATTGAATAAGAAAATTAAAGTGGCTCTCCCGTTTTGGGTCTGGATATAGGTGTACTGTTATCAGACTGCCCCACAGTCTGTAGGTGTAAAGTATTATTTCAAAAATATTAAAAGGCACTCAAACATCAGGAATTGTAAGGAAAACAGATATTTATTGTATCAGAATATAAATAAATAAGTCAATATAAGCAAAAATATCCACACATTAAAATATTATATAAAATAAGAAATAAAAAAAATATACACAAAGTTAGTTATGTGTTTTCCTGTCTAAGGTCTCATGCACACGACCATTCCGTTTTTTGCTGTCCGCGAACCGCGCCTGTGTGCCTTCCGCAATTTGCGGAACGGGCGGCCCATTGTAGAAATGCCTATTCTTGTCCGCAAAACGGACAAGAATAGGACATGTTATATTTTTTTTGCAGGGCTATGGAACGGAGCAACGGATGCAGACAGCACACGGAGTGCTGTCTGCATCTTTTGCGTCCCCATTGAAGTGAATGGGTCCGCATCCGAGCCGCTAAAACTGCGGCTCGGATGCGGACAAAAACAACGATCATGTGCATGAGGCCTAACTCAGTGAAAGCAGCAGGCTGCTGATGGCACATAGAACTATAACTGGGGAAGACAGGGACACATCCTGATCAGTATATATAAAGTAGTTGAATCCAAAGAAAAGGAGCTAAATATGATCTTAATACGTCTAATTCATCCAAAAATCATAAGAATCTTGTTAAAAAAACTCCTTTTTATATCGAAGAAGAAAATCAATGCACATTGTAAATGTGATTGTAAACACCGTGAAAAAAACATGTTAATTCATCATGCTTCCATTTCATTTTCTAATTAATGTCCATGATTATATCCAATCAGTAATAACTTCATCCAAATTTGTATGCAATTTGATTTATGAATAAATACTCATAGTGGATAGCTGTATTATTCATAATACAGATGGTAATATGACTAGTCCGATTTCATTTATAAATCAATGCACATTATTATCAACATAAAAAGTCTAATTTCATTCATAAATCGATATACATGATTATCAGCATAAAAAGATAACTTGATCCGGAGGTTATTGATCAGTAGTCATAATTCATGGTGTATATATATTCCTTAATAGATATGGGTGCTGGTATAGTTAATAACTTGAACATTTGTTATCGCTATTCTTTAGATATTTATACAGATTATGCGCCCTTCTTTGTTGCAAAGGGTTAAATTTTACCACATTGTTGGCATCTCTGGAGTTGGTCTTCTGTTCGAGCAGTGTTCCACTCCTAGACCGAACCTCCTACTTCCCCGTGTCACGGCCGGTGCATACCCTGTATTTGGCGTCCCACGTGATCAGACTTTTTACTTGATCTCCGATGCTGCGTGCTATTACTTGGTATGCTTCGGATCTTTGTATCAAGGATTCAGATGTTGCACTGCTGTATCCAGTTGTGACTGTACCGGGGGTCTCTCTGGATTACTGTAGTCATACTGTACGCGTTTTGGAGCAACAAGCTCCTTCTTCAGTGGCTGTCACAGTCAATGCAATCTAATCAACTGTATTTTCCATCAATGGTTCATGGTGAGAAATTAATAGTACTTACTCATTAGAAGAGCGATCTGCACTTTATTATTTCTTTATTCATTCTTGTAATTCTTGGCTCACAAGCCTTCTTTTGCATGAGAACGCTGAGCTGGATTCTATGCCATACCCTACAACATTTCAGTTCCCGTGCAAAAGCAGGCTTGTGAGCCAAGAATTTCAAGAATTAATAAAGAAATTGAAAGTGCAGATTGCGCTTCTAATGAGTGAGTACTATTCATTTCTCACCATGAACCATTCATGTGACCACAGCCCAGAACAGCAATAAAGGTAAAATAAATACATTACAAAATTATGGCTAACAAAACAAAATTATTCCCTTAGGTCGAGCCCTAGGGATACTAATACTCAAAAAATAAATGGTCACATGACCAAACAAATCCCACGGAGCCCACTCCTTATATTTAATATATTAAAACTTAACTTTTAATTTAGACTCACTTAAATCACAAAAATAAGAAATACCAAAACAGAAAAGAAAACTGTTAAAATTATCAGCCTGTCATTGGGGGAACCGCTATTCATTGTCCAACTTTGTGTAAGGCAGAGCAGTGTTTATATTGTGGGGCTGTGTGTGTGATGACAGGAGCTTTCTTCATAAATGATTATTTTAAAGGATGTTAAGGCAAACTGGAAAACCCCTTTAAACAAGCAGGCTTCCTTTCCTATTGATCCCGTGATCTAATAGGCTGTGTAGTCGGCAGTGTATGCGCGCGAGACTGGGCGTCCCACGTGGTTCTATGTTGATGTGCTCAGATGCTCAATAGCGTATATAGGCCGGTATGGATAGGTAGCTGATGAAGAAGTCAGAGTGAGACTTCGAAACGCATTTGGTGAAACTTATTGTTGTACCCGCATACTTCTACACCAGGATGAACTTTGATTGATCTAGTATTGGGAAGCGTTTCTCTCAATTCGAGCTACCTATCCATACCGGCCCAGGTATGCTATTGAGCATCTGAGCACATCAACATAGAACCACGTGGGACGCCCAGCCTCACGCGCATACACTGCCGACTACACACCAACGGGTTAGTATACCTACCCGCATCGGCTTGCGCTTCAGCAGCATCCGAACATCTCACTACAGAGCCACGTGGGACGCCATCACACACGGTGCCAGCTATACAGCAGCGGATAAAATGCGTGAAGACTTCAGGAGAGTTAACAGTGGCCAGTATACCAGTGCGTGGTGGGACGCCACCGGAAGCATAGATTAATACCGGTCCACTCCTACATATACCATAACTCCCTGAGAACGGAGTATCGATATGAAAATGTACTGTCCCATATAACCACACTTATTAAATTGCGCAAATTGGAACTTCCAAGGAATTGCTGAAGTACCGATACTTTATTAGACTGCCATGACTCATTACAGGGAGTGCAGAATTATTAGGCAAGTTGTATTTTTGAGGATTAATTTTATTATTGAACAACAACCATGTTCTCAATGAACCCAAAAAACTCATTAATATCAAAGCTGAATATTTTTGGAAGTAGTTTTTAGTTTGTTTTTAGTTTTAGCTATTTTAGGGGGATATCTGTGTGTGCAGGTGACTATTACTGTGCATAATTATTAGGCAACTTAACAAAAAACAAATATATACCCATTTCAATGATTTATTTTTACCAGTGAAACCAATATAACATCTCAACATTCACAAATATACATTTCTGACATTCAAAAACAAAACAAAAACAAATCAGTGACCAATATAGCCACCTTTTTTTGTAAGGACACTCAAAAGCCTGCCATCCATGGATTCTGTCAGTGTTTTGATCTGTTCACCATCAACATTGCGTGCAGCAGCAACCACAGCCTCCCAGACACTGTTCAGAGAGGTGTACTGTTTTCCCTCCTTGTAAATCTCACATTTGATGATGGACCACAGGTTCTCAATGGGGTTCAGATCAGGGGAACAAGGAGGCCATGTCATTAGATTTTCTTCTTTTATACCCTTTCTTGCCAGCCACGCTGTGGAGTGCTTGGACGCGTGTGATGGAGCATTGTCCTGCATGAAAATCATGTTTTTCTTGAAGGATGCAGACTTCTTCCTGTACCACTGCATGAAGAAGGTGTCTTCCAGAAACTGGCAGTAGGACTGGGAGTTGAGCTTGTCTCCATCCTCAACCCGAAAAGGCCCCACAAGCTCATCTTTGATGATACCAGCCCAAACCAGTACTCCACCTCCACCTTGCTGGCATCTGAGTCGGACTGGAGCTCTCTGCCCTTTACCAATCCAGCCACGGGCCCATCCATCTGGCCCATCAAGACTCACTCTCATTTCATCAGTCCATAAAACCTTAGAAAAATCAGTCTTGAGATATTTCTTGGCCCAGTCTTGACGTTTCAGCTTGTGTGTCTTGTTCAGTGGTGGTCGTCTTTCAGCCTTTCTTACCTTGGCCATGTCTCTGAGTATTGCACACCTTGTGCTTTTGGGCACTCCAGTGATGTTGCAGCTCTGAAATATGGCCAAACTGGTGGCAAGTGGCATCTTGGCAGCTGCACGCTTGACTTTTCTCAGTTCATGGGCAGTTATTTTGCGCCTTGGTTTTTCCACACGCTTCTTGCGACCCTGTTGACTATTTTGAATGAAACGCTTGATTGTTCGATGATCACGCTTCAGAAGCTTTGCAATTTTAAGAGTGCTGCATCCCTCTGCAAGATATCTCACTATTTTTGACTTTTCTGAGCCTGTCAAGTCCTTCTTTTGACCCATTTTGCCAAAGGAAAGGAAGTTGCCTAATAATTATGCACACCTAATATAGGGTGTTGATGTCATTAGACCACACCCCTTCTCATTACAGAGATGCACATCACCTAATATGCTTAATTGGTAGTAGGCTTTCGAGCCTATACAGCTTGGAGTAAGACAACATGCATAAAGAGGATGATGTGGTCAAAATACTCATTTGCCTAATAATTCTGCACGCAGTGTATATAAAATGAAATTATATTGGTACTGCGCAATATAATACAGTGGATTAAACTAATAGACAGTTTTATGATATTGTGGCCTATTAGATCACGGGAGTATACAATTATCACTAATTGATGTATTTTTGAAAGATACAAGTTTACCAACCTGGCTTAATTCTGGGAGAGGGACTTCATACTGGATTATCAATTATGATGAATATCATCATCATCTTGGACATTTGAGTACCGTATATATTTGTTTTTACCCTTTTCTTCTTTTTTATATTCACTTCTTTTTTATATTTACTTCATCTATTTTTTTTATCTTATTGTTACATGTATTTAGCATATTTTTAGGCATGATCATGAGCGCAATCACCTTTCAGGGGTAATATCTCTACTATTTATGCTTTTCTATGTTTCATTAATCATTGTTTACTAATTAATAAACCGACTACCATATTCAACTACTTCTGCGTGACCCCAGATACAGAGTGTCGGTCTATACCTCTATCTTTATTAACAAATAACTAAAAACAGCAAAAAAGGCATTACAATAATGTATATATTACAAAGTGCCAGACTTTACATTTTCCATCTATATTATTGTCACCTGTATGAATGTAGCAGTGGATGTGTTCAAGGACAAAAAGCACCCCATCTATCAGAATCTACCATTACAGGAAAATCAAGCATCTGTAGGAAGAAACGTTGTTCTTTTTGCACACAAATAATCGGTTAAACTTATAGTAATATGATTCATACATCTATTCTATTCCGAGTATTCAAAGGGAACCACAATTATGTCTGAATTAGGATTAAAGATTAACATTTCAGGGTTTTTTCAAAACCACATTTCACAATAAATTACATCACACTGCAAAATCAAAGCTTTGTAAATGCATATAATTTTTGATATTATGCTAGATTATGTTTGGATGCTCCAGATACTCTTAATCTATACTTGTTCATGTCTATTGCAGATCACATTGACCACCATTGGCTATGGTGACAAAACTCCTCATACATGGCTTGGAAGACTACTTTCAGCTGGTTTTGCTCTGCTTGGTATTTCTTTCTTTGCATTACCTGCAGTAAGTATTAAACACAAAACTGACATTACTGATACACAGTGCTAGTGATCATATGTGTCATAAAAATAGAGAGCCTAATTTATATAATTTTTTGAAATTCACGAACACTGTGCTTGCGACTTTTTTTTTTTCACCGACTTCACCCATTTCCTGAAAATGGGGCGTGACCAGGGCCAGCGGGCCCACCACATTTACAGTATCTTCTTCTACTGACGTACAAGAAGAAAGATGTCTATAACAGCCAGAGACTAGCGTAGATACCAGTTTAGGTGCACAGGACTAATGGTGTTGTGCAGCATCTGGCCGCGCACAGGATTATCATAGGCTGGCGTATGTTGCCAGTTTACTATAAATCAGGCCCACAGTGTTTACTATACCATCACAAGATACCAAAGTAAGGATCCTCAAGATGTTTGACCTTGAATAGTCAATAATCTGGTCTCGGAGAGTACAAACCGGATTCCCAAAAAGTTGGGACACTAAACAAATTGTGAATAAAAACTGAATGCAATGATGTGGAGATGGCAAATGTCAATATTTTATTTGTAATAGAACGTAGATGACAGATCAAACGTTTAATCCGAGTAAATGTATCATTTTAAAGGAAAAATACGTTGATTCCAATTTTCACGGTGTCAACAAATCCACAAAAAGTTGGGACAAGTAGCAATAAGAGGCTGGAAAAAGTAAATTTGAGCATAACGAAGAGCTGGAAGACCAATTAAGACTAATTAGGTCAATTGGCAACATGATTGGGTATAAAAAGAGCTTCTCAGAGTGGCAGTGTCTCTCAGAAGCCAAGATGGGTAGAGGATCACCAATTCCTACAATGTTGCACAGAAAGATAGTGGAGCAATATCAGAAAGGTGTTACCCAGCGAAAAATTGCAAAGACTTTGCATCTATCATCATCAACTGTGCATAACATCATCCGAAGATTCAGAGAATCTGGAACAATCTCTGTGCGTAAGGGTCAAGGCCGTAAAACCATACTGGATGCCCGTGATCTCCGGGCCCTTAAACAACACTGCACCACAAACAGGAATGCTACTGTAAAGGAAATCACAGAATGGGCTCAGGAATACTTCCAGAAACCATTGTCAGTGAACACAATCCACCGTGCCATCCGCCGTTGCCAGCTGAAACTCTACAGTGCAAAGAAGAAGCCATTTCTAAGCAAGATCCACAAGCTCAGGCGTTTTCACTGGGCCAGGGATCATTTAAAATGGAGTGTGGCAAAATGGAAGACTGTTCTGTAGTCAGACGAGTCACGATTCGAAGTTCTTTTTGGAAATCTGGGACGCCATGTCATCCGGACCAAAGAGGACAAGGACAACCCAAGTTGTTATCAACGCTCAGTTCAGAAGCCTGCATCTCTGATGGTATGGGGTTGCATGAGTGCGTGTGGCATGGGCAGCTTGCATGTCTGGAAAGGCACCATCAATGCAGAAAAATATATTCAGGTTCTAGAACAACATATGCTCCCATCCAGACGTCATCTCTTTCAGGGAGCATTTTTCAACAAGATAATGCCAGACCACATTCTGCATCAATCACAACATCATGGCTACGTAGGAGAAGGATCCGGGTACTGAAATGGCCAGTCTGCAGTCCAGATCTTTCACCTATAGAGAACATTTGGCGCATCATAAAGAGGAAGGTGCAACAAAGAAGGCCCAAGACGATTGAACAGTTAGAGGCCTGTATTAGACAAGAATGGGAGAGCATTCCTATTTCTAAACTTGAGAAACTGGTCTCCTCGGTCCCCAGACATCTGTTGAGTGTTGTAAGAAGAAGGGGAGATGCCACACAGTGGTGAAAATGGCCTTGTCCCAACTTTTTGGGGATTTGTTGACACCATGAAATTCTGATTCAACAAATTTTTCCCTTAAAATGGTACATTTTCTCAGTTTAAACTTGTTCCATGATTTATGTTCTATTCTGAATAAAATATTAGAAGTTGGCACCTCCACATCATTGCATTCAGTTTTTATTCATGATTTGTATAGTGCCCCAACTTTTTTGGAATCCGGTTTGTACTATTTCTCCTTGTGGAAAGCACCAGAGCTGGCATAGGATCTTATAGGCCACACGATTCTCCCTGGGAAAAGGATATGCAAAATAGCTGACTTAGAAGAAAAAGAAAGCTGTCTCTGTAGTGCCACCTAGTGGAATTAACTACCTTACAGTCAAGTACCAACCCTTTAAACAGGTCTTGCAACAAGTGAAAGCACCTTAACAGTACAGAGCAAGGTACTTAGTTGGCTAGTTGAGATGCCTTTCATGTAGGTCTCAAGATATTACTGTGTCTCCTTGTGGAGAGCACCAGAGATGGTCTAGAGCAGGGATGCACAACCTTTTCTAGTTGGGGGCCACACTGTCAGACTGAAAGAATCCCAGGGGCCAAAAATACAATTAAAAGGGTATTACCAACTGAAATACTGTATTTATGGCATACTGTACATATAGTATATACTATAAATATCTGTTTATACCTCCAGGATTCCCATCTAATGGTAGAATATATGAAAAATGCATGGTGAACAGCAACAAGACATAGACATACATGTCGGCCACCAGATGGTTCGGGGCCACACAGAATGATATTGAGGGCTGCATGTGACCCCGGGCCGCAGGTTGTGCACCCCTGGTCTAGACAGACTTATAGGCCAGGCAATGCTCCCTGGGAAAAAGAATATGCAGATTAGATGACACTACAGAAATCTGCATATCCATAATAATATGGAAATAAGTAACTCCTTGGTCATTTCTTCTTTATTACAACACTTCATGAATTCTAACGGACCTGTCACCATTCCTGACATGTCTGTTTTAGTAAATGATTATTTTCCCTTTGGAATGACCATTCTGGGATATTTATTTGTATATCTCTATGTTACCTCCATATTATTCCTACTAGACGTTTCTGAGTAAATGTACAACTAGATGTTACCAGTTGGGGATATGTCCCAACACAGTCTGAGACTGTTGAGTCAGTACTACCATTGTCAGACTGTGGAGGGACACACTCCCAACTGGTAACACTCAATTGTATCTTTGTTCATAAACTATCTATCAATAATAGAGTGATTGCACAATATAGTGTTATGTGAAGAGATATTTCAGAATAGTTATTACATGTAACAGGTCCTCTTTAAGTAAATAAGACCAAGGTATTCAGAATATGATAGAATAGTATAATAATCCTTTACAGGTTATAAAAACAATTTTCTTAGTTTTTTACTCTCTTCACAAAAATACTATGTATGTTTTCAAAAAATAACAATTGTTTTCTAATCAAAGAAGTAAATACATATCTTTGAGCTAGCCTGTGAGTTCTTGCTTACGTAAGTCTTTGTCCACCAGAGACCTGCAATATTGAATATATTTTCTTTCTACAGTAAATCAATGTTTTTATTTAATGGGGTGCCCAGATAGAACTTAAAAGCACAACTTTACAGTTTATTTAGCTTAGTTGAGACCAATTAGATAGAGATTTTAAGTTAGAGCTTGTACAGCAGTTAAACTGGGAATAGTCAGCCAGTGAATTAGGATGATGCTAAATGTAATTTTACATGGCAATGGATTTTTTGGACTTCCCACAGAATGAGTGGGTGGTTTCTGGCATTTAACTTCTTAATATAAATATTTTTTTACGCATAGTCTCTAATGGTAAGTTCCTTTATATGTTTGGCATACAATACTTCAGATTTATAATATGCCAGACTCAATATCAAATGGGCATCTCACTGTAGTCTCATTCAAGGTACTCTTTCTTATTTAGCATAGTTGAATTATTTTAGTGAGAGAGAGAATCACAGCTTACCTCTGAACAAGATGGACAGCACAGATGTGCAGAGGCTAAACCAAGTATATAACCAACATAAAATGTCCAGCTCACCCAGTCCATAAAATTAGGACCCATATTGGACCTTCTGGGTAAGAAAAATACAGTACATAGAAATAACCAACGCGTTTTAGATCTGTCATCCTTCTTTATGGCATTAAAGGGGTTGTGCAGGGGTTTTATATTAGTGTTCTATCCTCAAGCCAGATCATTAGTACCTGATTGGTGGGAGTATGACACCTAGCACCCCTGCCAATCAACTATTTGAAGAGGAGGCAGCACTCCATGCAAGCACTGCTTCCTGTTGATTGCACTGCCCATTATCTTGCAGCAGCAGCAGCATAGTGTAATTTAAAGTACTCACTTCATTCAAGTGACTGGAGCGAGTGTTTGTAATTAAACTGCCTTCCGAGATGATGGGAATTGTAATGAATAGGAAGCAGCGCTTTGGACCTCCACGATCAGATATTGATGACCTACTGAGGGCACAAGGTACACAAGATCAAGTTCCAGCACTGGGTCGATTCTTGGTTGCGTCGTCTTTATTTTTCAAATCACATGTTTACATGTTACAGACATCACCTCCCACCACCACCGGTTAGCATGTTTCGAAATGAAGCGTTCTTAAGAACGGCTCAGTTCGAAACATGTTAACGGGTAGTGGTGGGAGGTGATGTTTGTAACATGTAAACATGTGATTTGAAAAATAAAGACGACGCAACCAAGAATCGACCCAGTGCTGGAACTTGTTCTTGTGTACCTATACATGGAGAACTTGCCTCGGTTTGTCCCGTGCATGGAGGGTATTGGGTGAGCTGGAATTTCTTTTATGTATTTGGACTACTGAGGGCACAACTCAATTCTTGACCTGTCAATTTTGTGAGGATTAAAGAGGTTGCACCACGATAATACATTCAATTATTGTTTTCAGAACATCCACCTGAGATGTTCAGTGCCGATGGTCACACATGCCCAGTAGCACAGCCCTGTCACCTGGATCTTGTATATGGGTTACAGAGTGATTCCTGCTATTGTGCAATCCAGACAATAAGAAGTGGCTTCTTCTCTGCTTGTCAAAGAAGTCATTCTTGAACAATATAATGGCAATCCCCTGACAAGCAGAGAAGAAACCATTCTATTTTGCTGATTCTAAATGATCATTTTGAACCTTCCAGGGAATTCTCGGTTCAGGATTTGCCTTAAAAGTTCAGGAACAGCATCGACAGAAGCACTTTGAAAAAAGGAGAAATCCTGCAGCTAGTTTAATTCAGGTGAGAGATCAGAATTCTCTTAAATAATCAATACGTGTGTGTGTATAGATATAAATATAGATATGTAAATTCTTTCAGAACTCCATTTTACATGTTCTTCTTTCATATTGTAGAGATCTATGATGATAAATAAATGAAAGAATGAACTTAAAACATAATTTACATATGTAACAACATACAAATGAAATGAAGCATTGCAAAAATATTAAAGGAAATGTGTCACCAAAAGTTTTATCTGCTAGTTACAATCAGATAGCGGCACATAACCTTTTTTCTAATCAGTTTTTATTTTCTGATTGTAGATTTTTTAAATTCTATTTCCTTAACCTGATTATGACGCGGTTCTTAACAGTATTTACAAAGCATTAAAAAAATTGCTTTACGGCAGCCCCATGGGCCATAGACACAATGTTCAGGAGGAGATCATATTGACTTACATGGGAAAGTTTTCTAGGCATGCTGTGTGATCTGTGAAGAGGTCATTGTACAAGGAAAAAAGTCTTATCTCTACACAGAGGTGATATCTCCTTATCATTACAGGCAGGATTAGATTGAGTTAACTGCAGTAAGGTGATCTGCATAAACCAAGAAATTGCACCAATTATTAGACATAATGGCCAGTGGGAAAACTGCAGGATGTTATCTTTTTTTGTTTAAATATATGGAATACATGGAAAATTAAAAACATCATAAAAAATTCTTTAAATATATGTTAAACTTAAAAAAAGTGATTTATACAGCAGGTCATTTTTCTGATGACACATTCCCTTTAAGGTCATATAACATATAGTATACCCCAAACAGTATATTTTTTTAAAATTAATTTTCACTGGCCTTGAAACGTTTGCTAGTGCTTTGATACATCCATTTCAATCTGCCAATCTACATAGTTGGAATATACAGCAAAAAATGTAGGTTTAAAAACTTACCACAATGTTGATGGATGTCGATGTCCTTCAATCTATCTAACGATGACTACATGCAAATTACCTTTACATATTTTTCTCAAGGGTCTGGCATAAAGAGTTTATCCCACAGATTTAAAAACCCTTTTATTTTTTTACTTATCTGCTTATATGGAGGATTTCCTTCCCTTTTTGTGGGTGGGCAAGAAATCACATTAGAGAATCAAGCACCTGCATCTCCCAGGATGCATTGCAATTAGTTCTGGTCAACCCATTCCTGACCTACATATAAAATAGTCCCTCACATATAGCTCAGCGATATATATGGTATATAATGCCACCATAATTCCCTTCTTCACTCTTATATAGCTAAATACTATGTATTCTATGAATTTAGAAGTAGGGATGAAGGAATAAAAGGCATCTGGACCACTTTACCTGCTTCTCTATGATATCACTGCACTAGCACTGAGGGGTAGGTAGCAAGGAAGCTACTGAGCATGTTTGTCCACCACTGAATGAAGGAGAAGGTAGACTAGGATAAACAGCAGTGGGCGCCACCAGAAAAGAATATGTAATGTACTTACCGTAACTTAATACAAGATTTGTATCTTTCAATAATACTTCATTTGAATTGCCCTATTCATTGCATAGTATTACTGTTACTGGGTTAGCGCCTTTAAGGGGGAACACGGGCTTTGGTAAGTGAGTGTACTCCAGTAATGGTGGATATAATGGCTGTAATTTGGACCACACTGACACTTACACTGTATTTACGTAGCATTTTATCCACTTATTTATTAAATACTAAAATACAGAAAGGATAAAGGGTAAAAAATCCGTAGTTCACTGTGTCACTTTCTCTGTAAGATAGTTTTGCTGAAGCACCAGAATCTCTAAGATTCATTGACATCTTTAAAGTTTATTGAGTTGATTGAGTTGAAATAATAAAAAGCTTTTAAGGATTTCAAATGTAATGTTCATTAAATGTGTAAAAGATTATGTCAACTGATTTTATTCTTCTTTACTAATGTGTCCAAAAGAGAAGTCATAATTTACAAGAAGCCTGGTCCTATATTAGTTTCATGGGTTGTGGAAAAAATGCACACAGTCAGCTCATTTACATAAGAAAAAGTCATTTTAGTTCAAATCAGTATTTTGCTTATCTGGGAACATACGGTGTGAAAATCATGGGAGTTCTTTAGCCTGATAACTGAGAAGCCTGTGATCATCAGACCAATCTTTCTTACAGGCTTAATGCATGAGGTTTTTGGTGCAGTACTTGTTATTTTTCTTGTACCTAAAGATAAAATGAAGACATAAACATAGAGTGGAGACATATATGTTTTTCCTTTAAGGTATATTCACATGTGGCAGATTTGTTGCAAACATTTCTGCAACTTTCCCATTCATTTGAATAGGGCATGCAGAAATCCATGCACATGCTGCAGCATCAAACCCATTCACATGTATGGACCTGATTTTCAGTTGCACAGATTTTTGAAGAAAACCATTATGTGAAAATATTAATTTATACTTCTGGTTTAATTGGGTCCTCACTTGGCTTTGGTTAAAAAAAAATAGGCATCAAAAACGCCAGGTGTGAAACCAGCCTTAAAGGGGTTGTCCATGGTTTATCTTTTATTGTTAAATCCCCTCCCTTCTCCCTTTTTGCGGGACCTTTGAAGGGAACAATGCTTACATGCTCCCCACCAATTGACTCTGGCTCTGTTGGACCCGGGCTATCTTCACTGCGCTTCTGGTCCGACATGTAAACTTCCTGCACCACAGCAGCCAAAGACCTCAGCAGTGACATGTCCCCAAGTGCCATGTGACCCAGAACACCAAACAGAAAATTACTTTCATTGCTTAATCTCTAGAAGGTTGTAAGGCATGAGCAGAGAATATTTACCAGATCTCAGATTTGCTATGCATTAAAGTATATTTACTATAATTGGCTTTCAGATGATTTGACATAGTAAATCCAAAGTTCTTTATTATTCAAACAGCTGTTGTTAGATTCTGCAGATATACAGAGCTCACCAGCAGCTTTATTTGATCTATTAACCTTTTATACATTTTTTTCATTTTTTTATGTAGTCAGTGAATTTATAACCATGTTACACTAAATAAGAAAATATTACATATACAGTTAATTCCAGAGTTAAAAAATCTAGCAGTATCCAGTCGTATTCTTGATATCTTCTACCTGGTCACAGTTTCAGTTTGCTGCCCAAGTATTGTATCTAAATAGTGTCCCCAAGGTAGATTGGCTTGTTGACACTTTCCCTGGCACCCAGGGACATGCCTCCCGCCCGCCCTTCATTATGCCCTGGTAATTCCTTAATGAATAGTAGATAGTAGAATCTGACCTATGTAGTTGTGTAGCAGTAATGACTTTGTACCTTTGTGTGGACTTTTACATTTGATAGGCTTGCCTTACTGTGCTGTCAGCAGACTACAGACTGCCATTGTGTCTGTTGCAGGAACCATAAGGAATTTTACATAAAACTGAAGTTCCACATTTTATTACCGAACACTTTGACATCTTAAAGTAGAATTCCCAATAATAAAATTACTGCCTAAGTTTAAGTGTGGAGGACAGCACTGTTGGATTAACTGTATTACAGTGGAGGAAATAATTATTTGACCCCTCACTGATTTTGTAAGTTTGTCCAATGACAAAGAAATGAAAAGTCTCAGAACAGTATCATTTCAATGGTAGGTTTATTGTAACAGTGGCAGATAGCACATCAAAAGGAAAATCGAAAAAATAACTTTAAATAAAAGATAGCAACTGATTTGCATTTCATTGAGTGAAATAAGTATTTGAACCCCTACCAACCATTAAGAGTTCTGGCTCCCACAGAGTGGTTAGACACTTCTACTCAATTAGTCACCCTCATTAAGGACACCTGTCTTAACTAGTCACCTGTATAAAAGACACCTGTCCACAGAATCAATCAATCAAGCAGACTCCAAACTCTCCAACATGGGAAAGACCAAAGAGCTGTCCAAGGATGTCAGAGACAAAATTGTAGACCTGCACAAGGCTGGAATGGGCTACAAAACCATTAGCAAGAAGCTGGGAGAGAAGGTGCCAACTGTTGGTGCGATTGTTCGAAAATGGAAGGAGCACAAAATGACCATCAATCGACCTCGCTCTGGGGCTCCACGCAAGATCTCACCTCGTGGGGTGTCAATGGTTCTGAGAAAGGTGAAAAAGCATCCTAGAACTACACGGGAGGAGTTAGTTAATGACCTCAAATTAGCAGGGACCCCAGTCACCAAGAAAACCATTGGAAACACATTACACCGCAATGGATTAAAATCCTGCAGGGCTCGCAAGGTCCCCCTGCTCAGGAAGGCACATGTGCAGGCCCGTCTGAAGTTTGCCAATGAACACCTGAATGATTCAGAGAGTGACTGGGAGAAGGTGCTGTGGTCTGATGAGACCAAAATAGAGCTCTTTGGCATTAACTCAACTCGCTGTGTTTGGAGGAAGAAAAATGCTGCCTATGACCCCCAAAACACCGTCCCCACCGTCAAGCATGGGGGTGGAAACATTTTGCTTTAGGGGTGTTTTTCTGCTAAGGGCACAGGACAACTTATTCGCATAAACGGGAAAATGGACGGAGCCATGTATCGTGAAATCCTGAGCGACAACCTCCTTCCCTCTGCCAGGAAACTGAAAATGGGTCGTGGATGGGTGTTCCAGCACGACAATGACCCAAAACATACAGCAAAGGCAACAAAGGAGTGGCTCAAGAAGAAGCACATTAAGGTCATGGAGTGGCCTAGTCAGTCTCCGGACCTTAATCCAATCGAAAACCTATGGAGGGAGCTCAAGCTCAGAGTTGCACAGAGACAGCCTCGAAACCTTAGGGATTTAGAGATGATCTGCAAAGAGGAGTGGACCAACATTCCTCCTAAAATGTGCGCAAACTTGGTCATCAATTACAAGAAACGTTTGACCTCTGTGCTTGCAAACAAGGGTTTTTCCACCAAGTATTAAGTCTTTTTTTGTTAGAGGGTTCAAATACTTATTTCACTCAATGAAATGCAAATCAGTTGCTATCTTTTATTTAAAGTTATTTTTTCGATTTTCCTTTTGATGTGCTATCTGCCACTGTTACAATAAACCTACCATTGAAATGATACTGTTCTGAGACTTTTCATTTCTTTGTCATTGGACAAACTTACAAAATCAGTGAGGGGTCAAATAATTATTTCCGCCACTGTATATGCCGTGGTCAGTGGTGACCATGGCATCTAGGGGGTTAAAGAGGTTGTCTGTTTTTAACTAATAATGACCTATCCTCAGGATAGGTTATCAATATCAGATCGGTGGGGGTCAGACTCCTGGCATCCCTGCCGATCAGCTGTTTAAGATTAGGCAGAACTCATACGATCGCTGCCTTCTCTGCTCTGTTTATCTGCTCGCCGCGGCAACTGCAGTGGTGAGCAGTGTAATTACAAGTATGGTGTCCCTATTCACTTCTATGGGATGGCTCTGTCTGTTCAAGTGAATACTACAGAGCCGTCCCATAGAAGTGAATGGGGACGCCATCGTTTCAATTGCTGTGGCGAGCAGGTTAACAGAGCAGAGAAGGCAGCGTTAATACCAGCGCTGCCTCCTCATCAAACAGCTGATCGTCGGGGCTTCTGGGAGTCGGACCACTGCCAATCTGATATTGATGACCTTTCCTGAAGATACGTCATTGATAGTAAAAAGTGGACAACATCTTTAAAATGCATACACCACCACACCTTCCCAAAAAGGAAAATAGTAAAAGTTAAAGGGGTTTTCCAAGACTTTTCTATCCTCTATTGAAGTGAGTGGGGCTGAGCTGTGATACCAAGCACAGCTGCTATCAAATGGACATCGCTTTGATTGTTGAGCTGAGAGAAGACCATGGCACTCACTGGAGTGACAGTGCCTTCTCAAGGAGCTGATCATAGGGATCCCAGGTGTCAGACCCCCACCGATCAGGTATCCTGAGGATAGGTCATCAATAGAAAAGTCTTGGAAAACCCTTTTAATGAATAATTTACATCTATCCCCAAATGGCTTTATTAGTAAATATGTCTCATCATGCCCACATATGCAAGAAGTACCATAGATGGAAATATTATAAAAGGTTATGTCTCGTGAATGAAATGTTTTTCTATGAAATAAATGTGCAAAAGTGGAAAAAAAAAGGGACTGTCACCTCATTTCAGGTTATAGAGATGCGGACATGCACGGCTAGATCGCGCGAGCATGTCTGCAATATACCTGTCCCATAGGGCTGTGTGCTTTTATTGTGCTTAAAAAATGATTTTAGAGATATGTAAATGAGCTGGTAAGGTGCCTAAGGGGCTGTACTAACCTTCTTGGTGCCCAGCCACGCCCCCTGTGAAGGAGCCCTTTCGTCACAGTTGGATTGCCATAATCTTGCGATGCGCGAGCTCGCGCATGCGCAGTGCCGGTATAGTGTTCCTTCCATGTGCTGGCATCAGCCTCAGGGAACGAACTGCACATGCACGAGCTCGCGCATCGCGAGATTACGGCAATTTAACTGTGACGAAAGGAGGAGATTTGGAGGACGCAGGCAGTGCTGGGCTCCTTCACAGGGGGACGTGGCTGGGCACCAAGAAGGTTAGTACAGCCCCTTGGGCACCTTACATGGCTCATTTACATATCTCTAAAATCATTTTTTAAACACAATGAAAGCACACAGCCCTATGGGACAGGTATATTGCGGACATGCTAGCGGCGATCTAGCCGTGCATGTCCGCAGCTCTATAACCTAAAATGAGGTGACAGAATCCCTTTAAGCATATGTAGCCTGGTGCTTCACAGCATAGTTGGTTTGGCTTCTAAATTTTCCCACTTTACAATAACAGCAGATATTGTTGACCAGGGCCACTGTAGCAGGGTAGAAATTTGATGACCTGGTTGGACATGTAGCTTAATGGGACAGTATCACATTGCATGTCATTGTGCTTTTCTATTCAACACATTCTGCTACTAATATTTTACCTATGGAGATTTTATGGTCATATGTTTGACTTGATGCACCTAGCATTGGTTGTGGTTGCAGTGATCCATCAAAAAGAATTGCCCACATACATTTGGTCATTAAGTAGTTTTAGTTATCAGATATATTTCAACCAATCTCATTTATTTGTTAAATCGATAGCAACATATACAGTAGTTAGACTGGACACTGACATATGTAAATCTTACACTCTCAACTTTTATTAAAAAACTATCTCTTTAAACAACTATAGTGAAGTGACCATTTTAAGAGCTAATCCTGCCAATGCCCAGATAACATATGGTGAGAAGACGCTTGCCATGACATTCTCATTTATCAGTCTCGTGCATATATTTAGTATGTCCTTATTTTTTCCAAATAGCTTATAACTATGTTCAATTCAGTGTTGCATTGGTCCCCACAGGACACAAATGATGAAAGCTTAAACTTTTTTGAATGGAAAGTAATTATTTGTAGGGTAGTTAGGTCAGGTTAGAGTTGTTTTATGAACATACAGATCTGCCAAGTAACATTTATGTAGGGGAATAGAAATGAAATAAATTGGACATGATCCATTTGCTGAAGTGAGAAAATAGGTCTCATCAAGAATTATTCAATAGCATACTTTAAGTTCCTGAAATAATAATAACTAAGAATAATTTATTTCACTAGTCTGCCAGAGCGAAGGACTGAGTTCTAGTTAAAGGGATTATCCCATGATTAATTATTACCAAAATAGATCCCAAATATTTTAGTCCAAATCACACCGGAACACTCAACATATCAATATCTCCACCAATAAATACGAGTAAAATACGTTCCTGAATTATCTATAAATATTTATTAATGTATCATGATTAAAATATGTTAATAAATACAAAATAGTAGGGAATACAATAGATTAATGCCACCTAAAAATGATTCTATATACAGAAATGACTAATTAGAGCCTAAAATCCACACCACCTTAACACAATGGATATAATAATAACATCAGGCTCCAGGGAATTAAGGGTGTCAGAACGCAACTGACAGGAGGTAATCATATAAGCCTTCTAGATAGCGGTGGACACATCAAATGCCTAAGCCTAGCTGCCTGTAACTGGGTAACCCCTTTTCCAACAGTGTCAGAGATGAAAGCGCAGGGATAAGGCTACTGAAATGTATTTAAAAATATACCTAAAGTGCTGTAGTGCTTTTTCACGGAGGCCCAGTCTAAGCGGTGCACGGGTCCCCCGTGCAGCGGGGAGCAGGGACCCAGCTCTCACATGAGAGCTGCGGCCCTGCTCTAACAGCCCGAACCGGCAGGTGTGACGATCCGGGCTGTTTAATGCTTTACATGCCACGGGCAATGGCACCTTCCACATGTAAACCACTGACAGAGGGAGCGGACTCCCTCTGTCTCCCATCGGCATCCCGCAAATGCTATCGCAGGGTGCCGATGCGTGTAATGGCTGGTTGGGGTCTGATGTAGGCCCCAAGCCTACCTTGAGTAGTTTCCATCAGGCTGCTGGTCAATATCAGTATAGCACAGACTGGTCAGTAAGGGGTTAAATCAATTAGCATTACACTTTATATACATTACATTGCTTTCTTATATTTAAAGTGTTTTCCCGGGCCTAAGACTAAAATTAGTCTTTCTGCTTGTCTGTGGACAGAATACACTTTATGCAGTGATTACTCTTCCATCGCTCCACTATTTCTGTAATCCCAGCTGAGGTGACATGACCTCCCGACTCTCTGTGGGCCCTTCCTCTGGCTTCCTGACTGGAAGTGTTGCTCTTTTTTCCTGTTCAGCTGCATAATGTACATACCTCTGAAATGGATGAAAGAGAAGCACATCCGTTCATGGTGTCAGAGGAAGAGCCCACAGCCTGACGACGGTCATGTCACCCCAACTGTTATCGGCTCAAAAAAATTGAGCACTGCTGAAAGTGTATTCTTTCCACAGACGAACAGAAAAATCCATTTTAGGTACAGGTCCACTTAATAAATATATAACATGAAATATTTAGAATTATTTCTATGGAGGCAGGGCAGGAGCACATGGCTTTATAAGGAAGTTTCTTCTCAAGCAACATAACTACGGTAAATCAAATCGAAATAACAAAGATCAATTGCTAGTGTGCACAAACCATTACTTGTATAATTACAATTGTTTACTTTTATTACTACTGCATAAACTTCATTTATTTCTCTCTCAATGGTTCAAATGCTGTTATATTGTAGAAAAGACATGGTTTGCATGGGCCATTAATAACATCTTTAGAAAACAAACAACTGTGTATTAATGAGAAAGAGCATTTCTAGAAAAAACATTTCATACTTATGTACTGGATTAACTTCCACGTTTAAACAATAAAATAACAACCCGAACAATAAAATAACAAGATTATAATCTACGCATGTTATTGTCTGACAAAAACCTATTGTAGCTATATTTTCAGCACCACTGTGCAGATTCAACGCACAGATCTTTAGATACGGAAAATACAGCATCCTTTATGCCCACAAAATTGAATATTCAAGCCCATAGGAGCAAAGATTTAAAAAATTCTAATATCTATAAAATATTTACCATTGGTACTGTCAAATTCAGTTCAAACATTTACACTAAATTGAACCTGCTCTGGAGGAATGCAGTTGAAACCAGAAGTTTACATACACTATATAAAAAGAGACATATGATTGTTTTTCTCAATATCTGACATGAAACCAGAATGAACCTTTCCTGTTTTTGGTCAATTAGGATTAACATAATTATTATTATTTGCCAAATGCCAGAATGATGAGAGAGAGAATTTTTTAAGGCATTTTTATTACTTTTTGCAATGTCAAAAGTTTACACTAAGATTACTATGCCTTTAAACAATTCTGGACTGCCTATATGATGGTGTCATGTGTTTGGAAGCTTCTGTTAGGTTTGTTGGCAACATCTGAGTTAATTAGAGACACATCTGTGGATGTATTTAAATGCACACCTGAAATACACTGCTTCTTTGTGTAGCATCATGGGAAAGAAATCAGCCAAGATATCAGGAAGATAATTGTGGACTTGCACAAGTCTGGCTAAACCTTGGGGGAAATTTCAAGATACCTGAAGGTGCTTCGTTCATCTGTACAAACAATTATACGCGAGTACAAACAAGATGGGAATGTCCAGCCATCATACCGCTCAGGAAGGAGACGGGTTCTGTGTCCCAGAGATGAACGTGCTTTGGACGTACATGTGGATATCAACACAAGAACAAAAGCAAAAGACCTTGTGAAGATGATGGTGGAAGCTGGTATAGTATAGTATAGTATAGTATAGTATAGAGGCAAAGACCAGTTTGTAACTCAAAAACTTCAGTGTTCTATCCACACTTATGGCAACAAAACAGTACGACAGTCCATTTGCAGTTTTGGTGTTCGTTCACACCTAGACAGTTCATACACCAAGAGTCACCTGTTATCCTAAGTGTTAGTTCACACCCGATCGGCATTGCTCAGGACAGAGCAGACCTCCCAAACTCAGGCCTCCAGCCTAGCACACGGCTCAGATCCCAATCCAGCGATTGCCAGAGTTCCTCTGTCAGAGAGAGGGGTAATTACAACCAGCTGACACTGCTGGCTGGGTTTTTTATATAGGCCATTCAAGACCTGGCCTGGAACGTGGGGAGTAGTCACCCACCCAGCACTTTGACGACTCCCAGTAAGAGCCGTCCTGGATCAGCTATTACAGCTATACTAAATAGCAAGGTGTTAAACAGCAACTGCTGCTGACACATGAAAACTGGCTCTTACTCCACCAAGGCCAGGAACCTCGGTGACACATACCTTCCGTCAACGCTGGTCCTTTGTGCCTTCCTACACTGGTACAATTGTGTCAATATCCATAGTAAAACGAGTACTGTATCAACATGGGCTGAAAGGCCACTCTGCCAGGAAGAAGCCATTACTCCAAAAGAAACATAAAAAAGATTAATGTTTGTAAATGCACACAGGAACAAAGACCTACATTTTTGGAGACATGTCCAGTGGTCTGACGAAACTAAAATTGAACTTTTTGGCCATAATGACCATCGTTACGTTTGGAGGCAAAAGGGAGAAGCTTGGAAGCCTAAGAACACCATCCCAACTGTGAAACACAGGGGTGGCAGCATCATGTTGTGGGGTTGCTTTTCTGCAGGAGGTGCACTTCACAAAATAGATGGCATTATGAGGAAAGAAGATTGTGTGGAAATACTGAACCAACATCTCAAGACATCAGCCAGGAAGTTAAAGCTTGGGCGGAAATGGGTCTTCCAAATGGACAATGACCCGAAGCATACTGCCAAATTGGTTACAAAGTGGCTTAAGGATAACAAAGTCAATGTTTTGGAGTGGTCATCGCAAAGCCTTGAGCTCAATCCTTTTGAAAATTTATAGGCAAAGCAGGTGCGAACAAGGCAACCATCAAACATGGCTCAGTTACACCAGTTTTGTCAGAAGTAATGGGCCCAAATTGCAACCAACTATTGTGAGAAGCTTGTGGAAGGATATCCAAAACGTTTGACCGAAGTCATACAGTTTAAGGGCAATGGTACCAAATATTAATGAAATGTATGTAAACTTTTAACTTTGCAGAAATTAATAAAAATGCCTTAAAACATTCTCTCTCATTATTCTGCCATTTGGCAAATAATAATAATTATGGTAATCCTAATTGACCAAAAACAGTAAAGGTTTATTCTGATTTCATGTCAGATATTGAGAAAAACATGCATATGTGTCATTTTCTATAGTGTATGTAAACTTCTGGTTTCAACTGTATATCACATTGAATCTTGTGCACTTAAATCATGTAGTAGTTTGATTCATGGCTGAGATTGGTATACCCATTTTATGCAGTGGACAGGGTGGCTGGAGTCTCGGAAACAGGCGCGAGAGGCATGCTACTCTGTTTCCGTAGTTCTTATTCACTTCTATGGCAGTTTCAGATACAGTGTGGCACAGCTCACTCTGCTGTTTCCATAACTCCAGCCACCTTGGTCAGTGCAAAGAACAAGAATGTCTGAGGTGGGAATACCCCTATAACAAGTCATTTGCAGGAACATGATAGGTTCCCAGTCTCTGAAAGTAAACAAAAAGTTCCCATTTACTGACAAAAAGCAAAGGTCTCGAAAATTTGAAGCACAAAGTAGATTAGCAAGTTGTATGACTTTTTGTTGATACCACACAGAGAACTTCATTTACGAAAAAGAAAGTTGAACACTTTACTAAGCAGTATGTATTCTGTAAAATTTGAGGATACACTTTAGTCCAATATCCCCAGATTTAAAAAAAATTCCATACTGTGATGAATTTATAGTAGTGGTTCCCAACCCATGGCTTGCAAATCCATTCTGTCTAACTCTGTAGGTGTTTTGTGCTACAGCTACAGAAAAAGATTTTGTTTCCACAATTACAGGGGTGTTTAATATTGATGACCTATCTTCAGGATAGGTCATCAATACTTGATTGATGATGGTCTCATGGCCAGGACCTCCGCCAATCAGCTGTTTGAAGAGATTGTGGCACTTCGGCACTTGTGGCACCTAGACCAGTGACATCACTTTTATCTGTGTCATAGCATAGAAGCAGCTCAGTCCCATTCAAGTAAAAGGGTCTGAGCTGCAATACCAAGCACATCCATTTATATAGTGGATGGCACTGTGCTTGGTTTGGTGCAAGAAGGCCATGGCTCACCGAAACACTTTAACCTCTTCAAATCGCTGATCAGAGGGAGTGCTCGGTGTCTAACATCCACTGGTCAGGTATTATTTACCTACTCGAAGACAGGTCATCAATATTAAACACCCAGAAAATCCCTTTAAGGGCATCAGTATTAAAAAGTTACAACATAAGCTGTGAACAAACAACATGATCCTGTAATTTTTAGTATTTTGATGTTTGGAAGGGTTTTCAGAATTTGAGAGTTTTTTAAATCTACAATTAAGATCGCACTTTTCTATACAGAGGGCCACTGCAAAAAAAACAACAAACAGTATATATTTTTCACTGGGTGACTCTATGAGTGATGTATGCCACTGTATGGTGGGAGTTTACTGTCAGGAGCATACATTGCGGAATCTATGCAACATATACGATTGACAAAGGAATCAGACTGCACAGAGCCTAAAACAAGAACCACTTTTTAATAAAGGAAATAATTAACAAAAAACACATCAAATTTAATCGCCTAGACGTAGATAAAATTAATTTAAAGGGGTTATCTCACTACAGCAAATGGCATTTATCATGTAGAGAAAGTTAATATAAGGCACTTACTAATGTATTGTGGTTGTCCATATGGCTTCCTTTGCTGGCTGGATTCATTTTTCCATTAAATTTTACACTGCTCGTTTCCAGATGTTACGGCCGGGACAAAACCTGCTGCCTATGCATGCTCCCACTCCTGACCACCAGAAAGGCTGGTGCTTTTTCCTATAGTGTGCAGATATGGCCACTGCTGCTGGATTGCAGGGTGATCATTACCCCTGAATATGAACAGTGTATAATGTGATGGAAAAATGAATCAAACCAGCAAAGGAGGCAATATGGATAATCACAATACATTAGTAAGTGCCTTGTATTAACTTTCTGTACATGATAATTGCCATTTGTTGCAGTGAGAAAATCTCTTTAATATATTGATAACCTATTAAGGCTGTAAAATGTGTGCCCATCACTTTTTCTTATCATACGCTATGCTAATGAATACAGTAACATAGTAAATAATACTAATAAAATTCCTTAGATATTAATAAGAATCTACTTGAGAATGTCCCTAAAAAATCTACTAGCGAAGCAATTCTCCTAGTGAACGAATTATTAATATTCCTTACCGGAGTTGGTTCTTCCTTTATTTCATGTTTTGTTGGTTCCCTTGTGCTTCTTATTTTTTCCTCATACCAGGCTACATGGCGGTTTTATTCTACTGATTCCAGTCGAACATACCTGACAGCCACCTGGCGATATTATGAAAGTATTCTACCACCTCTCAGGCATGTATCAATGCTATGAATGATGAATAAAGCCATGACTTGTACTGGTTTACTAATCTGCTTTTCAATTTTGTTTTATCCCCGCTCCCCTCTGCCTTGTTTTCCTTTTGTTTTTATTATATATCCTGCACGTAGTGTGTATGGCGTAGTTATGCGGCTGATGAGAAATCGGTTTCCATTGCTACCTGGAAGCCTCATTTGAAGGCCTTGCATACCTGCAGCCCTACAAAGTAGGTACAAATATGGCAGCTGGTGTTGTTCATGATGTCTGTTTAACCTATAGAACACTAGTATTCATGTTGGTTTGTCTCTTGAATTTTTTCTACATTTAGTCCTAAATTATAACTTATGCTAATAAATCAGACCATAATCTCCAGGCTCCAAATTAAAATCCCATTTAAGATATACAGATATGGCATTCTTTAGTTTGACCACAGGAGCAGGAGACATCGTTAATAGAGCATGTCTACACTATCTGTGTACAATTAGCATAGCGCGTCCTGCAGAGCTTCATTATTAGAGAAGCGCTCCCAAGGTCAAGTGAATGAATGTGACATCTGTATTATGAAAAGAATGTATACTTATTATAAATTACATGAAATTATTATATTTTACTATTATTACACATCAGAACATGTTCGTTGCGGTGCTAATTTAAAGGGGTATTCTGTTTTCATGAAATTGATAACCTATCCTCAGGATAGGTCATCATCTTGAGATTGGTGGAGGTCTGACTCTCTGCACCCCTGTTGATAAGCTGTTTGGAGGGGTTACGGTACTAGTGTGAGAGCTGTTCAGTGTTTGCCCTGTATTGGTGGTGCAGGGTAATTACAACTGCCTGTTTCATTCAGGTAAATGGGAGAGGAAGCTGTAATTACACTGCACCACCACTGCAATGTAGGTGGAGTGCAGGTAAACATTAAAGAGAGCGCAGTGCTCGCATGAGTGCTGTGGCTCCTTCGAGCAGATGATCAGAGAGTGTCAGGAGTCAGACCCCCACCGATATGATATTGATGACCTATCCTTTAAGTGTTAAAATAAGGTGAAAATATATTAAAATATTATATTCTATGGATATTAATTAGTGAAAATGGTGAGTCCTAGTGTAAACTCTGGGTTAAATATTTAAATGAAAGCTGTGATATAAGGTATAACACATGCCTAGAGGAAGGTATAAGAGATATTCCATATAATTGTGAATGCAAAAAAACCCCATACTTTCTGCTTTTAATGCTTGATGGGTGACCTCAATATAGTTAGAATAGGCTTTTGCTTTAAAGGGAACCTGTCACCGGGATTTTGGGTATAGAGCTGAGGACATGGGTTGCTAGATCGCCGCTAGCAAACCCGCAATACCCAGTCCCCATAGCTCTGTGTGCTTTTATTGTGTAAAAAAAACGATTTGATACATATGTAAATTAACATAAAAGAGTCATATCTTACTTGTGTGACGAGAGAAGAGTCATATTTTCAAGCTCTGACTCATCTCAGGTTAATTTGCATATGTATCAAATCGTTTTTTTTTACACAATAAAAGCACACAGAGCTATGGGGACTGGGTATTGTGGATGTGCTAGCAGCCATCTAGAAACCCATGTCCTCAGCTCTATACACAAAATCCCGGCGACAGGTTCCCTTTAAGAGGCAGTCAAATGACAGCTTCTATCCATTTGCAGTATAAGAAGGGTTCCCACTCTGGCCATGTATTACATGGAGAGCAATTTATTGGAATGGCCACAAATTAATCTTATATATTTTGTCAAGTGATAACATATGATAAGCCAGGGGTTAAATAAACTGGACCCATAGCAATCAGCTGATCAATGCACTGACTTCCATTTAAAACATGGTTGTCATCATGAGACTAGCCCTTCAACTGCACCTTTCACACTGAATACTGTCTAATGTTCTTGTTTTTATTTTATATGCTTACAATACCAGAGCCATAATAATATCAAAAGAATTCTATAATAAATGCATCCATGTCAACCCTATCCCATTCAATACCCCCCCCCCCCCCCCCTACACACACACACAAACTCCACACACTTTACCTATGAAACTGGCTGAACTGTTGTATGTGCGCTTGGCAGCTGAAAGCACCTGTGTTGGTCCCATGTTCAAGTAACCAGTAGCTTATATTTCAGTTGTCACCCATTTATATAGCACCAACTTATTCCACAGCACTTTACAATTACAAGGTACATGTACAGACAAAACCATACAGAGTAACAAACTAATGAACAAGGAACCTATTCTACACGGCATCTGTGTATGTGCAGATATGAAGTGCATATAGAATAAACGAGAAGGATACATTGATGCCACCCACATCTTCTATCAGTCTCATCAAAAATAGTTCTCCAGATTCTACAAATTGCTACACAGTTCTAGATAATATGCACTAGTTCTAGATAATAAATTGTGGACTTTTAAATGTTGGTCATATGGAATTGTCTCTATTTTTCCAGTATTTTGATAATTTTGGTCATTTTACATCCCTATGGTGACTAAAAAAATGATATAAAAAAAGTTCAACAAAAGTTAAGAAAATAAAAGAAATATTAAATTCCCCCTTCCCTCATTTTATAAACAGAAATAGACATAAAAATAAACATCATTTGAATCACTGCATTCTAAAATAGGCAAATTATCAAAATATAAATGTATTTATCATGTACAGTGAACACTGTAACTTGAAATAAAAATGGCCAAATCACCCTTTTTGGCCATTTCACTTCCCAAAATAAAATGAATAAAAGGTGAAAAAAAAATCATACCTCAAAGATATCCATAAAACTACAGCTCACCACACAAAAAAGAGTCCTCACACAGCTCTGTACATGGCAATATAAAAAAGTCATGGGTGTCAGACTATGGCATGAAAAGTTTCTTTTTTTTTGTTAATTTTTTGAAAGCATTAAAACTTAACAAAAACTAAATAAATATGATCACTGTAATCATAATAAATGTTCAATAAAGGTAATGTCAAATTTTTACTGCTTAGTGAACACTGTAAAAAAGAAACTAGTAAATCAATGGCAGAATTCCATTTTTATTCCAGTTCCACCCCATTATTCATTTTTTCCTGCTTCCCAGTGCATTATATGAAATGTTGAATGGTGCCATTAGAAAGCAATACTTGTCCTACATAAAACAAGCCCTCATAGAGCCATTGGCCAATCTGGCATTTCAGGGTGCCCAAGCAAAATAATACCCAAGGAGTCCCCATCGAACCGCTAAGCTCTGCCCTGTCATAATGTAAGTGCTGCATCGTCAACCTGCTAGGCTCCACTCTCAGCTTTGCAGTGTTTTTTTTGTTTTGTTTTTATCCAGCCGCTTGGATAAAAAAAAAATCTCATCCAACTCCCCTGATCTCTGGAGCCCCAATAATTTGTTTGTTTTGTATGATGATAAAGTCTGTCCCTGCATATGACTAAAGTACGGTAAAAAAGTTCTTGCTTTAGAAAACATGGAGGTAATAATGAAAACAAAAAATAATTGTTTACAGCACTGAGAGGTTAATTATGTCTATCACTAGAAACCGCAGGCTATAGCAAAGTAACATTTCACCAGGCAAATCTATTTTCATTATTTTTTAATAATTATTCTATGTATTTTTTAGAGAAAGTTCTGTCTGCTTAAGCATATCAGAAAAATGCTGTAGAGCATTTATTATCTCTTTGTTATGTATGTACGTTTCATCATTCTGTGTATTATTTTTCTAAATTAGTATGCACTGACTTTTGAATAACAGGAAAAACAGCATCCTATTTTTGTCACAGCGTTCTCTGCCAGACACAGATCCAAGACTTTTATGTCTGTAATTCAAACTGATTTGATTAACCATTTGGCAGAATTTGCATAGATGCTATACATTACATATACAGGACCAATTTGTTAACCCATGTAAAGTCTGAATGTGGCTGTGTAGAAATATTCTGTAGGCTTGGTTGTGCTTTTGATGTCATGGATTAGAGTAATGCATGTACATATAGTAATTACTCCCATAAACAATCAAAATGGGACTCTAGCCTGAACTGAAGAATTGCAAACATCCAGACCAACCAAGGTAATGACCTCTTTGCCACACTAGACCACCAGGTAAATTAAATGGAATCAGTCAACAGTATTATACTGAGTTGATTTCCTAAAATGATTGAGAATCTCCAGTGCTGAAGTCCTGATATTCATGATTCCAATTGTAGGAAGAGGGTATGTAAATGAGCTCTTAGCAAGCTTTGCCTCTAATACCAACAGATTTAAGGTAGCTAACCTATAAGTTAATGTTTAACCTTTTAAACAGGCCTTGAGATATGACTCGTCTGCAGGCAGCTGTTTTGGGGAGATTGCCTCTAATCGGTGAAGAGCACTGGCTTAACTGGGTGAGAGGCCTAGGTCAGGATTCAGGGGATACCATATCTCCTTAACAACTCTCTGAAGATGAGGTCCTGGCTTAGTTGTTATCCAAGTCATGTCTCACTCAAGGCCTATTTAAATTGTCGAACATTGACTTACAGGATAGCCAACTTACATCTGGTGGCATTAGAGGCAAAACTTGCAAAGAACTGATTTGCATTCCCTCTTCATAGAATTCCAGAGGAGCAAATAAAACTCCTCACACCAATTAAGCGCTCTCCATAAGGAGATAGAGTATCCTCCGAATCCTCACCCAGGCCTCTCACCCAGTTAAGCCATTACTCTCTGCTCTGCATTGATGAGGGGCAATCCCCCTGAAACAGCTGTCTGCAGATGAGGTGCTGGCCTATTTATTATCCAAATCATGTCTCAAGGCTTATTTAAAAGGTCATAAATTGACTTGTAGGATAGCTACCTTACATCTGGTGACATTAGAGGCATAGCTTGCTAAGAGTTGATTTGCATACTGTGTATAATAAAGTTACCAATCAGCAGTGGCAGGGAGAGCCATGTCCTTTTGAGCAAATACATATCAATTCCTTTGTTTTTATTTTTTATATTGGACATTTTTATCAAAATCAAAAAGAATTGAAGTTTTCAGGAGAGAACTCAATGAGCATTACACTGCTCATGCTCTGTGCATAAACTGCAATTAGTTTTTAATATGGAGTCCAGTCAACATTTAGCTCAGATTTAGGGCATTTTTTCAGGGATTTTTAAAAGTAAAATTAGTGACCAGATTTGTACTGTTAGGCCCCTTTCACACGGGCGAGTATTCGGCGCGGGTGCAATGCGTGAGTTGTGAGTTGAACGCATTGCACCCGCACTGAATCCGGACCCATTCATTTCAATGGGGCTGTGCACAAGAGCGGTGATTTTCACGAATCACGTGAAAATCGCAGCATGCTCCTCTTTGTGCGTTTTTCACGTAACGCAGGCCCCATAGAAATGAATGGGGTTGCGTGAAAATCGCAAGCATCCGCAAGCAAGTGCGGATGCGGTGCGATTTTCACGCACGGTTTCTAGGTGACGATCGGGATGGGGACCCGATCATTATTATTTCCCCTTATAACTTAGTTATATGGGAAAATAATAGCATTCTGAATAGAGAATGCATAGTACAATAGGGCTGGAGGGGTTAAAAAAATAATAATAATAATTTAACTCACCTTAATCCACTTGTTCGCGCAGCCGGCATCTCTTCTGTCTTCATCTGTGAGCAATAGGACCTTTGATGACGTCACTACGCTTATCATATGATCCATTACCATGGTGATGGATCATGTGATGGACCATGTGATGAACGCAGTGACGTCATCAAAGGTCCTATTGCTCACAGATGAAGACAGAAGAGATGCGGGCTGCGCGAACAAGTGGAGTAAGGTGAGTTAAATTTTTATTTTTATTTTTTTAACCCCTCCATCCCTATTCTTCTATGCATTATGTATTCAGAATGCTATTATTTTCCCTTATAACCATGTTATAAGGGGAAATAATACAATCTACACTACAACTAACCCAAACCTGAACTTCTGTGAAGACGTTCGGGTCTGGGTACCACAGTCGATTTTTTATCACGCACGTGCAAAACACATTGCACCCGCACGATAAAAACTGAACATCGGAATGCAATCGCAGTCAAAACTAACTGCAATTGCGTTCCTACTCGCACAGGTTTGCCGCAATGCACCAGGACGCATCCGGACCTAATCCAGACACGCCCGTGTGAAAGAGGCCTTAGTCCATAGAATAATATTAAGTTATCAGAAACAATAAGGGGAATTTATTAGAGACCAGCTGGTCTATAATATCCTCTGCACTGCCAGAGGATGCGCCTAATTTATGATGAGGTGCACTCCTTAGATAGGTTAGGCACATCCTCTGGCAGTCCCTGCACCTAAAGTGATAACTATGCCTGCTTGAAGCTGACATAAAAGAAGATAAATATGCCCATCCCTGCCCTCACCACACCCCCTTCTCAGGAAAATGGCTAGGGTGTTTAAAAGGTCGCAAACACGGGGTTTGCAACAATTCATGCCCGAAAATTTTTATTTTTGGCTTAATTAATTAATGATTAATGGTATTTTTTACCTCTATGGCAGTTTTACAGAATTGCAATGTGAGATAAAAGTAGTTGCCATTTATTTTTATGTTTAATGTGTAGGGACAGGGATGTGTTATTGTAATATACTGTACTTTATTAGAGAATTATGTTAACTTTTATTAGAAAACTATTTGTAAAATTTTCCCTTGGCCACAGTCTAACTGACTAAAGATGGCTAACTATATGATGCAGAGGCAAGCTTCTCAGCCTACCCCTTCTCTCCACTGCCAGCCACTGCCTCACTTTATATGTAATATATCTTGCTAAGAAACTATAATTTGAAAAGTTTATCTGCATATTTGATCTGCTGCCAGCGCTGATTAGCATCCCTGGTTAGTGCTGGTAAGGTAGAAAAGAGTGCTGCTACCAGCAATCAGCTCTGGCAATAAGAGTACTGTGTTGCTCTATACCTACTGGCAGCACTAATCGCTGGCAGCAGCACCTCCCTATCTTCGAAATTCTAAGCAGGAACACACTGGAAGTGGAGCCTGCTGCCAGGAATTAGTGCTCACAGCAGATAAAATATACTGTACATGTCACTGACCAAATTAAGAATAGCTAAAGAAAAACGTTTGCATGCAGTTTTTTAATAAAAAAAAACATGACTCCCTCCTTAAGTGTGTTACATAAGTACTGATTATTTCTGTCCTCTTTAATTATTATACCACCTTCTATATTCTTTGTAGTGATATTCCTTGTAATGTATTGAGTCAGGGATAGTTAGATAACATATACAAAGAACCCCATCGTGCTGAGAAGGCTGCAGTGATTATCTAAGAGACATGCGTATTGCACTCTGGACATCCTTAGAAGGAGGGACTGAAAGGTATTTTTCTTTGTACAAAAAGGTTTATCACTGGAACTCCAACTTAGCCTGTTTGAGCCTATTTAAAACATTAAAGGGGTTGTCTGGGTTCAGAGATGAACCCGGACATACCTCAATTTTCACCCAGGAAGACCCCTGACTTGAGCATCGGAGCAGTTCATAGTCCGATGCTCTCCTTTGCCCTGCGCTAAATCGCGCAGGGCAAAGGCATTTTCAGGAGTTCCGGTGACGAACCGGGCTCTCCATGGGGCTGCCAGGAAGCCCGGTGACATCACCGGCACTGATGGGTGGGTTTAGCGTTGCCCTAGCCAGTAAAACGGCTAGGGCAGCGCTAAAGCACGCCCATCAGATCCGGTGACGTCACCGAACACACTGCCGGGCGGAAGCTTCCACCCGGCAGTGTGTTTTTGTAAAAAAAAAAGAGCCCTTGCCCTGCGCGGTCTAGCGCAGGGCAAGGGAGGGCATCGGAGCATGAGATGCTCCAATGCTAACATCAGGGTGGCTGCCTTGGTGAAATTATGGGTATGTCCGGGTTCAGCTCTGAACCCGGACAACCCCTTTCAGTATATGACAAAAGTAAACACTCACTGTCCCTACACATTTAAAAAAATGGAATTATAGGTTAACTTCAAAAGGAATCTGTTACCAGCAACCACAGCTATGTATCTATGCAAACAGTTGGATAGGGAAGTCGATGATGACAGATTCCCTTTAACAACAACTACATCTGTATAACATATTTCTACAGCAATGCTAATTGCATCCAGTTGTAATTGTTTTGAGTGTAAGGCCTCATGCACCTAAACATATTACTGATCTTTGTAGTATAAATGCGCAATATAATACACATTGCAGTGTATGGGCCTGTTATGTATGAAAACTGTATCAGCCTTATTCCAAAAACACATATCACAGTAGCAAAAAAATGTAACTTTTACTCCAGGATTCATAAAAATACAAATTCTCCAGCTAGCATCATGTGTTTCAATAGAAATCACAAGTATCATACACTAAAGTAACAATAGCAAAAAAACTGGGGCTGCTTATCGGGGTGATATAGCAAAATATTAAGCGAGCCAAGCTAACGTGCAGATTCTCTTCTGTGATGGCACATCTCTGGATCAAGAGGTCAATATCCCAGATATTTTCCAAGGGGTATGTCACTATCCAGTGCTACAAGGAGGCGGTCACTATCCAGTGCCTTAAGAAAGCTGGTAAAGCAGTGGAGGTTTCTTTCATCCATATTACACTGCTTATATGTCATTTTTCATCCTACAAAATTCCATGATAAACCATCAGTAGGAGACTCTAATGGGAAAATGCAAATCACTCTGTGGTGGAGAATCTGGTTATAATGAATCCTGGAGTAAACTCTCCAAAGCATTAATAAATGTAGCCATTCAATACAAGTATATTCTAATATGACATTTTGAGATGTTAATTTGGAGCCTAGGGATATTAGGTCTTTGGAAGGTGTTTTTAAGCTCTGTAAAGAGTAATTGTTGGACAGACGTAATTATACGATTACATAACTTGGTTAAAAAAGACTATATTTGCAATACAATCAAAATAGATAAACAATTGACATTTGTTTTCTAAATTGTTCCATGAGAGACAACTACTATTAATTGACTTTAATCTACTTCATCACCACAGATACTTTTTATTCTTATTAAAAGTCTACAGCTTTTTGTAAAGTTTGTGTCAGTAATGCATTTGCCTCACTGAGTGCTTTGCCAGTCTGCTGTGATATGTACTGAGCATGTTGCATGAGGACTGTGGGGAAAACATTTGTGATGTGTTTGCTTTGCTATGGCTGTATAAACTATAGCACATTGTATGTTGCGTGTCCCAAAATCAATAATGATTGGATTTTTCCTATTGTCTTATGCATTGTTTAAATAACAATATTAATACAGTTTGCTTAATTACATTGTTTTTCATTCTTTTTTTTATTAACTAATACCTGAAGGAAAGAACAAGGAGAGACATCTGGAAGGTTTGTAGACAATGATTTATTCTCCATTGGCTGTGTGTGTCTATATGCAGTGTGTGTGTGTGTATGTATGTATATACATATATATATATATATATATATATATCATATGAACCATAATGTTTAACACTTAACAGAGGTTTGAATTCCAAATCTGAAAACCCGAGGTTACACAGTGAAGTCACATACAAGCTTAAAGGGAACCTGTCATCATGTAGGAGGACTGGCCGAGCAGACTGATAAATATAAAAGCTGTAATTTATACATATATCTTAGCTTTTTTCGGCACAGGAGGAAGGTGTTATCATGATTGATAGTATTGTTGATAGTATTGTGTGTACTAGGCCTGCACAATATATCGCCAGAGCAATTGCATAAGCAATGAATCGCCATATCGCAATCGCCAATTGGCCGACCCAAAAATGCTGCAATTGTATTACCATATTTTTCGCTTTATAAGACAAACTTTTTTCCCCCCAAAGGTGGGGGGGAAATGGCAGTGCATCTTATAAAGCGATGGTTGACTTTTTACGTGGCTGACACGGATGTATCGCCGGCGGCTATGTTGCACAGCGCGGCCGGCGATACATCAGTTACAGTGCGGGGAGGAAGGAGGGGCTGGAGGCAAGTCGTTATTTTAATGAACAAATGTTCTTCTATTTATTCTATTTTATCTGTTCTGTGCAGTGCTATTAAGAAAATGGCAAGTTTTGTAATTTGTACTTTTGCAGTAATGCAAATATGTTATTTGATTTAGTAAAAGATGTTTTATTTTGAAAAACACTGTGCATTTCAGTTCTTGAGTTAAGCATAACTACATTTCAGCATTATCAGTCATTTCTGTGTGCATTTGCCTTGAAAATCCAAGCAAATAGCACAATTCCCTTAAAATATTGCATCGCATATCGTTATCGCAATTTTTAGGGCCCTAATCGCAATCGCACAAAATTCCCATATCGTGCAGCCCTAGTGTGTACTGTATAAGAGTACATAGAGAGATAGCTGTCAGTCACTGATAACACCTCCCTTCTCTACCGATATAAATGAATAAAATCCAAGGCTTACTGAATTTTTTCCCACAAAAAAATATATATCAATCTACTCGGCTTCTTCTGCTCTATAACAAGGTACTTTCAGATTACATTGCATTTTGGGGTGACAGGTTCCTTTTAAAAATTGCAATATTCCCAGCCTATGCATAAAAAGTTGCATGTTAACTTGCAAAATGTCCAATATGGTTGCATACGCCTTAGAAGTTGCATTGGAATTGTAATTTTTTATTTGGCTCATATGTGACTTATAATTACCTTGTAACTCTAACCTAAAAAATCATTAAATAACTGGGTCTATTACTGGATATGATACAAGCATTCAGGACAAATTAATTAATAGTCACTGCAATAGAGTTAGAAATATGAGACACAGGCGCAAAGGGCTTTTATACCAGGTGCAAATCATATAGACTACCAACACATTACTTTCTATTAAAGACTTCAAAAATTTTATTTTTGTACACTAAAAATGTATATATGCTTGTCCTGCCAAAAAGCAGTGTTCATTTCAGAAAATAACCTAGGGAATTGTAGAAGCAGGACATTCTTAAAATATAGTGCAATTATTAATATTATACCCTTTAAAATCTGATGACATAAATGCTCTGATGCAGCGTGCTGTTAACTGCAGCCTATAGTCTGTGAATAGATTTTGTGAAAGAGTCTGTGAGTAATGTGCTTTAAAGGGGTTCTCTGGGAATAGAAAAAAATAAAAACGTCAGCATAATCAGTCATAACTGCTTTCACTTAGCAACAAATACACATACTGTCTGGGGGAGGGGGGGTAAAAACTGTTGTAATTTTAAACCAGCACCGTATTGTGCCAGAAACCTACCCTAGAATGTATATAGGATGGGTTGTGTGTTGCTTGAGACCTACATGAGGGAGGGGGGTTGTAATACTCTATATTGTTTCTTTTTTCCTGGCTAGGATTTTGAACGTGTGGATCGCAACTACAGCATCAGAGCTGGTGGTTGTTCAGCTGAGGAGACATCTTGTGCTTTTCCACATCAGCTGCAGCACCCGCAGTTCGTGCCTCCAAAATTCTGTCAGGCTTCTAGTTAGCCTGAACAGGAAAATGTACAGTATTATGGCCATCTTCTTTACATTCTAGGATAGGTTTCTATAATAGGACAGCGGCCGTTAATATTTATAAGATTACACTCCCCCCCCCCCCCCCAAAAAAAAGAGCACCTGTTGCAAATTGAAGGTAATTATGACTGTATTTTTACTGACTTTTTTATACCTTTTTTTTTTTCAATTCCCGAAGAACCCCTTGAAAGGCAAGTCCAATAATAATCTATCATTACGAAACCCCAGTTCTCTAATACATTAGTGTATGAAATGTGATGATAATACATCCAAAATTGGTGTAGTATTATTTTTAATAAGATTTTGTGATTATATAGATAGCCATATTTTATCAGTTATCAGGGCTGAAGGGGCTGACTCACAAGGACCACACATGTTCATAGAGAACATTTCTGAAATTTATTTTCATTTTTTTCTCTTGTTTCTATTCTCTGGTTCAGTGCAAATGTAGTGTTTCATAATATATATATATATATATATATATATATATATATATATATATATATAGTTTTTTCTTAAGGTTTACTACTTTTCCACAATAAAAACTCCTCGCTGCAAGGCCTACAACATTTTTTTAGCTTTATTGCGACAGAGCTGCATGAGGGCTTTATTTTTTCGACAGAGCTGCGTGAGGGCTTTATTTTTGTGGAACGACTGTAGTTTTCATTGGTATCATTTTGGGGGACATAAGACACCTTAAAGTTCTAATATTCTCTGACCTGTTAGAAAGATACATTATGTAAACTGTGGGGGATTGGGTCAGCACAACCCGTATGTAGGTGCATATCACTATGGCGAAATACATATACAAATGGAAAATGCAAATGTGATCGCACACTACATCCAGCACTCTGCCCTGCCTCCATGCTGGATGAGACATTGGTGTACATTTTGGCCAAAGCGTAATAAGCCACTCACCGCGTCAAGGTCATCTCATTTGAGTGGTCCCTAACGTGTGGCTGTCATGGCCCATGAACAGGTAGGAACTAGCGTTAGGGACCACTCAAATGAGACGACCTTGACGCGGTGAGTGGCTTATTACGCTTTGGCCAAAATGTACACCAGTGTCTCATCCAGCATGGAGGCAGGGCAGAGTGCTGGATGTAGTGTGCGATCACATTTGCATTTTCCATTTGTACATTATGTAAACTGTAGTTTGTAGTGAAGGTAATCCTCTTACCAGTGTCTGTATTTGTAAGTAATAACCTCCCACCTCCCTTCTGATCCTCAGCTGTGTAATGTGACCAACACTCTGATCTCCAGCTGACACAGGACAGGAAGTCAGTTACTCCTCTATTCATTCCTAGACTGACATTGAGGCTCCCATAGGAATATGTAGTCAAACTGACTTCCTGTCCACACATAAGATGCTTTGTTATTTGGAGAGTCTGATTGCTGGTCACATGACACAGCTGAGAAACAGAAGGGACGGAATAACTCATAAATACAGACTCTGGTGAGAAGATTACATTCACTATATTATTGTAATATATTTCCTTCTTACATCATACATTGGCATTCCAGTGTGGATTTTCCACAATCATATCTTATTTTCAGAACTAGTTAAAGAGGCTCTTTCAGCATGATAAAAACTATTAACCTAGACATACTGACTGGTAGGCTTGATTATGCTGATTAAAATTTCTGTATGTTGAACAGCTTCAGAGAGATCACAATTTTATTCACATGCAAAGGAGCATATTGGAGCACCAGGGGGTGAGGTTGAGTCCTTGGTGCACTGCTTTTTTAACACCCCTGTGTTCTGCACATTCCCCCACCCCTTAAATGACAGGGCTAGACATCAGCATGCTGAGGGCAGAGCTGTGTCCTAGAGCTGTGTCATGGAATGTACATATCATATACACTACTTACCATAGCTTACCATGTTGAGAATAATGGTTTTCTAGCCTTAGAAAGCTAATACATATTAGTGGTTTATTCACAGGCATAATATATGATTAAAAAGACATTGGTAATGTCACAGACATTCCTGCGACAGGTGGCAGGAGACGGTGAGACTGGCAACACGTGGTTTGATCTGACATGTTTTCTGTTTGGATCAAATGACGTCTGTGTTGTTTCTGTTGCTTGCTACACTTTCTTCTTTGCCCATGTGTGGCTATTATGGTCATTTTACCTTCTCCATTTATTGTTGTGTCTCCCACTATACTATGCAGTTTATAGCTTCAGTTTGAGTTGTGGATAGCTAGTGTGTGGATTTCAGTTGAGTTTCTGGTGCTGCCATAGCCATTTGAAGTTGTGTGTTGCATTTCCCTGTCATTTGTATTAAGGCCTGAGTGAGACTCCTGTTTGTCCTTCCTTTTGGAGGAACAGGTTGACTCCATCCTGACATTAGTACCAGGATCCTATAGGGTGAGTTAGGACATTAGGTATTCCTGTGTATGAACTCACCTACCTCTGTGGTCTGTTCATACTGGTAGTAAGTCAGGGCTTTGATTAGGGTTTTACTAAGAGGTGTCCATCTCCTTTTCCTAATTTCCAGGCCTTATTCCTTCACCCCTTTTCCTCCTATGTTCGGTGTGGTGTTTCCCTCCCACACCCGAACGTGACAGGGAATATGTATTAGCTTTCTAACTATAGAAAACCACTCTTCTGGATATGATAAGGCTATAGCCTGGAGTTAAGTGGTCAGCCTTGCATGTAGGTGTCCAAGGTTCAAATCCCAGGATAGACTTCCAGATTATTTTCTTTAGTTATTTTTTTCTCCCTCATTTAACCTATAATATAATAAATATAGCCTTACTATATAGAGGCTTTCTATGCTTAGAAAGCTAATACATGGTTTATTCACAGGCACAATATATGATTATAAATACACCATTAATATGTGTTAGCTTTCTAAGTACAATTTTGAGAGGTGTAGTTTTCTATATTTAGAAAGCAAATGCATGTTACTAGTTTGTTTATAATTATATATTGTGACTATGAATAAACCAAAACAGTGCTCCAAGGATTCAGCCCACTCTATGGTGCTCTGCAGCTGTTTAACATACAGACAAAAGAAAGGTATAATTTTAATCAGCATGATCAACCCTACCAGGTAGTATCCTTGGTTTAATAGAGTTGATCATGCTGACAGAGGCTCTTTAATTTTAATCTTAACATGCCAATCTTCATCACCTGTGCAAGACATTTGTGTATATAGCTATAAAACTGTCATGGTCAGTGGCTGTGCTTGAAACAAATTTGGCAATTGTGGCCATTCACAACACTATCCCCAACAGGCTACATCTAATATTCTAATTGAGTCTCAAGGTTATTCCATATTTCTTGGTTGTTTATGGCATCAACATTGAGATACAGTGTATTCTGATGTTTGAAAAAGAACATACTGTACTATGGTTAATTTGCTAGATGTTGATGTAAAAGTAAACATTGTCGGTAATTCTAGGTTAGATAGATTTACAAAATTATGATAACAAAGAACAACTGATGTATTAAACAATGCATATATAGTTGTGCAGTCTGTTTACTCCTCAAACCAAGAATGGCAATTCTGACATTTAGCAAATTGGTACAGCCTGCATTTAACTAGGAAGAGGAAAAGAGAAAAAAGAAGAAAAAAAGAAATGAGTGAAGATAGAAAAAAAGATAGAAGAAATTATCTTAACAATAGCCCTTAGTTTAGAAATGTAAGAAAAGAAAAACAAAAATTCAAATACTGCGGAATAAGAAGACTCGCAGACTAGTGTAAAATGTGTTACTTCAGCATAAATTATTGTGTCGTTATTTTGCTATTTATATAAGCCAGGGATATGATTTGGATTACTGAGTCTCTAAGTTCTAATGATGTCTGGTGGCGGTAGTTATTGTTTGTTAACTAATTTAAAATCTTGATCATTAGCAAATAGCACAAAATAAACAACCAGAGGATATTTATAGTTATTCTTACTCTGGCGTCTTGTTATATCTTTTTATTTGGCTGTATATAATCAGAACAATGTAGTCGACAGAAAAATAAGTTCACAAAAAATCATATTCTCATAAGCATAGCTCATAATAACCAATATTTTTATCCCTCCAACCACACATACAAATACATACACCTTATATTTGGATATTTTTTAGCTGCAGAATTGTCCCTTTTCATTGTGTGATTGTGGCATAAGTTTGACATAGGTTTGCTACAGTTTTTGTGAAAAAATACAAAGAAATAATAAAAAAAAATACATATATTTTGTTTTTAATAAATGTGTATTTTCTCTTTTACATAATCATTTATCAAAAACTACAAAAAGTATTTCACAGTCACAAAATAAATTCTTAACCTCTGAGGCCTTCATATCTGGATCTACTGGTAAATCTATGAGAGGTGCTGTGTTGATCATGATACCTTAAGCAGGCCATACACTACCCATTTCAGTCATCAGTTTGACTTGCTTTGTCTGTGAAGGTTGTCGTTCTGGTTAACAAGATCATATATTAACATAACGGACTGATGACTTGGCCTTCTGTCTTGATCTGTTGTCTGAGCCTTTATTGACAGGGTGCAAATCTGTTGTGTGACACAAACAATTTTCCAAGTATTATTTACAACTGCATGTGACAATAAAAATAAAATAAAATCAAAGGTTACATCAGAGTTTTTACAGATCTCTTTTGTGGCTAGTCTCTAGCACAGTCTTTTGTGTCACATAAAAATAGCAAATGACAGCAATAAGTGGTCAGAATCAATAATTATGAATGCCAGATATCACTAGTGTATGGCCAGCTTAAGTTTCCTTACTGTATGATGAGTCACAGGTAGCCTCTCTGTTTCTGTGATCAAATTGGCTAACAGATCCAATCTTCCTCTGATTCAAAGAATAATTTGTTATTTTTGTGCCATTTTTATATTTTGCAAATAAGCAATGTTTTTGCTCCTTTTTGGAATATACATGTATGTGTACAAAAATCAATTGGCATGTAGAAACTTTTATCAGATCTAAACTGAGATTCAAACTGAGTGCCTTGTACAAGTACATTCTATGACCTAAATATGATTACCTCTCTTTTGTGTGAAAACAGAATGGTTTTTTTTTCATGCACTGTATATGTTGTTACATTAGATCTGAACCTCAAGGCTGACTACCTCTGAAACTGGAGTTACTGTATGTTTTAGTTATGTTAACTTAGTGTGGGAGTCTAAGTTTGTTAGATAGAGAGCATTAAAAATGTATTTACCAATATCAGGTAAATATAAAAAATGAATACACATAAACTGTTTCAAGAATTCAGTATCATAAGACAGTAATTTTTTTTTACATAGTTTAAGTTATACTTCAGTTCCGTTATTAATACTTGTTCTGTTGTGCTCAGTTCAGACTAAGTTTATGTGTTTTTGTTAGTACATACTGGGATCAAATCAGAAAGTGGAAACTAAATTTAAAGGAGGTATTTTAGCACATTTGAGCAAGTTACATTTTTTACAACAATAGGAATGGGCTGGGAAGAGCATGACATACATGTCTTCTAGAGATGAGCGAAAAAATTTGTTTCGATACGAATTTATTTATGGCGAATCGCGTTAGAAAATGGCTATTTCCTGGCTGCAGAGAGCCTTTATAGTGGTGTAGAACACTGTGCCTTGCAGTAACACGCATAGGGAGTCTGCTGTGGTAGAGAAACCATACTGTGAGTCAGTATGACATGCAGATGAGAGGCGTCTCTCTTAGAATCACTGCACACTTAATTTAGGGTACTTTCACACTAGCGGCAGGATGGATCCGACAGGCTGTTCACCCTGTTGGATCCGTCCTGCCGCTATTTCGCCGTGCCGCCGGACTGCCGCTCTGTACCGATTGACTATAATGGGGACAGGGGCGGAGCTGCAGTGCGACACTGCCATGCCCTGCACATGTGGTATGCTGGAGGGACACTGTGAATTGTCCCTGCAGTGGAGGCTGAGGACATGGTGGACGATAAGGGAGGCAGAGGCGGACATTGTCGCATGACCAACAGCTTGAGAATGTCAAGGCAGAAGCGCCGTCACCTGGCTAAGTTACTGGTGTGGCTGCGCAGGAACCACATTCACCCAGTGGGCGTAAAGGACATGTATTGTCCCTGACCATAGTTACAGCTCCACACGTCGGCGCTGCTGTGCACTTTGACAGACACCGACAGGCTCAAGGACTGACCCACCTTCTGTTCTACATACTTGTACAGGGCTGGTACTGCCTTTTTGGCAAAGAAATAACGGCTTGGGACTCTCCACCTCGGCTCGGCACAAGCCATCAGTTCTCTGAAAGGTGCAGAGTCCACCAAATGGAAAGGGAGGGACTGCAGCACCAGCAACTTGGCCAGGAACACATTCAGCTTCGGCGCCATTGGATGAGTTCATGCATACTGTTGTCTCTTGGCAGTCGATTTGGTGATCGATTGCTGACGGAATGACTGACGAGGAGTCGGTGGTGGAGCTTTGACTGCCTGAAATTGGGTGCGTGCCACCGGGTGATGCAGCGGTTGCTGCAGCAGGCTGGACCACCACATGGGAGCCACGGTTCTCCCAGGCCACTTTATGGTGACACTGCATATGTTGACGCAAGGCTATGGTGCCAACATTGACACCCTGGCCATATTTCACCTTCTGCCGACAGAGTCTACAAATGACCATGTTCACCTCCTTCAGCAGCTTAACAAAAATCTGCCACACCACCGAGTAGGTAATTTTACCCCCAACACTCTGCACTGACTGACTGCTACCGCCGCTGCTTCCGTGAACCCCTGCACCACTACTTTCCGTGCAGGTAGGCTCCTGCGAAGCGGTTGGTCTACCCTGGGCATGTTTGGCTCCCGACCTCCCACTGCTGCCACCTTGCTGACTCCCAGCCACGCTAGCGACTTGCTGGCTCCGCCGCTGCCTCACGGGCAAGCTGCCACCCTCTTCTCACGATGATGATGAAGCCCCTAATTCACCCGGCTCCCAAATGCGATCAGCTACATCATCATCATCGAGTACTGTCTGCACGGCACTGCTGTCCTCCTCAACGGTCTCTGGGTCAGGAGCCTGACCGCTCACAACACCAGCTCCCATGCCACTCTCCTCATCACTACTTGCCCGCCTACCGGAGGAAGCGGTGGATATCTCCTCCACATCTTGTCTGGCCAATAGCTGCTGACTGTCCTCTAGTAGCTTGTCCTCTCTATACAGGTGAAACTTGGAAATATCGTGCAAAAGTTCATTTATTTCAGTAATGCAACTTAAAAGGAGTTGTATTAATGCAACTTAAAATTTGAATATTTTGAAAAGGTTCAATATTCTAGGCTCAAAGTGTCACACTCTAGTCAGCTAATTAATCCATACCCCCTTAACAAAGGGTACCAGAGATTGTGACTTTGGGGTTTTCATAAGCTGTAAGCCATAATCATCCAAATTATAATAAATAAAGGCTTGAAATATCTCGCTTTGCATGTAATGAGTCTATCTCATATATTAGTTTCACCTTTTAAGTTGCATTGCTGAAGTAAATGAACTTTGCACGATATTCAAATTTTTCGAGTTTCACCTGTATATAGTGGAGCTGAGCCCACTGCACATAATACTTCTCTGGCTGAGGGAACAGAAAAGGACAAAGGCAGTCTGACAAACCCACCGACTTTTGGCTGGGGTGTCTGATGTCACTTGGGACGAAGTGGATGACCGAGTCAACCATTCAAGAACCGTTGGGTTGCTGGTCAAGACATGACCGCTAGATGACATCGGGAGCTCAGGCCTCTTGCTGCAACTCCTGCTGCCACGCCCCCTTACTCTACTGCAACCTGTGCCTGCATAAAAATAATATAACAAAAACAAAGACAGGTGCACTCTGCGGTCTTACTAAACCCTCATACTGGTGTAAAATTGAGAGATTAGCCAACATATCCTGCTTGGAGGACATGTCTGAGCCCGAGCACTGCGCCAAGGTTTCTCAAGTAGCTTGGGACCTAACGCTAAACATACCTGGGTGGGTATGGGCAATACCAGGAGCCAGTGGGCGAATTACAGGAGCACAAGGTCCAACTCACAGCAATCTCCCAGTAACCTCCATGCATACAATGGGAGGAGGCAGAGAGCTCTGACCCCCACCCAAGACTGGCTGATATAGCCGAGGACTCATATGTGCACCAGAATGCTGCCTGTGGATGGAAATAAAGGCACATTCAGACTAGGAGTTTCTACACCTCCAAAAAATTAAATATACAAACTACACATTGGTGCGGTATTAAAAAGCAGGAAGTGCTCAACCCCATATGCAGTGGTGCATCTATACAGGGGGGCAGATCCTGCACTTGTGGCCCGCTGCTAATGGCAATCCCCAGCAAAAATGCATACAATGGAGGATGCCTGCATCGGACCACAAGTACCACAATGGACATCCTACACAGGATAGCAACTGTGTGGATGTTATAAACAGTAAAAATAATATAACAAAAACAAAGACAGGTGCACTCTGCGGTCTTACTTACCCTCATACTGGTGTAAAATTGAGAGATTAGCCAACATATTCTGCTTGGAGGACATGTCTGAGCCCGAGCACTGCGCCAAGGTTTCTCAAGTAGCTTGGGACCTAACGTTAAACCTACCTGGGCCGTATGGGCAATACCAGGAGCCAGTGGGCGAATTACAGGAGCGCAAGGTTCGACTCACAGCAATCTCCCAGTAACCTCCAGCATGTGACCATCCATACAATGGGAGGAGGCAGAGAGCTCTGAGCCCCACCCAAGACTGGCTGATATAGCCCGGGCCTCACATGTGCACCAGACGGGCCTCACATGTGCACCAGAATGGAAGATTGCTGTGTCGGACCTTGTGCTCCTGTAATTCACTCACTGGCTCCTAATTCAAGGCAAATAAGACGTATAAAAATGCGATTCGTTACCACGAAGCGTGAGGAAATTCGGATTCGGTGCAAATCGAGTTTTTTCTGAAATTCGAATCGAATTCCACTTTGTCAACTGCGATTCACTCATCTCTAATGCCTTCATATGGAGCTTTTCTTATCAGGAGTAGTCAGAATATCAGGGTGAGGCTTCACTGAAGTGCTCTCTGCATTGAGCTGCTTCACAGCCCCCACCCTCTGAGTGCCAGCTGTAGCATCCAACCAGGAGACCACTACAGTTGTCACACAGAGCAGGGGAGGGACTATGAAGCAGCTCAATGTAGAGAACACTTCATAGTGATGTTCCACCTCCAGTGCACTTAAGTAGCAGAATCTGTCAAAATAAATCTTTATATTCTCACTACTCCTGACAAGAAAACTTGTACTGCTCTGCTCAGTCCCTACCTACTGCTAAAAATAGTTTATCATTGTCAAAACCGCTGGTAGACTCCATTTAAGGATGTGGTCACTTTTACAATGGATAGCATTTGGACTGAACATTGACCCAGGTTTTATCCCATGATGAATGTAAGTAATGAAAATCAGACTTCATATAGAACATGACTATTTCTCTCTAGCAAAGCTAGGCCTACCCCCTCAACATCATCATTCTTTAAGAACAGTCATTTTGTTATAAAATATTTTTCTCATTAGATATAACACACTTTAGAGCTTTTTCTATGACATGTATCCACTTCAACCCCAGGTTGTGGGGAAAAAAATTGCATGTGACGATCGCACCAGACCATTGTGTGAATGTAACTTGTGAGTGTGCTTTTTTGTGCACAAAATTCCATTCTCTGAATGGCATAGGGACATATTAGAAGATGTCTAGTATTAGTGGGTGTCAGAGTACAACCACTATTAGAGGCAACATCTTCATACTGTCTTGTCCCATTAGTTTCCATGGGCCTCTGCTCAACCATGGACTGTGATGGTTTCATCTTTGTGAAGATAGAGCCAAGAGTGGATGATGGGATCACTTCTAGTAATTAGTGGAGGCCTCGGCTCCCAGACCCCACTAATACTATCTTTTACAATGGTTGTATATAATAAGGTGCCCATTCACTTTTGGGTCATAGTAGGATAACAGGCTGAACTGGATGAACAAATGTCTTTTTTTTCGGCCTTATATACTATGTTACTATTCATTATGTAATTTCAGCCATTTACTGGCTCAACATCTAATCTTATAGAAATGGAAAAAAGTTGACACAGTTTGTTGATAACACATAGGACATGCCAATCTCATAATCTGCCGGCTGTCGTAATTGTTTTGTTTTTTGCAAATACTGTGTGAAGTTTCTCTGCATGGATGGTGCATCTTTAATAAACTGTAATAATAGTACGTAATGAGCTCTAACCCATTTCCTGAGAGTGCCATGCTTAGTAATCTGATCCTCTATTTCCCCTCACTCCTAGTAAGCTTTGTAGTAATAAGCAGAAGCTCTTCAGGATGTACAGCTATCGGAACCTTAGGTATTCAGCATCCTGTCTCCTCATATGACATCTGAGAATGCCAGCTGATAGAAGGTGCATGATGGGCGACTTCTTCCTGTGCTTTGTCCTCTCTAATCTGTCTTTGCCTAATCTTTCTCCTTTCCTTGGCCTTAATTTTGGATTTTGTGGAACTCTCAATCTGCTTGCAACGTTCTCTGCTGCTTGCTGCCTGTGATGCTGTATTGTATGCTGGCAGTTTGTTCTTGCCACTTCCCAGACATGATGTTGTCTTAAAAATAGAATTTGATATGAGAATGAATAACTGAACATGCAGGCTTGTCTAAATGAAATCGCCCTTGTGTTCCTCATAATGAAACACAACACCCCTTCATATTAGTAGCTAAAACAGATACTGAACAGATGGGATAATTAAAATGACTGGTGTCATTAAAAAAGGGATTAAAACCAGGATAGACCTGTTACATTATGCTAAAAGGCAGTCAGTGATATGCCGCTAGGCTTCTGCTTCATTAGATTGTGTGGATTGTATATGCAATATGCACATTTTGTTTTGTGACAGACCACATAAAATGTCTACAATTTGGAGGATAATATTAAACAGGGAATGTAATTTGTAAGATTTTGTTCCTGGATGCAGGAAAGCCCATAGGTATTGTGGAGGAGATTTATCTTCTGCCTGTGCCTTATTTCTGGCTTAAAAAAAAGTGTTGTTTTTACTTTACTTTAACTTTTCTGAAAGTGGGAGTGGAGGGGCATAGCCAGCGGCCACAACTAATTTATCTTCATTTTCACCAGTTTTTTTGGGACAAATGAAGACAGAAATCTATGACCACTTAGACATATATTAGGCGCATCATCCAGCAGCAAACGGGATATCAAGACAAGTGCAAAATGCTTCTAAATCTCCCTCTTTGTGTCTGAAGTAAAGGCCCCCCAACCATTCAATCTTGTGAGACACTTTCAAAAATGCCAGGTGGTGTTGAGCGAGACTGAATATTAAAGGAAAAAGTCTGGATCTTACCCTAGTGGTAAAGGGATCCTCCTATGAACAACACTTATCTCTTGTCCATAGGATTGCGAATAAGTTTTTAGTTGATCACTGGGACCCCCAATCACCTGAATGGGGTTCCCATGTCCCCCATTTGAATGGAGTGTCAGTTCACTGATGCTCCATTCCATTAAATTTTATGGGACTTCCAAAGATAGCCGAGTACAGTGCTCAGCTACCCCCAGCAGTCCTATATAGTCAAATGGAGTGGCAACAGGCATGTGTGACCACTGATCCATTCAAGCGGGAAAACACAACCACCCAGTTTTTTTAATTGATGGGGATCCCAGTGATCAAACCCCCACCAATCAGACACTTATGCAAACTGTGAACACATACAGTCATGTGAAAAAATTAGGACACCCTTTGAAAGCATGTGGTTTTTTGTAACATTTTTAATAAAAGGTTATTTCATCTCCGTTTCAACAATACAGAGAGATTAAAGTAATCCAACTAAACAAAGAAAACTGAAGAAAAGTCTTTTCAAGATCTTCTGTAAATGTCATTCTACAAAAATGCCTATTCTAACTGAGGAAAAAGATAGGACACCCTCACATGTATTCCCTCTTAAATTGGCTCAGATCTCACACAGGTATATCACACCAGGTGCACATAATTAGTAGATCGTTACTCTGCATGTTGAATGAGGCTTGCCCTATTTAAACCTCAGACATTTAGTTTGGTGTGCTCCTGACTGTTGAAGTGAGAGTGAGCACCATGGTGAGAGCAAAAGAGCTGTCAGAGGACTTCAGAAAAAAGATTGTAGCAGCCTATGAGTCTGGGAAGGGATTTAAAAAGATCTCAAAAGATTTTGAAATCAGCCATTCCACTGTCCGGAAGATAGTCTACAAGTGGAGGGCTTTCAAAACAACTGCCAACATGCCCAGGACTGGTCGCCCCAGCAAGTTCACCCCAAGAGCAGACCGCAAGATGCTAAAAGAGGTCTCCAAAAACCCTAAAGTGTCATCTCGAGAACTACAGCAGGCTCTGGCTACTGTTGATGTAGAAGTACATGCCTCTACAATCAGAAAGAGACTGTACAAGTTTAACTTGCATGGGAGGTGTGCAAGGAGGAAACCTTTGCTTTCCAAGAGAAACATCGAGGCCAGACTGACATTTGCCAGAGATAAAGTTGACAAAGACCAGGACTTCTGGAATAATGTTCTTTGGACAGATGAGTCCAAAATTGAATTATTTGGACACAACAGCAGAGGACATGTTTGGCGTAAACCAAACACAGCATTCCAAGAAAAGAACCTCATACCAACTGTGAAGCATGGAGGTGGAAGTGTCATGGTTTGGGGCTGCTTTGCTGCAGCAGGACCTGGTCAGCTCACCATCATAGAATCCACGATGAATTCTACTGTGTATCAGAAGGTGCTTGAAGAACATGTGAGACCATCAGTTAGAAAATTAAAGCTGAAGCGGAACTGGACCATGCAACATGACAATGACCCAAAACATACTAGTAAATCAACCAAAGATTGGCTGAAAAAGAAGAAATGGAGAGTCCTGGAATGGCCAAGTCAAAGTCCAGATTTGAATCCCATTGAGATGCTGTGGGGTGACTTGAAAAGGGCTGTACGTGCAAGAAACCCCTCAAACATCTCACAGCTGAAAAAGTTCTGCATTGAGGAGTGGGGTAAAATTTCCTCAGACCGATGTCGAAGACTGGTAGATGGCTACAAGAACCGTCTCACTGCAGTTATTTCAGCCAAAGGAGGTAACACTCGCTATTAGGGGCAAGGGTGTCCTATCTTTTTCCTCAGTTAGAATAGGCATTTTTGTAGAATGACATTTACAGAAGATCTTGAAAAGACTTTTCTTCAGTTTTCTTTGTTTAGTTGGATTACTTTAATCTCTCTGTATTGTTGAAACGGAGATGAAATAACCTTTTATTAAAAATGTTACAAAAAACCACATGCTTTCAAAGGGTGTCCTAATTTTTTCACATGACTGTAAATGTTTAATAAATTATTGATTGGCAATTATATTATTTTGACTTTAGTGGCAAGCTTCAGTATTTTAAAGGGTTTCCCAAGATTCTTATATTGATGACCTATCCTCAATATCAGATCGTTTGGGGTCCAACACCATCAGCTGTTTGAAGAGGCCACGGTGCTCTGGTGATTGCCGCTGACTCTTCCTAAAAGCATTCCCCCCCCCCCCCCCCCCCCCCCCCCCCATATAAGCTGCTTGAAAAGGCCACTGTGAGTACCACACAGTTTACCAAGCATGGTGCCTTCCATTGGATAGAGGCTGTGCTTAGTATTGCAGCTCATCCCCATTCACTTGAATGGGACTGAGCTGAGCCTGGGCAAAGTGACTAAAGAACATAAATTCATTGGCCTAGTAAGAGAACACCGGAGTGCTGTCTTGGCACTGGCATAGAAAACCCCAAGCTCACTTAGTTCTTATCACATCACACCAGTTCAGTGTCCCTCACTGCTCATGGATTCCATCTGAGTGCTGGCGGCTGCCACATCTATGGCAATTAAGATGGTGGCAGTCACATGATTTACTCACATGACCAATGCCCTGGACGTATGGATAGCATTCAGCACGTGTGCAGATGCAGGAGATTCTGCTGCATGTACAGTTGAAACCAGAAGTTTACATACACTATATAAAAAGACACATGTGCATGTTTTTCTCAATATCTGACATGAAATCAGAATAAACCTTTACTGTTTTTGGTCAATTAGGATTACCATAATTATTATTATTTGCCAAATGCCAGAATAATGAGAGAGAGAATGTTTTAAGGCATTTTTATTACTTTCTACAAAGTCAAAAGTTTACATACATTTCATTAATATTTGGTACTATTGCCCCTAAACTGTATGACTTGGGTCAAACATTTTGGATATCCTTCCACAAGCTTCTCACAATAGTTGGCTTGAATTTGGGCCCATTCCTCCTGACAAAACTGGTGTAACTGAGCCATGTTTGTTAGTTGCCTTGCTCGCACCTACCTTTTCAGCTTTGTCCCTAAATTTTCAATAGGATTGAGATCAAGGCTTTGTGATGGCCACTCCAAAACTTTGACTTTGTTATCCTTAACACATTAAGGACCCAGGACGAGAATGCTCGTCCTAAAGGGCTAGTACTTAGTGCCCCAGGACAAGCATTCTCGTCCTGCGGTCCCTCCTCCCCCCATGTGCTGGAGGATTAACCCCTCATATGCCGCGGTCAGGCAACTGTTAGCATCTTACAGTGTATTGTGCTGTATTGAAACAGGGATCAGACCCTGTAATGTTGAAGTCCCAGAGTGGGACAAATAATAAAGTAAAAAAAAAAAAGTTTTACATAAAAAATTTAAAGTTTCAAGTAAAAAAATAATAATAAGCGTCCTTTTCCCAAAATAAAGTAAAAAAATTTGTAAAAAATAGGGAAAAAACTTAAGTAGACATATTAGGTATCACCGCATCCGTATCAACCAGCTCTATAAAAATATAACATGACCTAACCCCTCAGATGAACACCATCGAAAAAATAAAATAAAAACTGTGCTAAAAAGCCATTTTTTGTTACCTTACATCACTAAAAGTGCAACACCAAGCGATCAAAAAGGCGTTAATAGTACTAATCTAACCGTCACCTCATCCCGCAAAAAATGAGCCCCGACCTAAGACAATCGCCTAAAAAATAAAAATATATATAGCTCTCAGACTATGGAGACACTAAAACATGATTTTTTTTGTTTTCAAAATGCTTTTATTGTGTTAAATGTAAAAAAATTTAAAAAGTTGACATATTAGGTATCACCACGTCCGTAACAACCTGATCTATAAAAATACCACATGACCTAACCCCTCAGATGAACACTGTAAAAAAAAAAAAAAAACGGTGTCAAAGGCCATTCTTTGTCACCTTACATCACAAGAAGTGTAATAGCAAGCGATCAAAAAGACATATACACCCCAAAATAGTGCCAATCAAACCGTCATCTCATCCTGCAAAAAATGAGCCCCTACCTAAGACAATCGCCCAAAAAATAAAAAGAATATGGCTCTCAGACTATGGAGACACTAAAACATGATTTTTTGGGTTTCAAAAATGATATTATTGTGTAAAACTTTAATAAATAAAAACAATGATACATATTAGGTATTGCCACGTCCGTAACAACCTGCTCTATGAAAATATCACATGACCTAACCCCTCAGGTGAACACCGTAAATTAATTTTTAATAAAGACGGTGTCAAAAGCCATTTTTTCTCACCTTACATCACAAAAAGTTTAATAGCAAGCGATCAAAAAGTCATATGCACCACAAAATAGTGTCAATAAAACAGTCATTTCATCCTGCAAAAAATGATACCCTACTTAAGACAATCGGCCAAAAAAAAAATATAACTATGACTCTAAGATTATGAAGACACTAAAACATGATTTTCTTTTGTTTCAAAAATGATATTATTGTGTGAAACTTAAATAAATAAAAAAAATTATACATATTAGGTATTGCCTCGTCCATAACAACCTGCTCTATAAAAATAGCACATGACCTAACCCCTCAGGTGAACACCATCAAATATGGCGTTCCTTTCCTTCTGCGCCCTGCCGCGTGGCCGTACACCAGTTTACGACCACATATATGGTGTTTCTGTAAACTACGGAATCAGGGTAATAAATATTGAGTTGTGTTTGGCTGTTAACCCTTGCTTTGTTACTTTAAAAAATGGATTAAAATGGAAAATCTGCCAAAAAAGTGAAATTCTGAAATTTCATCTCCATTTTCCATTAATTCTTGTGGATCACCTAAAGGGTTAACAAAGTTTGTAAAATCAGTTTTGAATACCTTGAGATGTGTAGTTTCTAAAATGGGGTCACTTTTTTGGAGTTTCTACTCTAGGGGTGCATCAGGGGGTCTTCAAATGTGACATGGCAGCTTAAAATTATTCCAGTGAAATCTGCCTTCCAAAAACCATATGGCGTCCTTTTCGTTCTGCGCCCTGCCGCGTGGCCGTACAGCAGTTTACGACCACATATGGGGTGTTTATGTAAACTACAGAATCAGGGTAATAAATATTAAGTAGTGTTTGGCTGTTAACCCTTGCTTTGTTACTGGGGGAAAAAATTGATTAAAATGGAAAATCTGCCAAAAAAGTAAAATTCTGAAATTTCATCTCCATATTCCATTAATTCTTGTGGATCACCAAAAGGGTTAACAAAGTTTGTAAACTCAGTTTTGAATACCTTGAGGGGTGTAGTTTCAAAAATGGGGTAATTTTTGGGTGATTTCTATTATGTAAGCCTCACAAAGTGACTTCAGACCTGAACTGGTCCTTAAAAACTGGGTTTTGGAAATTTTCTTAAACATTTCAAGATTTTCTTCTAAACTTCTAAGCCTTCTAACTTCCCCAAAAATAAAATGGCATTCACAAAATGATGAAATAGACATATGGGGAATGCAAAGTAATGACTATTTTTGGAGGTATTACTATGTATTATAGAAGTAGAGAAATCGAAACTTGGAAATTTGCAATCTTTTACAAATTTTTGGTAAATTTGGTATTTTTTTTTTATAAATAAAAATGAATTTTTTTTACTTCATTTTACCAGTGTCATGAAGTACAATATGTGACGAAAAAACAATCTCAGAATGGCCTGGATAAGTCAAAGCATTTTAAAGTTATCACCACTTAAAGTGACACTGGTCAGATTTGCAAAAAATGGCCGTGTCCTTAAGGGGTTAAGCAACTTTGTAACCAGTTTGGCAGTATGCTTCGGGTCATTGTCCTTTTAGAAGACCCATTTCCGCCCCAGCTTTAACTTCCTGGCTGATGTCTTGAGATGTTGCTTCAGTATTTACACATAATCTTCCTTCCTCATGATGCCATCTATTTTGTGAAGGGCACCAGTCCCTCCTGCAGCAAAACAACCCCACAAAATGATGCTGCCACGACCATTTTTCACAGTTGGGATGGTGTTTTTAGGCTTCCAAGCTTCTCCCTTTTTCCTCCAAACGTAACGATGGTCATTATGGCCAAAAAGTTCAATTTTAGTTTCGTGAGACAACAGGACATGTCTCCAAAAATGTAGGTCTTTGTTCCTGTGTGCATTTGCAAACATTAATCTGGCTTTTTTATGTTTCTTTTGGAGTAATGGCTTCTTCCTGGCAGAGTGGCCTTTCAGCCCATGTTGACACAGTACTCATTTCAATGTGGATATTGACACAATCTTAGCAGCTTCCGCCATCATCTTCACAAGGTCTTTTGCTTTTGTTCTTGGGTTGACATGTACATGTCGGAATAAACCACGTTCATCTCTGGGACACAGAACCCGTCTCCTTCCTGAGCGGTATGATGGCTGGACATTCCCATATTGTTTTTACTTGCGTATGATTGTTTGTACAGATGAACGAGGCACCTTCAGGTATCGAAATGGCACACCAGGTTGAGCCAGACTTGTGCAAGTTGACAATTCTCTTCCTGATATCTTGGCTGATTTCTTTAGATTTTCCCATGATACTGCTCAAAGAAAAAGTTTGTTTCAGGTGTGCATTTAAATACGTCCCCAGGTGTGTCTCTAATTAACTCAGATGTTGCCAACAGACCTAACAGAAGCTTCCAAACACATGACATCATCATATGGGTTGTCCAGAATTGTTTAAAGGCATAGTAATCTTAGTGTATGTAAACTCTTGACATTGCAGAAAGTAATAAAAATGCCTTAAAACATTCTCTCTCTCATTATTCTGGCATTTGGCAAATAATAATAATTTTGGTAATCCTAATTGATTAAAAACAGGAAAGGTTTATTCTGATTTCATGTCAGATATTGAGAAAAACATGCATATGTATCTTGTTATATAGTGTATGTAAACTTCTGGTTTCAACTGTATCTGCACATGTGCTGAATGCTATCAGCACAAGCGCAGAAGAGGCTGCGTCTGGGCCAGTGGTCACATAGGTAAATTATGTGACTGCCACCAGCTTGATTGCCATGGATACAGCAGCCACAGTTTACAGATGGAATCCATAGGCAGCAGGGGGCACAGAAATGGGGAACTGTGGTAGGAAATGAGAAGACTTTGGGTTTCCTATGCTAGTGCCCAAATGTTTATGGCATTTAAAGATTCTTTAATAAAGTGGTCAACTCATTTAACTTTCAGATATACTTTCCAAAGAATACATAGTAAGAATTCTCCTGTTCAACTAGGCACATCCAGCCTAGTAAATTGATTCAGACCAATTCTATATTTCTCTCCTAGCTTCTCTTCTTGTTTGTTCTGTTTCCCACTTTTATGGTCTTTCTTCTTTAGATTTCTTTCTTGTCTTTGCTGGTCTTCTGCTTTCTGTTCCTTAGATTATAGTAAAATACTAAATAAAGTATAGAATGCTGAAAGAGCTGCCAAACCTACAGTTGAGAGTATACAAAGTAAGATTATTAGGAGAATTGATAATATTACACCAAACAACAGACATTCCCATATCTAATGCATAAATTAATGCAACTTGAAATGGCACATAGACTACATATCAGTCTGCAGAAAAGGATGCCTTCTACATCTGCTTAACATTTTGACAATAATTTTCAAATAGTTTCCATTATTGCATTATTTTTGCTGAATAACTAATACCAAGGCCAGTAATAGCTTCAGTTTTTACTAGCACTATTTCCATGGAATGTTGTATTAATGATTTACTATAATCAGACTGATACTTAAAGGGCTTCTGTCACCCCACTAAAGTGATTATTTTTTTTGGGCTAGTTAAATTAGTTATATTGCGATATATGAAAATATAATGGTGTTACTTACTTTGATCCAGCAGTTTCTTCCAAAAACGAAGTTTTATAATATGTAAATTCGGTCTCTACCAGCAAGTAGGGCGGCTACTTGCTGGTAGCTGCTGCAGAAAACCGCCCCCTCGTCGTGTTGATTGACAGGGCCAGCCGGGATCTCCTCCTCCGGCCAGCCCTGTCGGCATTTCAAAAATCGCGCTCCTGTGTTCATTCGGCGCAGGCGCTCTGAGATGAAGAGGCTCGTCTCCTCAGCACTCCCTCAGTGCGCCTGCGCCGATGACGTCTTCTATTTCGGTGATGTCATCGGCGCTGGCGCACTGAGGGAGTTCTGAGGAGACGAGCCTGCGCCGAATGAACACAGGCGCGCGATTTTTGAAATGCCGACAGGGCTGGCCGGAGGAGGAGATCCCGGCTGGCCCTGTCAATCAACACGACGAGGGGGCGGATTTCTGCAGCAGCTACCAGCAAGTAGCCGCCCTACTTGCTGGTAGAGACCGAATTTACATATTATAAAACTTCGTTTTTGGAAGAAACTGCTGGATCAAAGTAAGTAACACCATTATATTTTCATATATCGCAATATAACTAATTTAACTAGCCCAAAAAAAAAAAATCACTTTAGTGGGGTGACAGAAGCCCTTTAATACAGAATAGCATGCATTTTACCGAGTATTTTACTTTTATTACTCAAGTTGCAAACAAAATGTGAATAGCTTTTACATCTATATATAAAGAAAAGAGTTTTCACTCTGAGTTTTCTCAACACAAAAATGCAAAAAATAAACAGGTTGTGAAAAAAATATATATATATTGTAAATGGCAAGGAAGATAACAAAAAACAAAGAAGCTCCACTTTCATTTCAACACAGAAATGGAATTTCCTCTAATCCTCTGTGCCTGTAATGTGTTTGAAGGGGCTGTCTGTCTGGATCAGTTTATTAGTCAGCCCACTGTTACTTTATCTTTCATATAGAGACCGAGGAGAGGGCTTGCTCAGCTAATAAACTGAGATAGACAGCCCCTTCAAGCATATAACCAACACATGGAGAGAGGTTCTAAAATCAGGACAGCGATTCACATTTGAAAAAGTATAATAGTACGTTTTTATTAATTTCATGTTTAAAAGCATCTTTCTTGCCAGACAACCTCTTTAATGACCGTTACAGAAATGATGAGGACTTACTGCATGAATTAAAGTGTCACTGAACTGTAAAAAGGCTTTTGATATGTCATAGCAACTTATCAAAGGTGTTGATTGGTGAGGGTCTGAGTGCTGAAACCTCCACTGATCGCTAGAATGAGGGAAGGTAAGTGCTCACATAGAGTCCTCTCTCTCCTTAGGCCCCTCTCACACAAGCGAGTTTGCCGTGCGGGTGCAATTCGTGATGTGAACGCATAGCACCCGCATTGAATCCTGACCCATTCATTTCAATGGGTCTGTGTACATGTGTACATCAGTTCTGCATTGCGTGAAAAACACAGCAAGTGCGGATGCAATGCGTTTTTCACTGATGGTTGCTAGGAGATGTTTGTAATTCTTCAGTTTTTATCACGAGCGTGAAAAACGCACAAAAACACATTGCACTCGTGTGGAAAAAACTGAACAACTAAACGCAATTGCAGACAAAACTGACTGAACTTGTTTGCAAAATGGTGCGAGTTTCACTGAACCTAATCTGTCACGCTCGTGTGAAAGGGGCCTTAATGTCAGAGAAGGAATCGAGATGGACCCATATACTTTCTACTGAGCCCATTTCTTGCAGCGACAAGAGAGAGAGCACCTGCTTCTTTCTCCTCATTCTAGTAATCTGTGGTCTCAGCACTCAGACCCCCAATTTTTAAAACATATGATATGTCCTATGACATAGCAAAAGTTTTTTCAAAGTTCAGTGGTACTTTAATGATTACATCAGGAAGGTGATTGATAAAAAGTACTGTGAATATTTTACATTTGTGTTGCAAAAGAAGGGATCATTTTGGATAGGAGTTTTAGATTTTCTAAACTTTAAGTTATATTTTTTAATTGTTAGTACTTCTGTTTGACTTCTCTGCATTACAAATCATTGTGGTGTTAGTACAGTAAAATAACCACTAGATTAACTATTGTATGTTTAACTCCTTTGTTAATAACTGCAGCATGCAGCCTATTTTTTGTAATCGTTTTTTGTAACAGCTTGCATGTTGATTATTTATATGTGCATGCATAAAGCATGTAGTTAGTATTAGTTATTTTTAACTAGAAAAGCTTTGTGAATTGGGAGGCATGTTTAATATAAAAGTAAAAGCTATAACATGTGAGAAAAATGGCTTTACTAATTAAAAAAATATTGACTTAAGGGGTTGTGTCACTTCAGCAAATAGCATTTATTACATAGAAGAAGTTAATACAAGGCACTTACTAATATATTGTTATTATTATTTCTTTTAAAGCGCAATTAATTCCATGGTGCTGTACATTCAGCCGGGGTTACACAAATATAAAATAAAATAAACTTTTAACAGACTGGTACAAAGGAGTAGATGACCCTGCCCGCAAGAGCTTACAATCTATGTATTGTTATTATCCATATTGGCTCTTTTGCTGTTTGGATTTATTTTTTCATCACATTATACATGGCTTGTTTCCATGGTTATGACCAACCTGCAATCCAGCAGCAGTGGCTGTGCTCGCACATATGAGCACATATGAGCAATATAGACAATCACAGTACATTGGTAAGTGCCTTGTATTAACTTTCTCTACATGATAGACGCCACTCGCTGAGGCGACACAACCATTTTAAAGTGATTCAGTAAGCAATGACTACAAATCCAGATTTTGACTGGAGTGGAAGCAGCCACTACCAAACCGAAAGACTTAGCCTATTTAGTCCTTGCCGCTCAAGAGATCCACAGGTGTCTTTTACCAGACCATTCTGCAATCTGCCTGCAAGCTCAGGTCAGCAGTTGTCATGACCCACCCTGTGACTTACTATAAGGTATAACTCACTGCGCACGCATGCGCAGAGATAATTGTAGCTTATTTCCTATGCAGGTTCTATGACAACAATTGCCAGGACCTGAGCATGCAAGCACACTGCAGGAGAGGCCTGTGAGAAAACATCTGTGTATATCCTGATCAGTGGGAACCATTTAGATGAAGCTATGGATTTAAGGTGAGCACTTCTGCTCCAAGAAAAGCTGAAACTAAACTTCTAAAAATGACAAGGTACTTATACTTAAAGGGGTTGTTCAGAATTTAAAATCATGTCTCCCAGAAACAGCACCATGCTTATACAACGGCCATTTCTGGTATTGCAGTTTATCTCCATTGACAGGAGTGGGGCTGAGCTGCAATACTGCACACAACCTGGTGACAAGTAGTGATGAGCGGGAGGTGCTATATTCGATTTCGATGAAATTCACGAATATTCGCTTGAATATTCGTCTCATATTCGTCGAAATCGAATATTCGTCATTATTCTAGTTATCCCGATTAATATGCGATTTAAATAATCGCGTATTGCGATTTTAACTTAAGGTAACTTTCCTATTGGTTTGAAATCTAGAATTAGCGAAGATGACGAATATGACGAATGTATTCGTCATATTCCTCAAAACGAAGATAACAAAGTATTCTCCATCTTTGTTTTAGCTACCTATTCGTCAACTTCGCTAATTCTAGCAATCAAATAGGAAAGTTGACTATAGAGACAGCTGTGTTTAATTCGCTATGCGATTATATTACTTTGCTTTTTTTTAAATAAATAGAATAATTATAATAATTATCAAGTATTATAATTATTTTATTTATTTAAAAAAAAAGCAAAGTAATATTATCGCATAGCGAATTAAAAACTTTCTCTGTCTCTAGTCAACTTTCCTATTTGATTGCTAGAATTAACGAAGTTGACAAATATGGAGCTAAAACGAAGATGGAGAATACTTCGTTATCTTCGTTATGAGGAATATGACGAATACATTCATCATATTCGTCATCTTCGCTAATTCTACCAAGCCAACCATAGTAAACCAGGTCTAAGTTGAAATCGCAATGCGATTACTTCGTTATATTAATCGAATTGCGATTTCAACTTAGCGCTGCTATATTCCATATTCGTTAACTTCGTTAATTCTAGCAAGCTGACCCATTAGAAACACAGCTCTAAGTTAAAATCGCAATGCAATTACTTCAAGTTATATTAATCGCATTGCGATTGCAACTTAGAGCTGTGTTTCTAATGGGTCAGCTTGCTAGAATTAACGAAGTTAACGAATATGGAATATAGCAGTACTAAGTTGAAATCGCAATTCGATTAATATAACAAAGTAATCGCATTGCGATTTCAACTTAGACCTGGTTTACTATGGTTGGCTTGGTAGAATTAGCGAAGATGAAGAATATGACGAATGTATTCGTCATATTCCTCATAACGAAGATAACAAAGTATTCTCCATCTTCGTTTTAGCTCCATATTCGTCAACTTCGATAATTCTAGCAATCAAATAGGAAAGTTGACTAGAGACAGCTAAGTTTTTAATTTGCTATGCGATAATATTACTTTGCTTTTTTTTTATAAATAAAATAATTATAATACTTGATAATTATTATAATTATTCTATTTATTTAAAAAAAGCAAAGTAATATAATCGCATAGCGAATTAAAAACTTAGCTGTCTCTAGTCAACTTTCCTATTTGATTGCTAGAATTAGCGAAGTTGACGAATATGGAGCTAAAACGAAGATGGAGAATACTTCATTATCTTCGTTTTGAGGAATATGACGAATACATTTGTCATATTCGTCATCTTTGCTAATTCTACCAAGCCAACCATAATAAACCAGGTCTAAGTTGAAATCGCAATGCGATTACTTCAAGTTATATTAATCGCATTGCGATTTTAACTTAATTCTCACATCCGAAAGTACATTCTAGTATGGAGGCGTTCCCATGGTGATGGGGACGCTCCATGAGCACGGAAGTCGGCAGAAGCGGCAACGGGCACTGACTGGAGCAGCCAGGAAGCCAGGAATCCTCAGGACAGGTAAGAACCACTTTTGGGAAGTGGGAAAGAAAAAAATCTAACAATAAAAATAAAAAATAAACGAATATTCGAAATAGCGAATTTATAGTGCTATATTCCAAATCTTCGCGAATTAGCGAAGTGCCGATATTCGATAAAAATATTCGCTATTCGAATATTCACGCTCAATACTAGTGACAAGTATGTCACTGTTTTTAGTAGAAAGCAGCCATGTTTTTCAATTCCTTGACAACCCCTTTAGTGGCCAATTCATTGACCCATGGATCTGCTGTGTGTTCTCTACACTACTCTTAAAGGGAACCTGTCACCTGCAAAACGCATATTAAACCGACCACAGTACCTTACAGTATCCCCCAGTGTGTTGCTAATCATATTTTTCTTTGCTCTTTGCGTTTCTTCATACTTGTTAAAAATGTTGTTTTAATGTCGGTTGGCGCTGTCTCCGAGTCAGGCTTGAAGTCAAGGGGGCAGCGGCCTCCTTGTTTTAAGTAAAGCTAAGCCCGCCTCTTACCCCTCCTCTACAATTAGATGGACATGCTGCCGGGATCTCGCTCTTCTAGCGCATGCGCGGTACGCTGCCTGTTACAGCGTGACGGCCGGGCGCGCGCGCAATCAAACTGTCCGGAGCATCCGCAGTCAGCAAAATGTAGGTGGGTGAGTAAGGATCGCGCTGTAACAGGTAGCGTACCGCGCATGCGCTAGAAGAGCGCGATCCCGGCAGCATGTCCATCTAATTGTAGAGGAGGGGTAAGGGGTGGGCTTAGCTTTACTTGAAGCAAGGAGGCCACTGCCCCCTTGACTTCAAGCCTGACTCGGAGACAGCGCCAACCGACATTAAAACAATGTTTTTAACAAGTATGAAGAAACGCAAAGAGCAAAGAAAAATATGATTAGCAACACACTGGGGGATACTGTAAGGTACTGTGGTCGGTTTAATATGCGTTTTGCAGGTGACAGGTTCCCTTTAACTTGATATGGCATTCCATTTACTGGCATATAAACAAGCTGAGCAAATTTCCAAGGCTCCAGTATAGCGGCAATATTGCCTTTTTATGCCTTTACGCCAGGGGTGCACAACCTGCGGCCATTGATACCATTCTGTGCAGCCCCCAACCATCTGGTGACAAACATGTATGTCTATGTCTTGTGGCTGCTCACATGTATTTTTCATGTATTCTCCCATTAGATGGGAGTCCTGAAAGTGTAACCAGACATTACAGTATGTTCAATATGCCATAAATTCCTTGTTTTAGTTGGTAATACCCCTTTAAATTTTATTTTCGGCACTTTTCATTGGTTCAGTCTGGCAATGTGGCCCCCAACCAGAAAACTTTGTGCACCCCTGTTTTACGCTATGGCTGATAAAACAGTAAGTTTTATTGGATTTCTGGTGCTTTGGAAATATGTCTACTTTGATTGACCTATAGAAATGTGTGGCCTAGTGGCTGTACCGGCCATGCTTGTAGTAAGCGCTGAGGATTTTCCAAAGTGGAACTGCACCAGGTAAATCCGCAACATTTTTCAGAAGCTGCAAAGTGGATGAGATTTAAACAAATCTCATCCACATGCAGTGTAAAAGCTCCATTTCCAAGAATGACTTGTGTTGCAAATCTTAAATCCGCAAAAAGAAATCCACAGTGGAACTTCTACCCCGTGTGGCAATACTTAAAGTGTTTGGCCGATGTGGGACATTGATGGTATATCACTAGGACCTCTGGGACCCGTTCCTTTCTAGATAGCACAAGATCAGCCACCTCTCCTTTCACTACTATGGAACTGCCGGAAATAGCTGAGCCACTGGTCTTCAATTTTCGGAACTACCATAGCAGTGAATAGAGTGTGGCCGCACACGTGCAATTGCTCTCTGTTCACTTCGAAGTCCCAATCTGGAGATAGGAGCGGGTCCTAGACAGGTGACCTACACTTGACATTGATGGCCTATCCTAATGATAGGCCAACAATGTCCAAGATGGAAATGTCCCTTTAAAGTATGTTTTGTACAGAATCAGCATTTCCCATATCCATCATCTTTTGGACTGTTCTGTTGTCTCCACAAAGGTAAGGTGAGATTCTACTACCACACACAACTTTGCTGCCTATAGGAACCAATCACAGCACAGCTTTTAGTTCTTATAGTGCTATTAAAAAATGAAAGCTGTGCTGTGATTGGTTGCTATGGGCAACAAAGACAGTTTTTTTCTTTTCGACAGCATCATAAATTTGACCTGTTGTAGGTTTATTTTTTGCCAAAACTTTAATTAAAACAGTTGTTTGCATGTCACGACACTGTAATAATCTGTTTGTCATCCGTTAAAATTTTACCTAATCATAACCCTTTAGTATAGTAGTAAATTGTAATTGACTTTGAAACACCATGTCACAATGTTCCCATAAAAACATAGGAATTCCACCGTAATGCATACCTTTAGAGGGATTGTCCCGGCTCTGAAAAAAATAAAATAAAAAATTGGGGATAGCTGGACATGGTATGTGAGTAAAAAAATAAAAACTTGCTCACCTGCTCTGGTCATCCCTGTCCCTGCTACTTCAAGTTCATGCTTGGTTGGAAGCATGACATAGCAACTTCATGCATGTCACTGCTGCCAGCCAATTAGTGGCCACAGTGGTGACGTTTGCAGGCATGACACATGACCAATGAGGCCAATGGGAGCCGGCATCATGTAACACTTCTGGCCATGCGGAGACCAGAACCAGAGGAGATGGAATCGTACCAGCAGAAAAGGGGACTGTGAGGCAGTGACAGGCCTCATAGCTGCTAGGGGAGATTCATGGCAGGAGTTTCTGTGTCTTCCCCATCAGTCATCAGGTCTGAGGCAGCAACAGGTGACACAATCAGTCTGGGTTAAGAGCACAGCCCAGACTGTCAGTCAAAGGCCTCATGCACATGATCGTTGTGTGCTTTGCGGTCCACAAATCACAGATCCGCAAAACATGGATGGCGTCCGTGTGCATTCCGCAATTTGCGGAACGGCACGGACAGCCTTTAATATAACTGCCTATTCTTGTCCGCAAAGCGCAGACAAGAATAGGACAGGTTATATTTTTTTGCGGGGCCACGGAACGGAGCAACGGATTGAAGTGAATGGGTCCGCATCCGATCAACCAAAACTGCTGCTCGGATGCGGACCAAAACAACGGGCGTGTTCATGAGGCCAAAGAGAGAGCTTCTATGTGCAACAGAGGCCTGCTGGAGGCTCTGGAAGAGTGGTGTCAGCCGGGCTGACTGACGGGCCACGCGGCTAGGTGTTAGCCTGAACTTTCGCTAGGCCAGAGTCAGGCGGACTTCTGGGCCACAATCCCCCAAAGGTACTGGACTTTGTTACAGCCTGGAAGTGCTGTTGTACTGGCTAAGAAAGCCGCATGTTGGTACCGTGTGTGAACGGTGCTATAAGTAAGGTAGGGTTATGTTATGTTTAGCTAGTGCCCAGACGGGCAGGTTTTTATTTTGTAATGTTTTGTTGTTGCTGTGAAAATAAATCTCACGTTTTGGACCTGCAATCCGGCTGTGGCGAAGCTAATTGTGAGAATGACCCCCGAAAAGGAGTTGATCCCTTACATTTGGTGGAGCATGCATGCAATAACAACAACAGGTTGCTAGGGGCAACGACCTGATGGAAAAGAGCAGGTGCTGCTGAATGTTGCCAAGGAATTGCTGTGTTGCTGTGCAGTGATTTAAAGGGCCGGAAGCCTGCTAGTTCGCTGGAGCAGGTGCTGCAGGAAAACTGTTGGTGTTAATCTGGACTTCTTTTTTCTGAGGTGCAAGCTGTGCAGGGATTTAAAGGGCCAGAAGCACAGTAAAGGAAATTGTCAAAATGGCGGCTTGGGGGAGCCCATGGGAGAGATCCTGCGAGATGGTGATTGGGGGACTCCCGGGGCTGGGTTACGCTAGACTCCCGCCAACAAGTGTCTCGGGTCAGGCCCGAAGTTTTGGAATTTCTGGAGAGGGGGCCAAAAACAGATACCAAGGTGGCCCTGGCCTTTGTAACAGACTGTGGTTCTGTACAATGGAAGCTCTTGATATGTGAGACCCTGAGGGAGGAATTCATACTAGGCAAAGACTTTCCATTATTTTGGCAGCTATGGAGCGGAGAGAATGCTTCAAGTTTTGAGGTTGGTGTTCCAGAGACAAAAATGTATGCCGTTGCCAAGGGCAACCTTCAGGAAGACAAGATGGAGAACAGTGTGGTTTTCCGGAGTTCCTATATTACTTGCGACTGTGCACAGAGTCCAAAAGGATGCAGCTGGAGTGACCGTCCAGGAAAAGTCGGGACTCCAGGCCATGCTGTTTCCGGTGGCAACGGTTGCTGGTGTTTGGGATAACAGGAACCAAGAGAAGGCTGGTGATCTTGGTAGAGATGTCCTGGGAATATCCTCGTCTCCCGAATCCATGACGTCAGGCGGTAAGACTGTTCCTGTTAATAGTTTTTGGCAGTCCCAGTGACCGTGAGCAGGCCGCAGTGGAAATTGGCTGGGTCAAGGACAAAAAAATCACTGAGGTGAGAAACCGTCCCGGAAGTGTATGACATTGGGAAAAACGCAGTGTCTGAACAGGCGGGTAAGCCTGTTGCGGTTACTCCCTCGCAGGAACCTCCAGGAGAGAAGGTTTCTGGGTCGCCCAAAGAATGAAAGTCAGAGATCCCATGCTAGCCCAAGTAAGAGGGACAATTATATGGATAATACGGACTATCAGGTGGTTCTCAATGAGGGGGAGTCTCCAGTGAGAACTGGGACTTGTGAACCTGATGTTACAAATATGCTCATACATCAGGGAATGGTGGTCCGTAATTTTTCCTTATGCTTGGAGGTTTTGAGTAATGAAGACACTTCTGCAGAGAGTTGACAAAACTCCTGCAGAACATATACCTGTCCCTTTAAATGATAATGTGAAGGAGCTGCACATTGAGAACAAGGGTGAAGATAAGATGCAAAGTGAAAGTGTCAAGTTACTTGAACAGCATAATGACAATGTGGATTTTTGCAAAAGATGTGAACTTGATGTTAAGGTGCTCATACATGAGGTGAAGTGGGGCCATGGTTTCCTTTTGGTATGGGGACTGTGGGGAAACACTCCTGCAGCTAGGGGTGAAACTCCTGCTGAAGTGGTTTCTGGCCCTTTAAATGAAGTGACCATTAGAAACAATGGTGCTGATAAAATGCAAAATGAAAATGTGACGTCTTGTGAAATAGGTGATGATGATGATGACATGCCTTTTCCGTTGCAGGATGTGGTTGGGAAAATAGCGCCCCCTGGAGGAGAAATTATAAAAAAGGCAGAAAGGTTGATAAATATTGTGAGCACAGAGTGGAGCAATCCTACTCTGGTGAACGTGCAAGAAAGGGTGGCAGTCCTAGAGGGTGTACCACACATACCAGAGGTGGATGTGCAGTCTCCACAGTGTTCTATGATCAATAAAGTAATGTCCCAGGTAGGGATTAACTTGTCAGTGCCCCTAGAGGTCAGCATTAACAATGACACGAGCGGCATAGGTGACGTATGTGCTGTGACCATTAGCAACTCCGAGAGGGAAGCTACCAAGTCGAAGTCTTGCGAAGTTGAGGTGGTTACTAGTAGCAACCAGATGACAGTTGTATCTGACATGACGAGAGTTAAGTGGGGAGACTTCAGTCTAATGTCTGAGACCCATACCCAGGCCGTGGTAAATGACCTGACATGTCGGTACAGCTGCAAGCAGGAAGATGATTCCTTCCTCTCTATACAGTCCCTAGATCTGATAAAGGAAAGACTAGCTGTCTCCACAGAGTCACCGAAGAAGGCTGCAGAGGGGTCAAAGGAGGAGACCCCGAAAGAAATGAGTGAGCTGAAGGGTCTACAGTCTGATATCCCGGTGAAAAGCAAAGGCGCCAAAGAAATACAGAAAACTGCGGTAGACACCGATAAAGTGCTTGAAGGCACTCTGGGTCTCCAAAAAAGAATGGTGATACTCCTATATCTGCTGCCGCAGAACCCAGCAAGGAGCAGTTGGACCAGGAGGCCCAAGAGCGGGGCACTTCCAACAAACGGGCGCGAAAAACTAAGAAAAAACAGAAGCAGTTTGACCGGGCCCGGGCTGAGGAGAAATACATCTTGGCCCGATATGCCGAAAAACATGACCAAGCAAAGGCAGGTGCTCGGGGAAAAGAGACCAAGGCCCTCTCCTTGGCTAGAACCCTTGAAGAAGCGCAAGAGGAGCAAGATGAGTTTGAAAGGCTGAGCAAGCAACTCAGAGCAGAGATGGAGGATCTTATGAGCTCAAAGGATGATGTCGGGAAGAACGTCTATGAGTTGGAGAAGTCTAAGCCAGAGCCTGTTAAGAACGGATCTGGAGATGGTGGCGCTGTGGTGCCGACAAAGGCAGAGAAGACGGAAGATCTTTCTGCTGAACCCAAGGATGGGGCTGATGTGGATGCGGAGGCCAAGAGACTTACGGCAGTGGGTAGCCAGGACCTGGTCCCAAAAGATGTCCCCTCCGCCTGCAAAGTCGTCCAAGTAGCCAGCAGCCTGCTGGGGAAGGAATACGAGGAGTTGGATGACCAGTATGCGGATCCTGTCTACTACTGTGGGTTGGCTCTCCTGAATTCTTTCCGAAAGGAGAACCGTTTTCTAAGTGAGCCTCTGGAGAAAATGCCAGAAGTCTACGAGTCTAGTGAAGTCCCTGTTGTCCCCTGTACCTCCTACCTCGATGAGGAAGAGGAAAAGGATTTAAGAGGGCAAGTATATGATGCTGAGTCCAAGAAAACCAAGGCTGACGAAGTTAAGGTAGAGGTGTTGGAAGACTTGAAGTCCTCAGGTGCCGCAGTGAACGAAGGAGCGGCTACCGAAGTGGAAAAACCCACTAAATGTCGGGAAGTAATAATTCAATTAAGAATTATTAATTATGGTCATAAAAATAATTAACCATAAAAATAAAAAAAATATTAAATTTGTCATAAATTCTTAAAATCATGACCTGGTGAATTGTAGACAACCTAATTGATACAATTCACATCTGAGTCCGACTATTTCCTCAGATAAATAAGTTCTTTTTGACGTGAGATGACATTAATGATGAACATGTAGTACTGCATTTTACAATAATACACAGGTTTATTGGTTACAAGGTTATAAACATATATAAGTAAATAAACACAATGATACATGCAAATGATTATATATGGCGTTAATATAAAGCATTACAAGCTTAACAATACATGTGAGTGGAAATAACTTGTCACATTATAACCAAGCTATTATTAGGTTAGGATATCAAAGTAGGAACATAAGTTATATATATTACTTCTGTTCAGAGAAAACCTCATGATATCAAGATGGGCATGTCTAATCCTAGACATCAATATGGAATGCTAAATATATTCCGCCCCCCTCTAACCAACTACACATCACATGACTTCAAGATGGGCAAATCCATTCAAGGATATAACTTAGAAGAGATAACTGTATCCTTCCGCCCCATCCTGGACTATTTTCACACATATGACTTTGGTAAGGCTATTAAGACAAATAACAGGGATCTAGGATCTTTGCTAGACCATATCGTAAATTGGAAGGACTTGAAACAAGTCTTTCCTGTGGGAATCCATCACTTAGCTTGGCGAAGAATGTTCTATCAATATATATATATATATATATATATATATATATATATACAGTACAGACCAAAAGTTTGGACACACCTTCTCATTCAAAGAGTTTTCTTTATTTTCATGACTATGAAAATTGTAGATTCACACTGAAGGCATCAAAACTATGAATTAACACATGTGGAATTATATACATAACAAACAAGTGTGAAACAACTGAAAATATGTCATATTCTAGGTTCTTCAAAGTAGCCACCTTTTGCTTTGATTACTGCTTTGCACACTCTTGGCATTCTCTTGATGAGCTTCAAGAGGTAGTCCCCTGAAATGGTTTTCACTTCACAGGTGTGCCCTGTCAGGTTTAATAAGTGGGATTTCTTGCCTTATAAATGGGGTTGGGACCATCAGTTGTGTTGAGGAGAAGTCAGGTGGATACACAGCTGATAGTCCTACTGAATAGACTGTTAGAATTTGTATTATGGCAAGAAAAAAGCAGCTAAGTAAAGAAAAACGAGTGGCCATCATTACTTTAAGAAATGAAGGTCAGTCAGTCAGCCGAAAAATTGGGAAAACTTTGAAAGTAAGGGCTATTTGACCATGAAGGAGAGTGATGGGGTGCTGTGCCAGATGACCTGGCCTCCACAGTCACCGGACCTGAACCCAATCGAGATGGTTTGGGGTGAGCTGGACCGCAGAGTGAAGGCAAAAGGGCCAACAAGTGCTAAGCATCTCTGGGAACTCCTTCAAGACTGTTGGAAGACCATTTCAGGGGACTACCTCTTGAAGCTCATCAAGAGAATGCCAAGAGTGTGCAAAGCAGTAATCAAAGCAAAAGGTGGCTACTTTGAAGAATCTAGAATATGACATATTTTCAGTTGTTTCACACTTGTTTGTTATGTATATAATTCCACATGTGTTAATTCATAGTTTTGATGCCTTCATAGTCATGAAAATAAAGAAAACTCTTTGAATGAGAAGGTGTGTCCAAACTTTTGGTCTGTACTATATATATATATATTTATATAAGCAATCATTTAATGCTTTGCTAGATTATGAGTCTTGATTCTTCTGCAGGTAGAATGAAGTCTCATAATCTCCTAAGACTACATCTCAATATGGAGATGATCATTTAATTAATTTAATTATTTAGATACTCGGTGATACCAAACGATAAACATGGGACGAGTCAACCAACACTTCTTAAAAGAATATCACAAGAACTGCTGTTAATAGATGTATGGAGGTATTTGTATGAGGACAAGCGAGCGTTCTCCTGGTTTGGCCATGGGAGCAAAATCATGTCAAGAATAGATATGGCATTAGCTAGCCCAGAACTGGTAGAGCAGATATCGAAAATGAGGTACGAGGTCAATAGTATCTCAGACCACTCCCCAATCTGCCTGACATTTAAAACAACGGTTAAACCAAAATGTAGAGTGTTCCGGCTAAATCCACACTGGTTAAATCTGATAAATAAAGACGAAAGTATTAGCGCTGATATAGCGGAGTACTGGAAAATTAATCTTGGATCTGCACAAATAGGGTATGTATGGGATGCATTTAAAGCATATTTACGGGGCATCCTCGTTGGTAGAATTCAGGGCTTAAAAACTGAATTCGCCAAAAAGGAGAGGGAGCTATGCGATAAAATAAAGAAACTAGAGGAGGATCTCCTGGTTAACAATTCCCCTGAGACGATGGCTCAGTTAGAAGAGTCTAAAATCGCTTTAAATAATTATCTGGAGAATAAGGCACAACAAAGAGTGTTTTTCGAGGGGGCCCGATATTTCGGGGAATCTGGGAAACCAGGTAGATTGCTTTCCACCATTGTGCAGAATCAAAGGGGGGACGGCAGAATTAAGCGCGTTGAGAGGAGAGATGGGGTGATAACATCCAGCCCGGGAGAAATTGAGCAGGAATTTGTTAAATATTACAGGGACCTTTACTCCTCGGAGGGAGTGGGGGATGATGGAGACATAAAACTCTTTTTAGAGGGGGTCTCGCTCCCTACTCTCTCCGAGGAGGACAGGGAGTATTTGAATGGACCAATAGAATTGGAGGAATTATGTGACACTCTGAAATCGATAAAGGGTAACTCTAGCCCCGGGCTGGATGGTCTCCCCTTCGAGATATATAGAAGATATGGGGAGGTCATCCTTCCAGTATTTCTGCGGGTACTTAATGAATCTATGGACAGGGGTGAACTCCCTGCCTCCCTCTCAGAGGCTGTAATAACCCTGATAGGGAAAAAGGGGAAGGACGAGAGTAAGGTGGACTCGTATCGCCCCATCTCTCTTCTCAACACGGACTTTAAAATATGTGCCAAATTGTTGGCAAATCGCCTAAAAAAAGTGATAGGTGGAATAGTACACCCAGATCAATCGGGGTTTATACCGAAACGTCAGGCTCAAATGAATATCCGCCGGGCCCTTCTCAATATACAGATGAGTGGAGAGGGCGCCCACTCCATCCTGTCACTGGACGCAGAAAAAGCGTTTGACAGGGTGGAGTGGGCATATCTCTGGAATATAATGCGTGAGCTAAACCTGGGGGAAAAATTTATTGGCTGGGTGCAACTACTTTACCAACATCCGAAAGTAAGGATCAAAATCAATGGAGAGACATCTGAATCGATAACATTGCAAAGGGGAACTAGGCAGGGGTGCCCCCTTTCCCCATTATTGTTTGCCATATTCGTCGAACCGTTAGCATGTAAGGTGCGATCAGATGATAATATCAGGGGGTTTGGGAGTAGAGGCGCTTCAGATAAAATGTGTTTATACGCGGACGATGTCTTGTTCTTCTTGAAAGGGGGGGAGACGACGGTTCCATATTTGATGCGAACTGTGAACCAATTTGGCCAAATTTCTGGCTTTAGGGTGAATTGGATGAAATCAGTGCTACTCCCAATTGGCTATGAAACCAGGAGAACGGATATTAATGTTAAAATACTGAAACCCACAGATGCACTGGAATATCTCGGAATAAAAATTAGTGCGAGGATTCAGGAATATATAGAATTGAACTTTGTCCCTCTGCTTAAAAGGGTCAAAAATAAAATAAGTATCTGGCAAAAAATACTGATAAGACAGGCAGATCGCATCGCTATTATTAAGATGATTTTGCTGCCTCAGATCCTTTATGTTATATCCTCATGTCCTGTCTGGATAGGGGACCACCTTTTTAACGTACTGGAAGGATTGATAAATGATCTTATATGGGGGAAAAAAAGGGTCAGGCTCAAACAAAAATACTTATGGCTTGATGAAGAAGACGGTGGTTTGTCGGTGCCCTGCTTCAGAGGCTACTATTACGCATCCCAGCTACAATGGTTAATGACAGAGGATGAAAGATTACGTCAGTATCTAGTGGGTGAGTTTGTAGGTCTCCAATACAATATTTTTAGTGTCCTGGAAGCCGGGATATTGAAATTAAAGGGTAAGAAGTGCCCTATTAGCAATATGATGCACTTGATATGGGTGAATGTCAAAAAATTGTTGAGGATAAATTATTCATTAAAGATTACACCTCTATGGGGGAATATAAACTTAGGCGAGTTTCAGAAGCTAGATGATTATGTATTTTGGGAAAAAAATGGTATTAAGTTTATTTCACAGATTGAGATAAAAGGAAAGCTTAGGACACTAGAAGAATTAGGGCTTAGCATAAAACTAGATACCCTCACACGTTTTAGATATTTTCGGTTAAAACACGCATTCGACACCACTGAGAATAAAGAGTATTTAATCACTAAACATTCTGAATTTGTAGAATTTTGTTGTCTCAATAAGGGGACCAAAATATCAATATCACAGATATATAAAAAAATTAAAAGGGGTTTAGGGGGTGTGATAAAGTTTAACAGTGAACAAAAATGGGCACTAGAAGTGGAACCTAACTCTTTAGACTGGAGATGTATATATAAAAGTATAAAAATAAGTACAGTATCGAGTAATTTTCGATTGATACAGTTCTTTATTGTCCATCGTACCTACATTACCCCACGGGTTCTGAGCAGGATGTATAAAACAAGGGACGCTAGATGCTGGAAGTGCAGGATGGATAACGCGGATTTCACCCACTTGATCTGGTATTGCCCCCTAATGCATGCTTATTGGAGTCAGGTTTTTCGGGAGCTGACCAGATCGACTGGGTGTTCCGCTCCACTGGAGATCTCTATAGCGGTGCTTGGATATATCAGGAAAATAGGCCTCGATAGAGAAATAGAAATGAAATGGGCCAAAGGATTAATGCTGGCGCGGGTCGTAGTGGCTAGAGAGTGGGGGGCGGACACACCACCAAACATCGTAGAATGGAAGAATTTATGTGGGAGGGTACGCAGATACGAATATGCCGGTACCCATAAATAAATAGTGGAAAAAGGAAAAAATCCCTGATATGAGATCATGAAATCAACTTCTTCTTTTATGGTTTTGTTTTCTCTATTTGCGGTAACCATCAAGACAACCATGGGGGGGGGGAAGGGGGGGGGGGGGGTTATATGTTTTTTGTTTTTTTTTCTGCATATGTATGATATGAGAAAAGAAACAGGACAGGGATACATCCCTAATGTCTAAGGATAAGCGAGTAACAACTGTATGTGTATATCCAGGATGTATCTTCGTGCATGTCCTGTTGTATTATTGCTTATTGTTATGTCTTGTTTCTGAATTTTTTATATGATAAAAGAGAAAAATAAAAAGGCAATTAAAAAAAAAAATTATTTATTCGCCAATCTAGATGGTATAATTTCACCCACACTATCAAATTAGTCTTAATAATGAAATATCAATCTCTGTGTCTCTTACCAAGTCCTAGTAGGAATCTCACTTCTGCTCCTAGGAAAGCTGGGTGGTCCATCATAGCGCATCTCACCATGGCTTTCATCTTGATAGACCCCTCTAGAGAGCTCAACCACAAACTTATCAGTTAGACACACCTTCCTAGTTTGGAACTTTCCAATCATTGTCGGATAATAAAATGTGACATCATAACCTTACCCAGAATGCACTTTTGCTACTGTTGTAATGTCACCTACTCATACCTAGGTGGCACTGCTGTATAAGCTATTTGCATCATAGTATAAAGGGTTAACTTATGTAAGTCTGAATAAAGCGTATTCTATACATTTGACCTTAGAAGCTTTAATTCAAAGCTATAGGGATTAATTCTGACACTTGTAGCAATTAAACACAGACCTCTAGGCGTCTCTCTGAATGTTTCTCACACTGTTGATTTATGGACCGTAATGGTATGAATGGGCCTTGTTTTCTCACAGAGATATCAGTACCTCCTGTCATACCAAAGATGTGATTAAACACACATCTTTAAAGACACTCTTTTAGAGACAAATATTCTCTTAATGAGAAATATATATATAATATACTGGATGCATTTTTTTCTTCATAACATACAACCATATAATATAAAGTAATATATATATATATATATATATATATATATATATGTCCTACTGATTGTTTTATGCTAAGGACTAACTAAGGCTCGTTAAATGAATACATACATATTATATATTTTGCTTCATTAATAAATACCTAATTGTATAGGTAATTACCACCAGCTGCATAGAGCTTATCTTTATCTCCCGTCATAAATTTATAAGTAGACAAGGAGGCCTCTTCTCAGACTGGTACATTCATGAGAAGAATAACATTAAAGAGTAGAAACCTTTGTGCGACCTTACTTTGGCCTACTCAAGACATACAAAATTGTAACTATAGTCGAGCATGGCTCTTAAAGGCAATGAACATCCATCTTGACTAGAATAATTGGATATCAATGCATATATCTATGAAAAGGCACAACATAAAGAAGCCGAGGTCTCTGAAACTGCCAATAAAGTGGTAGAAACCACTGTTGGAAAGAAGGAAGAAGTGAACCGGAGGCACGTAAAAGAAGCGAGCGGGGATAAGCCTGACTCTGCTGAAGGCAAACGAGAAAGGGTCGGGAAACGCCCATGACTGGGAAAAGTTCAGTCAAGATCTGCAGCAGTCCAAGAAAGGACATGAGAAGCGTGTGCAGAAGCCAGAAAATATAAAGAGAGAGCCTGCAGGTCATATAAAAACATCTTCTGAGAGAAGTTCCAGAAACCGAATGCCAAATGTGGAGAGGAACATCAAAAAAAAAAGAGAAAGACCACGGGTGCGAAAGCGCATCACTCTCGCTCGGGAAAGAGAGTACCTGCTCATGAGATTGGCAAGAAAATCCCATAGGTCTTATCAGCTTTGTAATAAACTCAGGAGGGTGACAAACCAAGCACTGTTGTCCTGGGTCTGGCAGAATAAGGGGAAGACTGTAGGCCAGGTCGATGCCCATTCACGAGCATCTGGATTTGATGCTAGTGTTCACCCCTACGGGCTTGAACAAAAGGGGGGTATGTGAGGCAGTGACATAGCTGCATGGCATAGCTGCTAGGGGAGATTCATGGCAGGAGTATTTGTGTCTTCCCCGTCAGTCATCAGGTCTGAGGCAGGACCAGGTCACACAATTAGTATGGGATAAGAGCCCAGCCCAGATTGTCAGTCAAAGAGAGAGGTTCTTTGAGTCCTGCTGGAGGCTCTGGAAGAGTGGTCTCAGCCGGGCTGGCTGAGGGGCCACGGGGCTAGGTGTTAGCCTGAACTTTAGAGGACTCCACAAGGTCTGGGAATCGACGGTCACTACGCCAGAGTCAGGCGGACTTCTGGGCCACAATCCCCCAAAGGTTCTGGACTTTGTTACAGCCTGGTAGTGCTGGAGTACTGGCTAAGAAAGCTGCATGTTGGTACCGTGTGTGAACGGTGCTATAAGTAAGGTAGGGTTATGTTATGTTTAGGTAGACCCAGACGGGCAGGCTTTTATTTTGTACTGTTTTGTTGTTGCTGTGAAAATAAATCTCACTTTTTGGACCTGCAATCAGGCTGTGGCGAAGCTAATTGTGAGAATGACCCCCGAAAAAGAGTTGATCGCTTACGGGACGTACAGTTTTTTTTGTTTTTTCTTATTCACCGAACATGACCAGGCAATTTTTTTTAGGACCCGGACAACAACTTTAAGGTTAAATTCACTCCACTGATGCACAATCATTATATATATACCACATGAATATCTTCCAACAAATATGATAATGTGCCTATAGATAAGGAACCTCAACTGTGTAGAAAATTTTTATCAACTAGGCTTTTCAATACAACTGTATGCAGTAGCCAGTAAATGTCAACTAGTATAGCATTATGTAGTTTTTGTGTAGAAATGAGGGAAGTATGCAAAGAGGAACTATTTCAAGGTGTTCTCCCATAGTAAAAAGGCTGGAAATCACTACTATAGCTTGATGATGTGATGTGATGGTGTCAACCTAAGTGAGTGCAAAACAACTGCAACATGTTAGTTTTAGAAGTTTGTAGTTTCTTACAATATTCCTTGTTTGTTGCAGGTTGGGTAATTTAATGCCACAGCATCTCAAAGTAAAACATACAAGTAAACAGAGATAACATGTCATATGTGTCAAGCATTTCTAGACCTTTTTCTTTGAAGGATTGCATGACAATTTGTATTCATTTGCATTGACTTAGAGAAAAACTCTACTAAATACACCACACCCAGGTCATACTACAAAACAGGCATGGCCAACGTGCGGCTCTCCAGCTGTTGTAAAACTACAACTTCCACCATGCTCTGCTGTAGGCTGATAGCTGTAGGCTGTCCGGGCATGATGGGAGTTGTAGTTTTGCAACAGCTGGAGAGCCTCAGGTTGGCCATCCCTGCTACAAAACAACAATGGAAATAAACTGCAGTATATGAATAAGAATTTCATGAAATATTATGTATTCCTATTAAACATATACCCACATATACAGTAGCACAGTACAAAAATAAGCTGTGTGAAAGTGTGTTAAGCAAACTAACCTTAGAGGAGTTGTCTTAGTGAAGTTTTTTTTTTTTTTTTTGGGGGGGGGGGGCCGAGGCAAACTACAGAGAGGCCGTTAAAAATAAATAAATAAATAAACTTAAACTCACCTTCATAAGCCCCTTGTGATGCAGGGGTGCCACACCATCTTCTCCTCATCAGTGTAGACCACTCAGATCAGTACTTTATTGCAGTGATCACATGTGGTATATGGCCATGTCACTGCTGCAGCCAAAATATTATGTCATAGCTGCAACCTAACAGAGAGGATGGAGTGGTGGTGCTGGATCGTAGAGGGTTTATTTTTTAATAGCCACCCTGAAGCTTGCATCCAAAAATTGCTCTGAAAACCCCTTTAATGCTTTAAGGTTACTGATGTGGTCTGTGCAGTTTGATAAAAGATAATGACCACATTTTATCTAAAATGTCTTTAATGATGGTATGGAATAATGATAGCCACAAATAGCTTAAAACTCCATGAAGTAATTAAGTTGCTCTATTCAATCATTACCACTTGTCTAGAGTCATTTTCCTAGAGTCCTGGTTGGTATAATAACAGACATATTTAATGAGTCCTAAATTTTTTCTCAAAACACAGTAAACTTTCCAACTCATTGGCAATCTACTAATTACTCTTTTACAAACAACAAAAAGAAATTATGGAAACATTAGTCCACTGCCTGTATGAAGGAAACAATTTGCAAATGATTACCAACTAAGCATAGGACCTGACAAGACAAAGAGTCCAATTTTGTTAACTTATGAGAAGCAGCCAGTGTGGAACATGGAAAATATGTACTGCAATAACATGAGAGCGAAACTATTTTTATTTCTTATTTTAATGGAGACATACTTAAGTGCAGAATAGAGCGCATTGAGAAGTTTCTCCTGCACGAATTCCAAATTGAAAGGATCAGTGGCTTAGAAATTCTAAGGTAATGAGGAAAGTACATTGTTTTCTCCTAAATTTGATTTCTTTTCGGTTGTATATTAAATACAGGTCTCATTTTCATCAATAGTGACGTCAAAAGTTTTGATTGGTGGAGGTCCAGGTGCTGAGAACCCCTTCCCCCCCCCCCACACACACACACACGCCGATCACTAAACAAAGGTTTAAGCACTCAGCTCAGTGCTGAGCCCCTTCAGCTGTGACTGTCCGTCTTCGGCAGCTGAAGGCAGGCTCAAAGACTTCCATGAGCCATCTTCAGCTGCTGAGATCAGACATTTACAGCTGAAGGGGAACAGCACTTGGCTGAGTACTTCTGCCCCTTCATTTCAGTGACTAGTGGGGGTCTCATCACCTGGACCCCTACAGGTCAAAATGTCTTACTAGTCGCTGTGGCATGTCAGAATTTTTTTTAAATGACAGTTATCCTTTAACAAGCTGCATCACACACTGAACCATAACAGGATGCAAGACTTTATTATTATTATTATTATTATGATTTATTATTAAATCCATGGCACTGTACATGTGAAATGGGGTACACATACATAATACTAAACAAATGCAATAATCATGAAGAAGACAAATTGCAAACTGGTACAGAATGAGAGAGGACCCTGCCTGCGATGGCTTACAATTTACAGGGTATGGGAGAAGGACACAGTAGGTGAGGGTAAAGCTGGTCTTGGGGGTATTGTAGCAACAGGGTCACTGTAGGTTGTAGGCTTGTCTGAAGAGGTGGGTTT